>NC_143486.1:10453616-12853616 GCF_027475165.1 Benincasa hispida
ACAAACACTTCGCCCAATTCTTTTGAATCCCGGCCCCACTAACCAATTAATTACGTTACGATCACTGAACAAACTTGGTTGACGAACATGATTTATGCGCCGCTAATGTAGCGGCTTGTCGAGCATCTGGTAAGGACGTTATGTACCACAACTATCATACGACACCTCTCCAGAGCCCCGACCAGTCTTGACTGAAAAGCTTTCAGACCCCTGTGTGAGCAAGTTATACTAGCAACTTGCTGTGTCATGTCCGTTTTCGTTACACATATGATATGGTACCTCTTGAGACTGAGATCTGTTTTGCTACTGGTACAATCACCTCTCACGAGGTTGAAGCAGAGCCAAAATCTGTCCCACTAACCTGGCCAATCTCTCGGGTGAAATGTCTGGGGTGACATGTGCATTCCGAAATATTTCCATCATTTGTTCTCGGTGGTGCTCTGAAGTTAAAAGAAGACCTAAGATCTAAATTTGGGCAGGGACTTTGCTAAGCTGTTCGGCCACATTCTATTCTGATTGCCTTGACCCCAAAATCTAGTTTTTATGAAAATCCCGACTCAACCCCTCACCCTGCCTGTACCACAACCACTCATTATCCCTTACCAACCACCTTTCGTCTACAATCTGGATAAAGTCCCTTGGAATTAAGAAAAAAGATACGGAGAAGAGAGAAAGGAAAAGGGAAGGCAATTACTTCTGCCCGGCAAATACACATCGACAGGAATTAACTTATCGACTCCCCGAACAGTACTGTAAGAATCGGTACTGAACATCCCTCCTGTAAGTAGAGGCTATCAATGGCGTACCTAGTTAATGCGTCTAAATAATCGAGTGAAATGCAATTTTCATGGTAAAAAGAATTACATTACAATTCCAAAATGAAATAAATATAGGGATGGAAAAGATAGAAAATCAATAGAACAAAGTTGAGTAGAAAAACTTATTAGATACCATTGCTTCTGTGGTATCTAATAAGTTCTACCTACTATTGGATTTGAATTCTTCCATGTTTCAGCAGTAGTATATTGTTCCATGGAGCTAAGGTCCAAAATATGGAAGAAACTGGTGTTTTCACGACTCTATCACCCAGTCAATTCTGTTCCACTTAATCCCTATTTCATGGCCACATATTTTTCCGGCTAAGGAATGGGAAACCTTTCTCTTGTTACATGAATCCAATTTGCATTTCATCCGGGAAAAGCCATCTTTTTCTCAACAATGTCATCAATCCAATCCCAATCACCGTTCACATTTTTTCTTTTTCTTATCAATGAATATATCTCTTTACTTGTATGACTTAGATGTCTCGTATTTCTCGAAAAAGCGATTCGATTGATGGGATTTGGTATGATACTTATGAGATCGATGAGATTGATATTCCAATCTTTCTTCTTCGAACGTATTGATTTGACCCCATAAGCGGGACCGCCACCCCATAGCATGTTGCCACCAGAAGCAGAACCCCATATTTCTTCTAGAGAATCTCCTAATTGTTCCAGAGCAACTAGAAAGAGATTCTTTAACCAGAAAGAATTCAGTTCAGATGTGGGATACCTATCCAGAAGTTTTCGCAACTCAATCATGTATGATGGAATCATCAAAGATTTGACCTTTTCGAACTCTGTCTGTAACTCACTATAGGCTCGAGAAACAAAGAGAAGATGTGTACGAACGAGATATACAGCATTTTCTGCCTAGTTTATTTAACTTAAGAGACTCAAATAATCTTTCCCTAAAATAAAGTGAAAAAGATGTATGAATTGTTATTATGTATTTTTATCGTTTTATTTCTTTTTTTGTGAAAAAGATTTTTATTTTGGATCTATCTAGTTGATGGGTTAATCCATACGTTTATTTATGATAATAAAATGTAATAAATCCTTTTTTTTTTTTTTACAAAACTTTAGTCAAATAATAATATTGAGGTAGGAAATTTTCAATGAATTAAATCTTTTTAATGTTATGAGTCCTTGATACTCGAAGAAGTGTGAAACTCGTGAATCCATTCTATGAAGAAATTGAAAAATGAAGATTATTAATATTATATTAATGATTATATTAATGTATTAATGAAATTAATGTATTAATGAATTTCATTTATATTTATAAATTCATAATGTAATTAAATTACTCAAATCAAAATTTGCAATTTACTTAATTTTAAGTAATGTATTAGTTAATGTAATGCATCATTGAATTGAATACGCAATTTCCGGAATTCTCACACATTTTTTTCGTTTTCTTATCAACGAATATATCTCTTTACTTGTATGGCCACGAGATGTTCCGTGATATTGAAAGACAGGTCTTAACTTAGATAAGTTAATAATTTGTGTTTGTGGTAAGTTGTAAAATAAATATGCTTGCGACAAGTATGATAAGTCCCAAAAGATCTTTCCATTTTTATTTTTAATATTGGAAAGTGACTTTTTGATAGTTGAAATAAAGTGAATTAGACTTTGATTTGTTTTATCAATTCTTTCTTGATTTGCTTCATTATTGGAAATGGATTTAGTCAATTTTTTTTTTATACATCACACATCCTGGATCAACTAAAGACTCTGGGGTTCCAGCAGGCCACTGCTACATCCATTTCATTAGGAATTGATGATCTTTTAACAATCCCTTCTAAGGGATGGCTAGTCCAAGATGCTGAACAACAAAGTTTGATTTTGGAAAAACACCATCATTATGGAAACGTACACGCAGTAGAAAAATTACGCCAGTCCATTGAGATATGGTATGCTACAAGTGAATATTTGCGACAAGAAATGAATCCTAATTTTAGGATGACTGACCCTTTTAATCCAGTCCATATAATGTCTTTTTCGGGAGCTCGAGGAAATGCATCTCAAGTACACCAATTAGTAGGTATGAGAGGATTAATGTCAGATCCACAAGGACAAATGATTGATTTACCCATTCAAAGCAATTTACGTGAGGGGCTGTCCTTAACGGAATATATAATTTCTTGCTACGGAGCGCGGAAAGGAGTTGTGGATACTGCTGTACGAACATCGGATGCTGGATATCTTACACGCAGACTTGTTGAAGTAGTTCAACACATTGTTGTACGTAGAACCGATTGTGGAACCATCCGAGGGATTTCAGTGAGTCCTGGAAATAGGATGATTCCGGAAAGAATTTTTATCCAAACATTAATTGGTCGTGTATTAGCGGACGATATATATATGGGCCCGCGATGCAAAATTTGTTATGTGTTTCCTTCGTCTAGCATTCTCAGTAGGTGGCAAACCATTCTGTTGGCTCTTCTTCGGTAGAGATGTTCGGGAACACAAAAGTATTGCATATTTCTATAAACCTTCGGAGGTGGGCATGCGGGTCCTCGCCACATTGGCCTCCGACTTGCCCTGCAGGCTAGATCATCTGCAACATCACTGATTTCATTTCGAATTTGCTTCTGTCAAGGGCAGGCCTCCTGATTCCTGGAGAGAAATCATAGAGGTTTGGCGATGCATTGTCCCTAATAGGTCTATTGCGATCGTTTGCCAGTAGGATTGGATTCACCATGACGTTGATTTCATTTGGTGCTCCGTTTCTAGGTTGCTCCGCCATCTCTTCCTTTTCTGACTGTTGTTGTTATTGGTGGTCTCTTAATTTCCGTCTGAACGTTCTCTCAATTTTCGGGTCGTAATTCGCCAGAGATTGAGAGTCTACAAAGAAATCCAAGAAATTACCGTTAGCACACTATTTTACCGAAGTCCCTTGCAACGATGCCAAAAACTTGATGCGTTATTTTATGATGTGGAATTATGGATGAAATGCGATGGTGAAAAATGCGTTGAGCACTCAAGTTTTCTCAGTGGAATCCAAGTGTAAACCCCATTGAGTTCCTGGTAAGTCTAAGGTTAAACTCTGGGACTTGGAAAAACAATATACGGAGTAATTTTTAGGAGAACTTTATGGTAGCCGGTGTCTCAAATAGTTGTTTTGTTTTGTTGATTGCGGTAATGGAAAATAAACAAATACGACAGATTTGTGAAAATTTTTCTTGTGTGATAGATGCACTGAGTATGGAGATTAACGGATTGAAAATGTCTTTAGCTAACATTACTTGGGAATGCGTCAGATTATGCGGTCATGCTACACTCATGCACAACAAGTCATTTTCCAATGCAAATGCAGTGCTCCTAAGTCTAGGACGCATGTGTTGAATGCAAAAGTGTCTATAGAGCTTATTCCTAAGTCTCTACTCTTTTCGTATGCAATGATCCAAGATGCACAAAGGCAAGGTGACCGCATACAAACATATCCTATCTCTAGGATGCATGCGATGCATTAATAGCAAACAGTGCTTATTCCTAAGCTTCTATCTCTTGATTATGCATTCTAATCTGACTCTCTCGAGCCTAGATTCTAACCTGATTTCCCAAGCCTAGATCATATCCTTAGACTACCCTCCCGAGTATCTCTAATGGACGAATGAAGCATACATAATACAAGATAATCGCATAGAATGAAGATTCCCAGTTGTGCTAGCTAAATACTTCTCAACCCATTCAACTGATTTTGCTACTCATGTGTAAATAACAGAGAGTGAACAGATATAGGGAAGTAAATTCCATTTCGATAAATGACTTTGAGTACAAAATAACAATGGAAGATAAAGGTAGAGAGTTTGGTAGCAATCCCTTGCTGATCGAGGCTTTTACACTGGCAATCTCTATTCGATTCAAAAGATATTCCTGCTTCTGCAGGAGCTGGTCCTCTCTCTGATCTTGAAGCTCCCGACGCTCTCCCAAGCTTACTGGAACGATTTGTCGACATAGCCTCCTTCTCTCGCGTCCGCCTTAGAATAAAAGAAAAATCTATAACATGGCTAAACTATCTAAGGAAAAATTCTTTAACTCTCTAAACTGCTGAACTCGTGAACAGGTGAACCCCTTTTCTGAAGGATGCCTTCGGTATTTATAGAACTTCCAAGGTGAAAGGCGGCTTCTCTCTCATGATTGCACAGATGGGACGACTTTAATTCCCTGACTGATGCGCCGAATATTTGTCACCAAAAAGCTGAATGTACTTGTTATCGTTAACGGCTGTCAACTTAATTCGGATTCGATTGTCATCAGCTTTCTGTCCCATTGTGATTAATTATGCCTTTCACCCAGATGCACCCACCATGTTGCAGAAATCCTTCTTGAGCAAATGTTTGTGAACACAATCAACGCAAAGCCTTGCGGTAATGCTGCGCTCGACCAATAATTTCCTGTTATCGCTCTTTTCGCCTTGCGTCAACGCATATTCTGCATAAAAATACAAAAATCCACTGTTTCTATGCGATGAACGCATGCGACTGCAATATTATGAATTTTATGTTTTTTGGACACAGTCTAACATATTTTATCAACGCAAGCCAGCATTGTTTAAGAACTTTACACCATAATAACGTGCATTTCTGCCCGTTATCATTGATCTTGGTGACTTACCTTTGTTTTGGCTTGCCCCTACGAGTGTCATGCGGACATCCAACTATGGGTAAGTGCCTTTCACAACTTAACTTTTATCAACATGATGGGTTTCCCCATTGTGGTGACAGTGGAGTTGTTATTCCGATTTTTTTTTAAAGATAAAAAGATCGCGATGTAGTGCACTCAAATCTTCTGGATCGCTGCCACCCCCAAACTTAAAGGTTGGCAGTGTTCTCACCACAAAGCTAAAAACAAAATCACAAGAATGCGGTAACAAACGTTTGAACAGAGGTTTGCGAGTAATAAAACTTAGAGTTTCAAAATTTTAAGAAGCTATTAAAAGTAAGGAGAGCCTTGCGATGCTTAGTTAGCGGATGCGGTGAATTATACGTACCATCATCGATTGAAGCAAAGGAACGCAATCAGACAATGAGAATTTCAAAAGGATAATGCATAAAAGATAACAAGAAAATAACCTTAAGTAGAATAACGCATGCGACAATGCGTTGGAATTCATGCAATCGAAGCCATGTGTTGAAGGACGGGGGGATTCTTCCATTGGAATTGCGCACCGAGGAGAGTTATTATCGCACTTACAAGGAGCAAACGTGCCACAACCAAGGAATCAGGCGCATATCTAGAATAACAATAATCAAATAAATAAAGTTAACTAGGAAAGCAAAGTAAAGATAGAGTAGAAGACGTCCCTGGAGAAATTGGAATGAAGCCACTGCAAGGAGTCTTCCATGCAGGAGATTGATCTCAACTACTTAGGTCGAGACTCATTGTCCTGACCATTGGAGCTTCCAACAATTGTTGGATGCATGGTGGTTGACATGCGCCTAAGATTGCTTCCAGCTCATGTGACAGATAGCCTTCCTATCTCGGGGTCAACATTGACTTTCGGCGCATCGCTGATGCATTATTTTATGCGGTGAATCAATGAAAGGAATTACGGTGATGGAAAATGCGTTGTGCAACAAGTTTTCTCAGTAGAACCCAAGTATAAATCCTACTGAGTTTCCTGGTAAGTCCAGGGTCAAACTCAAGGACTAAGGAAAACAATATGCGACAATAACTTTTAGTTTACTTTGCGGTAACCAATAAACCAAAGAGGAGTTGGGTTGTTGTTTACAGTATAAATAAAGAGTTAATACTACGAAAGATGCAATGAATATGCAGAGGAACGAGTTGAGAAGGGGTTCAGCTAACATTTCCTAGGATTGCATTCATGTTATGTGATAATGCTACACACGTACAATAGCAAATCATCTCTCAATGCAAATGCTACGGCTTCTAGTTTTAGAACGCATGCGATATATGCGAGGATGTCTATTGGATCTACACATAAGCCTCTATTCTTGTTTATGCGATGACAAATGACACACACACATACAAGGCGACCACATATTACCATAACTTATCTCTAGGGTGCATGCGATGCATGTAGGCAAACAGAGCTTATGTCTAAGTCCCTATCTCTTGCTTATACGGATCTAATCTTGCTCTCTCGAGTCTAGATTCTAACCTAGCTCTCTCAAGCCTTAGGTTCTTTCTTTAGACTCTCTCTCGAGTAGCTGTAAAGGGGTGTTGGGTGCAACATAAGACAAGATGATCGCATGCAATGAAAATCCTAGGTCATGTTAGCTAAGTTCTTCTCAACCCATTCGATAGATTTAGCTACTCATGCGTGCTTTTAAGAGAGTGAATAGATGTAGATAAGCAAGTTTCATTTTATAGATATAGAATTGAAATACAGATTAACAATGCAGAATAAGAATAAAGAGCCTAGTAGTAATCTCTTGCTACCCAAGGCTTTTACATTGTTCTTCTGTACTCTACTCAAAATATAATCTTGCTCTCGTAAGAGTCGGCCCTTTCTCTGTTTTTCTACACCTTCTGGGTTCTCTTTCGAGCTGACCAGGGCGATCTTTCGGCGTCTCTTCCCTTCTCTCGCTCCGCCTTCTAAGTAAAAGAAAAACTATGAACAAGGCTACTTCTATCTATGGAGAAAATTATCTAACTATCGAACTCCTTCACTGAACGTGGCCTCTGGTATTTATAGAGCTTCGGGGTGAAAGGATTCCTCTCTCTTATGATTGCACTGATGGGATGACATTAATTCTCTGTCTGATGCACCGAATATTTGTCACCGAAAAGTTGAGTGTACTTGCTAAGTAGTTCGTTAACGGCTTGTCAACTTAATTCGGAATCAACTGTCATCAGCTTTTTGTTCCATCATGATTTATTACGCTTTTCACCCAGATGCGCCCACCAAAGATGTGCCGGCTCTATGCGGCAACCTTCTCGAGCAGATATTCGCGAGCGAAAATCATCGCATAGCCTTGTGTTAACGCAATATCTTAATGCGCTTGGCCGTTTATTTCTTTGGATCGCATATTCCGCCTTGCGTCAACGCATATTCTTAACAAAAATACATAAGTTAACTGTTTTAATGCGATGGACGCATGTGACTGCAATATTGTGAACTTAATGCATTGGACGCAAGAATGTATATTTTTATCATCACAATCCTACATTGTTTTGTAACTTAGCACGGTAATAACGTGCATTTCTGCCCGTTATCAATCGCCTTCATTCAATTATTGTTTGCAACTTGGCCGCACAAGCTACAATATGCCTGAGACTAAAAGGGGTGCCTACAAAAACACAAAAATAACAAACTATTAGCTGCCAAGTCCCCGGCAACAACGCCAAAAACTTCTTGGTGAAAATTAGGGTGAATGCAATCATGTGTGTTGCATGGTTTAAGCTATGCATTTATGCCCATGCGTCGAAGGTCATGCGTTGGAATGGAAAGTATGAGTTAATCTAGTATGCAATGACCATGCGTTCCTATTATAAGTTTTTTTGCCTTCTTGCCAATTATAACGAGAATGCAAGTTTCTCGGGTAATCCGAGGTCGAACACGGGGACTTGTCACTCACTAATGCTTGTGAAGCAATGCGTTTGAGTCGATGAATAAAAGTAAAAAAAAGAAGTTTAATGGATTACACACTACTCCTACTCCTAACTAAACAGATTGAGCAATGGAAGATTTGCGATGAGAATTGCTAGATACAAAACAACTGTTAACACATAGTAATGTTTATTATCTTAAATCACTCGAGTAATCCCAGCTCGTCACACTAACGCATCACACACCTCTCGGTGGTCGGTCGCATGACTATATCTCTATAGTGCATGGTTCCGTCGAGCATAAGACCGTGCCTATGTCTAGGAACAATGCATACTTTGCTTTAGTGCGTTCCATCTTTTACCTTCTCAAGCAGTTAGATGCGGTTAAATAACTTATAGGCAAGCATTGCAACAACCCATCGACAAGCGTTGCTACAGCCTTTCACCAAGCAAAGAGGATTAACTCACTATACTCGCACAACGCACACCTCTCGGTGGCTTGCTACATGTGTCCTATCTCTAGGCTACACGATTGAGTATGCGATTTGCTTTGATAAATAAACGATGAAGGTAAACGATGATAAAGATAAAGACGATGAAGAAGATGGCATTGAAGGAATCAATATATGCATTGATTACAAAATGTCTTAATATCTCAAGCTAAAATGTAATACAATACAGAGATCAGAAAAGAAATGATAGACTCTGCATCAAGGCTACTGGTGGTGCCATGGATGGATAGTGGAGACGTCTCTCTCGAGCTCTATCTCCGGCGAAAGCTCCGGTCGTCACTCGAACTGGTTTGTGGAGATGAAGAATCCTCACAGAAAATCTCGTTCATGCTCTCATCTGTGATCGCAAACCTCTGCCTTAAGGCAGAAGTTCAGATGATTTAAAGTGAAGGTCCAAGGGCTATTTATAGAGTTCAAACACCAACAGCAATCATGATTGCGTTATGTCTCATTGCTGCCTTTATCGCGGTATGGGCAATGTCACATCATCTTATCTTGTTAATACTCCCAAAGTATGCGTTCGAGCTTGATTCAACTGAAGTATCAATGCATTGCACCCATCTTGCGATTGCCCTTCTATTATGGTTATAACTTTATAGCTGTAACATCCATGCAATGACCGCAACTTCTCATTGATGACCGCATTCGCTTGACGACCACAACTTCCATGCGATGGACGCATTCGGTTGATGACCGCAACTTTCATGCGATGGACGCATTCAGTTGATGACCGTAACTTCCATGCGATGGATGCATGCGATCACTACATGCGTTTGTCTATGCGATAGCTTGACTTTCATCGAATGCGATTGTCTTTGCGGTCGCCTGGCTTCAGCGCATGCATTTGATTTTGCGATAACTACAAAAATAGACACTTTGGCACGTAATAACGCATAATATTGGGGTTAGTCAGGATTTAGGTGCTGATTGACGCAAAACTCAATTTTTCACAAATTCTAAGTATTATCATCGCATTTTCTACTTGTTAGCCCTCATAATTCTAAATAAAAGGCTTAATAACTGGCATTTTTGCCAGTTATCACACCCCTAAACTTAGAATCATGCTTGTCCTCAAGCATGCGTTATACTCAAGAAATTCTTAACTCACCTTCCGGCGTTCCTTTGCGATGACTAGCCTCTCAGAATATAATTTACTCGTATCTCTAACAATGGCCGCAATGCTCTCCTTCACTTCGGCTGTTTCTTCAAAGATCTTTTCTAAGTTTAGATCTGGCAAGCCTTTGCTCAAAAACTTTTTATTCATTCTCCACAACTTTGCGTTTAGCTTTCGAGAATGCGTTCATTCAAAATAATTCAAGACTATGCAATTACTTATTCGAATGTTATGTTGGACCTGGTTACGCTCTTCGTTTTGTGCGTTGAACCTAAGTATTATCATCGTATTTTCTACTTGTTAGCCCTCATAATTCTAAATAAAAGGCTTATAATAACTGGCATTTCTGCTAGTTATCACTAAGCTATGTAATTTTAAGCTTCATTATGAGCAAGTTGGAAAGCCATAGACTTTGACTTTATATTTCAGCCTCTCTAACTGTTGTGTGCATGCTAGGCTAAGAGTGACTGATAACTCTCCTATCGGGCTGTGTACATCTTATGTTAGTGAACCTTTGGGTTCACGTTTATGACTAATTTGTGAGCATTCGAGTTCACAACTTATGACTATTTCGGTTCCCTATGGGATCACCACTATTTCTATGATTGTGTTCCTTCGGGTTCACACTTACGATTAATTTGGTGTTCCTACGGGAGCACTAGCCATGTCATGATATGCTATGTTATGTACATTGTGCCAATATTAGGTCGGGTTTAACAAGTCACCTGAATGGCCCCAGTACAAAGTCACTGAGTATTGTTTTTCAGGTAAGGATAGCAACGACCGGCGAGTAATCACAGGGACCTGTGACCTTGCCATATGGGACTTGTAAATCGCTTCCGCTCAGTTTATATTTTCAAGCTATTTAAAAGTTTTGATCTGAAACTCGATGTTCGTAAATTTTTTTATCAATTTATTTGTTATTTTCCTTAATTTTTTAAGGGTTTCGAACAAAGGTTTTACTTATTTGTTTTTTTATTTATTAATTTTCTGTTTTACTTTGGAAAACTGTCTTCATTGTTTTAATGAATTTTATTTTCCTTAATGGTCAAACATGTTTGGGTTTTAATGTGAGTTTCTGAGTAACAACCCTTGTCAGAGTCTCAAAAAGTTGGGTCGTTACACCTCAGATGTAGGTAAATTTATACCAAACTGGGTTAACATATTATATGTTACTTCATTCTCTCTTATCTTTGTGTTGGTCACATTGTTAGCATCATTGTGTTCATCAACACTCCGATTATTTTAATTGCATGTTCTTCTTTTTCAATTAGTATTAGAGCATGTTCTGTCGTTAAACTTTTGTTGTTTGTTTGCAAATGGAACCAATCAGGGAAGGTGGATCTACAACCAGACCTTCAGTCATTGATTGGATTAATTACTCATACTGGAAAGCCAGTATGACCGCGTTTCTAAAACCAATTGACAGTAAGCCTGGAAAGAAGTTTTGAATTGATGGACTCATCCTCAAGTCACTGATGAGGATGGAAAAGTCTCTTAAAAACCAGAGAAGGACTGGATATAAGCAGAAGATGAGACTTACCTAGGAAACTCTCACACACTAAATGAAATTTTCAATGGGGTTGACAAGAATATCTTTCGTCTTATAAATACGTGCATTTCAACTAAAAAAGCTTGGAAGATTTTGGAAGTTGCTCATGATGGTACATCTAATGTAAAATTTTCTCGGTTGCAGATTCTCACTTCAAAGTTTGAATATCCAAAAATGATGGAGGGTGAAACAATAACTGACTTCAATCTACATATTTTGGACATTGCTAATGAATCCTTTGCTTTTGGCGAGGAAATGTCAGAAGAAAAATTGGTTCGAAAGATTCTTCGCTCTCTACCAAAACGGTTTGACATGAAAATAATCGCCATCGAGGAAGCAAATGATATAGCTACCATGAAAGTAGATGAACTGTTTAGGTCTTTACTTGCGTTCAAGTTAACATTTAATTAAAGAATAAACAAGAAAGGTAAAGGGATACCCCTGCAATCTTCTGTGAATAAGGAACAAGCTCCAAACAAAGGGAAAAACATTGAAGAGAATCTTGCTGACACATTTTTTTTGTTAACCAAACAATTTAGGAAAGTCTTAAAGCATCTGAACAAGCGTCCTGGATAGTACAACCTTTCCTATGTCAGAGACAATAATGGTAACATCAATCATAATATGCACAAGAATGTTAAACCTTTTGCTGGTAAAAATGACAGTGAACGGGTGTTGAATAGTAATCAAAGTGACAGAGATCGGAATTTGAAATGCAAAGAATGTGAAGGTTTTAACCACTTCCAAGCTAAAAATCCAAACTATTTGAGAAGACAAAATAATGGACACTCAGCAACATTGTTAGATGATGAATCAGACACAAGTAGTGAGTCAGAGGATGAGATCCGTGCCTTGATTGGTTGTGCAACTGTTGATGAATCAACAGTAGTGAAAAATTGGGAGTAAATGAAACATGTTGTGGATTAAGTTAGTTATGATGAATCAACAGTAGTGAAAAACATGTTAGTTATGATGGGTTCCCATTCAACTAAGAATTGCTATCACTGGACTTCTGATATCTCCATTAATGTCTGTCACTCTTCCAAATTGAGAGAGGTTAAAATGTGGCACAAGTGGCTTGGTCATATGAGTCTATGATCTCTAAGAAAACCTATGAATGTAGAAGTCATTCTTGGGATAGCCTCCTTGCGTGCAGAAGCTGATTCATTTTGAGGAGAATATAAAACTGGCAAACAAGTCAAGGCCTCTCACAAGAAAGTGACACAATGCAACACTAGAAAAGTTATGGAGTTACTACATATGGACTTGATGGGTCCCACACAAATTGAAAGTTTGGGGGGAAAGCAGTATGTATTCGTCTGTGTGGATGATTTTTCTCATTACACATGGGTGAGATTATATCAGAGCAAAATCCGACACCTTCAAGGTATTTTAGACATTGTGTCTTCAACTTCAATGCGAACAAGAGAAAGATATCATTCGTATTAGAAGTGATCACGGGAAGGAATTTGATGATTTTTGTGCTTCTGAAGAAATTCTACATGAGTTCTCTACTTCTATAACTCATAAACAGAATGGACTTGTTGAAAGAAAAAATTGCACACTCCAACAAATAGCTCGTGCTATGCTTCATGCTAAGAGGATGCCTCTATGCTTTTAGGCTGAAGCCTTAAATACAACTTGTCATATTCACAATCGAGTTTCACTTCGTCCAGGTATTACCAGCACGAACTATGAACTTTGGAAAGGAAGGAAACTCAATGTGAAGTATTTCTATGTTTTTGGTAGTACATGTTATATCCTAGCTGATAAAAGGAAGTGAGACTCTAAATCAGATAAGAGGATCTTCCTCGGGTACTTATCCAACAACAGATCCTATAGGGTTTTTAATAAGCAAACACATACCGTCATGGAGTCAATAAACCCTGTGGTAAATGAATTAACGCCAACTTTAGAAAGTAATGATGATGATGAAGGCCAGATATTTCCAAATACTGAAAAAATTAGTTAAAGGTGAAACCTCAGAATCGTCTTGTGACTCTACTAATGCTCCTAGAATTGTTAGCGACATTCCATCACTTGCAGCCACATAGGTTGATGAGTCAGACAATAGTGAAAAACCTACTCCTTCCATTAGAATATAGAAGGCCCATCCTTCTAGTTACATAATTGGGAACCTAAATTCAGAGATTACTACTCGAAAGAAGGACATAGTTGACTACTTGAAAATGATTGTGAATGTTTTTTTTACATCACCAGTGGAACCCAAGAATGTGAATGAAGCCTTGAAAAATGAGTTATGGATCAATGCCATGCAGGAAGAACTAGAATAGTTTGCTAGAAACCAAGTGTGGACTCTTGTTCCACACCCAGAGAATGTAAATGTAATCGACACTAAGTGGACGTTCAAGAATAAATCTGATGAAAATGGAGTAGTGACTAGAAATAAAGTCAGGCTGGTTGTTGAAGGCTATACTCAAATAGAGGGAGTTTATTTCCATGAGACCTTTGCTTCCATTGCACAGTTGGAAGCTATTTGTCTCCTTTTAGGAATCTCATGTTTGCTCAAATTAAAATTGTTCCAAATGGATGTCAAGAATGTGTTCTTAAGTGGGTATTTAAACAAAGAAGTTTTGTTTCACAACCTAAACGGTTTGTTGAACAATCCAGTTCTCGATATGTGTACAGATTTAAGAAAGCACTTTATGGTCTAAAGCAAGCACCACGAGCCTGGTAAGATAGACTAGCAGTTTTCTTAATTAAGTATGGGTATACTCGTGGAGGAAAAGACAAGACCTTATTTGTAAAAAGGGTTGCTCAAGATTTCATAATTGCCCAAATCTACATCGATCAGATCAATTTTTGGGGAATGACTCTAAGTATGGTAGATGCTTTTTTTGATCAAATGAAAGGTGAGTTCGAAATGAGTATGATGGGATAATTCACATACATCTTTGGCTTACAGATCAAGCAAATGGAAGAGTGGATTTTCCTATCTCAGAAGAAGTATGCTAGAAATATCATGAGAAAATTTGGGCTTGATAAGGCTCAACCCAACCGTACTATAGCTACTGCTTATGCCAAAGCCACTCAAGTCGCTAAAGTTGAACGTACTGATGGGAGTCTTTATAGAAGTATGATAAGGAGCTTGTTGTATCTAATAACTAGTTGTCCTAACATTACTTTTGCCATGGGTGTCTGTGCCCGATATTAATCCAACCCAAGAACCAATCATTTGACCTACATGAAGAGAATCCTAAAATATGTGCATGGTACGATTGATTATGGTATTTTGTACACTTTTGATACAAATCCTATTCTAGTGGGGTATTACGATGCTGACTGGGCTGGGTATACTGAAGATAGAAAAAGTACATCAGGTGGATGTTTTTTCTTATAGGAATAATGTTATCTCATGGTTCGGTAAGAAGTAGAATTGTGTATCCCTATCTATTGTTGAAGCAGAATATGTTAGAGCGAGTACTAGTTGCGCTTAATTAGTCTGGATGAAAGAAATGCTAGTTGAGTATAATGTGTTCTGATGACGAAAATTTAAAATGTTCTTTATAAAGCATGCATTTTGATGATAGATGAAATGAATGATTCAAGTTCATATCCTCGGCAACGGCGCCATAAACTTGTAATAATAAATTTGTTATTATATATTTATCTTTTGCATTGTTTATGAATGTGATGATGCTCTATGCGCTCAAGTGCTTTTGCGATAAAGATATTATTACGATACTACGTTCTAGGTGTATGCGTTGATAATAATATGGTTTGTAGTTTGCGATGATGTAGTGCATGTCACAAGTTTCCTTGCGCTGGAACCAAGTATAATTCAAACGCAAGTTTCTCAGAATAACCTGAGGTCGAACATAGGGATTGCTGTTGTTTAGATGCGATACTACTGTGGTAAATGCGACCGGTTATCATAAAGAATAAAGAATTGTTGGTTTGTGCAGAAATGTAAATTGCGCTGAAAATAAATTGTGATAGTAAGTAAATGACTAAACTACTAATTTATAGGGTGA
This sequence comes from Benincasa hispida, assembly GCF_027475165.1. Lineage (NCBI taxonomy): Eukaryota > Viridiplantae > Streptophyta > Magnoliopsida > Cucurbitales > Cucurbitaceae > Benincasa > Benincasa hispida. The sequence continues at coordinate 10,469,138 of NC_143486.1, forward strand.
GGACTGGCTGTGAAGTTGTACAAAAGAATCTAATGAATGCGGTGGCAAGTCTTGTGAATGAATCAGAAAAAGAATGAGTTGAAGGAAAAGACATCGCAAGTTCGCCAATCTTGTTAAGGACGCAACTAAGGTTCCGCTTTCCCTTGGCGTACACCTTTCAGTGATCGGCCATGTTCCCATATGTCTATGGTGAAAATACTTCTCGCTTTAGTTAACGCATTCTTCCAACCTTCTCTTGATAAGAAGAATAACATCTTCACTTCTGCTCTCACAAGTGAAGATGCCATCGAGCATGCTTTAGCTAAACTTAGCTAATTACCTTAACAAGGATTAACTCACTTGCTTAATCCTTCCCCTTTACCCAAGGGATTAAGAACACATGATAGAGAAAATGGATGATAAGTGTGTGGAAAGGAACAGAGAGATGATAATGATGACGATAATGATATTTAATTCTAAGGATCAACATTTGATACATGATTGTGAATGAAAGATTAAAGAGGATGAACACAGTAGATGAATGAAAGAATAGAAACAAATATAGAAAGAGTGTCAATGTCTTGACACAGGTCCCAATCGGAGACGTTGTGCTTGCCGGCGTGTGGATGAAGTGGAGTGGAAAGCTTCCCTCTCAGGCTTGCTTTCCAGATCGAAGTGACCTCTTGCACAGAGCTTCTGATTTGGGAATGGGAAGAATTTCTTGCTCGGAGACTCACCTTTCAGCCTTGTCTCGTCGTTCTCTCGGATTTTTTCTGTAAAGTCTCTTCAGACCAGCCTCCTTTGCAATGAATTCAAGGAAGCTATTTATAGATCTCGGCTCTTGTATTTGTGGTCCCACTTTGTAATTCTGATAATTCCTGCCACGGCGTAGTGGAAATGTCCGCTCTGCTCCACGATCAATTGTCAGAATCGTACAATAGAAAACTGTACACGTCAGAATTGCCTGCGAATGCATTGCTCTTCACATCTTCAATCGATCGCCGCATGTGATGTAGTTGTTTTGATTACCGCATGCGGTGGAAATGCATTGATCGCTAGAATCCATAATCAATCGTCGCATGTGCTGCATTTGCGTTGATCTTTCTTCGTTCTTGATCGATTGTCGCATGCGATGTAGATGCATTGTACATTTTGTCCTTGAGTAATTAACGCATGCAGTGACCTATTTCCTGCAAAACAGAGACTTGGACATTCTATTTCGCATTGCAATGGGGTTAGTGGGTATGTTTACGACATTTCATAATTTTCGCATTTCTCAGCCAATTCTTATACTATCGACGCAACTTTTCCTTCTTTTTGCCGCAATATCTAAGTAAAACAGCATAAATAACTTGTATTTCTATAAGTTATCACACCCCAAAATTTAGATATATGCTTGTTCTTAAGCATATCTTCAACTAAGGCAATTTCACTTAATTCCTATCCTAACTTTGTGTCGATCAGCTACTCTGAATGCTCCACCTCTACAAAATTACTCAACAACGCAAATTCCTTCTATCCTTTAACATTTCATTGCATGCTCTACTTTATTCTTATCTATAACAAACCTCTACCCAAAATTTCCTTCTAGTTTTGAGAAGAATGTTTACCTCTTCTTGCAGAAACAACTAGGTGTGTCTTTATGCGTCATTATTACAGACTGTTGATCATGGTTACATGCGAGCATCCAACTTCGATTGTGTACCAATCTCAACTTCAACTCTTGATCCTCAACCATGTTTTACTTTTGCTGGTCAGAGGAGTTCTCTTTTATTCTTCTTTTCTCTCTTTTTTTTTTGTCTTTTCATATTGCGTTGCTCCTGGAAACCTACCTTTGTTTTGGCTTGCTCCCATGGGTGAAATGCGAACATCCAACTACAAGCAGGTCCCTTTCACGACTTAACTCTTATCATGTTGGGTTTTCCCTTGCACTGACAATGGAGTTTTTATGAATTTATTATTATTATTATTATTATTATTTTGTAATAATGAACACATTTGCTGATTATGACCGCATCCGCTTGATCACATATGCTCAGACCTTCCCCACCCCCAAATTTAGAGATGCGCAAGGTTCTCATTACGTTGTTTTGGATAGAAAAGACAAAACACTTAGTCAAAAATTTTGAAAAGAAGGTTTGGCCAGAGTCTTGTAATAGAAAATGTAAAGCAGAACTATTGCTATGAATTGTCTAAGTGTTAGTCAGAAAGTGCAATGTATAAAAAATATTGCTAAGGATATGCATACTACTCATCATGGCAACGCAATTTAACAACGCAAAATAGAAGACAAGAATTACCGCAATAATTGACAAAGGATGATAAGTAAAGAGGCTAACGCATATGGAAAGAATCATTACTCAGTTGTATAAAATTTAACTAAGTATACAAAGAATTACAATCATCGCTACACAAAATCTTCGCATGTACAAAGAATGCAAGGTATAACTTCTATATACACAAAAAAAAAAAATACAATGAAAGAATGAATGGTCGCAAACGAAAAATTGCAGAATTTGCAGAGAAGGTGGCACACCCCCAAATTTAGAGTTGCGGTGGGGATCTTGAGGAGGATTTTGCAGAGGAACTGGAGGCGTTTCTTCAAAATGCAGAGGTTGCTGGATATGGGGAGGCACCATGGGACCATGTAAGTATGATGTCAAGAAGTTAAAGTATTCATGGTTGCTCTCTGCCATTTGTCTCTGGTTTAGGTGGATGGTGAAGATATTGTGTTGAATATTATTCAACACCTACCACGTCATCGCATGACTGCATTGCAACTTTGCGTGGCTCTCTTGTAACTCTGTTATTCTCTGGCGGAAGAAATTTTGTTGTTGAGAGAGAAGGGACCGCATCTCTGCTAGGTCAGCAGCAAGGGTTGCGATGGTGGGATGCGCCTGCGATGTTTCACCAGCAACGATTTGAGGTTGAGCGAAAGTGACTTCTTCCAAACCGTGTGGGTCGTCAATATGCAGCGATGGAGGTGAAAAGTGAGGTGGAGATGGATGGGGCGAAGATGTTGCTGGGGATGTAGTGTCTGAATCGGGAGCGAGAAAGAGATTGGTGAAGCGTTCAGGAAGTGGGGAAAGGGGTTCCATTGGAGGGCTTGGAGGGCGAATGATTAAGGGTAAGGGGTCCAAGGGTATTTGGTCTTGCGGTGATTGATCTTGGACTTTTTCCTTCCCTTTGTCATTTTTGCGCTGCTTCTTTGGCTTGGGTTGTTGTGGCGCATTTAGATCTATGGGGGGTTGTTTGGGTGGAAGCTCGGGGCAGTGTGAGGAGTCCTTGAGAAGCATTCTCAGGATCTTCGTATGAATGAGATCGTGGACATCTGGTATGGGCTCCTCATCAATGCCTACACCTACAAAGAGGCATAAGCTCAAAATCGTCCATGGGAAGTAGTATTGGCCTCTCACACGGCCTACAAAGCCTCGAATCTACTTCGCAATCAACTGGCCTAGGTCAATCAAAATGTTGCGCGCTATACAATATGCGTTCATCACTCGATCCCTTGAAACTTTTTTATCATGTGATGTTGGGATGAGTCGTCATTTCACCAAGTAAACCCAAAGTCGCGCCTTTGGAAGCAGCTTTTTGGACGCAAGGGTCTTAATGCCAGTCAAAGATACCGACCACTGTGTGCTCTATTGCATTAATACTCTCAGCGCATCCTCCATTTGTGTTTCATCGGGATCATCAATTATCTTGTTACCCAGTGCATCCGGGATGTCCTTCATCTTATACAGTTCGTTGATGTCCTTTGTGCTGAATGGCACTGTCCACCCTTTCATGATCACCGCATCTTCGGTGTCATGGAGCTGGCCATGATAAAAGGCCCTCACTACTGTAGGAATAATGATGGATGGGCATTGGCAGAAAGTCTCCCACCCATGCTCCAACACAACATTTGTAATCAAATCTGGTAGTGGCATTGACGCAGGAAAGAAACCCATCTCCATCATCATATCATCGTTTTCCTTCTTTATTGATGGGCGCCTCCTGGTCGACGCAAGCTTGATGCTTCCAACTTTTGCCTTGCCCTTATCTTGAGCCAATGCAAGGCGGGACTGTTGTCTGTTTGCGTTCCCGTTCCTTGCCCTGCTCTTCTTCTTTCTTTTTCCACTTCGCAACTTCTTTTTTTTTGTTCTCTCTTATGCGCTGCACATTGGCCTTGCGCCGTTTCTTCTTCTCCTCCTTCTTTTTTTCTTCCTTTTCTTCTTTTCTCATCTATTTTTTTCTTCCTCTTCTTCTTCTCTCATCTCTTTTTCAAACTGTTCCGAGGCAAGCAATATGTGTTGCTCATCTTCGAGCCTTCTACTTTCTTCTTCTGCCAATAAAGCATTGTTACGGCGCACCTCCTCATCATGGAGTTTTCTTGCCAAATCTCCAGATGCGATGATTTGGTGCCCACGTAACATTCTTTCTTGTTTCTCCTCTTCTTCTCTTCTCCTTTTCTTCTGCTACGCGTTGCCAAAATTGTGGGTCACTTGTTGACCCTTGCGGCGCATTCTCCTTGCGACGTCGCATCAGAGGGGTAATGTCCGGATCTTCTCTATCCTCAGTCGCAACCATTCTTATATGCGTTGATGACACTTGGGGTTGTGCTGATTCTTTTTCTTATGGTGACACCCCTTCTTCCACCTTTGCGGTGGTGGATTCTCCATCGAAATCTGGGCTTTCCGCCCTCTTCCTCTTCTCTTCCTTCTTCAGGCGCTTATCTTCTCGCCTACGCTGTCTTTTCTCACTCGTTTTCTTTTCTTTCTTCTCCTTCTTTGGCCGGGCATCTTCATCTCCTTCTACCCGCTTCTCCTTGTTTTTTCTCTACTTCTTCCCTTCTGTCGTCTACGGCTGCTTCTTCGCTCCCACCTCTTCCAAAACGACCCTGATGGGTCCCTCATAGGAGTTTGTTGGAACAGTCTCCTTAGGATCCGCAACGGCCAGGGCGCTTCTCCGTGAAGCTTCTGCCATCTCCTCCTCCGAAGGCAGAGGCTGATTTACAACTCCGGCTTTAGGTAGCCCCCCCTCTCTCCATGTTGCTTAAAATGCTCCCAAATACTTCTTTGTCATCTCTTCTTTTCTTCTCACTTTCTGATGACGATATTAGGAGTGGGGCACTCTCCATGCTCGGCCCCTCTCGGATTGGGAGTGGTTTGGCTACAGAGGGTTTTCGCCGCAGTTTTTCTGCAATTCTTTGGATAGACTTGGGTTGGGTGGCGAGGCGGTGGCTAGCTGCGAGGAATGCCGCCTCCCGTGCGATGACGAGTGCTTGGGAAGGTGATGAAGGTAGGGAAGATGAATGAGAGGATTGCTCGGCCATGGTCTCGGTTGAGTGATAGAGTTGGAAAATTTTTAGGACTGAGGAAGGAATTTTGAAGGTCTGGTATGCAGAGAGGATTCTTAAGGTTTCTTTTCGCTAGAGACTCAAATAAACTTCCTCAATTGAAGGAGGGGGAGATTTATAGTTTGGGCCTTGATGGACCCAACGCAAACTCTGCGTGGCAGGCTTCGAGATGCTCAAAAAGCCTGCCCGCCGCACTAATCGCACTTATGAATTAGCAGAAAAGGACGTCCATTCGTCTGCTAAGTCATTATTTCCTTGGAAGATTTAACGATTTGATTACTCTTTCACAAAAAGATTTTATCTTTTGTATTTTATTCGGAGGGGCCCAATGTTAAAGATTAATGTAATGCATCCGTTATCGCAAATGCATATTTGCGGAGGATGGGCAACAACGCACGCATTAGCGCAACACACCCCTCAACTCAGCGCATTTTTAGAGGATGGGCGAACGATATTTCTACCAGAACAACATTATCTCGACATAGTGCGTTTTTGTTGGGGACGAGCGTAGAATACATAAGTGCACAACACAGCCCTCAACGTAATGCATTTGTGTAAGATGAACGCAAAGTGTATCTTATCAACACAAGATACACCCGTCATCGCAATGCAGACCAGATGTTTTATTTTATTTTTTATTGTTATTATTATTATTATTATTATTATTATTATAAATATTCATTATAATTCATCAACAACGCAATTTGATAAGACTTTGCGGTGCTCACTTTCTTTTTAATAAATCATTCACAGCAATTTAGGAACAACGCAATCTAAGGCAGGAGAGTAAATAAATTGAACTAGCCATGGAATTAACGCAACTTGAATTAAAGTAGAAGTAATTTCGGAAAGCAGTAAAGGCTAATTTAGGAAAGCGATAAACTGAATTGAATGAACGCAATAATAAAGTGGTAGAGGAAAGCGATAGAGAAAGCATTAACGAAAGCAGTAAACATAGATGTTAGGGATGCTGATTGAAAGACAAATCTTCATGATTACGGCAATCCGCATCCCCATAGGCGGTTAGACTTGCCTGCACAATGTCATCACGGACATTGTTCCTTCCCATGAGATCCCGGGGCTTGTGAATTACTTGGCAGCGTTCTCGGTGTTCAATAGCGAAGCTCGGCTGCCAGTTGCCCTACTTAGACCTTCAAGTTCCTTATAGAACTGCGACTGCATGACTACATCATTTTTCTCAATGTATTGTTTTAGCAGGGCTTTCAAGGATGACGAATTTACAGAGGTGTTTGATGTGGACGGTTGGTTATGTGGTTGCCGTTGGTGACTCTGATTCTAATTTTGGTGAAAAGCTGGAGGATTCCCTGAATTGTTGTTCTAATGATTCCTCTGGCCTCCTTGGTCATTGTTACCGCCCCAACTGAAGTTAGGGTGATTCCACCAACCTAGATTATAAGTGTTGCTATAAGGGTTGTATTGGATGGCAAACACTGATTGCGGGTTCGATGGGCACATCTCTGCAGCATGACCCACTCCGCATTGTGTACAGCTGATTGCTGCCACTTGTGCATTGGGTTGCTGAGAGAGGGTATCTTGTTTAATTTCCATCGTTTGGAGGAGAGAGGTCACTGCGGCCATTTGCAGCCAAGGTTGTCATTGTATCCACTGGTACAATGGCATTTTCAGTTCTTCTTCTCTCGGGGCCTCTTCCCCCATACCCGTCGTCCACCCAATCATCAGTGTTTCGCGAAATGCGATCCAGGATGACCTTGGCTTCAGTGTAGGTCTTATCCATAAATCCTCCCACTGCGGAGGCATCAGCAACAACTTGGTTGATCGGTTCAAGCCATTATAGAAGGTCTCCATCAGAACGCAATGGGAATCTCGATATGCGGACAATTCTTCATCAATCTTCTGAAACGAACCCAGGCAGTGCTTAGAGTCTCATTCTTCATCTGCTCGAAATTTAACACATCCCGTTGACGGCTGGAGGGAAGAACTTCTTCATGAACCGTTTCACCAACTGATCCTATGATATGATTTCGTTTGGCTCCAACGAATGAGCCCACCTCTTTTCCTCATCCCTCAGTGTGTATAGGAAGAGGTACAGTCTAATTCCCTCAGGAGTAACGCCAGGAATGGAAAAAGTGTTGCACATCTCCACAAAACTGGTCAGATGGGCGTGTGGGTCTTCACCTTGCATACCTCCGAACTGCCCCGCGTTTTTTATCATCTGGAGCATGATCGACTTAATTTCAAAACATGCATTCTCCTCAACCATTGGTCTTAAGATTTCGGGCGAGAAGTCGTAAAGTTTCAGCGCCGTATAATTTCTCATAGGGATGTTGTGGTCGGTAGCAAGAAAGACATGATCTTGCGCTGGCCGATTTGCCCCTTGATTCCCTTCGGACCTCTCATTATTAGCCATGTTTGCTCTTCTTCGCCTAATTTCGTTCTGGCATGCCCTTGCGCGAAAAGTACGCTCGATCTCTGAGTCAACTTCAGATTCTGGATCAGTTCCAGTACTCATAAACCATCAGCCTGCTCTTCGCGATAAACAAACAGTACAACAGAGATCTGTCCTGCAAAATACCACAAAAGTATTCAACACCAAACCATTACCAATCCTCGACAACGGCACCATAAACTTGATGACTAAAATTTAATACATCTTTATCTAACTCTAACGGATGGCTTATGAATGAAAATGATGTGATGATGCTCTATGCGCTCAAGTGCTTTGCGATAAAGATATTCTTGTGATACTACGTTCTAAGTGTATGCGCTGGTAGTGATATGTTTCGTAGTATGCGATGATGTAGTTCGTGTCACAAGTTTCCTTGCGCTGGAACTAAGTATAATTCCAACGCAAGTTTCTCAGAATGACCTGAGGTCGAAACAAGGATTGTTGTCGTTTAGATGTGATACTAATGTGGTATATGCGACCGGTTATCATAAAGAATAAAGAATTTGGTTTAACAAAAATATAAATTGCGCTGAAAGTAAAATGTGTTGATAAAATAAATGTCTAAACTACTATGATACAGGGTGAGGACTGGCTGTGAAGTTGTACAAAAGAATCTAATGAATGCGATGACAAGCCTTGTGAATGAAGCAGAAAGAGAATAAGTAGAGAGAAAGGACATCGCAAGTTCGTCAATCTCGTTAAGGACGCAACTAAGGTTCTACTTTCCCTTGGCGTACACCTTTCAGTGATCGGCCGCGTTCCCATACATCTATGGTGAAACAGAGATGAACGTAATGAATGCAAGGTTGTTTCCATCTCTGGAAATACTTCTTGCTTTAGTTAACACATTCTTCCAAACTTCTTTCGATAGGCGGAATAACATCTTCACTTCTGCTCTCATAGGTGAAAATGCCGTCGAGCATGCTTTAGCTAAACTTAGCTGATTACCTGAACACAGATTAACTCACTCGCTTAATTCTTCCTTTTTATCCAGGGGATTAAGAACACATGATGGAGAAAATGAATGATAAATGTATGGAAAGGGACAGATAGATGATAATGATGACGATAATGACATTTAAATCTAAAGATAAGCGTTTGATACATGATTTGTGAATGAAAGATTAAAGAAGATGAACACAGAAGATGAATTAAAAGAATAGGAACAAATATGGAAAGAGTGTCAATGTCTTGACACAAATCCCGATCGGAGACTTGTGCTTTCTGACATATGGATGAAGTGGAGAGGAAAGCTTCCCTTTCATGCTTGCTTTCTTGGTAGAAGTGACCCTTTTGCACAGAGCTTCAGCTTTGGGAATCGGAAGAATTCCTTGCTCGGAGACTCACTTTTCAGCCTTGTCTCGTCGTTCTCCCGAATTTTCTCTGTAAAGTCTCTTCAGACCAATCTCCCTTGCAATGAATTCAAGGAAGCTATTTATATACAACACCTTGGCTCTTTGAATTAGTGGTCCCACTGTGTAATTCTGATAATTCCTGCTATGGCGTAGTGGAAATGTCCGCTCTGCTCCATGATCAATATGTCAGAATCGTACAACAGAAAGCTATACACTTGTCATAATCACCCGAGAATGCGTTGCTCTTCACATCTTCGATCGATCGCCGCATGCAGTGTTGTTGTTTTGATTACCGCATGCGGTGGAAATGCGTTGATCTTTAGAATCCATGATCGATCGTCGCATGCACCGTCATTGCGTTGATCATTTCTTCGTTCTTGATCGATTGGCGCATGTGATGTAGATGTGTTGTACATTTTGTCCTCGAGCCATTAACGCATGTGGTGACCTATTTCCTGCAAAACGGAGACTTGGACATTCTATTTCGCCATCGCAATGGGGTTAGTGGGTGTGTTTACGACATTTCATAATTTTCACATTTCTCAGCCAATTCTTATACTATTGACGCAACTTTCCCTTCTTTTTGCCGCAATATTTAAGTAAAATAGCATAAATAACTTGTATTTCTACAAGTTATCACCTGCAAAACAAAGACTTGGACATTCCATTTCGCCATCGCAATGGGGTTAGTGGATGTTTTCACGACACTTTATAATTTTCGTATTTCTCAGCCAATTCTTATACTATCGACGCAACTTTTCCTTCTTTTTGCCACATAATCTAAATAAAATAACATAAATAACTTGTATTTCTATAAGTTATCATGTTCCAAGATGTTTTGACCTTGTATTGCAACAACATATGCGCCATATATATTTCATAGAATCCAGTGCAACATAGTTGAACAAAGCACATCAACATTAGACATCATTTTTTTCCGTAAATTGGGAACAAAGTCATTTCTGTGGAGCATATTAGAACAAATAAGCAGATTGTATACATTTTCACCAAACCCCTAAATACCGTTATATTTGATCTTTGAGGGCAACTCTTTGATTTTCCAAGCTACCATTATAGCCATTAAAGTCAGTTATGATGTATTGGGAGATGTTGGTGTTGATTGATGTCCCATTTATTATGGGTTTTAAAACATCTCCTTGTCTCTATTTAATCCATGTTGAGTCCTCGCAGAGACTCAGACTTGTATCTTTCAACTATCGTTTTCATTGTGATTTTGGTTCTTTTGGTTTGAACCTCGAGTATAATTATTTTTTGTTGGGTTTTTAGTTTCTCAATGCCTTCATCATGGTGGATACAAGGAGTCGTGCTTGTAATACTCACATGTTTGTGGTAAACCCTCGCAAGTCGACTAGCGTTCTCGCAATGTTAAGTCTGGTGGTTCAACTTCAAAGGTTAATGCTTTTGGCGTTCAAATGAAGGGTCCTACATCCTCTGTCTCTAAACGAAGTCATTCGAATCGTCCCCATTCTCCCACTTCAGAGGACTTGCATGTTGATCAAGGTAATACCTCAGCTACACTCATTGAGAGTCCCGTACATGTTTCCGATCCTATAGAAATTGTTGAAATTGGCCCTCTTGCTATTTTGCTGTATGTAGGCTGTCGTGATTTTCCTCCTTCTGATGATGTTAATGGTTCTTTAAATATGAATCTGTTACCATCTGTTTTTCCTAAGAAATATCTTGGTGTTTACGCTTGTATGTGTTGTATGGGTTTGACATTATTACTAAGAATCCTTGTATGCCTTCTTTCGCTGTTGTTGACTGATGTGTGAATATCTCTCCTTGTAAGGTTGAAAAAATTGTTGCTCAGAATATTGTTGATGTTTCTTCTGTCATTGGTAGCTCTTCTGTTCTGATTTCCCAACCTGTTCATGATTCGAAAGTAAGTGAAAATGATGACTCTGTTCCTACTGATGAATATGTTGAGCATAATGATTTCGTCCCTGTTGACATTGGTATCGTTCCTACTGATGAAAATGTTGGTGGTGCTTCTCACCCTAGAGAATGTTGGAGTTAACATGCATAAAACGAAAGCAAACAGAATCATTAAACACTCTAATTATATTTAGTTTGAATATAAAGCATGCTGAAAAAACATTCTTTTTTTTCACAAAGAGGGTTTCAGATTTCATACCTTTGATGATTTCACTTCAAATATTTGTAATATCCACGAATTAGATCTCAAAATCTCCAGTAGACCACCAAGAGGATCTTCTCTACTATCCTCAGCCTTGAATTGAGTGATGGAAACTTAGAATTGAGCTGAATTAAGAGTGGGAAGGAGAAGGTTTGTGAGGTTCAAAATTTCAGAAAATTCTCAGAAAATTGGATTGCATGAACTTCAATATTATGAAAACTTGAGTATTTATCAAGTCAATCCATGCATGCACTAACTAATTCATCTAATTGACAATTCAATTAGCACTTAGATAGTGGGCTAGGTGTTAAATTAGGGAGATATCGTCATAAGAGTTCAAAAATTGTATTTTTCCACTAATGAATAATTAATTTTCAATTATTATTGATTTAATTCAAAATCAATAAAAAAATAAATTCAATTTTGAAATTTGAAAATTAATTTTAAATATTAAATAAATAATAATTTAATATCAAATATTAAATTAATAAAACACCTAATTCACACACACATGAATCCTATTCATGTAATTAATATTTAAATAATTTATTTAAATATTATAAACTCTCAAATTACGTCTAATTTTGATAAATTTAAATGCTAATTATATCAAATATAATTATCCAAACCCTAAATCGAATTTGAACATTTCAAATTCTAAACTCTAATTTTGAATTTGAACGTTTGAAATCTGCTCAATTTTCTAATTCAAGGTGTAATGTTTTACGAGCTAGTAGAGAGACCTTATGGACCTACAGATCATGAGCTTGAACGATTTAAGATTAATCGGCCAAACTCTTTAGACCGAATTAATCAATATTCGTTAACAATCAAGACATACCACTATAGCTCGATAGTTGCACTCTCCTCACTGTAGATATATTTATGTCCACTTGATTTAACCATAATTAGTAAGTCGATCCTTCACAGGTCGTTCGTATTTATAGTAGGTCAAAATTATCGTTTTACCCTTATAAATACATCTTGCTCTTTAAGCTTCCATTGATCCTCTATTGAATAATTGGTTTATAGTTCAACCAATAAACCATATTCCTCTCGACCATGAAAGGGTGGGGCCCCTTTGTTCAAGGCAAGGAATCAGTACTTAAGGGAACAACCTATTTGCTAACCATAAATCAGATAGGAGTGAGTTCCATTTTGCAGGACTATGTCCTAGCTATCTATTCGGTCTTATCCTAAAAATGTGAGGCTTATTGAGTAGTGTTGTTGAACTACTCTCATCTATGAAGATCAAAGGATAATCACAAATAAATAGGAGTTCATAGTTAGCTCAGGATTAAGATCGAGTTACCCTAAGTCATCGGTAAAATACTCAGGTTTAACAGTAAACGTCATTATAAAGAAAAGTGACTATTTCGCGATCTTATCTTATGCAAATGTCTTTTGCATAGGATGCCCCCACTCACATGTCTCCACATGAACGATTTTGAGATTACATCATTTGTATCAATATAAAAAGTGGGCCGCATCCATAATGTCCTCAAAATTAGGTACCCAATCTCATCAATATACTTATAAACCATTTTGGCTATATACTAAAACTTGATCCTCTTTTATGTCTCTACATGAGGTTAAAATATTCATACTATAGCCATGGATATGTTTATTGGATTTTTCAAAATGTAATATCAATAACATTTTTATTGAATTAGAAACTCAATAATACTTTTATTGATAAATAGAATAAGTTTTCAAATATTACGAATTGCGAGTTTTAAGACATTCCTAACAATCTCTCACTTGGACTAATACTCCAGTGAGTTACAAATATATACAAATATACAACGTTGAGAAAAAGAGAGAAAATAGAATAAACTAGGGCATCTATATACCTTTGACATTTTGTTATAAAATGCCAATAAACGAATCCGTGGCTAAAATATGAATACTTTAACTTTATGTATAGACATAAAAGTGGATCAAGTTTTAGTATATAGCGAAAATGGCCTATAAGTATATGGATGAGATTGGATACCTCATCCTGGGGACACTATTGGATGCGGCCAACTTTGTATATTGATACAAACGGTGTGTGATCCCAAAATCATTCACGTGGAAACATGCAAGTGAAAGCATTCTATGCGAAGGATGTTGGCATAAGACTGGACCACGAAATAGTCACTTTTCTGTATAATGACCATTTATTGTTAAAACTGACTATTTCAAATTCGATGACCTAAGGTAACTCGATTTGAATCCTGAGCTAACTATGAACTCATGTTTATTCAGAATTATCCTTTGATATGTATAGGTGAGAGTAGTTCAACAACACTGCTCAATAAGCCTCCAATTTTGAGGATAAGACCGGATAGATAGCTAGGGACATAGTCCTACAAGATGGAATTCACTCTTACCCTATTTAGGGTTAGCAGATAGGATTTTCATTTAAGTACTAATGTCTGGTATTGAACAAAGGGGTCACATCCTCTCATGGTCGAGAAGGATATGGTTTATTACTTGGACTATAAATCAATTATTCAATAGAGGATCAATGGGAGCTTAAGGAGCAAGATGTATTTATAGGGGTAAAACGGTAACTTTGATCTAGCTGTAAATACAAACGACCTGTGAAGGATCGACTTACTGATTATAGTTAAATCAAGTGGACGGAAATATATCTACAGTGAGCAGAGTGCAACTATTGAGCTATAGTGGTGTGTCTTAGTAATTAATGAATATTGATTAATTTTGTCTAAAGAGTTTAGCCAATTAATCTCAAATGGTTGGAGCTCATGATCGGTAGGTCCATAAGGTCCCTCTACTAGCTCGTAAAACATTACACCTTGGATTAGTGAATTAAGCGGATTTGAAACGTTCAAATTGGAAATTAAGGTTTTGAATTTGAAAGGTCCAAATTAAATTTAGGGTTTGGATAATTATATTCGATATAATTAAATGTTTAAATTTATTGAAATTAAACATAAATTGGAGAGATTACAATAGTTAAATATTGATTTAAATATTAAATTAAAATGAATAGGATTCATGTATGAATTACGTGTTTAATTAATTTAATATTTGATATTGAATTATTATTTAATTAATTAATTAAATTTGTTTAATTAATTATTTAATAAAACATTTTAAATTTTACAAATTCAATATTCAGAATTGAATTTTTTTGTTTAAATTTAATTTTAACAGAAAATTAAATTAAATAAAATTGGAAATTTGTAAAAATTAGCTTGCTAGTGGAATAGTCCAAAATTTGTTGTATTAATCCACTATGTAACAACTAACCCACTTATTTAATGCTAATTGAACTGTCAATTAGCTGATTAAGTGAGTGCTTGCACGAATTAGAATCATAAATACTCAAAACATTCAGATTTTTTGAGTTCATGCAACTGATTATTCTGAAAATCTAAAAACCTCTCAAACTTTCTACTTCCCTCTCCCAATTCAGCTCAAATTTTGAGTTTCCACCACACATTCCAAGGTTGAGAATAGCAGAGCAGATAATCTTGGTGGTTTACAGTTGAGTTGAAGGTCGAATTCGTGGAGAGGAGCAAGAATTGAAGTGACTCTCAAAGGTAATATATTCAGAAACCCTTTTCTTTGAAAAACTATTTTCTTACATGCTTTTAAACTAAAATTAAGTATAACTAGAGTGCTTAATGATTCTGATTGCTTCCGCTTTATGAAAATTTACTCTATCATGCAATACAACTCTGTTTGATGCTCATTCATACTATAGCTCCTCTGTTAAGAGTGAATACTGATCCTGAAGTAGATTTCCTAGAATCTATATCAGTTTGAAAATCAGAATTTGTGTATCCCGTAAGGATCAAATCCTTAGGCCCATACATGGGCATATAGTCCCTCGTTCTCCAAAGATACTTGGGGATGTTCCTAACTACAGTCTAATGGTTATGTCTAGGGTTGGACTGAAACCTGCTGAAAATTCGAATTGCAAAGCATATGTCGGAACGTGTACACAACGTAGCGTACACCAGACTCCCAACTGCTGATGCATGAGGAATTCTTTTCATTTCCTTAACTTCTAGAGGTATCTTAGGACACTGTTCCTTAAACAAATGAATCCCGTGTCTAAAAGGTAGCATACACTTTTTGAAATTTTGCATATTATATCTTGACACATTTTGTCAATATAAGATGCTTGAGATAGTACTAGCGTTCTGTTCTTGTGATTCCGAACAATTTGAATTCCAAGAACATACCGTGCATCTCCTAAATCTTTCATTTGGAATTGTGATGCTATCCATCTCTTTACGTGAACAAGGAAACTTGTCTCATTCCCAATGAGCAAGATATCATCAACATAAAGGACCAGAAAAGCTACAGTTTTGTTTACTATCTTCTCGTAAACATAAGGTTCATCAACTTTTTGTTCAAAGCCACAAGATTTGATCTCAGTGTCAAATCTTATATTCTAGGATCTAGATGCTTGTTTCAATCCCTAAATGGATCTTTTTAGTTTGCAAATCTTTTGCTCTTGACCCAGTTTAATGAACCCTTCTGGTTAAGACATGTGAATACTTTCGTCAAGATAGCCATTAAATAAAGTTGTCTTGACATCCATATTCCATATTTCATAATCATAAAATGCAACAATGGATAAAAGTATTCTTATGTTGGGTTTTATGTCCTAAAACTCGTGGTATGTAAATAATGGAGCTTATTTTGAAAATTCAATAAAGGTGTTATTAAATAGATATATTACTTGAATAGAAATAAATAAACCTAAAAGTCCATTGACTATTGGATGAGTACTTGAACTTTATGTGGAGACATAAAGGTCAATCAGGTTCGAGTAAATAGTCAAAATGATCTATAGTACATGGATAAGGTTGGGTACCTTTCTTCTGGTAACACTATTGGATACGGCCTGTTCTGTAGTTGTTACAAGAAGTTGTAAAGTGTTACAAATGAAGTGATCCTAATTCGTTCATGTTGAATCTGAGGAGTGAGGGTGTCCTTGTGCAAAAGAGTTTGTACAAGATCGGACCACGAAATGAGTCACTCTTACTTTATAACGTTGTTTACTGTTTAAGACTGACTATTTCAAAGCGATGACCTAGGTAACTTGACCTTAATTCTAAGCTAACTATGAACTTCTGTTTCTCTGGGATTGCACATTAATTTGCATAGGTGAGGGCTGGCTCAACAACGGTGGCTCAATATGACTGCCATTTCAGGGATGAGACTGGATAGATAGCTGGGGATATAGGGCGCAAGAAGGAATTCACTCCTACCCATCTTAGGGATAGTAGAGAGGTTGTTCCCTTAAGTGCTGATTTTGGGGCTTGAACAAGGGATCCCACCCTCTTATTTGGTATGAGAGGGACTCGGTTTTGTGATTGGATTAGAAAACAATTGTTCATTAGGGGATCAATGGGACTTAAGGAACAAGAGGTAATTTCAGGGGTAAAACAGAGATTTGACTCATCCGTTATTGTGAACAACCTGTGAAGGGTTAACTTACTAATCATGGTTATATCGAGTGGACATAATATAACTACAGTGAGGGGAGTTCAACTATGGGCTTTAGTGGAGTGACCCATTAGTTAACGAATAGAGGTTAGATCGGTCTAATGAGTTTAGTCGATTAATCTCGGATCATTGAAGCCCATGATATGTAGGTCCATAAGGTCCCTCTACTAGCTCGGAAATGGATTAGCCCTAGAGTAGTGTGATAAGTTAATTTGAAACATTCAGATTAGAATCAAATGGAATTGAAGAAAATATATTTAAATATGATTTAAATATATGAAGATGAATTTGTGTAAAAATTAATTTAATATTGGATATTAAATTAATTAGAATTATTTAAATTGTTTAAATAATTACTTATTAATTTTATTAGAAATTAATTTATGAAATTAATTTGTAAAATTAATAAATTTTGATTTTAGAAATAAAAAATGATTTTAAAATCAAAAATAGATTTTAGAAATTAAAAAATTACACAAAAGTTGAAAAATGGGTTTTTCAAGTTCATCTTCAACTTGGTCACAAGGAACCCACCATCTCTTCTTTGGTTTACTCCAAGCATGAGCTGCATCCGATGCATCACTTCTCTTTGCATGATAGTCTGGAATATATTGAAGAGATTGGAGTGAAGAAAAGATGATGGACCGACTGAATTTTTGCTGAAAAATTCGGATGAAGAAGGTGTTCTTCAATGAGTTCTGTTCAGTGAGCTTTCTCCATATTCCCTTTGATTTCAGCTTATTTTGAGTCCCACAACTCAATCTAGAGCACCAAGAGAATAGTAGAGAAGATCTTGTGGTGGTCTACACAAGGATTCAGAGGATTTTGCAGCTGGAAATGGAGATTTCGTTGGTTCGGCCAAGGTATGTTCATGAAACCTATTATACTCTATTTTTAGCATGTTTCTTTTCAACCAAATTAATGAATTAGAATGCTTATGGATCCTGATTTCTTCCGTTGCGTACTGGTGTTGATCCAACATCTTATAGATCTTATCATGGCAATAGAAGGGAAGGTTTCTTCATAGTCTACCTCCTCTCTTTAGGTAAAACCTTTTGCCAGGAGTTTAGCTTTGTAGGCTTGCGCCTTACTAGTTTGGTCTCGCTTTCTCTTGTAGATCCACTTGGCCAATAGGTTTTACCCCATCTTGTTGATCTACAAGTTCCCAGACAATTGAAGTACATTGACTCCATTTCTAGGTCCCTGACTTTTATCCATTGATCTCTATCTACATCTTCCATTGCCTGTTTAAAGGTCAATGGATCCTCTAGGCCATCATCAAGTATGAAAACTTGAGATTCTGTTAAACCATATAACAGTTAGGCTGTTGAAAAACCTCCTACTGCATCAAGGCATTCTCAACTCATGAGAAGGATGAGATGGAGCAACAACTTTTGTTAAAGGACCAACCTGATCAACAACTTTTGTTGATTTATCTGTTGATTCTTTGGACATCTCATCTAATACTAGTTTATTACAATTTTGATGAATTCTTATATGATCTTCCTCTAAGAATGTAGCATTTATTGATACAAATATCTTATCCTCTTGAGAATCATAAAATAGACCACCCTTTGTTTTTTTTTGGGTATCCTACAAATAGGCATACTTTGGAACGTTGTTCCAAATTCTTAGGGTTTTGCACCAACATGTGTGCCGAGCATCCTCAAACTCTGAAGTGATATAAACTACCTTTACGTCCTCTCCATAACTCATACGCATTTTTAAAACACATTTTGAAGGAATCATGTTAAGAATATATATAGTAGCTTGCACTACATACCCCCAAAAGGACTAAGGTAATTGAGCATAACTCATCATTGAACGAACCATGTCTAACAAGGTTTGATTTCTCCTTTCTTCTATACCATTTTTTTGTGGTGTACCAGGTGCAATGAGTTGGGATTGAATTCAATGTTTTACTAAATAGTTATGGAAATGTAAATCTGTATACTCTCCATCTCGATCTGATCAAAGTGTTTTAATCCTTTTACCTAATAGGTTCTCAATCTTAGTGTTGTATTATTTGAACTTTTCAAGAGTCTCAGAGTTATGATGCATTAGGTAAACATAGCCATATTTGAAATAATCATCAATAAAACTGATGAAGTATTCATATCCTCCTCGAGCTTCGACATTCATTTGACCACAAAGGTCAAAATATATAAGTTCTAGAGGCTCTTTGGCTCTAAGACCTTTTCCTATAAAAGATCTTTTAGTCATTTTACTCCCAAGACATGATTCACATGGAGGTAAAGATTTGTCTTCTAACTTATTTAGATTTTCATTCTTTACCAATCTCTCAATCCTGTTGAGATTTATGTGGCCATGTTTTAAGTGGCAAAGATAGGCATTAGAAGAAATCTTTCTTTTCTTATTTTGAGTTTCTACTATTTTAAACATCTCTATATTTAAAATAGTCTTTACCTCAGTTGGTTTTAACACATACAAGTTATTTTAAAGTTTAGCATAACAAATATGAACACCTCTTGAACTAATGAACACTTCATTTACATCAAAAGTGACTTGATACATATGTTCCAGTAAACAAGATACAGAGACTAAGTTCCTTTTCATCTTAGGTACAAAAATATATATTTTCTAGTAAAATGTAAGAATCTCCAAAATATAACTTAATGCCTCCCACTGCTTCTGCTAAAATTACTTCACCTATTCTCACCTTGAAAGTCATTTTGTTTTCTGATAGCCGCTTCCAGGAACTAGTTTCCTGAATGAATGTGCAAATATGATTAGTGGCGCTTGAATCTAATATCCTGGTGAAGTGAGAACTTTCTACTAAACATGTTTCTATTATAAGTAAATCGAATTTACATTGGTTTTCCTTTTCAGCTTTCTTTTCTTTAAGATATTGCAGGCAATTGCGTTGCAACATCCGTACAATGGAAACATTTTCCTTTTGGAAATTTATTCATGCTTTTTTTTTCAGGGACTTTCTTATTCCCTTTTCCTTTCTTCTTTATTTGAAAACTCTTATACTTTTGAGAAGCAGACTTTTTCACTAAAGGTTTCTTACCTAATATAGATCCCTTTAGAATTTTCTTTTGGGAAACAACAGAATGATGAGGTAGAAAATATTACATCGCTGGATTTGAAATCGAGATAAATACACAAATTGAGATTCTTTTCAGTCCCATATTACAAAAGTATCTGAACAATATAATTTTTTTTTATTTTTATCTAATATTGTTGAAATGCCTTGAATTTGTTATATGACATTTTGAATGATCAAATACGTGACTCTCCTTAAATCCTAAACCTAAGTAGAATTTGTATTTGACTTGTTTAATTATTTACGGTGTATTTGTGATTATGATTTTAGGATTTAGAGAAATACATTATATAAACTCTTTAATCTTAGAGGTACCATAACTTTATATTTTGTAACATTTTCTCTAATAAAATTATTCTCTCATCTTTATAATCATACAACAAATAATAATAATAAAAAAAAAAAGACAGAAGGAAAAGAGAAATTTTCCATAACAATAGTATTCAGTCTTTCCTTCTATGTGTTTCTTTACATCCATTCTCTTTTTTCCATATTAGTTAGAAAAATCAATTATGTTGTTAAACTTATCACAAGAAGTTTAACTTATATACCTTTTCAATACTTTTTCTTCAATTACAATACCTTTTCACTCCATACTTTAATTACAATATCTTTAAAAAAAATTATCACAAGAAGGTTGCATGTCGAAGAATCGACCTTATTAAAAATGGATGGGTATATATAAACTGAATATACTAACAAACAAACATATGATTCACACCTTTCCTAATCTGTCATTATTCAATGTTTAAGTGAGTATACCTCCTAACATATGGATGTATTATCCACCATTAAGATGCATATAAATAGGGCAAGGTGATATGGAATTTTAAAGCATAAAGCAAAAAGCTCCTAGTTTGATATCATTTTGTGTATCCAATGGAGTCGAAGTTGAGGATGAAATGGTTATCACTAACATTATTATTCTTATTATTATTGATTGTTGTGAGTGATTTGCAGGTTATGTAACGGGTGTGTAGAGGAAGAAAGATTGAGTTTGTTACAAATCAAGTCCATGTTTTTCTCCTATAATCTCACTAAATTCTCCGGGTGGATCGATAATAATCCATTTTCTTCGTGGATTGGAACTAATTGCTGCACTTGGGATAGAGTTAAATGTGACAATTTTGGCAGCCATGTGGTCGACCTTTTGCTTGACAAGTTGTTGGATGATGAATATCATTCATTTGACAAAGTTATTTTTTGCTCAATCTTTCTCTATTCCAAAATTTTAAAGAATTGAAACTTCTTGACCTAACTTATAATAGATTTATTGATTTTACTGACGACAAAGGTATATGATCTATTATGATTGAGTAAATTTACATGATCTTATACATAATTTTCCATTCTTGATTAAGTAACTAATATATTTTTCTCTGTTCACAGGTTTCAACAAATTTTCAAGTTTCAACAAATTAAAGATTTTAAAACTTTCTGGAAACTATTTTGGAAGTAAAATCTTTTCATCTTTGAGTGGTCTTACATCGTTGAAGAAGTTGGCACTTGATCAAAATAGATTGAATGAGTCGTCTATCGCTTTACTTGGTTAGTTGGTTCCTAAACTTTCAATTTATTTCATATATGTTTAAAGGATATTTAAAATATTCGTCGGTAGATTTATAAATTGGAAGATTGGACATTGATATTAAGAATTAATAGTAGAGGTAAAAAATCCATTCACCCAACCTTCATATGTAAATTCAAAAACAATATATTATTAATAATAACTAACCATGATTTTAAAACTATATCCATACACTCAAAATAATACACCAAATCAAACCCCTAGGCTTGGAAAACTTGAGAGAATCACATCTACATTACGATAATTGAATGATATGCTACAAATGCAAAGTATTTAAATTTACAAGTGTTGAAATATTCAGAAAATTAGAATGTAATTAGATCTGGTTGAAAAGATCCTAATGAAATTTGACTATAATCTTAAGTTCAATTTAAAAAAGAAAAACACAAAACCGCACCTTCAATCCAATACAGTGAGCCAAAAAGAGCATAACTCAATTGACATCCGAATATACTAGTGAGTCAGTGAATACAAAGTCGATGGTTCATATCCCCTAACCTCTATTGTACTCAAACCAAAAAAAAAAAAATAGTTATCTCATTCTTGTTTTGTTTTATGTTTGTTATATTTTTGTTTCAACCAGGTTTGGAAAACTTGACATCATTGGATCTTAGTTATAAATAAAGATTGGAATGTTTATTTATAACATGTTTTGTACAAAACAGAATATTTTAAATTTAGATAAATATTTTGTGAAAACCAACGTAAGAATTCTTATATATTTTTAATAACATTGAAGACCAGCTAGATGCTTTTGTTTACTTCTTTCTTTCATACAGATGAACTTTGGGATAGCTGTATCTAACTGTTTTTTGGGAAAAGAAATCATTTTTTCATTTTTAATTAAAGCTAATGTCAATATTATTTTTTAAAAAAATATTTTTAACCCAATTTATTACTTAAACTTTAGTTTATAATATGATTGTCTGTAATTCAATTCTGAAACTTTCTGGTTAATTTCTTACACATGTAAGTTCCAAAATCTGGTCAGGATCAAGTTTTTTATAAATTACAATAAGTGTTTGTTCATCATTTGATTTTATATTTTTGTTTTTAAAAATTAAGCATATAGGTATTATTTTTACCTTCAAATTTCTTTTTTATTATCTACTTAACTTATTTTTGTTGTTGAAATTTAACTAAGAATTCAAACGTTGTACTTTTATTGTAAAAAAAATGAGACAAGATATGTTTAATTTTGAAAAGCTTAAAATAAAAAACAAAATGGCTATTAAAAGTAACCTAAGTCCCTATAAGTTATAAAAAAATAACAATTAATTGCGATGAGATTCTTCATAATAGAGATACTAAATTGTAACAAATTGTCACATTGCTCCCAATAACCATACTTGAACCTAGGATAAGAAGTGACGACAGTAACCCCAAGTATACAATGAAGCCTACTATAAAATTCTCCTCGAACTTGAAACTTAACTTGAATTAACTACTACTAAATACTAAAACTTCATGTTTGACTCCATATTGCAATAAATTGATGAACCGATGGCAACTTTTGAACTGTGAACTTCAATTGAAACTCAAGAGCAACTTGAAGAAAAAATAATCCTAAAAGATTGAGCTAGAAAGCTGAAAATTTATAAGAAAATAACTTGAAAAAATTATAATCCTACTAAATAGAAATTATCAGTGTAATATACATACAATTCGAAAATTTGAGAGAGTTATCATATAAAGAAATCATAAGCATTTTCTTATAAACATAAAGATGAACATATAAACACCTTCGCTAAATCTATATCCAAATCCAAACGTAATCATACTATATGTCGAGGATAGCAGAGGAACATAATCGTACCATACATCAAACAAGCTCAAGATTCATAGCAGAGCAAATGTGATCATACTACTTACCGAGTAATCTCAAAGTAAATAGTAGAACAAACATGATCAAATACGTACATGCAGAATAACTCAAAAGGTAAATCACTTGACATACGGCCACACCAATGTCAAATATAATTACATCCATCTATCATTTGAAAACTACTTCAAACTTGAAACATAAATCTGTCAGAAGACTTATGAAATGTTGTTCAAATTTCTCACGAAAATACTTACGAAACAAAAATTATCACCAAAATTTGGAATAATAGCTTCTGATTACCATCGAACTCACAATCTTCTCCCTAAAATCGTGTTGTGCCTCCATCTTCTCTCCCTCACCATTTCACGATTCTTCTTCCTTCTTCCCCTTTTTCATATTTTATTTTATTTTCCGTTTTATTACCTTTCACCTTTAATTTAAGCCACGTGACTTGGTTTTTTCAATTTCTTTTCTTTTTAAATTCTTTTATTTAAAACTGAAAAGACAATCGTACCCTTTAGTACATTTCTAATTCCCTTTTTGCCCAAAACTTAATATTCTTTTTTCTTTTTCTTTTCAATTCCTAATTTTATTTTTAACTTTAAAATTTATTTTCTTTTCCGACCTAAGAAAAACCAATTAGGTTCTCACACAAATTTTAAAATATAGAGATTATATTAATACAAATTTAAAAATATAGAGATTAACTTATTAAAAACTTGAAACTAAAGCTACATTTGGCATGCGTTAGTTAGTTGTATCAAAAATCATTTAAAGAAAATCTTGATTATAGAACAAACTTAATTTAAATATGTTAATATCACTTTTAAAAACACTTAATTTTAGGTCTACTCTAAAAAAGAGTATCGTATTAGCTTTTAGATTCTCCTAAAATATGGTAGAATTTTTAATTAATATTTAGTTTTCAAAGTTATTTTATATATTTATTTAGTTCTCACATAATCAAATCCATTTTCTATTTCTTAAATAGAAAATACGATACTCTATTTATCTAATAAAATCTATTTTTTATTTTCTATTTTTTAAATAAATATAATAAATAAAATAGCTCTATTTATCTAGTTATTTTCTATTTTTTATTACATCAATTTTTTAAAAAAGTATACCGTATTGATTTTTTTTTAAATAAAACTATTTTCCTTAATATTTAAAAATTAATCTATAACAGATAAAATTTATCATACTAAACAATTATTTAAATTTTAAATTACAAAAAATTTAGAAAAAGTTGGTGATAAGTCTATTTTAGTTATTATATCTAAAATAAGATATATTTTTTTTATTTACCAAAAACACCGTAATCTATTTGAGCTGAAATTTACTAAATACTATTTTACTTCTTTTTATGACTGATCTTTCTAACCATTATCAACAATTATTTTAAAAACTAGCCTAAATCTTTATAAATTGAAATTTGAGGACTAAATCATTACTAGCCTAAATCTTTATAAATTGAAATTTGAGGACTAAATCGTTACTTTCATTCTGGTTTAATATTTTGGTTAAATTTCGTGTAAATCTAATAAACTTTTGTTGGATTTGCAAATACTTTTTTTAGTGCCCTTCATTGAATGTAATCGCATATTATATTTCAGAAAAAAATCAAAATAACAAGAATAAAAGCCAATAAATATCCTCGCATTGTAATAGAAGAAAATTGGAATCCTAAGGTCTTATTAATTAGAACTAAAATTTCAAATAATACACAGACCAAGGTCTAACATAGTTTATATTAATATGTGTTAGTTTACATTATATCTGTCTATTTTAGGAATGTTTTTAAATAAAGAAAAATGAGTCGATTTAGTTGCAAATATATCAAAATATTATTATCTATTAGTGATAGACTACGATAGACTATCATATATTTCTGAGTATTAGAAACTTATTGTAGTCTATCACCCGGTGATATAAGTTTATCACGATCTATCACCAATAGACAATAATATTTTGTTATACATGAAAATATTTAACAGTTTTACTATTTAAAAGAATTACCCTTTATTTTATATATGATGTAATGCATAGATTTGAAAATTTTGAGAGAATTAGATCTAAGTTACAATAAATTGAGTTGTGAACTACAAATACAAGGTAATTAAAATCACACTTTTACAAATAAATCTTTGTTATTAATATCAAAGTCAACTTAGAAATTGAAATTCAAATAATACACATACCAAAGTTGTCTAATATAGTTTATATTAATATTGTTTCTGTTTATTTTATATATGATGTAATATACAGGTTTGGAAAACTTGATAAAATTAGATCTAAACTCCAATAAATTGAGCGACACACTACAAATGCAAGGTAATTTAGCTGACACTTTTACAGCTTAATCTTTGAGTATTAATCTTAAAGTAAACTGATGAATTGAAATTTTAACTTTTAGAGTTAAAATAAGTATGATTTTAGTATTTGAGTCGGATAGATTTTCAAGTTTGAAATTTTTTTAAATTTAATTGAAAATCCTACTTTTATTTTTAACTTTAAAATTTAATTTCTTTTCCGACCAAAGGAAAACCAATTGGATTCTCACACAAATTGAAAAATATAGAGATTATATTGTCACAAATTTAAAAATATAAGTGCTAACTTATTACATACTAAAATTTCAAAACTAAAGCTACATTTGACATACCTTAATTAGCCGTGTCAAAAAATTATTTGGAAAAAATCTTAACCATCTTTTGTGTTTGGTAAAACAAAATTAATTTAAATATGTTAAAATCACTTTTAAAAACACGTTAATGTCATGTCTAGTTTAAAAAGAAGTATCGTATTGGCTTTTACATTCTCTTAAAATAAGGTAGATTTTTTAATTAATATTTAGTTTTCAAACTTGTTTTAAACATTTATCTAGTTTTCACATAATCAAATCTATTTTCTATTTTTCACGAGTTAAATACATCAATTTGTTAAAAAAGTATACCATATTGATTTTTTTTAAAATAAACCTATTTCTCTTATTATTTAAAAATTAATCTATAACAAACAAAATTTATCATGCTAAGCAATTATTTAAATTTTAAATTATAAAAAAATATTAAAAGAAATGGTGATAAGTCTATTCTAGTTATTATATCTAAAATAAGATATTTTTGTATTTATTTACGAAATACCCTAACCTATTTTTTCAAGTTTAAGCTGAAATTTATTAAATACTATTTTACTTCTTTTTCTAACTGATTTTTCTAAAGGCATAGTTGTCGACAATTATTTTAAGTGCTAGTCTAAACCATTAGAAATTGAAATTTGGAGACACTTTAAATCTGGTTTAATATTTTTGGTTAAATTTTGTGTAAATCTAATAAACTTTTGTTGGATTTGCAAATACCTTTTTTTAATGCCCTTCATTGAATGTAATCGCATATTATATTTCAGAAAAAAATAAAAATAAAAAAATAAAAATAAAATAGAAAAGCCAATAAATATTCTCGCATTGTAATGGGAGAAAATTGAAATCCTAAGGTCTTATTAATTAGAACTAAATTTTCAAATAATACACAAGACCAATGTCTAACATAGTTTATATTAATATTGTTAGTTTATATTAGTATTGTTTCAAATAAAGAAAAATGAGTTAATTTATTTATAAATATGTCAAAGTATTATTGTCTATTAGTGATAAATTGCGATAGACCGTCATATATTTCTAAGATATAAACAATAATATTTTGTTATACTTGAAAATATTTTGAATAGTTTTACTATTTAAAACAATGACTTCTTTATTTTATATATGATGTAATGCATAGGGTTGGAAAACTTGAGAGAATTAGATCTAAGTCTCAATGAATTGAACGGCACACTACCAATGGAAGGTAATTTAGCTCTTAAACTTTTACAACTTAATCTTCATTATTAAACTTAAAGTTAACTGATAAAATAAAATTTGAACTTTTGGAGTTTAACATAAGCATTATTTGAGTATTTGATTGAGTAGTGTGCAGAACTAGGTGGATTATCAAGTTTGAAAAGATGAGAGATTCTAAATCTCGGAAACAATTATCTCATTAATAGTATTTTATACATCATTGAGAGGCCATATACCATTAAAGAGTTTGAATCTCAATGATAATGATGATCTAAGAGGCATTATTCCTAAGCAAAGTTCGCACTTATCAATTTTAAAAAGAAAAAAAAAATCGCCATAAATGTGAAGAGCTTTAGTTCCTACTTTCTTTTCCTTGCTAATTAATTATTTGATTATTTGATTGTCCAGATATTGCAAAATTAAGAAGTTTAGAAATCTTGGATCTTTCATCTAATAATTATCATGATGGAGTAATACCCTTACAAGGTAAATATATTTTAGCTGGTTAAGACGACATATGTCATATATATGTATGTGATTTTATTTATTTATAAAGACAACTATTGAAATGTGGGAATCTGAACCAATGAAATCTTTAGCCTAAATTAACTTATGTGATTTGTTCATGATAAAATTCTGATAGTAAAAAGGCTAACCTGTACGTGAAAACAACATTTAATTTTTTTTAGAGGTGGAAAAACATGACATATAAAAGAAAGTGAAATTTGTATATCTTCAATTAGAGAGTGAAAGAGGCTGAAAGCTTTTGGAAATTAAGAGCGAAAATTGACTTACTTTAGAATTGTTTGATTGAATTAGGATATTTGAACTGGAGTTTTGAGGCCAAATTGAGCCAACCTATGGGTCACTGGGCCTTTGGCTTATTTCTTTGGGTATAGTTTTGACTCGAGTCTCATCTCTTTTTTAATATGATTATAAAATTTGTATATGATTATATACAAAATTTACTAATTGTCGATTATGTCTTTTAATCCAAAATTATAATTAATATATTATTTCAATAAAAAGTTCAAAGAATTTTTTTTTTCTTTGTAAAATGTTCTCAATACTTTGTAAATTATGAGAGATAAAAGTCAAACTAGAACTAATGTTAGTTCTCTTTTTGTTTATTGTTCGTGAATTAGAATTGAAGAAATTAAGAGTATTGGATCTATCATATAACGATTTCAATGGCTCGCTACCACAATATTTGAGAATGGGAGGATTCCAACTCTTGTTTCCAGTATTGTTCTTTTTTATTTTACGTTATTGTTCTTAAAATCTATGAGAATACTTCTGTAATTTAGTTTGGTTGTATCTATAAAATTGAAATATAAAGTAAAAAAGTAATAGTACTATTTTAGAAATAGAAAATTGAACATTTGAAAGTGTATGGACTAAAAAGTGAATCTACTTTAAATTTAAGTTTATAGACTAAAACTGTTTTTTAACCCAAGAAAAAAAAAAAAAAAGTAATGTTATCCACCTCAATTTGTGTATTGATTGTTTATTTTTTAATTTTAAAACTTTTTTGAAGTTTAAAAGACAAATTAATGAAATTATTTATTATTTATTTTTTTATATCGTAGGATTTTGCGAATCAAACAGTCTTGTTGAGTTGAAAATTAGACACAATCAGATTAGAGGGGAATTTCCAGAATGTGTTGGGAACTTCACTGGTCTTAAACGTCTTGATATCTCATATAACCAATTAACTGGAAAAATTCCAGGCACACCCATATCCAAACTCACATCGATTGAGTATTTATCCCTTCATGAAAATTACTTTGAAGGCACTTTCTCATTCTCCTCCTTGACTAACCACTCTAAGCTTCGACGTTTCGCGCTTTCAGGAAGAAGTAATGTCGGAAACATTCAAATGGAAACCGAAGAATTACCTAAATTTCAGTTGGAAGTCCTTTCACTGTCTAGTTGTAACCTCAATAGTCAAACTACATTAAAATTCCCAAGTTTCTTACTCTCACAGCATAAGTTGCAATACCTTAATCTTGCTCATAACCACTTGGTTGGACCTTTTCCTTTCTGGTTGTTACAGAATAACTCTGAATTGGACTGTTTGATTTTGAATAACAACTCACTTACCGGACATCTTCAACTCTTCACTTGGAACCACAATTTATCATTTTTGGACATTTCAAATAATCTTTTTAGTGGTCAATTGCCAACCCACTTGGGTCTCCTTCTACCAAAAGTTTTGCTCTTCAATATTTCAAGAAATAGTTTTGAAGGTAATTTTCCTCCATCTATGAAACAAATGAAGATGCTAACTCGGTTGGATGTGTCAAACAACAAATTTTCTGGAGATTTGCAAATTTCAATGTTCAACAACATGCCTTCACTACAATTTTTGCTTCTAGCAAACAACAACTTTAGTGGAAGCATTGAGGATGGATTGAATGACACACAATCATTGGCTGCATTGGACATATCCAACAATATGCTATCTGGCAAAATTCCTAGTTGGATTGGTAATTTAGAAGACCTTGAATATGTCCAAATGTCAAGAAACAGTTTTGTAGGTGAACTTCCAGTACAAATTTGCTCCCTTTCTAGACTTATAATATTGGATGCATCTCAAAATCATCTAGTTGGTGAAGTACCCTCCACCTGCTTCAACTCTTCATCATTGGTTTACTTATACATGCAAAAGAATTGGTTCTCAGGACCTATACCACAAGAATTAATATTGCCCGCTGCCTCAAAGTTAAAAATTCTCTATCTAAGCTACAACAACATTTCAGGACATATTCCTAAATGGCTCAACAAATTTACAAGTTTGCAGGTTCTTTTGTTGAAAGAGAATGAGTTTGAGGGTCCAATTCCAACACAATTATGTCAAAATAGAGAAATAAATATTATGGATCTTTCCAGCAATAACCTCAATGGAACAATACCTTCATGCTTCAATAATATAACATTTGGGGACATAAAAGTTAATCAAACAAAACAAGAGCAAATTAGAGATTATGACACAACTTTTGGATATGCAATCATTGTAAACTCCCCATATGGTATACAGTTTGATATATATTTTCCTAAAATACAAATGGAAGTAGATTTTACTACAAAACATAGGTCTGAGAGTTACAAAGGAAATGTTCTAAAACATATGTCTGGACTTGATTTATCAAGTAACCAACTAACAGGTGATATTCCCCGACAGCTTGGAGACTTACATATTCATGCCTTGAATTTCTCCTACAACAAGTTGGTAGGACCTATACCAAAAGTATTCTCCAACCTCAAACAATTGGAAAGCTTGGATCTTTCTAATAACTTATTGAGTGGAAATATTCCTTCTGAACTTACTATACTCAATTTTCTTTCTATCTTCAATGTGGCATACAATAATCTATCAGGTATGATCCCAACAACATTACAGTTCACATATTCTAATAGCAGTTTCTATGGTAATCCTTATCTTTGTGGATCATATATTGAACACAAATGTTCAAGCCCTATTTTATCAACAAACAACCAATCTGTTAAGCTAGAAGAAGAAGATGGAGCATTCATTGACTTAGAAGCATTCAGTTGGAGTTTTGCAGCCTCCTACATCATAATATTGTTGGGAATTGTATCAGTTCTATGCATAAACCCACAATGGTGTCAGAAATGGTTTTTATTTTATTGAAGATTACTATTATTATTTTTTCAAGTGTACCTAAAATGTATCCTTCCAAATCAAACTTCAAAGTTTTTCTTGGCTGTTGATAAATGTGATGAAATTATAGATGTCCTCTTCAAAGCTTCAATGGAGTCGCTTGTATTCCTTTGACCTTCCATCAGATGACAATTAGATGATAAAAGTACATAAATGTGTGATTAATATGTGAATTCAATTATTTCAAGCTAATCATTTATATATCTGGTCACCTTAAGTCTTCAAACCAATCACAAATCCCAATAATCACATGTGAGAGCTTTTTGAATTTAGTCATAAGGAAAATTTGTTCCATTGTATTATTTCGTTATATTTTAATTTATTAAGGGTGACTATAATTCATGAACACGTGAAAATTGTACAATAAATGAAGAAGAAAAGAAGGAAGTACATTATAAAGTTGAAGAAGATGCCATCAAAGAGAAAGATCAGCCAAATCAAAGGTTCTTGAGACAGCTTTGCACCATGATTCCACCTTCTTCTTCCTCAGCTCTTCTTCTAATACAGGATGGAAAGTGGTTGCACTCTTAACCCTTTCTCCTGAGTCAAAAATCTCATCTTTACTCCAAACTCCAACAGCTAATCCTGCTGCATAAGCTGCTCCAAGTGCAGTTGTCTCAATGTCGGCCGGTCTCACCACTGGGCTTCCCAACAGATCTGCCTGCAGAAATGATCACAACAATAAGGATCAAGAAAAAGTGGAAAACTATATCAAGAGTGACAAAACATGTAGAATATGGAATAGAAATCACAAACCTGAATTTGCATTAAAAGATTGTTGACAGTAGCACCACCATCCACTCTAAGCAAGAATTCCCCTTTCTCATTCTTTACCTCACCCTTCTCTCCAGCATCTTTGTGCATCGAATCCAACACGTCCTTCACTTGAAAACACATACTCTCAAGCACGGCTCGAGCAATATGAGCCTTGCTAGTAAACCTTGTGATCCCAATACAGACTCCACGAGCATCATCACGCCACCATGGAGCAAACAACCCATTAAAGGCAGGTACAAAATAAACCCCACCGGTGGACTGAACCTGTGATGCCAATTCCTCGATCTCTTTTGCACTGCTAATAATTCCAAGACTGTCTCTCAGCCACTGAACTGCAGCTCCAGCGATGGCAATGGAGCCTTCGAGAGCATAATTTGTCGGAGCAACCGGCCCAAGCTTGAATGCCAAAGTGGTTAGAAGGCCATGCTTGGATTGAACAACCTCTTCCCCTGTATTGAGAAGTATAAAAGCACCAGTCCCATATGTGCTTTTGGCCTCACCTCTCCTACAAGCTTGACCAAGCATTGCAGCATGTTGGTCACCTAAACATCCTGAAATGGGAACACCAGTAATTGGCCAACCTAGGGATATTTTCCCAATGACCTCAGAGTTGCTGACAATCTTCGGCAAGATTTTTGCTGGTATTCCTAGTGTTTCCAATGTAGGTTTGTCCCAATCAAGAGTCTTGAGGTTCATCAACATCGTTCGTGATGCATTCGAAACATCAGTCACATGTAATCCTCCATTGACACCGCCAGTTAAGTTCCATATCAACCAAGTGTCTACAGTACCAAATAAAGCATCTCCCTTCTTTATACTTTCCCTAACATCCTCCACATTTTCCATCAGCCAAATCAACTTCACTGCACTGAAATAGGTGCTTATGGGAAGACCACAAGTATCCACAAAATGGGTTCTCCCACCAGATAATTCCTTCTCCAATTTTCTACCATATCAAAATAAAAGGATGTCAAAATATACTTCCTCCTAAATCCATAGATATAGTTCAAGAAATACAAAATCTCATTTCTTAAGTACAATTACAAGAATAAGAAATAAAAGTCCGCAATCAGAACAACGAAACTCAACCCTAAATCAGACAATATATCGCTGCAAATGGCATTAACCAAGAACCCAGAATCTAGAAAAGTGCAAAAAATTAGAATTCAATCGTTGTAAACACAGAAACCAATTAACTCAGTAAAAAAGGGAAATGGGGGAAAACGTGAAAATCAGGGGGAAACAGAGTACCTGCAAATAGAACTGGTACGAGCATCCATCCAAACAATGGCGTTATGGAGGGGAGAGCCAGTAGATTTACTCCAAACCAGAGTTGTCTCTCTCTGATTGGTCAAACCAATCGCCTTCAATCCATTATCCACATTGTAACCCGCCGCGGTGGCCTTATCTAGGGCTTTGGCCATACAAACCTTCACGCTCTCCAGAATTTCCATCGGATCATGCTCCACCCATCTACAGAAGATTAAATCAAACTCTCGAAAGTAATAAAAGAGAGAAATGGGGCAGAGATCGAAGGATTAAGGAACATCAACCCACTCACTCACCCGGCTTCAGGGTAAAATTGAGTGAACTCGGCCTGGTGAGATCCGATGGCTCGAGAACGGCGATCGTAGATGATGAATCTGGTGCTGGTGGTTCCTTGATCGATTGACCCAACGAAAACCTCCTCTGCCTTCGCCATTTCCTGGATTCTCTGTTCTTCAGTTCGGGATTTCAAACCAAAATCTTCGGTGGATCTACAGAGAAACTGTAAAAGATAATGAACTCTGTACAGCGACGGATAAAGTTATGACTTTCTACTCCTGATTCTTGGGGCCTTTTTTATTTAAATAATATTAATAAAAAGAAAGAAATTGGATAATTGGTAGTTTCGATAAGATAAATACTAAAAAAGGCAAAATAGAGTAATTTTTTAGCATAGTGATAACCGATAAGGATTATTATAATTTTCCAACGCAACCATCTAATTGTTGTTTTATTCTTTTTATTTTCCAATTCCAACTCAGCAACTTAATTATTGATTATTGGATGTGATTTTAATAATGAGTAGAAGCATAGTTTGCCTCAAGATAAAATTTGTATTGCAAAAATTAATCTTATTTGAGAGGTCGGAGGCTCAATTCCCCACTCAATAATTGTTGTACTAAAAAAATGTATTGCGGTTCTCGATGTCAACAATTTGTTATTCTACTTTACATATTATTTAAAAAAAAGGTAAATTACATTGGGTAGCAAAATATGTTTGTGTATCTGCCATCTTAACTCCAACATATTAGATCTCTAGTTCATCAACATATTATTAAATATCAGTAAGCAAGAATATTAAATATTTCAAGTGTATCAGCAATATAACAAACATAAGACATGAACTTATCAGTCGCCTATTAGCAAATACTTGATATTCCAAATGTATCAATAATATATCTTAACAACAACCAATATACAATCAATAACTTATTCTCAAGTAAAGCATGTATATTCTATTTTATAAGTGTGATATTCCAAGTGTATCAACAATATAGAGTATATAAGACAAATGGTGACCAGATGTGGAGGAAAGAAAGATAGTGAAAGAAAGAGAAAAACAGCGACCGACAATCGATGACTGTGACCGGATGTGCAGCAATCGATGGAGGTAAGCAACGGAGAGGTGGAGCAGTGGACGATGACAATTGGTGTGGAGTGGCTATTAGAAGGGAGATGTTGGGGGAGGGTCTACGGCTTTCAAAGAAGAAGAAGTTCAAGTCTTCTTTTCCTTTTCTTTTTAAAAAAATTATAAGTGTATTATTTTAATTTAAGTGTATTAAGGGGTATCAAGTATACATCGGTAGTCTATCAAGGGATATAAGTATATTAGGTGTATCAGATGTATCAAGTGTATCAAGTGTGTATCAATTATATAAGATGTATCCATACATTTTTTGCCCTTTTTGTTTTAGATCGTGGGCTGCTTATTTTTTTACTCATTTTAAAAAACTAAAAGGTTTGGACTACAGGCCTAATATTAAGAACTTATTTTGCCTATTTTGTAACCAGCTCTTAGAAAATATATGTGATTTCAGTAGTCAATTTACATTTTTCTAAAATGTAATTTAATAAAATAAAGTTGCAAAAATCAACCATGATTGTTACATTATAATTATACCTTTAGATTTGTAAAATGTTGAGATATTTTTTTGAGTAATTATATTGAGTAGCACTTTGGGATGGTAATTAATTATATAACAACAATTTTTAAAGAATATCAAATATAGTAAAATCTATCCGCGATAGACGCTATTGTTGGTAGGCTCCTATCAATGATATGGTTTATTACTCCTAAGCGATATACTTTATTATTGATAGACTTCAAAAGCAAAATCTAAATTTTATTATATCTATATATTTTTTATATTATATTATATCTACAAATACTTTGGACTTTATTATATTTGTAATTATTCTTTTTTTAATACAATAATTAAGATAAGAGGTCATAATAGATACCTCCAATTTTTTTCCTTTCGTTTTTAAAAAGGGAAAGCAATTATTAGATTTTCTTCTTTTTTTTCCTATGAAAAATAATGTGTTATGGAAAGTGGAACTTTAATTTAAGAATCACGGATTTGACTTTGACAGAGAGTACAAGGTTTAGCATTCAGTCTTACGTCATGAAAAAGATAATTTTGGGCTTCGCTATAATATCTTTTATCCAATAGGACGTAGTAGTGTTTTATCTTCCACGTGGCAACCGACTACATTTCACAGAGTTGATTTAGATTTTTAAATTAGGTTTTGCACATGCTTGAAAATATAAATTATGTTCGTATTTAATTTATAATTAAGCATGAGAATATTATAGTGTTGATAAAAGTTAATTATTTTAGAATTAAATAATAATGTTAATTATAAATACTAAAAAATGGAATACTTTATAAAAAAAAATAGCATTACCCTGTCGTTTATACATAGTTAGGGTGAGGCTCTAGGAAACCAAAATCCCTTCCAGAATCCTCCAAGAATATAAGTTCAATCATGTCGCCTTCTGGATAAGAATTCTGGATTTACCTCTAGGCTATAAAAACAGATTCATGGCAGAAAAAAATGGGAACTTAAATGGAGACTTTCTTGATGTGGAAACTGACCACCAAATACAGAAAAAAATAAAATAATAAGAATTTTAATACCAGCTTGAAAGATGGTTCACAAATTAATCTCAATATATCATCCAATTCGGATTGGGATGGTAACTTCCCTGCATCTCCATCAATAGATACTTCAAGTTCTTGCCTTGATAAAAATTTGAAAAGTTTGAATTTCAGCCCTCGAAATATCATCTGACCACCTCTGAAGAAAAGTTTAAAAGAAAAACTGAAGTAAATGAAGAATTTTCTTTAATAAAAAGTCATAAATAACCTTCCCAATTCAAAGGTAGAGGTTGAGTTTCAGCCCTGCCTCCCAACATGAAGTTGCTTTGCTGGAATGCTCAAGAATTGAGTAATTCTAGAGTATTCCGAAGGTTGCGAGAGCTCACTCGCTTTCGTGCCCCTGACATTCTATTTTTATTTGAGACAAAGTGGTAAAGATATCACCATTAAAATCCAAATTCAAAATGGTTTTACAGTGAATAGTGAAGGAGCTAAGGGAAGATTATGTTTACTATGGAAACAAGAGATAATAATCAACATCCAATCATTTTCACCGCACCATATTGACTCCGATCTATATTGGAATGGAAAAAATTTGAGATCCTTTAGATTATATGGATTCTCATAAACAAAAATGAAAAAAAGTCACTTGGGAGTTAATAAGAAGATCACATAACAACAATGATGAATCACCTTGGTTAATTGGCGGAGACTTAAATGAAATCTTATGGAATTACGAAAAAGAGGACGATCCTCCTAAAGCCTTATCTTTACTTGAAATTTTCAGGACCTGTATAGATGAATGTAATCTTAGAGATATGAATTTTTCAAAATATATTTTTACTTGGACAGGTGTAAGAAAAACAATTAGCATTTGAGAGAGATTAGTCAGATATCTTTGTAATCAATCTTTTGACGAATTATTTCCAAAATCAAAGATTTATAATTTGGATTGGGTTTGTTCTAGTCATAAGCCCATCTTATATGATACATTGAATAGTCGGTTCAAAAGAATAGATTTCAATAAAAGATCTTTGAAATTTGAAGTGTACTGGACCTCACATGTGGAATGTAAGAAGATTATAGAATCCTGATGTAATTAGAATGATTGTTTTCCTAGAAATAACCATTTTACTCCAAATCTAAATATCTAATCTAAATCTCTATCCTATTGGAAGAGGAAATTACTCTGTCAAAGAAGAAATAGAATTAATTATTTGCAAACATGAACTGAAAAATGAATATGAAAAAGGTCCCTCAATCGATTTCCAAAAAAATCATGGCCTTGAGTTTGAATTAGATCACTTATTAGAAGAGGAAGAAATTTACTGAAAACAGAGATCAAGAGATGATTGGCTTAATTAAGGAGACCAAAATACCAAATGATTTCATAAAAAAAGCTTTCATAAGAAAGAAAAAAAAAGAATGAGATTTTGGGTATCAAAGAAAAAAAAGGAAATTGGATTGATGACGAAATAAAAGTTGAAGAAACATTTATTCCTATTTTCATGATATTTTCACTTCAATAAACCCTAATAATGAAAATATGGATGTTTTATTGGAATTAGTTCCTTCTAAAATTACTAATGAAATGAATTCATCTCTTCTTACTCCACTTATAGAATCTCAAATCAAGGAATCAGTAAAGCATATTTTCCCCACAAAAGCTTCGGGACCTGATGGCTATCCTGCTCTTTTTTTTCAAAACTATTAGGACATAGTTGGCAAAGGCACAATAATAAAATGTCTTAAAGTTTTGAGTGATGGAAAGGGAATTCATTTAATAAATTCTACTCATATTGTTTTAATTCAAAAATTTCGAATCTTCATTCTGTTGGAGGCTATAGACCAACCAGTTTGTGTAATGTCATCTATAAAATCATCACAAAAACAATATCTAATAAACTGAGACCTATACCGACT
Organism: Benincasa hispida; assembly: GCF_027475165.1. NCBI lineage: Eukaryota > Viridiplantae > Streptophyta > Magnoliopsida > Cucurbitales > Cucurbitaceae > Benincasa > Benincasa hispida. The sequence goes on from NC_143486.1 coordinate 10,506,731, forward strand.
TCTCTATTCTCTTTTACACAAGCCACATTTATACCAAGAAGAGCAATAACTGACAACATTATTCTTGGACATGAATGTCTACATCTCTTAAAGAAAAGAAAGAAAGGAGTAGTAGGATTTGTTGCAATCAAATTGGATCTAAGTAAAGCATATTATGACGGAGTTGAATGGACTTTCCTCCAAAAAAGAATGCTCAAACTTGGTTTTAATCTAAGATGGGTATCTCTCATCATGGATTACATCACTACAACAACTTTGTCTATTCTAATAAATGGGGAACCAAAAGGATGTTGTGGTTGATGCCCTATATCTTGTGGGTCTTGTAGTTTGTAATTGTAATGTAAAAATAATTTATTTATTTAATAATATATGAGATATTTTATTCAACATTTAGTAGCATTAACCCACAAAACCAATAAACTAACATCCAAGGTTATCTTTTGTAGCTTAAATATATATGTAGAAACATATAGGTGGATCATGTTTAAATGATAACCTAAATGGTCTATAGTAGATGGATAAGGATGGATACTTTATCCTGGTGAAACTACGAACATGACCCACTTTGTAGATATTACAATTGTTGTAAAGTGCTACAAATAATCTGATCTTGATCATTTATGTGGAGACATTTGAGCGGGGATGTTCTATACAAAAGGGTTTGTATAACATAGGACCACGAAATAAATAGTTTCATTATATAACACCGTTAATAGTAGAGACTTATATTTCACCAGGACAACCATAGGTGACATGACCTGAATCATGAATGAGTTGTGAACTCTTGTCTATGAAGGCGGTCCTTTGATTTGTATGGGTGAGAGTGGCCATATCATCGACTCAATATGTAAACCCCAAACCCTAATTTTCTTACCTAAGTAAGTTATTTATTATGATTAATTAAAGTTAAGTATAAGCTAATGTTATGTTTGTAGGGAAAAGCTTGAGGATGGTTAAAGAAGGAAAAAAATAAATAAATAAACAGTGTTTTAAGGGTGGAAGATGAAGCTCTTGGGTAGCAAGGTATTAACGCACTTGATAAGGGAAATTTGGATAAGTGTTGAAGCATTGCATTGAAGACCTTGATGCGTTGATGGGTAGGCGGCAACCATGCTCATGGAGGTTAGACGAGCGCAAGTTAGGCGTGAAGCATAGAAAAGATGACTAAGTGTTGGCTGAGAGTGTGCCATGCAATGGATGTGGGCTATACGTTGGCCAAGCCTCATGTGAGGTTAGTTGGGTAAAGATGTGTCCGGCAGAACAAGGAAGGCCTTAGATGCATGGTTGTGGTTATGTGTTGGATAGGTAAGAGCTGCAAGAAAGGAAAGCCAGGCAATGACCCTAGGCCAAGCGATGGATGCAAGATGCATTGAATGTGTGCATTGGCCAAGGGGGTGTGCATCCAGATGTTCCATGCGATGGTCAGAGGGTGTTGAACCATGTGTTGGTTTAAGAGGTGATCATAGCTTAACCACCAACTTGAGTGGACCAGCTGTCTAAACCCATTTAGTGGGCTAGCTGGCACGTTGGCCTTAAGCTAAAACATGTAGTCTTAGCTATATAAAGAAGGGCCTCAGTTCAAGAGGTCGGTTTGAGCAAACTATTTGTGTTATTGAGGTGATTCTAGCCATTTGAACGAGTATTGAGTGAAGTTGGAGCTCCAGGGCTGTCAGAAGGAATCTCTTAAGGATTCAAGTTGAAATCTAAAGAATCTCTTAGGATGAGCACGCAAGTAGCTTGAACGACCAGGTGTTGGTGCTAGAGGACACTGATGCATTATTTTATGAGATGCGGTGATGGAAATGCATTGAGCAACGAGTTTTCTCAGTAGAATCCAAGTATAAACCCCATCGAGTTTCCTGGTAAGTCCAAGGTCAAACTCAGGGATTTGGAAAAATGGTATGCGGTGGTAATTTTCAAGAAAACTTTGCGGTAACCATTAATTCAAATAGTTGTTTTGGGTTGTTGTTTGCGGTAATAAAATAAACAAATGCAGCGGAGTTTCAAAAAGAGTTGATAAAACGGAAGATGCAATGAGTATGCGGTGAACAGGTTGAGAAGGGGTTTGGCTAACACTTCCTAGGATGCGTTCATGTTATGCGACCATGAAACACACATACAATAGTAAACCATCTCCCGACACGAATGCTACGGCTTCTAATGATAGAACACATACGATATATGCGATGAGTCTATAGGACCTACACATAAGCCTCTATTCTTATTTATGCGATGACAAAATGACACACATACAAACAAGGAGACCACATAATATCATAATCTATCTCTAGGATGCATGCAATGTAGGTTGGCAAATAGAGCTTATCTCTAAGTCCCTATCTCTTGCTTATGCAGATCTAATCTTGCTCTCTCGAGTCTAGATTCTAACCTAGCTCTCTCAAGTCTTAGGTTCTTTCTTTAGACTCTCTTTTGAGTAGCTCTAAAGAGATGTTGGGCATAACATAAAACAAGATAATCGCAAGCAATGAAGATCCTAGGTCATGTTAGCTTAGTTCTTCTCAACCCATTCGGAAAATTTAGCTACTCATGCATGCTAATAGAGTGAACAGATGTAGATAAAGAAATTCCATTGTATAGATATAGAGTTGAAATACAAAATAACAATGCAAGGAGAGAATAAAGAGCCTGGTAGCAATCTCTTGCTTCCTAGGCTTTTATACTGTTTTTTCTACTTTGTTCAAAAGATAGTCTCTCTCTCGCGAGAGTCGGCCTGCTCTTTGCTTTTCTACGCCTCTGGGTTCTCTCTCGAGTTACCCTGAGCAATCTTCTGGCGTCTCTTCCCTTCTCTCGCTCCGCCTTCTAAATGAAAAGGAAAACTATGAACAAGGCTATTCTAACTAAGGGAAAATTCTCTAAGTATCTGAACTCGTTGAACTAGCTGAACCCTTTTCTGAAGGTTGCCTTCGGTATTTATAGAGCTTCGGGGTGAAAGGCGGCTTCTCTCTTATGATTGCTCAGATGGGATGGCTTTAATTTTCTGAATGATGCGCCGAATATTTGTCACTGAAAAGCTGAGTGTACTTGTTATCGTTAGCGGCTTGTCAACTTGATTTGGATTCGATCGTCATCAGCTTTCTGTCCCATTGTCATTAATTATGCTTTTCACCCAGATGCGCCTACCAAGTTGTACCGGCTCTATGCGACAATCCTTCTTGAGCAGATGTTTGCGAGCACAAATCACCGCAAAGCCTTGCGGTAATGCTGCGTTCAACCGTTGATTTCTTATGATCGTACTTTTCACCTTGCGTCAACGCATATTCTGCATAAAAATACAAAAGTTAACTGTTTTTATTCGATGGATGCATGCGACCACAATGTCATGAACTTAATGCTATTTGGACGCAATCTAACATATTTTATCAACACAAACCTTCATTGTTTAATAACTTAGCACTATAATAACGTGCATTTCTGCCCATTATCAGATGCGTGTGCGAAGAACTAAATTATGTGTAAGGGATGTGATAGGTTGTGCAGCAGGTTGTGTGCAAGGCTGTGCAAGTAGGCGTACAACGAGTTAAGAGCAAGGGCTGTCCGGAGTGTGCCTGGGCGCACGACTGAGTGCGTGCATAGGCATGCGCTGGCACATGGGTGGTGCTTGTGGCCACATGGTTTAACATCCACACCCAATAATTTTCTAAGTCTTGAACGCATAAAAGAGGTACGCGTTAGAATGGATGATGTTTTAAGTCTATGTTAAGCTTATTTAGTTGAGTAAGTCTGACAAGAAGGCCAATGGCATTAACTCCATAGGGTTAACGTCAATAGAAGAAGCCTATCAACCCTAGGAGGAACTGATAACTTGTAGAAATACAAGTTATTTTTGCTCTTAAGTTGGAACAACTAAGGTTTTTAATGATAAATTCTCCTCATTTTTAGAAAAAAACTCATGGATTTATTCAAACATTAGCAAACTCATACAAAAGAAGTTTTATTACTAAATATCGTGGCACTAACGCATTGTATTGCAGATTTCAATGCAAGGATTAACGCTAACACATTAGACAAGTGCCGCAGGAAAAGCTCTAATGCAAGGGCCCATACATCAGAGGTAGTTCAACGCAGAGAAGATTCATTGCTCTAGGCTGATTGTGTCACATCACCACTTGCAAGTATGGGCACCTGCAGCAGGTGGCGTTTGAAAAGCTTCCAAGCAGTAGGCGGTGTCTAAAAAGCTTCCAAGAGTCAAGGGGCTGACCAGGACATGGACTTTAATGCTGCCCATTCACCAAGTGGACGTGACCAACGCCTATAAATAGATGAAGTCCCTCTAGAGTTAAGCAGTTCGGAAATTATCAAGATCCTTACTCTCTGTATATTGTAGTCATAGTCTTAGTTCTGTAGAAGCTGTGCCGTGGTGTCGAGACGATAAAAAAGGTTGATAACCACCACCACTGCCGGTCAGGGAGCGGAGGAAGCCACTCTTGAGAAAGACACTTCATCCACTTCCTATACAAGTTCGTACACAATGAGATCAAGCCAAAAAACTACAAGAAATTGTATTCTTTGGCTTGACTCAGTTTCCTTCTTATTTATCGCTTTCATTCCATTTGATTGAATATTGTTTTTGTAAAGATTCCTTGTTTCTTTATAAAATTCATATATTTGATCCATCATACTTGCTATTATTTATTTCTTGTTTATGTTGAATGCATTAAAATTTATGCACAACTTCATTCTAACGCTCAAGCCAACTTGACAACTTGGTAAAAGCATCTTTAATTTAGACTATTCGAAAGAATAACTAAGCTGCATTAAGTAGGATGTCTAGTACAACTAGAGATAGACTTACTGGTGTCCATTGCATTTTGTGTTAGACGCATGTATCCTAGAGTTAGGCTTTGTATGTTATTCACGTTGAAAAATGTTGAATGAAGTCTGACGCATAAACAAAAGATAAGCAAATCATCTCATCTCATTCACGTCACATCCTAGTTGTGTACACTCATCTTAGATCGACATGTCCACTTACCTTAAACTCCATTTTCGCATGATCCATCATTCACCACTCCCCTTTTGTATCTTCTTGCACAGGCACAGCAATTTAGTGTAAATAACACATTTCTCACATTCATTTAGGAAAACCCCTATAGTAGATACAACGTAAGGTCTGCGTTTGGTTAACTGAATCCCTGAGATCGACCCTGGACTTACCAGGAACCTAAATTAGATTTATACTTGGGTCTGATTTAGGAAAACTTGAACGTCATTAGGAGTTATGTGCGTTCTGTGCATATATCTAACGCCTCAATGTGTTACAATTACTTAAACGCATCAAAGCAATAAACACATCACTTATACTTAAGAACTTATTTCTCCAATTTATTTTGTACAATACACTCCTAGAGCAAATCACGATAGCAACGAACAAGTTTTTGGCGCCGTTGTTAGGGATTCAGAAGAACTAACCAAAAATTTTGTTTGTATCTGTTGTAGGAACACGTCGGTTGAGGGAGTATTACAAGCTACGCCTAAGCTTATGAATGTTTATGAGTAAGGAGAGCACTTCTGAATTCAGATACGACCCCGAAATTGAAAGGACCTTCCGGCATAGGAATCGATCCAATCATCGTCGAAAGTTAAGGCAGCAATTTCTCAGACAAGAAGACAGGCAACGAGCAATGGCGAAAGAACAGGCAAATCAGCAACTAGCTCATGCTGCTCAGAATCCGAACCTGATGGCAAATAGCAGCACGCGTCCCATGAGGGAGTACGCGTCCCCTATACTATATAATTTCTCTCCAGGAATCATATACCCAACGCCGGATGGAACCAGGATCGAAATGAAATCAGTTATGCTTCATATGCTCCAAAGTGCTGGACAATTTGGGGGTGGTCGTGGTGAAGATCCTCACGCCCATATGAAGTGTTTTCTGGAAATGTGTAATTCATTTGTGATTTCTGGAATCACCCGAGAGACGATCAGGCTATCCTTGTTTCCCTATTCTTTGTGTGATGACGCAAAACAATGGGTGAGTTCATTGTAGCCTGGTGAAATCACCACCTAGGAGAAGTTGGTGGAAAAATTTATGCAAAAATACTTCCCACCTACCACTAACGCGAGGAGGCGTCGAGAGATTATGAACTTTGAACAAGAAGATACTGAGACCTTATTCGCCGCATGGGAGCGTTTTAAGGGCTTAGTCAAAAATTGCCCAAACCATGGACTACCACTGACTATCCAAATGGAGACGTTTTATGGAGGAATGAATAGAGCATCACAGATGGCAACAGATGTAGCAACGACTGGTGGACTTATGGACAAATCCTATACTAAGGCTAAAAGATATTAGACCGCATTGCTAAACACAATATGGAATGGGTGGATGATACATATGATGGAAGAACTGATAGGAGAAGGAGATCTCAGAACATTAATTCTATTGATGCCAACGCAATAGCCACACTTTCTGCTCAAGTGGCTACGATGACCAGCCTTCTGCAGAACATAACGCTGGGAAACGCATCAAATCAGCAGAAGGTGAATCAGGTAGAGGCGTTTGGGCAGCCTATGGTTAGCTGTATGGGCTGTGAAGATCCTTACTCCTATGATAAATGTCCACAAAACGCTCAGTCAGTATGCTTCATAAAAACCAACCCATTCTCTAATACATATATCCCTGAATGGAGAAACTATCCGAATTTTTCTTGGATAGGAGGAAATCAGCAAAAGCACCATTCAGGGGTGAACCATCAGTAAAGGAATGGACCGCCGCCTACATTTCAACAAACTTATCAGCAGCATCAACAGCCTTTTAATAGAGGATAGGCGTCGAGCTCAGGATCTCCGCTTGAGAACCTATTGAAGGAATACATAGCTCAGAATGACGCGTTGCTAAAAAGCCAGGCATCATCTATCAGAAACCTGGAGATCTAGGTAGGGCAGATAGAAAGCGAGTTGAAAAACAGGCAGCCCGGAGTTCTACCTAGCAATACCGAAACACTTAGGAACAATAATGGAAAGAAGCAATGTCACGTGGTGATGTTGCAGAGTGGAAGAGCTCTTGAAGAAAGAAGAATGATTCCAAGAAACAGCAGCCCTTCGAAAGAATGCATTACACGTTCAATGGATCAAGAAGAAAGAACGCCCGAAACCACAAGCCATTCGAAAACTAGTATGTCTAACGCGAGAAAGCCTGAGATGCCGCTGAATACACCATTCCCTAAGCATCTGATGAAGAAGAATGATGAACATCAATTCAAGTGCTTTCTTGAGCTCCTAAAGCAGTTGCACATCAACATTCCACTTATAGAAGCTTTGGAGCAGATGCCAACATATGTAAAATTTTTGAAGGACATTTTGACGAAGAAGAAAAGAGTCAGTGAGAAGGAAGTAATAGCGCTAATGCAGAAGTGTAACGCGTTAGTAAGCAATAATCTACCAAAGAAGCAGAAGGACCCTGGGAGCTTCATAGTTCCTTGTTCGATAGGAGGATTGGATGTGGGTCATGCGTTGTGCGATTTAGGAGCCAGCATTAATCTCATGCCACTTTCAATTTTTAAGAAATTGGGAATTGGCGAAGCACAACCTACTTATATTACTCTTCAGCTCGCAGACAGAACAATTAAGTACCCAGAAGGGAAGATTGAAGACGTTTTGGTGAAGGTTGACAATCTTATATTCTGAGTAGACTTTATTATCTTGGACTATGAAGCAGATAGTGAGGTACCAATTATCCTTGGACGCCCCTTCTTAGCTACTGGGAAAGTTTTAATTGACGTGCATAAAGGTGAATTAACTATGCGCGTGGACAATGAAGAGGTGAAGTTTAATGTGCTCAACGCATTAAAGTTCCCAGATAGTGAAGATTGTCAACTAAACAGTATTGAGTTGCCTGAAGAAGAGACCCATGTATGTGAGGTCCTTGCGTTGGAAGAGAACATTAAAGAATCAGAGCCGCCAAGTCTGAGTGAGCGGCGGACAAAACCAACACGTCCATCACTTGAAGAACCACCAGAACTCGAGTTGAAAAAGTTACCTGGACACTTGAAATATGCATTCCTTGGAACCAACAACACTTTACCTGTGATCATTTCCGCAAATCTCACAGAGCCTAATGAACAATCTCTCTTGCAGATGTTGAAAAAGCACAAACGTGCAATAGCCTAAACGCTTGCGGATATCTGTGGCATTAGTCCATTTTATTGCATGCATAAGATTAGGCTTGAAGAAGGGAAGTCGGGGTCAATCGAGCCTCAAAGAAGGTTGAACCCCATAATGAAAGAAGTGGTTAAGAAAGAGATTTTAAAATGGTGTGACGCGGGAGTTATTTATCCAATATTAGACAGTAGTTGGGTAAGTTCAGTCCAATGCGTTCCCAAGAAAGGGGGAACGACCATGATAGTCAATAGTAATAATGAACTCATACCCTCGAGCACTGTCATAGGCTGGTGCATATGTATGGATTACCGGAAGCTCAACGCAGCAACTAAGAAAGACCATTTCCCACTTCCTTTCATTGATCAAAATAGATGGTGGGTCACATCTGTATGGATTACCGGAAGCCAAAATAGTTTCTAGGGCATGCTGGCTTTTATAGATGGTTCGTTAGAGGATTCTCTCAGATTGCGCGACCTCTGAGCGCATTACTAGAGGCGAACCGACCTTATGACTTTAATGAAGACTGCACTGACGCATTTGAAACTTTAAAGTATGTGCTGACAACCGCCCCAGTACTGATAGCACCGGACTGGACGCATCGTTTTATTCTTATGTGCGATGCGAGTGAAGTGGCAGTAGGAACAATGTTAGAGCAGAAGAAGGGTAACTTGATACATCCCATCTCCTACGCGTCCAAAACACTAAATGACTCTCAGGAACACTATACCACTATTGAAAAAGAAATGTTGGCTGTAGTGTTTGGTATTGAAAAGTTTTCGATCTTAGCTGTAGTGTTTGGTATTGAAAAGTTTCGATCTTACTTAGTTGGTGCGTCAACCACCATATACACCGACCACTCAACCATAAAATTCTTGATGAGCAAAAAGGACGCTAAGCCAATATTGATAAGATGGGTGCTGCTGCTACAAGAGTTTGATATTGATATCCAAGACAGAAGGGGAACAGAAAATCAAGTGGCTGACCACCTATCCAGGCTAGAGAATCAAGAAATGTAAGCCCAAGAAAGTGAAATCAAGGACGTATTTCCTGATAAAAGCCTGTTTAGAGTTGAAGGCAGGGAACCTTGGTATGCAGACATAGTCAATTATTTAACCACCAAGTAAGTCCCTGGGAACTTCAACTCTCAGCAAAAGAAACGGTTAGTTCATGACAACAAGTTTTATTTTTGGGATGAACTGTTTCTATATAAACAAGGCCTTGACTCCATAATGCGTTGTGCGTCCCAAAGGAGGAGACACAATGCATCTTAGTCGAGTGTCATGACTCTCCTTACGGAGGGCATTTCGGTAGACAAAGAACCGCAGCAAAAGTCCTTCAAAGCGGATACTTTTGGCCCACCCTCTTTAAAGACGCGAGGGAGTTTGTTTGAAAATGTGACCCCTGCCAATGCACCGGGAATATTTCTTCAAGGGACGCAATGCCCTTGAACAATATTCTCGAAGTTGAGTTGTTTGATCTTTGGGGCATAGACTTTATGGGACCCTTTCCCCTGTCCTGTGGCCAACAGTACATCCTGCTTGTAGTAGATTATGTATCTAAGTGGGTAGAAGCAGTGGCCTGTGCTAGGAATGATGCGTCCACTACCAGGAATATCTTTACACGCTATGGAACGCCAAGAGCTCTGATAAGCGACGAAGGTACGCACTTTATTAATCGCATCATTCCCAAATTACTTGCAAAATATAATGTTAGGCACAAGATTTCCACTGCCTACCACCCACAAACAGGCGGTCAAGTGGAAGTATCAAATCGAGAAATCAAGTCCATCCTAGAGAAAGTCATCAATGCAACACGGAAGGATTGGGCACAGTGGCTGGATGAAGCGCTCTGGGCCTACAAGACTACTTACAAAACTCCTGTAGGTATGTCTCGTATTTGGAAAAGCCTGTCATTTACCTTTAGAGTTGGAGCACAAGGCGTTTTGGGCAGTTAAGAAATTGAACATGAACTTGGACGCCGCAGGCGCTCAATGCAAACTTTAGCTCAACGAGCTCAATGAATGGCGATTGAACGCGTACGAGAACAAAAAGTTGTACAAAGAAAAGACAAAGCGTTGGCATGATCAATGCATCAATAAGAAAGAACTTGTTTTTGGCCAAAAAGATTTATTGTTCAATTCACGACTGTGTTTGTTTCCAGGAAAGCTAAAATCCAAGTGGTCAGGACCTTTTATCATCAAGACAATCGTCCCACATGGAGCTGTGGAAATAAGAAGAGAAGATGGCACTAACGTGTTCAAAGTAAATGGCCAAAGAGTAAAGCCTTACTTTGAAGATGGACTAGAATGCCAAAAGTCATCTCTCGCACTACGTGAAGCCAATTGAGGCTCGCGTCGAAGTATCCCTGCGTTTGCATCGCCATATATTCCATGGATGCTTCCTCTATCTTTATCTTTTTGCATTCTGTATTTTACGATGCGTTTGAGTTTGTTGATTTATTTGTTTGGTTGTTTTAAGACCATTCTTTGTTTTTGCTTTTATAAAAGTTGGAAACTTGCTTGTTTTTCTTTAAAAGATTATGTATAATCGGGTTAGGAACAACGGACGCGTCAGACGCAAGTCTAATGCATGGCCCAGTTGAAGGGACGTGTCTCGAGAACACAAAAATACTCGAGTATTTAGATAACCGAGACGTCCCTTCAGCTTTGCATTTATTACAGACGTCAGGTGCCGCCTAACGTCAGCCACGAATTCTCTCAGCCTATAAAAAAAACCTAACGATTCGAAGTCTCCTTCTTCTTCTTCATTTTCACTTTCGAGCTCTCTGAAACAAAAGAAAATGAAAAAAAAACCTCTCCGTCTCCCTCGCTTCCGATTCGCTCGAGCTTCTCCGGCCACGATGTCGTCCGCCTCAGATAGCCAGAACCAGATAGTGAGCTTTGGGAACGACTCTCCGGTAAGCTCTTTTTCCGCGTCCTCTGTTTCGATTTCTTCTCCCCCAAGCCCTAGAAAAACCACCAAAACCCTCGCCCAAACCAAACCCACACACGACAGAGCTACCTCTTCCCAGCGGCAGTCCATTTCGAAACCTTCCACAGCCCCCATGAAACTCTCTTCCAAAGCCTCCAAAGCCATCGTTGCCTCTCTGGCCAAGATCCCTCAACCTAAACCTAAAACTTCTCAACCAAAACTCAAAATTACCCCCAAGCCAAGGGCCAAGACACCTGCAAAATCAAGGATGCGTCCGTCATCTACGGCCTCTTTCAAACCCTACACCAAGCCTGCCCCCCACCAGTCATACCTAACATCACTATGTGGGTGCAACGCATAATCCACTCCTAGCTTACGCCTACAACGCACCGTCACCAGTTGTGTGTCCACCACTTCCACTTTCTATCGAGCCCTTAGCCACCATTTATCCCGTGGAATCAGACGCGTCGAGCCAACCACCTCATTCGCCCATCCTCATATCTTCCCTTAGGATGCCTCATACCCTAGTGGGCACCCGTCCATTTACTCCACCCATACCACCCTCTGATAGTCCTGCGTCAGAGCGCAATCTTGAAGAGTTGGCAAAACTGGCTCGACTGGACGAGCAAGAGGTTTTTTGTGTGATCTTGGCATCCCTCAATCAAAGCCAAGAGGAAGAGCAGGTGATGCATTTAGACCCACCTAATGCATCATTTGAGTTAGACAAAGAGAAGCGGTATGCTATGATGCTTGAAGAAGAATTAAAAGAAGAAGAAAGGGAAGAAGAAAATAGAGAAGGTAGAATTGGCCCTGACACGTCTCAACCACGCCCATCTGACGCGAATGAAGGGCCTTTAAAATAAAAAAGAATAACAAAGAAAAGAAGATTGATATTGGAGGAAGAAGAAGATGAGCAATCTGCATCTGAACCTGAGGGTGCAATGCATGAAAACAGCTTAACGCACGATGCACTAAAGCAGGAATTGGAAAACTACCAGCCCACAAGACAAGGGCGAAGGAAGACGGATCTCCAAAGGGAATTGGAGAATGAACTAAGAGAGCTGGCAAGGGAAGCAAAAGAGCATGCGGAAGGAAAATGCAAGGTACGACACGTTACCTAAGAAGACTTCGAGAAGAAAGCGTCAATTTAGTGACATACTCGTAGAAAAGGGCTTCTGCCCCGAACATCACCCACTGCCAATTTACATAACTGAGACAATAAACGCATTGAGGTGGAATCAGTTCTGCGTTAGGCACACCCATATTTCACCCAACCTCGTCCACATGTTCTACAACAGTGAGTTTGACATGGAGAAGAACACAGCTTTTATTGATGGGGTATTAGTGCGCTTCTCAGCTGACAATATAAATGAAGTTTTCAACATTGACAGTAATCCGAACGCAGATGGAAATCACATCTTGGAATAGCCAACACCAAGTCAATTAGAAGATGCGTTAAAGATGGTAGCCAAACTTGGAAGCAAATGGCAAACATCAAGAAACGGGGAAAAAATGTTAGCTTCCAAGAATTTAACTCCAAACGCGAATCTGTGGTATTACTTGATCAAATGGAGCATCATGCCTACAACGCATGATGAGACATTATTAAAAGAACGCATCCTAGCTACTTATTGCGTCATGCAGTGCATCCCTCTGGACATTGGAAGAATTATAAGGGATCAGATCAAAGCCATCAAGCCACGAGGGCAACTCTACTTTCCATGGCTGATCTGTGCACTATGCGAACGCAGGGGTATCCCTCTAGGGGATGATCATGAAGATATCGATGGCTTAATAGACATAATGTTAGTAAGGCGTCTACTTCGCGGTTCGCCGCATCAACCTGCCTTACCTGCCAAGGAAGTGGCACCTAAGCCTCGATCATCCAAACGCGCCCCCAAAAGAAGACGTGTCCAGATTGTTGAACATAGCGATGAAGCTTCAGAGCACGAAGAACATGAAGCTGAGCCTAAACTTCCAGCTGAAGAAGCGTAACCACCCGTCAATCTTACTTTCCATGACTCACCATTGGCCCCACCAGAAAGGAGTCCTGATCAAACGCACCAAGAACCAACTCATATAGATCAGGACATTCCTTATTCCATTCCTTCGCCCTAACTAAGTCCAATTCCCAATTTTATGCCTCCTCCAATAATTTTTTATCCAACTGGGCTAAGGTCAAGCAACACAGCAAATTTTGAAGACCCAGTTGGAAGAAGTGAAGAACCAACACCACCTCAACGCAGGCAGACTTAGAAGAGTTGAAAACTTTTATCAATGATCAGCTCAGACCACTGGCCGCGTCTATCAAAGGTCTTCAGCAACAGAATCGGGTTCTAAGGGATTATTTAAGGCAGTAAACAAGACGGATGCAAGACCAATTTGTTTACACAACGCAATACATCAATCAGGTTTTGGTTGGAATGTTTGCTCTGCCTCCATTGCCTGCTCATCTTAGAAACCCCTTGCGCTTCATGGATGAAAACCCTGAGGAAGAACGCAGAGACGACGCACCAGCACAATAGAGTTTTGGGGTGTTAGGTCATTTTTGTATATTGATTTAATTGTTCTTTTGTATCTACTTGACTTGTTTGTTTACTTCATGTGGGTTTATGAAAATGAATGAGAAATTCCTTATCATTTTGTTCCTTACGTTTGACTTTGGCATACCTGATTTTTGTTCTTTAGATATTTTCTAAGTCTTGTGCTTAGCCTAACCTCAATGATATCAACTATATGAAATCTTTAAGCTTAGAGTAGGCGTTAGGAAAATCAACAAGGCTTGAACTTCTCTAAAAAAAGATTAAGTTTACCTTCTAACGCGTGCAAGTTTTAAGTCTTAAACTCCTTTCATACTCTCAAAGCCTTTTGAAATTTTGTCTCTTTTAGCAATGAGGATTTAGCTCATCTCCAAATTTGGGGATGAGGGAAATTCGAGTTAAGATGCATCAAATGAATACATTATAAAGAAAAAGGAACAAAATAAGAAGAATGTTAAACGCAACTCCTTTATCATTACTTCAAAAAAAAAAACCTTAAAATGGCATGAATTTAGTTGGAACAGTCACTTAGCCGTAGTTGGATGCTCGCATGACACCCATGGGGGCAAGCCAAAATGAAATTAAATCTCCTAGACCAACGCGTCCCATATAACTTCTTTATCTAGTCTAAAGAAATTATATATTGAAACGCACGAATATTAGATATGAGTTTAGTTGTGAAAGGTTCTCACCCGTAGTTAGATGTTTGCATGACACCCGTGGGGGTAAGCCAAAACGAAAGTGGGATATCTGGAACAACGCATGGGTAAGAAAGTTCAAAATCTTTTTCTTTTTATCCGAAATTTATTTTAAAAAGAGCATATAACGCATTGCTGGTTTAGAAAAAAATGGGAATGCTTTGAGAAATGAAAAGAGTTGTGATAAAAGGCCTGCTGCACCTAAAACTAAACTTATCCTTTTAAGAAAAGAGACAATCTGAGTTATATTTTCCAAAATCTTATCTCAAGCTTATGACTGAATACGATGAGAGGTGAACTTTGCACACTTAAGACAAAGGAGATAACAAAGAATTATTTTGGAATGCTTGAGGACAAGCATTGTTTAAATTTGGGGGTGGTGATAACTTGTAGAAATACAAGTTATTTTTGCTCTTAAGTTGGAACAACTAAGGTTTTTAATGATGAATTCTCCTCATTTTTACAAAAAAACTCATGGATTTATTCAAACATTAGCAAACTCATACAAAAGAAGTTTTATTACTAAATATCGTGGCACTAAAGCATTGTATTGCAGGATTTCAACGCAAGGATTAACGCTAACGCATTAGGCAAGTGCCATGCGCAGTGATTAACGCTCTAATGCAAGTGCCATGCAGGATTTCAACGCAAGGATTAACGCTAACGCATTAGGCAAGTGCCATGCGCAGAGGGAGTTCAACGTAGAGAAGATTCATTGCTCTAGATTTATTGTGTCACATCACCACTTGCAAGTATGGGCACCTGCAGCAGGCGGCATCTGAAAAGCTTCCAAGCAGCAGGGGGTGTCTGAAAAGCTTCCAAGAGTCAGGTGGCTGACCAGGACATGGACTTTAATGCTGCCCATTCACCAAGTGGATGTGGCCAATGCCTATAAATAGATGAAGTCCCTTCAGAGTTAAGTAGTTCGGAAATTATCAAGATCCTTACTCTCTGTATATTGTAGTCATAGTCTTAGTTCTGTAGAAGCTGTGCCGTGGTTTCGAGACGATCAAAAGGGTTGAGAACCACACCACCGCCGGTCAGGGAGCGGAGGAAGCCACTCTTGAGAAAGACACTCCGTCCACTTCCTATACAAGTTCGTACACAACGAGATCGAGCCAAAAAACTACAAGAAATTGTATTCTTTGGCTTGACTCAGTTTCCTACTTATTTATCGCTTTCATTCCATTTGATTGAATAGTTTTTTTGTAAATATTCCTTGTTTGTTTATAAAATTCATATATTTGATCCATCATACTTACTATTGTTTATTTCTTGTTTATGTTGAATGCATTAATACTTTATGCATAACTTCATTCTAATGCTCAAGCCAACTTGACAACTTGATAAAAGCATCTTTAATTTAGACTATTTGAAAGAATAATTAAGCTGCATTAAGTAGGACGCCTAGTACAGCTAGAGATAGACTTACTGGTGTCTATTGCATTTTGTGTTAGACGCATACATCCTAGAGATAGGCTATGTATGTTATTCACATTTAGAAATTTTGAATGAAGTCTAACGCATAAACAAAAGATAAGCAAATCATTCCATCTCATTCACATCACATCCTAGTTGTGTACACTCATCTGAGACTGACGCGTCCACTTACCTTAAACTCCATTTTCGCATGATCTATCATTCACCACTCCCCTTTTGTACCTTCTTGTACAGGCACAGCAATTTAGTGTAAATAACACATTTCTCACATTCATTTAGGAAAACCCCTATAGTAGATACAACGCAAGGTCTGCGTTTGGTTAACTGAATCCCTAAGATCGACCCTAGACTTACTAGGAACCTAAATTAGATTTATACTTGGGTTTGGTTTAAGAAAACTTGAACGTCATTAGGAGTTGTGTGCGTTCTGTGCATATATCTAATGCCCCAACGCGTTACAATTACTTAAACGCATCAAAGCATAAACGCATCACTTATACTTAAGAACTTATTTCTCCAATTTATTTTGTACAATACACTCTTAGAGGAAATCACGATAGCAACGAACAGGAAAGCCCAAGGCTATGAGTGACAAATTAAATGTTTTTTTAACTCTTAGAAAATGCATGATTAAAACACAAGAATTATTTTCATGCTAGCTTAATGAAAAGTATGTTAAAATGATAATTTCCAACCAAACTAAGTTTTAAAAGTCTATAAATGCATGCTAGTTGAAAAGAAGTTTATGAAAGCATGTCTAAGTATTTATATACTTTATGTTACAAGGATTCGATGGAAATTCATGGCTATGTACTAAAGATGTTTAAGCCTATGTTTTATGTTACTATGTTTTTACGTATACATGTTTTAATGAGTTAGTATGACGAAACCGATACTGAAGGACAGTGAAATTAAGAAGGTATCCGGGCCATAGTACCTAAGGTATGACGATACTTAGTTATTACCATGTGCACGTAGGTAGAGTAGACGTTGGTAGTATTGAGGTTACTCCACACCAACTAAGGATAAACGTCGAGGGGTCGAGCAAACGGGATTCTTTCTCAACTAAGGATACAGATGTATAATATTTTTAGCATTGTCGTGTTTTAAAGTTTTAAGTGTGAATTTACTTTGTAATTTCCAGTGTAAAACTTGATGTTTATGTTTATTTGGTCACTCACTAGGCTAGTAGCTCACTTGTTTTAAATGTTTGCTCCTCCCCAGATAGTGGTGAATTCCCCAGAGGTTAACTGCATTGTTACTCTGCCCCTCAAAGACTCCAGTTAAAGATCAAGAAAAAGAGAAGTTCTAGATGTTTATTTGTAAATATTTGTACATATGTGTGCTAATGACGATCCCTGGCTACAATCCCAGGGACATCATAAATAGTACCTGCTACTCCTACTTTTTCGACTTCGCATATGGGCTTTATATTCTCTACGGCGTCAACCATAAGTTTGATTACATCGCGTTCAGTTTGAGCTGGGCGATGAAAAGTTTGATAAACAATAGCACGAAGGAATCTATTCCAAACATATATGCCATGGTTCCTTACTTCGACAGGGTACAAATATCTCAATTTGAGATTTTGAGATACTTTTTCAGACCTATTGCCGATACTAAGTAGCAGCCACAAATTTGTATCCATTTTTCATGATATTATGCATGGATCAGATATATCATGGCGAATTCTGAAGAAATTTCGGATTCCCGGCCTATTTCGGCACTAGTGAAATGGGGTGAATCACCCAGATCTTGAATCAACTAGTGGATCATCAAATCCCTTTCAGCATCCAATGGATTCCCACCTTCACCATTTGGTTGATCCAGGTGATTCCGTTGTTGAGCTGCTGGGGCAGCGGCGGGTTGGGGCGCGCAGCTTCCGCCTGCCCAGCAACCTTACTCTATAGCGCGCCCCTTTCAACCTAGGTTAGGCAAGCTTTCACAGAAAGACCTTGTTTTGGTTCTGGTACAGACCCTAATGAAATTGAGTATTCAGGGGCCAGTCAGTCAAGCGGTTCGGGTTCTCGGTAGGTTCCCGTTCGCCTGCCCCCTCATAGTCCATTAGTGGGTAGGGTGCATTCGGGATTCCCGTTTTTGGTGCCAAATTGGATCCCTTATCGTCTATGATAGGTCGATCCAAAAAGGGCGAAATGAGTCGCAAAATAGATGGATCCTGGGGGCCCGAGCCATCAGTGAGATACCACTCTGGAAGAGCTAGAATTCTAACCTTGTGTCACGTATAGGTCGGATGTTTCCGTGAACAGTAAGCAGCGGATCTCCTCTTATTTATTTTGGGAAAGCTGGTGGCCGCGTGCCAAGAGCCATAGTTAGTTGCTGTTTCCATTTGCTTGTTTTTTTTTCTTGTTGTTGATACCGGCAAGACCCAGCCAGGATCGCAGCGGCGACTCTTTTGCGCTAGGAGTTATGTTATTGTCGTTTAGTTTAGCTTTCATTTAGGAGTGAAAAGGAACATCTTTATGAGATGAACGTAATCGATAGATCGACTTTCTTTGGTTAGGACAAATTCAATAGCTTGCTTTAGGGTCCTTCACATAATCTCTTACCGTGCCCCTTCCTCAATGAGTCAGGAGCGAGCCATGCCACATTGCATGGGAGGAACTGATCCTTCACTTCCTTTTTGAGCTTTCGATTGACGGCCGTCCATTTGAATAGCCGCCGGACGTGCTGTTATGGAATCCGAAGATCATCCGCTCAGGACCGCCTTCTTTGAATAGCTGGAATGTTTATCTGAGCTAGCCAATATTTAGGAAAATCAAGCTTTTAGCCAAGCTTTGCAAGAAAAAAGGCCAGGCCTGGTTTTGATTTTCTTCAATTACATGCTCTCCTGGAAGGAACTCCTTCGTCCAATGGAATCAAATTCCATTGTTGACTTATGCCATTTGAATGAGTCAATTTAAAAGTTCAACCAACCCCATTTTCCGGATCAAAATCTTTAGAAAGACTGGACCTTCGACCAGGTATTCGACCCTTGTCGAATCGGAACCAACCACCCCACTCTAATAATAGGAGAAAGGAAAACGCTCGAACAGTTGAGCGGCCGCCGGCCAGCAACTTCCGTACACAGATATAGATTCGAAATGAAATAGGATTCTGCTTTCACTGTTCTCAAGGTATCTCCTGACTCGAAGATTAGGGCTTCTTCCCAGCCAGGCAGCTTCGCTCAGCGGAAGAGCATTTCGAAACTATTAGTCAAGCGTCGATGCTTGCATACGCGCAGAGCAGCTATGCGGAGAAAGCTGCAATCAATAGGATTTTCTTAATCCTCCCTTCCCGAAAGCGAAAGGAAGAACGTGAAATTCTTTTTCCTTTCTTGTTCGAAAGAATCGAAACACATCGAAATGGTACCAGCCGTACTTAATAATAGAAGGATTTGGCAGAAATATGTAAAATTGTCCCTCCTCTCTTCGATGCTAGCAACCGCGTTTGACCCTTTTCCGCGCTTCTTTCAATTTCCTTACATTCTAGCTGAAAGAGAGACTTGACCAATGATGGCCTTTTTGATCTCATTCGTATTCCGATCGAAGAAAGAAGGTTTCAGTCTCATAAAGCAAGACCTCTTTCACATAAGAAAGTGGAGGCGGGCTTGGGTACGATCTAACTAAAACGATTCCACATGAAAGAGGACCGGACAATAGCCTTCGTCGAGTAATGGGAAGCGGGCTAGTCCCCGAAAATGCTCGTTCCTCTGACGTTGGGGCTTACAATTCACCTTGTGACTCATTCCTTCGGTCGA
The DNA here is from genome assembly GCF_027475165.1 of Benincasa hispida. NCBI lineage: Eukaryota > Viridiplantae > Streptophyta > Magnoliopsida > Cucurbitales > Cucurbitaceae > Benincasa > Benincasa hispida. Next base: position 10,526,218 of record NC_143486.1, read on the forward strand.
GCGTTCTTCGGACGTCGATCAATCTATCACAGGCCGCTCTGTCATTGTCTGATTTTTTGTCGCGCTCGACCTTGTTCACCCTTTCAGCTAAGTATCCCGCTCTTTCCTTGAGTAGACAACACAAAGAAGGTAGCCGTTCCATCATGAGGGAATGTCCCAGACTCTCCCAAGTCGTAAGCGAGAACACAGCCCTCGATTTATGTGTTATTTATCCATTTTTACTTTTTTTATGCCAATGTTGGTGACTCGTGAGTGCGGCACGCACCTTTTTTTTTGTTTGTTTCGGAGCCGTTTTGGCAGGGCGTACTAAACCCACTTCGTACCACACCACCGGGTGGCTCGCCTGAACCCCGTTGTTCAAAGGAAAGGGGAGGTCCTGATGCCGGGACGGAGCCGTATGAGGCGAGAGTGTCACGTACGGTTCCTTTGAGAAGGGTGTGATACCACCACCTATCAGGCCCGACGAGCGGTCCACGGAGCTGCATCCCTACTCACCTGGTCCATGCACATCGCTCTCTCCGGGTCATCCATTACGAAAAGACCTTCCTCTGAGTGGATATGTGGAAGTACGCTATGATGATCCAGAGAAACGTGTGGTTTCTGAACCCATTGAGATGACCCAAGAATTTCGCTATTTCGATTTTGCTAGTCCTTGGGAAACACAAAAAGACCCTTCATTATTATATTATTAGATAAAGGGTAAAGGAGAAAAAACCAAAGCGTCGGAGCTGACAACTGCGAGAAACGTCGAATAGGAAAGACTTGGTATATAATCCGTGCCTTCGTTCTGGCTATAGTCCATTAGCAAGCGAGTAGGGGAACTTCTTCATCTGGCCGCATTGCATCAATATGGATCAAATAATCCATTGGGTGTACATTCAGAGATGGATTAGGGACTAGTGTTAAGTGTTGGGACCCAAAACTCTGTTTATGTATGTAAGATGTAACTATGTTGTTTGTAGAACCCCAATGGTTGATGCATGTGAATTGTGATGTGTTATGGTGTAAGTTTGCGGTGATGTGTGATATGTTGTGATCATGCAAGTTTTTCTAACAAGACTCAAGTATAATCCTTATTAGGTTTCCTGGTAAGTCCAGGGTCGAACACAGGGACACTAAATATGCGACAGTCACTTTGATTCCTTTGCAGTGGTAAAAACAAATGAAGTGGATGGTATTTTGATTAAGAATTTTCCTATGTGACGGAGTTGAACACGAAGTTGATAACATCGAGAGTTAAAATGAGTATACGATGAAGGGGTTGAGAAGGGGTTTAGCTAACACTTCTTAAGATTATGCACAAGTTATGCGATCATGCTACACACAAATAACAGCACGTCATCTCTCAATGCAAAATGTCATAATTCCCATCTCTAGGACGCATGCGATGTATATGAAAAAGTCGATAGGACTTATGTATAAGCCTCTATTCTTGTCTATGCGATGATGAATGTTGCACACATAAAACAACATGACCGCATAATATCATATTCTATTTCTAGGGTGCATGCGATGTGTTAATAGCAATAGAACTTATGTCTAAGTTTCTATTTCTTGCTTATGAGGTTCTAATCTAACTATCTCAAGCCTAGATTCTAATTTGACTCTCTCAAGTCTAAAATCTATCTTTAGACTACTCTCTTAAGTATCTCTAAAGGGTGAATGACGCATACATAAGACAAGATGATCGCATAAAGTGTAAATCTTAAGTCATGCTAGCTAAGTACTTCTCAACCCATTCAGAACTTTAGCTACTTGTGCGAAGTATGGAGAGATTGAACATAGATTGAAATGAGATTTCCATTTTCTATAAATAAAGTACTGGATACAAAATAGCTAATGGAATTGAGAGATAAGAAGCCCACAAGCAATTTTTATAGAGCTCAAGGTAAAGCAGCCTTCCTTTCTAATGATTGCAATTATGGGCAGTCATTAAATCTCCTGCTCTGATGCGCCGATTAATGGTCACCGAAAGTTGAGTGTACTTGCTATAGTTGACTTTAACAGCTTGTCAACTAAATTCGGATTCGATCGTTATCAGCTTTCCGTCCCATCATGATTTATTGTGCTGTCACCTTGATGCGCAGTCTTTAAGTGGCCACCTTTTTAAGAAACTTTTCACGATCGCAGGCCATCACATGACTTTGCGATCACAATCTTCAAGCGCGCTGACGCCTAATTCCTTTGGATCGCAATTTTACTTGCGCCATCGCATTTTTCATGCACAAAATAAGTAAATTAACTGCTTTTATGCGATGAGCACATGCGATTGATATTTTCTTCAGTTTAGCGCTTTTGGACATGATATTACTTATTTAACTGTCTCATTCTCTTATTCTTTTACTTATTTGAGTTGTAATAACTTTTATTTCTACTCGTTATCTAATAACAGGCAGAAATGCACGTTATCATAGCGTTAAATTCTTAAACAATGTTGGATTGCGTTGATGAAATATGTTAAATTGCGTCTATTAAGCATAAATTCCATAATATTGCGGTAACATGCGTCCAACGCATTAGAATAGTTGATCTTTATATTTTTATGCGGAATATGCATTAATGCAAAGCAAAGATTACGATCATAGGAATTCATTGGTTGAGCGCAACTTCATCGCAAGGCTTTGCGTTGATCGTGCTCGCACACATACGCCCGAAAAGGATCGCTGAAACTTGGTTAGCGCAACATGGTGGGCGCATCCGGGTGAAAGAATAATTAAGAGCGATATGACAGAAAGCTGATGACAATCGGATCCAAATTAAGTTGACAGTCGATAACGGTCACGAAGTACATTCAGCTTTATCGGTGACAATTATCCAGCGCATCAGTCAGGAATTAAAGTTGTCCCATTTGTACAACTAGGAGAGAAAAGCTGCCTTTCACCATGGAAGCTTTATAAATACTAAGTGCATTCTTCAGAAGAGGGGTTCACGAATTTTACAATCTTTTGTTCCACAAGTTCATGCCTCAGTCCATAGTTTTTTTTCATTTTAAGGCGGACGCGAGGAAGAAAGTTGTGTCGGTAGATCGTTCCGGTAAGCTTGGGAAAGCGCCGAAATCTCCAAGAAAGAGAGATGGTCGATGCCTGCGGAAGCGAGAACATCTTTAGATCAAAATAGAGATTCAGTGTAAAATGCCTCGGTTAGCAAGGAATTGCTACCAGGCTCTCTACCTTTACTTTCCATTGTCATTTTGTACTCCACTTATTTATAAGAATGGAATTTTTTCTTTATATCTGTTCACTCTCTGTTATTCACGCATGAGTAGCTAAATTAGAATGGGTTGAGAATCGATTAGCTTGTATAACGAGGGAATTTTCATTCTTTGCGATTATTTTGTTTATAGATGCTTCGTTCGTCTATTAGAGATACTTGGGAGGGTAGTCTAAGGACAGGATCTAGACTTGGGAAGGTCAGGTTAGAATCTAGGTTTGGAAGAACTAGACTAGAATGCATAAACGAGAGATAGGCGCTTAAGAATGAGCACTATTTGTTGTTGTCAACGTATCACATGCATCCTAGAGATAGGATATGATTGTATGCGGTCATTTTGCTTTCATGCATTTTGTATCAACGCATAGGACAAGAGTAGAGACTTAGGGATAAGCTCTATGGACACTTTGCATTCAACACATGCGTCCTAGACTTAGGAGCATCGCATTTACATTGGAAAATGGCTTGCTGTGCATGGTTGTAACATGATCGCATAGTCTAACGCATTCCCAAGTAACGCTAGCTAAAGATCTTCTCAACCCGTTCATTACATACACATTGCATTTATCAACGCAACTTTCTTTCTCAAATCTGCCATCTTTATTTATTTCTTTTTCATCAACGCAACAATACACCCAACACTTTATTTATTTACTTGGTTACCACAAAGTTTTCATAAAAATTACCAACGCAATCTATTTTCATAAGTCCCTATGTTCGACCTTAGACTTACCAGGAAACTCAAGAGTTTACACATGGATTCCACTGGGGAAACTTGAGTGCACAACGCAAATTCATCAACGCATATCAACCATATTACCACCACATAATTTCGAGTATCAAGTTTTTTGCGCCATTGTCGGGGACTTCGGAAAAATAGTTTGTTAATGGTAATTTTTGTGATTTCTTTGCCGAACTTTCAATCTCTGGTGAACTACGACCCGAAGATGGAGAGAACATTTCGAAGGAGACTAAGAGACCGCCAACAAAAACCACAATCCGACAAAGAAGAGATGGCGGAGCAGCCTGGAAATGGAGCACCAAACGATAATAATGTTATGACGAATCCGATTTTGTTGGCAAACGATCGCAATAGATCCATCAGGGACTATGCATTGCCAAACCTCTATGATTTCTCTCCGGGAATCATGAGGCCTGCCCTCGACGGAAGTAGATTCGAGATGAAACCGGTGATGTTGTAGATGATCCAGACTGTAGATCAATTCGAAGGAAGGCGTGGTGAGGATCCGCACACCCACCTCCAAAATTTTAATGAAATCTACAATACTTTTTTGTTTCCGAACATCTCTGCTGAAGAAGTTCAACTAACATTGTTCCCATTTTCTCTCTGTGATCAGGCTAGGAAATGGGCATATTCGCTCGAACCAGGAGAGATCACTTCTTGGGAGTAGGTGGTGGAGAAGTTTATGAAGAAGTATTTTCCACCTACCCAGAATGCAAGGCGAAGGAAGCTTATTATTAATTTTGAACAAGACATGGACGAATCGCTCAGCGATGCTTGGGAGAGGTTTAAAAGGTTGGTCCGGGATTGTACGCATAATGGGTTACCAGATTGCCTTCAAATGGAAATTTTCTATCATGGTTGAATCCCGCTACACAGACTGCTGCCAATGCGGCAACCACTGGTGGTCTGCTTGACAAAACTTACGATGAGGCGAAGAATATCCTGGACTGCTGATAACTTGTAGAAATACAAGTTATTTATACTGTTTTATTTAGATATTGAGGCAAAAAGAGAGGAAAGTTGCGTCAATAGTATACAAATTGGCTAAGAAATACGAAAATTATGAAATATCGTAAATACACCCATTAACACCATTGCGATGGCGAATAGAATGTTTCATCTCTGTTTTGCAGGAAATAAGTCACCGCATGCGTTCACGGCTCGAAGACAAAATAAAAAATGCATCTACGTCACATTGCGCCCATCAATCAAGAACGAAGAGGATCAATGCAATGACGACGCACGCGACAATCGATCATGAGCTTTAGCGATCAACGCAATTCCAACCGCATGCGGGAATTAAAAACAACACTGAATGCGGCGATAGATCGAATATGTGAAGAGCAATGCATTCGCAAACGATTTTGACAAGTGTACAACTTTTAGTTGTGTATTTCTGACGAATTGATTGCGTAAGAGAAAGGAATTTTTCATTCCGCCATTTTAGGAACTACCATAACTAGACAATAGGGACCACAAATTCAAAGAGCCAAGGTCTCGCCTATAAATAGCTTCTTCAAATTCGCTGATACATATACAGACATACATAGTTACAGAGATATATTAATACTAAGAGAGAGGCTGGTTTGAAGCGACTACAGAGTAAATCCGGGAGAACTTCGAGCAGTGAATTCTTCCAATTCCCGAAGCTGAAGCTCTGTGCAAGGTCAATTCTATCGGGAAAGCAAGACGTTGGACTCTTTCCGTATTTTTTTCTATTATCTATTTCATCCTCTGTATTCATCTTCTTTAATCCTTCATTCACAACATGTATCAAACGCTTAATTTTAGAATTAAATGTTATCATCGTCACCATTATCATTTCTCTGTCTTTTTCCATACATTTATAATCGATTTTCTTCATGACGTGTTCTTAATCCCCAGGGTACAAAGCGAGAATTAAGCGAGTGAGTTAATTTGTGTTAAGGAATTAATTAAGTTTAGCTAAAGCATGCTTGATGGCATCTTCACCTGTGAGAGCAGAAGTGAAGATGTTATTCCGCCTATCGAGAGAAGGTTGGAAGAATGAATTAACTAAAGCTAGAAGTATTTCTAGAGATGGAAACAACCTTGCGTTCATCACGTTCATCTCTGTTTCACCATAGACATATGGGAACGCGGTCGATCACCGAGAGGTGTACGCTAAGGGAAAGCGGAACCTTAGTTGCATTCTTAACATGATTGACAAACTTGCGATGTTTTTACTCTTTACTCCTTCTCTTTCCGCTTCATTCATGAGACTTGCCATCACATACATCGATTCTTTGTACAACTTCACAGTCAGCCCTCGACCCCAGTATCCTGTATCCTGTATCATGTATCTTGTATCATGTCTCATAGTAGTTTAGGATTTACTTTATCAAGTGTTTTTACTTTCATCGCAATTTATATTTCTGTACAAACACAAACTCTTTATTCATTATTAAAACCGGTCGCATGTATCACGTAAGTATCGCATTTAACGAAAACAATCCTCGTGTTCGACCTCGAATCATTATGAGAAACTTGCGTTGGAATTATACTTGGTTTCAGCGCAAGGAAACTTATGACACGCATTACTTCATCGCATACTACGAGCATATCACTATCAACGCATATACTTAGAACGTAGTATCGCATAAAATTATCTTTATCGCAAAGCACTTGAGCACATTTCGAGCATCATTCATTAATTCATATCAGTGAAATAGATAGACAACAATCCATTCGTATCCTTACAAGTTTATGGCAACATGAGCTTGTATCATTCATATTTATCATTGTCTATATGCATAAAGATAAAAGCATTAAAATTATATCAATAACCGCATCTCCAAGAACCATGAAGACTAGAGAGAGAGTGACCAGAGATTAAGACTTAAAGATTCTGACGCAAACAATGGTGCTATTATTTCATTACAAAACCAAATGACCGCAATGATGAATTTGATTCAAGGAATGGCGATCAGTAGTCCAACACTGCAAGGTGGGCAAATCAACGCAATAAGTCAAAACACCGCAAGGTGTGCGACTTGCGGTGATGGGCATGCAATGAAAGATTGCCTGCAAAATCCGCAATTTGTATATTTTGTGAAAAATAACCCATTTTCAAACACTTACAACCCCGGATGGAGAAATGTCCCCAATTTTCCCTGGAAGAATCAACAACAAATTTTCAATCTGTGGCGTAAAAAGAAGGGCCACCAGGATTCTTCCAATGTAACAATGGTCAATAAAGCAACCAAGCAAGTAGCTTAAAAAAACCACCGCAATCCTCTTCTCTGGAGAGCTTATTGAAGCAATATATAGAGAAAAACGAGACAGTGCTTCAAAGTCAGGCTGCTACATCCATTCGCAACTTCGAATTGCAAATGGGCCAGATTGTGAATGGGCTAAAGAGTCGACTGCAAGGGGCGTTCCCAAGTTCAACTGAGCTTCCACGCAACCCAGAGGGATCAGGTACGAAACAATGTCAGGTTGTGACATTGCGCAGTGGGAAGATTGTGGAGAGAGAAAAGAAGAAGCATAGTAGAACAACTTCCATCGCAACTGAGCCTGAGATTGCGGTAATGCAAGAAGAAGAAAGAGAACATGAAGCAGTAGAACCTGAGGTTGTGTCAACCTCGAAGTCAAATGAAACGGGAACCGTGAAAGTTCAGTTACCACCTTTCCCTCAGAGGCTAAGAAGAATAAAAATGAAGAGGTACAGTACCAACGCTTCTTATCTATGGTAAAGCAATTACATGTTAACATTCCTTTTATGAAGCGATTGAGGAAATGCCTGCCTATGCCAAGTTTCTGAAGGATATGGTAACTAAGAAGAGAGGCGCTGGGAAATTTGCCACGGTGGCATTAACGCAAAGTTCCAAATCTATGGTGGGCCAAATTATTCGATTATGCATACCAAATGCTGCTCAACAACGCATATTGTCACAATGCCATGACTCACCATATGGTGGGCACTTTGGAGGGCAACGCACTACAGCCAAAGTTTTGCAAAGTGGATTATTTTGGCCTTCATTATTCAAGAATGCGACTGACTACGCAATGAAATGTGATCGGTGTCAACATACAGGCAACATTTTTTAGAAGAACGCAATGCCAATGAACACTATCTTGGAGCTGGAATTATTTGACATATGGGGGATTGATTTCATGGGGCCATTCCCTCCTTCGCATGGCAAACACTATATTTTATTGACCGTCAATTATGTCTCCAAGTGGGTAGAGGCAATAGCATGCGCTGCAAGAGATGCGGCGGTAGTCTCCCAATTCCTCAAAAGAAATATTTTCACTTGTTTTGGCACTCCCCGTGCCATCATAAGTGATGCAGGATCACACTTTGTCAATCACAATATCAAGGAAGGTAGTAAAACTTTCGCGGAAAGATTGAGCAATGAAGCTTGATGATGCATTGTGGGCATACCGAACCGCATTTAAAACACCAATAGGTATATCCACCTATGCATTGGTATTTGGCAAGGCGTGTCATTTGCCTTTGGAGCTGGAGTATAAAGCATTGTGGGCGGTCAAGAAACTGAATTTTGATTTGAAGAAGGTAGGGGAAGCGCGAAAAATGCAGCTGGTCGAGCTAGAAGAATGGAGGATTAACGCATATGAAAATGCGAAGATTTATAAGGAGCGCACCAAGAGCTGGCATGAAAAACGTATATGCGCTAGAAACCTCCAAGTCGGGCCAAAGGTCTTACTCTTCAATTCAAGATTGTAGCTCTTCTTGGGAAAATTAAAATCACACTGGTCCGTTCCCTTCATCATCAAAGAAATATTTCCACATGGTGCGGTGGAACTGATCACCGAGGATGGCAGTCGAACATTTAAAGTTAACAGACAATGGATCAAGCATATTTCGGAGGAGATTTCCAGCTAGAAACAGCCTCCGCAAAGTTGAAAAATCTGGACTACCCTCTTACATGACTCTTGAACTCTTATTCCTTTGTCACTTTACTTTTATTTAAGCTATCGGTATTTTACTCATTTTTCTTTCTCTAAAAAAAAAATTGATGTTTTATTTTAAAATCATTTGACCCTCTCTTTGTCTGTTTACAATGATTAAGGCACAGGATTGCAGAGATATTACAAGAAGAAGCAAATGATCTCATTCATCACCGCAATCCATAGAAGCAAAGATCACCGCAAGGATGGATGCTTTAATACACAATGCGAACGACAGCGTAAAATTTAGGGGTGTACTCTTCCTTATCTTTATTTCAAATTTTGTGCTATCACATTGCATTTTACTTTTCAAAGTTTTATCACCGCATCCTCCTTGATTACCACAATCATTTAACAAGTATATAAATTTAGTGAGTTACTGCAACCTGTTTCTTTGTCAAGTATTGTTTCAATGATGACAAATATGCTTCTATGTCTTTCGTATATATCAGAGTCAACTTAATCTTAAGATAGTCACCTCATGAAATATTTCTAGAAGTTAGGGGTTTGCTAGCTTTCTTTCAAACTCTCTTTAAAACACATTCTATGACCATCGCATGACTTATTTTAATTTCTTTTGGCAATGAGGACATTGTCGCATTTTAAATTTGGGGGTGAGGTATTTATTTTTGACCTTGCTATACAAAAAAAAAAACCCTTTGAGAATAACAACTCCACTGTCAACGCAATGGGAAACCCATGTTGATAAGAGTTAAGTTGTGAAAGGCACTTACTCGTAGATGGATGTCCGCATGACACATGTGGGGGCAAGCCAAAACAAAAGTAAGTTACAAGGATCAACGCATAAATCAATGACCGCAACTCCACTGCCCAATTGGTATGAGTTTCATTTGAGAAAGAGTGCATTGCTCGTAGTTGGATGTTCGCATGACACACGTAGGGGCAAGCCAAAACGAAGGCAAGGCACTCGAATCAACGCAAGGTTAGAAAAAAAATAGCAATGAAGAAATTTTTTGTGCAAGGATAAATCAGTTGACACCCCGGTGAAATTTGTTTTTTGGATAGTTGGCACTCAGATTTGAACGAAGTATTCTTGAGAAATCTAGGAAAAAACTTTGCGGTTGACTTGCTAAAGGAATCTTTAGCTTATGCTTGAGGACAAGCATTATTTAAATTTAGGGGTGTGATAACGGACAGAAATGCATGTTATCATAGCATTAAGTTCTTAAACAATGTTGGATTGTGTTGACGAAATATGTTAAATTGTGCCCATTAAGCATAAATTCTATAATATTACGGTGCATGCGTCCAACGCATTAGAACAGTTGATCTTTATATTTTTGTGCAGAATATGTGTTCATGCAATGCAAAGATTGCGATCATAGGACTTCATTGGTCGAGCGCAACTTCACCGCAAGGCTTTGCGTTGATCGTGCTCGCACACATTTGCTCGAGAAGGATCGCCACAACTTGGTTAGCGCAAAATGGTGGGCGCATCCAGGTGAATGGATAATTAAGACCGATGGGACAGAAAGCTAATGACAGTCGGATCCAAATTAAGTTGACAGCCGATAACGGTCACGAAGTACATTCAGCTTTATCGGTGACAATTATCCAGTGCATTAGTAAGGAATTAAAGTTATCCCATCTGTACAACTAGGAGAGAGAAGTCGCTTGTCACCATGGAAGCTCTATAAATACCAAGTGCATTCTTCAGAAGGGGGGTTCACGACTTTTACAATCTTTTGTTCCATAAGTTCACGCCTCAGTCCATAGTTTTCTTTTATTTTAAGGTTGACACGAGGAAGAAAGTTGTGCCTGTAGATCGTTCCGGTAAGCTTGGGAAAGCGCCAGAAGCTCCAAGACAGAGAGAGGGTCAACGCCTGTGGAAGTAGGAACATCTTTAGATCAGAATAGAGATTCAGTGTAAAAAGCCTCGGTCAGTAAGGAATTGCTACCAGGCTCTCTACCTTTATTTTCCATTGTCATTTTATACTCAACTCATTTATAAGAAAGGAATTTCTTTCTCTATATCTATTCACTCTCTATTATCCATGCATGAGTAGCTAAATTAGTTTAATGGGTTAAGAAGCAATTAGCTAGCATAACGAGGGAATCTTCATTCTTTGAGATTATCTTGTTGATGAATGCTTCATTCGTCTATTAGAAATACTTGGGAAGGTAGTCTAAGGATAGGATCTAGACTTGGGAAGGTCAGGTTAGAATCTAGGTTTGGAAGAACCAGATCAGAATGCATAAACGAGAGATAGGCGCTTAGGAATGAGCACTATTTGTTGTCAACGCATCGCATGCATCCTAGAGATAGGATATGATTGTATGCGGTCACCTTGCTTTCATGCATTTTGTATCAACGCATAGGACAAAAGTAGAGACTTAGGGATAAGCTCTATGGACACTTTGCATTCAACACATGCGTCCTACATTTAGGAGCATCGTATTTAGATTGGAAAATGGCTTGCTGTGCATGGTTGTAACATGATCGCATAGTCTGACGCATTCCCGAGTAACGCTAGCTAAAGATCTTCTCAACCCGTTCATCGCATACTCATTGCATCTATCAATGCAACCGTCTTTCTCAAATCCGCCGCCTTTATTTATTTCTTTTTCATTAATGCAATAATACACCCAACACTTTATTTATTTACTTGGTTACCACAAAGTTTTCATAAAAATTACCAACACAATCTCTTTTCACAAGTCCCTGTGTTCGACTCTGGTCTTACCAGGAAACTCAGCGGAATTTACACTTGGATTCCACTGGAGAAATTTGAGTGCACAATGCAAATCCATCAACGCATATCAACCATATTTCCACCATATAATTTCGAGCATCATTATCACACCCCCAAATTTAAAACAATGCTTGTCCTCAAGCATAAACTAAAGATTTTCTTTAAAAAGTCAACCACTTTTACCCTACCTAGACTTCTCAAGGTGCCTTATTCAAATTTCATGAACCAATGCCTTCTTAATTTCTATCCTGATCTCTTCCTAAAATATTTCTAATCTTTAGGGACCGCAAGTTTAACCTTCAAAAACACTTTACTCATTTCCAAGACATCGCATGATTTATTTCAAACTTTCTCCAACCGGGGTGTCTCCAAGTTATTTTTACCCTTGCGCGATTTAGATATTCTTTTTGCGATCTTGCACTGATCCAAGTGCCCATCCTTCATTTTGGCTTGCCCCCACGGGTGTCATGGGACATCCAACTACGAGCAAGTCGCTCTTTCTCAATCTAAACTCATGCCCATTTTATTTGGTAGCGGAGCTGCGATCACTTGGTTTATGCATTGATCACGATTCCCACCTTCGTTTTGGCTCGCCCCCACAGGTGTCATGCGGACATCCAACTATGAGTGGGATCCGATCTCAACGTTATGATTTTTTTTAATTAAAATTTCTAAAAGTAGCGAGGTAGAAAATAACAATACTAGCACCCTCAAATTTATACACAGCAATGTCCCCATTGCTGATGGATGAAATAACTCATGCGATGCTCTTAGGAAATTTCGCAAAAATTGTTTTGAAGGAAAGTTGTTAGACCGCTAACTTTTAGAAATATTTCATGAATTGACTGTCCTGAAATTAAGTTGACTCTAGTACATGCGGTAAGAAATAAAGGCATGAATTTCATCATTGAAATCATAATTGGTATGGGCAAGAATGCGGTGACTAAATAAAGTAATCAAAATTCATTGATTGCATCAAACTAAAGAGGATGCGATAATAAAATTTAGCAATATTAAAATGAGATGCGAGAAGTTCAAAATTGAAATAAAAGAGTTAAGGAAAGATACAACCCCCAAATTTGTTCTATTGCCCACATCATCTGTGAACGCATCCCTCTTGTGGTGAGCTGGTTTTTTTTATTGCGATGGGTTGATTCCTTGATTGCGATGGGCTGATCGAATTGGTCGCATGTTTTTAGGTTATCGCATAACTCCATCACAATCGTTCACTACGATCATTGCTAAATATCAAGAGGGTAAAAAGTATGAAAGACGGAGTTGGAAATTCTAAAGAGTAGTGGTTATACAAAAAGTAAGGTAAGTTCATGAAGAAAGATGGGACTGCTCGTTTCTTCTTCAGTCTTGATTCCTCAGGTCCACAGAGGTTTTCTTGCGATGAAAGTCTCCTCTGTGATACATCTTGACTCTTTGCCTATTGACCTTGAATTCGCTGGTCCTTCATCATTCATTAATTCGACCGCATCGTGCGCGAATACTTCTTTAATTATAAATGGTCTGGACTAGCATGATTTTAATTTTCCCGGAAAGAGTCGTAGCCTAGAGTTGAATAGCAAAACCTTCTGACCAACCTGGAGATTCTTTTCACACAGTCGTTTGTCATGCCAACGCTTTGCACGTTCTTTGTAGATCTTGGCATTTTCATATGCTTGAATTCTCCATTCGTCTAGCTTGAGCAACTGAAGTTTTCTCTCATCCCCTGCCTTCAAATCAAAGTTAAGCTTCTTCACTACCCGTAATGCTTATGCTCTAATTCCAGCGGTAAATGACATGCCTTCCCAAACACCAGCGCATACGGGGACATGCCTATGGGTGTTTTATAAGCAGTCCTATATGCCCACAAGGCATCATCAAGCTTCATGGCCCAATCCTTACGTGAGGGATTCACCAACTTTTTTAGAATCAACTTGATTTCCCTATTAGACACCTTTGCTTGGCCATTTATCTGGGAGTGATATGCGGTGGTGACCTTATGTTGGACATTGTACTTGAGCAGTAGTTTGTTGATGATGCCATTGACAAAGTGGGAGCTTTCATCACTTATTATGGCACGTAGAGTGCCAAAACAAGTGAAGATATTTCTTCGCAAGAATCTGGAGACTGTCTTCGCATCGTTTCCGATGCATGATACCAGTTCAATCCACTTGGAGACATAATCGACGGCCAACAGAATGTACTTGTGACCATTTGATGGTGGAAATGGTCCCATGAAATCTATACCCCATATGTCGAAGAGTTCCAATTCTAATATAATGTTCATCGGCATCACACTCTTCCATGAAATGTTTCCCATGCGTTGGCACTTGTCGCATTTCATAGAATAGTATCGCGCATCCTTGAATAGAGTTGGCCAATAATACTCGCTTTGTAACACTTTTGCTACATTGCATTGACCTCCGAAATGTTCGCCATAGGGTGAGTCATGGCATTAGGAAAGAATGCGCTGATAAGTAGTCTATGGCACACACAATCGCAAGATCTGGTCTGACCCCCTTTTGTAAAGATCCGGCTCGTCTCAGTAGTAGGATTTACATTCATGCATAAGTCGCCTCTTTTGGTGGGCTATGTAATTTTCTGGAAATTGCTCACAGACCAGGAAATTGACAACATCTGCGTACCATGGTAATTCTTCAACTTTGAACAACTGCTCGTCTGGAAAGGATGTGTTCACCTTCAACTAAATGCGGTTTACTTCCAGATTCTCTAATCTCGATAGGTGTCCGCGACCTGGTTCTCCATTCCCTTGCGGTCAATTATCTCTATGTTGAATTCTTGGAGGAGGAGAACCCATCGGATTAGCCTCGCCTTTGCATCTTTTTTGGTCATTAAATATTTTATTGTCGAGTGGTCGGTGTGAACTATCACTTTGGATCCCAGTAAGTAAGATCTAAATTTCTCAAGCGCAAAGATGACCGCAAGAAGCTCCTTCTCTGTGGTAGTGTAGTTTGCCTGGGCGGAGTTCAAGGTTCTGCTCGCGTATGCGATGGGGTGTAACATTGTCTTTTCCTTTTATGCTAACACTGCCCCCATCGCATAACCGCTGGCATCACACATTAGCTTGAATGGCTTTGTCTGGTACTTTGAATGCGTTGAGGCATTGTGAATCAAAGTCAAAAGTTCTATCGGCCTCTAGCAACGCACTCAATGGTCGAGCTATCTTCAAGAAGTCCTTCACAAATCAACAGTAGAATCCTGCATGTCCCAAGAAACTCCTTACAACCTTCACATTTGCTGGAGGTAGAAGTTTTTCAATGGCCTCAATTTTTGCTTTATCCACCTCTAGCCCTTCCTTGGAAACCTTGTGCCTAAGCACAATTCCTTCATTAACCATGAAATGGCATATCTCCTAATTCAGCACCAAATTTGTCTCTTTGCATCTTTTTAATATCTTCTCCAAGTTGTTAAGACAAATTCATACGTTTTCCCGTAAACTGAGAAGTCGTCCATAAAGATTTCCATTGAATCCTCGAGATACTCGGAGAAGATCACCATCATGCACCTCTGAAATGTGCTTGACACATTGCATAATCCAAACGACATGGGCAAAATGAAAACATTCCGTATGGGCAGATGAATGTGGTCTTTTTTTGGTCTTCAGGTGCGATCATTATCTGGTTTTAGTCTGCATACCCATCAAGAAAACAAAAGTAGTCATTTTCTGCTAGTCGATCTAGCATTTGATCAATAAAAGGCAATGGAAAATGGTCCTTCTTCGTCACCACATTGAGCTGACAGTAGTCCATACAAATCTGCCAGCCAGTGATGGTCCTCATAGGTATTAGCTCGTTGTTTGTGTTTGGGACTACTATCATTCCGTCCTTCTTGGGAACTCATTGCACGGGGCTAACCCACGTGCTATCGACGATTGGGTATATGATACCAGCATCCAACCATTTAATGATCTCCTTTTTTACAACCTCTTCATTGTAGGGTCAGTCTATATTGAGGTTCGAGACAAATTCTGTTCATGCAGTATGTTGGGCTAATTCCTCTTATGTCTGCTAGCGTCCACCCGATTGCTTTTATGTACTTCTTTAGGATGCTGGGCAGTGCATTTTCTTGTTCTTTTGGTAGCGCAGAGGATAGTATCACCGACAAGGTTTCATTTTGCCCAAGGAAAACATACTTCAAATGACTTGGCAGAGTTTTCAGTTCCAAGGTAGGTGGTTGTTCTAAGGAAGGTTTTTTTGTTTTTATCTCTTCATTCAAATTCAATTTTTCTTTATTGTTGACTGTCTCTGTGATCATATGGCAGGTTTCTACTGATGCGGTTACATCCTCTCTTTCATCTTCTTCTTCTTCGGACTCCGACTTTTCATCGCAACTATTTTCATTGTCAGATTCTGATAGGTCTTCATCTTCTGCATACTTCATGGCTTTGATGATGTTAAACCTGAGCTTCTTCACATTTATACTCATCGTGATCTTTCCTTTGTACACATCAATTTGAGCACGATCAGTACATAAAAATGGATGTCCAATATGATAGGCACATATTTGTCCGCCTCGTAGTCAAGAATGATGAAGTCTGCCAGTAGAATGAATTTATCAATTGTGATCAAGACATCCTTCAACTTTCCCTCAGGGGTACTAGAGACTTGTCCGTAAGCTGGAGAGTCACCGTCTGTGAAACCCGGATTTCAATTTTTCCTACTTAAGCAGGTGATTAAAGGATTAACTAGGAGAAAGTTAAATCCTATGTTGAAAAAAAAAGGAAATTTCTAAGTGTTGAATAGATTTTCCTTGAGTAGCTTTGAGTTAAGCTTAAATCCCTGAAAATTTGACTAATTGTTGGACTAGGCATTGCTATGCATTGGCCACAAGATCTTGGAAAGATTACTTGAGCAAAGGGAAAATTTGAAAATTTGGCTAAGTATAGAATGTTATGTAGGATGCGTTGGAAGGAGGAAAAATTTGGAAATTTGGCTAAGTATAGAAGTTGTGTTGATGCATTGGAAGGGACAAATGCGTTGGAAGAAGTTGTGTTGATGCGTTGGAAGGGACCAATGCGTTGGAAGAAGTTATGTTGATGCGTTGGAAGAAGTTGTGTTGATGCATTTGAAGGGACCAAAACGTTGGAAGAAGTTGTGTTGATGCGTTGGAAGGGACCAATGCATTCGAAGAAGTTGTGTTGATGCGTTGGAAGGGATTTTGGTGATGGCGTGTAGATGAAGGAAGGAAAATGGAAGTGATGTGTTGAACATTCAAGAGTTTGTGGACGCATATGAAGGATGAACTCGTGGAGGATGTCATCCAGACATGTGCCTTATTAGGAAGAATTCTTAAGCCTTAAGAAAAAGAGGTGGTAGCATAAGAAGACATACAAAGGTAAGGGCCATGCGTTGGTGAAAGGAGAAGAAGACACACTGGGTTGTGCTGATGCAAGATTGCGTTGATGGTGTAAGGAAGAGACACTTGGTCATGCGGCCAAGTAAGAGGTGTCGGCCATGGAGAAATCTTGAACGCCTATAAATAGGACCAAAGACTTCATTCTTTAGATCACAACTCAAAATACATTTAAGAAGAGTGGAAAAGTTGAGGAAACCTTGCGTTAGAGCAAAATCCATGCATTGGACCTAGAAGTTCAAAGAGGACGCAATGGACAGTGAAGTCTGGAAAGCAGCAATGACTTGGAACGAGAAGTTCTCCCAGAATACTCGTGCGTTTAATGTGATTCCAAAGCCATCTGAAAGCTAAAAGAGTCTAGTTTTCATGGTGGGGCTGCCGAAGAAGAAGCTCCAAGGAATCGAGCTGGAGAATGAGGAAAATACAGAAGGGTCGAGCTATTGGGTAAGCAGGGCCAGTCTTGATGTTTTGATGATTCCGGCCAAACCACGAGGAGTTCTGAGCTAAGATTTTAGGGTAAGATTCCTGAGACATTAGAACATATTGTAGAAGGAAGTATCTCTAGATAAAGCCTATAACTTTCAGTAATCTGAGCTTTAAGTTGAATTTGGATTTTAGGGTTCAAAAGGGAGCCCGAGGTGACAAAGGAACTTCTAGAGAGGAAGGTTCCTAAACGATCAAAGTGAGTGACTAAAATGTTTTCAATGTTTTAAGAAACCATGTGCTAAAGAAAGATCTTTCAAATAAAGACATGCCACAGTTACACTTCTGAAAGGTTTTATTGTTGGTTGTTGTTGTAAACTTGTATTTAAGTCCTAGAGTTGTATAAACGTTACATTATTGTAATATAAGATGGGCCTACTTAATCCGCTGTAGTTTGCCTTCTTGATTTAATCTGTTGGATGTTGAATTTGTACATTGGTATCAGAGTTATTTTCCCAAGAGTTATTAGGCAGTAAATGTCAGCCAAAGGGTTGATAACTGTTACAGTCACGTTCTTTCTCAGGCTCGAAGGGTAGTCTGAGGCAGGGTGTGACACCGTCGTGGGCGTCAGCTGCTCCACATTCAACTGTTTGAAGATTGAAAGGGGCATTAAATTTATGCTGGCCCCAAGATTGCATAGCGCTTGACCGATATAAATCCCGCCAATTGAGTAGGGTATCGTAAAGCTTCCTGGGTCATGCATCTTTGGTGAGATTATAGTGTTTGATGTTTACGTTAATGCCACCGTTGTGAACTTTCCCGTGCTTCTTTTCTTTGACATCATGTCCTTAAAAAACTTGGCATATTTTGGCATCTGCTCTATCGCTTCTGTAAAAGGAATGTTGATGTGTATTTGTTTTAACATTTCCAGAAAGCAATGATACTGACGTTCGTCATTTTGCTTCTTCTTTAGTCTTTGCGGGAATGGTGGTAGTTGTACTTTCACTGTTCCATGTTCTATAGGCTTAGAGGTGGACGCAACTTCAGGTTCCATTGTCTCGAGCTCTTCCGATTCATTTTGCGTCAACAGGTTCTTGGACTCCATCGCATTCGGATTGGCCTTGCTAGGCTCTTTCCTTTCTTCCGCTATCGTCTTCCCACTTCGCAGGGTGACTGCTTGACAATGCTCTTTCCCTGTGGTCCCCGAGTTGCGAGGGAGGTCAGTTGAGCTCAGTAGCGTCTCTTACAGTCCATTTTTTGGCTCTCCCACAATCTGTCTTATTTGGACTTCTAGATTGTGGATGAAAGTCGCCTGGTTCTGGAGAACCGTCTCATTCTTTTCAATGTACTGCTTGAATAGGTTCTCCAAAAAGGATGATGGCGGTGCTTGCGAGCTGCTGGCTTGTTGTTGCTTTTGACCGTTAGTTCGTTGGAAAAAATCCTGGCGGTCTTTCTTTATGAGCCATAGGTGGGTAACTTTGTTGTTGGGTATTTTTCCATGTGAAATTAGGGTGGTTTCTCCACCCGGGGTTGTATGTATTTGAGAAAGGGTTGTTATTTACAAAGTAGATTGACTGCAGGTTCCATGGACACTCTTCAATCGGATGTGAATCTCCACATGTTGCACAATTGATGCTCGTCTGTTCAATTGCGTTGACTTGCCCTATTTGCATTCCAGGGTTGTTGATTACGATTCCCTGTAACAAATTAATGATCGCATTCATTTGATTCTACAAAGATGCGATGGCATCGTTGTTTGCATTACCTTCCCTTGGTTTCACTCGTTGATCGCTTTCCTGCCAATCTTCATGATTTTTCGATATGCGATCAAGGATATTCTTCGCCTCATCATAAGTTTTATCAAGCAGACCGTCTGTTACTGCCTCATTGGCAGCTGTCTGCGATGCAGGATTCAATCCATGATAAAATATCTCCATCTGAAGGCATTCTGGTAATCCGTTATGCGGACAATCTCGCACTAATCTCTTAAACCACGCCCACGCGTTGTTGAACAATTCGTCTTCTTCTTATTCAAAATTTGTGATTAACTTTCTTCTTCTTGTATTCTCTATAGGAGGGAAGTATTTCTTCATGAACTTCTCGACGACCTGTTCCCACGAAGTTATCTCCCCTGGTTAAAGGGAATATGCCCATTGACTTGCTTGATCGCATAACGAAAACGAAAAAAGCGTTAGTCGAACTTCTTCAGCTGAGATATTCGGGAATACAAAAGTGTTACAAATTTCAATAAAACTCTAGAGATGGGCATGCGGATCTTTACCACGTCGTCCACCAAACTAACCGGCTATCTGGATCATCTGTAACTTAATCGGCTTCATTTCAAACCTTGAGTCATCCAAAGATGGCCTCACGATTCCTGGAGAGATATCATACAGGTTGGGTGACACATAGTTTCGGATGGGTCTATTGCGATCATTCGCCAGGAGGATGGGATTGGCCATTATGTTGTTCGCATTTGCGGCTCTTTCTTCCGGTTGTTCTGCCATTCTGGGATTTCTTTCTTGTTGTTGTCGGCGGTTGTTTCTCTGTCTTCTCCAGAATGTTCTTTCGATCTATGGGTCATAGTTGGGCTTAGGATCTTGTCCTTCGCTCATGCGACGCCTGCTTCTTCCCTTACCAAAGGAATGGCAGTGCACAGAGGTCAAAACCTGTAAAGAAAATCAAAGAGGTTTACTGTTAGCGCAATATGTACTGTAGTCCCCGGCAACAACGCCAAAAACTTGATGCATGCGAATTGTGATGTATTATGGTGTGAGTTTGCGGTGATGTGTGATATGTGGTGATCATGCAAGTTTTCCTAACAAGACCCAAGTATAAGCCTTATTAGGTTTCCTCGTAAGTCCAGGGTCGAACACAGGGACTACTAAATATGCGACGGTCACTTTGATTCCTTTGCAGTGGTAAAAACAAATGAAGTGGATGGTGTTTTGATTAGAGTTTTTCTATGCGACGGAGTTGAGCGTAGAGTTGATAAAATCAAGGGTTACAATGAGTATGCAATGAAGGGCTTGAGAAGGTGTTTAGCTAACATTTCCTAAGATTATGTACAAGTTATGCGATCATGCTACACACAAATAACAGCACGTCATCTCTCAATGCAGAATGCCATAATTCCTATCTCTATGACGCATGCGATGTATATGAAAAAGTCGATAAGACTTATGTCTAAGCCTCTATTCTTGTCTATGTGATGATAAATGTTACACACGTAAAACAAGGTGACCGCATACTATCATATTCTATTTCTAAGGTGCATGCGATGTGTTAATAGTAATAGAATTTATGTCTAAGTTTCTATTTCTTGCTTATGTGGTTCTAATATGACTCTCTCAAGCCTAGATTCTAATCTGACTCTCTCAAGTCTAGATTCTATCTTTAGACTACTCTCTAAAGTATCTCTAAAGTATGAATGATGCATACATAAGACAAGATGATCGCATAAAGTGTAAATCTTAAGTCATGCTAGCTAAGTACTTCTCAACCCATTCAGAAATTTAGCTACTCATGCGAAGTATGGAGAGATTGAACATAGATCGAAATGAGATTTTCATTTTCTATAAATAAAGTACTGAATACAAAATAGTTAATGGAATTGAGAGATAAGAAGCCCGACAAGCAATGTCTTACTTCCCATGGCCTTTTACACTATTCTTTTTCACTCCAACTCTGTTCTTGATGTGTATTCTTGCTCTCGCAAGTGTTGGCCCTCTCTCCTTTGTAACGCTTTTTGGCAGTCTCTCGATCTATCTGGGAATGATCTCTCACATTCCTCGTCTCCTTACTTGTCTCGTCCTCTGAGTATGAGTATGTATGTGAACAAACTAACAGTTCTCTCTCTCTTGTTCTGTCTCTTCTTTATTATCTTTGTTACAATGGTGGCCTTCGATATTTATAGAGCTCAAGGTGAAGCAATCTTCCTTTCTAATGATTGCAATGATGGGCAGTCATTAAATCTCCAGCTCTGATGCGCCGATTAATGGTCACCAAAAGTTGAGTGTACTTGCTACAGTGTGGCTTTAACGGCTTGTCAACTAAATTCAGATCCGATCGTTATTAGCTTTACGTCCCATCGTGATTTATTGTGTTGTCACCTTGATGCGCAGTCTTTATGCGGCCACATTTTTAAGAAATTTCTTACGTTCACATGCGATCGCATGACTTTGCGATCACAATCTTCAAGCGCGCTGACGCCTTATTCCTTTGGATCGAAATTTTACTTTTACCATCATATTTTTCCTACACAAAATAAGTAAATTAATTACTTTTATGCGATGGGCGCACGCGATTGCAATTTCCTTCAGTTTAGCACTTTTGGACATGATATTGCTTATTTTACCATCGCATTGTCTTATTGTTTTACTTATTTGAGCTGTAATAACTTGTATTTCTATCCGTTATCAATGGTTACTGAAGTTGTTTTAAGTTCTTAAAGCATAACGAATGTTAAGTCATTTTTCCAGAGTTTTCTAAGTAGGTTAAGGATGTCAGTTAGGCGGTAAATGCCACAAAAGGGTTAGTAACTACTGCCGTCACACTCTCTTTCAGATTAAGAGGGTAATCTAGGATGGGGTGTGACACAATAAGCTTACTATTTTGGGGATTCATCTGATTGGGGTGTTGGGAACACAACTACACAAAACGATATTCACTCTTTCTCTAATGTCGAGGTAAGTAGATAAATTGCTCCCTTAAAGGCTGATTTCGGAGCTTGAACAATGTGATGCCACACCCTCTCTTGGCCCGAAAGGGTTTGATCATAGTTGAACTATGACTTATTGTTCATTAGCGGGATCAGTTGTACTTAAGGAGTTAGATGTAACTATAGGGGAAAAACGATAATTTTAGCCCAATTGTACTTATGAGCAATTTGTGAAGGGTAATTGTACTGTTGAATGGTTATATCCCATGGACACAGAAATATATCTATAGTGCGAAGAGTGCAGTTGTCGGTGTTTAATAGAGTGACCAGCAATTAATGGATGTTAAATAATCATGTTGAATAATTTAATTAGAGGAATTTAATTGATTATTCTAGTACCATTGGAGCTTCAATCTACAGGTTCATAAGGTTCCCTATGTAGCTCAACTCGAATTAATGAGAATTAATCTTAGATTAATTTGAATTGTTTAAATTAATTGAGGAAATTAATTATATATGATATAGTTAATTTAGATTAATATAATGTATTTGATACATTACAATATAGAGTTTATTTTGAGAGGAATTAAAAATTTGAATATGATTCAAATAATAATTATATAGATGGGATTCATATAATTAAATTTAATATGAATTGGATTTATATGAAATACCATGTATCAGTGAGAGAAATTAAAACTATAGGTTATATTGTATTTTATAAAATATAAAAACTATAGGTTATGTGTTATATTTAATATAACATATAGTTATATATATGAATGGTGCACACATACACAAGGTGACCGCATACTATCATATCATATTTCTAGGGTGCATGCGATGCGTAATAGCAAACAGAACTTATGTCTAAGTTTCTATCTCTTGCTTATGCGGTTCTAATCTGACTCTCTCAAGCCTAGATTTTAATCTGACTCTCTCAAGTCTAGATTCTTTCTTTAGACTACTCTCTTAAGTATCTTTAAAGGGTGAATGATGCATACATAAGACAAGATGATCGCATAAAGTGTAAATCTCAGGTCATGCTAGCTAAGTACTTCTTAACCCATTTGGAAATTTAGCTACTCATGCGAAGTATGGAGAGATTGAACATAAGTTGAAATGAGATTTCCATTGTCTATAGATTAAATGTAGCATACAGAATAACAATAGAATATAGAGATAAGAAGCCCGGTAGCAATGTCTTGCTTCCCGTGGCCTTTTACACTGTCTTTTCACTCCAACTCTGCCCAGAAGAATATCTTTGCTCTCGCAAGTGTTGACCCTCTCTCCATTTGTAGCGCTTCTCGGCAGTCTTTCGAGCTATCCGGGAATGATCTCTTGGCGTCTTATTCTCTTCGCTCATCTCCGTCTTCTAAGTATGACTACTAATGGCTAACTATCTTGTATATGATCTCTATTCTATCTATCGAACTTGTTAACCTTGTGGCCTTCGATATTTATAGAGCTCAAGGTGGAGAAGCTTTTCTTTCTAATGATTGCAATGATGGGCGGTCATTAAATCTTCTGCTTTGATGCACCGATTAGAGATCACCGAAAAGTTGAGTGAACTTACTACAGTGTGTCGTTAATGGCTTGCCAACTAAATTAGGATTCGACCGTCATCAACTTTTCACCCCATCATGATTTATTATGCTTTCACCTTGATGCGTCGTCTTTATGCGGCCACCTTCTCTAGCAACTTCTCGCGAGCACATACAATCGCATGACTTTGCGATCACAATCTTTTAATGCGCGCGGATGCCTAATTCCTTAGATCACAATTAAACTTGCGCCAATGTATTTTTCCTGCACAAAATAAGTAAATTAGCTACTTTTATGCGATGGGTGCATGTGATCACAATTTTCTTAGTTTAATGCTTTTGGACATGATTTTGTATATTTTTACCATCGCATTCCCTGATTGTTTTACTTATTTGCGTTGTAATAACGTGCATTTCTACTCGTTATCACTTCCCTCTCAAAATTCTCTCCTTTTCCCAAAAAGATTCAGATCCCACAACTTTTAATATTCTCATCCTACCCTAAGGAGAATACAGAGGATGATGTTGTGGTGGTGGACATTTTAGATTGCTACGTTCTTGGGAGTTCTTTGAATTATTCGTGACTGGCCGAGGAGGAGATTCATGAAGAAGTTGTTCTTCAAGGGTAAGTGTTTTCCTAACCCTTATCCTATTTTCTAAAGCATTTTATAATTTAATTTTAATGCATATTAATTTGTCCATAAATTATTATTCTGTGAAAATATGGAAATAGGGACGACCCATGATTTCACAATGGACCTCACAGTTCTGAAGGAAATCAGACATGATGGTTTCCATGAGCAGCAGAATGATCGTTCTAAATTCCATTCATATTTGAACATAAACAATTACAGTACACGAAAACTAATTGGTCAAGCAACATACGAATTTACAACATGTTTTTCAATAAGATCAAGGGATAAAATATACATACCTTTGAAGACTCATCTTCAAACTCCTTCAATCACGAACACTCATTCAATCTCCAAGACTGCAAAACACGAACGCTCGAACACAGCGACCACAATACGGCACGATCAAATGGCAAACTCGAACACAACGATATCCAAGATCAAGAACCCCATGAACAGCCTCCAAAACCTCGACTCAGTTGAGTTGAGTAAGACACCACCACAATGGCTACCTTGGTACTCTCGGTGTGAGAATCTAGAAGTTTAGGCTCTGTATGGACTTGGTTAGAGGAAGAGGTCAGAGGAATAATAATTCTGTAAACGATTGAGCAAGTGGGATATGACAAAAGTCTATCGTATAGACGAATGCCCAATCGTTTAGCAAATGCTCCGCGATCTTATAACAAATGCTCCACGATCGTTTAGAAGATGACCAGTTGAGTGAACTATCGAGTAATGTCACTCCACGATCGTTTAGTCTCTCTTCAGCTATCGTTTAGTTGATCCTATTCACTTTACAGCAATACCGTGAGTCTTTCCGAGAATGGAAAATCTCAAATCTACTAAATTTAGGAAAACATTTTTCCTTTTTATCTCACAGTTACCATGAAACCACCAATAACCTCCCATTCAATTGGTTATTAGAGAAAAGGATATAATTATCAAATAATTAATATTATTAAAAATATATATGATAACCAACTTACCATATTATAGTAATAACTTATAGTTTTTTTTTTCTATTTCATGGTACTTAATATAAATCTCATTTACATTAATCCCCACTTGATGTATCTCATACATCACAACGATTATATCATATATAATCGATTTTTCTCTCGTCAATTTGAACATTTCAAATCAACACCAAGAACTTATTCTCAACTTGACTCCATTGAGCTACCAAGGGGACCTTATGGACCTGTAGCTTGAAGCTCTAACAGTACGATAACGAGCAGAAATGCACGTTATCATAGTGCTACGTTCTTAAACAATGTTGGATTGCGTTGATGAAATATGTTAAAATTGCGTCCATTAAGCATAAATTCTTTAATATTGCGGTCGCATGCGTTCAACGCATTAGAGTAGTTAATCTTTATATTTTTGTGAAGATTATGTGTTAACGCGATGCAGAGATTGCGATCATAGGAATACTTTGGTCGAGCGCAACTTCACCGCAAGGCTTTGCGTTGATCGTGCTCGGAAAAATTCGCCCAAGAAGAATCACCATAACTTGTCAGCACAACATGGTGGGCACATCCGGGTAAAAGGATAATTAAGATCGATGGGACAGAAAGCTTACGACAGTCAGATCCAAATTAAGTTGACAGCCAATAACAGTCACAAAGTACATTCAGCTTTATCGGTGACAATTATCCGGCGCATCAGTCAGGAATTAAAGCTGTCCCATCTACACAACCAGGAGAGAGAAGCCTCCTTTCACCATAGAAACTCTATAAATACCAAGTGCATTCTTCAGAGAAGGGGTTAAGCAATCGATTACTTCATCACTTTACAAGTTCACGCCTTTGTCCATAGTTTTATTTCATTTTAAGGCAGATGCGAGAAAGAAGGTGTGCCGGTAGATCGTTCTGGCAAGCTTGCGAAAGCATCGGAAGCTCTAAGACAGAAAGAGGGCTGACGCCTGCGGAAGCGGGAACATTTGTAGATCAGAATAGAGATTTAGTATAAAAAGCCTCGGTCAGCAAGGAATTGCTACCAGGCTCTCTACCTTTACTTCACATGGTCATTTTGTACTTAACTCAATTATCAGAATGGAATGTCTTTCTCTATATTTGTTCACTCTCTATTATTTATGCATGAGTAGTTAAATTAGTTGAATGGGTTGAGAAGTAGCTAGCTAGCATAACGAGGGAATCTTCATCTTGCGATTATCTTGTTTATGTTTACTCTATCCGGTGATACACCACTATCAATGTCTATTTATGATAGACATTGAAAGTGTTCTATCCCTATTTATGATTGATATAAAGTGATAGATATATTTTCATTATATTTTGATTGTTTGCTTGATAGAGAGTGATAGATATATTTCTATTATTATATTTTGATTGTTTGCTTATCTGCTTAATAGTAGGTATACTTTATTAGATATATTTCGTGGGGGCTAGTTATTGGATTATATACATAGCTAGCTGGTTTGGTATTTTGATATTTGTTTTGTTTGGAGTTTTGTTTGATTGATTTTATAGTTTCAATTGATAAAGAAGTACATATATATATATAGTGATAGAAGTTTATCACTGTTTATCTGTAATAGACAGTGATAGACTTTTACCACTGTCTATCAGTGATAGTTAGAGATAAAAGTTTTCTATCAATATCTATCTGAAAGTATTCTATCATTCTCCCAATTGTATATGTTTTGATATTTGGTTGTTTGGCTAGGGCTACTTATTCAATTGTATATGTTTTGATGTATATATTTTTTTTTTAGTTTAGTTTGCTTATAAGATCCATGATGCGTTGTTAATGCGATGAAATAATGATGTAGAATGCGCTGGTGGAATATACGTTGTGCATGAAAGTTTTCTCAATAAGATCCAAGTATAAATCCTAATGAGCTGCCTGGTAAGCCCAGGGTCGAACACAGGGACTAAGGAAACAGTATGCGATGGTAATTTTCGATCACTTTGCGATAACAAATAAATCAATGAGTTGGTTGGTGTGTTGTTTAAAGTATAAAGTTTGTGCGGTGGATTTGAGAAAAGAGTTGATTATGCGAAAGATACAATGAGTATGCGGAGGAACGGGTTGAGAAGGTCTTTAGCTAGCGCTTTCTAAGATTGCGTTCAAGCTATGCGATCATGCTACACTCATGCGACAGTAATTCATTTTCCAATGCAAATGCGATAGCTCCTAGTTTAAGGACGCATGCGATGTATGCGATGATGTCTATAGAGCTTATTCCTAAGTCACTATTTCTTGCCTATGTGATGATGAAAGATTCACACAGGTACAAGGTGACCGCATACAATCATATCCCATCTCTAGGGTGCATGTACGTTAATAGCAAACAGAAGTTATTCCTAAGCTTCTATCTCTTGATTATGCGGTTCTAATCTGACTCTCCAAGCCTAGATCCTAATCTAACTTTTCCAAGCTTAGATTCTATCTTTAGACTACCTTCCTGAGTATCTCTAATGGAAGAATGACGCATATATAATACAAAATGATCCCATAGAATGAAGATCTCCGGTTATGCTAGTTAAGTGCTTCTCAACCCATTCGACAGATTTAGCTACTCATGCGTAATGTAAGGATAGAAGATAGATATAAAGATGCAATTTCCATTTTATAAATAAGTTCAGAATACAAAATAAAAATGGAAGAATAAAGGTAGAGAGCCTGGTAGGAATATCTTGCTTCCTAAGGCTTTTACACTGAGTTATCTCTATTCTGCCCAAAAGATGTTCTTGCTTCCGTAAGAGTTGGCCCTCTCTCTATTTTTGACGCTTCCTGACACTCTTCCGGGTTAACCAGGACAATCTCTCGACGTAATCTCCCTTCACTCGCCTCTGCATTCTAAGTAAAGAAAATTATGAACAAGGCTAACTTTCTTCTATATGGTGAACTTTCAAAACTGAGCGAACAGAACCAAACTATCCAAACTCCTTAAACGAAGGTGGCCTTCAGTATTTATAGAGCCTTAGAGTGAAAAGCTTCTTCTCTCGAATAATTGCACTGATGGGATGTCATTAATTATCTGTCTGATGCGCCGAATATTTGTCACCAAAAAGTTGAGTGTACTTGCTACAGTATGTCGTTAACGGCTTGTCAACTTAATTTGGAATCGACCGTCATCAACTTTCTGTTCCATCGTGATTTATTAAGCTTTCACCTTGATGCACCGACTCTATGCGGCCACCTTCTTAAGCAGATTTTCACGAACGCAAACGATCGCATAGCCTTGCGGTAATCTCTTATGCGCTCGGACGCTAATTTCCTTGGATCGCAATTTCTTCTTGCGTCACTGCATTTTCCTGCATAAAATACATAAGTTAGCTGTTTTAATGCAATGGATGCATGCGATCACAATGTTGTAAACTTAATGCTTTTGGACGCAATATTATATATTTTTCCATCGCAATCCTCCATTTTCTCAAGGTTGCCTTATTCAAATCCTATATACCAGAATCTCCTTAATTTTTATCCAGGTCTCTTCTTAAAGTGTTTCTAAAATTTAGGGACCGCAAGTTTAACCTTCTAAAAGACTTTACTAGTTTCTAGGGCATCGCATGATTTATTTCGTAAAATAAAAAAACTTTTTCAATTGGGGTATTTTTAAATGATTTTTACCCTTGCAAAATTTAGATATTTTTTCTATGACCTTGCGTTGATCCAAGTGCCTATAGCCTTCGTTTTGGCTTGCCTCCACGTGTGTCATGCGGATATCCAACTATGAGCAAGGTGCACTTTCTCAGTCTAAACTCTGCCCATTTGGCAGCGGAGTTGCGATCATTTTATTTATGCGCTGTGTAATGCGTTTTTGGTGTATGATATTAAGTGCTCATAATGATGCGATACTAGTTCTATTTATGCGTTAATTAGGGATGTTCATGTAGTATGCTTTGCGTTGTCACAAGTTTCCTTACGATGGAACCAAGTGTAATTCCACCGCAAGTTTCTCAGTGTGATCCGAGGTCGAACACGGGGAAGTGGTTTCGGTTATCGCGGGATGCTCATGGTATATGCGACCAGGTTTTCAATCTTTTAAAAGAAGTTTGTACAGGTAAGTAAATAGCAGTAAAATAAAGGAAAGCAGTAAAGATGCGATAAAACATAAAAATATAATAAACCTAAGCTAGATGTTACAAGATACGAACTTTATGCACAAGATGCTAGGATTAAGACTGGTTGTGAAGTTTGTGCAAAGACATGAAATGTGGCGACAAGTTTTATGAACAGAATAGAAAGAGAACACTAGAAGAAATTCGGGCTTTAATGTCGGTTGGCAAACGACATTAAAGATAGTATTATTAAAGCCCTTTAATGTTGGTTGCCTTTAATGTCGGTTTTAAACCGACATTAAAGGGCTTCAATAACACAGCCTTCAATGTTGGTTGCAACCGACATTAAAGACCTTCAATGTCGGTTGCAATCGACATTAAAGGTCTTTAGTGATTAAAGCCTGTTGGTTGCAACCGACATTAAAGAACCTACATTAAAGACCTTTAATGTCGGTTGCAAACGACATTAAAGCCTGTTTTTTTTATTCTTAACCGACATTGAATAAGTCTCATATACTAAATGGTGAGATCCAGAATACCAACTCCTTCAATTCCAAAAGCTAACCTTGAAATTACCATTTAGCTTACAAATAATTGCAAAGAACAAAAACATATTGACAATTCCAGTATCAAATAATACAAACTCCTTTTTTTTCTTAATCTATCATTAGCTGAAGACAAACTAACAAATGCAATTGCAAGCAAACCCAAGGTAGTAAATTCCAAAGCTTCGATGTATCCCATTGATAGAGCATAAATGAAAACCGCAAGACATAAATTGGATCATATTGTTCATGTTCGGAACCATGTTAATGTCCCTGCATCAGTGCATTAGAGTATTAATTTGGAACAGAAAAGTATGAACAAATTGTAAAAAGAAGCCTACTGATTTGTAAAAAGAAGCCTGCATCAGTGCATTCGTCTTTTTCTCAAACTTTTCAAATCATAACAGCTCGTGGAAAATAATCTAAATGCTTCAAATATTAAACATGAACCTCTCTACAAACCGGGCATTTAGACTCCTGGCTGGCAGCCTTCGATCCATCACAAATCATCACTGAAGCAGCTAAACAAACACATGATTTTCAGAAGAGATGCCCACAACCCAAAGCATATGGATCAAATAATGTTTCCTGTAACATCAACATAATTTAAAGTCTTATCCAATAAACTACAAATAGAGTCACTTGAAAACACTTAGAAACTGTGCTTAAAACTGCAAGTATTCAAAAATACACTTACCAAGAACAATTTTTATGTGAATTCCTTGCTGTTGCAAGAAATCCATCTCCTCCCCACCCCTTCCAAACACCTAAAAAACACACAAACAACACCATTAAAAGTATATGGTAGAGGAAGAGATTGAGAGAATACAAATGTGAGGCAACTTCAATCAACATGATTAAAAAGAAAACAGAAAAGTAGCAAACTCAAGTTTATAGGATACTAACTATTTAAATCGGATGTTAAAGAATGCTAGTAGATACTAACTATTTAAATCGGAGAATCCATATGATATTTGATGATATATGCATGAACCTGCTTCCCAAATTCGATAGATTGCAAGAAACAACAAGCATTCAACACGATTCCGAGCGTATAGTTTGTAGGATAAGCTCCCGCTTCCAACATTTCTATGAACACTCGAAAAGCAACAAAGATAAAAAAAAAAATCTACAGTAAATAAGTAATTGGAAGACCTGATGTTTTTGTATGTTCTTACCATTGTGCTTGAGTTCCTAGAAGGACAAATCACAATACAAAATACAGTACATCTTGGTGATTTGAACTGACATGTTTGACGCAATGTTTTTGAGTTGAAGACAAAGATTTAACGATAGATGGAAGCCGAATGGGATAGATATTTATCCAGTTTATGAGCATCGGTAGATAGATATCTCGTTTGACTCTTATACAAGTCAAACGAGAGGGGACTTTATGTGCAAGAGCGAGAGTGGAGGTATGAGCGAGAGCTTTCAATATTGTGAAGATTTCAATATCTGGTATGAGCGAGAGTGGAGGTATGAGCGAAAGAGATAGTAGCGAGAGCGAGGGTGAGAGCGAGAGTGGATGGACTTTATGAGCGAGAGCTAGGGATTTAGGAGAGAGGGGAGGGATTTGGGCGAGAGCCGAGAAGGGAGGGATTTGGCCTTTATGAGCGAGAGCGAAAGGGATTTGGGCGAGAAATTTGTTGTTTTTTTAGCTGGTTTATATTCAAAAACACTAAAATGTAGCCAAATAGCATTACCTCAAAAACAGATTCAAATCCTTCATATTACCTCAGAAATAGATTCAAATCCTTCATATTAACTCAGAAACAGATTCAAATCCTTCATATTCAAATCCTTCATGTGACAATCTGCAAGGAAAAAACTCAAACCTAGATTAAAATTGACGTAAAAAAGATCTAAAAAAAGGGGAATGAAATTGCAAATTGAATTACCTCATAAACAGATTCAAATCCTTCATATCTCTACCGATCTCTCTGTTCTTTCTTCAATTTATTTTTTCAATCATCGTTGGAATCTTCTCAAAGCATTGACTATGACTCCCGCTGCTTGTTTATCAATGGCAACGGGAGTACGAAAAGATGCAAAATCGATTTCAAATTGGTACTACATGGACCGGCATTGCCGACCTATCTACAGGTTCTGCCATTTCTTGTTGGTTCCACATATCTCTTACTTCTCTACCTCAGAAACAGATTCATCGAGTAGGTGTTTGAGGGAGTGATGATCTAAGAGATTGGCTTTTTTGGAATTTTTGGTCGCCATTTTTGATAGCTTTCAGTTTTAATTCTCTTTGCCGTCTCCGAAGGTTTGTCTGAAATCTGAGAGAGAAAGGAGAGAAACAAAATGTAACCTAATATCATTTTCGTAAGAAACAAAAATGGGGGGGACTGGGGAGGAGGTGGCTGATGGCGAAAATAGGGTTTAGAAAAGGGATAGATAGGGATAGAAGCGGGAAATGAAAAAAAATGGGGGGGGGGAATGGGTTTTGTTTTTTTTAAGGAAAAAATAGAAAACCGGTTCTTTAATGTCGGTTTAAAATCGACATTAAATGTATACCTACATTGTCGGTTTAAAACTGACATTAAAGATCCGTTTTTTTTTTAAAAAAAATAAAACCGACATTATACATCCGGTTTCACGTTTTCCAACCAACATTAAAGCCCAAAATTCTTGTAGTGGAAAGACGAATAATACAAACAACGCAAGTTCTTAATTGGATTGAAGGTACACATATTGTTCCGCTCTTCTCTTAGCATACACCTCTCAGTGATCGGCCGCGTTCCCCACATGTCTGTGGTGAAACAAAGTCTAACGTCATGAACGCAAGGTTGCTTCCATGTCTGGAAGTACTGCTCACTTTAGTTAACGCACTCTTCTGACCTTCTCTCAATAGATCCGAATGACATCTTTACTTCTGCTCTCACAAGTGAAGATGCCGTCTAGCATGCTTTAGCTAAATGTATTTGATAACTTTAATACAGATTAAGTTCTTGGTGATTCATATTGCTCATCAAGAGATTAAGAAAACATCATGGAGAAAGTGACTAATGGGTGAACGAAAATAGACAGAAAATGGTAAATGGAATCTATCGAAACATTTAATATTTCTACTAAGCGTTTGATACATGATGTGTGAATGAAGAGATAAAGAAAATATGGAATACAATGAAAGAGAGATAGAACAGATACAAACAAGTGCCAATGTCTTGGCATAGATTCGATGGAGATCTACTTGTCAGATAGGATGGTTTCGATGTTAGGAAGAGCTTCCCTCTCAGGCTTGCTCCACCGGTAGCAGGGATATTTGCACAGAGCTTCGATCGGTTATATGGTAGGTCAGATCTGAGATTCAACTCTTGGCCTTATCTTGTTCTCTTACTGGATTTCTTCTCTTCAGCACTCAACTCAGCCTTTTCTCTTTAAAATCTTACAGCACTTAGCCCCGTATCCAATAGCATATTTTTCTCTGAAATCAATGGGGTATTTATAGGAGCAGATCTTTGACTCTGTCCTTGTGGTCCCCATTTGATTTTTATGGTAATTCTGGAGATGGAGGGATATTATTCCTTCTGTTATGCAATCAGACCATCAATTCTTCACAACCGTTAGTTGTACACGTGTCTCAATCCTCCGCTCTCGCATTGCTCAGTTGCATCTTTCGATCATAGGTTAGCATGCAGTGTTTGTTTTTATTACTGCATGCAGTTGAAGCATAGCTCTAGACCGACTGTCACATTGTGTCGTCACTGTGGTAATCGTCTCTTCATGGTTGATCGACGAGCACAATGTGACAGAGATGCGTTGATTAGTCTCTCATGAGCCTTGAGCGCAAGCAGTGACTTGGTCTCCTGTAAAACAGAGTAAAGTTCAGCTTGTCTTCCATCTTTTTGGCGTTAATGGGTGTAATCGCAAACATTTATAATTATTGTCATACTAGGCTAATTTTCATACAATTGGCACATAATTACTAACTTTTGGCCGCAATATCTAGATAAGGTGGCATAAATAACTTGTATTTCTACAAGTTATCACGTTGATCACGATTCCTACCTTCCTTTTGGCTTGCCCCCACCCCGGGTGTCATGCGGACATCCAACTATGAGTAGGATCCGATCGCAACATTATGATTTTTTTTTTTTTTGTAATGCAAAAAGACAAATATGCGATAACAAATAAAATAAGGGTAACGAAAGTTCAGGAATCATTGATAGGAAAAAGGATATTCCGAAAAGGATTGCGTCCCTAATGAGTTTGAGTTGCATAGTAATGCAGGGACTGCTTATTTCAATCTGTGTTTTTTATGTCCAAGGAAACTTTCTCTTCTTTTCTCGATCTTCATGGATCTTGATTGCCTTAATCCGGAGCTTTTTCCCATTGACGTTCATTACGATCTCCCCTTTGTGCACATCAATTTGAGCGCGACTAGTCTAGAGGAATGGTCGTCCCAATATGATGGGCGCATCTTCGTCCGTTTTATAGTCCAGAATGATGAAGTCTGTCGGTAAGATAAATTTGTCAATTGAGACTGCGACATCTTTCAACTCTCCCTCGGGATGTATTCGGGATCTGTCTTCAAGTACGAGAGTCTCCGTCGTGGGCGTTAGTTTGCCCATATTCAATTGTTTGAAGATTGATAACGGCATTAAGTTTATACTCGCCCCAAGATCGCATAGTGCTTGCCCAATGTCAACCCCTACAGTTGAGCATGGTATCGTGAAGCTTCCTAGGTCGCACATTTTTTGTGGCATCATAGTATTTTGCGTTACTGCCTCTGTAACTTACCTTCATCATTTTGTTTCTTTTTCAATCCTTGCGGGTATGACGGTAGCTGTACTTCTGTTTCGTGTTCTAGAGGCTTAAAGGTGGACGCAACTTCTGGGTTCATCTTCTCGGGCTCTTCTGAATCATATGTCAACGGGTTCTTGGTTGTCATTGCATTTTCTCTAGTGGGATCTTCCCCTTCTTCCGCTATCGTTTTTCCGCTTAGCAAGGAGACTGCTAGGTATTGTTCCTTTCCTGTACCCCCAGGATTGTGAGAAGCTCAGTTGAACTCTGCAACGCTCCTTACGGTCTATTTTTTAGTTCGCCCGCAATTTGCCCTATCTGAATTTCAAGATTTCGAATGGACGTCGCTTGCTTCTGAAGAACTGATTCATTCTTTTCAATATATTGCTTCAGTAAACTCTCCAAAGATGAAGATTGCGGTGCCTGCGAACTGCTGGCTTGATTTTGCATCTGACCGCTCGTTGGAAAAATCTGGGTGGCCCTTCTTTTTGCGCCACTAATTGAAAATTGTGTTGTTGATTCTTCCACGCGAAGTTAGGGTGGTTTCTCCACCCAGGTTTGTACACATTAGAGAACGGGTTATTCTTTATGAAGCATACTGACTGCGGATTCCTTGGGCATTCTTCAATCGAATGTGCTTCTCTACAGCTGACAAAACTCATGGTCATTTGAGCAATTGTGTTGACCTGCCCTTTTTGCGTTCCTGTGCTATTGATTGCGATACCTTGTATTAGGTTCATCATCGCGTTCATTTGGGTTTGTAGGGATGTGATGGCCTCATTATTTGCGTCACTATTTTTAATTCTTAATCTTTTATCACTTTCTCTTCAGTCCTCATGATTTCTTGAAATGCAATCAAGTATATTTTTCGCCTCGTCATATGTCTTATCCAGCAAACATCCAGCTGCTGCTGCATTGGCAGTCGTCTGCGATGCAGGGTTCAATCCGTGGTAGAAAATTTCCATTTGTAAACAGTCTGGTAAGCCGTTATGTGGCCAATCTCTTACCAGCCTCTTAAACCTCGCCCAGGCGTCACTAAGCAATTCATCAATATCCTGTTCGAAATTAGTGATCAACTTTCTTCTTCTGGCATTCTCTGTCGGAGGGAAGTACTTCTTCATGAACTTCTCCACTACCTGTTCCCATGATGTAATCTCCCCTGGTTCGAGAGAATAAGCCTATTTTCGTGCCTGGTCACACAACGAAAATGGAAACAATGTTAGTTTAACCTCCTCAGCGGAGATGTTTGGTAAAACAATCATGTTACAGATCTCAATGAAACTCTGGAGGTGGGCGTGCGGATCTTCGCCACGCCTACCACCAAATTGTCTGGCAGTTTGGATCATCTACGACATAACCAGATTCATTTCAAGCCTCGATCCATCCAGAGTTGGCCTCATGATTCCTGGGGAGAAATCATATAGGCTGGGCGACGCATAGTCCCGAATGGGTCTATTGCGCTCATTCGCCAAGAGAATGGGGTTGGCCATTATATTATTTGCGTTTGCGGCCCTCTCTTCCAGTTGTTCCACCATTCTTGGAGTTCTGTCTTGTTGTTGTTGGCGGTTGTTTCTCAATCTTTTTCAGAACGTTCTTTCAATCTCTAGGTCATAATTCGCCAGAGATTGAAAGCTGCAAAGAAAATAAAAAAAATTATCGTTAACATAATGTACTGTCGTAGTCCCCAGCAACGGCGCCAAAAACTTGATGCATGTTGTTAATGCAATGAAATAATGATGTAGAATACACTGATGGAATATACGTTGTGCATGCAAGTTTTCTCAGTAAGATCCAAATATAAATCCTACTGAATTGCCTGGTAAGCCCAGGGTCGAACACAGGAACTAAGGAAACAGTATACGATGGTAATTTTCGATCACTTTGCGGTAACAAATAAATCAATGAGTTGGTTGGTGTGTTGTTTAAAGTATAAAGTTTATGCGGCAGATTTGAGAAAAGAGTTGATTATACGAAAGATATAATGAGTATGTGGAAAAACGGGTTGAGAAGGTCTTTAGCTAGCGCTTCCTGAGATTGCATTCAAGTTATGCGATTATGCTACACTCATGCGACAGCAATTCATTTTCCAATGCAAATGCGATAGCTCCTAGTTTAAGGACGCATGCGATGATGTCTATAAAGCTTATTCCTAAGTCTCTACTTCTTGCCTATGCAATGATGAAAGATGCACACAGGTAAAAGGTGACCGCATACAATCATATCTTATCTCTAGAGTGCATGCGATGCGTTAATAGCAAATAGAACTTATTCCTAAGCTTCTATCTCTTGATTATGCGGTTCTAATCTGACTCTCCCGAGCCTAGATTCTAATCTGACTTTTCCAAGCCTAGATTCTTTCCTTAGACTACCCTCCCGAGTATTTTTAATGGACGAATGACGCATACATAATACAAGATGATCGCATAGAATGAAGATCTCAGGTTATGCTAGCTAAGTGCTTCTCAACCCATTCGACAGATTTAGCTACTCATGCGTAATGTAAGAAGAGTGAACAGCTATAAAGATGCAATTTCCATTTTATAAATAAGTTCAGAATACAAAATAACAATGGAAGAATAAAGGTAGAGAGCCTGATATCAATATCTTGCTTCCAAAGGCTTTTACACTGAGTTATCTCTATTCTGCCCAAAAGATGTTCTTGCTTCCACAAGAGTTGGCCCTCTCTCTATTTTCGACGCTTCCCAGCACTCTTCCGAGTTAACTAGGGCGATGTCTCGGCATAATCTCCCTTCACTCGCTTCCGTCTTCTAAGTAAAGAAAACTATGAACAAGGCTAACTTTCCGAACTCCTTAAACGAAGGTGGCCTTCGGTATTTATAGAGCTTCAGGGTGAAAAGCTTCTTCTCTCGAATGATTGCACTGATGGGATGTCATTAATTCTCTGTCTTATGTGCCAAATATTTGTCACCGAAAAGTTGAGTGTACTTGCTATAGTATGTTGTTAACGGCTTGTCAACTTAATTCAGAATTGACCGTCATCAACTTTCTGTCCCATCGTGATTTATTAAGCTTTCACCTTGATGCGCCAGCTCTATGCGGCCAACTTGTTGAGCAAATTTTCACGAATGCAAATGATCACATAGCCTTGTAGTCACAATCTCTTATGCGCTTAGATACTAATTTCCTTGAATCACAATTTCGCCTTACGTCAACGCATTTTCCTGCATAAAATACATAAGTTAGCTGTTTCAATACGATGGACGCATGCGATTGCAATATTATATATTTTTACCATCGCAATCCTACATTGTTTTATATCTTTCCGCTGTAATAATGTGCATTTCTGCCCGTTATCAATCCACTTCATGGTTTAGTCATTTTATGATATAAAGAAAAGAAGTACGTAGAAAGTGATAAAATTCTATTATTATCTATCAATGATAGATAGAGATAGAAGTTTTATATCAATGTCTATCACAAATAGATACTAATAGACTACTATTAGTGTCTATCTGTGAGAGACATTGAAAATGTTCTATGTTGTCTATCATTCATACCACTACCAGAGTATACATATCTTTTCTTACATATTTGTCACTGGGGGCTACTTACTGTTGGTGTTTTGACATTTCTTTTGCTTGTAGGATTGATTTCATGCTTTAGTATATAAAGAAGTACTTGATAGAAAATGATAGACACTATCATTGTCTATCACATTTAATGGTCTCTATCATTGTATATCGCTGATAGATATGATAGAAGTCTATCAATATCTATCAGCGATGGAAAGTCTATCACTATCTATCAATGATAGATAAAGATAGTCTCTACCAATGTTCATCGAATGATAATAGTGAGTGATAGTCAATGATAGAATATAGCATTGTCAATCACTAATAGACATATATCACTTGCTTATTGCTGATAATTGTATGTTTAAATAGATGGAAATGGAATATGAAATTCAAGTAATAATGCAAGACCAAAACAAGGTTTTGAGTATAACAATATTCATCTCATTAGATGTAATACAAACTAAAAAGAAGCAATTAGATTATATAAATTTAATTAGTTTTAGAAATGGTCCTTTTGGCCATTTTCTAAATCTAAAAATCAAGAAATGCCTACAAAATTCATAAACTACCTTCTAAGAAAACAATGTGTCAAAAGGAAGCCAAATGTCATGGCTTTCAACTTCAGTGGGCATATATTAGAATTTGGATTAAAAGAATTTTGCTTAATCACAGGTTTAAATTTTACTCAACTACCACCCATAGATTTAAAGAAACAAGATTAGATCTCTAAACTTAGGGAAAGATTTTTTAAGAATGATGATTCAATTGATAGGAAAGATGTTGAGAGAAGCCTTAAGTTCTTACAAAATTCTGAAAGTGATAGTGTCAAGGTTAAATTGGCAAACCTCCTCTTCTTGGAGCCCTTTTTAATCCCTAGGCTGGAAACATGTTGACATGTTGGACAATGAACAAGCCTTTAAAACCTATCCTTGGGGACGATTGTCATACAACTTGACATATCAATTTTTTAAAAAGGCTTCTTCTACTAAGAAGGATTTTGTGTACCTTCATGGTTTCCCTTTGGCACTAGTTATTGGGCATTTAAAATAATACCAAAACTTTCAATAATAGATCTTGGATTTGGAAGAAAACTTGGCAATCAAAGTCCAAAATTAATATCATAGGAGTTCATGGAACCTGCTCATTGGAGAAATCTTGAAGAGAATATATTTCAAAGAAATGATGTAAGTATTTCTTACAATTTCTTAGCTTCATTTTTGTTACTTGCACTTGTTTCTAACAAAAAACAAATAGTAGTCTATCTCTGATAAACAGTGTTAGACTACTATCTGTGTATATCACTATCACAAAAAGCATTTGTTAGTATTTTCCTCTTTTTTATGTAATGATTTAACATGTGTTTACACTTGTAATTTTGTGTAATTCCACTAGTTCCAACAGAACAAGAATCATAATCAACAACCATCAAATATTTGATATATTTCGAAGAAAAGGAGAAGGGATCAGATAGAAAGAGAAAGAAAAATAGAAGAAGAAAGAAATAAATAAAGAGAATTAATTGGAGAAAAAAAGGAGTATGGGAAAATATAACAGAGGAAATAGAAGAACTGAAAAATGCCCAAAAGAGGGTAGAAAAGGAGCAAAAAAGTTTGAAACAAGGCCAAGAAGAGATCATCGTAATGTTAAAAATAATCATGGAAAGACTGAATGATAAATTTCCAATTGAAAAACTTCTGCAAGAAGAACAAGAAAAATAGCTTGAGAAGACCATGAAAAAACAAAACTCCTTCTTATAGCTTATAAATTCTTGAAAGAATATAATGAAATTGATAAAAGGGTGAATTATGCATGGCTCAGGTAAGTCTTTTGCTATGTGATATTTTATTTTTTAAATGTAAACATACATTTACTAACTAACAAAAATTATTTTTCTTGTAGATTAAAATTAGGAATGAAGTAAAGGTCTGTATACAAGTTTTTGTACTAATAGATAGTGAAATTGGGAATGAAGGAAAGGTTTGTATCAAATATCACTATTTTTTAAATATCACTATTTATCAATGCTTTTTTATTCCTTTTGATTTATGTCTTAATAGGAATATCATTCTTTTCATTTTTTTTGTGTTTGATTTATGTTTTTTATTTTAGGAATCTAATATACAAAAGCAAGTGATCTAAACACAAGATGATTTCGAACTTATTCAAACCCTACATTTAGAAATTCCAAAAACACAAAAATTGACACTAGAGTTGGAGGATGGAAAGAAAAGTTTTGATTCCTCTCTTAAGTTACTTTGTTTTAACTCTTAAGCAACTTTGTCTTGATAGACAATGAGGTCTATTATTGCCCATCAGTGTCAATCACTGATAAACAATTCAGCCACTTCCTTGCTCGTGTATGGTCCTAAGGATCTGATCCTTATTGGATACACTGATTTTGACTTTCAGACCGATATTGATTCAAGAAAATCAACTTCGGGGTCAGTATTCACTCTTAACAGAGGAGCAGTTGTGTGGAGAAGCATCAAGCTGAGCTGTATTGCAGACTCCACAATGGAAGCCGAGTATGTTGTTGTAAGCGAATCAGCAAAAGAAACATAGTTGATCCATTTACGAAGGCCCTCTCGGCTAAAGTGTTCGAGGGTCACCTAGTAGGACTAGGTCTACGAGTTTTGTATCACTAGGGCAAGTGGGAGAATTGATGGGTATTATGATGCCCTAGTTTATTGTATTTGTACATTTTATTCTCTCCATGTAAACTCAACATTGTATATATTTGTATATATTGATCCACTGGAGTTTTAGTCCAACTGGGAGTATTGTTGGGTTTTATATCCTAAAAACTCACAGTTTGTAAAATGATAAACATTTTCTATTATCAATATACTTGTTATTGATCTCATAAATTGTATAAAAGTCTAAATTCAATAAACTAAGACCTATGACTATTGTATGTGTACTTGAACTTTATGTGGAGACGTAAGAGTGGATCGGGTTTGAGTAAATAGTCAAAATGATCTATGGTACATGAATGAGGTTGGGTACCTTATTCTGGTAACACCATTGGATGCGGCCTACTCTGTAGTTGTTACAAAGAGTTATAAAGTGCTACATACGATGTGATCCTAATTCGTACATGTTATGACATGAGGAGTGGGGGCGTCATATGCAATGAGTTTGCATAAGATCAGGATGAAGAAATAAGTCACTCTTACTTTATAACGTTGTTTACTGTTTAAGACTGAATATTTCACCTAGATGACCTAGGTTAATCGATCTTAATCTTAAGCTAGCTAAGAACTCCTGTTTGTTCGGGATTATCCTTTGATCTGCAGACGGTGAGAGTAGTCCAACAGTACTGCTCAATAAGCTTACCATTTTGGGGATAAGACCGGATGAATAGCTGGGGACATAACCTTGCAAGATGGAGTTCATGCCTACCTGATTTAGGGATAGGAGAAAGGTTGTTCTCTCAAGTATTGAATCCAGGTCTTGAACAAGGGGCCCCACCCTCTCACTAGACTGAGAGAGTTTGGTTTGGTGATTGGATCACAAACTAGTTGTTCATTAGAGGATCAGTAGGGACTTGAGGAATAAGACGTAATCTCGGGGGTAAAACAGATATTTGACCCAGCCGTTATTATGAATAATCTGTGAAGGGTCGACTTGCTGATTATGGTTAAATCATGTGGACATAATATATCTACAGTGAGGGAAGTGCAACTATGGGCTTTAGTGGAATGACCCATTAGTTAACGAATGGAGATGAATCTGGTCTAATGAGTTTAGCCAATTAATTTCGGATCATTGGTCCCATGATCTGTAGGTTCGCGAGGTCCCCCTATTAGCTCGTAACGGACTAGCTCTAGAATAGCATGATAAGTTAATTAAAACGTTCAAATTAGAATTAAGGGAATTAGTAATTATATGATATATAATTATGTTTAATTTTAGAATTAAATGGAATAGGAGAATTTATATATTTAAAAATGATTTAAATATATAAAGATGGATATGTGTTAAAATTAATTTAATATTGATATTAAATTAATTAAGTTTTATTTAATAATTAATTTATGAAATTAATTAATTTTTCATTTTAAAATCAAATTTTTATTTTTAGATAAAATTAGAAAATTGGAAAACAAAACACACTTAAATAGAAAAATGAGTTTTTCCATCATCCATCTTTGAAGTAGCTCACTGATGCGTTATTTTATGTGGTGAAATTATGAAAGGAATTGAAGTGATGGAAATGCGTTGTGCAACAAGTTTTCTCAGCAAAATCCAAGTATAAATTCTACTGAGTTTCCTGGTAAGTCCAGGGTGGAACTCAAGGACTAGGAAAAACGGTATGCGGTGATAATTTTTAAGAAGACTTTGTGGTAACCAGTAAATCAAAGAGTTGTTTTGGGTTATTGTTTGAAGAATGAAAAGTATGCGGTGGATTTGAGAAAAGGTTGATTATGCGGTAGATACACTGAGTATGCGGAGGAGCGGGTTGAGAAGGTCTTTAGCTAGTGTTTCCCAGGAATGCAATCATGCTACACTCATGCGACAACAAATCATTTTCCAATGCAAATGCGGTGTTCCTAGTTCTAGGATGCATGCGATGAATGCGATAATGTCCATAGAGCTTATTCCTAAGTCTCTACTTCTTGCATATGCGATGATGCAAGATGCACACAAAGACAAGGTGTCCACATACAATCATAACCTATCTCTAGGATGCATGCGATGCGTTGATAGCAAACAGTGCTTATTCCTAAGCTTCTATCTCTTGATTATGCGTTCTAATCTGACTCTCCCGAGCCTAGATTCTAACCTGACTTTTCCAAGCCTAGATTATGTCCTTAGACTACCCTTCCGAGTATCTCTAATGGACGAATGATGCATACATAATACAAGATAATCACATAGAATGAAGATCCCCAGTTATGCTACCTAAGTGTTTCTCAACCCATTCGACAGATTTAGCTACTCATGTGTAATAAACAGAGAGTGAACAGATATAAAGAAGTAAATTCCATTTCTATAGATAAGTTCAAAGTACAAGATGACAATGGAAGATAAGGATAGAGAGTCTGGTAGCAATCCCTTACTTCCCAAGGCTTTTACACTGTTACTCTATTCTGTTCAAAAGATATTCCTGCTTCCACAGGAGTTGGCCCTCTCTTTGATCTTGACGATTCCGGCACTCTTCCAAGTTCACCGGAATGATCTCTTGGCACAATCTCGCTTCTCTCACTTTCGCCTTCTAAATAAAAAAAAAAAAACTAACAACAAGGCTACTTCTAACTATGGAGAAAATTATCTAACTGTCGAACTAAACGAACCCCTTCACTAAAGGTTGCCTTCGGTATTTATAGAGCTTCTGGGTGAAAGGTTTCTTCTCTCTTATGATTGCACTGATGGGATGGAATTAATTCTCTGTTTGATGCGCCGAATATTTGTCACCGAAAAGTTGAGTCTACTTGCTATAGTAGTTCGTTAGCGGCTTGTCAACTTAATTCGGAATCGACCGTCATCAGCTTTCTGTCCCATCATGATTTATTATGTTTTTTACCCAGATGCGCCCACCAAGTTGCGTCGGCTCTATGCGGAAATTCTTCTTGAGCATATATTTGCGAGCATAAATCACCGCAAAGTCTTGCGGTAACACTACGCTCGACCGTTACTTTCTTGTGATCGCATTTTCCGTCTTGCGTCAACGCATATTCTGCACAAAAATACAAAAGTTAACTGTTGTCATGCGATGAACGCATGCGACCGCAATGTTATGAACTTAATGCTTTTTGGACGCAATCTTATATATTTTATCAATGCAAACCTGTATTGTTTAATAATTTAGCACTGTAATAACGTGCATTCTACCCATTATCACACCCCTTGTTTGTCCTCAAGTATAAGCTAAAGATTTCCTTTAGAAAGTCGACCGCAATCTCTTTTTCTAGATTTCTCAAGGATGGCTCATTCAAATCTTATACACCAAGATTTTCTTAATTCTTATTCAAGTCTCTTCTTAAAATATTTCTAAAATTTAGGGACCGTAAGTTTAACTTTTAAAAAGACTTTATTGGATTCCAAGACATCGCATGATTTTTTTTAGACATTATTATTTTTTTCTCATACCCATGTGGCAGCGGAGTTGTGGTCATTTTTT
Organism: Benincasa hispida; assembly: GCF_027475165.1. Classification (NCBI taxonomy): domain Eukaryota; kingdom Viridiplantae; phylum Streptophyta; class Magnoliopsida; order Cucurbitales; family Cucurbitaceae; genus Benincasa; species Benincasa hispida. The sequence continues at coordinate 10,570,429 of NC_143486.1, forward strand.
TTTATGCGTTGATCACGATTCCTACATTCGTTTTGGCTTGCCCTCACGTGTGTCATGCGGACATCCAACTACGAGTAGGATCCGATTGCAACGTTATGATTTTTTTTTTATAGAGCTAAAAATAGCAAGGTCGAAAATAAATACCTCACCCCTAAATTTAAAATGTGGCAATGTCCTCATTGCCAAAAGATTGAAATAAGTCATGCGATGTTCTTAGAAAGTTTGGTAAAGGTTAGTTTGAAAGAAAGCTAGCAAACCACTGACTTCTAGAAATATTTCATGAGGTGACTGTCCTAAAATTAATTTGAATCTAGTGTACACGAAAAAATAAAAGCATGTGTTTCATCATTGAATCCATAATTGGCAAAGAGAAAGCCTGCAGTGACTTACTAAATTGATCAATGTTAAATGATTGTGTTAATCAAAGAGAAAGAGGTGATAAAACTTTCAAAATTAAAATGCGATGCGATAGTGCAAAATTTGGAATAAAGTCAAGGAAAGATACAACCTCTAAATTTGCATCATTGCCCGCATTGTGATAAAACTTTCAAAATTAAAATGCGATGCGATAGTGCAAAATTTGGAATAAAGTCAAGGAAAGATACAACCTCTAAATTTGCATCATTGCCCGCATTATTTGTTGACGCATCCTGCTTTGCGGCGATCTCCTTTCTATGGATTGCGGTGACAAAATTAAGTAGTTCGTCTTCGTGTAGCGCCTCCGCAATCGTTTACCTCGATCGTTTGCAATGAAAACATTGAGAGGGTTAAATAACTAAAAAAATAAGTTAACAAAAAAAATTTCCTTTTTTTTCAGCAGAAGTAAAATGAAGATGGATAAATGATAATTGAAACATCATAGTAGTGAGAGTTCATGAATCATAAGTAAGTAAAAGGATACTCCAGAAGACTTGCGCCCTAGATGATTTTCTATCGCATGCCAGTGCAGAGGCCACTCCATTTTCCTTCATTCCGGATTTCTCAAGTCTACAGAGGTCTTTTCTTCATGAAAATCTCCCTCGCAATATGCCTTCACTCTTTGCCCATTAACCTTGAATGTACAGGTCCCTTCCTCAGTAATCAACACAACTGCACCATGCGGGAATATTTCATTAATTATAAAGGGCCCGGACCAACGCGAATTTAACTTGCCGGGAAAGAGTCGTATCCGTGAATTGAAGAGCAAGACCTTTTGTCCAACGTGGAGATTTTTGCCGCATAGCCGGTTGTCATGCCAACGTTTTGTTCGTTCTTTGTAAATTTTGGCATTTTCATAAACTTGCGTTCTTCACTCATCAAGCTCGACCAGTTGTAGTTTTCTTGCTTCCCCTGCTGCTTTCAAGTCGAAGTTAAGTTTCTTCACCGCCCACAGCACTTTATGCTTCAACTTTAGTGGTAAATGGCATGCTTTACCAAACATCAACGCATACGGAGATATGTCATCGGTGTTTTGTAGGCAGTCCGGTATGCCCACAACGCATCGTCCAACTTTGTTGCCCAATCTTTTCGCGAAGGCTTTACCATCTTCTCCAATATCAGCTTAACTTCTCGGTTGGACACTTCAATCTGACCATTCGTCTGTGGATGGTATGCGGTGGCCACTTTTTGGAGGATATTATATTTCAGCAATAGATTTTTGACTGAGTAATTGACAAAGTGGGAGCCTTCGTCACTTATTATGGCACGTGGAGTACCAAAACGCGTGAAAATATTTTTCTTTAGGAATTTGGAGACTACTGTCGCATCACTTGCGGTGCATGCTAATGCTTCTACCCACTTGGACACGTAGTGGACGGCTCATAGAATATACTTGTGACCATTCGAAGGTGGGAATGGTCCCATGAAATCAATGCCCCAGACGTCGAACAACTCCAGTTCTAGAATGATGTTCATGGGAATCGCATGTTTCCATGAAATGTTACCCATGCGTTGGCACCAGTCACACTTTATCACGTAGTTTCTGGCATCCTTCAATAGTGTTGGACAATAGTACCCACTTTGTAATACTTTCATTGTGGTGCGCTGCCCTCCAAAGTGTCTGTCATATGGTGAATGATGACATTGCGATAATATGCGTTGATAAGCAGTATCCGGTACACACAGTCGCATAATTTGGTCTGACCCCCGCTTATACAGATTTGGCTCATCCTAATAATAATATTTGTATTCATGCTTGAGCCTCCTCTTTTGGTGGTCGGTATAATCTTCGGGAAATTGCTCGCAAACCAGATAATTTACTACATCTGTGTACCATGGCAATTCTTCAATTTGAAATAGCTGCTCATCTGGGAACGCTGCGCTCACCTTTGACTCATTGCGATCAACCTTAGGATTTTTCAATCTGGATAAATGGTCTGCAACTTGGTTCTCCGTCCCCTTGCGATCAATTATTTCCATATCGAATTCCTGAAGGTGGAGAACCCATCTAATCAACCTCACTTCGCGTTCTTCTTTTTCATCAGATATTTTATCGTCGAGTGGTCAGTGTGGATGAGTACTTTTGTTCCCAACAAATACGCTTTGAATTTCTCCAATGAAAAAATTACCGCAAGCAGCTCTTTTTCTGTTGTGGTGTAGTTAGTTTGAGCAGGATTCAAAGTCTTACTCGCATATGCGATGGGATGTAATATTGTTTTTCTCTTCTGTGCCAGCACTGGTCTCATCGCATACCCGCTCGCATCGCACATTAATTCAAAGAGAAGTGTCCAATCTGGTGCGATCAACACGGGCGTGGTCGTCAATGCGTTCTTTAAAATCCTGAATGCATTGAGGCAATTGTCATAAAAGTCAAATTTTCTATCGGCCTCCATCAATGCACTCAGCGGTCGTGCTATTTTTGAAAAGTACTTGACAAAACGTCTGTAAAATCTAGCATGCCCCAAGAAACTCCTTACAGCCTTTACACTCGTTGGAGCTGGAAGCTTCTCAATTTCTTCAATTTTTTCCTTGTTCACCTCCAACCCATCCCTAGATACCATATACCCCAGCACAATGCCCTCTTTTACCATAAAATGGCATTTCTCCCAATTAAGTACAAGATTCATCTCCTCACATCTTTTCAATATCTTCTCCAAGTTGGCAAGACAGACTTCGTATGTGTGTTCATATACAGAGAAGTCGTCCATGAATATTTCTACAGAGTCTTCGAGATATTCCGAAAAGATGGTCATCATGCACCTTTGGAAAGTGCTCGGCACATTGCAGAGGCCGAACGGCATGCGGAGAAAAGTGAAAGTTCCATACAGGCAGGTGAATGTGGTCTTGTCCTGATCTTTAGGGGCAATCATAATCTGATTATAACCGGCATACCCATCCAAAAAAAAGTAAAAGTCATTTCCGGTTAGTCTATCCGACATTTGGTCAATGAAAAATAAAGGGAAATGATCTTTCCTCGTTGCCGCATTCAGCTTGCGATAGTCCATGCAAATACGCCATCCGACGATAGTTCTTTGCGGTATCAGCTCGTTATTTGCGTTAGGGACTACCGTCATCCCTCCTTTTTTTGGCACACACTGCACGGGGCTGACCCACGTGCTGTCTGATATCAGATAGATGATGCCCGCGTCTAACTACTTGATGATCTCCTTCTTTACAACCTCTTTCATCGCAGGGTTGAGTTTGTGCTGATTTTCGATCGATCCTTTGTGGTTTTCTTCGAGATGAACTCTATGCATACAGTATGCGGGGCTAATTTCTCAAATTTCTGCGAGCGTCTAGCCAATCGCTCGCACATATTTTCTCAGAATGCTCAGCAACGCATTCTCTTGGTCTTCATTAAGTTCAGAGGAAATGATAACCGGTAACTTTTCATTCTACCCCAGAAACGTATACTTTAGGTGGTTGGGCAGGGTCTTCAACTCTATTATTGGTGGTTGTTTTAAGGACGGTTGCGTTATTTTTCCTTCTTCATTTATTGTCGACTCTTCTTCTTGGGTTGCGATCATCTCATCTTCCTTGTCTGTTTTTTCTATGATCGCATTGCATGCAACAATAGATGCGATCGCATCCTCATTTTCGTTTCCATCTTCAGGCTTCTCTTCTTCATTCAAACTTTGTTCGTCATCAGGCATCCTCATCTTCGTTTTCGTCTTCAGGCTTCTCTTCTTCATTCAAACTCTGTTCGTCATCAGATTCATTCAGGTCTTCTTCGTCAGGATACTTCATGACACGGATAATGTCGAACTTGAGCTTCTGTTCATTCACGCTTAAGGTGATCTCTCCTTTGTGCACATCAATCTGGGCACGACCGGTTGATAAAAATGGTCGCCCCAGGATGATGGGCACATCCTTGTCGGCTTCGTAGTCCAAGATGATAAAGTCGGCTGGTAATATAAATTTGTCGATTGTGACCAACACGTCCTTCACCTTCCCCTCCGGATGCACCAGAGATCTATTAGCTAATTGGAATTTTCGTGGGCGCAAGTTGCCCCATATTCAGCTGCTTAAAAATTGACAGAGGCATCAAGTTGATGCTGGCTCCAAGATCACACAGCGCTTGCCCAATGTAAAACCTCCAATGGAGCAAGGTATAGTAAAACTCCCAAGATCGCGCATCTTCGATGAGATTATAGATTTCGAGCTCTACGTCAAAGCCACTGTGGCAAACTTACCATTGCCTCTCTTCTTGGCAACCATATCCATATCCTTTAGAAACTTCGCATATGCGAGCATCTTCTCAATCGCTTCAGTGAACGGAATATTAATATGCAATTATTTTAACATAGTCATGAAGCGTTGGTACTGTAACTCGTCATTCTTCTTCTTTCTGAGTCTCTGTGGGAAAGGTGACAACTGTACTCTCATGGTCCCCTATTCTTTTGGCTTTGAGGTGGACGCAATCTCTGGCCCTATCGCTTCTTTTTCTCTTTCTTCTTCTCGAGTCACCGCAATCTCAGGTTCCAGAACAATTGGAGCAGTCCGGCTCAGCTTCTTCTTCTCCCCTACCACAGTCTTTCCACTCCGCAATGTCACCACTTGACACTGCTCTTTACCCATACCCCCTGGGTAGCGTGGGAGTTCCATTAAACTCGGCAGGGCCCCTTGCAGTCTGTTCTTGAGTTCGCTTGTAATCTGGCCCATCCGTAATTCCAGGTTGCGGATAGACGTCGCCTGATTTTGAAGCACAGTTTCGTTCTTTTCAATATATTGCTTCAACAAACTTTCCAAAGAGGAAGATGGCGGCGCCTGTGAACTGTTGACTTGATTGCTCGATTAACCGTTATTTCGCAGGAAATATCCGGGTGGCCCTTTTTTTTTGCGTCACTGATTGGAAATTTTGCTGCTGATTTTTCCATGCAAATTTGGGGTGGTTTCTCCACCCAGGGTTGTACGTGTTAGAGAATGGATTATTCTTCACAAAATAAATAGATTGTGGGTTTTGCGGGCATTCCTCCATTGTGTGTCCTTCACCACAAGTCGCACACCTTGCAACAGTCTGGTTGATTGTGTTCACTTGCCCACTATGCGGTGTTGGGTTGTTGAGTGCGATTCCCTGTATCAAGTTCATCATCGTAGTCATCTGACTCTAAAGTGATGCGATAGCACCATTTTTTGCGTTATTATCCTTTGTTCTCAATCTCTAATCGCTCTCTCTCCAGTCCTCGTGATTTTTAAAGATGCGATCAACGATATTCTTGGCCTCATCATACGTTTTGTCTAGCAGACCTTCAGAGGCTGCTGCATTGGCAGCGGTCTGCGAAGTAAGGTTTAATCCGTGATAAAAGATCTCCATTTGCAAGTAGTCTAGTAATCTGTTGTATGGACAGTCCCTTACCAGCCTCTTAAACCTCACCCAAGCATCGCTGAGCGATTCGTCCATGTCCTGTTCAAAATTAGTTATTAATTTCCTTCTCCTAGCATTCTCAGTTAGTGGGAAATATTTCTTCATAAACTTCGCTACTACTTGTTCCCAAGAAGTAATCTCCCCAGGTTCGAGAGAATACGCCCATTTTCGTGCCTGATCACACAAAGAAAATGGAAACAGAGTTAGTCAAACTTCTTCGGTAGAGATATTCGGGAACACATAAGTGTTGCAGATTTCTATGAAGCTTCGGAGGTGGGCGTGCAGTCCTCGCAATGCTTTCCCCCGAACTGTCCAGCAATCTAGATCATCTACAGCATCACCAATTTCATTTCGAATCGAGATCCATCAAGGGTAGGCCTCATGATTCCTGGGGAGAAATCGTAGAGGTTGGGCAATGCATAGTCTCGAATGGGCCTATTGCTATCGTTTGCCAGTAGGTTTGGATTCGCCATGACATTGTTTTCATTTGGTGCTCCGTTTCCAGACTGCTCCGCCATATTGTTTTTATTTGGTTGTTTTTGTTGGCGGCTGTCTCTCAGTCTTCGTCAGAACATCCTCTCAATCTCTGGGTCGTAATTTGCCAGAGAATTAGAGCTGCAAAGAAATCAGAAAAATTACCGTTAGCACACTGAATTGCCGAAGTCCCTGGCAATGACCCAAAAAACTTGATACGTTATTTTATGTGGTGAAATTATGAAAGGAATTGCGGTGATGGAAATGCGTTGTGCAATAAGTTTTCTCAGCAGAATCCAAGTATAAATTCTATTGAGTTTCCTGGTAAGTCCAGGGTCGAACTCAGGGACTAGGAAAAATGGTATCCGGTGATAATTTGTAAGAAGACTTTGCGGTAACCAGTAAATCAAAGAGTTTTTTTGGGTTTTTGTTTGTGGAATGAAAAATATGCGGCGAATTTGAGAAAAGGTTGATTATGCGGTAGATACACTGAGTATGCGGAGGAACGGGTTGAGAAGGTCTTTAGCTAGCATTTCTCGGGAATGTAATCATGCTACACTCATGCGACAGCAAATTATTTTCCAATGCAAATGCGGTGCTCCTAGTTCTAGGACGCATGCGATGAATGCGGTAATGTCCATAGAGCTTATTCCTAAGTCTCTACTTCTTGCCTATGCGATGATGCAAGATGCACACAAAGACAAAGTGTCCACATACAATCATAACCTATCTCTAGGATGCATGCGATGCGTTGATAACAAACAGTGTTTATTCCTAAGCTCCTATCTCTTGATTATGCGTTCTAATCTGACTTTCCCGAGCCTAGATTCTAACCTGACTTTTCCAAGCCTAGATTCTGTCCTTAGACTACCCTTCTGAGTATCTCTAATGGACGAATGATGCATACATAATACAAGATAATTACATAAAATGAAGATCCCCAGTTATGCTAGCTAAGTGCTTCTCAACCCATTCGACAGATTTAGCTACTCATGCGTAATAAACAGAGAGTGAACAGATATAAAGAAGTAAATTCCATTTCTATAGATAAGTTCAAAGTACAAGATGACAATGGAAGATAAGGATAGAGAGCATGGTAGCAATCCCTTACTTCCCAAGGCTTTTACATTGTTACTCTATTCTATTCAAAAGATATTCCTGCTTCCGCAGGACTTGGCCATTTCTCTTATCTCGATGCTTCTAGCACTCTTCCAAGTTCACCGGAACGATCTCTCGGCACAATCTCGCTTCTCTCGCTTCCGCCTTCTAAATAAAAAAAAGAAACTAACAACAAGGCTACTTCTAACTATGGAGAAAATTATCTAACTGTCGAACTAGATGAACCCCTTCACTGAAGGTTACCTTCGGTATTTATAGAGCTTCTGGGTGAAAGGTTTCTTCTCTCTTATGATTGCACTGATGGGATGGAATTAATTCTTTGTCTGATGCGCCGAATATTTGTCACTGAAAAGTTGAGTGTACTTGCTACAATAGTTTGTTAGCGGCTTGTCAACTTAATTCGGAATCGATCGTCATCAGCTTTCTGTCCCATCGTGATTTATTATGCTTTTTACCCAGATGTGCCCACCAAGTTGTGTCGGCTCTATGCGGCAATCCTTCTTGAGCAAATATTTGCGAGCACAAATCATCGCAAAGCCTTGCAGTAACGCATGCGACCGCAATGTTATGAACTTAATGCTTTTTTAACGCAATCTTATATATTTTATCAACGCAAACCTGCATTGTTTAATAACTTAGCACTGTAATAACATGCATTTATGGCCGTTATCACTCACACATGAAGTAACATCTTGCCTTTGTCTTCTCCAAGCATGAGTTGAAACTCATGTAGCTCTTCTCTTTGCATGTTGATCTGTAATATAATGAAGAGATTGGAGTGAAAATCGGGCATGCAATATATAGAGTTTTGAGAGAAAATTCGGGTTGAAGAATTGTTCTTCAACAAGGTTGTAGCAGTGAGCTTTCTCTTTCATCCCTTGATTCAAGCTTTTTTTGAGTCCCACAACTCAATCTAGAGCACCAAGAGAATAGTGGGGAAGATCTTGAGGTGGTCTGCAACAAGATATGGAAAAGATTGTAGCTGAAGAAGGAGCTTTAAAGAAGTTCTACAAGAGGTATGTCTTGAAACCCATTTTTCTACTAAAGCATACTTTATATTATGCCAAAGTTAGTGAATTTGAGTGCTTAGATGATCCTTGTGCTTTCGCTACTATTGATATAATCCTACATAGACTCTGTATATAATTCTATTGATACTAGAGACTTACATCTCACCTAAACGACCATAGGTGACACGACCTCAATTCTGAATGTTTTGGGAACGCCTGCCTTTGAGGGCGGTGCTTTGATTAGTATAAGTGAGAGTAGCCAGATTGTCAACTCAACATGCCTAGCTTTTTAGGGACTTGTCTTATCTGGGAGCTGGAAACTCAATCCATAAGATGGAATTCACTCCTTTCCCGAAGCAAGAATAAGTAGAGAGATTGCTCTCTTAAGGGCTGATTCCAAGACTTGAACATAGTGGCCACAGCTTCTCTTTGGAAGAGAAGACTCAGTCATAGTAGGACTATGACTTATGCTCATTAGAGGGATCAGTGGTACTTAAGAAGTTAGATGTAACTACAGAGGCATAATGGTTATTGGCCCATCTGTACTTACGAGCGATCTGTGAAGGGTTGTCACACTACTGATTGGTTAAGATGGACACATAATATATCTGTAGTAAGAAGAGTTCAACTATCGGTCTTTAGTGGAGTGACTGGTAGTTAACGAATGGTAGATCCCGTGATTAAAGAGTTTAGTCAGTTATTCATGTACCGTTGGAGCTTCGAGCTATAGGTCCATAAGGTCCCCTTGGTAGCTCAATGGATTCAATTGAGGATCAGTTCTTGGTGTTGATTTGAAATGTTCAAATTGACAAGAGGTATTTTGAATATATATGATATAATCGGTATGATGTATGAGATACATCTAGTGGAAGATTGATGTAAATGAGATTTACATTAAGTACCATGGAATAGAAAAAGAACTATAATTTATATGTTTCATGAGATGAAATATAAAAACTATAGATTATAAATATAGTATGATAAGTTGGTTATCATTTATATTTATAATAATATTAATTATTGAATAATTAATTATTTTTCTCTAATAACGAATTGAGTGAGTGGTTATTGGTGATTCATAGTAACCGTGAGATAAAAGAAAAATTGTTTTCCTAATTTTAGTAAGCTTTTACAAAAGGTTGAAAATTTATTTTGAGTTTTCTCTCTCACAAAAAGAAACTCACAGAAGCTTGTCAAGTAAATACAGATTTATTAAGCGGCAGCTTGAGCGAAGTAAATGATCATGTAGTGTTTTGTAGGCGACAGACACTGAGCTAAATGATGAGCTAAACGATCGCTTAGCTTTTGCTAGACGATCGCTTAGCTTTATCTAAACGATTAGGCATCGGCCTATGTGATAGGTTTCTGTCTTCTCCCACTTGCCCAATCGTGTACACGATTGTTCATTCCTTCTTTGTCTGCCTTATTCCAAGTCCAAACAGAGCCCACCCTCTGGATTCTCACACCGAGAATATCAAGGTAACCTTCTTGGTGGTGTCATACTTAACTCAATACCGTCGAGGTTCTGTGGAGGCCGTTTGTGATGCTGGGGAGTTCGTGACCGAGGCTATCATTGAGGACGAGCGTGAAGTGTTCGTGCAGTGTTGCAGTCGTGTTGTTCGAGCGTTCGAGGTTGCTGTGTTTGAGCGTTTGTGAGCAAGGAGCGTGGAGACGAGTCTATAAATGTTCGTAGAGATTTCTCCTTGTTCATTTGTAGTTTTCATGCTGTAATTTATGTATTTATTGCATAACTGTCTGTTTTGTGTACGACTGTAATTGTAATGTTCATTCATGATTGTAATTTAGAATCATCTATTTTTCGCTGCTCATGGAAATCTCAAGTTCGATTTCCTTCAATAGTTAACAAGTGTTGTTAACCATTTGTTTCATTTGAATGTCAATTTCTAATTGTCAAACATATAACTTTCATCATAGTGAGAAAGTTATGAAATAAACTTGACCTTTGTAAAGACTTACATAAAGTCTTTATTTTCGTACAAGATGACAAAATGAAAACTTATGAATCTTTCATAGTGGGAGAGCCGTACAGTGACTCAACCTACATTATGACTTATTATAAGTCAAAGCTGTCATACTAGATGACAAGTATTGAAGGAAAATGATAAGAAGAGAAATATTTTAAAGTCATAAATATGAGATAAAGTATTGTACTTAATCTCAATCAATCTTTTGTAGACTTTCATTGATGGGGCAACCTCAAAGGATATGCATGGGTCTACGAAAAGGAATCTTAGTGTCAGGTGAAAACCCACACTAGAGTTGTTGGGTGAAAATGGACTATAAGTCAATTTTCTACATAGTTTTACAGTAGAGTCTTTCTGGATTCATTGTTGCATATGAGATATTTTTTAATACATTCTTTTATGAAAAGGATTTCAAAGCATCCATACAATTTTAAGAATTTTTTTGATATAGTATCGTAATTAATGACTTTAAGCAATGACGGTATTCTTGTACAAATAAGAGAATGAAATGTGGATATTTATATGTTCTATATTGATATTTTCTCATTATAAATGAAGTAAAAATCAATTTACAAGTTTTGACTGTTCGACCAATTTCAAAATAGCTGATATGAAATGATTTTTTATATTAAAAGTCCACATACAGATGTTTAGGACATGTTCTTTAATTTGTCTCATGCATCTTACGTTTACAAAGTAGTTGTTTAATGTTCGATGCGATTGCTAAGGATGGAATGGTTATGTACCAATCTACAATGATGTTGATATGTCTAAGGAAAATATTTCTTAAGACATCTCAAATGTTGGGGGGGATATTAATAGTTACATGAGACTTCATTAAAATTAAATACACAATTGGTTGGTTTAATCAGTGAAATCAATGGTATGACCATTGAGTGTTGAAAATTAAACTTAAGAATAATGAAACTTCAATGTATATAGTTTAAGATTTTTTTTTTTTTTTTTTTTTTTTTTTTTTACGAGTTACACTATTTCATATTGGATTTAGAGAAATCCATCTAGATGGTATCTATTGGGCTGAGAGGCAGTATTTCCTATGTTTAAGGTGTCTTGAAATATTTGAAAACTTTTTCAAATATAACTTAATCTATTCACTTTATACGATAACGTGATTCAAGGATTAGTTTGGAGACCGTATGTAAGCATCTAGTAGAAGGAATAACATGGAATGTGGGTACATCTCGTTGGTGAACAAATGGTTCTTACTGTTGAGTTTTATGCCCTAAAACTCATATGTTAATTCACTAAATACTATTGTTTGTGTTATTTGTCTATTTTGTCTTAATAACCCTAAATCCAATAAACTAACATCCAAAAAAAAACTATATTTCCTTACTTAATTTGAGCTCATTGTTGAATTTTATGTGTTTATTGTATTATTTTGTAGGTATCGAACAATCAAAAGGTAGAATTAATCATTTGGTGAAGAACAGGATTAATTTGAAGCAATTGTGAGGTGATTTGAGCATCCGAACTTCAAAAGAGCAAAAATTATGAAAATGCCACTGTCACAGGGTTGCAATGCTAGCGTGGCGATTGCCTGACACTCTTCACCATTGCAACGCTAGCCTGACACTCGCCTAACGCTATAAGGCAGAATGTGCAGCATTGTAACGCTACCTGCAGCGTTGCGACACTACGATGATTTCTATAAATACTTCTCTTCGTCTTTAGGTCCAAATATGCTGAATTTTGGGGGTTGAACTGATGGAGGCCGAAGTCATACTTCAATGTTCTTCCTTTCCCTTCAAATTTTAGTATCCTTAGGTTAGTTTTTCTTTTTATTTTGGATTCTAATCGACGGATTGGATGTGTATCTCAGATTTGTCTATGAATTAAGAGGTAACTCCTACCTAATTTCTTTGAGCAAGAACCCTATGTTTAATTTCTTGAAGATTTTCTAATTAATTTAACTAAATTTTTGTAAACTCTTTGGGATGATTTGGTTGAATCTTAATGGAATTTTTATAAATTGATATGAAAAATTAGTTTATTGAAATTCTTATTTCAGAATCATCATAGCCTATGCAGATATTGATTGATTTAGTTACGCATATTAGGATAGCATGTATAAAGTCTAGACTTTTTCTGACCAAATGCATGTATGCCCTAATATAATCTTTTCCAAATAAATCTTGCTATAAGATATGGCTTTTTCGACATGTAGTGTGTCTCAACAATTGAACCCTTTTGTAATGCAATTCAATTTTAACTTGTATATCGCTAACAAGGAAGAGTTGTAAATTGAATTAGGGCTAATTTGGTTTAATATAGAATTTAGCTATCTGGGCTATTAGATTTTCTAATAGGTCGAGGGGTTGACAGATTTAGTGTAATTAATTTATGCCTAATGAAAGAAATTGCATAGGAATCTCTCTCTTGCTCTAGAAATTAGATAGATTCCTATTCTAGATTACATTTACCTTTTTATTTTAATTTCACACATATATCTCTTCCACACAAAACCCCCTATTTACCGCTCTAGTTAAAGCATTAACTTAACAAAAAAAATCACGCTTCCCTGTGGATCAATTGTGACTTACCACTGTTGCTATGTTTCAGTAGTAATAGGAGTAGTTCGATATATACAAATTTTATTTTGATCAAGTTTGAAGTTTATTAATGAAGTAAGTTTCAGGCCTGTCAATATACATGTGATGTTTATGATAATTAAACATATATATACATTGCCAACAAGAGCGTAGCTCAACAAACGTCCTCAATGGAGGACGTTTTCGCTGCAGGATCCGTCATCCTTTCAATTAGTATCTCAAAGCCAATTTCTTGGATCTTTGTTCTTCATATTTTTTTTTTTAAACAAAATCAGTTTAAAGGTGGGTTAATATTTTGTGTTTGAATGTCGGTTTGTAAAATTGGATGTTTTTTATTTTGGCACATAGAATACTTTAAATTTGATAAAATTGTAAGGGCCTGTTGTATGTTTTGGGAATTTTAACTCTTGCTTTGAGTTTGTAAGTCTGAGTCAATCGAAAGAGCAATGGTTGCTAAAGAGATCAAGAAGAAACAGAAGTGTTTGGGGCAAGTTCGGAGCCCAAAACGATGATGGAATGCTGGTGGCGTGTGCATGATGTTTCAGCTACAACTTTGACCTAATTTCCTTTGTAATATTTAATTAATATTAATTAATTAAATTAATATGATGTTATAATAATTTAATCAATTAATTTTGCATTAGGGTGCCAAAATTGGTCCAATTTTTGCTATTTAAATTAATTTAATTATGCATTGGATGGATGTTTAAATTAATATTTGAATTCATATTACATATTGTATGTCATATAGATTAAAAATACCCCTTTTAGAATAAATATGTACATGCATCATAATTAAATATAAGAGTTATATTTATAGATGCATGATTAAATTAGCATGCTCATGCATCATAATATAAGTGTTATGTTATTGGTGTATGATTAAACTAAGCATGTCCATACATCATACTATATATTAAACTTGTTATAATAAATAATGGAATGATGTATGTGAATGCTTGTTTTCATGTATGATTTATATAATTGTTATATTCATCAAATGAAAATAGAATTTGCATTGAGCATGACATTACTTAGATAAATATAAATGTTGTATTTAATCGATATCATTGGATGTAAATTTATAGGTCCTACGGACCGTGAACGGATTCGCCTCTGGCCTCTGGGAAAGCGTTAATATATAAGAGTTATAGTTTTAATGAGATAGATTAAAATCTATAATCAAGAGTTGCATGCAAACATAGGTCCAAATTAATTTTAAATAGTTCAAAATTGATTAACCTAGACTTATGTTATTTCTAATGTGATTAGGAACAAGTTAATCTTTTTTAATTTGTTTTAATAGGATTAAAATTAATTTAATTAAAATATTGAATTTATAAAATAATTGTCCATAAGGGAATTGTCTAAGGAATGTTCTATCTAGAATGAGGTATTTAAGCTGACGAAAACGGAACACCTCCACTTGGGAACCGACCTAGAATGTGAATTTGGAAAATATTTTCTGAGCATGCAATAAATGACTTATTTTATTAAAAGAGTTTAATAAATGAAATCAAGTATTGTTAAGTTATTCAATATAATTGCTATATTGAGCAAATTAAAAGGACTTAGATAAATTCACTAGTTGGGTTTTAACTAAGTATAATAAAATCCTAAAGATATTATAATACTTTAGTGGGAGGATATTGGTATATGTGATATATAAAATTTCAGCTCTCACGTCCCTACGAGTTTGCACCGTGAGATCCATGCTCGGCTTCGTGTCGCTATGGGCACGGCCTCCCTTCGAAAAGTATTTGCATAGGTCAATAACAAGATGAATGGAGAAAGTGTTCATAGTAAGTGGGAGAGGGGCGCGTGTCAACATATCCTATGGTCTCCTACATTAGGTTGCACCGTGAGAGTCTTATAGTCCGTCTACGTATCGTCTTGGAGTGACCATCCCTTCGGAGGGCCTAATCATAGGGGTCAGAATAACGCAAACTCCAGCAATGGATAAAGTTTCCTATGTTAATCTTCAACAGTTGTCTTTCCCTTCGATAGCTTGTTGAAGCATACCTCTGAGATTCGAAAATTGGAGGGTCACATTTACGGGATAAATTAAGTTATTTAATGAATTCTTGACCGACACAACAGTAGCTAAAAACTATAGGAATAACAGTTATTTCGGTGCTAGTGATTGGCTGAGATTATCACAATTCAAGGAAGGAATGGTTGATCACTCTTCGATGGTTGTTGCTCTAAACCTCTGAAGTATCATTGCAAAAATGAAAATCAATAGTTTAATTAGGGTTCTACAATTTCATATGGTTTTTTTGCTAAATTGATTGGATAATTAAGTAATAGGTTATGATGAATAGAACTAATACGGTCAATTGATTGTTGTATGTTTCAACATGTCTTCCACAATCATATCTTTACTTGAACATGAAAAGTTAACCAACGAAAATTATGCAACGTGAAAATCCAACCTAAATACAATTCTGGTTATTGATGATCTATAGTTTGTCTTGACGGAGGAATGTCCTCCAGTCCCTGCCCAAAATGCATCCCAAGAGTTGAAGGATGTTTATGACCATTGGACAAAGGAAAATGATAAGGCCCGAGTCTACATCTTGACAAGTCTGTTTGTTGTTCTTACCAAGAAGCATGTGACCAACGGTAATTTGATCCAACGGTAATTGTTTATTAAAGGAATCTATGGTACTTAAGAAGTTAGATGTAACTATAGGGGTAAAATAGAATTTTGACCCAACTATACTAACAAGCAATTTGTGAAGGGTCAACGCACTATTGATTGGTTATATCTAATGAACACAAGTATATATCTATAGTGCAAATAGTTTTTCTACCAGTTTTTAGTTTGGAATGACCAACAATTAATGAATATTGATTAATTTGATTAAAAGAGTTTAATCAATTAATCTCGTATCATCGGAGCTTCAATCTATAGGTTCATAAGTGTTAGCATTTTGGCCCTTAATCTCAAATTATTTAATTTTAATAAATTAATAAATCAATGTTTTGTTGATAACAAACTCAATTTTTAATTAATGAATATTTTAGTATTTTAATATTTCCATAGCGTAGAGCTCGGAACAACGATTCCAATACCTCTTGAATCACTCAAATCGGAGCTAAAACGAAGACGATATGACCGAAACAAGTCTATAGAGAAAATACCATGGCGGATGACGTGGCATAACCAGACCATTTGCATGTAGATATGTGGCAGCATATTGGTTGAATGGTGGATCAACGTATGATGGACTTTTGGTTTTTGGATTGATTTAAAAAAATGAAATTTAAAAGGAATTTAAAAGGAAAATAAATTTAATATTATTTTATGTTTGTGTCTAACGGCTAGTTTTTTTACACATGGTATGTTTTTTTTATTGACTTTTAAAAAGAATGAATTTAAAAAGAAAATGAATTAAAAGAAAAATGAATTTAATATTATTTTATGTTTGTGTCTAACGGCTAGTTTTTGACACATGGTATGTTTTTTTATTTTTTGGATTAATTTTAAAAAGAAAATGAATTTCAAAAGAAAAGGAATTTAATATTATATTTTGTTTGTATCTAACGACTAGTTTAATTTAAAATCTCCACCATTGATTTTTCTTTTCCAAAATCCAATGGTCCAAATTAATTGTGGTTTCTAAAAATTTTTCCATCTCTATATAAACCATCTTCCTCTCCAAATTTTGTACGAACAAACTTTACATTTAATAATCCTCCAAAACTCAAAAGTTTCCATTGTTGCTCTCTCTAAGCTCCCAATTTTTTTTTCTCTTTTCATCTTATTCTTGAGAGAGTGTTATTGTATTGTGAGGATAAATTTGTTGAGCACTTAAACTTGTAAATCCACTCTAGTGAGAGTTGTATTATGTTCTTCAAAAATTCCAACATTTGTAACGGTTTGATCCTAAACTGTGGAAAGGATCGGGTTTGATCTTGAACCCGTAAAAGGGGCGGTGGTGTAACAGTTGGGCTCTAATTCGTGGAAAGAGTCGAAAAGATTTTATTCAAATTCCCAAGAGGCGCTTGGAGAGTGGAGTAGGTCGAGTTTGACCGAACCACTATAAAAATTACGGTGTCTTATTCTCTAACTCTTTCCTTTTTATTTTTGTAATTAATTTAAGCAATTTATTGTATGTTTTAGTTTGTTCTTATTTATTTGCTAAAATTTGATAAAAATTAAATTATCACACTATTTGTCATCTTATTTGTTACATAAATTGAATTTTTCTTATTATTTATAAAAAAAAAAAAGTGTATTAATTAGTTTAATTGGGTTAATTTAGAAAAAAAAAATTAATTAAACCCTATTCACCCCCTCTAGGGTTGCCATATCGATCCAACAATAAGATCCCCTGTTAGCTCAATGAGAACTGATGAGAATCAAATTAACTTTGGTTTAATTTGAATTGTTCAAATTAACTAAACGGAATTAATTGTATAATATACAATTAAATAATGTATATTGATACATTATATAATTTTATGAGATAAATAAATATTTGAATATGGTTCAAATATTAATTATATGAATATGGTTCATATAAAATATATATATTAAAATTTAATGTGAATATGATTAATATTAAATTTATATAGTTTTATGAGAGAAATAAATATTTGAATATGATTCATCATATATTAATTATGTGAATATGATTCACATAGAAAGTATATGTTATAATTAATATGAATATGATTAATATTAAATTTATATAGTTTGTTGAGAGGGGTTGTTATTTGAATGTGATTCCAATATTAAATTATATGAATGTAACTTAAATAAAAACTTTAGATTATATTACATGTGATATAATGTAAACTATATGTTATATGTTATATGTGATATACCATATAATTTAAAATTTATATATAAAGTTAGTTTATATATATTTATTATATATATATTAATATTATTATTCAAAATTTTTATTTAAATTTGATTTTTGAAATTAAATGAGAGGGAGTTATAACTCTCTCAGCCCTTCAACTCCTAATCTCACAAAAAGAAAGGAGGGAGAGAGAAAAAAAAAAAAGTTCTCTCTTTTTCATTTCTTTCCTCTTGATTCTCTCTAGAAGATGGGGAACTCTCTCATATCTCTAATCAATCTCTCATACTCTACCTACGCCAAGATTGAATGCAAACCCACACCACTACACGGTTCTCGTCCCTAAGAATAACGGGGAAGACCCCTTGGTGGTGTCTGTTCCTGTTTGTTGAGTTCGTGGATGCCAAGTTTGTGAGATCGGGAGAAGATGACTTGAATTGGAGAGGAACGTGAAGAATTGATCTTCAATGATTATGAGATTTCTTAATCTCTTCCTCTCTAATTACATAGTACATAATATGCTTAAGTGAAAATTTTCTATCGTTTTCCATCACTCTAAATTCTGTACATTCTGTAAAACGAAATCTAAAGACCGATGTGTCCTGCTTCTACTACCGGGAATTCCAATCCATTCATATAATATCACAGAGGTTTGAATGTGATGTGTCATGCTTCTACTGCCGGGAATTCTAATCTCTTCACATAGTACCACAGAGATTTGAATGTACAAGTTTTAAGGGCTCTTTGGCTCTATGACCTTTTCTAGTAAAAGGTCTCTTGGTCATTTTGCCTTCAAGGCATGACTCATATACAGATAGAAAATTTTCTTCTAACTCGCTTAGAAGTTCGTTCTTAACCAATCTCTCAATCCTAAGATTTATTTGACCTAACCTTAGGTGCCAAAGTTGGGCATTTTCTTTAAGAGGAATTTTCTGTCTTTTATTCTGAGTTACTGTAGTTTTAAACAATTAAGTATTTAAGAGGGTTTTTGTTGCTAACGACATTAACACATAAAGGTTATCTTCGAGATATGCTGAACAAATATGTACACCATTCTTGTAAATAAACAATTTATTTACATTAAAAGTTAATGAATAATTTTATTCAAGCAAGCACTGTATAGAAATTAAGTTCATTTCCAAACTATAAACAACATAAATATTGTTCAATAAAAGAAACGATTTCTATAAACATAAACTAAGTCCTCCCACTGCCTTCATTGAAACAACGTGTCCAATTCCAACACGCATCGTCATTTCACCAGTCTCTAGCTTCCACCAGTAATCAATTCCCTGAAATGAAGAACATACGTGGTTAGCAGCGCCTGAATCAATTATCTAGATTGAATCATTATTCTCCACTAAACATGTTTCCGACAAGAGTAAATCATATTTAACTTGTTTAGCCTTCTTATTTTTTGCCAAGTATTTAAGACAATCCCTCTTCTAATGTCCCTCTTCTAACGTCCCTCTTTGTTGGAATGGAAACATACTTCCTTTGCAGCCTTGGCCTTCTTGCCCTTTTAGGCAGTAGCTGGTGGGTTAATCTTCCCCTTGATGGAGTTGACATCCAACAAAAGTAAGCAATTAGGATCTTAAGCACTCTAACTATATCAATTTTAGTGGATTAACATGCATATTCATGGTTTTCTAAAATATTACGGTTTCAAGACCATTGTAGATCACACCAAATTGTTCCAATCAACTCGTGAATTCTCTTCAAGAACTTGTTGTAGACTACCACAAGGATCTTCTCTACTAATCTCAGACCTTAGACTAGATTGTGAGATCCAAACGGAGAGGAATTTGGGATGATTTTGAGAGTTGGAGAGAAAATTTTGATGCAATTTTTTCTTCTCAAAATTGGAATTGCATGACATTTTTTCATTGAAATTAAAAACCAGTATGTATTGAAATTGATCATACAACCAAATTTAATAATTAATAGGACACATCACATTCAAACCTCACATTCAAACATTAAATTAAATTATTAAAAGATAATTAAATTATTAAATTAAATTAGTAAAAGAAAATTAAATTGAATTAAAAAGAAAATTAATTATTAATGAAATGAATGTGAGGTTTAAATAATTAATTAGTTAATTTAATAATTAATCTAATATCAAATATTAAATTAATAAAATACCTAATTCAAACATGAATCTTTATCCATGTAATTTAATGTTTAGATCAAATTTAAATATTTTCAACTCTCCAAAATCGTTTAATACGATAATTAAATATTAATTATATCGAATATAATAATCCAAGCCCTAAATTGAATTTGAACATTTCAAGTTCTCTCAACACTCTATTCTAAGGTTTAATCTATTTACGAGCTAATAGAGAAACCTAATGGACCTACAGATCATAAACTCCAACTATTTGAGATTAATTGGCTAAACTACTTTAATTGAATTTATCCCTATTCATTAACTACAGAGACACTTCACTATAGCTTAGTAGTTTCATTCTCCTCACTTTATATATATTTATGTCTACTTGATTTAACCATAATTAGTAAGTCGATCCTTCACAGGTCGTTCGTATTTATAGCTGGGTCAAAATTACCATTCTACCACTATAATACATCTTGTTTCTTAAGTCTCCACTAATCCACTAATGAACAATTGGTTTATGGTCCTACCAATAAACTGAGTCCCTCTTAGCCATTGAGAGGGTGGGGTCCCTTGTTCAAGACTATGAATCAGTACTTAAGGAAACACTATCTACTAATCCTGAAACGGGTAAGGGTGTATTCCATCATGTAAGACTATATCCCCAACTATCTATCCGGTTTTACTCCTAAAATTGGAGGCTTATTGAGCGACAATGATGAGTCACTCTCACCTAGGTAGATTAAAAGATAATCTCGAATAACAGGAGTTCATAGTTAGCTCAGGATTGAGATCAAGTTACCTTAGGTCATCAAATTGAAATAGTTAGTTTTAACAATAAATAACATTATAAAGAAAATTGATTATTTTGTGGTTTGGTCTTATGCAAACATCTTTTGCATAGGATGCCTCCACTCACATGTCTCCACATGAATGACTTTGGGATCACATCGTTTGTATTAATATACAAAGTGGGTCGCATCCATAATTTCCCCAGGATAAGGTACCTGATGCATGTAATTGTGTGATGCGTTATGATGTGAGTTTGCGGTGATGTGTATTATGCGGTGATCATGCAAGTTTTTCTAACAAGACCCAAGTATAAGCCTTATTAGGTTTCCTGGTAAGTCCAAGGTCGAACATAGGGACTACTAAGTAAATATGCGACAGTCACTTTGATTCTCTTGCGGTAGTAAAAACAAATGAAGTGGATGATGCTTTGATTAACGTTTTTTTCTATACGACGGAGTTTGAACGCAGAGTTGATAAATGCGAAGAGTTACAATGAGTATGCGATGAAGGGGTTGAGAAGGGGTTTAGCTAGTATTTCCTAAGATTATGCACAAGTTATTGATCATGCTACACACAAATAACAGCACGTCATCTCTCAATGCAGAATGCCTTAACTCCTATTTCTAGGACACATGCGATGTGTATATGAAAAAGTCGATAGGACTTATGTCTAAGCCTCTATTTTTGTCTATGCGATGATGAATAATGCACACATAAAACAAGGTGACCACATACAATCATTCCTATTTCTAGGGTGCATGCGATGTGTTAATAGCAATAGAACTTATGTCTAAGTTTCTATTTCTTGCTTATGCAATTCTAATCTGACTCTCTCAAGCCTAGATTCTAATCTAACTCTCTCAAGTCTAGATTCTATCTTTAGACTACTCTCTCAAGTATCTCTAAAGGGTGAATGATGCATACATAAGACAAGATGATCGCATAAAATGTAAATCTTAAGTCATGCTAGTTAAGTACTTCTCAACTCATTCAGAAATTTAGTTACTCATGCGAAGTATGGAGAGATTGAACTTAGATTGAAATGAGATTTCTATTTCCTATAAATAAAGTACTGAATACAAAATAACAAATGGAATTGAGAGATAAGAAGCCCGGTAAGCAATGTCTTGCTTCCCGTGGCCTTTTACATTGCTCTTTTTCACTCAAACTCTGTTCTAGATGTGTATTCTTGCTCTCGCAAGTGTTGGCACTCTCTCCTTTGTAACGCTTTCCGGGAGTCTCTCGATCTGTCCGGGAATGATCTCTAGGCTTCCTCGTCTCCTTGTTCGTCTTCATCTTCTAAGTATATCTACGAGTATGTACGTGAACGGACTACTAACTCTCTAACTTGTTACTTGTTAACTTCTTTTTCACTGATGGCCTTCGGTATTTATAGAGCTCAAGGTGAAGCAGCCTTTCTTGCTAATGATTGCAATGATGGGCGTCATTAATTCCCCTGCTCTGATGGCCTTCAGTGTATCTTTAACGGCTTGTCAACTAAATTCGGATTCGACCGTCATCAGCTTTCTGTCCCATCGTGATTTATTATGTTGTCACCTTGATGCGCAATCTTTATGCGGCCACCTTTTTAAGAAGCTTCTCACGATCGCATACGATCACATGACTTGCGATCGCAATTTTCAAGCGCGCTGACATCTTGTTCCTTTGGATCGCAATTTCCCTTGCGCCATCGCATTTTTCCTGCACAAAATAAGTACATTAACTACTTTTATGTGATGAGCGCTTGCGATCACAATTCCTATCAGTTTAACGCTTTTGGACATGATATTGCTTATTTTGCCATCACATTCTCTCATTGTTTTACTTATTTGAGCTATAATAACTTGTATTTTTACCAGTTATTAGTACCCAACCCTATGCATATATTTATAGACCGTTTTGGCTATATACTAAAACTTGATCCTCTTTTATGTCTCTAAATAAAGTTTAAGTATTCGTGTGGATTCATTTAGTTTATTGGATTTAGTAATTTATAAATGCAATTTGTACATCCAATAACAACTTTATGGATAAACCTCAATAATAATTTTGTTGCAAATGGAATATATTTAAGGTTTACAAACTATGAGTTTTAGGACATATAACTCAACACCCCTGGTCTCCCTTACTCTTCTTCTAATTTTTGGTGCCAGAAGAAGAAGGAACATGCTTACTTCCAGATATTGAACCTCTTTAGAA
Organism: Benincasa hispida; assembly: GCF_027475165.1. Taxonomy (NCBI): domain Eukaryota; kingdom Viridiplantae; phylum Streptophyta; class Magnoliopsida; order Cucurbitales; family Cucurbitaceae; genus Benincasa; species Benincasa hispida. The sequence goes on from NC_143486.1 coordinate 10,593,296, forward strand.
CTTCTTGGAGGACAAGGCAACATTTGTCTCACCCTTCTATTCTTTGATTTTCATCAAGGATTGATGAGTCTGTAGCTCATTGAGCAAGGTGGTCTAGTTGTAGTCAATTTTGTTCATAATAACATTGCTACAGAACTGTAGGAAACTTTCAGGTAAAATTTCCAAGATAAAACTAACCTGGGTGGCTTCATCAATGACAGACTCATTCATTTCTGCCACATTAAAGTGGACCATCATGTTCAGAACATGTTCTCGAATAGAGGCCCTCTCTTGCAACAGGCATTAAAGATGAATTTAAAAACATCATGTTTGAGCTGAATGGACGGCTATCTAAACATTCCCCTCAGGGACTCCATAATCTCACAGGTAATGAGCATGGGCTCATGCTTCTTGGCCAAGATTTTAAATAAGTTTGCCAAGTTATACGCTCGGGCCTTTTCATTCACTTTGGCCTATCGCTCATATGCCTCCCAAAAATTTCAGGTGGCATTAGCAGGTGGGACTTAAGGATACTCCTTAAAAGAACGAATTGAGGATCATCGATGATCAGCACTGTATTGATAGTATTTTTCCATGTAGTGTAGTTATTGCTGTTAAGTTTGTAGACAACAAGCAAATTTAAAGTAGCAGTTGTCATGTTTGAATATGCAGAAATCATACAATTTATTTATATCAATAATCCAAGCATTACCCAATTTAACCAACCAATCAATTAGCAAAATAAACTAACGCACCCCATGTGACATCTATTTTGCAATGATGTTTCAGTGAGGTAGGGTAAAAGCCACTATAGGGTGATCATTTACCACTTTACTAAACTAAGACTATCTCAACCAATAATTACACCAGAATGATTCTTGTTCCTATAATTATTAGTCATCATTGTTTGGTCCATAAATTCTTACCTTACTTAATATATTCTTGTAAGTGTAACCCCTCATTTTAGATTCTAGAGTTCCGCCCCTGAGCCAACTGTAGGGAAAAAACCGTTTGGGGTAAAAATAGAAGCGATCTTATCCATTTCTAGAGTTTGAGTAAAAAGTCATGCAAATTCCATCCATAGGGGGGACACAAGCAAGGTGTCTCGAGGCCGAGCATGAAAATTTACTACAAACTAATGAGAGAGATCAAGGGATGTGTTGATACACGCTCTCACTTACTATAAACACTCTCTCTATTCACCTTGTTATTGACCTACACAAACACCACCCGTAGGGAGACACAAGCAAAGGTGCCTCGAGGCCGAGTATAGGTCTCACAGTATGAACTTTTAGGGAGAAACGTGATAGGACAAAATGAAGTATCATATACCCCGTTTTCCTCCCACTGAGTGTTTTACCTAGAGTTAATTAACTTAGAAAAAATGGTTAATTATTTTTACTGAGTATTTGTTAACTTTGCCCAATATAACATTTACAGATAGTGGTTTTTCGTTTCTGCTAGCTTAAATACCTTAGCCTAGATAGAACGGTCTTTAGATAAAGGTCTCTTAAAGATACATTTATTAAAAATTTAATATTTTATGACAAAATAATTTAATCCAATTAAACTGATTATAAGATTAAACATATTTCCAATCTTATTAGATGTATTGTGATCATAGGTCTAAAGTGAATCAAATTTTAAACTATTAAAAAATGATTTAAAATCTATGTGAGCATGCAACTCTTTATTTTAATAATTTCTAATTTCATTTAACTTATAACTTTTATAAAGTAAAATGAACAAATTAAAACTTAAGATTGTATCTAATAACATACTTTAAAAAATTATAACATTTATAATTAACTTAAAAAGGTGTCATGCACATGAAATCTATTTTTCGTTACTAACCATACATAACAATTATATACTAAAGTAATGAACAATAATAACATACATCCATACATAATAAACTATATATTATAACATTTATAATATACATGATGCATGAATATGTTATTTGTGCATGCAAACATATATTATAACTATTATATTATATGATGCATGAGCATGCTTAATAAAAAACATACAAGCTTATAATACAACATTTATATTAAAATGATGCATGAATTAATGTATATCCTATGGTGGGTTTCTCTCTATATGACATATAAATAAAATAAAATAACCATACATCCAATGCATAATTAAACCAACAATATTTTGGACCAAGATTGACCTTCTAAATAATTAATTAAATTAATATAACTATTATATTAATCAAATTAATCAAAAAACTAATTATTACAAATAATAATTTAAAAAATAGGAGAAAAATTGTTGTTGAACCATTGGAGAAGTCGAACGGCTGGTTCAAATCGCCTAGACTACAAACCGCTAGCGAAAAAATTAGTCTGTTTCGCGTCAACAGTACCGTAGCGCAAGAAAACAATTTTTGTCACATCGTTTCGAAGCGCCGCGATGCTATTGTATAGAATGCTTCTATACAACTCGTTTATGCTCCGTTTTCCTCCATTTTTGCCCCACAAACTTCGAGTCTTCGCCAAAAACTTCCACGAACGACCCAAACTTTAAGAACTACAAACTCAATAGCAAATTATGCCCAAAAACAACGGGCCCTTACATACCGAATTGTAAATTAAGCAGCAAAAAACTACACAAACCAATCCTAAAACATCCAAAAATTGCAATTCCCCACATTCATCAATCATAAATGCAGAAATAGTAAAAGTCCACCAATTATTCTAGATTTAATTCTAGAAAAATAAAATTAAGACTCAAAATCGCGCACTCTGATACCTATTGAAGGATGCGCAAATATCCACAGCATAAACGAATCGTGGTCCAATTTTATTTTTATATGGAAACGTAAAATTCAGAGGGCAAAATTAATGATATGCATTTAAATTACAACATGCTTTACAAAAAAATCATAATAGGAGAAGTTTTGGAATACTTACCCTTGAAGACTAGTTTCTTCGTATAATTTCTCTCTGATCTTGAACTCTTCGAATTTTTCTTGGATCACGAACTCCCAAGAGATAGTAGCCAATGAAAAGGATACCAACACCGAATTACCTTGATATTCTCTATAGGGTGAGAATCTAGGTGAGTTTGTGGGCAACGTGAAATTTTGGCTAAGGGAGAGATTTTGAGAGGAGGCATTGCAGAGAATTCTAACATGGAATCCTTCTGTGTTTTTGCATGCGTTAGCTGGGGAAGGGCAAAAAAAAAATAATAATAAACTTAAACTCCGTTCAAAATCAACCCCACTTGAAAGAGAGAATAAGGGAGAAGTTATTTATATAACTCCCTCCCTTTAATTATTAAAATAAAATTGAAAACCAAAATTTTAATTTAAATAATATATATATAATAACTAACTTATTATATATAACATATATTATACTATAGGGTATATCTAATATAATATAGGTTAGTTTATATTATATCTTATATAATATAACTTATAGTTTGATATTCTCTCATTTAACTTATAATATTTAATATGAATTAAATTCATATTAAATTTAATCTATAGTATTTATATAAATCATATTTATATAATTAATATTCAAATCATTTTCAAATATTTATTTCCTCTCAAATAAAATTTTATATTATAATGTATCAAATACATTGTATTAATTATATCTTATATAATTAATTCATTTTATTAATTTCAACAATTCAAATTAATTTAAAAGTAATTTGATTCTCATTAATCTCAGTTGAGTTACTGAGGAGACCTTATGGACATATAGATTGAAACTCCAATGATACTTGATTAATTAATTAAAATCTTTAATTAAATTAATCAATTTTCATTAACTGTCCGTCACTCCACTAAAGATTGACAGTTGCACTCTTTGTACCATAGATATATTTATGTGTCCATTGGGTATAAGTAATCGACGGTGCATGATATAACCAATCAACGGTGCGTTGACCCTTCACAAATTATTCATAAGTACAGTTAGGTCAAAATTACCATTTTTCCCTGTAGTTACATCTAACTCTTTAAGTATAACTGATCTCTCTAATGAACAATATGTCATAGTCCAACTATGACTAAACCCCTCTCGAGCCAGGAGAGGGTGTGATGCCACATTGTTCAAGCCTCGGAATCAGCCCTAAGGGAGAAATTTATCTACTTTCCTTAACAATAAGGAATGAGTGAATTCCTTCTTACGAAGTATGTTCCCAGCTCCCCAATCAAACGAATCCTCAAAATGGAAGGCATATTGAGTTGGCGATATAGGCCACTCTCACCTATGCAAATCAAAGGACCGCCTTCATAGACAGGAATTCACAACTCACTTAGGATTCAGATCAAGTCACCTATGGTCATCCTGGTGAAATGTAAGTCTCTTCTATCAATGATGTTATATAGAGAGACTATTGATTTCGTGGTCCGGCCTTATACAAACTCTTTATACATAACACCCTTGCTCACATGTCTCTACATGAATGATCAGGATCATATTATTTGTAGAGCTTTACAACAATTGTAACAACTATAAAGTGGGACGTTCGAAGTGTCACCAAGATAAGGTACCTAGCTTTATCCATCTACTACAAACAGTTTAGGTTATCACTTAAACATGATCCACTTGTATGTCTCCACATACATGTTTAAGTTACAGAAGATAACCTTGAATCTTAGCTTATTGGTTTTGTGGGTTAATGATCAAATAAAATGTCTCAAACTTTATTAGATAAATAAATTGTTTGTAGTACAATTACAAACTACAAGACCCACGAGATTTAGGGTATCAACTCCAACAAACTCAACTCAAGAACAAAGGAAACAAAGAAAGAAAGAAAGGAGAGAACTCTTCGCTTTGGAATGAAATGCTATAAATGAAGATTCAAGTTGCTATTTATAGACTAGCAACTTGGTAACTCTAAAAATTGAAACATTTATAAAATTTAACTCAATTGAGTTGTTACTTGACAAAAAACAAACATAACTCATTCAAATTGAAAAAACTATAAATTTAACTTTCATACATATTAAATTTGTACGTGACATCATTTAACTTGAAGTTTCAATTCAATTTGAAAGTTTCTAAATGGTAAATTTAATCTACAAAATTAAATCCATTTTTTATGTTTCAAATGTTCACCATACTTTCACTTTCTTTCATTATATGTATCCAACATATATAAACAAAAGTCTATAACTTTATAGGCTAAACTTTTAACTTTATATGTACATTTGTGCCCTCACTTGAAATTTTGGATCCACTGCTATAGTGTGTGTGCAAAATGCATCACATGTAGCATAGGTGAAAGTTTTTTAATTGCAATAAATATATCAGCATATTTTTAATGTCAAATTAATTATATTCATTATTATAGGTAGTTAAATACTTAAATACTCTCTATTAAAAAAAATACTTAATTACTCTCCATTCTAACATGGGTTGTAGAGGTAGGGACCGTATGTTTAGATGCAAAATATCCAAAGAAATGATTGTGATTATACCAAATTAGGATGCTTTAATGTTCTAAAAAAAATGCTTTAAAGAAGTAAAAAAAGTTTTGATCAAACTAAAATATATATACTAAGAGGGCTATATGAGATCATTTCTAACTTCTCTTATTGTCTATCTTTTTATAATGTCCATTTTGCCCTCAAAATCGCATCGGTTGATGTCTTTTGAATTTCTTTCTCTCTATTTAATTTACATTCATTTTCTGTCATTAGATTTTTCATCAATCTTTCTTTTGTCATCATATCATATTTTTGTGTACCTGTGCTACTTTTGGTAGAGCCTCTTTTTTTTTTTCTTTTTTTTTTCCATTAATCCTTGGATTAGTGAAGAATTTAAAATCACATACGTACTTCATAAAAATATACAAATTTCTTCACGGAATAACTATATTTCTTACTCTTTCTTGTTTGTTTATTGCATTTGTTCATGTTTTATCTTTTAAAAAAGATAATTGCAATTGATAGCATTTTTAGGAATAATAACCAAATGTATAACATCATTTTTAAAAAAATTGCAAATATAGTCAAGTCTATCAGGTCTATTAATGATAGAATTCTATCGTTGATTGACTCTTACCAGTGATATGGTCTATCATTGATAGACTCTTACCAATAATATGGTCTATCACTGATAGACATTCAAATTTAATCATATTTTTAATTCTTTTTACATTATGTTATATCTGCTAATATTTTGGGTCTATTGTCTATATTTGTAATTGTCTCTTTAAAAATGTGTTTATTCCATTGTTTCATTTTACTAATAACATTTAAAATTATAAATGAAAATATCTAACTTCATTTTATCTCTTTTATAACTTTTAAAAATTTAAAATCAATAAAAATCATATTAGTACAATCATTCATACTTCACTCTAGCTCTAGAAAATTATAATTCAAGTATTTTTAACTACATCCAATATATTTCATGTTTATTATAAATTAATTTTATCTATTATCTTTCTTGTTACTTTTAAATTCATTTCAAATACTTACTATTTAAATATAGTTAAAATTAAATACATTTGGAAATTTATGTTCTAAAGATTTTTAACTACATATATTATACGTGTCCTATTCTCAAAAACTAATATATACATACGTGTATATATATATATATATATATTTGTATACTTATATGTGTGAGAGAGGCCTATTGGCCCAAATCTCTAAGACTCATTATCCAAACTCTTATAGATACCCTCTTCCATCTTATGGCTAACTTTTATATCTATGAAGCGTAAATACTTCATGTGAGGCAAAGAATCCGTATTAGACATGTATCGAATATCAATACTTCCAGATACTTCCCAGATATGTATCTGACACACGATTTGACGTATCTATTTTTATGCATACTTTCTTTTAAAGAAAAAAGACAAGTAACTCATCTAATCTTTCTCAATCTAAAACTAGGCAATTTATTTAAAAAGCTCACTACTCGAGTCCAAAATTAAAAGAAAAAAAAATAACGTACCAAACTCTAGAATAGAATTATCTAATCTTCATCTTCACATTTGAGTCCCCACAAAGTCCACCAAAATATAAACCATTTGGCTATCTTCAACAATTCAATGAAGAAGTTCTTCGTTTATCTTCATATTTCTCCATCTAATCTTCTTCTTCTTCTTCTTCTTTACAATATAGGTCACTTTTCTATTGCATTTTATTAACTATTATACTTCAACATCTTAGATGTTGTTTTTTTTTTTTTTTTTTTTTTGTATTACAGTATTTGTATTTTATATATGCTATTGTTATTAACTTGTATGCTAAATTTATCTATATCCTAAATTTTTTTAAAGAAAAAGAAAAATATATTTTCAACGTATCAAGTCCTTGTTTTTTAAAAATATATATATATTAAAAAAATATATAAAAAAATGATGCATTCTTAGACATATCCGTATCTTAGTTTTTTAGAAATTGACGAATCGTCGTATCCGATCGTATCCATATCTTGTAGCCGTATTTGTGTCTATGCTTCATAGTTTTATATAGTGCCTATATAACTTTTGTTTAATTAGAATATTACATCATATATGAGAGTTGGAGTTTTAACCTACAACTATTTAGGGAAATATGCCATACTACTAAGTTATATATGTTATATTGGCCTAAATGAAATCTATAATTTTATTTTTCTTCTCTACCTTATTTGATATTAGTTAGGTCGGTGTATTGAATTTAGCTTTGATATTCAATTCTATAGGTGTAAAATATTTTATTGCCTCTCATGGTAGATTAGCAATAATGGTAGATTAGCAATAATTTGATAATATGTTTTATGTTAATGTTGTGAGAAAAAATAAAATAACTAATAAAACTTGATTTATTAATTATTAGCATTAATGATCAAATAAATGTTATTCAGTGAAAACTAAATTAATAATTAGTCTACTTGAAACCAAATTCATTAAAAATATATATTTTTTAAAAAGAGAGAAAAAAAAATCGATTTTTTTAGTACCATAAATAGAAGCATAGAGATTTAAACCTTTAAACTATAATAAACGTCAATTGTTATTGAGTTGCATCATTTTAGTGCAAAAATTTTATTTAAACAATTTTATAGGGTGTGTGAATTAAAATTATATAATTGTATTAATTATAACTCTTAATTTTCACATGTGTATCAACTTACTTTCTTCATTAGAATTCATTTGAAAAACATGATTGCCATCATTTTTACTCATTTGAAAATTCATCATTGTATCGAAACTCCTAAACTTTTGTAAGTAAATTAATTTAGACCTTCCATTAGAATTTCCTTTGAAAACTATAATATATCAATCATCAGATGTGGGTAGATTTATTCCTCAATTTTTCTCTACTTGTTTAATTAGGGAAAAAAGAAGATTAAAAAAATGCCCCCTTCGTTAAATCCGATATTTGAAAAAGAGTACACATGTGAAGATGATGTTTCTAATGAATAAGTATAGCTAGTGGCACAAAAGGCCGTGGAAGAGTGAATCTTGCTTTTTTCAATCTCTTTATCCTGAGCGGTTTACGTTGTTAATGTCTTGGGATGTTATTTTGTAGTTTGTTTTGGTTTTCCTTTTCCTCGAAATAATAATAATAATCTAAAAAAAATGTAATTTATCTGAATCTATGTTAGCCCACGTACTTTGAAATGTCTAATTCCAGTTCATGTATTTTCAATGAAACTTAAATTAAGTTCCTATTTATAGTTTATTGTTAATTTTTTAAGAATTTTTTGTTATCTATTTGCAATTTTACTATAAATTTTGAATACATATTCACTTACTGTATATCCTAGCATGAAATTTGATATTATTATTTAACTAATATCAACAAAAATAGGAAAAATTACCTTTTCAATCCCTAAATTTTTTAGAATAGTTTCAATTGGTTGCTAAGTTTTCAAAGCATACCTTTCTAGTCCCTAAGTCTTTAAAAATAGATTTAAAAAGTCTCACATTAATTTTTTATTATTATTTTAAATTACAAATTGATATTTTTAAGATTACCTCTTCACTCTAAAATTATTTTTTAAACATATTTTTGTAATTCAAAATTTTACATAATTATATGAAGTGAAAATAGAAAATAGTTCATGGACCTTTTAAACATATTTTCAAAAACTTCGGGACTAAAAAAGTAAATTTTGAAAACATGACTAAATGCACATATTTTAAAAAGTCAGAGACAAAAAATATATTCTGAGAACTCAAGGACCAAACGTAAAATAAATATTGAGAAATTAACTTTAATATTTATTGAAAATATAAAAATTAAAATTAAATATTTGAAAATACACTATGAATAAGAAATATATGGTAAACAAATTTCAAACTATTTCAAACTATAGAAACTAAAATATTATTTTTTTAAAAAATGTCATTTAATTGCTTAACGTATCATATAACATTTACTTCAAAGTAGGTAATTTTTAATTTCAGATTGATTATTTTCTTTTAAAAAAACCTAATTTCAAACAAAATTTTAAACTTTTGCCTATAGAACAAATTAATTATAAATTTATAATTTGTTGTTTGTTCCTCACCGTCACCGGCCCCAACATCATCGCGTTTCAGACTACTGTCTTGACGTACCATTTCATTTATAAATTCAACTAATTATTGTAAATTTTTCCTTAACCCTGTTTTTTCCTTCGGAAAAAAATATAAAATTTTACCAACCCACATAAATTTATCGCATCTTCACCATCAAATTCCCACTAATATCGAAAATAGCATCAAGATTAGCGATGCCCTTATGCTCAATTGGACAGAATCAAAGGGGGGAAATCTTCGTCGCCTTCGATCACAACAAATATGAGGCAATAAAAGCTTATCTAGGCCTTTTTAGAGTCTCGATGATGTCCAGGTGAAAGCTTCAGCTGGGTTTATTCTATTTCTATATCCGCTGTGAGGAAGTAAAAGAATCCCCAATTTGGGTACTGCCCATTATCAGATCAGCTGTGATTTTCAGGTCTGTTCTTCTTTCCCTTTTCCCCATTTTCACTTTTCGAAAATTGTTACAGTTTGAGGGTGTTATTTGTTTTATTCTGTTTCTGTCTGTGTTTGAAGATTGATTTGATTGATGGTTTTTATGTGGGTTTTCTCAGATTGATTTCTTAGTGTCTTTTAGAAATTGGGCATTTGGATTGAGAATTCATGGGGAATGCTTCATCGATGCTCACTCAATATGATATTGAAGAAGTTCAAGAGCACTGCAATAAACTTTGTGGGTTAATTTTATCCTTGTCTTCCTTGATTTCTTTCTTTTGTTTATGTGAGTGGTTTAGTTAGCTTACTTTCTCTTACTATTTGCTCGTGTTTAAGTTAGTCTCCCAACAGGAAATAGTGTCCTTGTATCAGAGATTCTGCCAACTTGATAGAAATGCCAAGGGGTTTATTTCAGCTGATGAGTTCCTTTCAGTTCCTGAATTTGCTATGAATCCACTTTCTCAGGTTTTGAATTGAAATTTTATTCTTGTTCCATCATTCAACCTTGAAATTGAATCTTTTTTATGTGTTGGTTGTGTCATTGATGCCACTTATTAGCGAGTGATATCTTTGTTTTCTTCAGCGTCTGCTCAAGATGGTTGATGGCTTGAATTTTAAGGATTTTGTGGCTTTCTTGTCAGCATTCAGTGCTAAAGCTAGTGTGCAACATAAGATTGAATGTAAGTACATGTCTTGCTGCTGCTTGTTCACTTTTTTGCTGGTTTTGGATAAGGTTGAGTGTTCTAGTTGAAAATCAATGCTTATTTAAAACATAAGAGATCCCTGGCGATCATTTTTCTTGCAGTCAGTAGTAGTGAAGTTTGATGTTTAAGCCTAAAGGTCAATAATGTTATACAGGGAAAGGGAAAACTTGTCACACGTTTCTACTTGGAAGTCATGAAACTTTTTAGTCATGCCTCCCTCGAGTATATTGGAGCAACTTCGTCTCATGAAGCTGATTTATAAGTTATAATTGTTGATATCTAAGATGTTCTAGCATAAGTTGTCACTGATAGGATTTTTGGGGCGTTTAGTTGGGTTATGGAGTCTAGAGTAAATATGTTGGAGTTAGTAAGTTTGTATTTGGGGTACATAGTTGTGAAGATGAAGTTCTTTGATAAATGTGCAAGAAAGAGAAAGAGGGGAAGATTGAGTTTCTTGGTAAATGTACAAACTTCAATAGTAAACATTATTGAGGTCGGTGGAGTTGAATTATTTAACACCTACTTATGAAGTTGACCGGCCAAACACCCAGTAAGATAACCCAGATATCATACAGGTTATAGGTTAGGCGACTAAAACTTTTTCTCATGAACTCACACTAACCCATTAAATTGACTTCAATTATCATGGCTCTGAAATACTCTGTCAAGGAATTTTGTCACCGTAGAAAACTACTTTGAGACAGTTATTTCGTATTAATAATTGCCAGTGTCTCTTTATTTCAGTTATTTTCAAGGTATATGATGCCGACTGCAATGGAAAGGTGTCTTTCAATGATATAATTGAAGTGCTTCGGGATTTGTCGGGTCCATTCATCTCCGACGAGCAGAGAGAGGTATGGCATCTTCCTTCCCTTAGTTTTACTTTTACATTTTGTATCTATATTGCGTTTTCAACTTAACTGTCATCTGAGAACGCAAAGTGATTCATCAAGTATAATAAACGTAGCACATAAAACCTCTGAGACATCAATCCGTTCAGTTATTTGGTGCATCGAGTAATCTAATAAAATGAAGTTGATTTCTCCATTATTATATTCCTGCTTGTGAAAGGCATCGACAGTGCTTACTCTGCTCAAAAGGAACAAATTTGATCCACTCCTAACACATGAAGTAGAATAACTGAATCTTTCGCTTTGTGCTCATATTATTTCTTTTCACCTTCATAAACGAACCCCTGTTAGATTGGGCAGGAGTATAATAGTTTCTCCCTTCCCTTGCAGCAAGTCTTGTGCCAACTATTACAAGAAGCAGGCTATACAAGAAACTCTCAGTTGACACTCGATGACTTTATTAAGGTGCTTGATAAACTCTTTTGCATAGTTCTTAATTTATCTAGTTTAACGTTCTTCATTTTTTGTAATTCTTTTGCAGGTTCTTGGTAATTCAGGCATAAAAATGGATGTAGAAGTTCCAGTCGATTAGTTGTTGATTTGTTAATTCACTTTCAAGAAAAAAGTTAAACACAAGGAGTCTCAAGTAAAATGAAGTTTGTGATGTTCCATTCAGAACTTAGACCAGAATGTACACATCTGCTTCAGTTCATCTCTGTTGCAGAAAGTTGTAATGGAAGAGACTGCCCTTTTCTTTTTCATAATTTGTAAAGAAACTATCAATAATGTCAATCAATGATTTCCTTTTGTAACTGAGATCAAATCAATGTCGACTCACAAATGTCAACGCAGATAAAACAACAAACTACATGATTTCATTGAAATATCTAACCACACTAATTTATCTTTTCAAAATAACAAAAAACCTAATTTATCAGTTTATACAGTTATAATCTGCAAAGAGAAGTGGAAATCAAACAAAAATATCCTCTGTTCTCAGCTTTCTCAAATTTCTTCTTTTTATAATTATTTTTATTAGTTGTTTTTATAATTATTTTTTTAGTACAACTTCGAGGGTGGAGATCAAATTTTTAACTTTTAGGGAGAAATATCATAGAAAATTTGTACGGATGACCCAAAATTGGGCCGAAAATGTCAAATGACCCAATTTTTAAAAAAAATTAAATGAATCTCAGCTGACGTCAGATTCAGGTGAAATTACCAAAATAGACTCGCGCGTACGCGAAAAAGCATTCCTCACACTCACTCTCGATCTCGCTCTCCCTCTCACTGATAATCCATTTGCAAATATTCATAGAACAATGAGTCATCTTCTTCCCCTCTCGCCCATCTCGCCCTATCCGGTCTTGCTCTCATCTGTCTCGTTTGTTGAGGTTGATGCCCTAAATCTCGTAGGATCCTGTAGTTTGTAATTGTATTGTACAAAGCTTTTTATTTATTTAAAAAAATATGAGATGTTTTATTTGACTTTTAGTAGCATTAAACCCACAAACTAATAAACTAACATCCAATGTTATCTTCTGTAACTTAAACATATATGTAGAGACATACAGGTGGATTATGTTTAAGTGATAACCTAAATGGTCTGTGGTCGATGGATAAGGCTGGATACCTTATCCTAGTGACAATACGAATGCGGCCCACTTTGTAGATGTTACAATTGTTGTAAAGTGCTACAAATGATCTGATCCTGATCATTCATGTGGAGACATGTGAGCGGAGGTATTCTATACAAAGAAGTTTGTATAAGACTAGACCACAAACTTACTAGTCTCATTATATAACGACGTTCATAATAGAGACTTACATTTCTCCAGGATGACCATAGGTGACATGATCTGAATCCTAAATGAGTTGTGAACTCCTGCCTAAGAAGGCGGTCTTTTGATTTGTATGGGTGAGAGTGGCCAACTCAACGAACCTACCATTTTGGGGATTCGTTTGATTAGGGAGCTAGGAACAAAGCTACACAAGATAAAATTCATTCCTTCCCCGAGATCTGGGTAAGTAGATAAATTGCTCTCTTAAGGGCTGATTCCGAGGTTTGAACAATGTGGCGCCATACTCCCTCCTGGTCCTAGAGGGGTTTAGTCACAGATAGACTATGATTTATTGTTCATTAATGGGATCAGTGATACTTAAGGAGTTAGATGTAACTACAAGGGCAAAACGGTAATTTTGGCCTATCTGTAGTGCAAAGAGTGCAACTGTTGGTCTTTAGTGGAATGTCAACAGTTAATGGATGATGAATAAATTAACTAAAGAGTTTAATTAATTATTCAAGTATCATTGGAGCTTCAATCTATAGGTCCATGAGATTCACTCTATAGCTCAATAAGATTAAATGAGAATCAACTTTTGATTAATTTGAATTGTTCAAATTAATTAAGGGAATTAATTATATGTATTATAATTAATTTAATTTAATTATATATGATTAATGATTATAATATATTTTATACATTATAATATAAAGTTTATTAGAGAAGAAATAAATATTTGAATATGATTCAAATATTAATTATGTAAATTGGATTCATATAATTAAATTTAATATAAATAGAATTTATATTAAATGTCATTGGTGAAAGAATTTGAACTATAAGTTATATTGTATTTGATACAATATAGAAACTATAGTTTATATGTTATATGTGATATAACATAAGTTATGTATATATATATATAATAAATTAGTTATTATATATGTGTGTGTATATATATATATATATATATATATAACCTATTAATTTTAGTTTTATTTTATTTTATTTAAATTAATGGGAGTGAAATAACTTCCTTCTTCTATTCTCTCTCAACACACGTGCTGAGTGGGAGATTTGGTTGGGATTGGTTTTTATTCTTCTTTTTGGTTTTGACAGAGAGGAAGTAGATATAGAATAGTTCTCAGAAAAAATATTTTCCCCAATCTTTCTTCTCCTCTTTCAATAATCTTTCCCTCACCAAAAATCATAGAGCCCACGAAACTCCTGTGATTCTCATCTTAGAAAATACAGATGACTCATTCGTGATGGTATTCATTTGAATATTTTGTTCGTTTCGTATGTGACGATTTTGGAGAAGGATTTTTTGAAGAAAAGTTCTTCAAATGTAAAGGATTCTTATCCCTTTTTCTCTTTTCTCAATTGATATTAACATGTTGTATTTTTTGTTTAATGCATAATATTTTGTTTGATTCTATAAAACTGTGCGTTTTGTAAAAATTGGGATTTGGGACCAATCCCCATTTCTGCTCAAGGACCTTCCCCAGTTCCTTCAATTGGTATCATAGACAGGTTTTTTGCCCAAATTTTTTCCAAATTTTCATAATGATTTTTAAGTTTCATGGGATACATTTTGTCAATTAATTCATGTGATGAATATGTTACTGATGAATGATTATGATTATTGGATGTTTTCGGGATTGACACAGTTTTTTAATGGCTTTCAATTTACAATTTAATTTGTAAGGGCTCATGTGTTTAGGGCAATTTGTTTGCAATCGAGTATGTAATTTAAAGTCTTGAGTTGTTTGTGGCTATTTTGGTGGAATTCTGAAGAAGACAGGGCCAAAATCGGAGGAATTTCAAAGAAGATTGCAATTGTATAGTGCATTCTGTAGAGTAGTATTACAGCGTTGTGCCCTAGCATTGCATCGCTGCGATTGGGCGAATGGAATGTTCTATCCGTAGCATTGCGACGCTGCGAGACGGAAAGAATATTCTGGTCCGCGTCCGGTTCGGTTCATGGCTCAGCTAGTTCCTATCCAGTTTGGTTGGTTCGGTTGATTCTTGACCGGTTCGAAGGCTGGGCGGTTTGGTTCGTGCAATTCAAGGCATGGTTTGCTTGTTTTGAACCGGTTGACTAATAATTTTGTAATAGATATTTTTTATTAATTAAATTAATATAAGTGGTACATTAATTTAATTAATCATTTAAGTATCGAATCTCAGTCCAATGATTATTTTATTAATTATGCATTTGATGCATGATTTTAATTTATATATATATGTCATATTGTATGTCATATAGCATAAAATTCCACCATAGAATATGCATTTAATTTCATGCATCATTTATATTATAAATGTTATAATATATATAATTGCATTATTTTTTTTTATAGCATGCTCATGCATCATACATATAATATAAGTGTTATACTATATGTTTGCATACATTAATAACATTGTCATGCATCATTTATATTATAAGTGTCATAATATATAGTTTTATATATGTATGGATGAATGTTATTAAATATTTCATTACCTTATTATATACATGTTATATATAGTTAGTAATAAAATGGAATTGCATGATGCATAACATTACCTTAGGTAATTTATAATTGTTATAATTTACTAAATATGTCAATAAATGAAAATGTATGATTTTAATTTATTTCATTTATTTTACAAAAGTTATAATTAAATGAAATTAGAAATAAAATTGATAATTCAGAATTGTATGCAAACCTTAGTTTAAATTCATTTTTTTAAAAATAAGTTTTAAAATATGATTCACATAGACCTAAGATCACTTTTCTAATAAGATTAGAAATTAAGTTTAATTTTTTTAATCAGTTTAATAGAATTAAATTGATTATTAATTAAAAGATTAAATTCGTAACAAATGTATCTATAAGGGACCTTTTGTCTAAGGTTGGTTCTAGGGTATTTAAGTTGACGGAAACGTAACATCAGAACTTATATGAAAAGGTGAATTAGATAGATTTGTTACCAGCAATGGTTGATTGAAGTTTATTGAAGTGTTCAATAAACATTAATCAAAGTTGTTTAACCATGATTTATGAAAACCTTAGGCACAGCGGAAGTCAAAACACAGAATCCAAACATATTTAAAATTGTCATTTAAAACCGAATAATTTTGCATTGGAATAAACAGAAAAAATAAATTAAGCATGCAATACCCAAAAACCTAATTATACAGGAAAAAACCTGCAATACAAATCTTTTGGGAATTTTGTAGATTTTGTACGAATTGGGAATGGGCACCACCACTTGGAGTCCTCCCTATTAGAGAGAACAGAATCATCGATCAAATTAACCTTCACCAATAACCATATAAATAATTTAGTTCCCTTTGACATAATCTATAGCGTTAATGCGCATCTAATATGCATTTTAACATATAGTTTTAATTTAATTAATTTAATTAAATTCAAAGTTCAATTAAATTAATTAATCATCCAATCTAATATTATATATTTAATTTAAATTTCCCATTGGAATCATATTCAAATATATTTCTCTCATTTAACATAAAGTTTTAATGCGCATCCAATGCACATTATTTTTAACCTATAGTTTTTAATATGAATCTTATTCATATTAAATGAATATTTGAACTTCTTTCAAATATTTTGTTCTCCCATTTATTAATTTTGAATCATATCCAAAATTAATAATAAAGTCTAAAATCAAACTTTGTATTAAAATGTATCAACATATTGAAGGAAATCGAATCCGAGATTTCCATGAGTAGCGGAAAATAGATCATTCCAAATTACAATCATGAATGAACATTACAAATTACAGTCGTAAACAAAACATATAGTTATGTAATCAATACAGAAATTGCAGCATGAAAACTACAAATGAACAAGGAGAATGCTACGAATGTTTGTCGACTCGTCTCCACGCTCCTTGCTCACGAACGCTCGAACACAGCAATTTCGAACGCTCGAATAACACGACCGTAGCACTGCATGAACACTTCGCACTCGTCCTCAGCGATCGCCTCAGTTACGAACTCCCCAGAAACACAAACGGGCTCCACATAACCTCTTTAGTATCGAGTTGAGTATGACACCACCAAGAAGGTTACCTTGGTATTCTCAGTGTGAGAATCCAGAGGGTAGGCTCTGTGTGGACTTGGTTTGAGGCATAAGAAGAAGGAAGGAACAATCGTGTACATGATTGGGCAAGTGAAAGAAGACAGAAACTTATCGCATAGTTTGGTGCCCAATCGTTTAGCTAAAGCTAAGCGATCGTCTAGCAAAAGCTAAGCGATCGTCTAGCAAAAGCTAAGCGATTGTTTAGCTCATTGCTTAGTACCGTGTCTGTCACCTACAAAACACTACACGATCGTTTACTTCGCTCAAGCTGTCGCTTAGTAAATCGATATTTACTTGACAAGCTCCGTGAGTTTCTTTTTGCGAGAGAGAAAACTCAAAACAATTTTTTCCCAAAAACTTACTAAAAATAGGAAAACAATTTTTCTTTTATCTCACGGTTACCATGAACCAGCAATAACCTCCCACTCAATTGGTTATTAGAAAAAGATTTAATTATCCAATAATTAATATTATTATAAATATAAATAATAACCAACTTATTATACTATATTTATAACCTATAGTTTTAATATTTCATCTCATGAAACATATAAATCATAATTCTTTTTCTATTCTATGGTACTTAATGTAAATCTTATTTGTATTAATCCTCCACTAGATGTATCTCATACATCATACCGATTATATCATATATAATCAAAATACCTCTTGCTAATTTGAACGTTTCAAATCAACACCAAGAACTGATCCTCAACTGAATCCATTGAGCTACCAAGGGGATCTTATGGACCTATAGCTCGAAGCTCCAACGGTACGTGAATAACTGACTAAACTCTTTAGTCACGGGATCCACCATCCGTTAACTGCCAGGTACTCCACTAAAGACCGATAGTTGAACTCTCCTTACCACAGATATATTATGTGTCCATCTTAACCAATCAGAAGTGCGACAACCCTTCACAGATCACTCTTAAGTACAACTCAGCCAATAACCGTTATGCCCCTATAGTTACATCTAACTCCTTAAGTACCACTGACCCCTCTAATGAACATAAGTCATAGTCCTACTATGAATGAGTCTTCTCTTCCAAAGAGAAGTTGTGGCCACTATGTTCAAGTCTTGGAATCAGTCTTTAAGGGAGCAATCTCTCTACTTATCCTTACTTCGGGAAATGAGTGAATTCCATCTTGTAGATTGAGTTCCTAGCTCCCAGATCAGACAAGTCCCCAAAAAGGTAGGCATGTTGAGTTGGCAATCTGGCCACTCTCACCCATATTAATCAAAGGTTCGCCCTCAAAGGTAGGAGTTCCAAAACACTCAGGATTGAGATCGTGTCACCTATGGTCGTTTAGGTGCGATGAAAGTTTCTAGTATCAACGATGTTATATACAGAGTCTAGTCATCTCGTGGTCCAGATATTATACAAACTCTTTGTATAGAACATCTCCGCTCGCACGTCTCCACATGAATGGTCATGATCTACCATCTGTAGTAGTTTACAACACTTGCAAACCTCTACAAAGTGGGTCGTATCCGTAGTGTCACCAAGATTAGGTATCTCACCTTAATCCTTATACTACATACCAATTTGGGTTATCACTTAAGGCATGATCCATTTGTATATCACATATACATGCTTAAGTTCATATAAGATAACCAAGGAGCTTTGTTTATTAGATATGAGTAAATGCCAGAATTAAATAACACTTATTTTATTCATCAAACAATGTGTATCTTTACAAAACAACGAGATTCCGGGAGAATTAGGACACTAATCCCAACACATATATTAAAAATTCTCAATTCTGAATTTGAAAATTTCAAATTCAATTTAATGACAAATTACCTCAATACCCTTTACAAGCTAGGAAGAAGGCCTAATAGACCTACAGATCGAAAGCACCAACGATGTGAGATTAATTGGCTAAACTTATTAACCAAATTAATCAATATTCCTTAACTGTGGGTACACTCCACTAAAGACCCATAGTTGCACTTTTCTCACTATAAATATGTTTAAGTGTCCACGGATATAGACCAATAAAAATAGGTTGGTCCTTCAAGAGTATTTGTAACACTAGTTGGGTCAAATTATCATTTTACCCCTGGGTTACCTCTACATCCTTAAGTATTAGGGCTCCTCTAATGAACAACCTATTTATGATCCAACCATTAAACAGAAACCCCTCTAGAACCAGTGAAAGGATAGAACTCTTTGTTCAAGTCTCGGAGACACCACTTAAGGAAACACTCATCTACTTATCTTGAAGTCAGGAAGAAGTGAAATCCATCTTGTATGATTATGTTCCCAGCTATCTACTCGGTCCTATCCCCAAAATGGAAGGCATGTTGAGTCAGCGAACTGACCACTCTCACCCATATAAATCAAAGGACAATCCCTCGTGAACAGGAGGTCATAATATATCCAGGAGTAAGACTAAGTTGCCCAGGCCATCCTATTGAAATAGAAACCTAACTAGTCAATGGAGTTACATCTAGTGGTTACTACTTCGCAATCCAGTCTTGTATAAACTCATTGCCTAGGATACCCCCACTCGCTTCCTATACGAAAGTGTTGGATCACTGTGTTTGTATCAAATATAAAGTGGGTCGTATCCATAGTGTTACCAGGATAAGGTACCCAACCTTGCCCCTATACTATAGATCCTTTAGGTTGTATCTTGAACATTGATTCCTATATGTCTCTACATACAGTTCAAGACTCATAAGATAGCCTACGATGTTAGTTTATTGGATTTTAGGATTAATAAGACAAAATTAAATAAAACATCAATAACACTTATTGAAAAAAATAGTAATAACTATTTATTAATAACGATCATTTAATTACATTCACTATCTATGAGTTTTAGGGTATAAAACCCAAAAAAACTCCTACTTGAACTAAAACTCTAATTAGTGGGATGTACATTACACGGAACGACGGGGATGTTACAAATACAGAGCAAAATACAATAAACTAGGGTATCTCATACCCATTACACATGTCCCACTTGCCCTAGATTACACAATGTACATATCTCGTAGACCTAGATTCTCTAGATGACTCTCAAACACTTTGATTGAGAGAGCTTTCGTAAATGGGTTGGCAATGTTGTGCTCCAAAGCAATCTTTATTACGATCACATCTTCTCGTTGTACAATCTCCCGTATTAGGTGAAACTTCTTCTTAATGTGCTTTCCTCATTTATGGCTACGAGGTTCTTTCGAGTTGGCCATAGTCTCGCTGTTGTTGCAGTACAAGGTGATCGACAAGTTCATGTTTGGAACAACTTCCAAATCACTTAGGAATTTCCTTAGCCAAACTACCTTCTTTGCTGCTTCATAAATAGCTACATACTCAGCCTCTATGGTTGAGTCTGCAATGTATCATTGCTTGATGTTACGCCATACTACAGCTCCTTCGTTCAGGGTGAACACTGATCCTGACATGGACTTCCTAAAATCCTTGTCAGTTTGAAAATTAGAGTCCGTGTATCCCGTAAGGATCAAATCCTTAATTCCATACACTAGCATATAGTCCCTCGTTCTCCTAAGATACTTGAGGATATTCTTAACCACAGACCAGTGGTCTAACCCTAGATTGGATTGGTACCTACTGACTATTCCCATTGCATAACAAATGTGAGGTCCAATGCGAAACATAACATATATTAAGCTGCCCATAGTTAAGGCATAGGGAATACGTCTCATGTCCTTAACTTCTTAAGATGTCTTAGGATATTGTTCCTCTGAAAAATAAACTTCATGCCTGAAAGGCAATAAACCTTTCTTAGAGTTCTACATCGAATATCGAATCAACATCTTTTCAATATAAGTTGTTTGAGACATAGCTAGCGTTCTATTCTTACAATCCCTAATTATTTGGATCCCAAGAACGTACTATGTCTCTCCCAAATCTTTCATTTGGAATTTGACTACTAGCCACTTTTTAAAATCAGTAAGATATTCTACATCATTCCTAATGAGTAGGATATCGTCCACATAAAGTACTAAGAAAACTACTTTATCGTTGATGATCTTCTTGTAAACACAAGGCTCATCAACACTTTGGTCAAAGCCAAAAGATTTGATTACAGTATCAAACCTAATATTCCAAGATCTGGATGCCTGTTTCAATCCATAAATTGATCGAATCAGTTTGCAAACTTTTTACTTCTGACCTTGGGCTATAAACCCCTCGGATTGAGACATAAATATATTCTCTTCAAGATTGTCATTCAGAAAGGTTGTCTTAACATCCATTTTTCATAATATGTGGCTATGGATAAGAAAATTCGTATAGATTTAAGCATAGCAACAGGGAATAAGTTTCCTTATAGTTAACACCTTCCTTTTAGATATAACCCTTTGCTATGAGTCTAGTTTTGAAGGTCTGTACCTTCCCAGTTACATCTCTCTTTCTCTTGTAGATCCATTTACACTCTATAAGTTTAACCCTTTCAGGTAGATCTATAAGATCCCATATTGAATTGAAGTACATTGACTCCGGTTTAAAGTCCATGGCTTTGACCTATTGATCTTTGTTTATGTCATTCATTACCTGCCTATAAGATAATAGATCCTCGTCATCATCTGGTATGACGAGTTGAGTTTCAGTTAAACCCAAGTAACGGTTAGGTTGTGCTACAACCCTCCCAGTACGTCGAGACACTCTCAACGATGAAAAGGACGAGACTGACTTGAAGTGCTAGTCCTTTCATTAACTCTTGATGAAGGACCAGCATCATCATCAACAACCCTTGTTGATTCTTCAGTAGCTTCATTTAATACTAATTTGCTTCGTGGTTTATGATCTCTGATGTGGTCTTCTTCCAACAATGTAGCATTGGTCAATACAAACACTTTTGTTTTCTTGTGGATTGAAGAATAGACCACCTCCTGTTTCCTTAGGGTAACTAACAAATTGGCATAATCTAGAACGAGGTTCCAATTTCTTATGATTTTTCACTAGCACATGTGTTGAACAACCCCAGATTCTAAAGTAGCGCAAACTAGGTTTACACCCCCTCCATAACTCGAAAGGTGTTTCAGAAACACTCTTCGAAGAAACATTGTTCAAGATATAAACTGCAGTCTCTACTACATACCCCCAAAACAAGCTAGGCAATTGAGCATAGCTCATCATAGAACAAACCATGTCTAACAAAGTTCTATTTCTCCTTTCCAATACACTGTTTTTTTTAGATGTATCAGGTGCTGAGAGTTGAGATTGGATTCCATGTTCTATCATATAATCTTGGAATCTTAAATCCATGTGTTCTACACCTCGATCAGATCGAAGTGTTTTAATAGTCTTATCTAACAGAATTTCAACTTTAGCCTTATACTCCTTGAATTTTCAAAGGCTTCAGACTTATGTTCCATTAGGTATAAGTAACCATACCTTGAATAATCATCTATAAAAGAGATGAAGTATTCGTACTCTCCTCGAACTTTTACATTCATTGGACCACAAAGATCCAAATGTATGAGCTTTAAGTCTCTTTGGCTCTATAACCTTTTCTACTAAAAGGTCTTTTAGTCATTTTACCCTCAAGACAAGATTCACATGGAGGTAATTAATCATCTTCTAACTCACTTAGAAGTCCATTCTTTACCAATCTCTTGATCCTATCGAGATTAATGTGACCTAATCTTAAGTGCCAAAGATAAGTATTATTTTTACTTGGAGAAATTCTTTGCATTTTATCAGTTTTAAACATCTCATGATTTAAAAGTGTTTTTGTTTCAATTGGCCTTAATACATACAAGTTGTTTTCTAGTTTTGCTAAACAAATATGTACACTATTTCTTTAAATGAACACTTCATTACATGAAAATTTTATGGAATACAACTGTTCAATTAAACAAGAAATAGATATTAAGTTCCTCTTCATTTTAGGAACTATATACAAATTTTCTAAAAATAAAAATCTATTTCCAAAAAATAACCTAGCAACTCTCACTGCACGAGCTGAAATGGCATCTCCAGTTCCAATCTTGAGCGTCATTTCACACTTAGCAAGCTACTCTAAGAAACTAGTTCCCTATAACGAAGAACAAACATGATCAGTGGCTTCTGAATCAAGTATCCAGACATTGTGGTCATTTTTCACTAAACATGTTTCTAAAACAAGTAAATCACATTTACCTTCCTTTTCCTTCTTCTTCTCAATAAGGTACTTTGGGCAGTTCCGCTTCCAGTGACCTTCCATATTGCAGTGGAAGCACTTGCCTTTGTCAGCCACCTTGGCCCCTAGCAGAGGGAGTCTTCCCCTTTCTTTCCTTCTTCTTCTGAAGATTAGGGTACAGACTTAGTTCCTGAGGATGAACCCTTATGGAACTTTATGGAATGGGCAACATTCGCCTCTCCTTCTACCAGTTCCTTACGTTTCATAAGAGAGTGGTAGGTCTGCAACTCACTTAGGGGAGTCGTTATAGTGTACTGGATTTTATTCATAACCACATTGCTGCAGAATTGAAGAAAGCTCTTCGGGAGAGATTCCAGAATAAAAGACACCTGACTTTGCTCATCAATGACTATACTGTTCATTTCAGCCACGTTGAACTAGACCATCAGATTGAGAACATGTTCTCTAACTTATTGGCCTTCCTTCGAACATGCATTATAAACATATTTGAGGGCATCATGTCAGATATGAATGGATGGTTTTCCAAACATACCCTGGAGGGACTCCATGATCTCACGAGCAGTGAGCATGGCCTCATGTTTCTTGTTGAATACGTCAGACAGATTCACCAAGATATAGACTTGGGCCTTTTCATTGGTCTTTGTCTAGCAGTCATATGCATCCCTAACATTTAGGGGTGCATTATGAGTGGGGACCTGAAGACACTCCTCAGTTAAGACAAATCATAGATCATCTATAACTAAAATCGTATTCAAGTTAGATTTCCAAGTCACTTAATTATCTCCAGTTAGTTTTTCAATTTTAAGTAGGGCGATAATTGAGGAAGACATGCTAAAAAACAAATGAACAAATGAATATTTTAGCTATCTTTGCCTTAACCCATCACAAAAAATATCCAATCAGATTAGCAAAAAACAAGCAATCATAGAATCCTAAATAAACTATTGATTTGATTTTTGCAACGATACTTCAGAGGTTTAGGACAACAACCACCAAAGGTGATCAACTATCCCTCCTCTGAATTGAGACTATCTCAATTAATTACTAATTCCATAATAATTCTTATTCCTATAGCTCTTAGCTACCATTAGTTTGGTCAAGGATTCATTAACTCGCTTAATTCATCTTGTAAGTGTGATCTTTTCATTTTTTAATCAGAGGTACGCTTCAACAGGCTATCGTTAGGAAAGACAATTGTTGAAAATTAACCTAAGAAATCCTATCCATTTCTGGAGTTTGCGTTGTTCCGAAACCTATGATTAGACCCTCCGAAGGGATGGTCGCTCTAGGATGACACGCAGGCAAATCATAAGAATCTCACGATGGAAACTACTGAAGAAGATCGTAGGATACGTTCACAGTGTCCTTTTCCCACTTACTATGAACATTTCCCCTATTCACCTTGATATTAACTCATGCAAACACTTTCCAAAGGGAAGTCGCGCCCAAGGCGACATGAAGCTGAGCATGGATCTCACGGTGTGAACTCTTAGGGACATGAGAGCTTAAAAACGATATATCATATATACCATTTTTCTCCCACTAAATTGTTCTAATTATTTTAGATTTTGTTATACTTAGCTAAATTTCGGCTAATGAATCTATCTAAGTCTATGCCTATCATAACTCTTATAATAAGGTCTTTATACTAAAGTTCTAGGTGTATTAAACCATTTAATTTCCCTAGTGATATTTCATACTAATAGGACCTCGGTTAATTCAACTCAAGTTCAAATCCAATTCCCAATTAGGAGTGTTATGTAAACCATCAACTTAAATACCTCCAGTCTAGACAAAACTGTACCGATTGAGTTCCTTTATAACCTTGATCCTATTAGTCCTACTTAGTTAATTTTAAAACTATTTTAAAAGAAACTAAGTAATTATTCTAATCTAATTAGAAATGTGATCTTAGGTCTATATTTTAAAATATCTAAAAATAATAAATTATTTTTCCTAAGATCCTATGTTTGCATGCAACTCTTTGTTATAGGTTAATAGTTGCTAATCATTAATTTTTATAACTATTACAAATTTTAATGATTAGTCCTATAACATACTCACTATGGTTTTAATTAATTAATAATCATATTTTAATTTTAAAATTAAACCATATAAATGCATTTCATGTGTCATACTCAATGCATATTGATTTCTAATTAAATATAACACTTATATAATATTTTGAAAATCAACCAAGCATATTCATATACAGTAGTAAATATAACTAATTATATTTTCTAGTTAATATCACGCAACATGTTTCTCCAATTTCATATATTTAACATATCACATACATTAAATAAATCTTGAAATTATAAACCATTGATTTCATACTATACATTATAACACTTACAATATACAAAAAATGCATGAACATGCTTAACCTAAAGTGAGAGTTATTTAAATGACATCCACAAAGCATTTAAATAATAAATAAACTTGCAATTTTTTGCCCTAGGATAAAATAAAGCAATAAATTACACTAATTTAGCTAATTTTATCCTTTCTTCTGCCACTCTAGAATCGGACCAGACTAACCTGAACCGGACCACCAACCTACGAACGAAGCCAACCTAACCAAATCGGACCACCAATTGAACCACAGTCAAACCGGATCCGCTTTGCTAACCCTAATTATCTGCAGAATTGTGCATGGATGAAGAATGTCAGTAGAATTTCCATTTTTTTGGCCAAAATGTTCTCGATCTTCATCGACACGAACCCTAATTCTAGATCCAGACTTACAAAGGAATGATTTACAATAATAATGCCTAAAAAGTACAGGGGTCTTTATATTGATCATATCAAAATAGTAAATCTAAGGACAAATATTGCAGAAAACATTCAATTGCAAACTATAATATTTATAATGCAGTAAATCCTACCAAACCAATGAAAGTAATAATAAAATAAATGGCCAAATTTATAATACGATTTGGCTCTATACCAAGTGATGGGATGAAAACCAACACAGCGGAAGCCAAAACACAGAATCTAAACGTATTTAAAATTGATATTTAGAATGGAACAATTTTGCATTGGAATAAAGCAGTACAAATAGATTGAGCATGTGATTCCCAAAAGCCTAATTATACAAGAAAAAAAACCTACATTGCAAATCTTTTGGGAATTCTGTGGAATTTGTACGAATTGAGAATGAGCACCACCACTTGGAGTCCTCCTTATTCTTGCAGGAAAATTGAGACATGAGAATTGTGGGATTCTCCTTTTTTTTCTTTTTGGTATTGAGAGGAAGAAGAAAAAGAAATGCAGAGAATTTTCTCATCAATCAAATTGATCTTCACAGCTTTTTTTCTTCTTTTGTTTTGATACAAAGAGAATAAAAGAGAAGGTGAAAATGAGGAGATGTGAGATTCATCCCATGTCTCTAGTAACTCCCCTACTTAGGAAATTGCATTTTATTTAATTAAAATAAAACAAAACTAATTATTTAATTAAATTAAATAAATAAAAACCAATAGTCATTTAAACATATTTAAATGGTTCCCTCTTACATAACCTATAGTGTTAATATGCATCTAATATGCATTAATTTTAACCTATGTTTTGATTTCATCAATTTAATTAATCATCCAATTAAATATCACATATTTAATTTAAATTTCCCATTTGAATCATATTCAAATATATTTCTCTCATTTAACCTTTAGTTTTAATGCGCATCCAATGCATATTATTTTTAACATATAGTTTTCAATATGAATATTATTCATATTAAATTAATATTTGAACTCCTTTCAAATATTTCGTTCTCTCATTTATTAATTTTGAATCATATCCAAAATTAATAATAATGTCTAAAATTAAACTTTATATTAAAATGTATAAATATATATTAAAAAATTCCCAATTCTGAATTTGAACATTTCAAATTCAATTTAATGACAAATGACCTCAATACCCTTTACAAGCTAGGAAGGGGGCCTAATGGACCTGTAGATCGGAAACTCCAATGATGTGAGATTAATTGGCTAAACTCATTAACCAAATTAATTAATATTCGTTAACTGTGGGTACATTCCACTAAAGACTCACAACTGCACTCTTCTCACTACATATATATTTCTGTTGTTGGGGTTGATGCCCTAAAGTCTCGTGTCCTGTAGTTTGTAAACAGTACATACAAACATCTGTGATTGTTAATATATGATATTTACTTCACATCTTGTTGTTTTGCTCATTTACTTGTTTTAGTTGCTTTACCACAAACCAATAAACATCAAAACCCTGGTTATCTGTATGTGACTCAAGCATGTATGTGGTGACATACAAGTGGATCATGTCTTGAGTGATAACCAAAATGGTCTGTAGTATATGGATATAGGAGGGAAACCTTATCCTGGTAATGCTACGGATGCGGCCCGCTTTGTGGAATGGTCACAAGTGTTGTGACTTGTCACAGATGATTTGATCCTGATCATTTGTGTTGGGGACATGCGAGCGGGGGCGTCCTATAAAAAGAGTTTGTATAAGACCTGACCACGAAGTGTTAATGTCTCGTTATATAACACCGTTCATGATAGAGACTTCACTTCACTAGGATGACCATAGGTAACATGACCTCAATCCTAAGTGAGTTGGGAACTCCTGCCATTGAGAGTGGTCCTTTGATTTGTATGGGTGCGAGTGGCCAAGTCGCCGATTCAAACCTACCATTTTGGGGATACGTCTGGTTTGGGAGCTGGGAACTCAACTACACAAGACAATTCACTCCTTCCCCGAGGCAAGGGTAAGTAGATAAATGGCTCCCTTAAGGGCTGATTCCGAGGCTTTAACGATGTGGTGCCACACACCTTCTCCTGGCCTGAGAGGTGTTCACACATAGTTGGACTATGTTGTATTATTCATTAGAGGAATCAGTGGTACTTAAGGAGTGAGATGTAACTGTAGGGGCAAAACGGTAAATTGGCCCAGCTATATTTATGAGCATCTATGAAGGGTCATCGTACTCATGATTGGTTATATCCAATAGACATAGAAATATATCTGTGGTAAGAAGAGTCCAGTTATTGGTCTTTAGTGGAATCACTGACAGTTAATAGATGGTGAATCTCGTGGCTAAAGAGTTTAGTCAGCTATTCACATACCATTGGAGCTTCGAGCCATAGGTCCATTAGGTCACCTGAGTAGCTTGGATAAAGTCGAGAACCAATATTTGGGTTAATTTGAAATGTTCAAATTGACAAGAGGAAGTACAATTATATATGATATAATTGGAATGGCTAATTATATATGATATAATTGGTTAAATGTATGAGATACATTATTTTGGAGGAAATTAGATATAAATATAATTTATATTAAATATAGAAAAAATACTATAGTAGATATACGATATCAAACTATAGGATATAAATATAATATGATTATATTTATTAAATAAATTAATTGATTAATTATTTAATATTAACCAATTTTCACGTTTTGTAAGTGGGAACGTGGGCAGCGAAGTTAAGGTAACCGGCGGGATACAAGTTGAAAATCGTTTTCATTTTTTGAAACGATTGATAACAGGCAGAAATGCATGTTATCATAGTGCTAAGTTCTTGAACAATGCTGTCTTGCGCTGATAAAATATGTTAAATTGCGTCCAAAAGCATTAAGTTTACAACATTGTGGTCGCATGCGTTCATCGCATAGAAACAATTGATTTTTGTGTTTTTATGCAGAATATGCGTTGACGCAAGGTGAAAAGAGCGATCACAAGAGATCAACGGACGAGCATAGCATTACCGCAAGGCTTTGCGATGATTTATGTTCGCAAACATATGCTCAAGAAAGATTGCCGCATAGAGCCGGCGTAACTTGGTGGACGCATCTAGTGAAAGGCATAATTAATCACGATGGGATAAAAAGCTGATGACAGTCGAATCCGAATTAAGTTGACAGCCATTAACGATAACAACTACATCCAGGCTTTCGGTGACAAATATTTGGCGTATTAGTCAGAGAATTAAAGACATCCCATTCGCCGCCTTTCACCCCATAAGCTCTATAAATATCAAAGGCATCCTTCAGAAAAAGGGTTCACACATTCACAAGTTCGAACACTTAGAGAATTTTTCCAGTCTTTAGCCTTGTCCATAGTTTTCTTTTTTGTTTTAAGGTGGAGCAAGAGAAGAGCCGAGACGCCGGAAGATCGCTCAAGACAACTCGAGAGAGAACACTGAGGTGTAAAAGCAGAGAGCGGGCCGACTCTCGCGAGAGCAAGATTATCTTTTGAACACAAGTAGAAAAATAGTGTAAAAGCCTGGGAAGCAAGAGATTGCTACCAGGCTCTTTATTCTCGTCTTGCATTGTTATTCTGTACTTCAACTTTATATTTATACAATGGAATTTCTTATTCTACATCTGTTCACTCTCTTAGCACACATAAGTAGCTAAACTAATCGAATGGGTTAAGAAGAACTAACCTAACATGACGCTAGTTGTCTTGTTTTATTTTGTACCCAACACCCCTTTAGAGCTACTCGAGAGAGAGTCTAAAGAAAGAACCTAATGACTCAAGAGAGCTAGGTTAGAATCTAGACTCGAGAGAGCGAGATTAGATCGGCATAAGAAAGAGATAGGGACTTAAAGATAAGCTCTGTTTGTCAACCTGCATCGCATACAGCCTAGAGATAGGTATGATATTATGTGGTCGCATTATTTGTGTGGATGTCATTTTGTCATCGCATAAATAGGAATAGAGACTTATGTGTAGGCCCTGTAGACTTATCGCATATATCGCATGCGTTCTAGCATTAGAAGCCGTAGCATTCGCATCGAGAGGTGGTTTACTATTGTATGTGTGTTGCATGATCGCATAGCATGAATGCATCCTAGGAAGTGTTAGCCAAAACCCTTCTCAACCTATTCACTGCATACTCATCGCATCTTCATCCATAATTCCACATCATAAAACAACGCATCATCGCATTTCATTCATAATTCCACATCATAAAACAATGCATCAAGTTTTTGGCGTCGTTGCTAGGGACTTCGGTAAAATAGTGTGCTAACGGTAATTTTTCTGATTTCTTTGCAGACTTTCAATTTCTGGTGAATTACGACCCAAAGATTGAGAGAAAATTTCAACGCAGACTAAAAGACAACTGCCAACAATAAGAGAGAACACCAAGAATGGTGGAACAACCGGAAGCAAGGGCCGCAAACGCAAATAATATAATGGCTAACTCCATCCTTCTGGCGAATGACCGCAATAGACCCATTTGGGACTATGCGTCTCCTACCTCTATGATTTCTCTCCAGGAATCATGAGGCCGACGTTAGATGGATCGAGGTTTGAAATGAATTCGGTAATGTTGTAGATGATCCAGGCTGTTGGGCAGTTTGGAGGAAGGCGTGGCGAAGACCCGCACGCTCACGAAGCTTCGAAAGCAACACTTTTGTGTTCTTGAATATCTCAACCGAGAAATCTGCAACACTTTTGTGTTCTTGAATATCTCAACCGAGGAAGTTCGACTCACTCTATTCCCGTTTTCCTTGTGTGATCAGGCAAGAAAACGGGCATATTCTCTCGAACTGGGGGAGATAACTTCATAGGAACAAGTCGTCGAAAAGTTTATAAAGAAATATTTCCTACCAACCGAAAATGCTCAACAAAGGAAACTAATAACAAATTTTGAACAAGAAAATGATGAATCGCTCAGTGATGCCTGGGCGAGGTTCAAGCGGCTGGTAAGAGACTGTCCACATAATGGCTTACCAGACTACCTGTAGATAGAGATCTTTTACCAAAGACTAAATCCCTCTTCACAGACCGCTGCCAATGCGGCAGCCGCTGGTGGTCTACTCGACAAAACATATGAGGAGGCAAAGAGTATACTTGATCGCATTTCCAAAAATCACGAGGATTGACAGGAAAGTGATCAAAGATTAAAAATTAAAGATAATGGCACAAACAACGGGGCCATCGAATCCATGCAGAACCAGATGACTGCGATGATGAGTTTGATTCAAGGCATCGTAATTAATAACACGGGAGCGAAGAAAGGGCAGGTCAACGCAATTGCTCAAATGACCACAAGTTGTGTCATTTGCGGAGACGCTCACGCAATGGAAAAATGCCCAGTAAACCCACAGTCAATATGCTTCATAAAGAACAATCCATATTCCGATACATACAACCCCGGGTGGAGAAACCACCCAAATTTTGCGTGGAAAAATCAACAACAAAACTTCCAACTAGTGGCGCAGAGAGAAGGGCCACTTGTGTAAAGACCAGCTTGAAATAAGCAGTCCCTGAGTTATTTCAACCTCGTCAAGGACGCAACTCTTTTGAATATCCATTTTCTACATCAATACTTCATGAACTTTCATCAATTTGTTGTTATTATTTATCTACTTGCATTTTACTTCTCATTCTAAAAAAAAAAAAAAATAAGCGATCGTGCTGAATCATTGCGGTAAACCATCGAGGCACAGGATTGCACAGGTGTTACACGAAGAAGCAACTTATCTTACTCCGTCACTGCAATCCAAATAAGATAGATCACCGTAAAGAAGGATGCATCAACACATAATGCAGTGACAATGCAAATTTGGGGGTTGTATTCTTCCTTCACTTTATTTCAAATTTTGCACTTTCGCATCGCATTTTAGTTTTAAAAGTTTTATCACCACGTCCTCTTTGATTACCGCAATCCTTTAATATTGATAAATTTAGTTAGTCACCGCATGCTGTCTTTTTGCGAATTATGATTTTAATGATGAAAAACATGCTTCTATTTTTTTCATATATACTAGAATCAACTTAATCCTAGAAAAGTCACCTCATGAAATATTTCTAGAAGTTAGAGGTCTACTAGCTTTCTTTCAAACTCTCTTTACATAGCTTCCTAAGAATATCGCATGACTTCTTTCAATCTTTTGGCAATGGGGACATTGCCACATTTTAAATTTGGGGGTGAGGTATTTATTTATTTTCGACCTTGCTATTTTTAGCATTTAAATATACATATAATTAATATATATATATATATATATAATATAAATATATATATATATATAAAGTATATATATATATATATATATTCTGAGAATAACAACTCCACTGTCCACGCAATGGGAAAACCCATGTTGATAAGAGTTAAGTTGTGAATGTTGGATTTTATATCCTAAAACTTGTAGTTTGTAAATTAATAAACATATTCTGTTTTGTTTTTCAATAAAGTTGTTATTGAAATTGTAATCTTGAATCCAATAAACTAATTTCCTGAGGCTATTTAATGTAGTTATGTAGTGACATAAATGTGGACCAAGTTCAAATATATAGCCAAAATGGTCTATAGTATATGAATAAGGTTGGGCGCCTTATTCTGGGGACACTATGGATGCGACCCACTTTGTAGTTAGTACAAATGATATGATCCTGAATCGTTCATATAGAGATATGTGAGTGGAGGCATCCTATGCAATGAGCTTGCATAAGACTGAACCATGAAATAGTCACTTTTTATGTCTAAATGCCGTTTTATGTATAAAACTGACTATTTCGTTAATTGATGACCTAAGTAACTTAATCTTAATCCTGAGCTAACTATGAACACCTGTTCACTCGAAATTATCCTTAGATCTGCATAGGTGAGAGCAGCTCATCATCACTAGCCCAATAAGCCTCCCATTTCAGGGGTAAGATCAGGTGGATAGCTGGGAACATAGGGTGCAAGATGGAATTCACTCCTACCCATTATAGGGATAGTAGATAGGCTGTTCTCTTTAGTACTGAATCCAGATCTTGAACAAGGTGCCCCACCCTCTCCTTGGCCCGAGAGGGGTTCGATTTATAGGTTAAACCTTAAACCAATTGCTCATTAGAGGATCAGTGGAACTTAAGGAACAAGATGTAGTCTCGGGGGTAAAACGGTTTTTATGACCCAGTCGAGATTACAAACAACCTGTGAAGGATTAGCTTACTAAACATGGTTATATCAAATGGACACAAATATATCTATAGTGAGAGGAGTGCCTACGGGAATATAGTGGAATGACCCGTTAGCTAACAAATGTTGATTACTCTGTCTAAAGAGTTTAGCTAGCTAATCTCAGATCGTTGAAGCCCATGATCTATAGGTCCATTAGGTTCCCCTACTAGCTCATACGGAATAAACTTAGAACAGTATGATAGAATAATTCGAATTATTCGAATTAGGTGAAGAGAGAGAAATCGACAAGTATATGTGATATAGTGGTCGGGTTTTTCAGTTTAGAGATACAGTTTTAATATTTAAATATGATTTAAATATCAAGAATATGAATACGTTCATACTCGGAAGCTCGAAAATAATGGAAATGGTCAAAGATGTAAAAAGTCAAAGAGTTGACTTTTGACTTGAAAAGTCAAACTTTGACCGACCTTATATTCAAATGTCATTTTAATTTTGAGAAAATGAATGCAGATTCATGCTCGAGAGGTCAAAATTAGTCAACACGGAAAAAATCATAAAAAGTCGAAATGTTGACTTTTTGGTCAAAGTTTGACTTTGACAAAATGACTACTTTGCCCTTTGACTAAAGTTAGTGGGAAAATCCAAACTTGTGTTGGATAATTCCACTAACAAAATAGTGGGCTAGGTGTTGGCTTATAGTGGAAACATTAAGCCACTTAGATAGTGGATTCTAGGTGTTGGGTATTTATGGATTTGTTTCATGCAAATGTTGCATGGTTTTTTCTATAAAATGGGCTTTCAATTATGGATTAAAGACTTTTGCCATTTTTTGCAAAAAGTTAGTTTTCAAAATTGGGCTGAAAAATTAAAAACTTAACCCAAAAAATCTCCATCTTTTTCCATCTCTTTCTCTCTCTTGGTTTTCTTCATCCATCGGGTCCCACAACCCGGTTCTGAGTCCAGAGGATAGTAGGTCAACTCTAGTGGTGGTCCGGAAGAGTTCAGGTTGAGATTCAGCGAGGAAAAGCGGTTTTCGGGAGTTGTATCCTATTCTATCAATTTACTATTTTTTTCATTTATTTGCATGCTAATTTCCTTTAAATTAAAAGCAATTAGAGTGTAATTAGGTCTTTATTCCACTGCGTATGTCTCGTGTTCCATCAGTGAAGGGCACTTACCCGTAGTTGGATGTCCGCATGACACACGTGGGAGCAAGCCAAAACGAAAGTAAATCGCCAGGATCAATGCACAAATAAATGACTGCAACTCCGTTGCCAAGTAGGTATGAGTTTAGTCTGAGAAAGAGTGCATTGCTCGTAATTGGATGACCGCATGACACACATGGGAGCAAGCCAAAATGAAGGCAAGGCACTTGGATCAGCACAAGGTCAGATAGAAAAAAAAAATATATATATATAATGTCAATATATATGCAAGGATAAAAATCATTTGACACCCCGGTGGAAAAGTTTTCTTTTTGAAATAAATCATGCGATGTCCCGGAATTGAGTAAAGTCCTTTTGAAGGTTAAGCTTGCGATCCCTAGGTCTTAGAAATATTTTAAGAAGAGGTTTGAATAAGACTTAAGGAAATTTTGGTGTATAGGAGTTGAATGAAGTATCCTTGAGAAATCTAGGAAAAGAGATTTGCGGTCGACTTGCTAAAGGAAATCTTTAGCTTATGCTTGAGGACAAGCATTGTTTAAATTTAGAGGTGTGATAACGGGCAGAAATGCACGTTATCATAATGCTAAGTTCTTGAACAATGCTGACTTGCACTGATAAAATATGTTAAATTTCATCCCAAAGCATTAAGTTTACAACATTGCGGTCACATGCGTTCATCGCATAGAAACAGTTGATTTTTGTGTTTTTTTGCAGAATATGCATTGACGCAAGGCGAAAAAAGTGATCACAAGAGATCAACGGACAAGCATAGCATTACCGCAAAGCTTTGCGGTGATTTATGTTTACAAGCATCTGCTCAAGAAGGATTACCGCATAGAGCCAGCGCAACTTGGTGGGCGCATCTGGTGAAAGGCATAATTAATCACGATGGGACAAAAAGTTGATGACGGTCGAATCTAAATTAAGTTGATAGCCACTAATGATAACAACTACATCCAGTTTTTCGGTGACAAATATTTGGTGCATCAGCCAAAGAATTAAAGTCATCCCATCTGTGCAATCATAAGAGAGAAGTCGCCTTTCACTCCAGAAGTCCTATAAATATCAAAGGCATCCTTTAGAAAAGGGGTTCACACATTCATAAGTTCGAACACTTAGAGAATTTTCCCAGTCTTTAGCCTTGTCCATAGTTTTCCTTTTTATTTTAAGGCGAAGCAAGAGAAGAGTCGAGACGCTGGAAGATCGCTCAGGGCAACTCGAGAGAGAACCCTGAGGCGTAAAAGCAGAGAGCGGGCCGACTCTCGCAAGAGGGAGGTTATCGATTTCTTAAACGATCATCCATTCTTTCCTAAACGATCGTGTAGTATTACTATACGATAAGCATCTCCGCTATACGATAGCGAAGTTATTCTCGTGTGCGCTTGTCATCTACACGATTTCTTCTCCTCCGTCTTCTACCAAACTCACCAAAGCCCACTCTCTGGGTTTTTGACACCGAGGAAACCTGGGTCTCCCTATTGGTGGTGTTGTCCCCGACTCCTTGTTTGTGTACGTTCGGATCGTGCAGTAACAGACAAGAGACTCACCGGGGTGCTGGTAGATCGGTGGAGTTCTTTCACTACTGTGGGTTCATATATTCGAAGATCGTCTTCCTCTAGTAATGAACCCCTTCTCTATGCTTTATTGTATACTGAGCATGTTGTTGTTGAATTTAATATGCATAACTGTTAGTATAGAATGTATATCGTTTATGTTCCGATCACTGTGAAATCAGAGCGATCTAAGCCCGCTCATGGAACTCTCGTTTTGAGATCCTTCAATTGGTATCAGAGCTAGGTTTCTGATACTCCGATTTCATTTATTGCAACGAAATAACGTTTACATTCATGGTGGGTGCATTTTTATGCTGTTTTAAATGTTAATACTGTTGTGGATGTGTTAGATTAATCGATTTTTCGGGATGGTATGCCTTGGTCTATTTAAATTCCTTTTACATTTCTGATTGTAGGTAAAGGCCCCTGCGTTTTTTGGCATATATAATCATAATCAAGTATGTATTCAAAGTTTTGAAGTCTTGCATCGTTCGTCGAAGTTCTGGGCAAAGGTTGCGGCTCTTCGAAGAAGGAGACGATCAAGGGTTGATCGCATCGTGCAGAAGAGGTTCTACGTGGTCGTTGTCCATCGCATCGTGAAGATGAAGGAGTATGCGATCGCGGTTGAACGTATCGAGAAGACGATCGGGCACGCGATCATTGAGTATCGTTTAACGAGCGTGCGCTTGACAATCGTTTAGGTCAGCAAGCTTCATCGCTTAGTAACTGACTAAATGATCATTTAGCATCGCAAGGTAAATCGTTTACCTAGTTACACACATCATGTAAACATGAGATGCTCGCATATCGCTTAACGCGCAGGCGTACTAGACGATCGTTTAGGTCAGCAAGCTTCATCGCTTAGTAACTGACTAAATGATCGCTTAGCATCACAAGGTAAATCGTTTACCTGGTTACATGCATCGTATAAATGATTAGACACTCGCGTATCGTTTAAAGCACGCTAGACGATCGTTTAGGATAGCAAGCTTCATCACTTAGTAACTGACTAAACAATCGCTTGGTAACTCACGATAAATCGTTTACCTGTCGTCACGTTACATGATCGCATAGACGATCAGGCTTCGCACCCTCGTCATCGTCTACACGATCATTTACTTCTGCTACTATCGTCTAGTGCATGTTAAATGATCGTCGACCTACTGGAGTTTGCTACACGATGAAGACCTCTTGGCGGTTCAAGACCCGGTTCGCCTGTGAACTGGTTTGCTCGATGAAAAATGTAATAGATAACGTTTTTCATTCCGGATCTTTTTGGTTTAAAGGCTCATCCCGGTCCATTAATCTATTTGTTTAATACATGCGATGTATGTCTTATATGTCATATGGTATGCACATATAATAAATCCCACCTTAGGTTATGAATTGATCATACATCATCTCTTTATTGTAATTGTAAAAATCTAGAGAAGCATGATTTAATTATGTAAGAGCATGCTCATGCATCATTAATATAAGAGTTATATTTATGCATGCATAAAAAGCATTGACATGCATCATCTTTATATTATAATTGTTATAGTATAAGGGTGAATGATAGCATGTTTGCTTGGTTATTACACGTTATATAGTAATGACCGGACATTGCATGAAGCATGACACATAGGTTACTTTATAATTGATATAAATGCCTTGTTATGCATAATATTTTTTAGTTGTTTCTTTTTAAGAGTTAAAGAGAAATTAGAACTAAAAGAAATAAGAAAGACATGCATGCTCACTTAGGTTTAATTCATGTTTTAAAATGTTTAAAACTTGGATCACATAGACCTAAGATCACAGTTCTAATATGATTAGCAGCCCTAAGGCTTTAATCTTTTAATCAGTTTAATAGGATTAAATTGGCTATTAAAAGGTTAAAGTGTAGCAAATCTATCTATAAGGGACCTTTTATCAAAGGTGGGTTCTGTCTAGGCTGGGGTATTTAAGTTGACGGAAACATGACACCTCTACCTGGGAACTTACCTGGAAAGGTGAATTAGATAGATTTGATGCATGCATGCAAGTTAAGGATAGTCCATTAAAGTGTTTAAATGTGACTACTTGAATTTGTTTATATTTCATAAACAAACGTTGTTTATGAGCAAACTTTAAAAAGACCACTTAGACTAAAATCAGTCATCGGATTGTCTACGTTAATGAATCCCTAGGTAGAACTTTCAGTGGGAGGTACTAAGGGCATGAGATGCTTCACTTAAACCTTTCACTTTTCTCCTTAAGTCCACACTGTGAGATCTATCCTTGGCCTCACGGCACCTTTGGCGTGTCCCCCTAACGGATGGTGTTTGGGTAGGTCAATATCAAGGTGGATTGAGAGAATGTTCATAGTAAGTGGGAGCGGGAAGTGTGATAGCATATCCCTCGGTCTCCCTCGTTAGGTTGAATAACGTTACTGTGCATCACCTCGAGGCACCCTGGAAGTGTCCCCCTAAAGGATAGCAGTTTTACGCGTTTCTTTATTCGATCTCCTGTAAGAAGATAAGGTAACTTAGTCTCTTGTCCTAATCTGTCTTTTCTCTACGGTATACGCATTAGGGCGGGACTCTGGCACCAAAAACGAAAGGTTACACTTACACGGAATAGTTAAATGTTAACGATTCTGGACCGAAAAATGGTGGTTGTTAGATTCAGTTCCAAGAGTTGGTTCTGCCTAATGGTTGAGAATGTCTCGTCCCAGTGAAGGGGCAACTGATCACCCCACCAGTGGCATTTGTCCTAACTCACTGGGGCATCATTGCAAAATAGAAGTCTATTACTTAGGGTACTTGAAACTGTTTTGCAAAACAAATTGGTTTAAAAGTGGTTTGGCAAAACTAATCAAGATTTGTTCATATTTTTAGCAACTTTTTCAAATGGCTACAGCCACATTATCTTCGTTAAGCGCCGAAAAATTGACTGGCGACAATTTTTCAACATGGAAACATATGATCACGACAATCCTAATCATCGAGGATCTCATGTTCGCTCTCATGGAGGCTTATCCTCTTATTCAAGCTTCAAATGCCGCTCGAAATGTTCGGGAGGCATACGAGTGATGGACAAGGGCGAATGAGAAGGCCTGAGCCTATATCTTGGCAAGTCTTTCTGACGTCTTGGCCAAGAAGCATGAGCCTATGGTCTCAGCTCGTGAGATCATGGAGTCCCTGCGGGGGATGCTTGGACAACCGTCTGAATAGCTTATGCATGAGGCTCTTAAAAACATATTCAACTCCAAAATGCAAGAAGGCACCTCTGTTCGTGAACATGTGCTAAACATGATGGTCCACTTCAATATGGCAGAGTTGAATGGGTCTACCATCGATGAGGGCAGCCAGGTTAGCATAATCCTGCATTCTTTGCCGGAGAGCTTCATGCACTTTGTTAGCAATGTGATTCTTAACAAAGTGAAATATAACCTTACAACTTACCTCAACGAGTTGCAGACATACCAATCTTTACTGAAAAGTAAGGAAAGGCAGAAGGGTGAGGCAAATGTTGCTTCATCCTCCAGGAAGTTACATAGAGGTTCGACCTTAGGAACAAAGTCTGCACCTTCCTCTTCTAACTCTGCAAAGGGGAAGAAAAAGAAGGGTGGTAAGGGAAAAGGGAAGGCACTTGCTAACCCACCGCCTGTCGCCCCGAGGAGGCGTCCACCAGTTGCTAAAGGAAAGTGTTTACATTGCAATCAAGATGGACATTAGAAGAGGAACTATCCTCGGTATCTTAAGGAGAAGAAAGTAGCCAAGGCTAAGGCCAAGGCGGATAAAGGTAAATGTGATTTACTTGTGCTTGAAACTTATTTAGTGAAGAATGATGATTCTGCCTGGATAATTGATTCAGGCGCCACTAATCATGTTTGTTCTTCTTTTCAGGGGATTAGATCCTAACGACAGTTGGAGGCGGGTGAGATGATGATGCGAGTAGGCATCGGACACGTCATCTCAGCTGTGGCAGTGGGATGGATCCAGTTGACTTTATAGAATAGGTTTTTAAATTTAAATGATGTATATATTGTTCCTGAACTAAAAAGGAACCTTATTTCTGTATATTTCTTTCGAATTAAGTAAAGCGTTTATTCATAAAGATGGTGTCTTTATTTGCAAAGCTAATCTGGAATCAAATTTATATGTGCTAAGGCCATTAGCTATTAATTCCAGAATAGGTTTCTAAATTTAAATGATGTATATATTGTTCCTGAACTAAAAAGGAACCTTATTTCTGTAAAGTGTTTATTACAATGTAAATACACTATTTCTTTCGAATTGAGTAAAGCGTTTATTCATAAAGATGGTGTCTTTATTTGCACAGCTAATTTGGAATCAAATTTATATGTGCTAAGGCCGTTAGCAATTAATTCCCTTCATAATACTGAAATGTTCAGAACTGTCGTAACTCAATTTAAACGTCAATGAATTTCTCCAAAAGAAAATGCCTAACTTTGACATCTATGTTTAGAACACATCAATCTCAATAGGATTGAGAGATTGGTGAAGAATGGATTTCTAAGTGAGTTAGAAGAAAATTCTTTACCTATGTGCGAAGGTAAGATGACTAAATGACTTTTTACTGGAAAAGGTTTTAGAGCCAAAGAGCCTCTTGAGTTAGTACATCCTGACCTTTGTGGTCCTATGAATGTGCGAGTCCGGGGTGGTTATGTTATCAGTTTTACTGATGATTACTTCAGATACGGGTATGTTTATCTTTTGCAATGGAAGTCTGAATCCTTTGAAAAGTTCAAAGAGTTCAAGGCTGAAGTTGAAAACGCATTGGATAAATGGATTAAAACACTTCGATCAGATCGAGATGGAGAGTTTTTGGACTCCACATTCAAGAACTATTTGATAGAACATGGAATCGTTTCCCAACTCTCAGCTCGGGTACACCTTAGCAGAATGGTGTAGCGGAGAGGTGAAACAGGACCTTGTTTGACATGGTTCATTCAATGATGAGTTACGCTTCCTTACCAGACTCGTTTTGGGGTTTCGCAGTGGAGACTACGATGTACATACTCAACTGTGTTCCCTCCAAGAGTGTTTTAAGAACACCTCTGAAGTTGTGGAATGGGCGTAAAGCTAATTTACGTTATTTCCGCATTTGGGGTTTCCCTGCACGTATGCTTGAGGTTAATCCCAAGAAGCTAAAACCACGGTCGAGGTTATGCCTCTTTGTAGGCTACCCCAAAGGTACACGAGA
Organism: Benincasa hispida; assembly: GCF_027475165.1. NCBI lineage: Eukaryota > Viridiplantae > Streptophyta > Magnoliopsida > Cucurbitales > Cucurbitaceae > Benincasa > Benincasa hispida. The sequence goes on from NC_143486.1 coordinate 10,634,590, forward strand.
GGATTATTTTTATGATCCGATGGAAAATAGGGTGTTTATTTCAACAAATGCTACTTTCCTGGAGGGGGATCATATGAGGGAGCACAGTCCACGAAGCAAAGTCATGTTACGTGAGCTTTCCAATGAAACTACTGAAACTTCAACAAGAGTTGTTGAAGAGCCTGCTACATCAATAAGAGTTGTTGATGGGAGATCATCCAGTAGGTCAGTTCCACCTCAAGAGTTGAGGAAACCTCGACGTAGTGGGAGGGTTGCGAACCCACCCGTTCGCTATCTGAGTTTCACGAAAATCCTTGCCATGGTAGCAGATGGTGATGTTGAGGATCCGTTGTCTTATAAGAAGGTAATGGAGGATGTTAACCGGGATGAATGGGTCAAGGCCATGGATCTCGAATGGAGTCGATGTACTTCAACTCAGTATGGGGTCTTGTAGATCAGCCTGATGGGGTTCGCCCTATAGGTTGTAAATGGATCTATAAGCGTAAACAGGGTGTTGATGGGAAGGTACAAACCTTCAAGGCTCGGCCTGTGGCAAAAGGTTATACCCAGGTAGAGGGAGTCGACTATGTGGAGACTTTCTCACCTATTGCCATGTTAAAGTCGATCCGCATCCTCATGTCCATTGCAGCTTATTATAATTATGAGATCTAGCAAATCGACGTTAAGACGGCCTTTCTGAATGGCAATCTTGAGAAGACCATTTATATGGTGTAGCCCGAGGGATTCATAGCCCAAGGTCAAGAGCAAAAGGTTTGCCAACTGAATTGGTCCATTTATGGACTGACACAGGCGTCTCGATCTTGGAACATACAATTTGATGTTGCGATCAAGTCGTATGGATTTGACCAAAATGTTGATGAACCTTGTGTCTACAAGAAGATCATTAATGCTTCAGTAGTCTTCTTAGTGTTGTATGTAGACGATATCTTACTCATTGGGAATGATGTAGGTCTACTGACTGCAGTTAAGAACTGGCTAACGACCCAATTCCAAATGAAGGATTTGGGAGAGGCTCAGTTTGTTTTAGGGATTCAGATTTTTCGGGATCGTAAGAAAAAAGTACTGGCACTATTTCAGGCATCGTACATTGTCAAGATGTTGCTCAAGTACTCGATGCAGGACTCCAAGAGGGGCCTACTGCCATTCAAGCATGGAGTCACTTTGTCTAAGGAAATGTGTCCTAAGACGCCTCAAGAGGTTGAGGAGATGAAATGGGTCCCATATGCATCTGTCGTTGGCAGTTTGATGTACGCGATTCTCTGTACTCGTCTAGACATCTACTACGTTGTGGGCATAGTCAGTAGGTATCAGTCTAACCAGGCCAGGGTCACTGGACCGAGTGAAGAACATCCTCAAGTATCTTCGGAGAACGAGGGACTGCATGCTCGTGTATGGTTCTAGGGATTTGATCCTTACGGATACATGGATTCTAACTTTCAGACTGATAAGGACTCTCGCAAGTACACATCAAGGTCAATCTTCACTCTTAATGGAGGAGTTGTAGTATGGCGAAGCACTAAGCAGGGGTGCATCGCCGACTCCACTATGGAGGCGGAGTACAAAGCGGCTTGCGAAGCTGCTAAGGAGGTCGTCTGGCTTAGGAAATTCTTGACAGACCTGGAAGTTGTTCCAGATATGTCTAGACCCATTACCCTCTATTGTGATAATAGTGGGGCAGTGGCAAACTCCAAGGAGCCAAGGAGTCGCCGGCGCGGTAAACATATGGAGCAGAAGTATCATCTGATCCGCGAGATAGTGCATCGAGGGGACGTGATTGTCACGTAGATCGCTTCAGAGCACAATGTTGTTGACCCATTTATGAAGGCTCTCACAGCCACAATGTTTAAGGGTCACCTACAGAGCATGGGTCTATAGGATCGCCTGCGGCTAGACTAGGGCAAGTGGGAGATTTATTATACTGGGGTTTAATGTGCCCTAGTTTATTGTTTTGTACTAATTTTTTTTTTGTGCACCCCACTTCGCTTTAGGACAAGTGGGAGATTATTGGGGTTGATGCCCTAAAGTCTCTGTCCTGTAGTTTTGCTCATTTACTTGCTTTAGTTTCTTTACCACAAACTAAACATTAAATCCCTGGTTATCTATAAATGACTCAAGCATGTATGTGGTGACATACAAGTGGATCATGTCTTGAGTGATAACCAAAATGGTCTGTAGTATATGGATATAGGAGGGAAACGTTATCCTGGTAATGCTACGGATGCAGCCCGCTTTATGAAATGGTCACAAGTGTTGTGACTTGCCACAAATGATCTGATCCTGATCATTTGTGTTGGGGACATGCGAGCGGGGGCGTCCTATACAAAGAGTTTGTATAAGACCTGACCACGAAGTGTTAATGTCTTGTTATATAACACCGTTCATGACAGAGACTTCACTTCACTAGAATGACCATATGTAACATGACCTCAATCCTAAGTGAGTTGGGAACTCCTGCCATTAAGGGCGGTCCTTTGATTTGTATGGGTGCTAGTGGCCAAGTCGTCGATTCAAACCTACCATTTTGGGGAATACGTCTGATTTGGGAGCTGGGAACTCAACTACACAAAATGGAATTCATTCCTTCCCCGAGGCATGGGTAAGTAGATAGATGGCTCTCTTAAGGGCTAATTCCAGGGCTTGAACAATGTGGCGCCACACACTTTCTCCTGGCCCGAGAGGTGTTCACACATAGTTAGACTATGTTGTATTGTTCATTAGAGAAATCAGTGGTACTTAAGGAGTGAGATGTAACTACAGGGGCAAAACGGTAAATTGGCCCAACTGTACTTACAAGCATCTGTGAAGGGTCATCGTACTCATGATTGGTTATATCTAATAGACACAGAAATATATATGTGGTAAGAAGAGTTTCGTTGTTGGTCTTTAGTGGAATCACTGACAGTTAACGAATGGTGAATCTCGTGGCTAAAGAGTTTAGTCAACTATTCACATATCGTTGAGACGATTGATTCGTGCAAAAGAAAGACCGCGCCCAAAAGAAATCGCGAAAGACTGATCGCCGAGAGCCTATACGATAGATTCTCAGTCATCCAAACGATCGTCTAATTCACGCGTTCCCTAAACGATCGTACATTAGTTTCCTAAACGGTCATCCATTTTTTCCTAAACAATCGTGTAGTTTTACTATACGATAAGTGTCTCCGATATACATAGCGAAGTTATTCTTGTGTGCGCTTATCGTCTACACGATTTCTTCTCCTACGTCTTCTACCAAACTCACCAAAGCCTACTCTCTGGGTTTTTGACGCCGAGGATACCTGGGTCTCCCTATTGGTGGTGTTGTCCCCGACTCCTTATTCGTGTATGTTCGGATCGTGCAGTAACAGACGAGAGACTCGTCGAGGTGCTGGTAGATCAGTGGAGTTCTTCCACTGCTATGGGTTCATATATTCGAAGATCGTCTTCCTCTAGTAATGAACCCCTTCTTTATGCTTTATTATATACTGAGCATGCTATTGTTGAATTTAATATGCATAAGGGTTAGTATAGAATGTATATCATTTATATTCCGGTCACTGTGAAATCGGAGCGATCTAAGCCGCTCATGGAACTCTCGTTTTGAGATCCTTCATCCGTGTCCACGGATATAGATAAATAATAACAAGTTAGTCTTTCACGAGTGTATGTAACATCAGCTAGGTTAAATTTGTTTTACTTGGGTTACCTCTACATCCTTAAGTATCAGCGCTCCTCTAATGAATAACCTATTTATGGTCCAATCATTAAACAGAAACCCTCTCGAGCCAATGAGAAGGTATGGCCTTTTGTTCAAGTCCCCGATACATCACTTAAGGGAACACTCATCTACTTACCCTAAAGTCAGGAAGGAGTAAAATCCATCTTATATGATTATGTTCCTAGCTACCCACTTGGTCTTATCCCCAAAATGGTAGGCATATTGAGTCGGCGAACTGGCCACTCTCACTCATACAAATCAAAATACAATCTCTCATGATCAGAAGTTCATAATATACTCAGGAGTAAGACTAAGTTGCCTAAGTCATCCTATTGAAATAGAAACTTAACTAGTCAACAAAGTTACATCTAATGGTTAGTATTTCGTGGTCTGGCCTTGTGCAAACTCATTGCCCAGGATACCCCCACTCGCGTGTCTCCTACACAAATGCGTTAGATCACTGTGTTGTATCAAATACAAAGTTGCTCGTATCCACAATGTTACCAAGATAAGGTACCCAACCTTACCCCTATACTTAGACCCTTTAGGTTGTATCTTGAACATTGTTCCCTATATGTCTCTACATACAGTTCAAGACTCCTAAAACAGCCCAGGATGTTAGTTTTATTGGATTTTAGGATTAATAAGACAAAATTAAATAAAATATCGATAACACTTATTGACAAAAATATTAATAACTATTTATTAATGATGGTCATTTAATTACATTCACTATCTACGAGTTTTACGGCATAAAACCCAACAAACCATCTAAAGTAAGTGTTATTTTGGGCAAATCAAACAAACGTTTAGTTAAAAATCAGTAGCCAAATTTTTCTAAGTTAAATAACCCTAGGTATAATACTCAGTGAGAGGAAAATGGGGTATATGATACTTCATTGTACCTTTTCATGTTTCTCCCTAAAAATTCACACCGTGAGATCTATACTCGACCTTGAGACACCTTTGCTTGTGTCCCTTTACGGATGTTGTTTGTATAGGTCAATATCAAGGTGAATGGAGAGAGTGTTTATAGTAAGTGGGAGCGAGACGTGTGTCAACATATCCCACAGTCTGTCTCATTAGTTTGTAGTAAAGTTTTATGCTCAGCCTCGAGGCACCTTTACTTATGTCCCACGGCCCCTATAGATAGCATTTGCATGATTCTTTAACTCAAACTCCAGAAATGGATAGGATTACTTTAGTTTTTGCCTCAATCGGTTTTTCCTACGGTTGGCTCATTGGGATGGAACTCTAGAATCTAAAATAATGGGTTACACTTACAAGAAATGCTAAGCGAGTTTAACAATTTTTGGACCAAACAATGGTGACTAAAAGTTACAATAACAAGTAGTTGTTCTGTCTATTGGTTGAGATAGTCTCATTTCGGCAAAAGGGCACCTGATCACCCTACGATGACTTTTGTCTTATCTCACTGAAACATCATTGCAAAATAGATGTCACTTAGAGTGCATTATATTATTTTGCTAAATTGGATTTGTTTTTCTAAATGGGGCAATGCAAAGATTACTAATATAAATAATTTGTATGGTTTCAGCAATTTATTAATTATGACTTCTGCGACACTTAATTTGCTTGCCGCCGACAAACTTACGGGCGAAAATTATACAACCTGGAAAAACACAGTCAACACAATTTTAATCAACGATGACCTCCATTTTATCCTTATGGAGGATTGTCCTTCTATTCCTGCTTCAAATGCTACTCAAAATGTTTGAGAAACATACAAGCACTGGACACGGGCAAACGAGAAGGCCCGAGCTTATATCTTGGCAAGCCTTCCAGAAGTCTTGGCCAAGAAGCATGAGCCCATGATCACTGCTCGTGAGATTATAGAGTCCCTACAGAGGATGTTCGAACAACCGTCCGCACATCTCAGGCATGACGCTCTTAAACACATCTTCAATGCCCATATGCAAGAAGGGGCTTCTGTTAGAGAATACGTTTTTAACATGATGGTCCACTTCAACGTGACGGAGATGAATGAGTATGTTATTGATGAAGCCAGTCAGGTTAGCTTCATTTTAGAATCTTTACCTGAAAGTTTCTGATGTGTTGATTTATCATGTGATGAAAGGGTGTGTGGATACAATGATTATGCAAGTTTTCCTAACAAAGCCCAAGTATAAGCCTTCTTAGGGTCCTGGTAAGTCCAGGGTCGAATGCAAGGATTACTCAGACAGATATGTGATAGACTCTATCTATGATCTTATTGCTATTTTAAGTTTAAGAAGCTGGATGATGATTGACTTTGATTTCTTAAGGCGATGGAATTAAATGCAAAGCGATGAAAGAGTGGTGTTGTAACAAATATGCGATAAAAAGTTGAGAAGGGGTTTTGCTAACATTTCTTAAGATATTGTATAAGTCATGAGATCATGCTATACACAAATATTAAGCACTACATTTCTCAATGCATATTGACAAATTTCCTATGTCTAGGATGCATGCGATGTCTTGGGAATGCAGCAGATAGAACTTATTTCTAGGTCTCCTCTACTCTTGCTTATGAGATCTAATCTAACTCTTTCAAGCCTAGATTCTATGTCTTTAGACTACTCTTTCAAGCATTCAAAGTGATGAATGAAGCATACATAAGACAAGATGATCGCATAAAGTGCATAGCTTAAGTCATGCTAGCTAAGTACTTCTCAACCCATTCACAAATTTAGCTACTCATGTATGGCGTGAAAAGAATGAACATAGATTGAAATATAATTTCCATTCTTGTAAAAATGATTAAGTACAAAACAATAGATGATGTAAGTGTTAAGCCAGGTAAGCAGTGTCTTGCTTCCTCTGGCGTTTACACGACTTTTAGCACTCCAATTCTTTTCTAATTTGTAAACTCTTGCTCTCACAAGGGTTAAATGTGGGTTGGTGTCTCTCTTCTGTGTTGTTTTGGCAGTCTCTCGACCTCTCCGAAAAATTACTTCCCCTGGTTTGGTAGCATTGAATGGTATTTATAGACTTCCGGACAAAAATAGTTCCTCATCTCACTAATGATTGCGTGGATGGGCAGCATTAATTTTCATACCCTGTTGCACCGTCTGATGGTCACCAGAGGTTCAATGGATTTGCAACAGTATGTTCTTCAACGGTCGCCAACTGAATTTCTGATTTGACCGCTATCGACTTTACGTCCCATCATGTTTTATCACATTAGACCACCACCTTTATGTAAGGTCATCATGCGATCGTCTTTGAAGTACCATTGAATCGCCAACTTAGGAGATCACCCTATCGCCTTGTTCCTACACAGAAATACAAGATTAACTCAGTCTAACTGCTTTTATGCTATTAGAGTTAGTGATCGCGATTTTGCTATTGGTTTGGCGTGTTCAATCATAATATTGCCTATTTACTATCGCCTTCTCTCATTGTTTTAATAATTTGAGCTTTAATAACTTGTATTTCTATAAGTTATCAGTTTCCTATAGTTTCATAGCAATGTTGTTATGAATAGGATTGACTACAACCTGACCACTTTGCTCAATGAGCTTCAGACTTTTCAGTCCTTGATGAAAAGCAAGGAACAAAAGGAAAAGATAAATGTTGCATCATCCTCAAAAAAGTTCTACAAATGATCATCCTCTAGAACTAAGTATGTGCCTGTAACGCGTTCGGTATGTATGATATTAAATGCTCACAATGATGCGATACTACTACTATTTATGCGTTAATTAGGGATTGCTCAGGTAGTATGCCCAATGTTGTCACAAGTTTCCTTACGATGGAACCAAGTGTAATTCCACTGCAAGTTTCTCGGTGTGATCCGAAGTCGAACACAGGGAAGTGGTGCCGGTTATTGCGGTATGTTCATGGTATATGCGACAAGGTATTTAATTCTTAATAAAAGGTGTGTATAGTATGTAAATTACAGTAAAATAAAGGAAAGCGGTAAAGATGCGATAAGACATAAAAATACAATAAACCTAAGCTAGATGTTACAAGATACAGACTTTATGTGCAAGATACTAGGATTAAGGCTGGCTGTGAAGGTTGTGCAAAGACGTGGGATGCGACGACAAGTCTTGTGAACAGATTAGAAAGAGAAAGATAAGTATTACAAACAACGCAAGTTCTTAATTGAACTGAAAGTACAAATATTGTTCCGCTCTTCTCTCGGCGTACACCTCTTAGTGATCAGCCGCGTTTCCCACATGTCTGTGGTGAAACAGAGTCTAATGTAATGAACTCAAGGTTGCTTCCATGTTTGGAAGTGCTACTCGCTTTAGTTAACGCACTCTTCTGACCTTCTCTCGATAGATCAGAATGACATCTTCACTTCTGCTCTCATAGGTAAAGATGTCGTCTAGCATGCTTTAGCTAAACGTATTTTATAACTTTAATACATATTAAGTTCTTGGTGATTCATATTGCTCATCAAGGGATTAAGAAAACATCATGAAGAAAGTGACTAATGGATGAACGAAAATAGACAGAAAATGGTAAATGAAATCTATTGAAACATTTAATATTTCTACTAAGTGTTTGATACATGATATGTGAATGAAGAGATAAAGAAAATATGGAATACAATGAAAGAGAGATAGAACAGATACAATCCGGTGCCAATGTCTTGGCACAGATTCGATGGAGATTTGCTTGCCGGATCGGATCATTTCGATGGCAGGAAGAGCTTCCCTCTCAGGCTTGCTCCACCGGTAGTAGGGGTCTCTGCACAGAGCTTCGATCGGGTATATGACAGGTCGGATCTGAGATTTACCTCTCGGCCTTATCTCGTTCACTTCCCGGATTTCTTCTCTTCAGCACTCAGCTCAGCATTTTCTCTCTAATATCTTACAGCACTTAGCTCAGTATCCAATAGCATACTTTTCTTAAAAATCATTGGGGTATTTATAGGAGTAGATCCTTTGACTCCAGCCTTATGGTCCCCACGTGATGGTTATGGTAATTCCGCAGATAGAAGGATATTATTCCTTCTGTTATACAATCAAACCATCAATTTTGCACAACCGTTAGTTGTACACGTGTCTCAATCCTCCGCTCTCGCGTTGCTCAGTTGCATCTTTCGATCATGGGTTCGCATGCGGTGTTTGTTTTTATACCGCATGCGGTCGAAGCGTAGCTCTGGACCGACTATCGCATTGCGCCGTTACTTCGATAATCGTTTCTTCATGGTTGATCGACGGGCGCAATGTGACAGAGATGCGTTGATTAGTTTTTCATGAGCCTTGAGCGCAAGCGGTGACTTGGTCTCCTACAAAACAGAGTAAAGTTTTCTTGTCCTCCATCTTTTTGGCGTTAGTGGGTGTAATTGCAAACATTTATAATTATTGTCATACTAGGTTAATTTTCATACAATTGGCGCATAATTACTAACTTTTGGCCGCAATATCTATATAAGGTGGCATAAATAACTTGTATTTCTACAAGTTATCACACCCCCAAATTTAGTTATATGCTTGTCTTCAAGTACATCTTCTACTAAGGTAATCATGCTCCATTTCTATCCTATATTTCTGCGATGATTTGTTGCTCCGAATGTTACACTTAGGCACATTACTTGACATCGCACTTTCCTTCTATCCTTGCTAATTCTTAGCAAGCCTTACTTTATTCTTCGATGTAATAAAATTCTGCTCAAAGACATTTTTCGAGTTTTCAAAATAGAAAGTTTATCTCTTCTTTATCAAAACAACTTAATGTATCTATATGCGGTGAGCAACACTTTACGTCATTTATTCACTTAGAGAAAGTTGGTCATGGTTACACTCTTCGTTTTGGCTTGTCCCCACGGGTGTCATGCGAACATCCAACTACGGTAGTGTGCCAGTTCTAAATTTAACTCATGATAATTAGAGGAGTTTTCCCTTGCATTCTTTTTTTTTCTTTTTTGTTTATGCAACGTCGTTCTTTGAAACCCACCTTCGTTTTGGCTTGCTCCTATGGGTGTCATACGAACATCCAACTACGAGCAGGCTCCTTTCACAATTCAACTCTTATCAGGTTGGGAACAGTTTTGAAATTTTTCCTTGTGCTGACATTGGAGTTTTGTAATTTTTTTTTTTTTTTTTTTTTGGTAATGAACGCATTTTCTTGAAGATCGCATATTCTTGATCTTATCTGCTTAGACCTTCCCCACCCCCAAATTTAAAGATGAGCAAGGTTCTCATTGCATTGTTTGGATGGACTAGACAAACACTTAGAATAAAAATTTCAAAAAGAATGTTTAAGCAGAACTTTCAAAGATAAAAGGTAAAGTACTGCTAAACTAAGAATTAACTAAGCATTAGTCAGAATTTACAAAGTATGGGAAATGTTTCTAAGTATAAACATATTATACATCATAGCACCGCAATGAATAACGCAAAAGTAAAGGATTAAGAACATCGCAAATATTGTCAAAGGATGATAAAAGAAAAAAAGGCAAAGGCAAAAAGGAGTGAATATATACTCATTTGTATTGAATATTAACAAAGTATGCAAATAATGAACAATTAATGCAATACACAATTGTTGCCTGTACAAAGAATCAAAGAATGGAGATGTCATCTTTTTTAATTTGATTCAGATGGGTGCATGCTAAAATTAATACCGCACTTCTATTAACGCAAATACATTTTTGTTGAGGACAGGCAACAATGCATGCACTCCCGCAACACACCCCTTAATTCAATGCATTTCTAGAGGATCGGGCGCACGGTATTTCTACTAGCACATCACTACCTCAACATAGTGCCTTTTCACTAAGGACGAGCAAAGAACACATACATGCGCAACACACCCCTCAACACAATGCATTTGGGTGTAATGGATACAAGGTGTCTCTTGTTAACACACAGTGCACCCATCATCGCGTTACATACCAATTTTTCTTTTTAATTCATCAAAACGCAAGTCAAAAAGACTTTACGGTGTCTAATGTTGCATCCAATCATTCACAGAAATTAAAGAACAGCACTACTAATGTATACAAATTAAAGGAATTAAACATGACATGAAAAATTAGATTGAAAAGAATTACAGAAAGCATTAAATGCTACTTCTATAAAACAGTAAATTACATGATTTAGAAAGCAGTAAAAGAAAACTGTAAAGAAAGCAAGTAAACATAGATAGGGATGCTGATTGAAAGAAGTTCTCAGAATTACTGCAATCTCATCCTCTGTAAGTGATTAATCCTACTTGCCCACCCAATGTCCTCAGCCACATTGTTCACCTCCTTGCCTCATCCTGCAGTGTATACGGGAAGAAAGCTGATCTACTTCTTTCAGAAATCACACCAATTATAGGGAATGTGTTGCACCTTGCATCCTCCACAACCATAGATCTTGAAGTTTCGGTGCTTAATCTAGTCCTGATGTGCTCCTGCGCGAAAAATACACCTGATCTCTAGGTCAGCTTAGAATTTCTCGATCGCTCCAGTACTCATAAGCCGTCAGACTGCTCTTCGCGATAAACAGCTAGTACAAAGAGATCTGTCCTGCAAATACCACAAACACACTCAAACATTAAACCGTTAACCAGTTTTCCCGGCAATGGTGCCATAAACTTGTAACGCGTTCAGTATGTATGATATTAAATGCTCACAATGATGCGATACTACTACTATTTATGCATTAATTAGGGATTGCTCAGGTAGTATGCCCTGTGTTGTCACAAGTTTCCTTACAATGGAACCAAGTGTAATTCCATCGCAAATTTCTCAGTGTGATCCGAGGTTAAACACGGGGAAGTGGTGCCGGTTATTGCGGTATGTTCATGGTATATGCGAATAGGTTTTTAATTCTTTATAAAAGGTGTGTACAGTATGTAAATTGCAGTAAAATAAAGGAAAGCGGTAAAGATGCGATAAGACATAAAAATACAATAAACCTAAGCTAGATGTTACAAGATACAGGCTTTATATGCAAGATACTAGGATTAAGACTGGCTGTGAAAGTTGTGCAAAGACGTGGGATGCAACGACAAGCCTTGTGAACAGATTAGAAAGAGAAAGATAAGTAAACAACGCAAGTTCTTAATTGAATTGAAAGTACAAATACTGTTCCGCTCTTCTCTTGGCGTATACCTCTTAGTGATCGACCGCGTTTCCCACATGTCTGTGGTGAAACAGAGTCTAATGTAATGAACGCAAGGTTGCTTCCATGTCTGGAAGTACTACTCACTTTAGTTAACACACTCTTCTGACCTTCTCTCGATAGATCAGAATGACATCTTCACTTCTGCTCTCACAGGTGAAGATGCCGTCTAGCATGCTTTAGCTAAACATATTTTATAACTTTAATACATATTAAGTTCTTGGTGATTCATATTTCTCATCAAGGGATTAAGAAAACATCATGAAGAGAGTGATTAATGGGTGAACGGAAATAGACAGAAAATGGTAAACGAAATCTATCGAAACATTTAATATTTCTACTAAGTGTTTGATACATGATATGTGAATGAAGAGATAAAGAAAATATGGAATACAATGAAAGAGAGATAGAAAAAATACAATCCACTACCAATGTCTTGGCATAGATTCGATGGAGATCTGCTTGCCGGATCGGATGGTTTCGATGGCAGGAAGAGCTTCCCTCTCAGGCTTGCTCCACCGGTAGTAGGGGTCTCTGCACAGAGCTTCGATCAGGTATATGACAGGTCAGATCTGAGATTTACCTCTCGGCCTTATCTCGTTCTCTTCCCGAATTTCTTCTCTTTAGCACCCAGCTCAGCCTTTTCTCCCTAAAATCTTACAGCACTTAGCCCAGTATCCAATAGCATACTTTTATCTGAAATCACTAGGGTATTTATAGAAACAGATCCTTTGACTCCGGCCTTGTGGTCCCCACGTGATGGTTATGGTAATTCCGCAGATGGAAGGATATTATTCCTTCTGTTATGCAATCAGACCATCAATTCTGCACAACCGTTAGTTGTTCACGTGTCTCAATCCTCCACTCTCGCGTTGCTCAGTTGCATCTTTCGATCATGGGTTCGCATGCGGTGTTTGTTTTTATTACCGCATACGGTCGAAGCGTAGCTCTGGACCGACTGTGTCATTGTGTCGTTACTTCAATAATCGTCTCTTCATGGTTGATCGACGGGCGCAATGTGACAGAGATGCGTTGATTAGTTTCTCATGAGCCTTGAGCGCAAGCGGTGACTTGGTCTCCTACAAAACTGAGTAAAGTTTGGCTTGTCCTCCATCTTTTTTGCATTAGTGGGTGTAATTGCAAACATTTTGCACAACCATTAGTTGTATACGTGTCTCAATCCTCCACTCTCGCGTTGCTCAGTTGCATCTTTCGATCATGGGTTCGCATGCGGTGTTTGTTTTTATTACCGCATGCGTTCGAAGCGTAGCTCTGGACCGACTGTCACATTGTGTCGTTACTTCGATAATCGTCTCTTCATGGTTGATCGACGGGCGCAATGTGACAGAGATGCATTGATTAGTTTCTCATGAGCCTTGAGCGCAAGCGGTGACTTGGTCTCCTACAAAACAGAGTAAAGTTTGGCTTGTCCTCCATCTTTTTTGCATTAGTGAGTGTAATTGCAAATATTTATAATTATTGTCATACTAGGTTAATTTTCATACAATTGGCGCATAATTACTAACTTTTGGCCGCAATATCTATATAAGGTGGTATAAATAACTTGTATTTCTACAAGTTATCAGTGCCTTCTTCTTCCGTCACCAAAAAGTTGAAGAAGAAGAAAGGTGAAAAGGGGAAAGTTAACCCACCAGCTGCTGTCCAAAAGGGCAAGAAGGACAAGGCTGCAAAGGGAATCTGTTTCCATTGCAACCACGAGGGACATTGGAAGAGAAACTATCCCAAATACTTGGTAGAAAAGAAGAAGGTCAAGCAAGGTAAATATTATTTACTTGTATTGGAAACCTGTTTAATGGAGAATAATGATTCTGCTTGGATAATTGATTCAGGCGCTACTAACCATATTTGTTCTTCATTTCAGGGAATTAGTTCCTAACAGCAACTGGAAACTAGAGAGATGATGATTCATGTTGGAACTGGGCACATCGTCCCAGTTATGGCAATGGGAGGGCTTAGGCTCTGCTTAAAGAAATCTTATATTTTATTAGATAATATATATGTAGTTCCAGGTTTGAAAATAAACTTGATTTTTGTGAAACATCTTCTTGAATAATATTATTTTCTTAATTCTCAAGTAAAGAAAGTGTTTATTTACAAGAATGGAGTATTGGTTTATTGTGCTAATCTTGAAGATAATTTGTATGTGCTAAGACCGTTAGCAACTAAAGTCTCCTTAATACTGAAATTTTTAAAACTTTGGTAACTCAAAATAAAATACTTAAATTCCTCCTAAAGAAAATGCCTGTCTTTGGCACCTAAGATTTGGACACATCAATCTCAATAAGATTGAGAGATTGGTCAAGAATGGACTTCTAAGTGAGTTAGAAAAAAATTCTTTACTAACGTGTGAGTCATACCTTGAAGGCAAAATGACTAAAAGATCTTTTACTAGAAAAGATCATAGGGCTAAAGAACCCTTAGAGCTTTTACATTCAGACCTCCGTGGTCCAATGAATGTTAAAGCAAGAGAAGGGTTTGAATATTTCATCACTTTTACTGATGATTATTCAAGATATGGGTATGTTTATTTAATGCAACAGAAATCTAAAACTTTTGAAAAGTTCAAAGAGTTTAAGGCTGAAGTTGAAAATGCATTAAATAAAACAATTAAAACATTTTGATTTGATTGAGGTGGAGAGTTTTTAGATCTTACATTCTATAACTATTTGATAGAAAATGAAATTGTAACTCAACTCTCAGCACTTGGTACACCTCGGCAGAATGGTGTATCAGAAAGGAAAAATAGAACCATGTTGGACATGATTCGGTTTATGATGAATTATGCACCCTTACTGGAATCTTTTTGGGGTTATGCAGTATAGACTGCAGCATATATTTTGAACTGTGTTCTATCCAAGAGTGTTACCAGAACACCTTTAGAATTATGGAATGGTCGTAAAGGTAGTCTACGCCATTTCAAGATTTGTGATTGCCCAGTAGATGTGTTTGAGAAAAATCCTAAGAAACTGGAACCTCGTTCAAAATTGTGCCTATTTGTAGGCTACCCTAAAGGAACGAGAGGTGGTTACTTTTACGATCCTAAAGAAAATAAAGTATTCATGTCGATCAATGCTACATTTCTAGAAGAGGACCACATTAGGGAGCATAAGCCTCGCAGTAAGATTGTGTTGAATGAACTTTCTAAAGAAACTGTTGAACCTTCAACAAGGGTTGTTGAAGAACCCAACACCTCAATAAGAGTTGTTGAAATTGGTTAATCTAGTAGGTCATGTCCACCTCAAGTGTTGAGGGAATCTTGACGTAGTGAGAGGGTTGCGAACTCACCTGTCCGTTACATAGGTTTAACGAAAATTTGATAGATAATATATGAAATCACGGAAGCTAACATAATCATTAAGCACTCTAATTACATTAATTTGAGTAACAATCATGCTAAGAAACCAAAGTTTCAAATAAAAGAGTTTCAGTTTTACAACCTTTGTAGAATTCCACTAATTCCTTGCAAGCTTCATGAAATTGACCTTCAATTTCTTCAGCAGACCACCAAGAGTATCTTCTCTACTAATCTCATCCTTGGATTGAGTAGTGGAACTCCAAATTGAGAGGAAAATTTAAGTGGTTTGGAGAGGGTTTTAGAGTGAAGAAACTTTCAGCAGAATTTTCTCAAAAACATATTGCATCATTTCAACCTCAAAAAATTGAAGTATTTATTCAACTAAAACATACAAGCACTAAGTCATTCAGCCATTTGACACTTCAAATGGCACTAATAAACTGGGCTAGATGTTTAATTTATGGAAAAATCCACCCAAACTCAAAATTTGGGATAATTCCACTAAAAATATTAATTTCCAATTAATTATATTTAATTCAAAACTAAATTAAACATAATTTAAATTCAATTTTTGAAAATTGAATTTCTTTTAAATTTAAAATTAATTTAATTAATAATAATTTAATATCAAATATTAAATTAATAAAATACCTAATTCAAACATGAATCCATATCCATGTAATTAATATTTAAATCATTATTCAAATATACTAAACTCTACAAATACGTTTAATTTCAAAAAAAAATTAAAAATTTAATTATATCGAAAATAATTATCCAAACCCTGAAATTGAATTTGAATATTTCAAATTCACTCAATATTCTAATCCAATGTTTGATCTTTTACAAGCTAGTAGAGGGACCTTATGAACCTATAGATCATGAGATCCAACAATTTGAGATTAATTGACCAACTCGTTAAACCGAATTAATCAATATTCGTTAATTACTGAGACATACCACTATAACTCAGTAGTTGCACTCTCCTCACTGTAGATATATTTCTGTCCACTTGATTTAACCATAATCTGTAAGTTGATCCTTCACAAGTCGTTCGTATTTACAACTAGGTCAAAATTACCGTTTTACTCCTTTAAATACATCTTACTCCTTAAGTCTTCGTTGATCCTCTATCAAATAATTGGTTTATAGTCTAACTAATAAATCATATCCCTCTCTGTCATGGGAGGCCGGGACCCATTTGTTCAAGTCCAGGAATCAGTACTTAAATGAACAACCTATATGCTAACCCTAAGACGGGTAGGAGTGAATTCCTTCTAGCATGACTATGTCTTCAACTATCTATCTGGTTTTTGTTGAGGTTGATGCCCTAAACTTTCATTGTGTCCTGTAGTTTGTAAACATTGTATTGAACAAACGCTTGTGATGTAATAACATATGATATTTTTCTTCACTTTTGTCTATGAAACATTAGATGTTTTAATTGCTTTACCACAAACCAATAAACTAAGATCTCTGGTTGTCATTGTAACTTAAGCATGTATGTGGAGACATACAGGTGGATCATGCCTTAAACCAAAATGGTCTGTAGTATATGAATATATGAGGGAAACCTTATCCTGATAAAGCTACAGATACGGCCCTCTTTGTAGAATAGTTACAAGTGTTATGACTTGCTACAAATGGTCTGATCCTAATTATTCATGCGGAGACATGCAAGCGGGGGCGTCCTATACAAAGGAGTTGTATAAGACTGGACCACGAAGTTTTATAGTCTCGTTATATAATGTCGTCATGACAGAGACTTTACTTCACTAGGATGACCATAGGTAACATGACCTTAATCTTTAGTGAGTTAGGAACTTCTACCTTTGAGGGCGATCCTTTGATTTGCATGGGTGCGAGTGGCCAGATCGCCGACTCAAACCCACCACTTTGAGGGTTCGTCTGATTTGGGAGCTGGGAACTCAGCTACACAAGATGGAATTCAGTTCTTCCCCAAAGTAGGGGTAAGTAGATAGATTGCTCCCTTAAGGGTTGATTCCAGAGGCTTGAATGATGTGGCGCCACACACCTTCTCATGGCTCGAGAGGTGTCCACACATAGTAGGACTATGTTGTATTGTTCATTAGAGGGATCAATGGTACTTAAGAAGTTAGATGTAAGTACAGGGGCAGAATGTTAAATTGGCCCAACTGTACTTACGAGCATCTGTGAAGGGTTATCGTATTGTTGATTGGTTATATCCGATGGAAACAGAAATATATCTGTGGTGAAAAGAGTGCAACTGTAGTCTTTAATGGAATACTTGGCAGTTAACAGATGGTAGATCTCGTGGCTAAAGATTTTAAGCAGCTATTCACGTACCATTGGAGCTTCGAGCCATAGGTCCATAAGGTCCCCTTGGTAGCTGAATGGATTCAAGTTGAGAATTAGTTTTTGGGTCAATTTGAAGTATTCAAATTGACAAGAGGGAGTTCGATTATATATGATATGATTCAACTGGTCAATTATATATGATATGGTTGACATGATGTATGAGATACATTAATTAGAGGAAAATGATATAAATATGATTTATATCTAGTGGAGGAGAAAAGGACTATGGTTTATATGTTGCAGATGAGGTGATATTAAACCATCGGTTATAAATATAATATGATTATATTTATTTTTTTAATTAGACAATTATAAGATAATTGTTGGTGGTTTTTTCTCTGTACCCGAATGAGATAGTGGGAGGTTGCAATTAGTTTTCGTAACTAAAGGATAAAATGAAAATAGTTTTCATTTTGCAAAGAGATCAGATAATCACTCACCGAATTAGTACATTACCCATCACCTAGCAAACGAGAGCATACACAATAGCTCAAAGTTTACTAAACAATCATGTACACTTGCGCTTTTCCTAAACGATCGCATAGTCTTACCTAAATGATCGTGTAGCTTTTCTAAGCGATCGCGCGTCCGAGAATTTTACTAAACGATTGTCTAAATAATCAAGCCCCTTTTACTACACGATCGTGCACTTTTTACTAAACGATCAAGCACCCTTCTATACGATAGACTTCAGATATCTCCCACTTGCTTGGTCGTGATAAACGATCATTCCTTCCTCTTTCCCTTTACCAAATCCAACAGAGCCCACACCTTCTGGATTCTCACTCCAAGAATATCGAGGTTTTCGAGTGGTTGTGTCCTCCATTGTTGCCTTATTCGTGAGGAGTCTGTTCGGTGGTAGACGACAGCGTGATTTGGTGGACAATAGTCTTAAAGATCTTATTGACATCAAGATTTATGGATTGACGAAAGCGAGAGTTCAAAGCGAAGAAAATTTCTTCAACTGGTATGTCTCTCGTCCCTTTGTTGTTTAAGGTTCAAAGCATGCCGTAATTTGTTGTTAAATGCATAGCTTGTATGTTTGATTGTGAATGCGATATTTCTATCACAATGAGTTTTGAACGATCTTGCTTCCACTCAGAGGTGCTCTTTGATAAGAGTTCCTTTAGTTTTACCCCCAAAATGGGAGGCTTACTGAGTAGTGATGTTGAACTACTCTCACCTATGTAGATCAAAGGATAATCCAAAATAAATAGGATTTCATAGTTAGCTCAGGATTAAAATCAAGTTACCTTAGGTCATCAATTTGAAATAGTCAGCATTAAAAGTAAACAGTTGTTATAAAGAAAAGTGACTATTTCGTGGTCTAGTCTTATGCAAACGTCTTTTGCATAAGATACCTCCACTCACATGTCCTTACATGAACGATTTCTGGATCACATTGTTTGTATCAATATACAATGTGGGTCACATCCATAGTGTTCCCAAGATGAGGTACCCAATCTCATCCATATACTTATAGACCTTTTTAGCTATAAACTAAAACTTGATCCTCTTTTATGTCTCTACATAAAGTTAAATTATTCATATTATATGCATGGGTTCGTTTATTGGATTCTATAAAAAAAAATGCAATTTCAATAACACTTCTATTGAATAAAATTTCAATAATACTTTTATTGCGAAATAATATAATATGTTTAAACAATACGAACTGCGAGTTTTAGGACATTCCCAACAATCTCCCACTTGGACTAAAACTCCAGTGGGATTTAAATATATACAAGTATAAGATGTTGAGAAAGAGAGAGAGAGAAACACAATAAACTAGCGCATCTACGTACCCTTGACATCCTCCCACTTTCCCTAGATGTATGAAGCTCGTAGTCCTAGCCTACTAGGTGACCCTCGAATACTTTAGCCGTGAGGGCCTTCATAAATG
The DNA here is from genome assembly GCF_027475165.1 of Benincasa hispida. Lineage (NCBI taxonomy): Eukaryota > Viridiplantae > Streptophyta > Magnoliopsida > Cucurbitales > Cucurbitaceae > Benincasa > Benincasa hispida. The sequence goes on from NC_143486.1 coordinate 10,653,915, forward strand.
GATTAGCAAGATTATCTTCATAGGTTATTTTCGTGACTATCACGTCTCCTCGGTGTACTATCTCCCTGATGAGATGATACTTTCGCTCGATGTGTTTTTTGTGTTTATGGCTTCTAGGTACCTTTGAGTTGGCAATTGCTCCACTGTTATCATAATATAGGGTGATCGGCAGATGCATATTTAGAACAACTTCCAAACCAGTTAGGAATTTTCTGAGTCATATTGCTTTCTTAGTTGCTTCACATGCAGCTATGTATTTAGCTTCCTTTGTAAAGTCAGCAATGTAACTCTATTTGATGCTCCTTCACACTATAGATCCTTTGTTGAAAGTCAATATTGATCCTGAAGTAGATTTCCTAGAATCTACATCAGTTTAAAAATCAGAATCAGTGTATCCAGTAAGAATCAAATCCTTAGGATCATACACGAGCATATAGTCCCTCGTTCTCCGAAGATACTTGAGAATGTTCTTAACAGCAGTCCAATAGCTATGTCCAAGGTTAGACTGAAACCTGCTGACTATTCCGACTACAAAACATATGTCGAGACGTGTACTTAACATAGCGTACATCAAGCTCCCGACTATTGATGCATAAGGAATCATTTTCATTTTCTCAACTTCTTGAGGTGTCTTAGGGCACTGTTCCTTAGACAAATGAATTTCGTGTTTAAAAGGCAACATACCCTTTTTGGAATTTGCATATTATATCTCGACAATATTTTGTCAATATAAAATACTTGAGATAGTGCTAGCATTATGTTATTGCAATTTTGAACTATTTGAATTCCAAGAACATACTGAGCATCTCCTATATCTTTCATTTGAATTTGTGATGTTAACCATCTCTTGACGTCAGTAAGGAATCCTATCTCATTTCCAATGAGTAGGATATCATCAACATAAAGTACCAGAAAAGCTACAGATTTGTTGATTATCTTCTTGTAAACACAAGGTTCATCAACGTTTTGTTCAAAGCCATAAGATTTGGTCGCAGTGTCAAATTTCATATTCCAGGATTAAGATGCTTGTTTTAGCCTATAAATAGATCTCTTAAGCTTACAAACTTTTTGCTCCTGACCCGTTCGATAAACTCTTCTGGTTGAGACATATAAATACTTTCATCAAGATGACCATTCAAAAAGGTTGCCTTGACATCCATTTTCCATATTTCATAATCATAGAAAGCAGCAATGGATAAAAGTATTCTAATAGATTTAATCATGGCAACAGAAGAGAAGGTTTCTTCATAGTCTACCCCCTTTCTTTGGGTAAAACTTTTTGCCACAAGTCTGGCTTTGCAGGTTTGCACCTTACTAGTTGGGTCTCGCTTTCTCTTATAGATTCATTTGCAACCAATAGGTTTTACCCCATCTGGTTGATCTACAAGCTCCCAGACAGAATTGTAGTACATTAACTCCATTTCTAGGTCCATGGCTTTGATCCATTGGTCTTTATCTACATCGTCCATTGCCTATTTAAAGGTTAATGGATCCTCTAAGTCATCATCAGGTATGACAACTTGAGTTTCCGTTAAACCCATGTAGTGGTAAAGCTATTGAGCAACCCTCCCACTACGTCGAGGCTTTCTCAATTCATGAGAAGGATGTGATGGACCAACAACTTTTGTTGAAGGACCAGTTTGATCAACAACTTGTGTTGATTTATCTGTAGATTCTCTAGACATTTCATCTAATACTAGTTTACTGTGAGGTTGATGATTACTTATGTGATCTTCCTCCAAGAATGTAGCATTTTTCAATACAAATACTTTATCTTCTTAAGAATCATAAAATATACCACCTTTTGTTTCTTTAGGGTATCTTACAAATAGGCATATTTTTTAACGTGTTCCAATTTCTTAGGGTTTTGCACCAACACGTGTGTCGGGCATCCGCAAATTCTGAAGTGAGATAAACTACCTTTACGTCCTCTTTATAACTCATATGGTGTTTCTAAAACACTTTTTGAGGGAACCATGTTCAGAATATATATGGCAGCTTGTACTGCATACTCTCAAAAGGACTGAGGTAACTGGGCATAACTCATCATTGAACGAACCATGTCTAATAAGGTTCGATTTCTCATTTTGCTACACCATTCTATTGTGGTGTTCTAGGTGCAGTGAGTTGGGATTGAATTCTATGTTCTACTAAATAGTTTTGAAATTGTAAATCTATATACTCGCCATCCCGATCTGATCGAAGTGTTTTAATCCTTTTACCTAATAGGTTCTCAACTCAGTCTTGTATTCTTTGAACTTTTCAATAGTTTCAGACTTATGATGTATTAGGTAAACATAAGTTGGATTTGTTTATTGGATTTTATAACAAAATGCAATTTCAATAACACTTTTATTGAATAAATTTTCAATAATACTTTTATTGCAAAATAATAGAATATGTTTAAACAATACAAACTGCGAGTTTTAAGACATTCCCAACAAAATCCTAGCTACGGAAGCTGACGGAGATGTTGAAGATCCATTGTCTTACAAGAAGGCAATGGAGGATGTTAACAAAGATGAGTGGATCAAAACTATAGATCTCAAAATGGAGTCTATATACTTCAATTTTGTTTGGGATCTCGTAGATCAACCTGATGGGATAAAACCTATAGGTTGCAAATGGATCTACAAGAGATAACGGGGTGCTGATAGGAAGGTGCAAACCTTCAAGGCTAGACTTGTGGCAAAGGGTTATACCCAGGTTCAGGTGGTCGATTATGAGGAGACTTTCTCACTTGTTGCCATGTTGGAGTCTATCCAGATTCTCTTGTCCATTTCCTCATATTTTGATTATGAGATCTGGTAAATGGACATCAAGACTACCTTTCTGAGTGGCAATCTTGAGGAGACCATTTATATGGGGTAGCCTGAGAGATTCATAACCCAAGGTCAAGAGCAAAAGTTTTACAAGCTTAATCGGTCCATCTATGGATTGAAGCAAGCTTCTCGATCCTAGAATATAAGATGATACTACGATCAAATCTTATGGCCTTGATCAAAATGTTGATGAGCCTTGTGTTTACAAGAGAATTATCAACAGTTCAGTAGCTTTTCTAGTGTTGTATGTAAACAATATCTTACTCATTGGAAATGATGTAGGTTTACTAACTGAAATTAAGAATTGGCTAGTGACCCAATTCCAAATGAAATATTTGGGAGAGGCGTAGTTTGTTCTGGGCATTCAGATCTTTAGAGATCGAAAGAACAAAACGTTAACCCTGTCTTAGAAATCGTACATTGACAAAATGCTTGTCAAGATTTCAATGCAGAACTCCAACAGATGTTTACTACCTTTCAGAGGGTTATATTGCCTAAGGAACAGTGTCCTAAGACACCTCAAGAAGTTGAGAAAATAGGACGGATCCCCTATGCATCGGCTATTGGCAGCTTGATGTATGGGATGTTATGTACTAAACCTGACATCTGCTATGCGGTAGGGATAGTCAGTAGATATTAGTCTAATCCAAGATTTGATCACTGGACTGTCATTAAGAACATCCTCAAGTATCTAACGGAGAACGAGGGACTACATGCTCGTGTATGGTTCTAAGGATTTGATCTTTACAGGATACACGGACTTTAATTTTCATACTGATAAGAATTCTAGGAAATCCACATCGGGATCAGTGTTTACTCTTTACGAAGGGACAGTAGTCTAGAGGAGCACCAAGCAGGGGTGTATTGTTGACTCCACCATGGAGGCTAAGTACATAATGGCTTATGAAGCTACTAAAGAAGCTGTGTGGCTCGGGAAATTCTGGTTCTAGACATGTCAAAGCCCATTACCCTTTATTATGATAATAGTGGTGTTGTGACTAATTCCCGAGAGCCTTAGAGTCACAAACGCGAAAAGCACATAGAGCGAAAGTATCATCTAATCCGAGAGATTGTGCATCGAGGGGATGTGATCGTCACGTAGATAGTTTCGGAGCACAATGTTGTTGATCCATTTACAAAGGCCCCACAGCTAAGGTGTTTGAGGGTCACCTGCAGAGTATGGGTCTACGAGACAGGCCACATTTAGTCTAGAGCAAGTGGGAGATTTTGTACTGGGTGCGTTTTATGCCCTAGTTTATTGATTTGTGTATTTGTATATTAGTATGACTTATATATCATACACTCCACTAGCTTTAGAATAAGTAGGAGATTGTTGAGGTTGATACCCTAAATCTCGTAGGGTCCTGTAGTTTGTAATTGTATTGTACAAAAATTTTATTTATTTAATAAAATATGAGATTTTTATTTAACTTTTACTAGTAATAAACCCACAAACCAATAAACTAACATCTAAGATTATTTTGTAGCTTAAACATATACGTAGAGACATACAGATGGATCATGTTTAAGTGATAACCTAAATGGTTTGTAGTAGATGGATAAGGTTGGATATCTTATCCTGGTGACACTATAAGTACAACCCGCTTTGTAGATGTTACAATTATTGTAAACTGCTACAAATGATATGATCTTGATTATTCATGTGAAGACATGTGAGTGGGGGTATTCTATACAAAAAAGTTTATATAAGACTGGACCACAAAATGACTAATCTCATTATATAACGCCGTTCATAATAGAGACTTACATTTCACCAGGATAACCAAAAGTAACATGACCTGAATCCTGAGTGAGTTATGAACTTATGTCTATGAAGGCGGTCCTTTGATTTATATGGGTGGGAGTGGCCAGATCGTCGACTCAACAAGTCTACCATTTTGGGGATTCGTTTGATTGGGGCGCTGGGAACACAACTACACAAGACGGAATTCACTTCTTCCCCGAGGTTGAGGTAAGTAGATAAATTACTCTCTTAAGGATTGCTTTTGAGGCTTGAACGATGTGGTGTCACACCCTCTCCTGGCTTGAGAGGGGTTTAGTCATGTTTGGATTATGATTTTTTGTTCATTAGAGGGATCAGTGGTATTTAAGGAGTTAGATGTAACTACAAGTGTAAAACGGTAATTTTGGCCTAGTTGTACTTACGAGCAATTTGTGAAGGTCATCGCACTGTTGACTGGTTATATCCAATGGACACAGAAATATATTTGTAGTGCGAATAGTGCAGTTGTCGGTCTTTAGTGGAGTGCTTGACAGTTAATGGATGTTGAATAAATTAATTAAAAAGTTTAATTAATTATTCAAGTACCATTAGAGCTTCAATCTACAGGTCCATGAGGTCCCCTCTGTAGCTCAACAGAATTAAATGAGAATCAATTTTGGATTAATTGAATTATTCAAAGTAATTGAGGGAATTAATTATATGTGATATAGTTAATTCAATTTAATTATATATAATATAATTACTATAATATATTTGATACATTATAAAATAAAGCGTATTTGAGAGGAAATAAATATTTGAATATGATTCAAATATTAATTATATGAATTGAATTCATATAATTAAATTTAATATAAATGAGATTTATATTAAATGTCGTTGGTGAGAGAATTGAAACTATAGGTTATATTATATTTGATACCATATAGAAAATATAGGTTATAAGTTACATGTGATATAACATATAGTTATGTATATATATTTATACTAAATTAGTTATTATATATATATAATATTATCTCGGAATTCCAAAAAAGTCATCGACACGGAAACAGAGCTTCAAGCAAGATGTCCAGTAAGAGATGCTGACAGCAAGCCAAGCTACTCATACCAAGCAGCTAACTTCGAGACAACTAAGGGCAAACTTTGAGCTAGAACTAATGGATTAGCATCAATATCCGTGGCGCGAAATCCATCATTGGCTAAACAATCATTTGGTTATGCCATTTTGGGTTTTGCTCTAACCGAAGCTATTGCATTGTTTGCTCCAATGATGGCCTTTTTTATCTCATCCGTATTCCGATGGGAAAAAAGAAGGTTTCCGTTTCATTCAACCAACTATCATTCATTTCTTATTTGACTTTGAAAAAAGAAAGAAAAAGATAGCAAGTTCTATGCACAAGTTTTTTTAGTGCTTTCTAATTCACAAGAATAGAAGCCTTTCTTTTTTGCATATTTCTGCAACAGGATAAAGGAAACCGATTGAGAAACTTGCATGGGACTGGCTATTCGCTCACTTGAAGACGCACGTACCCCTGCCTCCCTCGCTGTCAAAACTCTCCTCTCCATTGAGACCAGCCACCTCCTTTCCTTCAACTAATTCAAGCGATTCCGTCAGTAGGAAAGTCATCTCACTGGACATTGGATTATATATACTGAAAAAAAAACATACGATATATATATTTCTATAAATATCAAAGTCGACGTTTGAAATATGAAAATTGAAAACTCTTTGAGATCACTCCACTCTCTCTAGACAACAGATTTCTTCGACGTGTGTATCCTACTCTCATCTCAAAACCCAACCTCAGAAAAACTGCATGCGCAGATAGGAACTGTTTTCTAAGCAAGTTGGTTTTGAGTTATTGTTTCAGCACCCTAATTCTCTTGTTGGCTCGGATACCATGAAAGAAAATCGAGAAAAAGACCAACAAGAGAGTACAGAAAGAAAACCATTTTCAAGAGACAAACTCCACTAGTGAATCACTTTCCCCCTCTCTTCTTTTCTTCATTCCATGCTCTTTCTTTGAAAGAAGTCAAAAAACGAATCTAGCTTTCGCTTGGACTCCAACATTCATATAAGACGAATTGCATGTGTTAAGCGTTTGAATAGTTGTCTTGGTATTCTTTTTTTGAGAAGTAGAAATGGTTAGCCAAAGACTTCCGTCAATCTATTTCAGATTGAAAGACGAGAGATTTCGAACCTGAAGCTTGAAATAGGAGTAAAAGGAGTCGTCTATCTACTTTCCCTTATGGTAGAGCCAAAACATAAAGGCGAGCTTTTCTAGGTGGGTCGCTTCGCGCAAGACATTGCTTAGGACCAACGTGTCACACGACAGGTGCACGATTGACTTTGCACACTTCATCCATCCAATTGATTTGATTTGAATTATCCGGAGGATGCCTTACTATTATATCAAAAAGATGGACAATCAAACCTATTTCTCGATTCAATAGAAGCCCAAATAGATGAATGTCACGAAATCGAAAGTGCAAATATTCGATCGACGCCGTGAATCAAGAAATTCGGGTGATAGACGAAGGCGTTGGTCCATCAGTGCCTTAGGGGCAATCATCCGCGCCAGTGTAGGAAATATGTGCTCCTAACCTTGACTCATGCTGATATGAGACCAGAGATACAGAAGCATCATGTTATAGATAGGATAAGAGGGGTCTTCGAGAGTCGAGCTATTGTGGTAGTAAAGGAATCACACGAGGAGAGTGGAGACCCTTTTCATGCGGGACTCATAGCAAAAGATGCCTGAAAGCATACAGCCACGTAAGTAACTTAATGCTCTCCCTTTAATTGGTCGTTTTGTCATTGTCTGATCACAAAAAAAAATGAAATGAATGTAACCCCTTCTTTTTCGTCTATTTTGTTCGATCTGCAAATCAAAGTCAGAAAAGAGCTTTCCACTTCCTTCACTTATGAAAAGAAATATACTCTCTCATCGAGCTCGTTGGCTTCTTCGCTTTGTCTGAAAATGGGTTTGATTTGCTTCACCTATGAGAATTTCTACAGATTCTTCTTTTATTCATATTCAATCTTCCGCTTTCATCGCTCGTAGTTGCTCTCTTCCTTAATACAAATTAAAATTAAACTAATTTTTATTTTATTTAAATTAATGGGAGAGAAATAAGTTTCCTCCCCTATTCTCTCTCAACCCACGTACCGAGTAGGAGTTTTGTTTGGGATTGGTTTTTAATCTTCTTCTTGGTTTTGATAGGAGGAAGTAGATACGGAATAGTTCTAAGAAAAAATATTTTCCCAATCTCTCCTCTCTTCTCTCAATAATCTTTCCCTCACCAAAATCACAGAGCCCACAAAACTACTGTGATTTTCATTCCAGAGAATACGAAGGACTCATTCATGGTGGTATTCATTTGGACATTTTGTTCGTTTTGTATGTGACGACTTTGGAGAAGGATTTTTGAAGAAGGGTTCTTCAAAGGTAAATGATTCTTATCCCTTTTTCTCTTTTCTCAATTGATATTAGCATGTTGTATTCTTTTTGTTTTAATGCATGATATTTTGTTTCATTCTGTAAAATTGTACGTTATGTAAAAATTAGGATTCGGGATCGATCCCCATTTCCGCTCAAGGACCTTCATCGGTTCCTTCATCTCTCTCGTCGTTATCGCTCTTCCTTTCCTCACCCACAAATCACTCTTCTCTCTCGCTCTTACTGTTATTAATTGGAGTTGGTCGAATCGGAGCTGCTCATGTAGACTTGTCATGCTGGAGAAAGAAGAAAATGTGCAGAGGAAAAAGATCGGAGAAGAAGAGATGACGCGCCGAGAGAGAAAAAGGAAAAGGAAGAAGGAAAAAAAGAAAAGAAAAAAGAAAAAAAATAAAGAAGCAAGGACAATATTGTAAGATTAGAGATCATGATATCAGCAAATGGTCATTTGACATTTTTTTCAAAATTTGAGTCACTTGCCATTTTGGGCCTTTAAAATGAATTTTTTGTGCAATTTTTCCAATGGCTAATAAGAGAAATGACAATTTTTAAAGTTTCATTTGAAGATATGACAAACTGATTTTAGGTTTTGAAAAATAACAAAATGATTAAATAATTAATTAAGTAATAATTTGTCAATATCATAAATACCCTCATCTTTGATAGATTAGATTCTCTTTTTAAAAAATACCCAAATTTATTAATGCTAACAAAAAAAAAGATTATTTCCTCCAAATTAGGTTGTAGCTAACTAACCCAATCTTAATTGAATGGTAAGAAATAGATAACACACAACAAATCAAAAGCTGGAAAACGAAACCATTAAAAGATAAATAAAAACTTCCCGTTTGTTTTCCCGTGGTATACTAAAAGAAAGTTTGAGTAGAGTGAAATTTTAAAAGAAATATTTTGATGCTAATTAAAAAAGAAAAAAAAATAAGAAAGAAGCAAATAACGGTATTATACCTTATAAAAATGGTATAATTTTATACAGTCAATTTCTTTATTAAAATGACATTACACCTTGTAAAAGGAAAAGAAAGAAATATACAACCCAATTTTTTTTTTATTAAAACGGCACAACATCTTGTAAAAGAAAAAGAAAGAAGCAAATAACAAAAGATCTATTTTGCTGTGTTTTTATTTAAATTATTATCGATCATCTCTTTAATAAATTATGTTTTTCTCAAGATAGGTACGGCTGGAGAACAAAACAAATGTTTGATGTTTTTAGTTAAAATACATATTTAGTTTTTTCGAACTATTCCAATTTGGTTTTACTAGTAACAAATTAAACCCAGAGTTCCATTTGTTTAGCAAAATTGAACCATTAGCTTTGTCTTTATTTAATTTCAACATGGTTAAATAAGCACAAATTAATGTAGCTCTAGAGTTCTTATTGAACTAAAAAGATCATTTTTCTTAAAACAATATTGATAACAAATGTAATATATCAAACTATGCCCAACATAACACACAAAAAAAGGAAAAAAAAAATATTCCTAACATATTGGTAAATTTCATTTTTACACACGAAACAACGAGACATAGTCTTTAGATAATTAACATAATAATCATTGTCCGAAGAAAAGTGAGTAAATAATTTAACAATATTGACTAAAAATAAACATATTATTTTACTTTTTGCATATTTTTTAATCTTTGAATTTTAATATAGTTATTTAGAAATTTATATGATTTCAATTTAAATCCATATTTTGTAGATAAATAATATTCGCAATGGTTGAACAAGAAATTTCTACCAACTACAAGTTGGCAGACCGTTATGTATAAGTCAATGACATGTTATTATGGTTTCGCATTTCTTCATCATGACTGTTTGATCAGGTAAGCCAGATTAGTCGAAGTGTGTCATATAACATTTTAAACCTAAAACTCAAACTGTCATGGAATATATTCACTTAATAATTTAGGCAAAAGTTCACACAATCAATTTTTTCAAACACAAAATGCTTATCGTGAATGAACGTGTGTTCAAAATGTGATTTTACTAGATTCATTCATAATGAGTTTGGTCAAATATAAAATGCAGTTAAGATCCTTCCACGGTTTCTTTAACGCTTTTAAATTAATTTCAAACATAGTTGTCCTTGATTGAACAGGGTTTTAGTAAGATGACTTTTGAAAACTAATAAACAAAATTTAAACAAATATATATAAAAAAGGAGACCAATGTTATAATCTATACTATATACCTATGGCTATTATACTATAGATAAAAGGAATACAACAGGAGAACTTGTCCTTACATCTTTTAATAATTTTGTCATTTGTTACAACTATCTAAGTTGAAGTGATGTATCTTTTTGTGTATGAGCTTAACCTAGACCATATATATATATGAAACACCACAATCTAATGTCAATAAAGATATATAGAACGAAAAGTCACGTCTTTTGTCGTGTTACAACTATTCAGGTCGAAATAGCACATCATTTCATGTATGGGTATGATCTAAGTCATAGATATGAAACACCACAATCTAATGATTGATGTATATTTGGTAAATTCATTTACCTCTTAAATCTCAATCAATTTCTATTTTGTTTTACTCTTTAAATATTTACAATTATCGGGGCAATATAAAAGACTACTTCATTAATTTTTTTAAAATCTTTTATGTACTAAAATAAAATTGTTAGAGGGCGTTTAGAACAAAAGTTATCATAAGACTATAATAACCACTTCTTACTACAGTAAATATTATTTTGCTGTCTTTAGTTAGCTACAGTCAACATTATTTCAAAACCACCATTTGCTATGGTAATTACTATTTTACATTCATCAACTTTTTATTCTTTGTTACATTATTTACTATTTTCTTCTCAAACTAGAATTGTTTACACATCAAACACATACTATTATAATCCAAATTAAAATAATCTATACTCAAAATACAAACTATTATAATTCAACTACGATAATTGAAGATTATAATAATCAATTCCTTACCCCAAACGTCACCTAATTAAAATCCGTGATATATTTATACTCTAGTATTTGTATACCCTAGTAGTGCATATGGATTTTCTTTTGTCAATCCTGATATGATAATTAGTGGGACCAAGACAAACCAATGTGATTGGACGATGTCGTTTTCGCAATTTAAATTATCTACTTTATTATTCACGTAATAGTACCATTTGAATATGACGTCCTTCTAAAGGTCAAAAATGTCATTTTCCACTTTTATACACTGAAAACTATGAAAACAACCAAATTCCATTAATTTTCTAGCTTTTTTTAAAGTACAATTGGGATAAAAATATTCGAATTAGATATCTCGTTGTTACTTATATGCCAATTCAGTTTTGATCGTTTTGACGATTTTTTTTTAATTTTATTGGTATAAGATTTAAAAAAGATATTCTACTAAAAGAAAAATATCATACAATTAAACTTTCTATAATTAATGAAGTTTCTAATTTTCGACTTTATTGATAAAAGACATATTATAAATAAATTATCTATATGCAAAAAATAAGAAATATGAATATTTGTTCTATGCTCAATATTAAAATATTCATAAAATTACCAATAATAACATAATAGTTCAGGTCACAAAAAATTTGTATTATTAATTTTGAGGTTGGATGTTCAACTCTTCACTCTACATATTATAAAATAAAAAAAAATTCATTAGTATCTATTAGTGTATCTAAAATTTTATTTTCATTAAAAAATTCTTAAATTAAATTAAAATAAAATTTTTCTTAAAGAAAATCTACCTAATTAAAGGTCAGCAATGAAGTTTTTTTTTTTTTTTTTTTATAGATTAAAAATACTATTTTTACATGGACACTTAGTTCAATTTTAGTATCTATACATTCAAGTGTTCAATTTTAATCAATGTATTATGATAAATCTAAAATTTAATCCCTACATCTAGTTTGTTGTTGATTTCTTTAAAAACTCTTTATCATTTAATACCACTCTCATTATAAATTTGAAAATATATTAACCTATCATAATTTATTGTATAAAAAATGTTATTATTATATAACCAGTTTCAAACTAAATTTTGAGATTTATTAAAGGTAATTAGATTAAAATTGTACCAACTTCAAAATAGAGAGAGAAAAATGGAATTTCATAAGTTACCTTTTAAAATAAAATTATTTGCCTTTAAACTTTTTAAAACAATTCATAATAAAATCGCAAATTTCATACCATTTCAATGTCAATTACTAATTCAACCTTACTCTCTTTATCTTTATTTTTTATTTTTTAAATTCACTCTCTTATCCTTTCAAATAAGCATTCATCAAACCAAATAATAAATTTTAAAATTAAAAAATCTATGAAATAAAATAATTTGAAGTTGTTTATATATATATATATATTATAAAAGTATTGTTTCTTTTATAGTTTTAAAAATTCGAAACAAGTATAAATTAGATACTTTACTTGACGCAGTTATTAACCCAATTCCAAGCCAAAACAAACAAAAGGAAACACATATTCTACAACAGGCTCGACCGCAGGGGATCATAACTTTTTTAAAAAAATATCTTCCACTATCTTATAATTTCTCCATAGATTATGATAAACCATAATTAAATCAGTAAATTAATCAAATAACCCAATAACGTTGCGTGTCCAATCTGCAGAAGCCACCTCAGTGGGCCCTCACTGTTATGGATAAAGTCTCACTCCAATAAATCCAAACCCCTAATATGCAAAATAATAATAATAATAATAATACTTATTCCTATTTTATTTAAAGTCTATTTTAATACCTATATTTTCAAACATCTTTTCATAACTATCTTGCTTTATTAGTTTTTTTTTTTTTTTTAAATAAGTGAATTTATTTTATAATAAATAAGTGAATTTAATTCGATGATAATTAATAGAAAAATCTATTCTAAATGTCGAAGTTGGATTCTTAATTTTTATATTTATTGTAATAAAAAAAGTCTTTCTTAAAAACACATTCAAATTTTAAATTTAATTTTTAAAAACAAGCTATTTATACTTTATAAAATTTTATTTGATTTTTAGAAAAGTATGAAGTAAGAAATTTGGGTATAGAGTTTATATAAGTTTAATTAGAAAAAAAAGAGAAAGAAATAAAGTAGCAATTTAGGAGAGCAATAGTTTTTGTCCATTATTTTTCGAAGAGGCATTCATAAAATATTAGACAAAGGATCTGACAAGACACCAAAAATAATATCTAGAAATCGATTCGAGAAGTCGGAAGTCCAGTTACACCTAGTATCTTCCGAAATGGAAGAGTAAAAAAGACCAACACTTTGTAAAACCAACAACAAAATAGGCTATATAGTGAATGACCCCTATTACACACACGAGGACAAAACGAGGAGGAGACATGACCCAACCGATTCGTTAGATCCCAAATTAATGTATTTTAGTATTTTTAATTTTATTCTTTAATTTTTAAACTTTGTTTTTTGGAACAAACTCAATGATTTTTAAACTTACCATTTTAGTTTATTTTGCAAAAATCTCATATAAATATACACAACATAACTTTATATATATATATATAACCATATTTATCAGGTGGGTTTAACTCAACAGTAACTCCTTTTACGGTAGAAATTCGATTTATTATCATTGTAATTATATGTACTAAAATATATCATAAAATATTTAAAAGAAATGGTGAAATGGTCCTATCAATCTCTTTTGGAAAATATAAAAATCTTAGATAGATATTTAAAACATAAAAGGAATTAAGATAAACAAAAAATAAAAAAATACTATATAGAGAGACATTTCATAATTATGAAACGAAAAAGAAGAAGAAGAAAAGATAAGGGTCTATTTTGGAGAGAATCTGAAAAGAAAAGATAGAGGTCTATTTTGGAGAGAATCTGAAAACTGAAATTTGAAAATAAGAGATTAAATGAAAACAAAATTGTATTTCATATTTTTTAGATATGTGTTTAATAGCAGAATTCATAAATTAAATTATAATTTAAATAATTGCAAACTAGTTGCAGCTACCCATTGAATAGTAGTTGATAATAAACTATTATTAATTTATTTATGAACATGTTTTATATTAGAAAAAACTGTAAAATTATTATTTTGTAATAATATATAATTTATAGGATAAATTGTCTCTATGGTTAGAAATTAAAATTTAGGGCTTGTGATTAGTTTGAATTTATTCCCTGTGATTTGATAAAAACTTCACAAGTAGTCCTCATGGTAGAGATTATTTAAAAGGATTTAACCGACCATAGGGATTATATGTGAAGTTTTATCAAATTATAAGAACTAAAATCTAAATTTTAAAATCATATGGACTCACTTTTAACTTTATCCTAAACCATTTGGAATCTAACTTAATCTATAATATATAACATAATATATATATATATATATTTTTTAAAAAAATTGAATTGAGTTTGTAACATGCTAAATATTTTTAATATTATTTAATATAAATATATATTTTAAAATTTAAAATTTAAATTTTTGATACAATAAAAACATAAAAATACTACTTTCAGATTCGAAAACAGTTTTTAGAAGCAGAATTCGAATTATATGCCAAATATATGTTAACTTAATTCGGTAAATTTGAAAACCTAAAATAAAATCTAACCAAAGAGCCATAAATTTTTCTTTTTCTCTATCTCTCTTTTCTCTCTAAAAAGAAGTCCCTAATTTCCGAAGTGGGTCCCACTCCCCGGCTTTCTTATCTCATCAACCGAAGCACACCTAACACCGAGCCACCGCCTCTCCCAAAACTACACGTGTCAAAAATCGGTTGCTTCGGTCTTTGGTTCGGGTACATGACACCTCGCTCTTTTTTTTTTCTTCCCCGCCCCTTCTTCACTCTTCCTCTTGTAGCTTCCTACTCCCAAAGAAGAAAAATGAGAAAAACCCACTTGCGCTAAAGACTGCTTTTCATAAATATATATATTTTTTTCATCAATTCTTCTTCTGGGAATCATTTTTTTTTTCTTTCTTTTCCTTTTCAGTTAATGTATTCAATCTGATCATGTTGAGGTATGATTATTGTTCTGGTCCTTTTTATTGGAGATGATTTTGTTCCCTTTTCCTTTTCTGATGATCATTTTTGTTTTCTCTTTAGAAAGTTTTTGTTTTTCTTTGGTGGGTTGGAGGGTTTTTGATTGTTGGTGAAAGGGAAAAGTGATTTTTAGGAGCTTGATGATGCTGTTCAGTCGTTTGATCGTTTTTTTGTCTTTTCCTTATATTATGTTGAAAGTGAAAATTCTCTCTAAAAACGAGGGAGTTTGGAATTTAAGTGGTGCGATCAGGGGTTTTACTTCCATCTATGAATGGTTTATTTGTTATCGATTTTTTCTTTAAGTTTTGAGTCTTTCCCTTCTTCACTCTTGTCGCTGAGTGAGATTGTGCATATGATATTTTTGTTTTAATTTTCCCCTTAATGAATTTCAGTTAGAAATGGGGACTTGAAGAAGTTGGTTTTGTTATTTTGGAACTCTTGTTACTTTTGCCTATAGAACAATCCATTATTTGTTGACAATAAGAAATCATGTTTAGAAACATCAGATGAGCATAAGCATATTTTGTGGGGACTAGCCTTACTATAATTCTTCAAGTTGCAATGTATTGTATTTGCTTTATAGTTATGCTTTTCATGTAGAGATGTGTTATTGAGATTAATGAACTTAATCCTGCTATGCTCTATTTTGGCAGGGTGAAGTAACATGCATATGTTAATTTTTGGTTATTGCATGAGTTACAATAGTGTACTGCCGAAGTTTTTATGACATAAATTGATTACGGGATACCTTCTCAATGGGGGGAGCTTGTTCTAGGAAGAGAGACCAGCTAGATAATGAAGATAGTTCGCCTAGAGGAGCATCTGGAAAATACTGCAAAAGTGGAAGTTCCAAATGGCTGACAACTTCATTTTCTCGACCTTTTGTAGACATTGATCCTCAAAGAGGGAAATGCCCTTCCCTTATGGACCTATGCATCCGGAGAATATGCAAGGTACTGAACTTTCAGTACCTCCTTGTGTGGCATGAGTGTTTGCTGGTGTTCGTGTGGTCGTTGTTTTTGTATATCATGGCTAATTTCTTTGTTTTCCTTCTGATGATAGGATATAGATCAATATGATAGTTTTGGTATGCTCCCAAGGGATATTAGTCAGCTGATCCTTAATGAATTGGTGTATTCTCAGCTTCTAACTGATATTTCGATCCAAGCTTTTCGAGATTGTGCGCTCCAGGTAACTGAAAGTACACTGTTTCATCCATTGGCATCAATCCTAGTTAGTATTTTCAACATTTCTTTCGAACCAGTTGAATTGATATAATTCATGGGATATTTTTATATACTTTCAGGATCTTCATTTTGGAGAATGTCCAGGGGTGAACGATGCTTGGATTGATGTCATCTCCTCGCAAGGATCCTCTGTACTTTCTGTGGATCTTTCTGGCTCGGATGTAACTGATGGTGGATTGATGCACCTCAGGAATTGCTCAAATCTCCAATCCTTAAATTTAAACTTCTGTGAACATATATCAGATCGAGGGCTGGCACATATTGGAGGTATATATCGAATTATTTTCAATTTGGTCCTCATTTTCGTGCAACTGAGAGGAGGATCTCTCTGAGGGACTCTTTTTGGCTTTAATATAACCATGATGGGCAAATCTTTCAGGCTTCTCAAGGTTGACAAGTTTGAGTTTTAGGAAAAACAATGAAATTACTGCTCAAGGGATGAATGTTTTTGCTCATCTTGTAAACTTGATCAGATTGGACTTAGAGAAATGTCCTGGCATTCATGGGGGACTTATTCATCTCCAAGGTAGTTTCTACTTTTTAAAGTATTCTTTTCTGGATAGAATATTACCCTGACAATAGTTGCAATGCTTTAAAAGGCTAAAAACGACCTTGAGACTTTTCCTCTGGAAGAGGTGAGGCATAAGCATCAAGGCAATATAAGATATAAGCCTCAAATTGAATAAGAAAACATTTTACAAATCCTAAATTGGTACGACCAAGTTTTGCTAAAAGTGTGAAAAAAATTAACCCCCACAATTTTCACTTGATCAAAAATTCTAAAAAGACATTTTCAACATCACTAGTATTATCATTAATATAAGTGATTTATACTATAAATTTTTATTTTCAATGTTCTTAAAATTACTATAAAGTAGTAATAGTTCAAAATTTCACAACTCAAACCTTTATATTTTTGAGGAGGCAAATCACTATTATTTATCTAACCAGTAGATGAGGCATAGAGATTTTAAACCTCGGTGCCTTTTCACAAAGGCGCAAGTCTCTTATGATTAAACGAAGGTGCAACTCTTGAGGCTAAAAGTTAGTGCCTTGCCTCGCAGCGAGCCTTTGGTTTGAGTTTTTTGAATTATCTGTGGAAGAGATAAATTTAGATATTGTTGGGGGCTTGCTTGTATCTGATTATGCCTAATTGGGGGCTTACGTTTAAGTGTGCTATATTATCTAAGTTGGTGAAGTGGGGCTGTTTTAGTTACTTGAGGTAAGCTGTTCTTCTCGTTGTTCAGCATGCTAAATGTTTTTACGGCCTCTTTTATACTTGATTTCTTCTTTAGAAAATGTACAATCTTTTTTTGAAAACATATTTGAAAATTGCACCTCCTGTTTTGAATATGCAAAAGATCTGCTTTTGACTATTTTTGTTTAGTTATGCGTGTTAGTTTTGAAGTAATGTGAATTAAGCTTGAAAAAATGTCGAGAAATCAATTTTCAAATTTGTGAGTTTTTTTAATAAATAAAATGAATAACTGCCTTTTAATTTCAATATTTACACTTTCTCAGGATTAACGAAGTTGGAATCTCTTAATATCAAATGGTGTAATTGCATCACAGATTCTGATATAAAGCCTCTCTCCGGTAATTATATTCTCTCAGGATTTACTAGTTTACTCTCTATTACGTGTAGTAGATTTGTGTGTGTATGGTTCTATTTCTTGGTCATACAAGAAAAATACTATTGAGTGATTTGCATAAACGGCTTTTGTTATGAATCCTCTTCGCTACTTGGTTAAACGTAGGTTTTCTTCTTTTAATATATCTTGATATTGATGTTCTTTTTTTTGTTTGATTGCTATTTTTTCTTATATGTTAATTCTTTTTCAGTTTATAGAGACATTTAAAATATATATATATTTTTTAATGTGGTGTTTGCTTTATGATTAAAATCATCTGACAGCCTCTTCATTTACGCATTTTTGTTTTATAAACGGTTATTTCTTTTGCTCTACAGGGCTAACAAATTTGAAAGGATTGCAAATTTCATGCAGTAAGGTCACAGATGCTGGTATTGCCTACTTGAAAGGTAGGAGTTACCATTGCCTATTTATTTGCAATCAAATGCCAAATAGAAGGGCGTTTTTCTTTTTGCAGAGTTTCAAGCTGTATTTTTGAGGGCTGGAAGGGAAGCTAACTGAGCTGGAGACTCGCTTTAGCTGAATTCTTTTAGTTTTGACATATTCTTATCTCATGTTATTCCCTCTGATTTATATCATGGCATATTAACTATTTCCTAACGGAAATTATTCATTGATCTGATCCCCCAATGTTTTATATAGCAAGTTATCCATTACCTTTGTTTTGCTTGGTTTCCTGATTTTGGTACCATAAATAATGGTGTGAATTATATTATCTTTGCATTACAGGACTTCACAAACTTTCGCTATTGAACTTAGAGGGTTGTCCAGTTACAGCTGCTTGTTTGAACACTCTCTCAGGTTATTATTCTCGATGCTGTCTATCCTTTTTGAGGTGCTAGTAATTTAACTTGTAAAATTTGTGTGAATTAGTCTATTTTTCAAGTATTCACGACACACTATTCAATAAAATACAGGTCAATCGTAAACACTATATTCTTCCTCTGTAAATTTCTTTTCAAAATCAGAAGAAAAACCACAATACGTATTTATATTTTATACAGTTCTTCATACCATACTTAAACTTTTTGGTGCCCTTTTGGTCAGCTCTTGGTGCCCTTCAATATTTGAACCTTAGCAGATGTCATATAACTGATGATGGAAGTGAGGGATTTTCTAGTAAGTTCTACAAGAATCTCTCATGAAATTGCTTGCCTTTGTTCTTTTTAGTATTCTTCCTCTGACTTTCTCCTTCTCACACGCACATGCTGTGAAAATATTGAACTTATGATGGCTACTTTTTTCACAGGCCTTGGGGCTTTGAAGATATTGAACTTGGGGTTCAATGACATTACAGATGAATGTTTGGTTCACTTGAAAGGTGTGTTCACTATCTGAAATTCTTTTTGAATCCCTTTTAATACCTTATTCTGTATTTCCTTAATATCAATGAAGCTATCTACCCATCCATCCGCCCTTCAGAGAGAGGCCGTTTTTTGTGGTTTGCTGGGGTGTGTGCGGTGCTTTGGGATGTTTGGGGAGAGGAATAATAGAGTGTTTAGAGGTAGGGATAGGGACCCTAGTGAGGTTTGGTCCTTGTTTCATGTATCCTTTTGGGCTTCAGTTTCGAAACTTTTTTTTTGTAATTATTCACTTGGTAACATTTTACTTAGTTGGAACCCCTTCCTTTAGTAGGGGTGTTTTGGTGGGCTTGTTTTTTTTATGCCTTGTATTCTTTCATTTTTTTTTCTCAATGAGAGTTATTGATTCTAAAAAATGCCAAGTCCATAAAGCTTATACAATATTTACCAATACATTGCATAACAATCTCCTGAAATATGAGTCCTTTTGCTTTGAAGCTGTCTTTATAAATGTAATTAAACACGCATATATATATTTCTTATTTCTGCAACAAAACAGGTCTAACAAATTTGGAGAGCTTGAACCTGGATTCATGCAGGATTGAGGATGATGGGCTGGTTAACTTGAAAGGTTTACATTTAAACGACATCTCTCTTTGATTTTGTTGCATTGCTTTTTACTCTTTATTCATGTTTAACCATGTTACATCAACTGAAGTTTGCTCTTCCTTAATATCCCTTTAGATCCAAATTCCTGACCTAAAGTTTGCAGGTCACTGATGGAATTATTACTACCAGTCCAATATTTGCAGTTTATCTTACCAACATGTTATGTCAGAACCCCTTGTAGAAAAAAGAGAGTTGCCATAAAAACTGTCACTTTTAGCAGTCCCTGTTTGCATAATACTCATGCACTCATCACTCATTTAAAAGATTCACTAATATAGGTGCAGACTTCTTGGGCGGACTTCGTAATAAATGATCATTTATAAACTTTGCTCATGATTTAGTCTCTTCCATGGTTTATTAATTGTAAGTTCGTCTTGAGTTTCATATTCTCTTATTTTATTTGGATTGTTTTAGTTCTCTGCATGGATCTTACACTTTGTTGTGTGTTGTCTTAATTTTATATATTTGTATCTTGAGCATTAATCTCTTTTCATCATTTCAATGGAAAGTTCTTTTTCCTGTTAAAAAAAATATATTTAAAATTAACAACTAAACTAATATAACTAAATTATATAGATTAGCATTCATCCTACATCATTGATTTAACTGTAATACCTCATCAAAAACCTGTAAGCTTTGTACGTAATTTTATAGTGTGCTTAAACTTCATGTAGCCTTGTACCTTACCTTTAACCACACATTTATCTGGTCGTAGTTCTGTCCTTTATGTGTCCTATGGCTCCTTTTGTCTATTGTAATTTTTTTCCTAATTGATTGCTAAAACTTTCTACCAATTTAATTTGTTTCAGCTCTCCACCGTTTGAAATGTTTGGAATTGTCTGACACTGATGTTGGAAGCAATGGTCTACGTCATCTATCTGGTTAGACATCAGCACTTCCTTGGCAACACTCGTGCGCACACACAAGACACACATTTTGGGAGAAGGGATTAATTTCCTAGCTCTAATAAAAGTTTACCTTATTCATGGATATTTATACTTATTTAATATGTGACCACTTCAATTTGAATGAAACTAGTAGATCTCATGCAACGGTCGTTATAATATTTAATTAGTTTAAAATCATCTTGTATTCTGTTTACGAATTTGAGAAATGATAGAATAGAGAGTTGACCGCTGATGTACTGTTTGATCCTATCGACAAAAAGGAAAAATTATAGGTTTTTGGATGTCAAAGGAAAAGTAGAAGAGAATGTTATATTCATGTCTTCCCATTTAAATTGATTGAATAAAAGCCCATGAATATGATGTCTTCTGCATCAATCTATGCAAGTTATAAATGTTGAAAATGTTGTTTACCTTGGCAAGTTGTGTTTCAAAATTAGTTATATGCCTATTTTAATGGTTTAGTAGTAATGATGATTTTCCTTTCTTTTGTTTTGACTTTTTAGTATCATCTAAGCCTTGTAAGTTTGGTTTTTACAACCTTCAGTCTGTTATGTTGTAGGTTTGCTTAATCTGGAGAAATTAAATCTCTCATTCACCGTAGTGACTGACGTTGGCTTAAAAAAGCTGTCTGGACTCTCATCTCTTAAATCGCTTAATTTGGATACTCGCCAAGTTACAGACACTGGACTTGCTTCCCTAACTAGTACATATTCTTTAGAGAAATGCTCTGATCTTTGAATTCTCTTGGGGTTCATCTTTTATGATTGGCCTTTTTATATTCCTCTTTTGCAGGTTTAGTAGGATTGACTCATCTAGATCTTTTCGGAGCTCGTATTACAGACTCCGGAACAAACTATTTGCGAAGTATGTGCATATTCACAGTACAAGCGCTGTTAGTGAATGAAAAATATATTTCGTGATAATGGAAATCACAAATTCCTGAATTGTTCATAAGTTTTGGTTAATGGATTACTTTATATGTGATAATCTCTTATTCAAATGAGCGAGGATAGTAGAAGTTTGAAAATGAACTTGTACCTTGAGGAACCAAAAGCCATTTATACATCCCTTTTGACTAACAGGCTATATCTTTACTTCATTGAAGGTAGTTCTTATGGATGAATTACCATTTAAAGACAAGATTTAGGGGCAGCGTGGAATGAGTTTTTTAACTGGAAAAAAATGTTTTTAAACAGATTGGAAGTCATTCCAAACAGGCTCATACGTTTTAGATGTACAAGGTATCCACTTCTCATTCCCTTTTTCATATTTTTTTATGACCAGACTTCAAGAACCTACAGTCCCTGGAAATATGTGGTGGAGGACTGACTGATGCAGGTGTGAGGAACATTAAAGACCTGTCTTCCTTGATGGTGCTCAATCTATCACAAAATGGCAATCTTACTGATAAAACCTTGGAACTAATTTCAGGTACCTCATCTAAATTCATAAACAGTCTCACATCTTTGTTGTCTATTTATGCACTTAGAAGCACGGATATGGATACGGCATGGACACGGTGATACGTTACTTTTTAAAAATTTAGGACACAGACACAACAAGGACATGTTTATTAAAACATACATTGTTTAAGATATATATCACTTTGAAGTAAGAATGAAATTTGAAGTCGATGAGTTTATGCAGTTATATGCTTAAAAAATTAGTTTGATGTATTTCAGTATGAAATTATTATTATTTTTTTTTGTGATATATGTGTCTATTTTGTATATGTTTCAAGGTTCTATTTTGACTTTGTACAACTAGTATCTAACACATCTCTTACACTAATAAGTGTCCGATACATGTTGAATACATGTCCGAACATGTGTCCATGCTTCTTCATTCATGCGCCTTCTTCAATTTAATTATTTTTGTTGTGCAATCTCGTCTGTTGCATCTTAAAATTTGATGAACACAATGCATTCTCTTTTGTAAGGGATTGGTTTCATCTACATTTAATCTACAAAATCTGTGTATTGCTGCTCAAGGAAGATAGTTGAAATCTATCTATACATGTTCTAATGTCTCTACTCCAATGTATATCCACAGGTTTAACGGGGTTGGTCTCTTTAAACATTTCAAATTCGAGAATCACCTCTGCGGGACTGAGGCACCTGAAAACTCTGAAGAATCTAAAGCAGTTGACGCTGGAGGCTTGCCGGGTTTCGGCAAGTGATATAAAAAAGCTTCAATCTACCGACCTCCCGAATCTGGTGAGCTTCCGCCCTGAGTAGCTGTGAAGAAGATGTCCTGTGATCCAACCTGCCACAAAGGCAGAGTTGTAAATAATGGTATCCAGGCAACAAGTTCTTATCAAATTGTGCATAGTTTTGGATTTATTTCAGGCCATGAGCTTTCAAAGACCAAGTGCTTTTAAGTGGAGTCTAAAAAGCTTTCTTTTCAATCTAGTTCATTGGAAAAATTGGATAAGAATGGTAGAAGCTTGCAAGCCATGGCAGAAAAAGTGGTACAAAAAAAAGGGATGAAACTTATGAAACTTCTGTAAATATATCTTCCTTCTCTGCTAAGGTAGTGGAGAATGTGAATAATGCAGTTTTTAAGTTATTGGGTTATATGTACCGTTCATGTACGAAACTGGAAATGGATGTTCTTCCACTTTATGAATTTCCATCTTATTATAATTTATTATCATATGATTGTACAGAGAAGTGATCTTGTCAATTTTGCTGTCTTATTAGCTTTGGAAATCTTGTTTTTCTTGTGCTTATGTTCCCATATTTTTTAAATAATAATATTAATATGTCAAGCCCCTGTCCTGTTCACAGCAATTATAGTGCAAAGACAGACAATTGATGAAATAAAAAGATTGTTTCTATTGATATTGATTCATCCAAATCCCAGAAAACATAAGAACGAAGACCTTGAACACTTGGAGAAAAATGAACTTCAGAGACAAGATGAAAAACCGAAAAAAACATAGTAACAACTAATAATCCTAGCACAGATCTGGGAATTCTCCTAAAAGGTTTTCTAGCTCTTATTTATCTTCAAAAAATGGCATGTCGTGATCTCAAGTTATCTTTTTTATAGGCCTTTGCAAGGATCTCCTAATTGTTTTCATCTTCCACTAATTTCCCATATTAGAATTATTAGAATTATTCTCTGCCAATTCGGTTGTAACCAATTCTTTCAACATATTTTCCTTTTTACCCTTTCTTTTATATGTGTAAATAATTGGGTTGGATGATCCTTGCTTGTAGCATTTCACTAACCAGCTTTTCTATTTCCTCTTTCTCTGTGCGTGTCCATATCTATAGGGTCGAACATTGATAGGATTTTGTCCCTTCATGGTTAGGACTCGATGATCAATGGCACGCTTCGAGGGTAGAGTTGAGGGGATGTTGAAGACTTCCCTGCTTTGCTCTAATAATGCTTGAATCATCACGGGTAGCTGCTTGATCTGTTTTCCTTCTTGCTACTTGGTTGATCTCCTTCGATCTCAAGATGCTGGAACTCAATGAGGAATCTCATATCTTCTTCCTCCCATATTTTGGATAGTGCTTTTGAAAGAGACCTCTTCTTTAATGAGGGAGGGATCTCCCCGAAGTACCACCTGAGAATCACCTGACCAAAAAGACCTGATCAGTGAGGGCCAGTGAATACCCATAAAACCAGTGGTGCATAGCCAAGGCATTCCCAAAACCACATCCATCTGGCCCAACTCGATTGCCAAGAAGTCCGCTCTGACTTCCAGCCCCGGAAACTTCAGTTCGACATTCTTACAGATTCCCTTACCTTGAATAGAAGTCCCATTCCCAATAACCACCCCGAACTTGGTCTCTTATTTCAGAGGTAGATTAAGCTTTCTTACCGTGTCTTGGTGGATGAAGTTGTGTGTGGCTCCTGAGTCGATCGGCACTGTGACCATCTGATCATAGATTGTCCCTTTCAGCTTCATGGTTCCCTTGGTTGAAAAGCCAAGCACTGGTTTCAGAGCAAGCTCCGCATTCGCAATGGTTTCTATCTAGTTTAACCCTGATTTTTCTTCTTCTTCCACGGTCTCCTCTCGTTCAGGCTCTTCTTCTTCATTGGCTATGAAAAACATCAACTGCCTATTCTCCTTCATTTTACATCGATGTCCTGGGGAGTATTTCTCATTGCAACGAAAACAAAGACTCTTGTCCAACTTTCTCGAAATTCCAAGTTAGATAGCTTTTTCAGATGGGGGGTCTTTCTTTGTAGGAATGTTTTTCACCGGTAGAGACACCTGTTTCATTACGGAGGAGTCGTTCGTTTTAATAAAACCCTTTTCCGCTGTGTTGGGCTCTTTTCTTCCGCTTTAGGCATCCCTTTTGCTGGGCTCGGTTACTCCCAGATTCGTCAACGCAATTCTTAGGGCCATGTTGCGATCATTTACCAACTGTGCTTGCACATACATTCGTCTAGTGTTTGAGGATTTCTACTTATCACTTTTTCTTATAGGGCGGGTTCGAGTCCGTTCATGAACAAATCCTTCAACACATTTTTCGGCAACTCCGGAAGGGGTGCTGAATAGGTAACAAACTTCTTCACATAATCAGCATAAGTGCCATTTTGCCTGATTTTCAACCGTTGGGCGCCCAAGCTTCCTTCCTCGAGGGCTCTATAGTGTTCAAACAGTCACTTCTTCAGCTCTTCCTAAGTGGTGATCGCCTTCCGGTTGTTACTCCACCTGAACTAGTCCACTTCATTGGGAGCAAAGCTTACCACAACAACCTTCACCTTCTCCGCATCAGACAACTCATGAATCTCAAAGTAATGTTGTGCACGATACACCTAGGACTCTGGGGTTTCTCTGGTAAACAAGGGAATTTCTAATCGTTTATACTTACCTTTGTCATTGTTGCTCGCCCCCATGGATTGAGAAGACTCAGCTTCCTCAGCTTTTCCTTTCGAGGTTGCTTCCTTCTACAACCACGGATTCCTCCTTCTTCCTCGAGGTATTGTTCTCCCTAACTTCTTCAGCCAACTTCTCAACATTCTTGCATAAACCCATCAGGATTTCCTTCAGCCCAGAGATCTCTTTTTCGCTTGTCTCCATTCTTTCTTCCAATAGTTTTTGAGTCATAGCTCTTGTCCACTATAGGGTTGTTTGGGCTTTGATACCAATTTATCAATTTGTCAAGCCCCTGTCCTGTACACAGCAATTATAGCGCAAAGACAAAGATAATTGATGAAATGAAAGGATTGTTTCTATTGATATTGTTTCATCAAAATCCCAGAAAATATAAGAACAAAGACCTTGAACACTTAAAGAAAAATGAATTTCAGAGACAAAGATGAAAAACCAAAGAAAACAGAGCAACAACTAATAATCCCAGCATAATTCGAGAGACCTGAGAATTCTCTCCTAAAGGGCTCTCTAGTTCTTATTTATCTTCAAAAAATGACATGCCTTCAGGTGACTTCAAGCTGTCTTTTTATAGGCCTTTGCAAGGACCTCCTAACCGTTTTCATCCTCCACTAATTCCTCCATATCAGAATTATTCCCTATCAATCCCGTTATAACCAATTCTTTCAGCATATTTCCTTTTTTACCATTTCTTTTATATGTGTAAACAATTGGAGGTTTTACATAATAATATTATTATTTAGAAAAACAATATGTGGGTTAGGAAGGTTAAATTTTTTAACCTTTACAAATTCAGCTTTTGCAAAGAGAGTTTGATAATATAACCATTAACTATTGAGTTTGAATTATGCTATGATTACTTGGTAGAATCTAAATCTTTTTTTTTTTTCAGAACAAAATATTTAAAGAAAGCCCAATATATTTTCATTTTCAAAAAAATCATTTGCAGCCGCAAGCAAAATTTCATCTTTAATAACAAGAAGTTATGGAAACACATATAAATGTGAGATTTAAATTTAATGATCATAGTATATTTATCTTAAAAAAATAGAATAGCAGTTCTCTAAAGGACCATGTTTCGTAGGAATCTAAGATTTTTACGAGGTTGTTATTTATATTACTGGTAAGATGTTTTGATATCTAAAGATTTCTGACATTTTAGGTAGCTCTTATAGAGGGCGGATTTTGGGTACCCTCTCGAAACATGAGATTTTTTGAATTCTCGAGGGCATCTACTTTTTACCCTTTTACCTTTTTTTTTTTTTTTTTTTTTTCATATACACTTGTATCACCATTTTTCATTTTATTTTATAATTAAAATAAATATATTCAACCATATATTTTATCCTTTGGTTATACTGTAGTTGTTTTTGTTTTTTTAGAAAGATATTTAAATTCAAATTAATATTTATTTTATAAAAATATTTAATTAATATATATTATTTTATCTATAAAAATAATAAATAAAATAATAAAATATATTAATTTAAATTAAAGAGAAATTTAAATTAACAAAATAAATATGTTATATAAGTTTATATTATATTAAATTATTATAAGTTAATGATTAGTCATAAGAGCATCCTTAGAATATTATATAAATTTAGAACATTCCTGAGAAGAAATCGTACGAAATAAACACAGTTATCCAAGTCTTCTCAGATATCTACACAAATATTCTTATAAAACAAATATGATTATTTGAGGATATCAAAAATATGTAATTTTAAACATCTATAATTTTGAGCATCTAAACATTCCGGTTATCTATATCTCAAAAAATTAACGGCCCTAAAAGCAAATAAACTCATATTCAATATAAAAGAACAATTTTTCTTTTTCTTTTTCTTTTGGAAATCAAATTTCATGAAAAAAATCATTGAACATTTTCTGGGCAATATATCGAAAGACTGTTTGACGTGCTGAGTCGAATTTATATGTCTACGAAGTTTTTATGTGTGGGGTTTATATGTCCATGTTTTAAGTGTTTGGGGTGTTAGAGTTCATATGTCAGGTATTCAATATCCTTATATATATATATATAATCTATTTTTATGATGATTATTATTGTTTGGAAACTTTTTTATTCAATAATTCTACATATGTCTTTTATAAACTAAATTGCACTTTATTGTATTGTTTTTTAAGCACACATATATATGTTGGAAGTTTTGGGAAATGGGGTTTAGAGTTTACCTCGGATCATGCACTTCAATTTTTTTTTTTTTTTTTTTTTTTTTTTTTTTTAAATTTAAGCAATCATTTTACAAATTTGTGCATGTGACGTTTCTAGTCGGATCATTTTTATTTTAATATTTTTTATTAAATTTTTTTTTTAAGATAAAAATACTCGTGTGTTTGATAATTTTTTCTCAAAAGTGTTTTACATACAAGTTTGTTTGATTTCTTACATGATAAAAGTGATTTTATTAATGTTAAATTACTATAAAGAATGACTATAATATACTATGAACTAATAAAAAAATAGAGAGAATTCAACACTTGACGGAACTTATGTACTTTTGTGTCAACAAAGGTGTTTTATTGACAATTTTATGCGTCAACTTCAATATAAACGTTTGTTGATGTTTTATATATTTTTAAAATTAATAGTTATTTTTAAGCTTCAAATTAAGGTTTCATTAACGTTTTTTTGTCATGAGCGTCAACAAAACAAAAAACTCTCGTGTCAACAAAACTCAAATTTGTAGTAGTCATAATTTAAAATTATGATCGTCGGCGTTGGTGAAGTAGCTACCGTCAGAGGTCGTCGGAGTTAGCCGTTGAATGTGGTCATCGAAGTTGCCGTCGAAGTTGGTTTCGGAGGTGGTCGCCGAAGTTGCATCAGTGGTGATGAAGGTCGAATGCACTGTCGGTGGACATAGTATAAAATGTTGGTGATGTATAAAGTTGGCCACCCAAACAATAAGATGAGTTCACATCTCAACTATCCACTCGAATTTTCGATATTCCTTTTTATTTCTCATCTCATTTTCTCATTCCAAATACCCCTAAGTAGGGGTGTTCATGAGTTGGGTTGGGTTGTGTTGAAAGACTTTTTAGACCCAACCCAATTGTTCGAGTTGTAAATTTTTTCAACTTAAATAATCCTTATTAAAAAATGAACTCAACTCAACCCAACCAAGAAATATTTGGGTTGGATTGGTTCAGGTGGGTCATTTTTATTTAAAAATTTGTTCTAAAAAGAAACTCTAATTTAATTATTTTCATATATTGAATTAAGATTAATAACTCAATTTCAATTTATATTGTGAAAATTTTCTTTTTATAGTGCAAAGAAACTACTTTTAAGAATTGTTGAAGAATACATTATTAAAAAAATATTGAAATTAAATAAAATTAAAATCAATATATGTATAAATAATTGTATTATAAGTAATAAAAAAATATATTTTAAAGTTAATAATAAATTCGAGTTGGTTTAGGTTGATTTAAGTTATATTAGGTGAACCTATGAACCAATCCAACCTATAAAATTTTCATTTATTTGAATCCAATCCAACCAAATGAGTGGATAACCCAACCCAACCTGCATGGATTGATCGATTTTTTTGGATCGTCAGGTTTTTTGAACACCCCTACCTTTAAGTGTCATGTTTATGTCCAAATTGTTAAAATAAAAGTTACATTAACTTTTTGTTCTTTTATTTAAAAAAAAAAATTAAAGAAACGACTTAATCGAGAATATTTAATCCATTGAAGAAAACTTGATCGAGAATTTTCAACAGATTAAAGAAAACTTGAAAAATTTAACATAGAGTAGCAAATAAGAAACTACTAAAAAATTTTAAAACTATTTTCTATACTAAACCTTGATTTATTACCAACTCAAAAAAAAAAAAAATTGTCACCTGAACTTCAACAATTAGAAAAAAAAGGCTAACATCGTGTATCTCATCTTAATAAGCTGAGTTATTACAGGAAAAAAAAAGTTACTAATAAAAAAAATATGATAAATAACTCAAAACAATAAAATGGAATCTTAAATCATAACTCGAGCAATGAGGTCGGATTTGGTACGCTCAATTCCATCATTGAACCATATCTAATTAAGAACCGACTCCCAATAAGATAATGCCACGTCGTTCCCCAGATGGGCCCAATGGATTGGCTTTATGGACTAAAATAAATGGATCCCAGATTTCAGTCTAATTCAGATTGTATAAATATTGAATCTTTTTTATTTATTTTTTGAAGCCCTGAAGAAGAAGGAATCGACATTCAACTCCCATTTTCCTCGTTCTTCAAATTTGATTAATCAACGACGATAACAAAGACGACGGTAAGACCGTTGACCCTGAGATTTAGGTTCTTTTTTCCGTTTGATTTTTGATCGGAGAAAGAAGAGAGAAGAACAACTTTCAATTCCATTATTTTTGGAGTAGGTTCTTATTTTTCTTTCTGGGGTTGGTCAATGCCATTGTTATTTTGCTTCTTGATCTGTATTATTGCATAAATTCCTAACTTCTATGAATGGAAATGGATAGTAAAACTAGATATGTTGAATTGCAATCCCAGATTGATATTCAAAACCCCAGATCGGCTGATCCAAAACATTCAAATTATCCCCATAATGAGGAAGGTTTGGTTGGATCCAAAACATTGAATGGGTATACGGATGATAAGGATGATCTCTTCAATGATTTGGATTTTGATGTTGATAGCCATCCGCTTATCACTGGGGAGCCTCGAGGTGAGTCGAGGATTTCAGGGGCTGTTTTTAATCTCACGACCTCGATTATTGGAGCTGGGATTATGGCTTTACCTGCCACCATGAAAGTTCTTGGAGTTGTTTTGGGGTTTGTTTTGATAGTTTTGATTGGTATTTTATCTGAATTTAGTGTTGAATTGTTAGTGAGATTTTTGGTTATTTCTAAATCTTTGTCGTATGGAGAGGTTGTTCAGTGTGCATTTGGGAGATCTATGAAGGTTCTGACTGAAATCTGTATAATTGTGAACAATGCTGGTGTTTTGGTTGTTTATTTGATTATTATGGGTGATGTTATGTCTGGTTCTGTTCGTCATATTGGGGTTTTTGATCAGTGGTTGGGGCATGGATTTTGGGATCACAGAAAGCTTTTGATTTTGGTTGTGTTGGTGGTTTTTCTAGCACCCCTTTGTGCTCTAAACAAGATTGATTCCTTGAGTTTGACTTCTGCTGCTTCGGTTGCTCTCGCCGTCATCTTTGTTATAGTTGCTTGTGCTATTGCTTTGATTAAGCTTGTAGAAGGAAAGATTGAGCCTCCAAGAATGAGTCCTGATTTCGGATCCAAAAAGGCGATTTTAGACCTCCTTGTGGTGGTTCCAATAATGACCAATGCTTATGTCTGTCATTTCAACGTGCCGCCTATATATAACGAGCTTGAAACAAGGTCTCCACAGAAGATGAATACAGTGGGGAGGATCACAACCGTGATATGTATTGTGGTTTATGCTTTGACTGCCATATCTGGTTATTTACTTTTTGGAAATGATACCGAGTCCGATGTGCTGACGAATTTTGACAGGGATCTAGGAATTCGATTCAGCTCCGCGTTGAATTACATTGTTCGAATTGGATATATTCTTCATTTAGTTCTTGTTTTTCCAGTTATCCATTTCTCTTTACGACAAACTGTCGATAA
This sequence comes from Benincasa hispida, assembly GCF_027475165.1. Taxonomy (NCBI): domain Eukaryota; kingdom Viridiplantae; phylum Streptophyta; class Magnoliopsida; order Cucurbitales; family Cucurbitaceae; genus Benincasa; species Benincasa hispida. Next base: position 10,685,249 of record NC_143486.1, read on the forward strand.
CTTGGTATTCGAGGGGTCGGCACCACTTTTAGAGAGTAGGAAGAGGTCTCTGACCTTGACAGTTGTGTTATTGGCACTGATCTATATTGGTTCAACCATGATTCCCAACATTTGGACGGCCTTTAAATTTACAGGGGCAACAACAGCAGTCTCTCTGGGATTCATATTTCCATCAGTTATTGCATTAAAACTAAGCAAGAAGAGTGGGCAGGGGAGCTTGAACGCAACAGAAAAGCTCTTATCATGGTTGATGTTAGGGCTGGCTATCATTGTTGGTATTGTTGGATTGATTGGTAATATCTACAGCTTAAGCAATCGGTCCTGAGTAACCATTCTTTTTAAGTGTTTATATTTTTGCATAAGACTTGTCAATTCATGTTAATTGATCTTCCAGAGCTAGATTTATTTGGTGCTCTATTTGCTACCACGACTGCATCGTTCAGGAACTCGTACACAAATGGCATTGCTCGAGGTATGGAAAAGGATAGTTTTGTTTTGCAGCATTGCTCGAGAGATTTGCAACCATTACTGAGAGAGTGATGTACCCTATCATTTGAATATTGCATGGATAAATTAGTGAAGGAGTCAAAATTTTCTCGAACAAAATACTATGTAACTTAAAATTTTGATATTGTTTTGCAACTGCAATTTTGCAGAAGTGAAAGTATCAGCTCTTAGAAGGTAAATTTACTTTTATTCAATGCAAACTCATTCTGATCAAACAATTTGAAATGTATGTTTACAATCTTGAAACATATAACTTGTCCTTGACTGATCTCTATCAGTACAGAAAGGACGTTACATTGAAAATAAAAATGCTCGATTCCTCTATGTGGTGGTGGTGTTCTCAGTCTGTGTCTTGAAAACTTTATCATAGGTGTGATTATTTGAGTTCTTGATGGATAAAACAGAGGATTGTTCCATAGAGTTGAAACATCCATTAATCTGTCGACCAACTCATTGCCAATGCCCGGGTTAATTATAAGAATGATATAAAAGAAAAAGTTTGAAGCCACTAGTTAAATTTGAATTTCCATCTTTTATACAGCTAGCTCACTAGTAATCCCTGCAGCTACATAAACCATCAACAAAATGGTGGAACCTATTCCCATTTCTTATGATTATCTTTTGTGTGACTCGAGAGAATTTTCATGAAGGTGTGACAATCTCCACAAATCCAAAGATTCTTCATGATTCGAATTGGCATCTTGTTTGACGTGTGCAAGATCCCGTAAGCAATGGCAAGCTGCTCACTATGGTACATAAGTTCAATTCATTTTTGTTCTTCCACATCATGAAGCACACAATTTGTATCTGGCACATAACCTGCCGTGATGAGACGTTTTAACAACGCCTTCAAGCACAAATGAATCTCTTCAAGGTCATCATAAGAATAGTCATTGGTAAGAAAATAGTGTACCCTGCACTTGATCTGAATCCAAGTGACTCCTGGTTCTTTTGCAACTCCCTTGTTTTTCATCGTGTTCGGATTTCCGAAACCTTCTCCCAGAGACCTTTACATGCATAGACATTAGATAATATAACATATGTTCCAGGTCTTTCAGTTCCATGTTAAGTAGCCTTCCTGCAACTTTTTCTGGAAGTTCTAAATTACTATGGATCCTACAAGCACCAAGAAATGCCTCCCATATCACACAATCCTGATTAACCAGAATGGTTTCGATGAGAGCTTCAGCATCAGAAAGATTTCCAGCCCTGCCAAGAAGATCAACCATACATGTATAATGCTTTGAGAGGGTAATTCCATGATGATTCATGGAACTAAAATACTTCTAGCCCTGATCTATTAATCCGGCATGGCTACAGGCACACAGAACACCAACGATTGTGATTTCATAGGGAAAAATTCCTGCAGCTTCCATTTGTTTGAAAATCTCAATAGCCTCTTCTCCTAGTCCATTCTGTGCACAGCCAACTATTACTGCATTCCAAGTAACCGTGACTCGAATGATCATCTCTTCGAACACAGAAATGCCTTCAAGACTGCCACATTTGAAATACATTGTTATCGGAGCATTACAGACAAATAGATAAGAATTGAGCCCAACTTTGTATGTCAACGCATGAATTTGTTCCCCAAGCTTGGTAGTGCAAGGGATGCACAGGCAGAAAGGAGGGAGGAAATTGTCGATTTGTTTGGCTTTGTCCCCAGAGAGAATGTCAAGAAACAATTTGAACTCAACATTCTCACACTTGGCTTGTTCTTAAGCTGAACTAATGATAGTCCAAGACACAACATCACGTTCTGGCATCCTTTCAAAAGTCTTCTGTGCATCATCCAACATGTAGTTCTCCACAAACCCACTGATGAGAGAGTTCCAAGATACAGTATCTTTACTTTTCATCGTGTTAAATAACAGAAAAACATCATTTATGCCATTACATTTTGCATACATTGATATTAGTCCATTTCCCACAAATAAATTAAACTGACACCTCATTTTGATGGAGAAAGAATGTATCCGTCTACCAACCTTTACAAATCCAACATTTGAACAAGCAAAGAGGGCACTAGTGAAGCTTGAATGATTTGGTACAGTTCCTGATCGATGGAGTTCAACAAACAACTCCAAAGCTTCAATGCTTTGACCATTTTGTACAAGTTCATCGATCATGGCTGCCCAAGAAACAGCATTCCGCACAGGCATTCTCGAAAGTATCCTTTGCTTCTTCAAGCATTCCATTGTGCGCATCGGCAGCAACCATAGCATTCCAAGCAACAACATTGGGATTCACAATCTCCTCAAACATATTCCTGGCATCACCAATCATTCCCTTCTGACCAAAGGCAGTAACAATCACCGTTTGAATAGCAACACGTTTCTGAGAAGTTCTCTCATACAATGCAATGGCGTCGTTTAATCTATTACACTGAGAGAAAGCTGAGATCATGGAGGTCCATGAATATTCATTCCTCTCCGGCATTGTTTCAAAAAAAACAAAATGCAGGCTCTAGACTTCCATTCCTCGTATAAGCATTAAGAATTGCTGTCCCCGCAAGAACATCATTCTCATAACCAGTCTTTACAGCCATTGTTCTCAAACTCTCAAGCAACACCAAATTATCCAACCAAGTAACCGTTGAGAAAGCAACCACAAATGTATCCTGATTAGGCCTCGCCCCATTCCTCAACATCCAAGAAAACACAGGCCAAGCTTCTCGACACTCACCAATCTCAACATACCCAGATATCATAACCATCCACGATACAGAATTCCGCTCCTCCATACGATCAAAATGCTCGCAAGCCTCAACAACCATTCGAGAATGACAACATTCCTCTCGGGCATTTCGTCGAACAGTTTCCGCGCAGTCCTCAAATCACCAATTCGTATATACCTACCAGTCAACGCATTCCAAGAAACTACATTGCGCTCCAGCATGGACTCAAAAACAATCCGAGCCTCATGTATAAGCCCATGTCTCGCATACCCCGCCAGCATAATCGTCCAAGTTCTCACATTCTTCCCACGAAAAGCATCGAAAAGAGCTTTTGCTTGGCGTAGAAGTCCGTTCTGGGCATACCCAGAAATCATCGAGTTCCAGGTGAGTTGAAGGATCGTTTTGTTGCGTTGAAAAAGGATTGATTTGGGATTGTCCTGTGTTGGGAGGGGGAGAGTGGAGATACGACGAATGTGAAAAAGAAGAGGCCGTATAATCGAACATAGCGGGCGGCGTTGTAACCCTCACCACAAGAAATTTGGAGAACGAAGCAACTTACTTCTCCCGATTTTCGTCTCGTCGGGTTCCTTGTACGCATAGTCTCTGATTTAGGTGTTGACTCGAAATTTGGTATCACTTCTAAATTTGGTCTTCTATTTCACGTGTAAAAATACCATTTTAATCCTAATACGCGTTCGAGATCAGGCGATTTACGCTGTTCTTCTTCATTTTTTTCTTTAATTTTTTTTTCCAATTTTCTCCTTTTTTTTCTCTTACTTCTTCCTCTAGTTTTTTCCTCTTAACTTCTTCATAGTCAATTTTTTAGTTTTTTCCTTTTTAAGTTTTTTCTTCATTTAAATTCTTCCTCTCACTTTTTCCTTTAGTTTTTTTTCTCATAAATTTTTTTGTTTTTTCTTTCATTTGAATTCTTCCCCATTAATTTTATAATTTTTTCCCTCATTTGAATCTTACCCTAGCTTTTTTCTCTCCTATTTGGATCTCGCTTCTTTCTTCCCTCGCTATTTGATCTAGTTCCAATCTTTGATTTGAGATGAGAAAAGAAGAAGAATGGAATAAGTTAGAAAAAAACACACAGAAGAAGAAGAAAAAAAGGTAGAAGAAAGAAGAAAAAAAGAAGGCAGGAGAAAGAAGAAGAAGTGGGTGGAGGAAGAAGAAGAAGCTAGCGGAGGAAGAACGTAAAAAGAACAAAAGAAAAAAGAAAGAATAAAAAGGGAAAACGAGGAAGGAAGAATGAGAAGGAAGAAGTCTATTAAAATGGTAATTTCATGAATGGATGATGTAAGCCAAAAGCTCTTTTTTATTTGTTTTTAAAAGTGAGGTCAAATTTCATTTGAGTCTTATATTTTGGCTTTTTTTGTACGGATGACTATTTTTTGGGACCAAATGAAAAATTGGTACTTTCTAAAATTGAATGAAAATTGACATTTTGCTTATATCAGTATCTTGTGAATTTACTCATTTGACTCTAAAACTCATCTGCTTGTTGTGATTTATAAGTCTTCTTGATACTTGATATTCGATACTCAATCCTTGATCCTCGATATTTAATGCTCTATGCTTTATGCTCTATGCTTTATGTTATATGATCTATGTTATATACTAGCTACATGCTACTCGATCCTCGATCTTCGATACTTGATACTTGATACTTCAAGCTTGATGCATTACACTCTATGCTCTATGTTATATACTAGCTACATGCTACTCGAATGTTATATACTCTATGTTACATTCTCGATTCAAATTAACATAAAAAGGGGGCGGGGAGGGGGGGGGGGAATGAAACACAAAGAAAGGGGAAAAAAGAAGAAATGAACAAAAATGAACAAAAGAAAAAGAAAGAAAGAAAATGCAGAAAGAAAAACGCAAAAAAAAAAAAAAAAAGAATCACAGAAAAAAGGGAAAAAGGAAGAAGAAACTTGGAAAAAATAAAAAAATAAAAAATGCTGCAAAACAAAGAAAATAGATGAATAATGCATTTAGGGTTAAAGCGGTAATTTTACACAGTGATGACATAAATAGAAGGCCAAATTTCATTGTTTTTCAAAATGGTATCCATTTTTCATTTGTGCCTTTTATTTTGGATCATCTATGCCTTTTATTTTGGATCATCTATGCCATTTTCAAAAATTTCGGCTACTTGAGGCGGCGCAATAAAGAATTTCTCAAATTCAAGTGTTCTAATTAAATATATTTAAGTAATTAATTAATAATTTATATAAATAAGTAATTACATTACCTTTTTAAGAGCTATTTTTAAATATAGAAAAATAAACAAAAAATATTTACAAAATATAGCAAATTTTAGAACTATCAATAATAGACGTTGATAGCCACTGTTAGATTCTATCAGTATCTATCAGTGATATTGATAGACACTGATAGAAATCTATTAGTGTCTATCAGCGTCTATCATTGATGGTTCTAAAATTTTGATATATCTTGTAAATATTTTCAACAAATTTATCATTTGAAATAATTTCTCTATTTTTAATTGTAAAAAAAATTAAGTAAATATTTTAATAGATTATTATTGATTCGTAAAAAAAATAATTATATTAAATTTGTTAAATTTCTTTCCAGAAAATATTGATTTTTTTTTAAATGAATGTCAATTAGTTAATTAATTATATTTAAAAATAAAATTATATATGAAATGAAAAAAAGAGGAAGGGGAAAATTCAAAGGAAAAGATGCAAGGGAATGGAGCAATCCGATTGTTAAAAATAGTATGTCTGCGAATATCAACGGAGGGATCCTTCCCAAGTTAATGGACTAGATAATATTGAGAAAAAAAAAAGTAAAATTTTCATTTTGATAATCATTTCACTTTTTCTTTTTAAAAGTAAATTTTATAAATAATCATTTATTATAAATATTAAGATAATAGATGTCCATTAGATGAGCATGTTTAGTGTCTATTAATCATGTATCATGCCTTATTTTTCAAGGCGTTCCCTACTTGCCAAATTGTTTATAAATAGTGGCATTTTGTGGGTTTTGGAAGGCACACATTGAACAAATTTCATGAAAATTTGAGAAAGTGGAAAATTTAGAGAAATTTCTTATTTTATATTTTTCTAATTTATTTTATTTTGTTTATTTATATATCAGGTTTAATTTATTTTAATATTATATTATATTATATTTATTTTAATATTATATTTTATTTTGTCTTCTCATGGCTAAATGAAATAACGAGTTATTGATGAAAAATCGTGAATCGAGACCAGCTGGAACAACAACATTTCTTGAAGTGAATGTTGTGAATGTTAATAATAATCGTGGTTGAGGTCGTGACCATGGTAGAGGAAGAAATAATTATTATTTTCGTGGTGGTGGTTGTAATCATTCAAATTTCAAAAGAACCACACAAAATGATAATCACAAAGGAAAAGCTCCATGAGATAAGAGTTCAAAAGTGTTGAAAATAAATGCTTCCAATACGGAATGATAGGGCATTAGTCACATACATGTCGTACGTCAAAATACTTAGTTGATCTCTTTCAAGCTGGATCTAAAGGAAAAAGATAAAAATGTGGAAGCAAATTTTGTATACTAGGATAATGACATATTTGACCCATCCCATATGATAAATTTGAATGTGGAGGACTTCTTTGAATCTCCTGAAGAGAAAATCGACATAATTGATAGAACATCAAGTGTTTCATTTGACTTTGAAAATATCTAGATTTAATGTCTTTTTTTATTCATCTCCATGTTTTTTTTTCTTCTTTTAGTAGATGTTAGCCTTTATGTATTCTAAATGTTGTTTTTCTTTTTATAATTATTTTCTTTTAATGAAGAAACTCGAATCATTTTCATATGTTGAGTGACTAAAAAATGGGTAAAGAAGATCTATGTTTGGCAGACAATTTATCTACACATAAAATACTTACAAGTAGAAAATATTTTTCCAAACTGACAATGCTGGAAGCAAAAGTCAATACAATATCGAGTTCTACAAACTTGATTGAAGGATTTGGAAAAACAAATATTGTTTGCTTAGAGAAACAAAATTTACAATTGACAATGCATTGTTCTCTAGTCAATCAAAGAGAAATCTACTTAGTTTTAAAGATATACGCTGCAATAGTTATCATATTGAGACTGATAGAAAGAATAATATAGAGTATCCTTATATTATATCTACTGTCTCATATGAAAAATGTATATTGGAAGAGATGTCTACTTTGTCTTCAGGATTTTATTATACTCATATACGAGTAATTGAAGCATATGCAACAATAAACCTGAAGTACATGAATCCAGACATATTTACAATCATGATCGATTGGGTCATGTAGGATCTATAATGATGAGAAAAATTATTGAGAATTCAAATGGACATCCATTGAAGAGCCAGACGATTCTTCAATCTAATGAATTATCATGTGATGCTTGCTCTCAAGGAAAATTGATAATTAGACCATCACCAACAAAAGTGAGGATTGAATCACTTGCATTTTTAGGACAAATTCATGGTGATATATGTGGACCTATTAACCCACCGAGTCATTTAGATATTTTATGGTTTAATAGACGCATCCAGCAGATGATGTACTTATTATCCAGCTGAAATCTTGCATTTGCAAGATTATTGCTCAAATAATTAAGTTAAGAGCACAATTTCCTGATTATACAATTAAGACCATACTTGTGAATTTACATCCCAAACTTTTGATTATTATTGTAAGTCAAATGAGATAAGTGTTGAACATCCTGTAGCTCATGTTTATAACAAAATGGTTTAGCAGAATCATTCATAAAACGTTTGCAGTTAATTACTAGACCATTATTTATGAGAGCTAAGCTTCCTACATCTGTATGGGGACATGCTATTTTGCATGCAACGTCACTTATACGCATTAGGTTAGTATCTTATCATAAGTACTCACCATTACAATTAGCTTATGGCCATGAGCCAAATATTTTGCATCTGAGAATTTTTGGATGTGTAGTATATGTTCCAATTACTCCACCACAACGTACTAAGATGAGTCCTCAAAGGAGGTTAGGACTATATATTGGATATGATTTTCCATCAATTATTAAATATCTTGAACCTCTAATGAGTGATGTATTTATTGCACAATTTGTTGAATGTCATTTTAATGAGATTTTTTTAACACTAAGGGGAAGAATTAAAAAGTTGAAAAAATAAATTACATGGAATGCATCATTATTATCTCATTTAGATCCCCATATAGATCAATGTGAACTTGAAGTTCACAAGATAATTCATTTATAATATATAGAAAATAAATTACCAGATACATTTATAGATGCAAAGAAAGTAACTAAGTCACATATATTAGCTGCAAATGTTTCATCGAAAATTGATATCTAAACACAACAAGTTGACACTAATGAGTCTGGAACACGCCTAGACCAATGGATTCTAAAGATAAAATTCATCGACAAAGAAAAATAATTAATAGTCAAGAAGACTTGGTTGATGATGTAAATAACCTTGAAGAAATTCATGACATGACTAGCGAGGAAGGTAAAATACCTAACGATAATGATGAGATCTCAATAAACTATGTCATGACAGGAAAAAAAATGGAACTGAACTCATGTAGTTATTGACAACATTTTTGCGTATAGTATTGTTCTTGATATTATATTTGAAAGTGAGGATCCTGAACCAAAATCTGCTGAAGAATGTCGACATAGAAAAGATTGGTTTCAGTGGAAAAAGCAATTGAGGCAGAATTAAACTCACTTTCAAAACGTCAGGGTTTTTGGACCAATAGTCCTAACATCGGTGTTAAACTTGTGGGATACAAATAGATATTTTTAAGGAAAAGAAATGAAAATAATGAGGTCACAAGATATAAAGCAAGACTACTTATACAAGGTTTTTCACAAAGACCTGATATTGATTATGAGGAGACATATTCTCAGTGGTGAAGCAATTACACTAAGATATTTAATTGGTCTGACTGTGTATGAAAATCTGGACATGTATCTTATGGATATAGATATGGATGTAGTCACAACATATTTATATGGATCTCTTGATAATGATATTTACATGAGACTCCAGAAGATTTAAGGTATCTGAAACATATAAATCAAATTCTCGGGAATTGTATTCAATAACATTACAGAGATCATTATATGAATTGAAACAATCAGGACGAATGTGGTACAATCGCTTGAGTGGATATTTATTGGAACAAGGATAACAAAACAATCTAATATGTCCATGTATTTTTATAAAGAACTCACAATCAGGATTTGTTATTATGATTGCATATGTTGATAATTTAAATATAATTGGAACTCATGAAGAACTTTCAAAGGCAATAGAATATCTTAAGAAAGAATTTGGGATGAAAGATTTCAAAATAATAAAATATTTTCTTGATTTACATATTGAGCATTCAGCATATGGGATATTTGTTCATCAGTCAACTCATACAGGAAAATTTTTGAAAATATTTTATATAGACAAAGCACATCCATTGAACATTCTAATGGAAGTTCGTTCATTATATGTGAGGAAAGATATATTCCGACCTTGAGATGATAATGAAGAACTTTTTGGTTCTGAAATACCATATCTTAGTGCAATTGGTGCACTTATGTATCATGCTAAAAATACAAGACTAGATATTACATTTTCAATAAATTTACAAGATATATTACGACCTCGAGATGATAATGAAGAACTTCTTGGTTCTGAAATACCATATCTTAGTGCAATTGGTGCATTTATATATCATACTAAAAATACCAGACCAGATATTGCATTTCAGTAAATTTATTAGCAAGATATAGTTTTTCTTCACAAATAGACATTGGAATGGAGTTAAGCATATACTCCATTATCTCCAAGGAACAATTGATATAAGTTTGTTTTATTCAAATAAATCAAATTTTGATCTAGTTGGTTATGCAGAATCTGGATATTTATCAAATCCACATAAAACTAGTTTTCAGTCCGGTTATCTATTCACATGGAAGAACTGCTATATCATGGCGATCGGTGAAACAAACCATAGCAGACACTTCCTCAAATCATGCTGAAATTCTTGCAATTCACGAGGCTAGTCGAGAATGTCTATGGTTAAGATTAATGACTCAACACATTCGTAGAACATGTGGTTTTTCTTCTAGTAAAAATCTTCCAACGATATTAGACGAAGACAACACAACATACATATTCTAAATTAAAGGAGGATATATTAAGAGAAATAAAACAAAACATATTTCATCAAAGCTTTTCTACACATGATTTTGAAGAAAATGGTGACATCACTATACAAAAAAAATTGTTCGAAAGATAACTTGACAAGACTTATTTACAAAGATATTATCTACCGCAACATTTGAAAAACGGGTGCACAACATTGGAATGTGGCGACTTAGAGATCTCAAGTGATGTGTTTACATGAGGGAGAGTAAATATATTTTTTAGGAGTATAAATCATATGAAATATATACTCTTTTTCCTCCACTAGGATTTTTTTTCCATTGGTTTTTTCCTAGTAAGGTTTTAAAGTGACATATTACATATATATATATATATATATAAGACATCTAAGGGGGAATATTATAAATATTATGATAATAGATGCTCATTAGATGCTCATACTTAGTGTTCATTGACCATATGTCATGCCCTGCATTCCCAAAATGTCGTCCATATATCTACATTACACATTATTAATGTCCATATAATCCACCTCATACTTGCCAAGGTTTTGGAGTTAGAGAAATTTCTTATTTTATATTTTGCTATTTTATTTTTTTTATATATATTATGTTTAATTTATTTTAGTATTTATTTATTTTATTATATTATTATATTTATTTCAAAATTATATTTAATTGATATTTGTGTTCCCGTTTGCTTCTTAAGTTCACAATACCATTCAATTTTTTGTTTTTAATAATTATGCTTATTTCTTATGCTATTTTAATCATGATTTTCATATTTTATATGTACATATTTAAATTCTCAAATAAATTCGAAAACAAAAATAAAGTTTTAAAATTATTTTTTAGTTTTCAAAACTTAACTTGAAGTTTGAAAATACTGCTGAAATGTAGACAACAAAACTTAAAAACCAATAAATGAAAATAGTTTGTGTAAACTTAAATTTAAAAAACTAAGGCTCCGTTTAATAACCATTTGATTTTTTTGTTTTTATTTTAGAAAATTAAGCATATATCATCCACATTTCTTACCATAATTTTCATTTTTCTTAAGTACAATAGTTGAATTCCTAGTCAAATTCTAAAAACAAAAATAACTTTTTAAAAGCTACTTCTTTTAATTATCAAAATTTGGCTTGATTTTTTAAATCATTAGTGAAAAGTAGATAAGAAAGAAAGAAATTTGGAGGTGAAAGTAGTGTTAAAAAACAAAATGATTATCAAACAACGCTATAAAAAATTATTGATACGTAGTATTTTAAAATTTATTTCAGATAACAAAACATAACAAAATTATGGGCGGAAATAGTAACTACAAACTTAATCTTGAAAAAACCAAACCACATTTAATAATCATTTTACTTTTATTCTCTGTTTTAAAAAACTTTGCCTGTTTTCCACACTATTTTTCAATAAGTTTTTCACTTACCTTAAAATGCACATTTAAATACTAAGAAAAGCTTCAAAAACAAAATCAAAGTTCTTTAAAAGTTACTCCTTTAATTTAGTTTTAAAATTTTTATTGTAGTTGTTAAAAAAAAAAGGTTTAAAAAGGAGATAATATAACAAGAAAAACCATCGATTAATTGTAAACTTAATTTTCAATTAGACCTTATAACTTCTGAAATTTTCAACAAGAATTAAAATTTCACAGGGAGGCAAATGGAAAAAATCATCCCGTCTCCATCTATAAACATCCCAGTAATTATCAAGAGAAACTTTTAGATGGCAGAGATATAATTTGAATCGAAACTAATCTTTTTTATCTTAATAAATCATTGAAAATAATTCATACACATTGAGTAATAAGATCATTTCTTTTTAAAAAGTTTAATTCCTTCTCCAATGGAGAGATTGTATCTCAATTACCGCTAAACTATAGTTCTGTCATTATTTACAAGATCAGACCGCCAATCCAATTATATACCAAAACAATTTCAGTTCAAAGCCCTAAACACAACAAAAATACTAATTACGTTCTTTATCATCTTCATCTACCTTTCCCTAGCAATTCCATAAATTAATCCAACATCAAAACAGAAAACGCTTAATCATGCTTCGAATTTCGCTTTCCTCTGTACACAACACACAAAATTCCCTCGGGAAAACAGAAATGATCCACAAAGAATTTCAAATCATCAATCACATACATACATACGCGATGATTCACGATCAAGAAACAGCCAAGCGATGATCCAAATCGACGACGACATTGCAAAATCGAGAAGGTTTAGGCTGGAAATTCCTCCGTCTCTGAAGATCGTGACTCGACGGCTTTACGATCTGCATCAGAAACGCCTTAACGAGATGATCCGTCGTCGCCGCCGCCTTCGATTGGCTTCCACGCGGCTGCGGCGGCATTTTGTCGGAGGCCTTCGATGGACGGCGGTGGAGGCTGCAGCGGAAAGAGCCGGGATGGGTGGTCGGAGCGCAGAGACAGAGGCGGGAAGAGGAAGCGGTCTTGTTCGCCATTGGAGACAGGGGAAGTTGTAACTGACATCTGCATGTGAGAATTGAGTGATCGCTTTTTCGGCGTTTTTATTTATGGAAACTCCTTCCGTCGGAGTTAAGCTTCCTCTGAAGGGTAAATATGTAATTTAAGATATCTTTTTAGACTATTTTTTTTTAAAAAAAAATTAAACTACTTCGTCACTATGTTTTGATTAATTTTAGTAACGGTACTTTTAAAATATTTATTTTAACTATTATATTTTTAACTTTGGTTCATCTTAGTTATCGTATTTTCAAAAAATTATCATTTTAATTCCTTCATTTTTGTTTATATTTTATTTTTAAGGTATTAAAATGATTAGTTTTCCAAAGTTCAAGAACAAAAATAAAAAGTACAAGGGTCAAAATAGTATTTAAATCTAAAAAAACGCTTATATTCCGTAACATCTCGAGTTTAGGAGGGGGACATGAACGAATCGAGATCACATCCGAATGAGAGGATCTTGAGGATATAAAAATACGGTTAAAAAAGGATTAAAAGAATTAAGAATTACTACCTATACCAACAAAGTATACCTTCATTTCCAATTGCTTAATCATAGGAATTCCAAAGTTACACGTGGTTAGCTTGAAATAATTCTATATTGAATATCCTCATGGGAACTTTCATAGGATACATGTGAGTGAAGATAAAGTATACTGAAAGGACCCGTGTTGGTTTTTAGGGATAGTTTCACTATTAAAAGCATCAAGACAAGCAAAGATGACATTGTCAAGTCGGATATTCAAAATATCCATATCATATACTTAAAAAAATACCAGCGTTACCCCTAAAATTTAATAAATGTTTCATAGCTACCCTAAGAGTTAGAAATCTTTTATAATTTTAGACATAAATTGAAAATTGAAACGATGTGAAGATGATCTAAGATAGTTTGATGATCTAATTTTTTGTTCAAGGTCATTGCTAGACAATAGATGTGCCAATTTCCGTTAAAAAAAAAAATTAATGAATTTTAACTACAAGATAGCTCTGAAAAGTTGATGAAAATTTAGGAGTGGTATTGAAATTATTTAAAATATATGGATATTTTCTTGACTAAGAACAAAGTTGAGGGGTATTTTAGGTAATTCAACTTTGTTTTATATTTCCTAATGTGTCCTTATCTTCTTGCGTGATGTGTGGGTAATGTTCCAGGGGCTTTTTGGTCTTTCGAATACTTGCCCATAGTGTCGCTGTACTGCCCTTGGTTTTGAATTTGGAACGCCCAATGTAAAAGACATTACAGTGGAAGCAAAACGTAAAAATTTGACGATTGAATTTTTCGAGATTAATACTAAATTATATAATTCAGGTTGAATCTTTTTTTTAGACAACATGTTCAATCTATTTTGTAAATTAGAAGTATTGTATTTATTTTTTAATATTTGACTAAAAATTAAAAATATTTCTTTTAAAAAATAATAAATGAATAAACTATATGCTCATAACATTAATTTATGACTATAGGAATGGTTACAATTGCTAAAGTATTTGTACTATAAACTTTAGAAGTTCGGTTCTCCAATTCCACTCATTAATTCAATATCTTTGTAAATAAATAAATAAATAAATAATTGTTACAATTAAACAAATGAATTTACAATTTTTTTTTTCATTTTTTTTTAAAAAATCAGGTGGCAGCACAACATAAATGAAAACAAAAATTTGATAAATCTTATACAATTAAACAAAAAAATGTTAATTTATATCCCTCCTATATACTTCAAAGATTTTGACAGTAACTTTAGGAGTAGTCAATGTCTTAAGGCTTATTTGGATTGACTAAAGAAGAAAATATTTTTAAAAAAATCATTTTTATTTAAACTATTTTTAATAAAAAAAAAGTTTAAAATATCTTTTAAAAATGTTTCAAAATTTATTTTGAGTAGTTGTTAAATACTTCAATTTTTTTCTAAAATAACTTGTTAAATTAAATCAAACACGCTCTTAGTTTTTCATAATTAAAAACTTGATTGCAGATTAAGTTGAAAGTTGAAAGTTTGAAATAGTTAGGAAGCGTTTTTTGTAATTTTTCTTTTGTTCATTTTTTTTTTGAAGAATTCAAACGATGATTAAATTAACTTTATAAAAGAAAGATGATACATGTATTTTATTTTATTTGAGAGAGTAGAGATTTCAACCTCAAATATTATACAATTCTAGAAGGATTTAGATATATATATATATATATATATATAAATTCGATAGATATGTATAAATAAAATATATTACGCCAATTGATTTAAGAATAAAAAATTAAACATGATATAAAGAAATATAAAAAAAGAGTAATAAAAAAATCCTTGTACATTCTAATGGACATTTATTTTATTTTATTTTATTTTAAAAAAGAAAAATAGATATGCATGGGCGTTCGAATGACGTGGCAATGAAAAGGAAGTGAAAACAAATCACAAACCAAAACACTGATAACGGAAACAACCGTCTACCAAAAGAAAACCAACCAAATGATACAAAATAGAGAATAGACAGAGAAAAGTAATAGAGGTTGGTTGGGTTTTTCATATAAAAAGTGATTTTCGTGAGTATTTAAAATATATAAATGAATTTAATTGTATAGATTAAATTCATTGTTAGAAATTTTTAATTTGAATTGAAACTTCAAATTAAGATGATGTTACATTTTCAAATTTATGACAGTTAAATTTCGAACGTCATCAATTCGAATAAGTTATGTTTGATTTTTGTCAAGTAACAACTCAATTAAATTAAATTTGACAAATGTTTCAAATTCTGTATTTATTTTATATTTTGATCTTGAGTTGAGTTGAAAGCAAATATCCAAGAGTTCTGTCAGATTTGAGTAGTTTGAGGTTGAAGTTTTACCAGAGTTGGTTGTTGTATCTTGTTGAAACAATTGATGTAGTCTACTTATAGCTTGTGTAGAGCGAATAATTATCTTCAGGACAAGGATTATCAGAAATGTGCCTCAACTATGTTTGGTTATCTAAAGGTTTTGAGATTTTTTTTTTCTTTTAAATCTTTGATTATTTCCATATCTAAAGCTTTGTTAATTTATCTAACTTACATTTGAATTTGTATATTATATACTATTTCTAGTTGATGTGTAAAAAATTTGCTATATGTATCATTCTCCCAACGCATAGTACTCTAAACATTTAGGTTGAAAGCAACTTTAAATATTACAAATACTAAAAGACCCAATAAATTTGTACATATAGGAAGTAAACAATAAATATAAATTAAATAACATAATATTAAATAATTCTAATATACAATATATTCAATACTCTGACCACCAACGATATGAAACTATCTTTTTAGTTTCATATTTTTCTTGAACTTAATTTAACCTTTTAATTAAAACATATATTTTCAACTATATTATATATATATATATGAATTTATGTATTGAAGGGAAATTAAAGATGCTAAAAATGTTACGGAATGTAAAGAAATACTTAGGTAAAGAGAGATCTAGAGGAATTCTTAATCAATTATCTTTTAGTTTTATAGGTTAAATCAATCAATCGATTATGTTTTTATTTTCATATTTTTTTTAACTTAATTTAACTAGTTGATTAGAACACATATTTTCAACTAAAATGTAATAGATTAAATATGCAAAGAAATACTTTGAGATGAAGAAAGGTGAAGAGAAACTCTTAAAATGGACATAATAGATATCCCATAGGCTAAAAATTATTATTCCTTGACAAAACTAAAAAGCAAAAGCCCCTTCCTTTTTGTCCTATTCTTTACAATTATGATCCTATGATTTTATCTATCACATAATAAAATTTATGGGGAAGAAGACAGCACCAAAGGTTGCAACTTGTAGGTGAGGAAGATAAAAAAAATAAAAAGAAACTAAATATAATTACAAGTTGAGTAATTGAATTTTTCTTTAAAAAAAAAAACTACAAAACAACATATTTAGAAACAAGAAACGCAAATCATTCAAAGTAAAAATAGAAGAAGAGACGAATCATGCTCAATCAATGTGTTAATCGTTAGCTATATCACATAGGAGAAAGAAACAAAATTCAATTTGAGCACAATCAACCTAGCTTCCTTGATGAAAAGAAAATCTCAGATAGTTCCAAAAAAAATATTATTAAGAAGTTGGACCAGTTTCAAGTAGTTAGACTCGACCTAACTATCAGCCACATTGATAGAATGAATACTGACAAGACTCTCGCAAGTAGTCATGGCTTCAAGAACCTTGATCTCATTGCACTTGAATGAACTTAAAACTAGTCAATCGCACACAACCTAGGTGATACCGAAGTTCATGAGTATTTTTTATTTAGTAATACCATTTGATATGAAACAAATGCAACAACTTTTACTCTTCCATATAATCGTACATAACATCGTCGTTTTCTACTACACCAATTTATGTAAATGATATTTTAAATGATATCATATATACCTTCTAATTTAAATATATTATTCGTCAAATTATTTATATCTTATTTTAATTAACTCTCTAATGTTTTTGGAACAAATTTCAAAGTTAATAATAGAGAGGGAGAGAGAGAGGGGCAAAGTTAAACCTGCCACAGTTTATGAATAGTTTGTATATTTTTAATCTAATTTTATTCAACTATACCTTAGAAATTTCACCCTCTAATTTTATTACTTGAAAGTAAAGCTTCCTGCCTGTTAATGTGAAAAGGAGAGCATGAAAATGGACATTCAGAGAGAGTTTTTGGACCTATTAAGCAAAAGGAAAAAAAAAAAAAAAACTTTGGTTGCATTACATTTAATATTAATTTGGTCTTATATTATAAATTTTTTAATTAAAAAATTGCAAAATAGGATATTGAAACATCTAAACCAATCTTGCTTTTATGAGATATACATCATATCAATACCAAACCATAGAATCTAAACTCAAAATTGAATTATTATCGATGTAATATAAGTCAATGATATCGATAGCATCAAACAAACAATACTCTCTACAAATTAGACAATTCTTTTTCTCTTATTTGACGTCCAACAATCCAAAAAAGAAAAGGAATAGTTACAAATATGACAAAGATCCAAAGTATTAACATATGTAGCACAATACAAAAATAAGTAAACAAAAAATAAAAAGATGCAGATATACCAAAATTTAAATCCAGAAGTCCATCAATAATAGACTATATCACTAATAGGACATCAACAATAAATCTATCACAAATAGATTTGGTTATATTTATAATTTTTTTATAATATTGCTATACAGTTAATTATTAGTGCTAACAATACTACCTATTGCTTAAGGATTAATAAGGAAAGGCAGCAAGCTAGGTCTCGTCTGTGTTGAAATGATTGAAGAACCGAGAGCAGCTATAAACTGAGGAAAATGCTTGCAATGCAGTCATGGCCAAGAGCAAAATGGTAGCCAGAAGTGCAAGCAGTGGCCATGAACCAAACACATACTTTTGTAGCAATTTTGCAGCTTTAACCTTCCATCTACTACTGTAATGCTTATTTACATCTTCAATTACCTTATCCAAGAATGGCACTTTCGTCAACTTGATGGATTTGCTCATCCCGTTCCAGAGCTCGGCGACTTCTGCATCACTATTCAAATGGTTAAGAATGATTCCTTTTTCCTTCAGCAATCTCACGTCCTCCTCAGAATCGATGATGCCGTTCACTAGTTCAATGAAACGGGTGAAAACCAAAGGCCCTGATGGTTTTGAAGCTTCATATGCTGCTAAGTTTCTCAATACTACTTCAGAGTTCACATCGAGATTAATGGTAGTAAGGTATAATATCGCTGCCTTTGAGTTGAAGGCCACAGCTGAGACGCCTCCATCGATGGGTGAGAAACAAACACCCGATTTTGTCAGCTCGGACACTGAAGGAATTGCTATTTCCTCCAACAAAGGAAGTTTAACTTTCCCAACTTTCCTTGAACTCCCCTTTTCTAGATCATTTTCTTCTTCACCTTTTCCCAGTGAAAATAGGTGTTCGAGAGGCTTCATCAGAATCACAATTCCAGGAAGTTTAGAGATGATTGTCCATGGCAGTTTGAAGATCACTTGTAAGGGTCTAGAACAAACTATTCTTCTAAATAAATGTACCGGACCTTTGTTAAACTTTGAGAGAATCTTCCAAATTTCACTTCCCAGTCTACTTAAGGAGCAGCAAAAGTGCTTAAAGGCGTTTGCGTTTTCAACATTTTCTTTGACGGGTTCCTTTTGATTTTGATTATTTTCCAATATCTCCAATGGGTCAGTCAACTTTGGAGTAATCATTCTGTACAGAAAATCAACCAAATGAAAGCATTCCGAGACTGACACTTGAAGTTCCACCAATCTTCTGTCACCTTGAAAGGAGAAAGATCTTCATACAGTCCCAGCAACATAGAAAGCAACAACTGATCTGCTGGTTCCAGAGCTGAAGATTGAAGTTCCAACATCTTTCTCAAAAGAAATAGAGGTATCTGATTCTCAAGCATTAATATGTCTCTCAGAATGGCATTATGTGCTGACATCCTTCCCTCATAATCTACCATTACCAAACATGACAACTTTGAGGAAACCCTTGAGACACTCTTTTCTTCACTGACGGTATATACTCGGAGGACCTCCAGCAGGAAGGAGACGTCGATGGCCATCATCCAAGCAAATGTTTCACTGTTGAAATTGAGGTATTTGTGGTAGTACGCCCGGGTCTTTCGCTCGTACTTGGTCAATTTCTCAACGAGATGGTGAAACTTGAGGCTTTGGAGCTGTTTTTGAGCTTTTTTGGCTGCAGCAATCTTGTACCTCTCCATCACATACAGCTCTTGGCGCCAGTGATGGTATGGACCAATTGCAACTTCCTGTGGAGTATAGGAATCAGGATGGGCCATAAGAGACTTAGGGACAGTGCATATGCATGCTGGATTTCCTATGTCTTCCTCATGCTCTTCTTCATCAAAGGATTGACGAATTTGACTGACCCATCTTTCCTCAAAGCCTGAGTTTAATCCCCAAGAATTTCCAGCAGGAAGAGAATGTAATCGTGATTTGCTGGAGAAACTCATGGTGAGTACTGGGATAGTAATATTTCTGCAATGAATTGGTACCGGGCAATTAGAATGTTGGATGTTTTATAAGCTTACAAACCATCAATATCATCACTAATGAATAATTCATTTCACTTTCGTCAAGGCTAATGTGTTGTGAAACTATCCTTCAGTGATTTTTAACCAAACGTTAGACACAGTCCTACCACCATCTTAGAATTTTGACAACGAAGTTTTCGTGTGCTCAGGCAGGGGAAAGAAATAACATAAAAAACGTGGTTTAATGTACTGGTTTTTTAAGCCCATACAACAATTAAAGGTCATAAAAAGACAGAAATGACGGTAGAGAAAAAAGAGAAGCTACTGATAACCAACGACTTGGATGTGGAAGCTCAATAATTTTCAGGCTGAAGTAAGGAAAGTTATAACAAAAAATATATATTTCACATATTTATCATGCATGCTATATCGTCTTTTGTTTCTTTGTCTTCATCAATAAAAGAGACAATAACCTACTTCCCTTTCATATGCCAATGGAAACAATTTCCCCAACACATAATCAAGGAATCACACGTTTTTTTATAAGTGTTGTCCTACACAAAAGATAGAATTCTTCAAATTATTCAAGAAATTGTTTGGTGACACTATTTGACACAAGGGCTCTGTTTGAGACCATGAAGTGCCTTATGGAGGAGAATCACATAGTTAGGATATTGTTGATTTAAAACCAGTTGGTTGTTTGATATACACCTCTTCAGAGATATCCCCATTTAAAAATGCATTGTGAACATCAAGTTGTCTAATAACCCAATTGTTAGACAAAGCAATAGTCAAAACAATACGGATTGTAGTAGGCTTGACAACCGGACTGAAGGTTTCAAAATAATCAACACCATATTCTTAGCTAAACCCTTGGGAAACTAATCTAGCCTTAAACCGATCAACCTCACTTGATTACTTAAGTTTAAGTCAGAACACCACTTACTCCCAATGAGTTTTCTATTAGGAAGTAAAGGCACTAAAAATCAAGTTCGATTTCAAAGAAGAGCCTCGTATTCATCAAACATCACACGATGCCATTTTGGATGCAATAGAGTTTCCTTATAGGATCAAGGTTCAGACTTGTCCAAATTAGTAGCGACAGATAGCCAAGCCTTTGGTTTGAAAATGTCCATCTTAGATCGTGTAATCATAGGATGAGCATTAGTCGTAAGGGAGGGAATGGATGGGTTTTGGGGTGAGACAGAAGGACTAGGTGGATTGGATGATGAGGAAGGAGAGGCAGAAGAAGGTGATGAAGAGAGGGAAAGTTGGGGCAGAAGGGAGGCGGGGGAGGAGGGAGAGGAGGATACTGAGGGTGAAAGGGAATGTTGATCGTTAGAGACATGGTTGTGAGTGTCAAGACTGAGGGTTGGTTGCGGATTGGGGAAAGGTTGATGATTGGAGGTTGGATTATGAGTGTCAAGGGTGATGGAAATGGAAGAAGAGGTTGATGGAGAATGGTGGTGAACATCCTTGTGAAAGGTGATGGTAGGACCCGAACTTGAAGGAGGGCAGAAGGAAGGGTGTTGAGAATAATAGGAAATGAGACAACAGAAGGAAGAGGGAGAAACGAAGGCTGAGGGGAAGAGGTAGGGGTAGCAAAAGGAAAATAAATTTCATTGAAAATAACATGCCTAGAGACATAAGTACAACCAGATTGAGTGTGAAGGTAGAGATATTATTTGTCAATAGAGGTATATCCTAAGAAGACACACTCATGAGATCAAAATTGAAGTTTATTGTTATTAAAGGAAGGGACGACGGAAAGGAAAATATGTACAACCAAAAACCTTAAGGAGATTATAGTCAGGAAGTTTGTCATAAAGAGCTTCATAAGGAGACTTGGTTTCAATAGTGAGTGTAGGTGTGCCATGATAAGATAAACAATGGTTTGAAATGCAAAGGACCAAAATTTATAAAGAACAAAAGATTGAGATATTTTTTCTTTCAACATTGCCATTTTGTTATGGAGTGCAGAGACAAGATATTCTATGAAGAATTTCATACTTTGTTAGAAAGGGGAGGGGGGTGAAGAGAATTAATAGTGGTAGAGAATTGATTTGAAATCGTGGCATGAAAGTGAGTAAAGGAAGACAGAACTTCAAATTTAGTTTTAAGTATGTAGATCCATATGAAATGAGAGAAAGCATAAAAAATCAAGAGAAAATACTTGTCTCCATTGATTCAATTCACAAGGGAAGGACCCCATACATAAGAATAAACGAGTTCAAAGGGAGAGGAGACACGAGAAACAAAAGTAGGGAAAGGTAAATGATAACTCTTGGTCATTTGACAAAGACTTGCAAAATTGAAGGACATCATTATTTTTAAACTTCAATTTACCTTTCGACAAAATAGATTTGATATGTGAATTGATGGATATCCTAAATGACGGTGCAAATAAAGAAATACCTGTGAAAGTTGAAAGAAAGGCAGTAGGTCGGATGTGAAAATGTGGTATAGAAGTGGCAATGGAAGGGAGAGACAATTTGTAAAGATCACCATCAAGTCTTCCCTGAAGAAGAGCATTATGAGTTCGAAGGTCCTTCACAACAAAGGAATCATAATAGAATTCAACGTAAGCATGATTATCATAACATAATCTACTAATACTAATGAGATTATAAGAAAGAGAGGGTGTATAAAGAACAAAATTAAGATGAATAAAATTTTTTTAAATAGGAGACAAAAATTCAAAGGAGCCAACATGAAAAATAGGAAAATACTTACCATTTCCAATCACAACTTGTTCACCACCATAGTATGGAGAGGAATTCTGAATGTTGGATAGGTCAGGAGTCATAATGGGTAGCTTCTGAATCCATGTACCAACCTTTGTCTAGATGAGTAGTTTTTGGAGCAGGGGAGGGATTGATGTAGGTCAAGAGTTGGTTAGGAGCAGGGGAGGTTTGAGCAAAGTGAGCTTGAGGGGAATTTGAGGTTCGGTACCTTGGATTATCAAGGCTATAGCAGGACAGGGCAGTGTGGCCAAGTTTATTGCAAATCTGACATTGAGAATGATTCGAAGGTGTGTAGGATTGATTGGTTGGCCATTTTTGGTTTCGAGGTGATGGGTGAGCAGAACCAGGATCCATGGGACTAAAGGAAAATGAAAGAGATTTGGGAAAAATACCTAGAGAGGAAGATCCCATTTGAGGTGTAGGAGATCGAACAAAGGACTTGCTATCTTATTGCCATGGTGGATGTTGATTTGGGGAATGAACAAAGAGGTTAGCAACATTGGCCTGAATGAGGTTAAGTTGATCTGTTTCTTTATGTTTTTCAAGCTGAGAGTCATATGCAATAAGAAGGCTTCGAACGCCAGCAATTGATGAGCGATCAATTCGACTCTGAATGAAAGTGACAAACGAATTATTTGTCACCAAGTCCTTCGAGAATATAGCCAAGATGATCCTGGTAAGATAGGGTGTGACATTCCAAAATTTTAAGGTAAACTCAATTTGTTTTATCTTGGGTTAATTAAGGAATTTGTTGTTAGAAGATTCTTTTTTTTTTAATTTTATTTTGGGTTTAAAAATATGCAATAAGTGGTTTGGAGATTTGGAATTTAGTGTATTTTTTTTTGGGTTATTTTAATTTAATAAGGAAATAATGGGGGGGGGGGGGGGGGGGGGGAAGGTTAGGGTTTGTTTTGGGGAGTAATTGATTATAAGTTAGGGATAAATTGATCTCGTTTTGCATGCAAAGGAAAACAAATAATAAAATAAATTTTTTTTTTCTTCTTCTTCCCTTCAACCATGCACGCAGACCTCCCACCCCTCTCCTCCGGCCTCTCTCCTTTTTCTCGCATTTGCCCTCGTTGTCATTCCTTGCCAGTGCTCCTCTTCTTCGACCAATCTAGCAACATTGTCATTCGGGTCTAGTTCATAGTTCGTAGCTGTTGGTTCGTTCGGTCGAGCTGTCTGTTCGTCCGAGCCGCCTCTATCTTTTTGTGTTTCCCTCCTCTATTCGTGCACGCTCGACTCCAACTGCATATCTTTTTTTTTTCTTCAGTTGTTGTCCACTGTCGGGCTGCCCACGTAGTCGATTACAGCCTTTCTGTCGTCAGATTGTTGTCAGTTTTCATCAGATTTGGCCATTTGGGGTAATATTTCGGGCACTTTTAGATCTGTCTTTGATTGTTTCCCAATAAACATATGGCTTAATCCTTGAGATTGTCGTTAGATTCGGGTTTTGGAGATTGTAGGCTTGCTGTTGAGCAGTTAAGGTTACTCAGAGAAACTTGGGTGAGTAGTAAGACCTTGAAAATCTCTTGGTAACCATGTTGGTTGTTGGAATTTGGGTTTTGATCCTTAAAGTTAAATGCCACATAAGGTAAGGTTTTTTGTTTGACATTTAGAAGTATTTGGGGGTCACACTACGTATTGGGTAGATGATTTAAGGAAGTTTAAGATAATTTTATGTTTGGATTTAAGCCTAATGGGTTCAATTGATTTTTGGTTTAAGCAATAGGGTTGACTTACGGTCTTAAGCTAAAAAGGGAGATTAAATTACTTACGCTAGATTATTGAGGTAAGTTACCTACTGTCGGTTCGCCTTCGAACCCAAGTATGTGTTAAGTATTGGTCTCTATGTTCGCTTGGAATATTATGACATGCTTGTTGGCCAGTTGGAATTGTGGAAGCTTATGTTTATACCATTGAAATCTTGATATTATGTATAGATGCATGTTTGATTGATGGATGAATTTAGAGACTGTTTGGAAATCTTAAGCATGATTTATGACTATGAATGTATGCTTATGCCTATGTTAGACTGATAGTAGTTGTTAGCATTCTTACCGAGCTATGCACATTGCACGTTGTGAGCCTTCAAGCTTACATCTTATGCATATGTACGGTGCTCTCTTGGGATCACCACTATGTTTATAACCGTGTCCCTCTAGGGTCACAACCTATGAATGCGTGCCTTCGGGTTTGCCCCTTATGCTTATGCCTATGCCTATGCCTATGCTGGGTTTTGTGCACTTGAGTATCGATAGGAAGACTAACAGTTTACCTAGTAGGCCCAGTGGTGGGTCACTTATATATTCATCCTTATGTCTTCGTGTTTTTCAGGTAAAGGTAAAGATAGATCGAAGAATGACAGGAGGGATTCGTGACCCGACCATTGGGACCTGTCATCACTTTCACATTTAGGTTTCTTTTGATAGGGCCTGGTTTAGGAGTTTAGCATTTTAAAATTTATGGTTATTTCATTTATTCATTTTTTAACTTATTTAATTGATATTTATTCTAAATTTGGGTTAGGGGTACCCCGAACAGTGTTTCAAGATTTTTATTTGAGAATTTTATATAGTGAACTATTAGTTTTATTTCTTTTGTTAGATTTTTATTCAAGGAATTTATTGTCAAGCCTAAGCATGATTGTAGTAGCATCCTAGAAGTACAATAGAAATTTGGGTTGTCACAGTTGGTATCAGAGCCTAAGTTTTAGGTTCTGTAGACTGACTTACTAGGTGAGTCCAGATTGTCCCATTGGCCCTAAACAGATTCTTCGTCATCACCAGGTATGTCCTTTAAATAAAAATTCTTAGAATTTTATGTACCAAATGTTACCTAAATTATGGATGCACTCGACAAGTTTCTGGTTATAGCTTTTGATAAAGCTGATTATGTGGCTTTTAGAAGATGGAACTATGAACGAGATCAAGGGCCGGTCAAGGAAAGAATGTCGTAGAAGAGTAGGACTCACCTGCACATGAGGACCTCTCACCGTCGATGGACCTCTCTGAGTCATCATGGCAAAGAGTTAGATTAAGAAGTGGGACCCGAAAGACGACCGTGCCCCTGCAAGAACTAAAACCCTTAGAGATCCCGATCAAGTACATTGCCATGACTGTAGCAATTGGAAATTTCGTTATGACGGTTGTGGTATGACAACTAAAAGACATTATGGCGGAGCAGAAAGCTCAACATGTACAGTTGCAATGGATGCCTCCCCCGCCAACCCCGATACCACAAGTTCAGAATCAAGACCGGGCACCAAAATAGGCTATGGCAGGTCCTTCTCTAGAGGCCAGATATTTACGAGACTTCAAGAAATATGGTCTCCTGATATTTAACGAGTCCTTAAAGGACCCCACTAAAGTAGAGTTATGGTTGTCTACTGTAGAAGGGATTTTTTAGTATATGAAGTGCCCAGAAGAGCAGAAATTGCAGTATGCCACCTTTGTACTCATCGATAATGCCAAGCATTGGTGGCACTCAGCAGGGAGGATGATAGAAGCTATTGGGGGCCAGGAAACATAGGACCAATTCAAAGAACGATTCTATGAGAAATACTTCTCTGCCCACGTGAGGTATAACAAACAGGTCGAGTTTATGAACCTAAAGTAGAGAACTATGATAGTGGAAGAATATGAGAAGAAGTTTAACAAGCTGTCTTGCTTCGCCTCCGATCTGGTGTCCACTAAAACGAAGAGAGTTGAAAGATTGGTTCAGGGGCTTCGAGATGGGGTGCGAAGCATTGTGCAAGTATTTAAGCCTACCACCTATGTAACAACGTTCCGTGCGACAGCACGAGTAGGTTGTCCATCGGGGCTAGAGTTCCTAAAGTCCTTGATAATAGAACTCAAAAGAGGAAAGCTGATAAAAAAGCACCGGAGCCTCAGCAGAAGGTTCAGAATACAGACAGACCACTAGGGCACATCAAACAACAAGCTGCTAATTCAGGAGGAGTTTAAAGGGATAGGCCTATGTGCAAATTGTGTGGGGAGCGTCATTGGAGATGATGTCTAATTAGAATAAGGACCTGCTTTAGATGTAAGCAAGTAGGACATATGGTCGACTGATGGCCTAGTGGTAGTTCTAGTTATGGTAAGAGTCAGCTCTCGAACTCTCAGTAGAGGAGTTCAAGTCGACAACAACAACAGGGCCGAGTTTATGCTATGACTCAGCATGAGGCAGATAAGTCAGATTTAGTGGTGACAGGTACACTTACCATTTTGGGCATTATGCTTATGTATTATTTGACTTGGGTTCGACCCATTCGTTCATATCGTATGTGTTTGTGAATCATGCTAGTATAGAATTAGAGCCGGTGCATTAGATATTGTCAGATTCTACTCCTTCTAGAGATGTTATTCATGTGACACAAGGAGCAATAACTTGTAATAACAGAGCATATTTTATATGTGACTTTGTTAGCCCTTGATATGACAGATTTTGATGTGATTTTAGGTATGGTTTGGTTGGTTGCCAACCATGCCATCATAGATTGTTTTCGTAAAGAAGTTGTGTTTAGTCCACCTGTAGAAGCTAGCTTTAAGTTTAAAGGAGCTAAGATTGAGGCTTCACTTAAGGTAGTCTCAGCTTTGAAATCTAGGAGGATGGTTAGTCAGGGTGCTTGGGGCCTTTTGGCTAGTGTGGTTAATGTTAGAGACCCTAGGGTTGACACCATATAGGGAGATAGATGTATGTTTGGTTGATTGATATGGTTGAAGAGATCTACTAAGGTATTGTCTTTTGAAACCCTTTTTTCTTGAAAACAGTTTTTATGTATGCTTTTAAACTCAAATTAAGTGTAATTAAAGTGTTTATTTAGTCTAATTTCTTCCGCTGCATGCTTATTTACTCCATCGATTGGTATCAAAGCATGATTTAAGCACTCAATTAACGTTAGTTTGAGTTTGATGGGTGAATTTCTATAGATGTATGTTTGGTTGATTGATATGGTTGAAATTCAACTTTGGCATTAGATTTCTCTTTGATTATGTTGGTAAATTTGTAATTGGCTCTTGTTTG
This sequence comes from Benincasa hispida, assembly GCF_027475165.1. NCBI lineage: Eukaryota > Viridiplantae > Streptophyta > Magnoliopsida > Cucurbitales > Cucurbitaceae > Benincasa > Benincasa hispida. The sequence goes on from NC_143486.1 coordinate 10,712,923, forward strand.
ATGAGCTTATATGTGTGCTCTAGAGTTTATAATTTTTTTGGAGTCAATAGATTTAAATTAGGCTATAATCGAAGTTCGTAGCAAGCAAAGTCAGCAGTAGAAAACTGGATTCAAAGCTACTGCCAGGTAACGTTGCAATGCTACCCCAGAGCATTGAAATGTTGGTCATCCTAGCCCAGAAAGACGTGCACATTCATCAGCCAGTTCGTGCGAGTGAAGCCAATTCGACAACGTTGCAATGCTATTCATCCCAGCCTAAAAAGACGCGAACGTTCGTGAGTCGGTTCGTGCAAGTAAATCCAGATCAACCGATTTAGTTCTTTTCTAGTCCGGTTTAGCCCTCTCTGGTCTGGTTCAGCCTCATTTGGAGCCTTGGAGAGCCGATTCGGGTGGTTCGGGTTTGGTTCGGGTCAGATCAAGCGGTCAAGGTTCAAATTGGAGCTGTTTTAATTATTATTTGTAATATTTAATTAAATTTGCTTTCTTAGGATGCCTAAGTTGAACCATATTAGTGTTGTTTAAATATTTATGCATATAATGTATGTTATATTTAAATTAAATATGTATTTTGTATGCCATAAAGATTTAAAATCTCCCCATAGGAAGCATGTTATATGCATTAATATATGTTATAAAGGGTTATAATATATAGTTTGCATGTTTAGGATTTCTAAAGTTTAATATACATGTTATATTAAAGTTTGAATGACTTTGAACAATGTTATGGATGGAAAGCATGTCTATTGTTTTATAAGTTGTTATAAAATTGAATTAGACATTAAAATCCATAATAAAGATAAGTTGCATGCTCATTTAGGTTAACAACTTGTTTTAATAATTAAAATAGGTTGTTATCTTATAAAATACGGTTACAAATTCAACCAGTATGTAATCCTATCTAAGACTAGAGATATTTAAGTTGACGGTTTACATAACACCTCCTATCCGGGGATTATGGTCGAATAATTGAGCGTTGTTAACTGATTTTATGAGCTTGTGTGAGCACTGTGAGGTGATAAAATGATTTTATCACCTAGACATCGTAGGTTAATCCAAAATATAAGTGTTATATTTGGATAACTAACATAGACTTAGGGCGTTTATTAGCCGAAATATACCTAAGTAAACGTATACCCAAAATCTTAGAACACTTCAGTGGGAGATTAACAATATATATGATATATCGTTTTTAGTTCTCACGTCCCTAAGAGTTCACACCGTGAGATCCATTGTAACGACCCAACCCCCTAGGACTTAAGTTAGGTCGTTACTAAAATACATACATGCATGGAACTTAAAACGACACTCTTTGATGATGAAATAAATGCTAAATAGATAAGGGGAGTTCAAAAGTCTTTTAGTAAATGCAAATATTAAAAACAATAATAGGGTACCCATAAATCATAAAGGTTAATAAATAAGTATGAAAAACAATTCTTAATAATAAGTTTCAAACAACAAAACTGAAAGTTTAGCAAGAACATGAAGGAAATCTAAGTCGGAAGTATAAAAACTGGTCCTAGTGGCTCGATCACGGATTCCGCTTGTCATTTGTCGGCGCGTCCCTACTCACCTGAAACAACAACATGAGAAAGAATGAGTATAAAATACTCAGTAAGTAATCTCACCACTGGGGTCAGGCTAGGCATCTATGTCCTCTAAATACCTACCTCTGGTGAAATATATAAACTACTCTAGTTCTCATAGGATACATATGCACATGAAACAAGAAGGAGACTGAGTCCTATCCTACTGTAGTTAAGTATGCCCACTACCTCTAGTGAATCCCGAAGGAGACACAAACTGGTGAATCCCGAAAGAGACACAAACTGGTGAATCCCGAAGAAAACACAAACTGGTGAATCCCGAAGAAAACATAAACTGGTGAATCCCGAAGGAAACACAAAATCTAATGGGCATCTAACTAATCAGTAAGGACATTTGCACAGTCTCAACATCATAATCATCACTGTACGAATTTATGACATACATATAAACCTCAACATCATGGCTCTACAATATACACATATACCTCAACATCATGGTTCTACAACATACATGTATACTCAACATCATCAGATCAAATACAACCATAGAAGCACGTACCATCTCATTCTAGCATTCAAGTGTCTATGTGCATAAATAAATAATTCGGATCTCGTAACAAAACATACTTTAATCATGTTATACTATCAATCTTTCATGTTGCATTCTGCCATAACCTTCATTTAACATGCTAGCATACATCTAATGTCTGGCTCGTGGGCAGTTCCAGTAGTAAGATTACTTACCTTGATATTAGGTCGAACCAAAAAACAATTGAATCTTTGTGAAATTCTTGAATTTTTAATCAAGCCTAAACATAAACCAAGCTTTAAAATTAATAGTTAAGGCCAAATTCCAAACACCCAAATATTACAAAATATTTCCAGATAACCTTACCTAAGGTGCGGTCCAATTCGAATTCACCTTCCAAACCTCCAATTTTAAGCCCAAATAATTAGCAAACCAAACTCTTCTTCGTCTTGAATGAAATTCTTGAATCAACACCCTAATCATAATTTGAAATTAGGCTTACATGATTAAAGCTTGAATAAAATACTTACTTCACTACCAATGTCTCAAATAAATTATCCATATATAGTTTCGTAAAAAAAATCACTTCCAAATGACTTTATCAAAATTTCTCAACAAACAAAATTAATCCACAAGAGGGTCATCAAAGCATAAATCTTACCAAAACTCGCTAAAACAAACTCCAACTTCACTGAACAACACCTCAATACCTTCACAAACTTGAATCCAAAGTTGAAACACAATAGGTATCAACCAATTGATGCCAAAAGTAAATGAGTATTCAAGAATCAACCGAAAACAAACCCAAACGGCAAAAATTTTACCCAAATCGATAGATCCAGTGACGGCAAAAGCGAACAACGTTTGAGCAATGGTGGACGGAGGTCATGAAGAAGAAACTGACGTGGCGACTTTGGGCGGTGTCGGACGGGCTTATGAACGTGAGGAAGAAAAGGGGGTGGGGTTTGACTTTTTATTAAAATAATAATAATAATAAAACAAAAAAGAAAATAAATATAATTACATTTAATTCCTTTCCGTTTTATACTATTAAATTCCTTTCCGTTTCAAAAGAAAATTAATTCCTGCCATTAATTTCCAATTTGAATAATTTCACGCCAACAATTAAATTTCCGCACTTACACTTGAAGTCCAAAATTTCAAAAATGCCCTCCAACTAATAACAATTACTGAAATTCCAAATAATAAAGTTACTGAAATTACATTATTACTAAAAAATGTGTGGGATGTTACATTCTTCCCTCCTCAAAGAACTTTCGTCCTCGAAAGTTCATTCTTAAAAAAAATAAAATAATAAAAAAATAAAAAAAAACTTCGAGGGTGTTACATCCATGCTCGGCTTCGTGTCGATTTTACCTCGACTGCTCCATTTGGAAAGTGTTTCCATGGGTCAATAGCAAGGTGAATAGAGGAAGTAGTCATAGTAAATGGGTGAAGGAAATGTGTCAACATATCCTATGGTCTCTTCATTTCTTCTCGTACAACCCTCGAACAGTCACGAACTCTTCAAACAACAACAAGAACTTGAAGTCCCTCTTCAAGAAAATCATGAACCAAAAATGAGACACAACCACTTGGATTCCTCGGTATACTTGAGGTGAGAACCCAGAAGTAGTGGGCTCTGACTATTTTAGTTTTGAGGGAGTTTTAGAGAATTAGGAGGAGGAAAACGAATGAGAAAGAAGCAGTATCATATAGTTTGAACCGTGAGATTCCTATGTTGCATCTGCTATCATTTTAGGCGGCACTAGCTAGTCATTAACCACAGTGATCCCCTCGGAAGGTTGTAGCATAGGATCCGGAGCAACCCAAACTTCAGAAATGAATAGGGTTTCATAGTTCCGCCTTGAACATTGTCTTTCAATTCAGAGGCATATTCATACCGTTCTATGGAATCTGAAAATGGAGGGTCACACTTACAAAAGTTACTAAGTGTTAGTAAGTTCATGACCGAAAACGGTAACTAAATGACTATAGGAATAAGAGCTATTCTGGAGATAGTATTTGGTCAAGATTGTCTTGCTTAGTGAAGGAATATTTGACTGCTCTTCGGTAGCATCTATTCTAACTCACTAATGTATCGTTGCAAATAAATAAAGAAATATAGGTACTTTATTACTTTTTTGCTAAAATTGGATGGAAATGCATAAGTCTAATAGAATATTGTTTATTTTTCAACAATGTCGAACTTGATCATACAAATATTAGCTTCTGATAAATTCAACGGTGAAGGGTTTTCAAACTGGAAATCAAACATAAATACAATACTAGTGGTTGACGATTTGAGGTTCGTTTTAACGAAGGAATATCCTCCTCTTCCCAGTTCAAATGCTAACTGAAATGTTCGGGAAGCCTATGACAGATGGGTTCGGGTTAACAATAAAGCCAAAGTCTATATCTTAGCAAGCATATCTGATGTGCTTACTAAGAAGCATGAAACCATGGTCACTTCACGTGAGATCATAGTACCATTGTAAGAGATGTTCGAATAACCGTCTTCTTCGGTACAACATGATGCTATTAAGTACGTCTATAACTTCGGCATAAAAGAGGTGACCTCTGTTGGAGTTCATGTCCTAGACATGATGGTCCATTTCAACATTGCAGAAGCTCATGGTGCTGTCATAGATGAAAGGAGTCAATTTATTATGATAATGGAATCTCTTCTGAAGTTCTTTCTAACATTTCATACTAATGTTGTAATGAATAAGACTAGTTACAATTTGACCACTCTTCTGAATGAACTACAGACTTATCAATCCTTGATGAAAAAAAGGATAGTGAAGCAAATGTTGTTTCACAAAAGAAATCTCTTAAGGGATCTTCGTCTGGAACGAAACCCTCAGAGAAAAAGAAGTCTGTTTCTTCTTCAAAGGATAAGAGTATCCAGATGAAGAAGAAAGAAAAAGAGAAGAAGAAGACCCCTGCAAAGAAAAGCATGAATAAAGCATCAAAAGGAAAATGTTTCCATTACAATGAAGGCGGACATTGAAAATGCAATTTCCCACAGTATCTTGCTAAAAAGAGAGCTGAAAAGGAAAATCAAGGTAAATTCGATTTACTTGTGATAGAAAAGTTTTTAGTGGAAAGTTCTCACTTAACCTGGATACTTGATTCAGGCACTGCTAATCATATTTGCACTTTTTTACAGGAAATTAGTTCCTGGAAGCAGCTATCAGAAAATGAAATGACTTTCAAGGTGGGAACAAGTGAAGTCATTTCAGCAGAAGCAGTGGGAGACATCAAATTATATTTCGAAAATGCTTACATTTTATTGAAAATGTATATTATGTACCTAAAATGAAAAAGAACTTAATCTTTGTGTCCTATCTGCTAGAAAATATGTACAAAGTAATTTTTGATATTAATGAAGTGTTCATTAATTTAAGAGGTATTCATGTTTGTTCTGCTAGACTTGAAAATAACTTGTATGTATTAAAACCAACTGAAGCAAAGGGCATTTTAAATATAGAGATGTTTAAAATGGTAGAAACTCAAAATAAAAGACGTCCCAATGCCTATCTTTGACACTTAAGACTTGGTCACATAAATCTCAACATGATTGAGAGACTGGTAGAAAACGGTCATCTAAATTAGTTAGAAGACAGTTCATTGCCTCCGTGTGAATCATGTCTTGAGGTTAAAATGACTAAAAGATTTTTTTTACAGGAAAAGGTCTTAGAGCCCAAGAACCCTTAGAACTTATACATTTAGACCTTGGTGGTTCGATGAATGTTAAAGCTCGAGGAGGATATGTATATTTTGTCAATTTTGTTGATGATTATTCAAGGTATGAATATATTTATCTAATGAGTCACAAGTCTGAAACTCTTGAAAAGTTAAAAGAATTTAAGATAGAAGTTGAAAACTTATTAGGTAAAAGAATCAAAACACTTCGATCAGATCAAGGTGGTGAGTATATGGGTTTACAATTCCAAAACTATCTGGTAAATCATGGAATTCGAACCCAATTCACAGTTCCTAAAACACCACAACAGAATGGTATTGCAGAAAGGAGAAATTGAACCTTGTTGGATATGGTTCGTTCGATGATGAGTTACGCTCAGTTACCCCATGGGGGTATGCAGTGCAGACTCTAGTATATATTTTGAACATGGTTCCCTTAAAAAGTGTTTCAAAAACACCATATGAGTTATGGAGAGGACGTAAAGGTAGTTTACATCACTTTAGAATCTGGGGATGCCTGGCACATGTGTCGGTGTAAAATCCTAAGAAATTGGAATAACGTTCAAAATTATATCTATTTGTAAGATACCCTAAAGAAACAAAAGGTGGATGTTTTTATGATCCTCAAGAAGATAATGTATTTGTATCGACAAATGCTACATTCTTAGAAGAATATCATATTAGGAATTATCAACCTCGCAGTAAACTAGTATTCAATGAAATGTCTAGAGAAACTACAAATTCAATAAGAGTTGTTGATCAAGCTGGTCCATCAACAACAGTTGTTGCTCCATCACATCCTTCTCAAGAGTTGAGGATGCCTCGATATAGTGGAAGAGTTGTACGAAAACCTGATCAATACATGGGTTTAGCATAAACTTATGTCATCATACCTGATGATGGCTTAGAGGATCCATTAACCTTGAAACAGGCAATGGAAGATGTAGATAGAGATCGATGGACTGAAGCCATGGACCTAGAAATGGAGTCAATGTACTTTAATTCTGTCTGGAAACTTATAGATCAACCAGATGGGATCAAATCCATTGGTTGCATGTAGATCTACAAGAGAAAAACCTGACCAAACTGGTAAGGTGCAAACCTATAAAGCCAGACTCATGGCAAAAGGTTTTACCCAAAGAGAGGGGATAGACTATGAAGAAACCTTCTCTCCTGTTGCCATGATAAAATCTATAAGAATACTTTTATCTGTTGTTGCATTTTATGACTAAGAAATATGGCAAATGGATGCCAAGACAACCTTTCTGAATGGCCATTTTGATGAAAGTATTTACATGTCTCAACCAAAAGGGTTTATTGAACAGAGTCAAGAGTAAAAAGTTTGTAAGCTTAAAAGATCCATTTATGGGTTAAAACAAGCATCTAGATCCTCGAATATAAGATTTTACACTGCGATCAAATCTTATGGTTTTGAGCAAAATATTGACGAACTTGTGTTTACAAGAAGATAGCCAACAAAACTATAGCTTTCCTAATCCTTTATGTTGATGATATCCTGTTCATCGAGAATGAGACAATTTTTCTTACTGACGTAAAAAGATGGCTAGCATCGCAATTCCAAATGAAATAATTAGAAAATGCACAGTATATTCTTGGAATCTATATTGTTCGAAATCGCAAGAACAGAACGCTAGCGCTATCTCAAGCATCTTATATTGACAAGATGTTGTCATGGTATAATATGTAAAATTCCAAAAAGGGTATATTACCTTTTAGACATGGAATTAATTTTTCAAAGGAACAGTGTCCTAAGACACCTTAAGAAGTTAAGGAAATGAAAATAATTCCATATGCATCATAGTTGAGAGCCTGATGTACGCTATGTTGTGTACACATCTTGACATATGCTTTACAGTTGGAATAGTCAGCATATTTTAATCTAACCTTGGACACAGTCATTGGACTGTTATTAAGAACATCCTCAAGTATCTAAGGAGAACGAGGGACTACATGCTCATGTATGGACCTAAGGATTTACAGGATACACTGATCTTATTTACAAACTGATGTAGATTCTAGGAAATCTACTTCAGGATCAGTTTTCACTCTTAACGGAGGAGCTATAGTGTGGATAAGCATCAAGCTGAGTTATATCGCTGACTCCACGATGGAAGCTGAATACGTAGCTGCATGTGAAGTAGCTAAAGAAGTCGTATGACTATGCAAGTTCCTGATAGATTTGGAAATGTTTCTAAATATGCATTTGCTTATAACTCTCGTGATAACAGTGGAGCAGTTGCCAATTCAAAGGAACCAAGAAGCCTCAAACGCAGAAAACATATCGAGAAAATGTACCATCTCATCAAGAAAATAGTACATCGAAGAGATGTGATAGTCACACATATAGCCTCTGAAGATAATCTTTCTAATCCATTTACGAAGGCCCTCACAACTAAAGTGTTCGAGGGCCACCTGATCGGACTAGGACTACGAGCTTCATAATCTAGGGCAAGTAGAAGAATGTCAAGGGCATATAGATGCCTTAGCTTATTGTATTTTCTCTCTTAATCTCAACATTGTGTACATTATATTTTTGTATATATTTGTAACTCACTGGAGTATTAGTCTAGTGGGAGATTATTGGGAATGTCCTAAAACTCGCAGTTCATAAATATTGGAAACATATTCTATTTATCAATAAAAGTATTATTGAGTTGTTCATTCAATAAAATGTTATTGATATTGCATTCTGTTGTAAAATCCAATAAACAAATCTATAGCTATAGTATGAATACTTTAACTTTATGTAGAAACATAAATATGGATCAAGTTTTAGTTTATAGCCAAAATGGTCTATAAATATATTGATGAGATTTGTTACTTCATCCTAGTGACATTATGGATGTGACCCACTTTGTATACTGATACAAATGATGTGATCTCAAAATCATTCATGTGGAGACATGCGAGTGGAGGCATCTATGAAAATGATGTTTGCATAAGACCGGACCTCGAAATAGTCACTTTTCTTTATAACAACCGTTTACTATTACAATCGACTATTTCAATTTCAATGACCTATGGTAACTCGATCTTAATCTTGAGCTAACTATGAACTCCTATTTATTCGGGATTATCCTTTGATCTGCATAGGTGAGAGTAATTCAACAACACTGTTCAATAAGCCTCCCATTTTAAGGATAAGATCGGATAGATAGCTGGGGATATAATCTTGCAAGATGGAATTCACTTCTACCCGATTTATGATTAGCAAATAGGTTGTTCCCTTAAGTACTGATTTCTGGTTTTAAAAAATGGGGCCTCGTCCTCTCATGGCCAAGAGGGACATGGTTTATTAGTTGGACTATAAACCAATTGTTCAATAGAGGATCAGTGGGAGCTTAAGGAACAAGATGTATTTATAGGGGTAAAACAGTAATTTTGACCTAGTTGTAAATACAAACAATCTGTGAAGGTTCAACTTACTGATTATGGTTAAGTGGACAGAAATATATCCACAATGGGGAGAGTGCAACTATCGAGCTATAATGGAATGTCTCGGTAGTTAACGAATCTTGATTAATTCGGTCTAAAGAGTTTAGTTAATTAATCTCAAATTGTTGGAGCTCATGATCTGTAGGTCCATAAGGTCCCTCTACTAGCTCATAAAATTATACCTTGGATTAGTAAATTGAGCGAATATAAAATGTTCAAAATCGAAATTAGGGTTTTGAATTTGAAGTGTTCAAATTCAATTTAGGATTTGGTTAATTATATTTGATATAATTAAAACATTTAAATTTATCGAATTTAAATGTATTTGGAGAATATAAAATATTTAAATATTGATTACATGAATAGGATTCATGTCTAAAGTAGGTGTTTTATTAATTTAATATTTGATATTAAATTAATATTTAATTAGTTAAATTTGTTTAATTAATTAAATTAAATTAATAAATCATTTTAGATTTGAAATTCAATTTTTGAATTCAATTCTTTTGGATTTATTTAAATTTAACTTTAAATGTAAAATTAAATAGATAAAATCCAAGAATTAAAATGATCTTTTAACTTTGAATGGAAATGTCCAATTTTTTGTGGTTTTGAGTGGAATTATCCATAAATTAACACCTAAGTCCACTTTGTTAGTAGTTTATGAAGTGTCATCAAGCTTATTAACAAAGTGCTTGCATGATTTAGTTCTTTAAAAACTTCAATTTTTAGAATTTGAAGTTCTTCATGCATTTTGAATTTCAAAATTATGCACTCTCTCTCAAACCCCCCTCACTCCCTTCACCTAATTAAGCTAATCCAAAGATTTCACCTCTCAATCCAAGTTAGAGGATAGTAAAGAAGATCTTTGTAGAGTCTACTGGTGTTTTGGAGATCCAATCCGTGGAGGGAAGCTGTGACTGAAGAGATCTACAATGGTATTGGCTTTTGAAACCCTATTTTCTTGAAAATAGTTTTCATGCATGCTTTTAAACTCAAATTAAGTATAGTTAGAGTGTTTATTGATTCTGATTTCTTCTGCTACATGCTTATTTACTCCATCACTGAGCTATAATGATATATCTCGGTAAGTGTGATTTATATTAAATACCATATTAGAAAAAAAAGAAACTATAGGTTATATTGTATGTGATACAATATTAAATCTATAGGTTATATGTTATATATGATATAACATATAATTTAATTATATTTATATATATATATATATATAAGTTAGTTATCATACTTATATTTATATATATCAAATATCATTTTTAGTTTATTTTAAATAAAAATGAGAGAGAGAGTTAACTCTCTCGCCCTCTTTTCTCGTGGGTGATTGTGGTATTTGGTTCTTTGAAAGACAGAAGAGAGTCTCCTTCTTCCAATAATCTGATTATCAAGACCGACAATGAGAAAAGAAACAAAAGAGTTCTGTGTTTTGGAATTGTTGCTGAACAATTTGCAAATCACCTTTCTCCTCTCTACTAAGTTTCCCTCAATCCAAAATAGCAAGAGCTCACCACTCCTGGGTTCTTAGCTTGAGAATACCGAGGATGTCTTTGTGGTCATGTTCGTTCTTGTTCGAAGTTTTCTTGAAGAAAGTCTTCGAGTCGTTTGTGTGCTATTCGAGGGAATCTTGAAGAAAGGTCTTCAAAGGTAAGGTTTCTAATACCTTTTGATAGCATGCTATAATTCATATATAAATGCATATCTTGTTCTCGTTTGACTGTAAATCTCACATTCAATGAAAATGGAATTTAGGTTGATCTTACTTTCACTTACGGTTCCCTTCAGAATGGGTTTCTTCAATTGGTATCAGAGTCAGGTTGCTGGTTATATGATCCCAAATTCCATTTTTTTCTATTGAATCGATTTTACAATGATGGTGAGTTTTACAAATTTTACGCTCTATTTTCATGTGATGAATGGTTGTGAATGTGATTTTGTTGATGGATGTTTTGAGATAGGATAGTCTGTTTTAAGGCTTTCTTTGTTTACAAATTTGGTTTATAAAGGCCCATGTGTTTTTAGGCGTATTCTTGCTATAGAGTCTATAATTCATAAGTTTGAGTCGCTCATGCTATTCCAAAGGAGCTTCAAAGAAGTGTTGCAGAGAACTGCTTCGACGATAGTGTAGCATTTGCTACAAGATCACATATCCAGTTTACTACACGATCACTGTATAGGGTTCGTTGAAGGGCGGTTTGGTTCGAGTGGTTCAAGGCCTGGTTCACCTATTTTGAACCAGATGACTCTTGCTCTTATAATAGATAGCCTTTTATTTTATCTTTTTTAGGTGTCATATCTTGGTCCATTAACTGTTAGTGTAAATATATATGTGATGTACGTATTATCTTATTGATGACATAGAATTTAAATGTGAATGAATGAACAAGTCCATGTCCATAAACTTGTTGACACGAAATTTGATGAATGTAATGTGCATGCTTAATGATGTGCTACAAGCTCATGTTGCCCTAAACTTGTAACGCAAAATGTAATCTTATGTTGTGTTGTTTCTCATGCACACTTTATGCGATGATTATGATATACGATACTACTTCTAGATGTATGCGTTATTAATGAAATGCTTGTAGTATGCTATATGTTGTCACAAGTTTCCTTGCGTTGAAACCAAGTATAATTTTAAAGCAAGTTTCTTGAAATGAACTGAGGTCGAACACAGGGATTGTATAGTTAATGTGTTACATTTGTGATATATGCGACCGGGGGTTTTTCAATTAATAAAAGATTAGTTTATACAGATATTTAAAATTGCGGTAAAATAAAATATGCGGTAAAATAAAGTTGCGGTAATGAAATAAAATACGATAAAAGTAAACCTAAGCTATGATGATACAAGATATAGGTTACATGATACATAATATCGAGTTTGAGACTGACTGTGAAGATTATACAAAGAATCGTGTTATGCGGTGGCAAGGCTTTATTTACGATGCAGAAAGAGAAAAGACAATTAGTACAAACATCGCAAGTTCATTAATTGCTTTAAAAATATAACTACGGTTCTGCTTTCCCTTGGTGTACACCTTTCGGTGATCGGCCGTGTCCCCACATCTCTGTGGTGAAACAGGGATAAATGTAATGAACGCAAGGTTGCTTCCATCTCTGGAAGTACTTCTCGCTTTAGTTAACGCATTCTTCTAACCTTCTCTCGACAGATCAGAATGGCATCTTCACTTCTGCTCTCACAGGTGAAGATGTCGTCTAGCATGCTCTAACTAAACATATTTATTCCTTTAGCACGGATTAATTTACTTGTTTAATTCATTCTAATTACCAAGGGATTAAGAAAACATCTTGGAGAAAGCAATTAATTGAGAAACGGAAGTGGGCAGAAATATGGAGATGAAAATGATCATGACATTTAATTATAAAATCAAGCGTCTGATACATGGTGTGAATGATTTAGACTAAGAAGATGAGATACAATTGATGATAGAAATAGAAACAAATACAGAAGAGTGCCAACGTCTTGACACAGATCTGGATGGAGAAATCACTTGTCGGCGTATGGAGTGAATGGAAGGATGAGCGTCCCTCTCAGGCTTACTCAACTGGTAGAGTTGATCTAGGTACAGAGCTTCACGATGGGGATTTGGAATGATTCACCCTGAGACTCACCTCTCGGCCTTGCCCCTTTTCTTCTCGGATCTTCTCCGATCAGCACTCAGATCAGCTTCTCTCTCAATATACAAATAACAAAATAGCCTCGTATCAAGTATATTTTCTTAACGGAATATCACAGGCTATTTATAGGCTCATCTTTGACTCTCTGACTTATAGACCTCACTTATTGTTATGGTAATTCCGGAAATGGTGGAATGAATATTCCTTCTGTTACGCGATCAATCCCGTCAGAAATGCACAACGGTCAGTTGTACACGTGTCTGGATCCTCCACAATTACGTTGCTCTTTTGCATCTTTGATCGTCTGTCCGCATGCGGTGTTGTTTTTTATTACCGCATGCGATTGAAGTTGCGTTGATTGCAAAGCTCTTGATCGATTGTTGCATGCGCCGTCATTGCGTTGATCGTCTATTCATTCCTGAATGATTGGCGCAATGCGACGTAGATGCGTTGTTCGTTTTATCTTGAGCTATGAACGCATACGGTGACTTGATTTCCTGCAAAACAGACTTGGAATATTCTTTTCTACCATTGCAATGGTGTTAGTAGGTGTATTGACGACAATTTATAATTCTCGCATTTTTTAGCTATTTCTATACAATTGACGCAACTTTCCTTTCTTTTGGTCGCAATATCTAATAAAGCAACATAAATAACTTGTACTTCTACAAGTTATCACACCCCTAAATTTAGATATATGCTTGTCCTCAAGCATATCTTCTACTAAGGCAATAATGCTCAATTCTTATCCTAAGTTTTGCGTCGATTGGTTGCTCCAAATGATCCACTAGGTAACATTACTTAACATCGTAATTTCTTTCTATCCTTGAAAATTCATAACAAAGCCCTACTTTATTCTTCTATACTACAAATTTCTGCTCAAAAAATGCTTTTCTAGTTTTAAAAAGAATGTTTACCTCTTCTTATCAAAACAACTTGATGCGTCTGGATGCAGTGGTCAAACTTTGCATCATTTATTAAAGACTGTTGATCATGGTTACACCCTTCGTTTTGGCTTGCTCCCACGGGTGTCATACGAACATCCAACTACTGTTGTGTGCCAATTTCAACTTTAACTCATGATTTTCAGAGGAGTTGTCTCTTGCATTCTTTTATTATTATTTTTTTTTCATTTTTTCTCTTTTCATATTGTGTTGTTCTTGGAAACCCACCTTCGTTTTGGCTTGCTCCCACAGGTGTCATGCGAATAACCGACTACGAGCAGGCTTCTTTCACAACTTAACTCTTATCAGGTTGAAAATGTTTTTAAGGTTTCCCTTGTGCTGACATTGGAGTATATATGAAAAAAACTTTTTTTTTTAATACCAATTTTTATTTTTCTAGGTTTCCCTTGCGTTGACATCTGAATCAAATTCAAAGGATAACTGCAATTCATTATTCCAATTTTTATTTTTCCTTTTTAATTCATCAATAACACAAGTCAAGAAGACTTTGCAGTATTCATTGTTTTATTCAGTCATTCACAAAAATTTTAAGAACAGCACTACTAATGCATGTAAATTAAAGAAATTAAACATGACATGGAAGTACACAATTGAATTAAATTGAAGGAAAATACAGAAAGCATTAAAAGCTAATCCTAATAAACAGTAAATAACGCAATTTAGAAAGCGGTAAAAGAAAGCTGTAAAGAAAGCAAGTAAAATAGATATGGGGATTCTGATTGAAAGAAGTTTTTCATAGTTACCGCAATAGCATCCCCTGCAGGGGGTCAAGCTTGCTTGAACAATGCCATCAAGGACATTGTTCACCTCTTTGCCTCATCCCGCAGTGTATACGGGGAGAGATATGATCTACTTCTTTCGGGAATCGCACCAGGTATGGAGAATGCGTTGCACATTTCTCAAACCTTGCATTATCCGGAACCGTAGGTCTTGAATTTCCGGCGCTTAATCTGGTTTTGATGTGCTCCTGCGCGAAAAATACACCTGATCTCTAGGTCAGCTTAAAATTTCTGGATCGCTCCAGTACTAATAAACCGTCAGACTACTCTCCGCGATAAACAGCCAGTACAAAGAGATATGTCCTGCACATACTACAGTCAACACTAACCGTTAGTAATCCCCGGCAACGGCGCCATAAACTTGATGACATAGAATTTAAATGTGAATGAATGAACAAGTCCATGTCCATAAACTTGTTGACACGAAATTTGATGAATGTAATGTGCATGCTTGATGATGTGCTACAAGCTCATGTTGCCCTAAACTTGTAACGCAAAATGTAATCTTATATTGTGTTGTTGCTCATGCATACTTTATGAGATGATTATGATATATGATACTACTTCTAGATGTATGCATTATTAGTGAAATGTTTATAGTATGCTATGCGTTGTCATAAGTTTCCTTGTGTTGAAACTAAGTATAATTTCATCGCAAGTTTCTCGAAATGAACCAAGGTCGAACACAGGGATTGCGTAATTAATGTGTTACATTTGTGATACATGCAACCGGGGTTTTTTCAATTAATAAAAGATTAGTTTATACAGATATTTAAAATTGCGGTAAAGTAAAATATGCGGTAAAGTAAAGTTGCGGTAATGAAATAAAATGCGATAAAAGTAAACCTAAACTATGATGATACAAGTTATAGGTTACATGATACATGATATCGAGTTTGAGACTGACTGTGAAGATTATACAAAGAATCGTGTTATGCAGTGGCAAGGCTTTATGTACGACACAGAAAAAGAAAAGACAATTAGTACAAACATCGCAAGTTCATTAATTGCGTTAAAGATATAACTACGGTTTCGCTTTCTCTTGGCATACACCTCTCGGTGATCGGCCGTGTCCCCACATCTCTGTGGTGAAACAGGGATGAACGTAATGAACGCAAGGTTGCTTCCATCTCTGAAAGTACTTGTTGTTTTAGTTAATGCATTCTTCTAACCTTCTCTCGATAGATCAGAATGACATCTTCACTTTTACTCTCATAGGTGAAGATGTTGTCTAGCATGCTCTAGCTAAACATATTTATTCCTTTAGCACAGATTAATTTACTTGTTTAATTCATTCTAATTACCAATGGATTAAGAAAACATCGTGGAGAAAGCAATTAATGGAGGAACGGAAGTGGACAGAAATATGGAGATGAAAATGATACTGACATTTAATTATAGAATCAAGCGTCTGATACATGGTATGGATGATTTAGACTAAGAAGATGAGATACAATTGATGATAGAGATAAAAATAAATACAAAAGAATGTCAACGTCTTGACACAGATCTGGATGGAGAAATCTCTTGCCGGCATATGGAGTGAATGGAAGGATGAGCGTCCCTCTCAGGCTTGCTAAATCGGTAGAGTTGATTTAGGTACATAGCTTCACGACGGGGATTTGGAATGATTCGCCCTGAGACTCACCTCTTAGCCTTGCCCCTTTTCTTCCCGAATCTTCTCCGATCAGCACTTAGATCAGCCTTTCTCTCAATATATAAATAACAAAATAGCCTCGTATCAAGTATATTTTCTCAATGGAATTTCACAGGCTATTTATAGGCTCAGCTTTGACTCTCTGACTTGTGGACCTCACTTATTGTTATGGTAATTCCGGAAATGGAGGAATGAATATTCCTTCTGTTACGTGATCAATCCCATCAGAAATGCACAACGGTCAACTGTACACATGTCTGGATCCTCCGTAATTACGTTGCTCTTTTGCATCTTCGATCGTTTGTCCGCATGCAGTGTTGTTTTTTATTACCGCATGCGATTGAATTTGCATTGATCGCAAAGCTCTTGATCGATTGTCGCATGCGCCGTCATTGCGTTGATCGTCAATTCATTCCTAAATGATTGGCGCAATGCGACGCAGATGCGTTGTTCTTTTTATCTTGAGTCATGAACGTATGCGGTGACTTGATTTCCTGCAAAATAGACTTGAAATATTCTTTTCTATCATTGCGATGGTGTTAGTGGGTGTATTGACGACAATTTATAATTCTTGCATTTCTTAGCTAATTTCCATACAATTGACGCAACTTTCCTTTCTTTTGGTCGCAATATCTAAATAAAACAGCATAAATAACTTGTATTTCTACAAGTTATCACTTATATGTTATATTGTATGTCATATAGTTTTAAAACCCACCATAAATTATGCATTTATATTCCTACATGTGATGTATGTTTTATCTTATATGTCATATTGTATGTCATATAGTTTTAAAACCCACCATAGATTATGCATTTATATTCCTTTTTCCTTCAGCAATTTCACATCCTCCTCAGAATCGATGATGCCATTCATTAGTCCAATGAAACAGGTGAAAACCAAAGGCCCTGATGTTTTTTAAGCTTCGTATGCTACCAAGTTTCTCAATACTACTTCAGAGTTCATATCAAGGTTAATTTTGGGAAGGTAAAATATCATTACCTTTGAGTCAAAGGCAACGACTAAGACACCTCCATCGATGGGCAAGAAACACACACCCAATTTTGTAAGCTCGAACACCTAGGATACATATATACTTCTAATTGTGCTGAAAACCAGTATCAGATACGGATACATCCAGATACGTGATAGATACGTATCTGATACGTGATTTAAAGTATCTACTTTTTATTATTATTATTATTATTTGCTTTCAGATACGTGGAGGAGATACGTTGGTCAATTTTTTTTTCTAATTTAAGCCCAACCCACAACCCATTTTATTTTAATACGTGTTTAAGAATGATTCTAAAATCATCAAAAATCATCATTTTTATTTTTAAAATCACTCGAAAACACACTTTTAAATACTCAAAATTAATTTAGTTTTAAATTTCACTTTTAAATGCAATTATCATATCGTCAAAATTAGTTTTGAAGGATTAAACATGTTTCACAGTGATTTTGAAAATAACAAAGGTGATTTCAACCATTTTAAAATCACTTTCAAACATAAAAGTACACTTAAATTGAACAATCCAAAACAAAATAAATTAAAAATGATAAAAAAAAAAAAAAACCCAAAACGTAATTAAATCTTCATTTTTTCCTTTCTCTCTCACTATTTAAATCATGATTCACAACTCCTTCATCCTCAACTTCATTCTTCAATCTTCATCTTCTACTTCTTTCGTACCATCTACTCTAGTCGCTCAACAATCACCCAACATTACTGGATTTTTTTTTAAATTTTCACTCTCTTTTTTAATATATTTTAATCTAATTTAAAATAAGTATTATAGCAATTAATTAAACATTATATATAATGTATTTTCAACGTATCCGTATCTTAGTTTTTTAAAAATTAACATATCACCATATCATATCGTATCTATATCATGTATCTGTATTTGTGCTTGTCCTTCTTAATCGAACACCCAAGGAATTGTTACTTCCTCCAACAAAGGAAGTCTAACTTTTCCATCTTTTCTAGATCATTTTCTTCGCCCTTTCTCAGTGAATATAGGGGTTCGAGAGGCAGGAACTTTAGAGACGATTGTCCATGGCAGTTTGAAGATCACTTGCATGGGTCTAGAACTAACTATTATTCTGAATAAATCTACCGAACCTTCGTTTAACTTTGATAGAATCTTCCAAATTTCACTTCCAAGTCTACTCAAGGGACTGAATAAGTGCTCAAAGGTGCTTTCAACGTTTTCTTTGGCGGGTTCCCTTTGATTTTGATCGTCTTCAATTGTCTCCAATGGGTCAGCCAACTTTGGAGTAATCATTCTGTACAAAAAATCAAGCAAATGAAAGCATTCCGAGACCGACACTTGAAGTTCCACCAACTTCCATCACCATGAAAGGAGAAAGATCTTCATACAGTCCCAGCAACATAGAAAGCAACAATTGATCTGCTGGTTCAAGAAGAGCTGAAGATTGAAGTTCCATCATCTTTCACAAAACAAATAAAGGTATCTGATTCTCAAGCATTACTCAGTCTCTCAGAATGGCATTATGTGCTGACTTCCTTCCCTCATAATCTACCAAATATGACAACATTGAGGAAACCCTTGAGATACTCTTTTCTTCGATGGTATATACTCGGAGGACCGAGTAGGAAGGAGGCACCGGTGGCCATCATCCAAGCAAATGTTTCGCTGTTGAAATTGAGGTATCTATCTGTGGTAGCACGCCCGGGTCTTTTGCTCGTACTTGGTCAACTTCTCAACGAGATCGTGAAACTTGAGGCTTTGGAGCTGTTTTTGAGCTCTTTTGGCTGCAGCAATCTTGTACCTCTCCATCTCATACAGCTCTTGGCGCCAGTGATGGTATGGACCAATTGCCACTTCCTGTGGAGTATAGGAATCAGGATCAATGACCATAAGAGACTTAGGGACATTGAATATGCATACTGGAATTCCTATGTCTTCCTCGGGCTCTTCTTCATCTAAGGATTGACGAATTTGAATGACCCATCATTCCTCATCAAAACCTGAGGTCAATCCCCAAGAATTTCCAGCAGGAAGAGAATGTAATCGTGGAGAAACTCATGGTTGAGCACTGGGATGGTAATTATCTCTGCAATGGGTACCTGGCAATTAGGGAGTTGGAGGATTTATATCTTATAAGCATACAAACCATCAATAAATCATCGCTAGTGAACAATTTAATTCTCTTTCATTAAGGCTAATGTGTTCTGAAACGATCCTTTACTGATTTTTTAGCCGACGGTTGACACAATGCCAACAAAGTTTTCTAGTCCTCAGGCAGGGGAAATAAATAACATCAAAAAACGTGGTTTAATGTGTTATTTTTTAAGCCCATACAACAATTAAAGGTCAGAAAAGGACAGAAATGACGGTAGGGAAAAAAGGGAAGCAACTGATTACCTACTACATGGATGTGGAAATGTAATAATTTTTAGATTGAAGTCAGGAAAGCTATAAAAATAAATATGTATAATTTTTAGATTGATAATTCGCTTCCCACAGTTCAATCAGGATGGTGGTTGAAAGATGACACAAAAATGCTTTGGAACTGTGCAATTTGAGATTTCTTGTGGATTTTATGGCTACAAAGAAACCATAGGAGATAAAAGCAAAATATTTTTATACAGCCCCTTAATTAACAGTGTGCTTCAGGTTTTTCTGTGATTTTGTATGGTATATGGCCCCTTGTTATAATCACTGCATTTCAAAGATTAACTTGAATTCAGGACACCTTTTGTTATAGTTTTTTCCCCCTTAAAGGAGGCTTTCTCTACCTCCAATATATATATATATATATATATATTACCGGAAAAAAAGGACTCGGAACAAACCATGCAAAGGTACTACCATGGATAAAGTAGAAACCAAACTCCATAAAACAAATTCTTCTCTGTTTTGAGAGGTAATATGGTTTTTCAATTAATTCGTAAAAGGTATGTGCTCATCAATCATCAATAATTTGATACCTCCATGAAGAATCTGAGAGATCATCTGCAAAATGCCTCAAGAACTGGATACTCATTTGGACATATTGATAGCCTGCCAATGATATCTAATCTGAATGAAAAAAGGACAAACTTCAACATTCTAAATTAGAGCTTAACTAGTAATATCGTTTTAATCGCCGTTATCAGATGTTTAACAACATGTTCCCATGTGCTCTATTCATCTCTCCCCTCAAATTTCTGTATAACAGAACTGTCCAGATCAAAGTTCAAGTAGTTAGCCTCAACTTTTTTTGCAACATCTTAATCTGGGAATAGTATACCCCAAGATCAGATGTGTCTACAAGCACCAAGAAGCGCATATACTGTCTACTTGTTGCTGTTCACATTGGCATGATAACCACCATTCACCATCTTTGTCCCCAATTCCTCTCTCAGCTTAGGCGAAAGACCTTTTGCTACCATCTCTTCATCATACTTCCTAGCCATATCTATCATGCCCTTCTCCACAAGAGCATCAATCAAAGCATTGTAAGCAGACTCATTTGGGCTACACCCAAGTTCCTCCATCTTATTCCACACCAAAAACACTGGTCTCAAAAACCCCCATTTTCCAAATTTCCTCATGAGCATAACATAGGTATCCATTTTTGGATGAACCCCAAATTTAATCATCCTATCAAATAACATAAGAATCTCTTTCGGCTTTTCAAGAGACCTGAAAAAACAATGATAGGTGATAACATTCGGTGGACAGTCCTTCTTAAGCATTTGATCGAGCATCACATGGGCATCCTTGAATCTTCCGCTCTCACAAAATAGCTTAATAATAATATTGCAAGTCACAACGTTAGGCTTACACCCAATTTCCTTCATCTCATGAAACACCCGGCTGGCAAAATCAACACCTTCCGAAATCCCAATGGCATGAATCACCGTATTATAGGCCACTACATCCAATTTCATTCCCTTCTTTTTCATCTCCTTGTACAATTTAACAGCCTTCCAAGGTTTCCCACTCTTGCACAGTATATCCATATATATCGAATACGAATGCAAATCCTTACGAACACCTTTCTTATCCATCTCTTCCCAAAACTCTCTACACTTACTCCACCACCCCATTTTAAGCCAACCGTGAAGAAATAAGTTATGAATCTTCGTACTCGAATCACAATCCAACTTCCTATTCTTCCCAAAACACAAATCCTGAGCTTCAACGACATGTCTAGAATCACAAAGTGCATCAATAAGATTACAAAACGAAGTCTCATCCCTCAATTTAAACTCCCGCAATCTCTCATAAACATCAATCGCTTCACTAACCAAATGCCCCGACGCATAACGCTTAAACAAAATTCGAAACGTGGCGTGATCTGGTGACGCAAACGGGGATTGTTGCATACGGTGAATCAAGACCCACGAAAGGTCGAACTCGAAGAACTTACCGAGAATGTCCAGCATGCGATTGTAGGTCTCGGTGGTGTGATCGAACTTACATTCTGATTCGACCCAGTTGAAAAACTCGTACGATCGCCTCCAGTCATTGCAGTAAGAATCAAGCGCCTCGCGAACAGTAGGAGGGTCGAAATTAGTGTGTGTCGAACGAGATTCCGGGCTGTCGAACTTGAAACCGAACTCCGGAATGGGATTGATTGTTTTAGTGGAAAAGAATACGGTTGCCGGCGGAAGGAACACGTCGGAGAAGGAGATAATGGACGGAGAGAAACGGCGGGAAGCGAAGGAAAGAAGCATTTCCGGGCAGAGATTTTGAGTTTTGGTTCTGACCAGGAGAAAGCAATACGAATTCTGAACAATAGACCTAATGCCTGGGCTGGCCGGTCAGCTGCCCAATGAAGGCCGAAAGATTAGGGATTAATCTCCTCTCTAACTTTTGGTTTTGGATTTTTTTCTTTTTTAATCCCATTTTAGTCAACTTTTAATCTTATTTTGAGAGTGTATGTCAATACAACTAAGCTTATAGATGTCCATCCGATCCCACGAGGACTTGTCCCGAATGGAGTGGAGAATCTCCGAATACACGAGGAATGGGGGAGGGAGTGGGGAATTTTTTTTCCCATTTACATTTCGGGGCTGGGGATGGGGAATATATATTCCCCATCCCCGACCCCGCCCCGAGTATATATATATAACCTAAAGAGATAAGAAATTTCCTGCTGCCACCCGTGCCTCTAGTCTCGGTCTCGCCCTCCTCAACTCTCGTCTCTACGTCTACACTGTTTACTCTCTCCGTCTCTCATCTGAGTCGTCTTCGTGTGAGCTCTCCCTCTCGGCTCCGACTTCCGAGTCTCCGAAAATCACTCGCCCACTCTCGTCCCTACTCTCTCCGTCGGCTTTCCCTCAGTCGCTCGCCTACCGGCCCATCGTCACTTGTTCAGTCACTCCCTCACAGTCACTTGCTCAGTCGACACCCACCATCAGCTCTCCCTCACAGTCACTCGCCCACCAGTCCACCATCACTTGTTCAGTCACTCGAATCTCTCTCTGCCGGCTCTTTCTCACTGTCACTCGGCCACCGATCTGCTATCCGATCTGCCGACTTTCCCTCAAGGTATGTTCGAGACTCTGAAATCTGAATATTACTTTCAGATCTGATTCGTTAAAAGATAAAATGAGTTATAGTTATTTTATTTATTTGATTTTTGGTATTTCTGAATGGTTATAAATCTGAATGTATGTCTGATTTTTGGTATGTTTGATCTTTGAATGTGAGTATTTCTGAATGATTAGAAATCTGATATGTTAGAAATTCAAATTTGATTTTTTTGTATGTTTGAAATTTTGGTATGTTTGATCTTTGAATGTTACTATTTGACTATTTGTAGTTGAAATTTGAAAATGACTCTATCGAATAATAATGAGTTAGAACAAGGTGGTTCAACTCCAACATCTATGAACATGAGCGAATCAACATCAATAAACAGTGTTTCTAGTAGTAATGATCAATCTACGCCAATTACATTAGATACCGATGATAATGGGGATGTCCTAAAAAGTAATAGGTTGACGTCAGTAGTGTGGAATCATTATAAATGACAAAAAATTAACGACACCATGAAAGCAGTATGTAATTATTGTGGAAAAAAAGTTAGGAGAGGAATCTAAAAATGGGACAAAGCATTTACATGACCATTTCAAAATTTGTCCCTTACGGAGACAAAGAGACATTAACCAATCATGTTTGAGACCCACTAAAATCAATGAAGGAAAAATAGTCCTAAATCCGACCATCTTTGATTATGAAGCTTCTAGAAGAGATCTTGCTTGTGCTATAATTTTACATGAATATCCAATAAACATGGTTGAACACAAAGGGTTTAGAAAGTTTTTGAGTGGTGTTCAACCGTTGTTTAAGATGATTTCAAGAACCACGATGAGGAGAGATATAATAAAAGTTTATGAAGAAGAAAAAATTAAAACAATGAAGTTTTTGGAAAACAATAGAATTAGGGTTGCTCTTACTACGAACATGCTTCTGGATTTGCATTTAGTATTGATGGTAGACATGTAGGTCCACATTGTTCTCAAATTCATGAAAATTTATTGGAAGCTTTGATGTGTACTCAAGATTGGTTATGGGCGGAAGGTATGAATTAGTATTATTGTTTAATTTATAATAAACTTTTATTATTTACAATTTGAGATCTAATTTTTCTTTAACATGTCTTAAATAGATAAGCATACTCCTATAGATGCTAAAGTTTTGGAAAATGTTCTTGAGGATAGAGATCCAAATGATGTAAGTTATAAGTTTGTGTATTATTATTATTATTAATTTAATATTGATTTATATTAATATGTACAATATTTGTGTTTTTTTTTCGGGAATCATCTTTAGATGAAATTTGTTGATGGTAGCTTGGTTTGGTTATGTTATTGTCATGTTGTCATGTTGTGTTGTGTCTTAAACAATTATGTTTTTGTTGTCATGTTGTAACTTTTCTTAAAACAATTATTGATGGTTGTTTTTATTATTTAAGTTTAAGTAGAATTTTAATGAGAATTATTGATGGATTATGAATGGATGTTTTTATTACTTAAGTTTATGTTGAATTTTAATGAGAATAATTGATGAATTATGAAATTTGAAATGTTTTTAATAGAAAAATTGATAATATTCTATTGAAATTTGCACTAAGAAATGTTTTGTTTCAATTAGAATTGCATTAGAAAAGTCCAAATTTGATTAACAAAAAAAAGGAGGGGAATTTTTCTCGCGGGAAAATTTGCAGGGACGGAAAATGGTATAGGGGGCGGGGACAGGCACAGGGATGGCTTCCCCGTCCTTGCCCCACCCCGTGGACATGTCTAACTGAGCTAAGTTCATTGTAGCACTTTCTATTTAATTAAGTTCTTATACTTCCAATCTATACTATGTTAAAATGAGCTAAGAGGGGAGAATTTTTAATTTCCCTCTTTACCCCTAATTTTTTCAATAAATGTCATTTTACTCTTTAGCGTTTTTAACCAATCCTACTTTGTCATTATATCCTCATTCATTTTTTTTTTGGTACCTTTATTGGTTTTTTTCATTTTACTTTACATTCCCTTTTGTCATTAGATCTTTCAACAATTCTATTTTGTTCTAATATCCTTTGTTTTTTTTCTCTCTCTCTTTTTAATTTTTATTACCAAATAATGAGTAAATTGAGATTTAAAACCATTTATACTCATCTTTTAATAAATACAAATTCCTTCCTATAAGAGTTATACATTTCTCTTTCTTGCACCATTCCACGTAATAAATACATATATTTTGTTTTTTTTTCTCCAAGCTTCATTTTATTAGAGAGTACAAAGTCTTCTAAATGAAAATTAAAAATTTTTGTTGTCTATAAGAAAATTTAGAAATTTATTTTGTTAGATAAAACGATATAGTTATATTTTATGAAAGTGTATTAAAAAAAATAGGAATGAGATACTGATAACATATATGGAGAAGCATGTAAATACAACTCAAAAAAAATATTTTTAAGATTTTTCTCCAAAATTAAAGGTCAGCTGATTTTATTATTATTTTTTCTCATATGACAATAATGATCTCAATTATGCGAACTTTATGGATGTTAAAAACAAATTAAATTGAATCAAGATATGTTTCTAACTAATTCCTTTTTGTTTTTGTTTTTTTTTTTAAATTTTTAAGAAGATATGATTGTTTACTAATTACTTGTTTGAGAACACATATAAATACAAGTAAAAAAAAAAAAAAACTATTTGAAGCTTTTCCTTCTTAAAACATTGTAGATAATTTATTTGATAGTATTTTATGTACACTCAATTTTTTCTAACATAAACGAGATTATACATATGAATAATTCTATTTTGTTTTTTTTTCCATGAAATAATTATTTACTACTATCTTATTTAAAAGTACATAAAAATATAATTTAACAATTTATTCGAATAAATATTTATATTATTTGAAGATTATATTTCACTATTAATTTTGCTCGTTTCATTTAAGTTTAATTTAATGTTTACCGTTAATATTTGAAAAAATTAAAAATTCATTTAAAGTAAAATTTAACAGAATTGAATATTGATCTATTTGTTTCGAATGGTTAAACTTTTTATTAGAAAAAAATCAAAACAAAAGGCAATAAATGAATCTATAAAATTTTACCGCGTTTGAATAGATATGACATTAGGGTTGGCAAAATTTCCCATGGGAGCGGATCCTCGATCGGGGCAGGGAATCCCCAATTTGACCGGGGATGGGGTCAAATCGGGAAAAATTTTCGAGGCCCCGACCCCGATTAATCCCTGGCCCCTATTTGATATATTTATATTTTTATACATATATATTTATAATATATAAAATAATTTATTTATATATATGTTATAATGTATGGTGTTGGATTGGAGCTCAATATTAAATATCCAATATCTAACCTTAAGCCCAATATGCCAAGCCCAAACTTAAAAATAAAAAAAAATAAAAAAAAAAAATAAAAAAAACCTAAATTGAATATGACAGGGGATTCCCCGCGGGGAACTAGTAGGGGAATCCCCGCGAGGAAACGAGGAATGGGGTCTTGCGGAGACCCCGTCCCCATTGAATTTCCCCCATTGGGCCGGGGACGGGGTGAAGGAACTCTTAAACAAGAGTATCTATGAGTGGATGCAAATCTTTCCGATTTGATTGTAATAGAATTACCACATATACATTCTAACAAACATATATGCATTGTAATACTAATTATAGGCATGCTTTAACAATTAAAATACAAAAGACTGAGTAAACATACCAGTTGAAGACAATCTTCACTTGAACTCAGTCTAGCAGAAACGAACTTCTCTACGCTCCTTATCGCCCAGCAAACAGTCGCCTAACAGCACCACGGTCGTCTACACGAACGGCAGCACACAAACCAACAGCAACCGGGGACGACACCACCACTCGAAGCCCCGGGTATTCTTGGAGTGAGAATCCAAATGGTGGACTTTGATGGAATTGGTAGAGGGAGGAGGAGAAGACGATCATTTAGTACGAACAAACAAGTGGGAGATAGAAGACTATCGTATAGTCGGGTGCTTATCGTTTAGGACAAAGTACAGATCGTGTAGTTTTTGCTAAGCGATCATCTAGCAAATGGTACGCGATCGTTTAGGTCTACTCGGCGCGCTAAGCGATCGTTTAGAAATCGCAGGCGATCGTTCAGTGCACGGATGTGCGATCGTTTAGGACAATGGGCGCTATCACATAGGCTCTCAACGCTAAGCAATCGAATGGATTCACACCATGAGCGATTTTCTTCGTGTATTGCAAAATGAAAACAATTTTCATTTTATTCTTCAGTTACAAGAATCGAATTTGATCTTTCTACTTTCACACGATTTCGGAGAAATTCTCGGTCAATTATCTCATAACCGCCTAATTAATTAAATAATGAATATAATCATATTATATTATTAACCTATAGTTTGATATCATATATATACTACAGTAATTTCTCCTCTACTTGATATAAATCATATTTATATCTAATTTCTTCTAAAAATGTATCTCATACCTTTAGTCAATTATATCATATATAATTAACCAGTTCAATTATATCATATATAATCGAACTCCCTCTTGTCAATTTGAACATTTGACCCAAAAATTGATTATCAACTTTATCCAAGCTACCAATGGGACCTTATGGACTTGTGGCTCGAAGCTCCAATGATACGTGAATATCTTACTAAACTCTTTAGCCACGAGATCTACCATTCGTTAACTGCCAGGCATTCCACTAAAGACCAA
This sequence comes from Benincasa hispida, assembly GCF_027475165.1. Taxonomy (NCBI): domain Eukaryota; kingdom Viridiplantae; phylum Streptophyta; class Magnoliopsida; order Cucurbitales; family Cucurbitaceae; genus Benincasa; species Benincasa hispida. The sequence continues at coordinate 10,740,435 of NC_143486.1, forward strand.
CAGTTGAACTCTTTTTACCACGGATATATTTTTGTGTCCATCGATATAACCAATCATGAGTACGATGACCCTTCACAGATGCTCGTAAGTACAGCTGGGCCAATATACCGTTTTGCCCCTATAATTACATCTCACTCCTTAAGTACCACTGATCCCTCTAATGAATAATACAACATAGTCCAACTATGTGTGAATACCTCTCGAGCCAAAAGAAGGTGTGTGGCGCCACATCGTTCAAGCCCTGGAATAAGCCCTTAAGGGAACTATCTATCTACTTGCCCCTACTTCGGGGAATGAGTGAATTTCATCTTGTGTAGTTGAGTTCCCAGGTCCCAAATCAGACGAATCCTCAAAGTGGTAGGTTTGAGTCGGCGGCCTGGCCACTCGCACCCATGCAAATCAAAGAATCGCCCTCAATGGCAGGAGTTCCCAACCCACTCAGGATTGAGGTCATGTTACCTATGGTCATCCTAGTGAAGTGAAGTCTCTGTCATGAACGGTGTTATATAATGAGATGTTAACACTTCGTGGTCAGGTCTTATACAAACTCTTTGTATAGGACGCCCCCGCTTGCATATCCCCTACACGAATGATCAGGATCAAACCATCTGTGACAAGTCATAACACTTGTGATCATTCCACAAAGTAGGCTGCGTCCGAGGTTTCCCTCTTATATCCATATACTACAGACCATTTTGGTTATCACTTAAGACATAATCCACTTGTATGTCAGCACATACATGCTTAAGTTACATCCAGATTACCAGGGATTTTAGGTTTATTGGTTTGTGGTAAAGCAAATAAAACATTCAACTGAGCAAAATCAAGATGTGAAGTAAATATCATATATACATCACAAGCGTTCGTACAAACTATTTACAAACTACAGGACACGAGACTTTAGGGCATCAACCCTAACACGGGGACGCCCCCCCTGCCTCGGCCCCGTTGCCAACCATATATGACATGGTTTCATATTAAAAAGAATATCAAGTATAAAATTATGCTCCAAAGATTTTCAGCTGCACCCAACACATTTCATATTAATTATAAATTAAATAAAAAACATATATAATTTTGGTTATCATCTCTTTCACTAATTTTAAATTTCATGTTAGATATTTATTATTTAAGTTTTTTTTTAAAAAAATATTTATTTAAGAATTTATATTCTAAAGATTATAAACCATGTGCATCGCATGTGTTTCCGACTAATAAATAATAAATGAGGTACATACCAATGAGACATTTGAGGTATTGAATTCAACCTATGAATATATTTTTTTATAACTTTTTTTAAAGGAATATTAAACTCATGGTACCTTTTTTTCAAATAGTAGAAAAAAGTAATAGTTTATTTAAAAATTAATATTTTTTAAAAATAATATTTTTTAATAAATAATGACAAAAATAGGGTTGGGGGGAAGTAATTTCAAAAATAGGTGTTTTGGGAAAGTATTAACAGATTTAGGGTAGTGAAATAGGGTAGTGAAATCGTGTACTCAGTACACGATTTCTATGTGGCATACTCGTGTACCGGGTACACGAGTAACATTTAATCTAGTCAGCTGACTGGTTGACCGGTCAAGTGAACTCGTGTGCCCGGTACACGAGTTCGCTTATAATTTTTTTTCTTTTTTTTGTCTAAAAGTTAATTGTTAAAACTTAATTCCTTCATTGTTGCTTATAATTTTTTTTAATTGTTAAACTTAATTCTTTCATTATTAAACTTAATTATATATTTAATCTACAATGAAAACATCTTGCACTCATATTAAAAAAAAAAAAACCATGATATTAAATAATATTTAAAATTAGTTCTTTTGAGATTTGCAATTTAAAAATGATACAATATGGGATTTAAAAACGACCCCCCTGGCCCTTACTCCTCATGGGGGTTGTCTTCGTGTCCTTCTAAATTAGGTTCACCCCGTTGTCACTGTCGTCTACAACGAATACGTCTTCGATCGGTGTCAGCAACATTGATTCGTTTTGTTTGTTGAATAATACTTTCTACATTCATCAATATTTGCTGACACATTTGAACCCAATTTGGAAGGTTGTTCTGCACTCAATAATGTTGAACTTCACCGATAAAATTATTCTGTAGAATAAAAAAAAATATTAAACAATATTCATATTATATATATGAAAAATGTATTATTTGAAATATCTTACCATGCAGTAATAGTAAGTGCCGTCTGGTGAGATAAATCGCCTCGTGATCGAATTGTACCAGGGAAAGTAGTTGTCTGATACAGCTGGCCCATCTGTTAATTCTCCCTATGCACAATGATCACGTCATTTATGCCAGTAGGATAAATACTCCGCATGGATTCGACGCCAGTCTTGGTCGTGCTTACCTCTTAAATCGATCTGGTGTAGTTCTGGGAGTGTATAGGACAACGAAGGTATCGTTTGTCGCATCCCGAACTGTCTCAGCACACGATCTGGATGATGCCACTCTACTATATGGAAGCATATAAAAGGGCTAACAGTCAACCAAATGTCTTCACCATCACGACAATAATCAAGTAAGGATGACCAAATCTGTGAGTATGGCGTCCAAATAACCTGACAAAAATAATAATAATAAGTATACATATAAAATTTTTTAAATATTCATTTATATACATATTTACTACTTGATTGGGCGTCAGCATGTTGAATGTTTTCCTGTACACGAGCAACATATTTGCTGACTATTCAGAGGAAGCTAATACACCATTCCATCTAAAATTATAAAAAAATACAATTAATTTATATTCTTACATAAAATGGTAACGAAATAAATATATAAATAAAATAATACCTGGCATTAAGTGGCCGATATCTGGGGCCTGTAGTTGGACTTGTGGTGCTACGATTGAAAATCGATTATAAGCCCACACTTGTAATAATATCAGTAGCCCTGCTATTTCCAACGCTCGTGCATTGGAAGCCTGACAAAGTTCTCTATACAACCATGCAAGACATGCACTACCCCACGAGTACGTACCAGCGTGCTCGAAATTAGACAATAATAGGAGGAACATGAGATGCACCAGAGTATTTGACTTGTCGGCAAATAAAAATCCTCCAATAAGCTGCAGGATGTATGCTCGTGCGTACCTACGTACGCTGATGTCGTTGGCATCGGGAGGTAATTCGGGAAACTGGGATGCCAACCAAGGGATACTCAAACTTGATCCCTTTAGATCCTCTGGTAGAACACCTAAGAGCTCTTTACAGACGTTCTTCCAGTCATACTGTAGTGATCCTGTCAGTGGTTGCCCATCCACTTTTAACCCAAATTGTACAGCAACATCCTACAGCGTAATAGTGCATTCCCCACAGGGCAGGTGAAATGTGTGGGTCTCTGGTCTACAGCGCTCAACTAGAGCAGTAATCAGGTGCCAATCAAGCTGGATGAAACCAATCTGTGCAACCCCAAGAAAATCCATCTCCTGAACGTATGGAATAATGCGATGATCAAATGGGATAGTACTTTGTGCAGTCGCCTCCCTCCTCCAACAACTCAATACTATAGTGGACGAATCCCATACTGCCTGTGAACGATGCGTGTTTTGTTGGTACAATTGGACAGGATTAGAAAGACCAGACTCCATTACCTAAAAAGTTCGTTTTTCCCACCTCTTCAGTTTCTTTAGGGCATATTTTGTATATATATCCCCATGATCGAGTGCTTCACCGATTTCTTGTCTCCGGCGTTCAAAATACAATATTGTGCGATAGAATGTTAGCCTAACCAAAGAAGTAATAGGTAACATTCTAGCACCTTTAAAAATGTCGTTCATGCATTCAGCTGCATTGCTGGTCATCCACCCATAGCGGTACCTACCGTCATATAACTGTATCCATTTTTCTAAGTCAATGTCTGAAAAAAAATTCAAGACATTCAGGGTGTAATTGTTTCAATTCTTTCATGCACCGAATGAATTTACGCCTTTGGTGTTGATTTTCGTCCTTAAACACCAAATTTTTTAGTTGCTTCGATTTGTATTTTGTATTGAAATTAATGGCAACATGGCAAAGACAATATTGGTGGTACGCTCTGGGTTCACTCTAACCAATTTCTTCATTATTAATTGCAGCAAGAATGCCCTTATGTCTGTCAGAAATCAAGCAAATACCTTTTCTTTAGGTAACATATTCACGCAATGCCCACAAAAACCATGACCAACTGGACGAGTTCTCACCTTCTACGATAGCAAAAGCAAGGGGAAATATATGTCTGTTTGCATCAACAGGCTGTCAATAATTTTCCCTTATACTTTCCGTATAGATGAGTTCCATCAATCTGGATTAATGGCCTACAATGGTTGAACCCTTCTCTTGCAGGACCAAAAGACCAAAAAACTTGTCCAAAAATAGTCGTACCTAGCACATCAGAGGGAAGAAAAAACCAGTATATTCGTGTTCCTGGGTTGTAATGAACAACAACACTCAGCCAATACAGAAGCTCCGAATATGATTTCTCCCATCACCAAACACAACAATTAACGCTTTTCTCTTGGCTTGCCACACCCGTCTATAATTGACATTATAGCCATATTGTCTTTTAATGGCTTCTTGAAGTAGGGCCACAGGTACTCCAGGATCAGCTCTAACCAAATTCTGAATTTCGATAGTCATGAAATTTGAATCTAGCTGTGAATGATCATGTGTCAACTCTGAAAACAAACGAGTGTTCTCCTTGAATTTTTATGATTTCGAACATCCCATGACTTTTGCGCCGATATGCCTGGAGCCTCCAAGCACACCTGTCACTCCAGGATTTACTTTTAACATACCAAATGTCCTGATTTGATTCCACTACGACAATTTCGTAGTGTTCCGTCACACAATATTTTTTTATAACAAACTGTAAATCTTCTTTGGTATTAAATAACATTCCCTTCTGTATTAAAGTACAGTTATCTACTCCTACATTTCTTTCTTCCAAAGTAGACCCTAGTTCAAACGTTGAATTTGTCATTTCCCAATCTATTTGGTTGAATATTTTCAACGGTACCAACTCAAGATCTTGTTCACCACTACTGTCGTTTCCAAATAATTCATCCATTTCAACGTCGATGTCACTATCTCCATCATTTCCAGGTTCAAGAATTACTAAATCTTCAGGACGCATTGACATATTTATTATATTTTTTTCAACTGTTATAGCTGATAAAAAAAATATGTTAATATGTCAACCCAACAAACTCTAATTTCTAAGTTTTCTACGTTTTCTAAGTTTAAATCAATCATATATATACTAAATCATACGTAAGCTATACATATAAGATTTCTAAGTTTAAATCAATCCAAACAAATAAAAAAATGTAAGATCAGCCCAAAATCATACCTAAGCTAAATAATACATAAACTAAATAATACATAAGCTAAATAATACATAAACTATACATAAACTAAATCATACACAAACTATATATAAACTAAATCATACGCAAAACTATACAACATAAACTATATAATACACTATACATAAACTATACATAAATTATACATACATAAACTATACATAAACTATAACTATTTATACATACATAAATTATAACTATTTATACATACATAAATTATAACTATTTATACATACATAAACTATAACTATACATAAACTATACATACATAAACTATACAAAAATGTAGGAATATTCCAAGCCAAATTCAACCCAAAAACATGCAAAAACATACATATAAATACAGATCAGCCCAACTAGAGAAAGAAATATACCAAGAAAAATTTGGCAGCAAAAAATGTAGGAAAATCGAGCAACACGACTGCTAGATTCGATGAAGATCAAATGGAGGACTGAAAGTCGAGCAAAATCGAAATTTTGGAAGATTTCTGTGAAATAGAGGCTTTGGTGAGGAAAATCAACGATAGTTTTGGTGAGGGATCGATGGTTTCGGTGAGGAAAAACGGCGGTAGGGAATAAGAATCGTCGTTTCGGTGAGGAAGAAGAAGGGTTGGGCGGACGTTTTAATGCGAGGGAATCGTGTACCCGATACACGACTTAGGGTAATCGTATACCTAATACACGATTTCCTCAGTCAAACCTGCATGCCAGACTGGGGCTGCCAGGTGGCCAAAAAATCGTGTACCCGATACACGATTTAAACACCATTTTTTGGAATACTTTCCCCCCACCCTATTTTTGTCATTATTTATTAATAAAATATTATTTTAAAAAAAATTCAAAAAATAATTATATTAATATAGGTAGATTTTTGTTAAAAATATAAAAATTATAGATTAAAAACTATTAGTACCTTGTTTAGAAAATATAAATAAACTTTTAGAAGTTGCAGTAATTATACTGACTATTAAAAAATAATTAAATGGTCACATTATTAGTATATGAATGGAAACCATATATTTACACTATATCAACTCTCTTTTCCATTTTTTATCTTCGGTCTTATAGTTTGTAGTCTTAACACTTATTTATTTTCCATCTTTTTTTTCTCTTTATTTGATAATACCTTCTTATTCTTTTTTTTTTTTTTTTTCTTTTCTTTTCCCTTTTCATTCTTCAATCTCTAAAACTATCTCTTTCATTAAAGATACAAAGGCTATAATAATAAGAGAATATAATAATTGAACCACCAAAAGATAAGACTTAAATATTTAAATAAAGTCGGATGTTGATACTTGAATGATAATTAATGCATTTGAGTTTAATAAACAAAAAAGGAGACATTGAAAATTATCGTCATAATTTTGAGAACAACCATGATTGGAGAAAAAAAGAAAATATGTGCATTGTCCAAAGAATAGAAATGAATATGTGTCTATCTATAAGGTTCTCGATAATCAAATATGATATTGTTTTGTTAATTTTTTTTATCTGACACTTCATCTTTTCGAAAGGAAATCTTTTTTAAAAGTTGAATTTTTATTACAACTTCTTAAAGTCAATTTATATTTTTGAAATAAAGTACTAAATCCTGATATTCATATATTAACCATAAGAGTATTTTAATTTTTTTTTTATATAGATTTAAGTATATTAATGGAAATTTTTTTTTAATGAAAATCGGTATTTTCTACAATTTACCTAAAAGAAAACCACATGTTATTGATTTCTGTTAGCTATTTAGTTAAGCGTTGATTTGATACAAGAGGAGCACAAAATCGTTTCCCCGCGAAAAACTCAATTCCGCCGTCGCAATCAGTCGCCGGAATGCCAACTAGCTCGACCACCGCACACGACGTACCGGCCACCTTCGATGAAGGGTTTCGGCCTCCGAAATCATCACTGGTTTCAGGCGATCCCACCGACTTTTCTTCCACTTCATCGTCCTCCATTTCCGGTTTGACACAGGCCTTTCATTTCTCCTCTGGAAACCCCAGAATCGAGGAAATCAGAGGTGTCGTAAATCTATTCCGAGATGACGTTTCCTCCTCATCCTCGACATCATCTTCTGCTCTCCCTGTGAGCTGCGATTCTTTAATCTTTATTTCTTGCATTTCGTTGCTGTAGAATTTCAATTTGTCCGTCTTCGAGGCGATTTCTGTTCTGTTGTTTGAGATAATTACTATGGCTCAGTATTGGGGTTTTCTAGGGTAGTATTGGGGTTTTTCTTGGCAAGAAGTTAGCCTAGCTTTCAAATTCTACCGCTTTCTTAAATGTAACGAGTAATTTAGGCCCCTTTTTGTTTTGGATTTTTGAAAATTAAGCCAATTTCATCTGAGTTGAATTCTTGACCAAGATTTAAAAACAAAAACAAGATTTCTAATAGCAAGAAAATTAGAGGTTGGAGGGATCTTTTAGACTTAATTTTCAAAACTAAAAACCAAAAATCAAATAATTATGGAATGTGCCCTTAGATATTGAATTTTCTTTTATTCGCTTTCTTTTGGATTGTATGAAGTTTTAACGAATCAAAGTTTCCGAAATATTCAACATCATAATGGGTTATCATTTTTTAACAATGCAGTTAGGGCTTCTGATTGTGAAACTTAAATTCAACTGCTCACTCGATAAACAATAATGATCCCAACAGTTGGGATTCTTTATATGAAAGTCCATTTTATATTCTGAACAATTAGTTTGCTTTGCTTAGGTCGAGAGGAAGCCTCTTGTATGTGTACTTGGAGTGCCAAACCATATGACTTATGCTGACTTTTGCCAATTTTGTGGTTCTTTCATTCATGAAATTTTGGAGATGCGAGTTGTCAGGTTTAATTGCTCAACTATTACCTCTGTTTTTAGTCATTAGGTGTTCCTCTATAGATGTTGTGAGTTTTATCTGGGTTTTTATTTGTTTCTTTATTATTGTTGTTCCTGTGTGGGATAGAGGTGATGGGGTGGAGGACAGGTATAGTATATTAATCAGATTTCAAAGTCAGGATTCAGCGGATAACTTCTACAAGCATTTGAATGAGAAGCGTTACTCATCGCTGGAGGTTGGGCATTAGCATTGGCTTCTAATATGTTTACTTTTGACAGGATTGTTTAGGGACTACGACCTTTTGGTTAATAAAATTTTCCGTTTTCATTGATTGCAATTCAATATAGGCAGAAGTTTGTCACCTGCTTTTCATGGTCGATGTTCAGTACACAGCCTCAATTGAGCATGCACAAGCATCCCCTGCAAGTTCAACCGAGCAGCCAACATGTCCAGTTTGCCTGGGTAAGTGTAATGGAAATGCTTTAAATCTTGGATTTCTTAAGACAAATTTTAGGCACATCGTCCATTGGAACTTCTCTATGCAGTGTCTTCATTCTTTCTTTTCAATATAACCTTTTAGATCATGCAAATTACCCACGTGCAGTCTATTCCATTATCCACTATTAACTAACAACATTCTCAAGACGTGTTTTGTACTGGTGCCTTGTTAATTTGATTCTTTATATTTGGGTTCACTTTTTTACTCCCAATAATGCAGATAGATTAGACCAAGAAACAAGTGGAATTCTTACTACTATCTGCAATCATTCCTTCCATTGTTCGTGTATATCAAAATGGAGTGATTCCTCTTGTCCGGTAGGTGATTTCTCAGCTTTTAACCAATGTTCTTATTCTAACATTTTTCCCCTGGTTTTGGATCGTTTAACTTGAAAGTTCATAACCTAAGTTGGTTTGACAATGTCTAGGTGTGTCGATATTGTCAGCAGCAGCCTGAGAAATCAGTATGTTTTATTTGTCAGACTTCCGAAAACCTGTGGATATGTGTTATCTGTGGCTTTGTTGGCTGTGGCAAGTAATGTTTTCTGCTTTGATTTTTTTCACCCATTCCTAGTTTTTTTTTGGTCACTGGAATATTATTAAGTTTTTTTTTTTTACGTCTTTTTAAGTCTGTGTATTGGTTGGACTGCTAAAATATTCATTAATTGTGTAGGTATAAAGAAGGGCATGCTATTGCACATTGGAAAGATACACAGCATTGTTATTCTCTTGAGTTAGAAACACAACGTGTATGGGATTATGCAGGAGATAACTATGTCCATCGTCTGATCCAATCCAAAACAGATGGGAAATTGGTTGAGTTGAATTCATTTTGTGCTCATGCTAATGATGGGTGCATGAGTTGTGGTGGTGTAGATGCTGCAACTAGTGAGGCTCTTTTGAACAGTAGAGTTGAACTTGTAATATCTCTTTCCCCTTGAACCTAGTTACCGCTCTAGGTTATCTTGTGAAAAATATGTGCTAACAAATGGTGTTGATACCTATAGATTGTCAACGAATACAATGAACTCCTTACTGGTCAACTCGAGAACCAAAAACTAGTATGTCTTCTATTCCTTACTAACTTCTTACCACCGATGAGTTTATTCATTTGTATGAAGAATACAAGCTTAAGATTAAAGTTCCCTATGGAATGTGATTAGTCTGGGTGCTCGTTGATACTTAAGTTCTAACCTTCTGCTGCAATTTTAGATGGTTGACCATTATATTTGTCACAATTGTAGTATTTTGAGTCGCTGCTACTTGAAGTCAAAGAAGAAACTGAAAGAGAAATATCTAGAGCTATTGAGAAGGCCATCAATCAAAAACTGCAGAAGATGCAAGCTAAACTAGATAAGTTCATCAAGGAAAAGAAATTTCTAGATGATGTTAGTGACCGCTTCTGCTAGAATGTAGCTTAAGCTATTTTCTTTGTATTGGATGATAAGATAATTGAGGCACATTATCTATTAAAATGCTATGACATTGCTGGGTGCTTTGATGATGGTTTATTGTTTCTTTGCCTGCAGCTGAATGAGAATCTCTTGAAAAACCAGGAGATATGGAAAACAAAGATCCTTGAAATGGAAGAAAGGTAAAATGTCTCTCCTATTGCCTTCCTCTCCACCTTTAAAGGCTTAATTCCTAATTGAACATCTTAGTATTGAAACTATTCTGCTCTGCTGCCTGATTCAGATGCATGTGTTTCTGTTTTGTTTAAGGCTTACTTTAGTTGATTTGCAAGTTTCAGCCCCAACATCTACATGTAAACTGTTTCAGGAAATTAATATAATTCATATTTCACCAATATATCCAAATATTTAACAGTTGAATACAAACAAGTGCTTTAGATTAGATATGTCTTTGAAATGGTCATTTTTATTTTCTGTTCAAGTATTTGAGATATCTTATTTGTACTCAGGGAAAAGAGAACTTTAGAAGCAAGGGACAAGAAAATACAGGATTTAGAAGGGCAGGTGATGCATGTTTTCTACCTCTCAATTCCTCTCTCCCCCTTTCTTTTGACATCTCTCCAGACATGAAACTCATGAAATCTGGGCTCAACAGTTTGATTTGGTATGGTTTTGTAAAGCATATTGAATTAATAGTTTTTCTTATGTGACTTTCAGCTTGGTGAACTTATGACATACCTAGAAACTGGTCAGCAGATGGAGCAGTTATCAATATCAAGTCAAGCAAGAGACTCTAGTATTCTTCCAATATCAGCTGAGCCATCTGCTAAGAACCATGGCAAAGGAAGCTCAAAGTCCAACAAGAAAAAATCCTAAGTTTGATAGCTGACGTCGCTACGGTCTGTCTATTCCAACTCTACTTTTTGCGGTATTATAAACACATACAGATGAACATGAGCTTTGACAGTAGTCAGTGTTGGCAATTTAGGCATTGTAAATGAAGTTAGAAATACTTTTGCACCAATAAAAGGCTTGGTTACTTGTATGTGTAGAGTTCTATAGAAGGCTTGATTGAATGTTTCAAAAAATAGTTCTCATCTTTTAAGCTCTTAGCTAGAGAACTACCCTTTGAAGTTGATAGAAGTAGGATGAGTGCACCGGCGGAGATACATCCCTCAATTTATCGTATTTAAAATTTTTAATATAAAATTTGAGTAACATTTAACGATAGGTATATAAAAAACTAATTTTCCTCTTAATATCTGAAAGTGGTGTAACGGCAATTAGTGCATACAAGTCGATTTAGTAGGTCGTGCGTTCAAGTCCATTTAATGCCTTTTTTTTTTTTTTTTTTTTTGTAAAATTTAAATTATTTTCACTTGCTTATTGTTGTCTAATATCTAAAAAAGAATTTGGGATATTACAAAAAAACTTAAATTTTCTAGCATTTATTTCAACAAATATTTTTTTTAAAAAAAATCAGCAAAATTTGTTGATTATAGACATTTTTTTCAATCTAAAATTTCACTCCAATATTTTATTGAAAATGTATCTTAACCTTTTTTTTTAACCTAATTTTTAGATTTGTATTACTTAGTATATATTTATTTTAATTAATTTCATAATAAAGCTACTAGATAATTTTCTCTTTTCTCGTCAAGATATGCATATCATAAAGTTCACAAGTTTCAAAATTTTCTTGATGATTTTAATTTTCAATCTTTTAAATCTATGTAATATATTATCATATTTTTATTGATAATACTTTTGTAGAATTAACTCTATATCAATATGAATGTATATTTTAAAAGCAAAATAAAAATAGAGACCATAAAGTCATCATCTTTAAAAAGAAAATATACCTTTGATTCTGATAGATCTTATATAGAAATCAATTTAGGAAAACTACTAGTAGATCCTAGTCGAAGAATTAAAATTTCTAAGTATAATGAAAATAGTTAAGATCAAGTTCGTAGAGCCTACTTAAAATAAGGTATTTATCAACCTCAAAATCATATTTTTCCATTCAAGAAATTTGGATCGATTTCAAACATGAAAACTTATATAGGACAGTCATAATATGTACTAAATTAATTAAATAAAATCTAATCACTTTTATTAGATTTTTTTTAAAAAATAATGTTTTTTAATAATTAATGACAAAAATAGGGTTGGAGTGAAAATATTCCCAAAAATAGGTTTTCACGATTACACCTTAATCGTGTACTCGGTACACGAGTCCCTGGCATGCGCAGTCTGCTGTGGCAGTCATGCAAGGTTGATTGAGGAAATCGTGTACCCGGTACACGATTACCTTAAGTCGTGTACCGATACACGACTTCCTCTCCATTAAATCGTCACTTGCCCCTTCTTCTTCCTCATCGAGACCACCGAGACCTTCTGCCTTTCTTCTTCCTCACCGATACCTTCGAACGATTTTGCTCCATTTTGCTTTCTGCCTTCCAAAATCTTGCTTCTTTTACTCGATTTTCCTCACTGAGTCCTCCATTTCACCGAGTCCTCGATTTTCCTCACCAAAATCTTCCAAAATTCCAATTTTGCTCGATTTTCCTCACCGAGTCCTCCATTTGTTCGCCCGTCCAAAATCGTCCGAACACTTTTGTGGTAAAATTCTTTCTCTAGTTGTTTTTCAATATATTTTAAACTTAGAAATATATATATGTTTGGGCTGATCTTATATTTATGTTGTAAATCTTAGATCGGTATGTTTTTCAATATATTTTATGTATATTTTCCAATAAAATTCTTTTTCTAGTTCTGTGGTAAATCTTAGATTTTATACTTTTTTATTTGTTTGGGCTGATTTAAACTTAGAAATATATGTATGTTAAACTTAGAAATATATGAATTTGTTGGACTGATCTTACATGTATTTGTTGGGCTTATCTTATATGTATATGTTTGTAGATTTTAAATCTTAGATCTTATATTTTTTTATTTGTTTGGGCTAATTTAAACTTAGAAATATATGAATTTATTGGGTTGATCTTATATGTATTTGTTGGGCTGATTATATGTTTATAAATCTTAAATCTTAGATTTGGACTGATTTAAATGTATAATATTTAGATCTTATATGTTAAACTTAAGAAAGGATTTTGTTGGGTTGACATATTAACATATTTTTTTTTGTCAACTATAACAGTTGAAAAAATCATAATAAATATGTCGATGCATCCTGAAGATTTAGTAATTCTTGAACTTGGAAATGATGGAGATAGTGATATTGACGTTGAAGTTGATGAATTATTTGGAAACGACAGTAGTGGTGAACATGATCATGAGTTGGTACCATCGGAAATGTTCACCCAAATAGATTGGGAAATGACAAATTCAACGTGTGAACTAGGGTCTACACTGAAAGAAAGGAATATAGGCGTAGATAACTGTAGTTTAATACAAAAAGGAATCTTGTTTAATACCAAATTAGGATCTTTGGTATGTTAAATGTAAATCATGGAGTGACGGTTGTGCTTGGAGGTTACGGACATGTCGGAGTAAAACTCATGGGATGTTCAAAATCACCAAACTTCAAGGAGAACACTTATGTTTGTTTTCAGAATTGACACAGGATCATTCATAGCTTGATTCAAATTTCATGAGTATTGAAATTCAAAATTTGGTTAGAGCTGGAGTAATTGTGGCCCTACTCCAAGAAGCCATTAAAAAACAATATGGCTATAATGTCAATTATAGACGGGTGTGGCAAGCCAAGAGAAAAGCGTTAGATTGTTTGGCGATTGGGAGAAATCATATTCAGAGCTTCCGTATTGGTTGAGTGCTCTAGTTCATTACAATCTAGGAACATGAATAGATTGGTTTTTCCTTCCCTCTGATGTGCTAGGTACGACTATTTTTGGACGAGTTTTTTGGTCTTTTAGTCCTGTAAGAGAAGGATTCAACCCTTGTAGGCCATTAATCCATATTGATGGAACTCATTTCAAGGAGAAATTATTGACAGCCTTATCTATTGATGCAAACGGATATATATTTCCCTTTGCTTTTGCTATCGTCGAAGGTGAGAATTTGTCCTGTTGGTCATGGTTTTTGTGGGCATTGCGTGAATATGTTACCCAGAGGGTATTTGCTTGATTTTTGATAGACAAGGGCATTCTTGCTGCAATTAGTAATGAAGAAATTGGTTGGAGTGAACCCAGAGCACACTAAAATATTTGGTGTTTAAGGCCGGAAATCAACACCAAAAGCATAAGTTTATTCGGTGCATGAAAGAATTGAAACAATTGCACCCTGAATGTATTGAATTTTTTTTCAGACATTGACTTGGAAAAATGGACACAGTCACACGACGGTGGGTACCGCTATGGGTGGATGACAAACAATGCAACTGAATGCTTCTTTGGTTAAGCTAACATTCTATCGCACAATACTGTATTTTGAATGCCGAATACAAGAAATCAGTGAAGCACTTGATCGTGAGGACATATATACAGAATATGCCCTAAAAAGATTGAAGATGTGGGAAAACGAGCATCGACACATACGATGATATCCATTGACAGGGAAAGTCAAACTTTCGAAGTACAAACTGACATAAGTATGATTTCTCCCTATAAAGGACAACACACTCGAGTTTTGAGCTTGAAAGAAGGGACATGTTCTTGCAATAAGTGGCAATCATTCAAGATTCTATGCTCTCATGTAATTGCAGTTTGTAATTACATGTGTATGACATACCTACCACTTATTAGTGAATGCTACAAATTGTCTAATTTCAAGCGTTGTTATGAAGGCTGCTTCCATCCAATTCAACACCCAGATTATTGGCTACAATTATCATTTACAGAAGTTCGTCCAAATGCGGACTTACTAAGAGAACAATGTCGGCCAAAAAATATGTGCATTTATAATGAAATGGATGTGAGAGAAGCAAGCCAAAAAGTGCGATTTACAATTTGCAAAAGAGAATGACATAACAGACGCACCTGTCCACAACGTACATTGGGTGCTTCGTCGTCTTCGGGTCATTAGGTGTATTTTTTTTTACTGGTATATTTTATATACTTGTATTCTTTATGTACTTATATTTTTCATGTAATTGTATATTTTATGTATTTGTATTCTTTATGTATTTATATTTTTCATGTAATTGTATATTTTATGTACTTGTATTCTTTATGTACTTATAATTTTCATGTAATTGTATATTTTATGTACTTGTATTCTTTATGTACTTATAATGAATTTATGTAATAAATTTATTTTATGTAGTTGTAATTTTTTATGTAATTTTTATGTATCTTTTATGTCATGGATTTTATTATGTAATGTAATTTGAACTTGTAATGGAGTCTGGTCCTTCTAATCCTGTACAATTGTACCAACAAAATAGACAGTATGGGATAGTTCTTCCACCATAGTGTTGACTTGTCAGAGAAGGGAGGCGACTTGCACAACAATATTCAGTGCAAAATAACTTACCAGAATTGGGTTCAATGTGTCCCACATTGTATCATTTCCAAATTGTAAATTAAAGAACTAATTGTAAATATTCTTTAATATCATGGTATTTTCTTTTAAATATGAGTGTAAGATATTTTCATTGTAGATTAAATATATAATTAAATTTAATAATGAAGAAATTTATGGACCAATTCCTAAAGTTTTAATATTGTTGTACATCTACAATTAAAAAAAATAGTCAACAAACTTTTTAAAAAAAAAAAAAGAAAAAAAAGCAAATCACGGACCGGGTCCACGAGTTTGTGTCTGATCAGTCAACCAGTCAGCCAACGTGGTGCTGGATTAAACGGTACTCGTGTACCCAATACACAAGTTGTACACGATTTCACTACCCCAATTTTGTCAATAGTTTTCCAAAACACCTATTCTTAGAAAATGTTTCCCTCCAACCCTATTTTTCTCATTATTTATTAATAAAAATTATTTTAAAATTTTTTTATTAGAAATAAAAACATATTTCTAATATATTTATAACTACTATTTAATTTTTTTTTTTTTTTTTAAAGAAATGGAGTATTCTTTTATTTTTTTTAAAAAAATCTCCAATCTAAATCCCAATCTCGCACAAATTTTTTTAAAAAATAAAGTTCATGTTAAATAAGAAGAAAAGAAAAAAAAAATGAAAAAGATAACATACCTTAAACAAATAAAAAAAAATGGAGGTGTGACACTAGCTACTTCTAATCATAACAAAAAAGGAAAAAAAAAAAGAAAAAAAGTTGAAAGAATATGATATATCTGAAGTAGAAAAATGGTAGGCGATCCATATTCGAAAAAAACTCAAAATGTTAAAAAATAAAAAAGACAAACAAATGTGGCAATAATGCTAAAAAAAACTTGATGCTACAAAAATATATATATATATATATACAAAATTAGGAAGGCGAGTTAACAAAATTAAAACCAAGACCAAAACCAAATAAGAAAAAAATAACATAAAAGGGGAAAAATAAGAGAAGTAAAACATAAATTCTAAAATACTATAAATTCACATCAATCAAATAGAACTAATTTTCAAAAGGATATATAGATTCACCAACTACATTTAACGAAGTATGAAATTAAAATCAAACTCTAACAAAATTGGTATCTAAAATTAACTAAACTTGTAAATGTGTTGCTAATTCAAATCATTAAAAAACAATAGGATAAAAACATTGGATTTTGCCCAAAAAAACAACCGATTCAAATAGCATAATTTTCATCCATCAAACTTATTTTACAACTTAGATTCAATGTTTAGAAACTAAACTAAGACAATCAAAATAACGTATCATTAGCTCAATATTATTAACAAAATTAAAATTGAAATTGAAATAAAGAAAGAAATGATATATATCCAAATGAAAAATTTGAGAGTTCAATTTAACTAATTTGTAGAAAAATTTAGATTCAAATGGATTTGATTTTGAATAGAATCATATCTTCATTTAAAATATATATATAACTAAAATACAGTAAAGTTTAATTTAATCATTATATAGTTAGAACTATTAAAATATTTGAATTTAACATAATAGGAATCTAAACAAGAAAAAATATTGTTATTTTTTCTTTCAAAACCAAATTCGAGACCAGTAAAATCCATGTAAATGATAAATCTTTTTTTAATCCACGTAAATGATAAAGTTTTTTTTAATGATATAGTTTTTTTTTTTTTTAATCTTAAATCAAATATTAGAGATAAGATAACCAAATTTGAAACCAATAAAATTCATGTGAATGATTTTTTTTTAATATACGTGAATGATAAAATTTTTATTTTTTAATGATAAATTTCGAATCCTAAATCAAATATTGGAAATAATTCAATTTTAAATTAAATGAAATTTAGGTGAATTATAAAATAAAATAACAAAATTTTAAACCAATCAAAATTCATGTGAATTATAAACTAAATAGAATCTAATATTACATATAACCAAATTTAAACCCAATTTAATTTAGGTGAATTATAAAATAAGATAACCAAATTATAAACTAATTAGGATTAAATATTAGAGATAACTAAATTTTAAACAAACTAAATTTACGTGAATTATAGACTATTTAGTATAGATTTTTTAATAATTTAATATAAAACTACATCATATAACTCTATAACCATCAAGGGAAATCAAATGTCTCTCTCATGTCCCTTTAGATAGTATAGATTTGAAAACAATTCTATTTTTTTAGGATATATATATATATATATTGATTGAGAAAGAACAACTTAAGAATTAAGTAGGTAAAAACATATTATTAAATTCGATCAACATGTCAATATTTCCATCGATATTCCCACATTTTCATGGGATCGATATCAACATAAAGGATGAATCAATATTCCTATTGTACCTTAGAAAAATGCATGAAACATAAAAAAAAAAAATAATAATAATAAGCAATGAAATATCACTAATCTAAATATAATATAAATAATAGACATTGTTTAAAAATTATATAATTTTTATTTATTGATTTATATTTTTTTATTTCTTTTATAAAATTTTTCTACAAGTATCTATCAAAATCTACGTTTTATCAATATTTCCATCAAAGTGCCATAAAATTAAGATCTCAATATTTCCGTCAAAATCGACATATAAACCTTGGGTATATATTAATGTGAACAAAGTAACGAGCATAAACTTTATATTGCTAATCTCGAAGTTAGTAAAAATATTCATTACCACCCCAAGAGTCAATAGCTTGAGCCTCTACTGCTCTAACAATCGAAGTAAAAAAAAATAATTAAAATTAAGTCATCTTACATGGTATTAAATTTATTTCAATATGTTGACATTTTCATCATATTTCTGCATTTTTGTGAATTCGACATCGGCATAAAAGATAAATCAAAATTTTCATAATATTGTAGAAAAATTCACGTAACATGAAAAATAAAGAATAATGTTAATATAATATAATAATAAATATGTTAACTAGTTTGAAAATGATAAAATATTTATTTAATTATTAAATATATTCTTTAAAAATTTATCAAAATTTTCGTAAAATCAAGGGTTAATATTTTTCGTAACATTCAAATTTTAAACCAGAAAATTTGTACGGATGATCCATTTTTTGATCCAAAATGTCAAATGACCCATTTTTAAAAAATAATGTCAATTGACACTTTGGTGACATCATCACCATACCAAATTACGTAATTTGCCCTCACAAGTGCCTCATGTTATAAGTCTCGCTCTTGTCTGGTTAAACACTCTCGCTCTCACTTGAAATTCCCTAGTTTGATGTGATTGCTCGTTAGTGTACGAATAATTTCACAACTTTTATGACTGAAGCCTCAAATTAATAATACCTAAATACAATACGATGGTGATTTCTTTAAACTCTAAACTCCATTTCAACGGTAATTACTTCTCTGGTTTTCGACGATGTTTTGTTGAATGAAGATTTTTTGAACGAGGATTTCCAAGAAAATGCTTTTTCAGAACGGAACAGGTTTTTCAAAACAGTGTTTCATTATTTTGAGTATGTTTCATTATTTTTGTTGTGTTATTTCTGAAAGGTAATATTATGAAATTTTGTATAGGGAGAGAGAGAGCGAGAGATAGAACGAGAGTGAGAGAGAGCGAGAGTAAGAGAGAGAGCGAGACTAAAAGAGAATGAGATTAAGAGAGAGCGAAAGTACACTTCAATTGCTTGTACAACTTAATGACAAATGTTTTCTTGCTTTGTGGGATGACAGAAAAGTGTCTACTTATTCGATATGAAGGTGATTGAGATGAGAATGAAAGTTTGTATATTGGGGGAGAATCGACAGGAATCATTGTGCCTGTTACATTGAGGTATGAAGATCTTAAATCTCACATTTACAGGGTTACAAATGTCAATTCTTCAAAGTTTGATCTTATAATGAGAGTTAAATATAATCTTGAATATGAAGTCTCTCCACAATACATAAGGAATGATGATGATGTTCGCTTCCTTCCTTTCCGAGAAGAGCTTAGTAGACTTCAGTTATCTATAATGCTAAAATCGAATCAGGACAAAAATATTAGAATGGGGTTTGGAAATATGAGTTATGATGATACAACTGTGGACAGACAATAAGAGGAATCATATCAGTTTCATCGGAAAGATAATGATATTCCATTGTCTACCAACACTGTACCATCAACATTATCACTAGACAACGACTACACTAATCCAACAAAATTGAATTCAGAATTGGGGGTACTTCAGTTGTTGATAATGAGAGATCATCTAGATTTGATTATATGGATTGTGGTCATCCAGAGCAACGTTGTGATCTTTCAATGGATGTTACTGAGCAACCAACGGGATTGAATGAAATGGATCATGATCATAGAGATGTACGTTGTTCTACAGCAGCTTCAGTGGTTCCACCATTTGTGTTTTCAAGTCATAGGGGAGAGTTGATTATGCCTGGTACCTTTTCATCCGGGACAAAGGACGTTGAAGTTGGTCAACTTTTTTTGAGTAAAAAGGACTTGAAAACGCGATTATCTATTTTGTCCATCAACAAAAATTTTGAATTTAGGGTCAGGAAGTCAACCAAATCTTTGTTCACTGTTAAATGTATTGGGGAGACTTGTAAGTGGAGCCTTCCTGTAGCGAAAATGGAAGGGTCTGATATATTCAAGATCACAAAGTACTGCAGTTCGCACACATGTTCCATTGAAATTCTGAATCACGACCATAGACAAGCAACTGCTACAGTTGTTGGTCAATTGATTAAAGATAAGTTTACAGGAATATGATGTATTTATAAACCTTGTTATATCGTTGAGGATATGAGGAGAGATTATGGCATGAACATAAGTTATGATAAAGCATGGCATGCAAGGGAAGCCATATATGATCTCACTAGAGGTACTCCAGAATACTCATACTCCATACTACATACTTATGGGGAAGCGTTAAAAATAGAGAACTCAGGTACAGTGTTTGAGATCGAACTTGAAGATGAGGTGCATTTCAAGTATATGTTTATGGCATTAAGACCTTGTATTTGAGGTTTCGCAAGCTATCGGCCTGTGATAATTGTTAATGGGTCGCACTTGAAAGGAAAGTAAAAGAGACCATGTTGGTTGCGGTTTCTATGGATGGGAACAATCAATTATACCCACTAGCATATGTAATAGTGGACAATGAAACCGATCGATCATGGAAATGGTTTATGTAGAACTTGAAATGCAGTATTGGAGAACCCGATGATCTGGTATTTGTATCTGATCGGATGGTATCTATCAGCAATGCTATTCGTGCATTCTTTTCCATGACATTTCATGGATTGTGCATATGGCACATAAAACAGAATCTTATTACAAACTTTAAGGATAGTATAGTTGTTGGGATATTTAGAGATGCAGTAAGGGCAATATGGTTGTTGGGAAATTTAGAGATGCAGCAAGGGCGTTTCACATGATAGAGTTCCAGACAAAATGGGACGAAGTCCGTAGTTTTTGAGACAGTGCTATCACAAAATATCTAGAAGACATCGGTCTTCAAAGGTGGACATGAGTTTACCAAATAGAATGAAGATATAACAACATGACGTCCAACAGTGCAGAGTGTTTCAATTTGTTAACTAAAGAGTATCAGTTATTGCCCATAGTATGCTTAATTGAACATGTTAGAGGAATGCTCCAATCGTGGTTCTACGAACGGAGGAATTACTGAGCATTTAGAATGACATTGTACTCTGACTATTGTGAAACCCGATTGGCAAGTGAGGCCAATAAGGGTAGACGACATTAAGTTGAGCCTATTGATTGTTATTGGGTACACGTGCGAGATAATCGATTAGACTGTATTGTGAATCTTCACACGAAGGAATGTACGTGTAAGGAATTCAACTCACTTGGTATCCCATGTTTGCATGCAATTTTTGCCGCCAAAGAATGAGGTATACCCATTCAGAGTCTTTGCAGTCGATTTTATACAGTGGATTCTCTAATGATTGCATATGCAGAGCTTATAAATCCACTTGGGAATATATCTAAATTGAAGAAAGCTCCTGGATATGTAGAAAAGACTATCCTTCTTCCAATGTTTGTGGCACAAGTCGGGCGACAGAGAGTGAGAAGATTACCATCCAGAGGAGAATTTCGCAGATAAATGAAATGTAGTCGGTGTGGGAATTATGGGCATAACCGCCAAAATTGTAGCGAACCGTTCACAACCATGCGATGTACTAAAAATACCAGAAACTGTGACACAAATACCTCTCATCTAGTTTAGTTTATAACTAACTTTATCTTGTAACGGTATGTTGGTATTGAAGGATCCCTTATAAGGAAGAGCATCCATGAGCACATTCGAATTTTTCCGATTTCACCGTGACCGAAATACAACATATACATTCTAACATACAATTATGCAATTTCATACTAATTAAAGGCATGCTTTGAACACTAAAATATAAAGGGAGAGAGTTCACATACCAGTTGAACTCTACAAGTTTGGAACTCAGATGCAGTGGAAGACCTCTATGCGATCTCTATCGCTCAGCGAACAAGTTGTCTGCAGCAACACGAACTATCATGAACAAGTGAACACAACGGGGACGACACCACCAAAATGGAGCATTTGGTATTCTCGGAGTGAGAATCCAAAATGTGGTCTTCAGTGAGTTTGGTAGAGGTTGGAGAATGAACTAATTGTGTAAGCAAGTGGGAGAGAAAAGGAAACTATCGTATAGCTAAGTGCTTATCGTTTAGAAGAAGCTACATGATCGTGTAGATTTTACTAAGCAATCGTTTAGTAAAAGGTAGATGATCATTTAGAAGACACAGCACACTAGACGATCGTTTAGGAAAGCTAAGCGATCGTTTAAGGACCAGCGTGCGATCGTTTAGGCGCGAGGTGTGCGATCGTTTAGGCGTTGAGCGACTATCATATAGGCTCTCGACTTATGCGATCGTTTACGTTTCCACACCGATGCCAAATTTTTCGAACCTTTGTAAAATGAAACTAATTTTCATTTTATCCTTCGGTTACCATAACCGAAGCGGCTGCTTCCACTAACGCATGTATGAAAGAAAATTTAGGCCAATTATCATATAATTAACCAATTAATAATTAATAAATATAATCATATTATATTCTTACCCCTATAGTTTGTTATCACATAACTACTATAGTAATTTCTCCCCCACTTGATATAAATCATATTTATATCTAATTTTCTCTAAAATAATGTATCTCATATATTCACTTCAATTATATCATATATAATCGAAGTCCCTCTTGTTAATTTGAACATTTCAAATTAACCCAAATACTGATTCCCGACTTTATCCAAGCTACCCAGGGGACCTATTGGACTTGTGGCTCAAAGCTCTAACGGTACGTGAATAGTTGACAAACTCTTTAGCCACGAGATCCACCATCTGTTAGCTGTGAAACATTCCACTAAAGACCAACAACTAAACTCTTCTTACCATAGATATATTTCTGTTCCATCAGATATAACCAATCATGAGTACGATGACCCTTCACAGATGCTCGTAAGTACAGGGCCAATTTATCGTTTTGCCCTTGTAATTACATCTCACTCCTTAAGTTCCATTGATTCCTCTAATGAACAATACAACATTGTCTAATTATGAGTGAACAACTCTCAGGCCAAGAGAAGGTGTGTGGAGCCACATCGTTCAAGTCTTGGAATCAGCCCTTAAGGAAGCTATCTATCTACTTGCCCTTGCCTCGAGGAAGGAGTGAATTCCATCTTGTGTAGCTGAGTTCCTAGCTCCCAAATCAGACGAATCCTCAAAATGGTAGGTTTGAATCGGCGACCTGGCCACTCGCACTCATACAAATCAAAGGACTGCCCTCGATGGCAAAAGTTCCCAACTCACTCAAGAATGAGGTCATGTTATCTATGGTCATCCTAGTGAAGTGAAGTCTCTGTCATGAATGGTGTTATATAATGAGACGTTAACATTTTGTGGTCAGGTTTTATTTAAACTCTTTGTATAGGACGCCTCCGCTCGCATGTCCCCAACATGAATGATCAGGTTCAGACCATCTGTGACAAGTCACAACATTTGTGACCATTCCACAAAGTGGGCTGCATCCGTAGCGTTACCAGGATAAGATTTTCCTCTTATATCTATATACTGCAGACAATTTTGGTTATCACTCAAGACATGATCCACCTGTATGTCACCACATACATGCTTAAGTTACATAAAGATAACCAGGGATTTTATGTTTATTGGTTTGTGGTAAAACAAATAAAACATGCAACTGAGCAAAAAACAAGATGTGAAATAAATATCATATATTATACAACACAAGCGTTCTTATAAATTTTTTACAAACTATAGGACATGAGACTTTAGGGCATCAACCCCAAAAATCTCCCACTTGTCCTAAAGCATAGTGGGGTGTACATTAAACTAGTACAAAACAATAAACTAGGGCATAAAAGCCCAGTACAAGAAAATCTCCCATTTGCCCTAGTCTAGTCACGGGCGATTCTGTAGACCCATGCTCCGTAGGTGACCCTCAAATACTGTAGCTGTGAGAATCTTCGTAAACGGGTCAGCAACATTGTGCTCTGAAGCGATCGTCATGACGATCACGTCCCCTCGATGCACTATCTTGCAGATTAGATGATACTTTCCTTCTATGTGTTTGTCGTGCCTGTGATTCCTCGGCTCCTTGGAGTTTGCCACTACCCCACTATTATCACAATAGAGGGTAATGGGCCTAGACATATTTGGAACAACTTTTAGTTCTATCAAGAACTTTTTGAGGCAAACGGTCTCCTTAGCAACTTTACAAGCCGCTACATACTCTGCCTCTATAGTGGAGTCAGCGATTCACCCCTGCTTAGTGCTTCATCACTCTACAGCTCCTCCGTTAAGAGTAAAGACTGACCCTAATGTGGACTTACGAGAGTCCTTATCAGTCTGAAAGTCAAAATTCCGTTATCTGGTAAGGATCAAATCCCTAGAACCATACATGAGCATGTAGTCCTTCATTCTCCGAAGATACTTGAGGATTTTCTTCACTGTGATCCAATGACTTAGGCCTGGGTTAGACTGATACCTACTGACTATGCCCACAGCGTAGCAGATGTCTGAATGAGTACAGAGCATCGCGTACATTAAACTGCCAACGGCAGACACATATGGAACCCGTCTCATCTCCTCAACCTTTTGAGGTGTCTTAGGACACATGTCCTTAGACAAAGTGACTCCATGCCTGAATAGTAGTAAGCCCCTCTTGGAGTCCTGCATCGAGTACTCGAGCAACATTTCGTCAATGTACGATGTCTGAGACAATGCTAGCACTTTGTTCTTACGATCTTGAAAGATCTGTATACCAAGAACAAACTGAGCCTCTCCCAAATCTCTCATTTAGAATTGGGTCGCTAGCCAGTTCTTAACTGCAGTCAGTAGACCTACATCATTTCCAATGAGTAGTATATCATCTACGTACAACACTAAGAAGACTACTGAAGCGTTGATGATCTTCTTGTAGACACAAGGTTCATCAATGTTTTGGTCAAAGCCATACGACTTGATCGCAGTATCAAACCGTATGTTCCAAGATCGAGATGCCTGTTTCAGTCCATAAATGGACCGATTCAATTTGCAAACCTTTTGCTCTTGACCTTGGACTATCAATCCCTCGGGTTGCACCATGTAAATGATCTCCTCAAGATTGCCATTCAGAAAGGTCGTCTTGACGTCCATTTGCCAGATCTCATAATTATAATAAGCTGCAATGGACAGGAAGATGCGGATCGACTTTAACATGGCAACAGGCGAGAAAGTATCCTCATAGTCGACTCCCTCTACCTGGGTATAACCCTTTGCCACAAGTCGAGCCTTGAAGGTCTGTATCTTCCCATCAGCATCCCGTTTATGCTTGTAGATCCATTTGCAACCTATAGGTCTTACTTCATCAAGCTGATCTACAAGTCCCATACTGAGTTGAAATACATTGACTCCATCTCGAGATCCATGGCCTTGATCCATTCATTCCAGTCAACATTTTCCATTGCCTTCTGATAAGACAACGGATCCTCAACGCGCCATCTACTACCATAGCAAGGATTTCTGTGAAACCCAGATAGCGAACGAGTGGGTTCGCAAACTTCCCACTACGTCGAGGTTCCCTCAACTCTTGAGGTGGAAGCGGCCTACTAGACAAACTCCCATCAACAACTCTTACTGATGTAGTAGACTCTTCAACAACTCTTGTTGAAGCAGTAGTTTCATTGGAAAGCTCACGCAACATGACTTTACTTCGTGGACTGTGCTCCCTTATATGGTCCTCTTCCAGGAAAGTAGCGTTCGTTGAAACAAACACCCTATTTTTCGTCGGATCATAAAAATAACCCCCTCGTGTACCTTTGGTGTAGCCTACAAAGAGGCATAACCTCGACCGTGGTTCCAACTTCTTGGGATTAGCCTCAAGCATATGTGCAGGGCAACCCTAAATGCGGAAGTGACGTAAATTAACTTTACGCTCGTTCCACAACTCCAGAGGTGTTCTCGCAACACTCTTGGAGGGAACACAGTTGAGTATTTATACTACAGTCTCCACTGCGAAACCCCAAAACGAGTCCGGTAAGGAAGCGTAGCTCATCATCGAGCAAACCATGTCTAACAAGGTCATATTTCTCCTCTCCGCTACACCATTCTGTTAAGGTGTACTCGACGCTGAGAGTTGGGAAATGATTCCATGTTCTATCAAATAGTCCTAGAGTGTCGAGTCCAAAAGCTCTCCACCTCAATCCAATCGAAGTGTTTTAATCCATCTATCCAATGCGTTTTCAACTTCAGCCTTGAACTCTTTGAACTTTTCAAAGGATTCAGACTTTCGTTGCATAAGATTAATGATGCGTTATTTTATGCGATGAAATAATGGAGTAGAATGCGATGGTGGAATATGCGTTGTGCATGCAAGTTTTCTAAGTAAGACCCAAGTATAAATCCTACTGAGTTGCCTAGTAAGCCCAGGGTCGAACACAGGGACTAAAAAAACAGTATGCGGTGGTAATTTTTTATCATTTTGCGGTAACAAATAAATCAAGGTGTTGGTTGGTTTGTTGTTTAAGGTATAAAAAGTATGCGACGGATTTCAGAAAAGAGTAATTATGCGACAGATACACTGAGTATGCAGAGGAACGAAATGAGAAGGTCTTTAGCTAGCGTTTCCTGAGAATGCATTCAAGCTATGCGATCATGTTACACTCATGCAATAGAAGTTCATTTTCCAATGCAAATGCGGTAGCTCCTAATTTTAGGATGCATGTGATAAATGCAATAATATCTATAGAGCTTATTTCTAAGTCTCTATTTCTTGCTTATGCGATGACGAAAGGTACACACAAGGACAAGGCAACCACATACAATCATATTCTATCTCTAGGGTGCATATGATGCGTTAATAGCAAACAAAACTTATTCCTAAGCTTCTATCTCTTGATTATGCAGTTCTAATCAGACTCTTCCGAGCTTAGATTCTAATCTGACTTTTTCAAGCCTAGATTCTATCCTTAGACTACCCTCCCAAGTATCTCTAATGGATGAATGACACATACATAATACATGATAATTGCATAGAATAAAGATCTCAGGTTATGCTAGCTAAGTGTTTCTCAACCCATTCGACAGATTTAGCTACTCATACGTAATGTAAAGAGAGTGGATAGATATAAAGATGCAATTTTCATTTTTTTAAATAGGTTCAGAGTACAAAATGACAATAGAAAATAAGGGTAGAGAGCCTAGTAGCAATATCTTACTTCCCAAGACTTTTACACTGTGTTATCTCTATTCTGCCCAAAAGATGTTCTTGCTTCCGCAAGAGTTAGCCCCCTCTCTGATTTCGACGCTTCTCAGCACTCTTTCAAGTTCACCGGGACGATCGCTCGGTGAATCTCCCTTCACTTATTTCCGCCTTCTAAGTACAAGAAAAACTATAAACAAGGCTAACTTCTATCTATATGGTGAATTCTGTAACTGAGCGAACTCCTTCAATGAAGATGGCCTTTGGTATTTATAGAGCTTCAAGGTGAGCTTTATCTCTCATATGATTACACTGATGGGATGGCATTAATTCTCTGTCTAATGTGCCGAATATTTCTCACCGAAAAGTTGAGTGTACTTGCTACAGTAAGGTTGTTAACGGCTTATCAACTTAATTTAGAATCGACCATCATCAGTTTTCTGTCCCATCGTGATTTATTAAGCTTTCACCCAGATGCGCCCACCTTGATGCGTCGGCTCTATGTCGCCACCTTCTTGAGTAGATTTTTGCAAGCGTAAACGATCGCATAGCCTTGCGGTTGCAATCTCTTAATGCGCTCAGACGTTAATTTCTTTGGATCGCATTTCCGCCTTGCGTCAACGCATTTTCCTGCATAAAATACATAAGTTAGTTGTTTAATGCGATGGACACATACGATCACAATATTGAAAACTTAATGCTTTTGGACGCAATATTATATATTTTTACCGTCGCAATCCTGCATTGTTTTATAACTTAGCGCTGTAATAACGTGCATTTCTGCCCGTTATCAATAAACATACCCGTACCTGAAGTAATCATCAATAAAACTAATAAAATACTCATAGCCATCTCGGGCTCACACATTCATAGGACCACAAAGGTCAGAATGTACTAACTCAAAAGGATCTTTGGCTCTATAACCTTGTCCAGTAAAAGGTTGTTTAGTCATCTTACCCTCAAGGCAAGACTCGCACACTGGTAGAGAATTTTGTTCTAACTCACTTAGAATTCTATTCTTCACCAATCTCTCAATCCTAATGAGATTGATGTGCCCTAAATGAAGATGCCAAAGTTGGGCATTTTCTTTTAGAAAAATTCGTTGACATTTTGTTTGAGTTACGACAGTTCTAAACAATTCAGTATTATGGAGGGAATTAATGGCTAACGGCCTTAGCACATATAAATTTGATTCCAGATTTGTAGTACAGATAAAAACACCATCTTTATGAATAAACGCTTTCCACATTAAAAGAGATAGTATACTTACATTTCAACACTTTACTGAAATAAGGTTCCTCTTTAGTTTAGGAACGATATATACATCATTCAAAACAAGAAACCTATTCTGTAAAGCTAACTGGAGCCCTCCCACTGCCACAGCTGAGACGATGTGTCCGGTGCCTACTCGCATCGTCATCTCACCAACCTCCAGCTACCGCCAAGATCTAATCCCTTGAAAAGAAGAACAAACATAGTTAGTGGCGCCCGAATCAATTATCCAGGCTGAATCATCATTCTCCACTAAACAGGTTTCAAGAACTAGTAAATCATATTTACCTTTATCAGCTTTGACTGCTTTCTTCTCTTTCAGATATCGAGGACAGTTCCCCTTCTAGTGTCCATCTTGGTTGCAGTGGAAACACTTTCCCTTTTCAATCGATGGACGCCTTCTTAAGGCGACAAACGTTGGGTTAGCAGGCGCCTTCCCTTTTCCCTTACCACCATTCTTCTTCTTCTGCATTGTAGAGTTAGAAGTAGAAGGTGCAGACTTCATTCCTGAGGTCGAACCTCTATGGAACATCCTGGAGGATGAAGCAACATTTGCCTCACTTTTCTTCCTCTCCTACTTTTCAGTAAAGATTGGTAGGTCTGCAACTCGTTGTGGAGAGTTATAAGGTTATATTTCACTTTGTTAAGAATCATATTGCTAACAAAGTGCAGCAAGCTTTCCGGAAATGAATGCAGAATTATACTAACCTGGTTGCCCTCATAGATGGTAGACCCATTCAACTCTGCCACATTGAAGTGGACGATCATGTTAAGCACATGTTCATGAACAAAGATGCCTTCTTCCATTTTAGATTTGAATATATATTTAAGAGCCTCATGCACAAGCTGTTCAGACGGTTGTCCAAACATCCCCCACAGGGACTCCGTGATCTCGCGCACTAAGACCATAGGCTCATGTTTCTTGGCCAAGACTTCAGAAAGACTTGCCAAGATGTAGGCTCGGGCCTTCTCATTCGCTCTTGTCCATCGCTCGTATGCCTCTCAAACATTTCGAGTGGCATTTGGAGCTAGAATAGAAGGATAGGCCTCCGTGAGAGTGAACATGAGGTCCTCGATGATTAGGATCATCGTGGCCATGTGTTTCCATGTTGCGAAATTATCGCCAGTTAGTTTTTCAGCGCTTAACAAAGCCAACGTGGCTATTGCCATTTTGAAAAAGAATTGTTGCTGAAAACACGAACAAACCTTTATTAGATTTTGCTAAACCACTTTTAAACCAATCAGTTTTGCAAAACAGTTTCAAGTACCTCAAGTGAAAGACTTCTATTTTGCAATGATGCTCAGTGAGGCAAGACAAACGTCACCGGTGGGGTGATTAATTGCCCCTTCGCTGGGATGAGACATTCTCAACCATTAGGCAGAACCAACTCTTGGAACTGAATCTAACAACCACCATTTTTTGGTCCAGAACTGTTAACCTTTAACAATTCCGCGTAAGTGTGACCCCTCGCTTGCGGTGCCAAAGTCCCGCCTTAATAAGCCCACCGTTGGGAAAAAGAAGATTAAGACAACAGACTAAGTTACCTTATCTTCTTACAGAAGAATAAATAAAGAAACATGCAAAACTGTCATCCTTTAGGGGGACACTCCCAGGGTGCCTCGAGATGATGCGCAGTAACTTTATTCAACCTAACGAGGGAGACTGAGGGATATGTTGTCGCACTTCCCGCTCCCACTTACTATGAACACTCTCTCCATCCACCTTGATATTGACCTACCCAAACACCATCTGTTAGGGGGACACACGAAAGGTGCCTCGAGGCCAAGGGTAGATCTCACGGTGTGGACTATTTAGGAGAAACGTGAAAGGTTTAAGTGAAGCATCTTACGCCCCAAGTACCTCCCACTGAATGTTCTACTAGGTTTCATTAACCTAGATGATCTGGCTACTGATTTTAGTCTAAATTGTCTTTTTAAACGCTATTCATAAACAACGTTTGCCTATGAAATATGAACAAGTTCAAGTAGTCACATTTAAACACTTTAATGGACTGTCCTTAACTTGCATGCATGCATCAAATCTATCTAATTCACCTTTCCAAGTAAGTTCCCAGGTAAGGGTGTTACGTTTCCGTTAAATACCCCAGCCTAGACAGAACCCACCTTAGACAAAAGGTCCTTTATAGATAGATTTGTTACGCTTTAACCTTTTATTAGCCAATTTAATCCTATTAAACTGATTAAAAGATTAAAGCCTTAGGGTTGTTAATCATATTAGAACCGTGATTTAAAGGTCTATGTGTTCCAAGTTTTAAACATTTTAAACCATGAATCAAACTTAAGTAAGCATGCATGTCTTTCTTATTTCTTTTAGTTCTAATTTCTCTTTAACTTTTAAAAAAAAACAACTAAAAAATATTGCGCACAATGAGGTGTTTATAACAACTATAAAGTAACCTATGTGTCATGCTTCATGCAATGTCCGGTCATTACTATACATAACTTTTAAATAAAGCGTAATAACCAAGCAAACATCTATCATTCACCCTTATACCATAACAATTATAATATAAAGATGATGCATGTCAATGCTTTTTATACATGCATAAATATAACTCTTATATTATATGATGCATGAGAATGCTCTTACATAATTAAATCATGCTTCTCTAAATTATAACAATTACAATAAAGAGATGATGCATGACCCATACATGACCTAAAGTGGGATTTACTAAATGTTTATACCATATGACATATAAAAACCATACATCGCATGTAATAAATAAAGGATTAATGGACCGCGATGAACCTTTACAAAAACCGGAATGAAATAACCCTATCTATTACATTTTTCATCGAACGAACCAGTTCACAGTCGAACGGGGTCTTGAACCGCCAGGAGGACTCCATCGTGTAGTAAACATCCAAGATAGACGATCATTCAGTGCGCACTAGACAATAGATGCAAAAACTAAACGATCGCGTAAATGACTAGGAGGTTGCGAAGCCTGATCGTCTATGCGATCGCTTAACGCGATGACAGGTAAACGATTTACCTTATACTACTAAGCGATCATTAGTCAGTTACTAAGCAATGAAGCTTGCTGACCTAAACGATCGTCTAGTACGCGTGCGCTGGTGGCAGGAAATTAGAAGTCAAATTTACTCGATAACTAAAATCCCTTAGATGCGATATGCAATGCATGTTCTTAAGGTATGCATTGATGGTCATGTGTTGATGGTCATGCGTTGGAATGAATATGCGCCAACAAATGTATGCGATGATCATGCGTCCTGTTACAAGTTTTCTTGTACTCACGCCAAGTATAACGCGAACGCAAGTTTCTCGAGTGATCCGAGGTCGAACTCAGGGACGTGTAGCTATATGTATGCAGTAATGTGCATGTGGCGGTTTAAATAAAAGAATGGAAGGGGGGTTGCTAAGTTAACCCTAATCCTACTTCTATCTAACAGATAATGCAATGAGAATATGCATGAGAGGTAGAGGTACGACAACACTTGACATGAAACAAATGAATGGGAAAATAGATAAAATGTGGAGATGACTTCATTGCAACTCTTAAGAGTGACCGCAAGGGAAACCTTAGTCAACACAAGCCATGCAATCATGCTACATACACTTGAGCCTAACTCTAGGACGTATGTGGTGTATCTTCGATATTCCTGAGAAGCCTATGCATGTCTAAACCTCTATAACCAGCTCACTAGCTCCCGCCGCATGAGCATGGCTGCCGCATAACCCCTTATCCTACTTCCTGGACGCATGCAATATCCAATTTGTAGGGTGCATATGCTGTGTGAAGCAAACAGAGATTATCTCTAATATCCCTATTCTTGCCTATGCGTTCCAATCCGCTCTCCCAAGTCTTAGATTTGTGTTTTAGACTACTTTCCCAAGTATGCCTAAATGATAAATGAAGCGCTCATAGAACAAGATAATTGCATGAACTTTGCTGACCTAAGATTGTTCCTATTCCTAGTGAACAATGCATACATTGCTTAATGCGATCAACCACTTACCCTCTCGGGCAGTTGGTTGTTGCTGACTTTACTCATAGACAAACAATACATTAGCCTATAGACGGGTATTGCCGTAGCTTCACACTAAGCAAATAAGGTTAATCACACACTCATACAATGCACACCTCTCGGTGGATTGCTACATGCTTTATATCCCTAATCCACATGACTAAGTATGCAATACCCAAGCAATCCCACTAAATGTTGCAATGAAAGTAAAGATGCTAAGTAAAGAAGATGGAGATGGAGTCGAAGGAAACAGAGAAATGCATTGAAAACAATTTGTATTAATTCCTTAATCACAAAATGTCATACAATACAATATAAGAAAAGAAAGGAAATGAAACGACCAGCTGGAAACAAAGACTTGCTTCTAGCGGATGTGCGTCAAGGCTGCCAGTGGTGCTATGGATGGGCGGTGGAGTTGACTCTCCCAAGATTTAGATTCGGTCGTCACTCGGAATGGATGAAGGAGGTTAAGAACTCTCAAACTTCTTCTCACACATTTGTCTAGATCACAAGGATCTGCCCTAGGCGAACCTCAGGCGAAAACCTTGGATAACTTAAATTTCTGCTCATCGGCTTCTATTTATAGAGCTTGGATCGCTAACAACATTAATGGACTACTCTGAGTCTGACATTCGCCGTGTTAGTCCTTTTCTGAACCTCTGCCGCTAACGACGTGGTAGGTGAAATGTCAACATCATCTTTTGATTTTCTCGAGGTAGATGCGTTGATGCGTTCATTCCACCAACCTTGCATTGATCCCATTAGTATGCGTTGTCGCGTAGCCGCAATCATTTAATGACTGCATTCACTTAATACCGCAACTCTACACGATGACCGCAATCGCTAGGCGAACGCAACTCCCATGCGATGGACGCATACGGCTGATTACCGCAACATCCATGTGTTGATCGACGCGTTCGGCCTTGCGATGGAGGTTTCTTTGCATGCGGTCGTCTATGCGGTAATCCGATTTTCATGTTTGCGTCCATTTCCTATTTTAGCTACAAAAATAAAACATTGAACGTATAATAACACAAAATAATGGGTTAGCTTAAATTCAACATGGTGATCGACGCAAGCTCATTTTCTCGTGAATTCCTATCATGATTGATGCATATTCTGCTTAAAGACCTTCATAATTCTAAGTAAAAGGCCTAAGATGACATGCATTTCTGCATGTCATCAGACGCGTTAAATGATATGCGAGCATCCCATCGTCTATACAACCCGATACTCAGCGATCGCGTACCCGATCGTCTACACGATGTGATCAATCCTTGATCGTCTCCTTGCTCGAAGAATTGCAATGCTTGCTCTGATCTTCTTCACGAACGACTCAAAACTCAAACAGACTTTTGAATTACAGACTCAATAACGATTATTAATGCCCAAAAACGCAGAGGACTTTACAAACAACCACAAATGTAAAAGAATTAAATCAAACCGAGGATTACATCCACGAAAACATCCATTAATTCACACATCCATAACAATTTAACAAATTTAAACAGAGTAGACATGCACCCACCAAGAATTTATATGTAATTCGTTGCAACAATGAAATTGGAATATCAAAACCTAGCTCTGATACCAATTGAAGGATCCTTTATAACGAAGAGCATCCATGAGCGCGTTCGGATCTTTCCGATTTCATCGTGATCGAAATACAACATATACATTCTAACATAAAGTATGAAAATTCATATTAATTAAAGGCATACTTTGAAAACTAAAATACAAAGGGAGAGAGTTCACATACCAGTTGAAGACCCTCGCCAAGTTTGAAACTCAGATGCAGCGGAAGACTTCTACATGATCTCTATTGCCCAGAAAACAAGTTGTTTGCAGCAGCACGAACTATCACGAACAAGTGAACGCAACGAGGACAACACCACCAAAATGGAGCCCTTGGTATTCTTGGAGTGAGAATCCAAAGTGTGATCTTCGATGAGTTTAGTAGAGGTAGGAGAATGAACTAATCATGTATACGATAAGCAAGTGGGAGAGAAAAGGAAGCTATCATATAATTAAGTGCTTATCGTTTAGAAGAAGCTACATGATCGTGTAGGTTTTACTAAGCGATCGTTTAGTAAAAGGTAGACGATCGTTTAGAAGACACGGCATACTAGATGATTGTTTAGGAAAGTTAAGCAATCGTTTAGGGACTAGCGTGCGATCGTTTAAGCGCAAGGTGAGCGATCGTTTAGGCGTTGAGCAACTATTGTACAGGCTCTCGACTTATGTGATCGTTGACGTTTCCACACCGATGCCAAATTTTTCGAACCTTTGTAAAATGAAACTAATTTTCATTTTATCCTTCGGTTACCATAACCGAAGCGGTTGCTCCCACTAACGCACGTCCGAGAGAAATTTTAGGCCAATTATCATATAATTAACCAATTAATAATTAATAAATATAATCATATTATATTCTTACCCTATAGTTTGATATCACATATCTACTATAGTAATTTCTCCTCCACTTGATATAAATCATATTTATCTAATTTTCTCCAAAATAATGTATCTCATACATTTAGTCAATTATATCATATATAATTAACTAGCTCAATTATATCATATATAATCGAACTCTCTCTTGTCAATTTGAACATTTCAAATTAACTCAAATATTGATTCTCGACTTTATCCCAACTACCCAGGGGACCTATTGGACTTGTGGATCGAAGCTCCAACGGTACGTGAATAGCTGACCAAACTCTTTAGCCATGAGATCTACCATCCGTTAACTGTCAGGCATTCCACTAAAGACTAACAGCTGAACTCTTCTTACCACAGATATATTTCTGTGTCCATCAGATATAACCAATCATGAGTACGATGACCCTTCACAGATGCTCGTAAGTACAGTTGGGCCAATTTACCATTTTGCCCCTGTAGTTCCATCCCACTCCTTAAGTTCTACTGATTCCTCTAATGAACAATATAACATAATCCAACTATGTGTGAACAACTCTTGGGCCAAGAGAAGATGTGTGGTGCCACATCGTTCAAGCCTTGGAATCAGCCCTTAAGGAAGCTATCTATCTACTTGCCCTTGCCTTGGGGAAGGAGTGAATTCCATCCTGTGTAGCTGAGTTCCCAACTCCCAAATCAAAGGAATCCTCAAAATGGTAAGTTTGAATCGGTGACCTAGCCACTCGCACCCATACAAATCAAAGGATCGCCCTTAATGGTAGGAGTTCTCAACTCACTCAGGATTGAGGTCATGTTACCTATGGTCACCTAGTGAAGTAAAGTCTCTGTCATGAATGGTATTATATAACGAGACGTTAACACTTCATGGTCAGGTCTCATACAAACTCTTTGTTTAGGACGCTCCCCCCCCCCCCGGCGCATGTCCCCAAAAATGAATTATCAGAATCAGACCATCTGTGACAAGTCACAACACTTGTGACCATTCCACAAAGTGAGCCGCATCCGTAGCGTTACCAGGATAAGGTTTCCCTCCTATATCCATATACTACAGACCATTTTGGTTATGACTCAAGACATGATCCACATATATGTCACCACATACATGTTTAGGTTACATACAGATAACCAGGGATTTTATGTTTATTGGTTTGTGGTAAAGCAAATAAAACATACAACTGAGCAAAAAACAAGATGTGAAGTAAATATCATATATTATACAATACAATTATTCATACAAACTGTTTACAAACTACAGAACACGAAACTTTAGGGCATCAACCCCAACAAGTATGTGTTATAAATACCATTGATCAGGCCCCAAAGAAAAGTTTTTCATACTTTTAATTTTTTCTGTAAACAAAAACAAGCTGTAAGAAATTTCATTTTTCTGTAAACAAAAAACAATAATAAGCTGGAGTATGAGTTGTTTTTTTTTTTTTTTTTTTTTTTTTTTTTTGTAAAAGAAAGTGAATCTTTTTGCAAATTGGGAAAACACAATCTTGTTATCAAATCATATTGAAATCTCGCTCTCTCTCAAAGTCTCGCTCTCTCAATCTCGCTCTATGTCAAAATCTCGCTCTTTCTCTATGTTTGAACTTTGAACCTTGAACTTTGATACAATGTTTTATATACCATTGATATAATGAAAAGAGCTGTAGTTTGGATCACTCAAGACATGATCCACATGTATGTCACCACATACATGTTTAGGTTACATACAGATAACCAGGGATTTTATGTTTATTGGTTTGTGGTAAAGCAAATAAAACATACAACTGAGCAAAAAACAAGATGTGAAGTAAATATCATATATTATACAATACAATTATTCATACAAACTGTTTACAAACTACAGAACACGAAACTTTAGGGCATCAACCCCAACAAGTATGTGTTATAAATACCATTGATCAGGCCCCAAAGAAAAGTTTTTCATACTTTTAATTTTTTCTGTAAACAAAAACAAGCTGTAAGAAATTTCATTTTTCTGTAAACAAAAAACAATAATAAGCTAGAGTATGAGTTGTTTTTTTTTTTTTTTTTTTTTTTTTTTTTTTTTTTTTTTTTTTTTTTGTAAAAGAAAGTGAATCTTTTTGCAAATTGGGAAAACACAATCTTGTTATCAAATCATATTGAAATCTCGCTCTCTCTCAAAGTCTCGCTCTATGTCAAAATCTCGCTCTTTCTCTATGTTTGAACTTTGATACAATGTTTTATATACCATTGATATAATGAAAAGAGCAGTAGCTTAATTATACATGTTTTGATAAAATGTATAATATTGAACTTTGAACTTTGAACTTTGATAAAATTGTTTTATGCATGTTTTACATACATAAAAAATACATGTTTTTACATACAAAAAAATTACAATAAAAAAATACATGTTTTATACACATAAAAAATACGGAGTGTTCGCCCACAATTGACCGCTAACTGCATCCTATATTCACTCATTTTCTCCTGAGTAATTATAGACGAATCAGCACCAATCACCAAATGTTCTAGTAATTTTATTGCAAAGATGCCACAATCAAGCAACCATGTTGTATGTCGGCATTCATAAGTCACAAGATTTTTCAACGGGATGTGGATAGGTCTAGCTTTGAACGATCCACATCATAATAGTGAAGTAGGGATGGTACTGTGACAATCAATGGCTCCAGCCAAGTCCCCAGCTTCGTCATTGGTGTGTATGACGGAAGTGAATAGAACACGAATGTATAGTCTCTCTTAATGTCCATTGCAAGGACCATCCAGTCCTCACTGATATTCATTTCCGTATACACGAAATCCACATCTGCCCATTTGACATCAAATTTACCAATGTCGTAGTCCTTATACATGTCTTCATCCTCCCATACTAGGGCAGCCTCCAATCTCGTCTTATTCTTTATTCGTTTAAATATCCTGCCATGAGCATTAAGGTGACTCTGCCAAATAAAATGAGAAATTAAGTAACGAAATATACCATAGTAAAATGACTCCGCACGACAAAATATATCAAAATTTACCGTTATACCAATTAGCAAGGTGGTGAACTTGTGCATGCACATGTCAAGTCGAGTATAAAATTTTTCTTTCATAAAATGAAATAAAGTCTTTATGGTTTGCACAAAAAATTACTATGTCAGTCAAAGTACAAGATATCCAACTGTAAAGGAGTCAAGACTAGGAAACTTACATCGCACTAGACCCATGAACTCGATTCAATCAATTCCTTGAAAAATTGCTTAGCAAGTGGTTTAAAAGAATTCTCTCAAACCTCATTATCGGTATTCTCATCTGAGATCCAGCCCATCATTTCGTAAAGAAATTAAGTGGAACATCATGTGCTACGTTGTACCCAACAATCGCTCTGGATAGTGACGTAAGCACACCTGGGAGAGGATACTTAACCAATCTTTTCTTCTTTACTTGAGCTGGAGGTGTATATTTATCAACAACTTTCCTCTTACGAGTAGTTCTTCGAGACTCTTACATAAACAGATAACAAAAAATCACTCATCAATAAATATAAAAATATAAACAAAGATTACTGATCAATAAATTACTTACTAATGTAACTCCTTCTGTGGTCGTAAGAATACCAGAAGTGTCAGCCTCTGGGATGTTAGACATGTCGGCCTCTGTATGTGGCATGATGAGTAAGTCAGACATGTCGGCCTCTGTATGTGGGATGTTAACCTCTATAGGTTCGACGTCAATGGGTGATGTTGTGGTATCGAGTTCTAGAGGGGGAACGAGAGTAGGTGAAGTGGTGGTATTTTGAGGCTCTACAGAGGGGATGATAGTATCAGAGGTAGTCACATCAATGGTATTAAGATCCTGAGATGGGATGAACGACATTGTGGCATCGTCACCTGTATGTGGGATAGGTGACTTTGTCATCTCCTCTTTCATCGTGGAACCCTTCAATTAGTAAAGTAATATGAAAAGTTCACGAACACGTAAAAACTAAACACGTAAAGACATAAAATGATAGTAAATGCATTCCTTGCACATAGACTGCAACAGTGACAGGATGGCCGACAATTGTCCTTTCATGTCTATCATGTTTTCCTCCATATTGGATAAACGATTATCTAAACTCGATATACGGCCATCCAATCTCGATAGTGAGCTGTCAATAGTCCGCAAGTACAAATAAATAGAATCATTGGGATTGGCTCCCTCCCTACAGGCAGCACACTCGGGACACTCTTCATTGCTAGATCGCTCTCTATGAGAGTCCGCAAGATGGACATCAGGTGGGTTCAACTCGTCCACATCGCGTACGTCCCCCACCACATCATGGAACATATCATCACTAAGTGTGTATGTCCCTCCTTCCACCCTTCCACATTCAACATCCTCGTGCTCAGAATGCTCATGTTCATCCCCTCCCTCCACCCTTCCACATTCATCATTGTTACCACCACAATGATCATCACCGTCGCTTTCAGAACTACTCCCACTACTCGACCTACTGCCACTTTCAGCACTATCATCATTGGCACCTAGATCAAATATAGGTCGCCTGTCCACTGGGGTATCTTGAAACTCCCTCTCAACTGAAGGAAATCGAATCCGAGATTTCTATGAGCAGTGGAAAAAATATCATTCCAAATTACAATCATAAATGAGCATTAAAAATTACAGTCGTAAACAAAACATACAATTATGCACAATACAGAAATTACAGCATGAACAATCAAATAAACAAGGAGAATGCTACGAATGTTTGTCGACTCAACTCCATGCTCCTTGCTCACGAATGCTCGAACACAGCAACCTCGAACGCTCGAACAACACGATCGCGACACTGCACAAATACTTCGCACTCGTCCTCAGCGATCGCCTCGGTCACGAACTCCCCAACAACACGAACGGCCTCCACAGAACATGATCGTGTCGAGTTGAGTATGACACCTCCAAGAAGGTTACCTTGGTATTCTCAGTGTGAGAATCTAGATGGTGGGTTCTATGTGGACTTGGAATGAGGCAAACGAAGGAGGAATGAACAATTGTGTACACGATTGGGCAAGTGGGAGAACACAGAAACCTATCGCATAGGTCGATGTTCAATCGTTTAGCTAAAGCTAAGCAGTCGTCTAGAAAAAGCTAAACAATTGTTTAGCTCAGTGTCTATCGCCTACAAAACACTACACGATCGTTTACTTCGCTCAAGTTATCGCTTAGTAAATCGGTATTTACTTGACAAGCTCCGTGAGTTTCTTTTTACGAGAGAAAACTCTAAAAAACAATTTTTCAACCTTTTGTAAAAACTTACTAACATTAGGAAAACAATTTTCCTTTTATCTCATGGTTACCATGAACCACCAATAACCTCCCACTCAAATGGTAATATTATTATAAATATAAATGATAACCAACTTATCATATTATATTTATAACCTATAGTTTTAATATTTCATCTCATGAAACATATAAACCATAGTTCTTTTTCTATTCCATGGTACTTAATGTAAATTTCATTTACATCAATCCTCCACTAGATGTATCTCATACATCATACCGATTATATCATATATAATCAAAATACCTCTTGTCAATTTGAACATTTCAAATTAATACCAAGAACTGATTCTCAACTGAATCCATTGAGCTACCAAGAGGGCCTTATGGACCTGTAGCTCGAAGCTCTAACAGTACGTGAATAACTAACTAAACTCTTTAGTCACAGGATTCACCATCCGTTAACTGCCAGACACTTCACTAAAAACCGACAATTGAACTCTCCTTACCACAGATATATTATGTGTCTATCTTAACCAATCAGCAGTGCGATAACCCTTCACAGATCACTCGTAAGTACAGCTCGGTCAATAACCGTTATGCCCCTGTAGTTACATCTAACTCCTTAAGTACCACTGATCCCTCTAATGAACTTAAGTCATGGTCCTACTATGACTTAGTCTTCTTTTCCAAAGAGAAGTTGTGGCCACTATGTTCAAGCCCCGAAATCAGCTTTTAAGGGAGCCATCTCTATACTTATCCCAGCTTCGGGAAAAGAGTGAATTCCATCTTGTGGATTGAGTTCCCAGCTCCCAGATCAGACAAGTCCCCAAAAATGTAGGCATATTGAGTTGGCAATCTGGCCACTCTCACCCATACTAATCAAAGGACGCCCTCAAAGGCAGGAGTTCCCAAAACATTCAGGATTGAAGTCGTGTCACCTATGGTCGTTTAGGTGAGATGTAAGTCTCTAGTATCAACGGTGTTATATACAAAGTCTAGTCATCTCGTGGTCTAGGTCTTATAAAAACTCTTTGTATAGGACACCCCCACTCGCACGTCTCCACATCAATGGTTAGGATCTACCATCTGTAGTAGTTTATAACACCTATAAACCTTTACAAAGCGAGTCGTATCCGTAGTGTCACCAGGATCAAGTATCCCACCTTAATCCTTATACTACAGACCTATTTAGGTTACTTAAGGCATGATCCACTTGTATATCACATATACATACTTAAGTTCACATAAGATAACCAAGGAGCTTTGTTTATTGGATATGACTAAATGCCAAAATTAAATAACACTTATTTTATTCATTAAAAAATGTGTATTTTTACAAAACAACGTGACCCCGGGAGAATTAAAACACCAATCCCAACAATTTCCCACTTATCCTAATGACTCGGGAGACTAATGTACAATATACAATAAACTAGGGCATACCCTAGTATCAACTCCCACTTGCCCTAGACAAGATGCCACATGTCCCGCAGACCCAGACTCTCCAAGTGACTCTCGAACACTTTAGCCGTGAGGGCCTTTGTAAAGGGATCATCAATGTTGTGCTCCAATGCGATCTTCGTGACTATCACATCGTCGTGATACACAATCTCCCTGATCAGTTGATATTTCCATTCGATATGCTTACCCCAACGATGACTACGAGGTTCCTTCGAATTTTCCACAGCCTCATTGTTATCACAATAAAGTGTGATAGACAAATCCATATTTGGAACAACTTCCAAATCTGAAAGGAACTTTCTCAGCCAAACAGCCTCCTTAGTTGCTTCACAAGCCGCTATATATTCGGCTTCCATAGTGGAGTCTGCGATGTATCCTAGCTTGATGCTTCGTTAGACTACAGCCCCTCCATTCAGAGTAAACATTGCCCCCAATGTCGATTTGCGAGAATCTCTATCGGTTTGAAAGTCAGAGTTCGTGTATCTTGTAAGGATCAGATTCTCCATACACAAGCATGTAGTCCCTCATTCTTCGAAGATACTTGAGGATCGTCTTGACCGCCATCCAGTGATCAAATCTTGGATTGGACTAATATCGATTGACAATCCCTACTGTATAGAAAATATCGGGTCTAGTACACAACATTGCATACATCAAGCTTCCTACAACAAAAGCATAGGGAATCTGTCTCATTTCCTCAACCTCTTGAGGTGTCTTAGGACATTGATCCTTAGACAGAACAATTCCATGCCTGAAGGTAACAAACCCTTCTTGGAATCCTGCATCCTGTACCTGATCAACATTTGATCAATGTATGATGCCTAAGACAGTGCTAACCGTTTGTTCTTGGGATCCCTAGAACATACTATGTCTCGCCCAAATCTTTCATTTAGAACTAGGCAGCTAGCCAATTCTTAATGTCAGTTAGATACCCTACATCATTCCCAATGAGTAGAATATCATCCACATACAGTACCAGAAAAGCGACTGAGTCATTGATGATTTTCTTGTAAACACAAGGCTCATCAACGTTCTGATCAAAGACAAACGACTTGACAGCAGTGTCAAATCTAATGTTCCAAGATCTAGATGCTTATTTCAGC
This sequence comes from Benincasa hispida, assembly GCF_027475165.1. Lineage (NCBI taxonomy): Eukaryota > Viridiplantae > Streptophyta > Magnoliopsida > Cucurbitales > Cucurbitaceae > Benincasa > Benincasa hispida. The sequence goes on from NC_143486.1 coordinate 10,783,285, forward strand.
CCATAAATGGACCTATTAAGCTTGCAAACTCTTTACTCTTGATCTGGAACTATGAACCCCTCTGGTTGAGTCATAAGATGGTTTCCTCAAGATTACCATTAAGAAAGGCAGTCTTGATATCCATTTGTCGTATTTCATAATCATAAAATGTGGCTATAGACAGGAGAATCCTGATACACTTCAGCATGACAACGGATGAGAAAGTTTCCTTATAGTCAACTCCCTCGACCTGAGTATAACCCTTTTCCACGAGTCTAGCCTTAAAGTTGTGCACCTTTCCACTACACCTTTCTTTCGCTTAAAGATCCACTTACACCCAATAGGTCTTACCCCATTAGGTGGATCAACAAGCTCCCAGACATTATTGAAGTACATAGACTCCATTTCCTAGTTCATGGCCTTAACTCATTCATCTTTGTCAACATCCTCCATTGCTTTCTTAAAAGACAAAGGATCCTCGACCCCATCATTTGTAATGATGTTTTGGGCTTCAATCAAACCCATGTAGCGATCCGATGGATTCATAACTCTCTCACTACATCGAGCCAGTCTCAACTCTTAAGCTGGTTAACTAGACGTTTCGACCTCAACAACTCTTATTGATTTGTCGGCCTGTTCAACAACTTTTGTTGAACCCTCAGTAGTCTCAGTCTCACTTAAGATCTCACGTAAAACAAGCTTACTCCGTGGCTTATGATCCCTCATGTGGTCTTCTTCCAAGAAGATAGCATTTGTAGAGACAAATACTTTGTTCTCACTCGGATCATAGAAGTATCCACCTCTCGTTTCCTTGGGGTAGCCTACAAAGAGGCAAACCTTCGAACGCGGTTCCAACTTCTTTGGGTTAGTCGCTAGCACATGTGTCAGACAGCCCAAAATCCTGAAATGGCGTAAACTACCTTTACGGCCTCTCCATAACTCAAAAGGTGTTTCAGAAACACTTTTCGAGGGAACGTTGTTCAGGATATAACATGTAGTCTGCATTGCATAACCCCAAAATGAGTCTGGAAGATCAGCATAACTCTTACTTATCTCGTTCACAAACTCTTTTTACTCGCTTTCAACCACAAAACACATCGAAAACCCAAGAAAACCATAGGTTCATAGCATTTCTAAACCCAGAACGACCCACAAAGCCCTATTACCAACCAGTTTAAGACATTTCCAGACATAGATTGAAAGATTTACCGATCGGATTCAATTTGTCGACGGCAGTAGAATCGTTTGCAAACCCAAATGATGGACTTTAAAGAGTTTTTAGTTTATGAGTGATACGAAGCCGTTACGCTTGGGAAATTTGAAGAGTTTTTAGTTTTGGTTGGTTTTCAGTAAAAGGGTAAGAAGACAAAGAGGTAAGGGTAATTTACGAAATTTGATATAACGACAGAGAGTCAATTAATATTATTTTTTAAAAATTGATCATTTGATATTTTGGATCCAAAAAATGGGTCCTCTGTACAAATTTCCCTTTTAAACCTAAATCTTACATAAAGAAGGGAGAAAAAAAAGTGTTAATCATATCCACCGATAACTTGGTAGTTGTTAAAAAACCGAACCACCGATCGAAATGCTTAGAACAATCAACACTCAAAATTTATTCTCTACAAAATCCTGTAGGATAGCTGGAGCCTGCCCCCGATCTCTTCGCTTTCGCTACCCTTTTTCTGTAGTTGTTCTTCTTCTTTGATATTTATATACCAGGTACAAATTTTGTAGACAGCGATATATTTTTGGGGCGAACTTGAATCCAATTCAATGTCCCTTTCTCCATAAATATCTATCCTATTTTCCTATTCTCTTTTTCCCACAACCCAATTTGAATTTCCCTTCCACTTTTAATTGGAATCTGAAGGAAACTGGTTCTAACCGTCTCAGTTCTGATCGTTATCCCTTCTCCATTTCTGGGTCCTTCGTCTTTTCAGGTGAAATTTCTGTATTCTTCTTGTAAATCTCGATTTTCTGTTTTGTTTCTGTCTTTTGAAGGTAGTTAATGAATTGGGTTTGAATCGTCTCTGTTGATGGGTTTAAATTCATCCCATCTTGCTTATTTCCCTCTTAATACGGTTACTAATCCTCTAATTCATTTTTTTGTTTGTTTATTGACAATTCTTGATGATCTCCCCGTTCTACTTCTATTGGGGTTTGTTTTTTTCTTCTTTGGGTGGCTTCTCTCTGTGATGGTGTCATTTTTTTGTTATATCTTACTTTTGTTGGGCATTCTTCTGAATCTGTGTATTTTGATTGGTGCTTTGTCTTCCTTGTGCTTTTGCTTTGATGATTTTTATGATTATTTCAAATTTCTCTTTTTGGTTGGTTCTTTCAATGACTTTGCATTTGGAGTTGTACCATTTCTGGTTGATTCAAACTATAATTTTCAAATAGCAGGTTTGAATCTCCCATCCCACTTTGTTGAACTCCCAAATAAAGGAAAACTCTAATTTTCAGATTATGTATGTATAGCTTTTCTGGTCTCTAAAGTTAATGGGTTAGCTTCAAAATTCTGTGTTTTTCCACTTTACATTTAGTGATATTTTTAAATCAGTAATTCAATTTCTTATTGTCTTTGGCACTGTTGAAGAAATTGGCAGAAAAGGAAGAGAAAGAAACAATCTATTTTTGAAGAAAGGAATTTTTATTGAGAAATATACAAGGATGAACACTTAGAAATTACTCTTTCACTCTCAAGACAATCACTCACTTTTCTACACTAGCTTGGCTCACATATGGGATCATCTCTTATTTATAGGCACGAGATCCTTGGAGCTCAAGAAATAGGATTTTTCTAGACTTTTCTTAGATCTAACTAATTCTAAATAATTCTATGATATTATCCTTATCTAAAGGAATTCTAGAATTCCTTGGAGCCTAAAGAAACCTAGAATATTTCTAGATCTTTTCTTTGAGATATATATTTACATATTTCAACATAATTCTAGAAAAATCTATTATACATACTTCAATAGAAGCTTCTAGAATAATTGGTGTTGCTTCTATTTCAACAGGCACCCATCATGGAGAAGTTTCCTTTAACTTGAGGACTTATGTTAGCAGTCAATAGTTTTCTTATGTGATGCACACATTGTTTGACGTTGATGAAAGTTGAAACCAAGTTTGGACTATGACAGTATGATCTTTGCTTTGACCATGGTGTTAATATTGTTTGAGACCCCTTGAGATAACTTTGGAATATTTCGTTCGATTATGCGTTATTATACTGTTTTTTCAGTTCCTGCTCACCTCCCTACCAAATCTTAGCTAGTTAAATAATGAATAATTATCTTGTAATGCAGAAGTTTCTTGTTACAATGGATAGTTTACCAGAAGTATTGATTTGGGAGATATTGAACAGAGTTAAGAAAACAAGTGACAGAAATTCTTTGGCATTGTCATGTAAGCGCCTTCATAGTTTGGACAAAGAAAACAGACACTTCCTTCGAGTTGGTTGTGGATTAGACCCTGCAGATGAAGCTTTGACATCTCTGTGTCTTAGGTTTCCCAATTTAGTACGAATCGAGATCACGTATTCGGGTTGGATGTCGAAACTAGGGAAGCAATTGGATGATCATGGACTTTTCATCCTCTCCAATCATTGTCCATCTCTAACTGATCTCACCTTAAGCTATTGCACGTTCATCACTGATGTTGGACTTCGGAATTTAACTTCATGCTACAAGCTTTCGGCTCTGAAGCTGAATTTCACCCCAAGAATCACTGGCTGTGGCATATTCTCTATTGCTGTTGGATGCAAAAACCTCACCGTTCTCCATCTGATCCGATGTTTGAATGTCAGCAGTGTCGAGTGGCTTGAATACCTTGGCAAGCTTGAAACACTTGAAGATCTCTCAATCAGGAACTGCAGAGCAATTGGTGAAGGTGATCTGATAAAGCTAGGCCATAGCTGGCGAAAGTTGAAGCGGCTACAATTCGAAGTTGATGCTAACTACCGGTACATGAAAGTTTATGATCGTTTAGCTGTTGATCGCTGGCAAAAGCAGTGGATTTCATGTGATGATATGTTGGAACTTAGCTTGGTGAACTGCATAATCAGTCCAGGGAGAGGACTTGCGTGTGTGTTGGGTAAGTGCAAGAACTTACAGAAAGTTCACTTAGATATGTGTGTTGGAGTTAGAGATTGTGATATAATAAGCTTGGCCCGAGAATCACGAAATCTCCGCTCCATTTCCCTCCGAGTTCCATCAGATTTTTCGCTTCCATTGCTAGCCAACAACCCTCTGAGATTAACAGACGAGAGCTTAAAAGCCTTAGCCGAGAACTGCTCCCATCTTGAATCAGTCAGAATCTCATTTGCAGATGGTGAATTCCCCTCACTATCTTCATTTTCCCTCAATGGGATCCTTGTTCTAGTTCACATGTGCCCCGTCCGAGAGCTTGCACTCGATCACGTCTATTCCTTCAACGATATGGGGTTGGAAGCTCTCTGCTCAGCCTCCTATCTCGAATCTCTAGAGCTTGTAAGATGTCAAGAGATAAGCGACGAGGGGCTGCAGCTAGTGAGCCAGTTCCCTCAGCTGCAAAACCTACGGCTGAGCAAATGCTTGGGGATCACTGACGACGGGCTGAAGCCGCTGGTTGATGCATACAAACTCAAATCACTGATTGTGGAAGACTGCCCTCAGATCTCTGAGAGGGGCATCCATGGCGCTGCGAGAACCATATCGTTCAGGCAAGACCTGTCATGGATGTATTGAAACTTGCTGAGTTTTCTTCTCACATCAACAGGTGATTGATTTACTATAATTATTGTAACATATAACTAGGTCCAAATTGTGTATAGAAAATAATGGACTCATTCATTTGTTAAGTAATTTACTTCTGCTTCACGTTTGTCTGTCCGTCTGTTTGTGAAACTAGAAAGAGATGGATTGGTGTTGCTTTCACAAAGTCTTTGGTAATGTCAGGAAAGAGGGGGAGAGAACATAACATAATATATATGCAAATTTAAACCTGATCGTATCTGATAGGTTTTAAACTTTGTTTGATAGGTTAATATGGTATCAGAAAAGTTATTGGCCTAGTAAATTTTGAACTATAAGTTTTATATATTTGAGCATTGACGCCGTTTTCTGAAGATGGCACCATCCTCTCTTAACTATTTGTTATATTCACGATCCTTATTGATCACTAGGCGATGTTTGGTAGATATTTAAAAAATTCAAACATCAATACTTTGGTTTTTACTAAATTATTTAAATTATGATGATTTCTTTTTCCATTCTTTTTTCTTTTGTTTTTGTTAATTGTCTTGTAGTGGTTTTGGCTAGTCGTCTGACGTGGAGTTGATGACGACGTTGATGCTGAATGTAAACTCCACGTCACCTCATGGCATCATGCGTCATTTTTTAAGTTCCAGCTTCATGGTCCTCTTTTTTTTTTTCTCTGGAAAGTAGAAACGTCATGTTGCACCTCAAAACTTCCATTTGTTGACGAAATTACCCTTTAGATTAAAAATATTAGGACATGTTTGGATTAAAAATATTAGGACATTTGAATTCTAATTTAAATAATTACGAACTATTTTTCGTTATCCACTAAATATTTGTTGATAATAAATTATTATTAATTTATTTATAAACATATTTGTGTTAAAAAAATATAAAATTATTATTTTGTAATAATGATATAATTTATAGGATAAATTGAAATTTTTGTTTCTATAATTTGGAAGAAGTTAACATTTAGGTCTTATGATTTATTTGAATTTACCCCCTATAATTTGATAAAAGTTTCATAAATAGTCCCTATGGTAGAGATTATTTATAAAGATTTAATAAACTATAGAGACTATATGTGAAGTTCTATTAGATCATAGGAACTAAAATCTAAATTTTAAAACCATATGGACTAATTTTTAACTTTATCCTAACCTAAGTACCAAATTTGGAATTTAATCTAATTTATAATATATTACATAACAAATATTTTAAATTTTTAAAAATTGAATTGAGTTTATAACATGACATATACAAAAAATGTTATTTTCAGAATTTATACTATTTGGATCACAGAATCTAAATTCAGATTGTCTGCCAAATACATATTCAAATCAAATCTGAATTGTCAACCAAACAGACCTTTATATACCTTTGTCTAATTGTGTGAAGAACTAAAAAGTAATCTTATTTGATTTAGATAGTAATAATAATATTATTATGATCAAAGGTTTTTTCTTAATTCAATAACCTTAACATAAGTTACCTTCGAAAAAAAAAAAGTTAAGTTAAAAAAAGTTAAAATGATTTGGGTGCATTTGAGTTTATTTTGAAAGGGTTTAAAAATAATTATGAAATAATCCTAACCTTTGTTCTGTGTTTGGTAAGATGGTTGGGATTTAAATGTTTAAAAAATTTTAAAATATGTTTTCTTACATCATTTAAAAAATTAATTTCCTGGTGATTTTTAGAATCATGTGCACTTTTCAATAAGTCTTCAATTTTCAAATTCAATATTTTACAATTAAAATTTATTTTATATATCTATATCTTCTCACATAACCAATCTTTCCATAAGTTGTTTCTACAAAAATAAAGATAAAAATAAAATAAAATAAAACAAACTATCATAGGTTGAATGCATCTATTTTTTTAATTATATTATACTAGATTTTTTTTATAAAAAAATTAAAGTTATTTCTCTTAATACTCAACAATTAATCTAGAACAGATGTTAAAATGAATATAGTTCAACTATACTATCAATGTCGAAGTTAAAGATTCAACTCTTCTATTTACATATTGTAAAAAAAAATGTTATAAAAAAAAATTAAATGAAGCCTTAATCTTCTAAAACGGCGGTAAATATGTATAATATTTTTTGAAAATATGAGTTTTACTCTTTTGTTTTTTTTTCTTGAGTTTAAGAATATGGCATGAACTTAGGCCATGGATTTTTTTATTTTTTTTTTCCTTTAGGATGAGGGATGTTTTTGTAAAATACTCTTTATCTTTTACAATAAAATAAAAATAGGACAAAATGGTTTTAATATAATATTACACATCATCTTATTGGAGGGCCATTTCTCAATTCAAAGCCCAATGGCCATTTTTTCCCACAAAAAACCTTCAATTTCAATGCCACTTCTCTACTTCTCTTTCACTCTAAGCCCTTGACACCAATTTCATTTTGATTTCTTCAATCGCCCTCAAAATTTGCAGCCACCCATCTCTTTAATTTCCTTCTGTTCTCCGATTCCATCGTGAATTCAACCTATTTTCTTCTCAGAATCACTCATAGCAACAATCCCAAATGGCTTCACTTCCTTCTTTCTTCAGTTCTTCTAGTCCTCTTCATCTTGATTCCACCTTGTTTCGAGCTCCTATCAATGGCGGAAGAGTCCGCGCCTGTCTTAGCGTAGAACTACAAGGACCCAGTTCGACAAAGCTTCGAAAAGGCCAACTGGGTTGCTCGAGCGAGGAGGTGATCGATTCAGAACGGAAGCTTTTCGTCGGAACCTATGCTCGTGCGCCGGTGGTTCTCTCCAGCGGTAAAGGATGTAAACTGTATGATCTTGAAGGGCGAGAGTATTTAGATATGGCGGCAGGAATCGCCGTCAATTCCTTAGGCCACGGTGATCCCGATTGGCTACAAGCCGTGACAGAGCAGGCGAATACCGTCTCTCACGTTAGCAATCTCTTCCATTCAATCCCTCAGGTGAAACTAACCCCTAAAGTTGAAATTGAAATTGAAATTGTAAATGGTTTTAGTTCATAACTGTATAAATATGTTTCATTTACTATAGGTTGAACTTGCAAAACGTCTTGTGGCTAAATCGTTTGCGGATCGTGTGTTTTTCACCAACTCTGGCACGGAAGCAAATGAAGCTGCCATTAAGTTTGCTAGGAAGTTTCAGAGATTTTCTCATACTGGATCAAAAGACTCACCCCCTGTGGAGTTCATTGCTTTTTCCAATTGTTTTCATGGCAGGACAATGGGGGCTCTTGCCTTGACGAGTAAAGAGCATTACAGAGCTCCTTTTGAGCCTGTTATGCCTGGTGTTACTTTCTTGCCATATGGTGATATTGAAGCTGCTACCAACTTGATTCTCAAAGGGAAAATTGCTGCAGTTTTCGTCGAACCCATTCAGGGTGAAGGTGGCATTTTCAGTGCTACAAAAGAGTTCTTGCTTTCCTTGAGAAATGCTTGTGATGAGGCTGGAACTCTTCTAGTCTTCGATGAGGTATAAACAATTCTCCTCTTATCGCCCATAACTTTATAAGATTCCGGTGAATAGATTGATATTCGTGCATTACTCCGCTATCTTGTGTCTACTTAGTACGATAATTGTCTAAAATCGACTTGCGTATATCTTGACTAATCTTAATGAACAATTGTTTGATTCAACTAGTTGTAGTTTTACATTATCAAAGTTCTTTGGTAAATGAACCGATGATCGGTTAGGGAGAAAGCTAAGAAACTACCTAAATTTTGTCTACTTAGTAATGTAATTGTCCAAAATTGATGTACTCATTTCTTGACTAATCTTATTGAACAATTATTTGATCCAACTATTTGTAGTGATGCATCATCAAATTGCTTTGTTGGTAAATGAACTGATGATCGATTAGGGTGAAAACTAAGAGACTACCTAAATTTTGTCCAGTTAGTACAGTAATTGCCCAAAATCGGCTTGCATATATCTTGACTAATCTTACTGAAAAGTTGTTTGATTCAACTAGTTGCAATGTTACTGTTACATCATCAAATTGCTTTGTTGATAAATGAACCTATGGTCGATTAGAGCGAAAACTAAGAAACTACCTAAATCTTTTGTTCTGTCTGTATAGATTCAATGTGGGTTGGGTAGAAATGGTCATCTCTGGGCACATGAAGCTTATGGTGTATATCCAGATATAATGACTCTTGCCAAGCCTCTTGCTGGGGGTCTCCCCATTGGAGCCGTACTAGTGACCGAAAGAGTTGCGGCTGCAATAAACTATGGAGACCATGGAAGCACTTTTGCAGGCTCACCGCTCGTCTGCAATGCTGCAGTCGCCGTTGTAGACAAGATCTCAGATCCTGAGTTCTTGCTTAGTGTATCCAGGAAAGGCGAATACATGAAGAATTTGCTAAAGCAAAAGCTGGGAGAAAATTCTCATGTTAAAGAAGTTAGAGGGCAAGGGCTTATCATTGGGATAGAACTGGATGTGCCTGCTGGCCCTCTCGTAGAAGCTTGTCGAAACTTGGGTCTTTTAATTTTAACAGCAGGACAGGGAAATGTGGTTCGGCTTGTACCGCCATTGATCATCACAGAGCAAGAACTGGAGTTAGCTGCTAAAATTCTGCTTGAATGTATCCCTGTACTTGGCTGATCTAAAGTTTAGCCGCTAGTTTTTTCTGAGGTCCAAAATTATACAAGAACACCTTGCTTATCAAGTCTTGTATGTAATGATATAATTTGAAATAAACTTGTATTTTGCTAATTGGTTGTCTTAAAGCAGATGGAAAAGGAGAAGCTTTTTGCAAGCATTCTATCTCTTTTAAATGATTAGCATTAGTTTTAAAGTCTACTTTGATCAAATATGCTTATTTATTACCTTGTTATAAACTAAGAAAAGTATATTAAATTACAAGTTTTACTCGTGTTTTATATGAACTTTTTAATATGCCCTTGAGGACTTTGACAAGAGAATGTTATGTAATGGGTATTTTTGCAAGTGTTCAATTATGTCATCAAAATGGGGGGCCTTTTGAAATAATGAAGGTATGGGACAGGATTGAAGTAAGACTGTTGTTCAAGGGTTAAAACTATAACTTTAAAAGGATTAAATCCTTTTTACATTTTAGCTATGCGTTTATGAAGTTGAATAATTTGAAAAGATTTTGTTGATATAAAAATGTCTCTTAATGACGTGTCAAATAGGAATGTTTTTTTTTTTAATGTTGGATGCTAGGAATTGTTTGAAATTTGAATCCGAAACTCGTTAACGACGTTTACATTATAATGTCATTTTATATTACTAATCCATAATGCATAGTGTATGGTGCAATAATTTTATATACTTTTAAAAAATGATAAATTTTCATTTCAACTTCATATCATTGTACTTAATAATAATTAGTTTTATTTGATATTAATAGATATGACCAATATTTTTTTTTATTCGAAGAACAATCATAAATAGAGAAGATTTTTCAATATTATTGTAATGATGAATTTGATCTTACGAATTCAATTTAAATTTTTTAACAAACTCAAGATAATAATGAATTTCACTTGATGAGAGAGGTTAATGGAACGAAATCGTATAAAGTAATTAAAAATAATAATATGAGTTACACAGAATAAAGAATGAGAATGTGATTGACCATCCTTTTAAAGAAACAAACAATGAAAATGAGATTTTCGATTTCAGAACAACCCTACCACTTATCTCCATTTCGAAATTTGGTGAACACCATATGCCACAATTTTCTTCCTATTTCAAAATTATTCTAAAATTATTTCAAATAGACTCTTGAAAAAGGGAGTGGAAGTACTTTATTATTGGCTTCTCATAGCTTCTAAGAGACAAAGAAGAGAGATATAAGACTATTGAAAAGTGGTTCGGCAAAGTTGACAATGAAAGGGAGAAGCACTTCTCACAAAACCAACTTGTTTTAGCTTGGTAGTATTGGGCAAAATAAATAAATAAGAAATTTTTAAAAATAGAAAAATAAAAAAAACTATTTACCTAAAATAGAAAATTTTCAACATTTTTTTATAAAAACTGATAAAAGTAGTATTATTTTTTTTACTATTTCTGTAAATAATTTTTTTAAAAAAATTCTCAAAAAAAGAAAAAGATATAAATTTCCCCACAAGCAATTCTAAGCTTGCAAAATAAGACAAAGAAAACCTCTCTCTCTCAACTTAAAACTTACACCATTTCATACAAACACCAAAGTACAAAAATGATAAAGTTATAATGATACCACACTCTTTTTTTTTTTTCTTTTATTTTGTGTTCTTTAATTCTCACACTCTTGTTCTTGGGATTCTCTCTTTAAACCACAAGCAAATCCAAAGTGTCCTAATTCAAGAGAGTGTGTAGGACACTATATCCTTGGAAACATCAAAATGTCTCTTGTGTACTTGTAAAATATATGAATGATATCCCTCTTTCTATGTATGTAGGAATAATTGTATCATTTGGTTTTAGAGTGTTGTAATTGTTTAGACAGACATTCTTTTTTGTTTGTGTTTGAAAGTGAATGTTTCTTAAATTATCAAAATATGAGCAAAGGCACTTACCCCATTACCTTGGACATTGTCCTAAAACAATCCAAACACCTTTCCTTAACTTTTCCTTAGAGACTTATTATAATTTTGAAGTTTCCTAAGTGGCCTTCTATTGACCACCCATCCTATTTTCCCCATTCTCCATTCTTCCACATGCATATATTAAAATTGTTCCCAAAAAAAAAAACAAATATTTATTTCCTTCGATGTAAAAATACCATCTACTTCTAAATTTATAACAATTTAGTTCTCGAACTTTAATAAATATCATTTCAGTTCTTGCAATTTATAATGTATACGATTTAGTTTCTATTGTGAAAAATATTATTAAAATTTATTGTAATTTCTTGCCTTTGTAGATTAATAGATTGATTAAGATCGAGTTTAATTATAAATTATAAATACTAAATTGTTACATAATCAAAATTGGCAATAAAGTTTGATGAGTTTTTCATTATAGGGACATAATTTTTACAAATTTGAAAGTATGAAGATTAAATTATTACATACTAAAATTCAAAAACTAAATTATTACAAATTTGAAAGTATAGATTAAATTGTTACCATACTAAAGTTCAATGACTAAATTAGTACAAATTTGTAAATAGAAGAACTAAAACATTATAAATCAAGGTTGGAGGACTATATCGTTATTTCAATAAAAATTCAAGGACCAGAGTTTTTTTTTTTTTTTTTTTTACCTATATTAAAAATGAATGGAAATAAAATCAATTTTATACTGTTAATAAATTTAATAGTTTGAATTTAATAAAACAAAAACTAATTATATAGTCTTTCATAAATAAATCTACTTAGACTTTACATTTTTATAGAAAATTATTAATATCTAATTTTCATAGAGTTTAAATTAACATCAATTAAATTAAAAAAACTTTCATAAATGAATTAATTGAAGGACTCTCCTTTAATGCATATTTTTCACACGTATATATATTAAAGAGGGGTTAGAATCAAGTGTGTGGATGTAGCTTTAATCAATATGAACCTATCACAATAGAATGTAACTATGAAAAGTTTGTTAGATTATATTTTTATTGTTTATGTTAACGTAAACATAGTTCAATTGGTTAAAGTATATGTCTTGGACTATATTATCATTCAGTTTTTTTTTTTTTTTCATACAATAATAACAAAGTGGTGCTCTTAAAATATTGCTTTTACAAAATGCAATCAATTTACTATTCACTACTCACATTGTCAATGGAAGCACAGTTTTAGTTGTTCTGAAAAAGTATGTTTGCAAGTACCATATAAGAAAAACATAACCCATACAAAATAGTTTCCCAATATCAATTTTCACAATAAAATAAAATAAAATAAACAGATTTTTTTTTAAAAAAAAAAAACATATTGTAGTTACCCAATAGTAATTATAAGAAAATTCTTATAAATACAAAATTTTAAAAAATATTTATATTTATCTTTTATAGCAAAATGTTCTAAAAGTTCTTATACTTTTGGAATTTTTGTTATAAATTGTAAATACTTTTAAATATTTTTTATATTTAAAAAGATCACTATATTATATTATGAGACATTGCAAATATAGACATTAGACTTATCTATATTTGCATTTTTTTTAAATGATGATATACACTTTGTTATTATTTCTAAAAATGCTACCAATTACAATTATTCTTATATTATTTAGTTTCCCTTGTCAAAATTTACTTACTTTGGTTTCTAAATTTTCGGTTTCTTTTATCATCTCTACAATTTCTAAGTATCTATTTTGATTTTAAACTTAAGGAAAATAGTTATTTTGGTCTATAAGTCTATTTTTTTAGTAGGCAAAATCCTCTTTTCATTCTCATCTCAATCTTTATTTTGATTTTTTACCCAACTCTATCACTAAATTTTAGTTCATTGACAAAATAATAAAAATGGTAGTAGTAGGCACCAAAATAAAGAGGAAGAAGTTATGGATTAAAATAAAATTGTAATCCCAATTTGAGTAAAATTTATGGGGCATTTGGGACAATGAATTAGTTATTATAGTTATAAGTTATTATAGTTGGGTTATGATAGTTTGTGTTTGGGTATAGATTATTTTAGTTTGGGTTATAATAGTATGTATTTGAAGTGTTGACTATTTTAGTTTGAGAAGAAAATAGTAAATACTGTAGTAAATAATGAAAAAAAACGATGAATGTAAAATAATAAAAACTGTAGTAAATAATAAATACGGTAACAAATTGAGGTTTTGAAATAGTGTTGACAGTAATCAATTGGAAGTTTTGAAATAGTTTTTGTTGTAACAAGAGGTGGTTATTATATTTTGATTTTTACCCTTGTCCCAAACGCCTTCTTAGTAGTTAAAGTATTGATTATCATTTTACAAATATTATTGGTTCTATCGTTTAAATTGTAGAACTCAAAAATATTAATACTAATAATAATACTTTTGGTCAAAATACAATTTTAATCTATTGAACGAAAAAATCAACATTTACAGATGCAATAGATACAAAATTGAAAGTTTATGAACTTATGAAACATAAAGTTCAATATCAAATTTATTCTATTAAATAGAAAATCTTAAATTAAGTGACCTATTAAGGGGTGCTCGTGCCTTCAACATCAAGTGGACGGGGTGCATCGACAGATTTAGTATAGGCTCAAGGGTTTGACTATATGCTTATATATATATATATAAACTAACATAGTATCAATACCAGTAGCTAGTCCAACGATAAATATAGCTTTCAACCTCTTTCAAATCTAAGTTTAAGTCTCATTCTTGTTCCTGTTCATCATCTCTTTCTATCTTTATTATAGTATTTACTGTTTTCCGACTAAAATATTTTATACTTAAACATAGATTATTAGATCCTATATTAAAATAATATATTCCTCAAATATAGATCATTATAATCTCTAGATTATAATAATTACTTATTATAATAAGTAAGTTAAGGCTCCCAAAATAGTTTTAAAAAGCCATTGTGGTGTGCATGGTAGAGCATCATCCAGTTTCATGATGGTTTATCACGTGTTTCCATACGGTTACTAGGGTGCGCCTTCCCGTACTCAAATCAGTCTCGTCGCAAATTACAAATTAAAAAAAATAATTAATTAAACAATGAATATTAATTAATACCAAAAACAGGTGTTTAAATACACGACAAATTAAGCCAAGCAGTCAAACAATCTTTTCTCTTGACGCCACCATGACGCTCTTTGCTTCATCTCTTAAATCCAACGGCCACAAATCCTCCCTCGAGATCTCGCCTTCCCCTTTATAATTCCCATAAAGCCCTCCTAATCCCTCTTTGTTCTTTCCTTAAACTCTCATCTCCCCGAACGACGTCGTCCCAGTATTATTATTATTAGGAAAAATTATCTTTTTGGTCCCTAAGTTGGTTTTGAGCCTAGTTCCTATTTAGTCCATAATTTTCTAATTTGTTTTTAATTTAGTCCATAAATTTTAATATCTTACAATTCTACCATTGATATTTGAGTTTTGCTTCAATTTGGTCTATATATTTCAAGATTTACATTTCTAATCTCGATTATATACTAAATACTCATTTTCTGTCTTTAGTATTAATTTATGTTAATAAATTAAAAGTCAAAAAAATAATTATAATTAATTAAGTTTCACTATTTTTTTTATCACTTTTAAAATTAAATTCAAATTTTCACTGCAGGATTAATTTTAATAAATAAATAAAGATTGACGTCAATTATCAAAAGTGAGTACTTAATTGAAAATTGATATTAAAAATGTAAAATATTGAATCCTAATGACCAAATTGAAAAAAAAAAAAAAAACCTCAAATCTCAATGGTACAATGATAACATTTTAAAATTTATGGACTAAATTGAAACAAAACTCAAAACTTAATAACCAAATCTCTAAAATTTGAAAGTCTAGGGATCAAGTAGAAACTACATCCAAAACCTAGAGACCAAAGATGTATTTTTCAATTATTATTATTTATTTATCTATTTCCCTTCGTGTGTTTTTTTTTTCTGTTTTTTTTTTTTATTTATTTTAAATTCTCTAGGTTGAGACTTTTCCCACTTTCTTTCGTAGTTGAAAATCAAATTTAGTCCATAAACTTTTATAAAAGTTACAATTTAGTCCTTAAACTTTGTTTTGTAACGATTTAGTTCCTATACTTAACAATTTATACCTTAAACTTTAGCATGTAAAGATTTGGTCACAATTTAGTCCCCAATGTAAACAAATTTATGAAAATTGGATGTCAGTTTTTATTTTTTTTATGATGTATATTTTGTATTTTATAAAAGTATTGAGTCTCTAATTAGTTTGTTGTTTATTTATACAATAAATCTAACTAAATCTCAACACTATTTTTTAAAATAGGGATTAAATTTTTACGAATTTCAAGTACAATGATCAAATTATTTAAGGATTATATTGTTATAAAATTGAAAGTTGAGGGACTACATCGTTACAATCTAAAATTTATGGACTAAATTGCTACTTTTACCGAAATTTAGGGACTAGAAGTGATTTTTAACCATCTTTCTTTCTTTTTTAAGATTTAGATTCTATTATTTAAAGGGTTACATTTTGACCTCATCATTCCCTCTGTTAAAATAAGTTGAGAATAGATTTAAATATCTAATATCAACACTCTAATCATCAACTAGTTTTAACATTTATTACAAATCAAAGTATAATTGAAACTTCAAAACAATACTAGCATCAATTTAAACCATAACTTTCCCAAATGTAACAATCAAAAACACTTTTCAAATAAATGTCCATTACCGCTAATATATACTTTTTGGACGAATCGATTTAAATACTCGGATAATTATTTATAATTACTTTCACTTAATTTTATTTAAAGTCGGCTCAAAATCACTCAAATAAAATAATTCCCCATCCAAGATTTTATCTACAACTAAAACATTATTAAAAAATTCATTTTAAATAAGTAAAAAATATAAAGAAATGTGAAGAAGATAAAAAAAACACTCATGCTCTTACAAACTCACGGATATTATTTATATTCTATTATTTCTGTTTAATATTACGTTAATCCTTACATTGGAAGATGTCTTATACACGTATAAATGCATTATTAATTTTAAAACGAAATTATTATGGAGAGTATAAGTTAATTTGAAACACTTAAATCATAATAGATAAAATTGTTAATTTAGGGTTTTAGATAGTAAAATATAACCACAAATTTCAGGATAAAAATAATAATAATAATTTCCTACTAAGGAAAAGGGTATTTTCGTCATTTGGCGGGTATATCCCTCCTGCCAAAAAGAAAGACAAGTATATAAATGCGAGAGATTGCGGTCTCATCGATATTGATAGGACTTTATTAAATAAATAAATTTCATTTTTATTTATTTATTTTAAAAAACCATTTTTTAAATTCATTAAAATTGTTTAATTTCCAATATAAAATCCCCACTAATCCTCCTCCCTTTCGTCACCATCTCCGCCATGATTAACACTCACCCAATTCCTTCTCTTTATTCCGCCTTCTTCGAACCCCAATTCCCCCACTCTCCTCCGCCGGAATCCCAACTCGACGGGATCGCCGCTGTCGTCGGCCGGAAAGTTCTCTTCGGCGACAATTTTCCCCCACCCACCAAGTCCTCAAAGTCGTCAACGGCGGCGACAGGGCAGAGGAGTTACAGAGGAGTACGTAAACGGCCATGGGGGAGATGGTCGGCGGAGATTCGCGACCGAATAGGGCGGTGCCGGCATTGGCTTGGGACATTCGACACAGCAGAAGAAGCGGCGCGGGCGTACGACGCGGCGGCGAGGCGGTTGAGAGGATCGAAAGCTAGAACAAATTTTGAAATGCCGTTGGTGGTACCGGTAGAATCCACGTCATCATGGTCCACGTCATCAATGGAAGCGAAAAAGAATGGTAATAAGTTGAAGAAAAATGGGCGGAAATGTTCGGTGGTAACGTCGGTGGCGCATTTGTTCAGTCCTGGAGTGGAGCTTGATTTAAAATTAGGATCAGTTAAGAACTTAATTACTTTTAATTAACCTTTTAATTAGTAGTTAAAAAATTAGGTTATTATATGGGTTTATATGTATGTTTATGCATGGCCTTTTGTTCTATGGTGGGTTTCTTAGAAATATGTGTTACTAGTTAACTGACTAAAAGTATGTGTCGGATTTATTTTGTCCTTAATTTTTTCGAACAACTTGGACATTGCTATAAATTAGTAAATAAATAAGCAATAGCAACGAATTAATTAACAGGTTTTTAGTTGTTAGTTTGGTTTTCATCTTGTTAAATATGCCAGAAATTTTAAGAGAGATAAAGAAGATGATTTTGGCAGCGGTATATTAAGTGACTATGAAGTGCATGAATAATGCATTAAATTTATGGGGTTTTTTTAACTAAAACAAGTAAAATGGGAATTTGAATATTTGACGGTTAAAGATCTATTTGAATTGAAAACTATATAATTTTTTTTAAAAAAATCGTTTTTTATTTAAATTATTTTATTAAAACTGTTTAAAGTATATGAGAGTGTTTCATTTCAAAAATTATTTTAATTGATTATCAAACACTTTTTTTTTTTTTAATGATTTATTTTCCAAATTGAATCCTTAAAAAGTTTAACTATAAACACATTCTTACTTAAAAAGGGAATGAATTATATTTTGGTTTGATAGATGAAATTAGAGAGGCATTGAGAGTATAATTTTTTAAATAACTTAAAAATCTATTTAAAAATTGAATCTTTATTTAGAAACTAAATAGCTTAACTAAAGTAAATTTATACCATAAACTAATCTTATCCGACATTACAAAAATAAAAACAATAATAAACTTCTTTTTGTTTTTATTAAATCAAACATAATTTTTGCCTAATGGTATTAAACATGCATTCAGATTAACAAACAAATATGCAAATACATCTCCTTAAATTTTGGAGTGAAAATTTTGAAAAATGATATTTGATAAAGTGAAATTTTATCATAGAAAAAAAATGTCAAATTATTTACATAAATAATTAAAAAAAAAAACATTGAAAAACTTCTTTCGATATTGATTACATAGTAGAATGATAGATTTTTATTAGTTTTTGTCATTAATACACTTTTATATATCTCTATAAAAAAGATTAAATTTAACTATTTTATATAAATAATTTTATTTGTTTTTTATTTTTAAAAGTCCTCTTTGGTGTAATAAAATTAGGGTTTGGAAAAATGGAAGAAAAAGGTGGTGATGATTGTGAGAAATATAAAATGGAAGAGTTTTGATATTGACAGTTTATAAGTCACCATCGGCCTGGTGGGTGCATCACACCCTACACTAACACAAACAGTTGCAGAATATAAAGTAAGAGCGAATTAGGGTTATTTATTTATTTTAAATCAAGGACCCCATGAAAAACGGGGTTGAACTTTGAAGAACAACAAAGTACGGATCACTAAAATTGCGTTCTCCTCTTTAATTTCCCTTCGTCTTTTACGGGAACAAATTATGCTAGAGAAATCATTTTTTCAGTTTCTTTTAATATATATATAAAAAAATAATAATAAGAACCACACACCAAAATAATAATAATAAAAACGAAATCGTTATCCATACGGATTGGTTTCGATGTTTTCTAAATGTATATTTGATAACGCTTTTCACTTATTGTTCATGTTTCCAAATTGATAAGAATACTATTTTGTTTTTAAAAAATTTGAAAAACGTTTCTAAACTTAGGGTTGGAGTTTGAGAAGTAGGTTTTACTTTGCTCCCTTCTTGTTTTGCATCATATAATATAGTTCCCTTTTCATAAAACAAAATTAGTATTGATGTGTTCATCTTGGAATGTGTATGAATTTATTCTCGTTTTATATATATATATATATATATATATATCGATAAGAACCTCAGATTTTGAAGTTGATAATATAAGTTTATGTTTATTGAGTTAATACATATGTTAGCTCTTTAAGTCGTTGTTTTAAATCGCAAGGAGAATTATTGTTCGAAATTTTTAAAAATTTATTTGATATAGTAGATATAAAGTTGAATGTTATGCTTAATAAGATATTAAATATTAAATTTTGTGTTTAATATGTCTTTTTATTTTAAAAAATGGTAAATAAGTCAAAAACCCATTTAAACACAAAATTGAAAGTTCAGTGACATATTTAATACATAATTAAAAGTTTGACATATACTTTCTTTTACTAATCATTATATACTTCTTAAAATTTACTAACCAAATACACATAAGCTTAAAAGTTTAGGTTTAACGACCAAAACTTCTAATTCAAACTCATTTTATTTGACGTTCTATATTTTAAAAATGCTAAAGTTGATTCTTATATTTTCTGTAAATCGTAATAGCTGTTAGTTCTTCTAGATTAATACTATTTTGATAATTTATTATGAAAATACAAATTTAAATACCACTACATTATTTTAGATCATTGTTACACATATCTTAGTTTCTAATTATCATCGTTTTAGATCATTGTCACGTCCGTATGAGTTTATACACGACCTTTTTTTATGTGCATACGTGTTACATGATGTTTGCAGTGAATAAAGAAAAAAGTAATTTATATTCTATTAACGTTGTTTCCATCAACAGTGTTCATATAAAATTTAGACTAAGAATCTTCCGCAATCTGACCTGATTAATTAATAAATAAATAATTTTTTAATAGTTTTTAAAAATATAATAAACTAATTAACAAGTCGGTTCTATGGTGTAGTGGTTAGCACTCTGGACTTTGAATCCAGCAACCTGGGTTCGACTCCCGGTAGGACCTTTTTGTGTTTGTGTTATATTATTATTTAAATAATTGATTTGTTTACATTCTGTTCTAATTTCTGTATCTTGCAATGAAAGAAAAACCCTAAGATCTTCCATTTTACACGTGGCTCTTAAATATCCATCAGTATTTTTTTTTATTTCATTTTATTTTAGTCACGTTACTTTCGATTGTCCAATTTTAATCTTTATATTGTATCAATAATTTCCATATAAAAAAGGATACCATAATGAGAATATTTTTTCACAATTTATAAAGAAAATGCTACTAAGAGATTATTTTTTGTTTGAAAATACTTAACGATGAATTAACTACATGAACTAATCTTAAGAAGACTAATAAAAATTGAATATTTGCACAAATTTTGTGCTATATCTTCGGTCATCGCAATTTAGAACTTTTTTCGACACGAAATAAAAAATCTTAAAATATAAAGTATAGATATTACAATGACATTAAACTAATTTTTATGGTTGAATGTGAATTATTTGAAAGTTTAAGAGTTGAAATTAAATTAATTAAAAAAAATGGTTCAGAAGTGTGAGAAAAGGAAAAAAAAGGGAGAGGGAGTTTATAGTAAAGTGAAGTATTTGTTGGAAATCCAATAGAAATCATTTCAAAGTCAGTGTCTGATAATAATATTAGGGTTTGAGAGAGAATAAAAATATGTCAGTTGAATTGAAACTACTGATCATCCCCCATCTCTATTCTTTTACGCTTCCTAAATCCCCTTTCTAATTCTTTCTTTTTATTTTATTATTATTAATTATTATTACTATTGTTGTTATTATTGTAATTATGGGCTCTATGCCAATATTTTTTTGTTGCTTTTAATTGGAATTACAAGTTTAGTATATCATGCCATGCTTTGTAACAATTTACTTTTTAATTTTTTTTTTAAACTGTGTTTTGTTTTCTTATAAACAATAGGACCATCTTTTTTCTAGTCAAATTTCAAAACAAAAACATTTTAACAAAAAATTATTTTAATTAATTTTCAAATTTTAACTTTATTTTTTAATATACTTTTAAGAAAATAGATAACAAGATTAAAAACTTAAAAAAAAAAAAAAAACCAGTGGTGTTCATAGATTACTTATTATATTAAAAAAAAAACCATTATCAAATGTGGCTTATTCGTGTTTATTTGGGAGTAAATTAGGTGAACTTTTATGTTTGTCTATTAAGTCTTTAAATTTGACCTACAATGTATAATGAGAAATTGTTAGAAATAGTATTATCAAGTTTTCATATTTCAAAACTAACCCCTTAGTTTTTCTTAGTCAATCTCTCCCGAGATCGACCACTAAGTTTTACCTAAAAAATTAATTTTTTCTAACTTATCTATCGTTCTAGACTTTCTCGATGAAATCTCAGCCGTTTAGCACCAAGATTCTATCAATTTTTCTAAATATTATGTAATCTTTCTAAATTTTATATCAAATTTTACATAATTTTTCAAATCTTTCTGCCCAAAGATCAAATTTCGCCAAAAGTTAAGTAAGATTTGGGAGATATAGAGAATCTTGGTGTTATCTTGAGTAGAATTCATACTGACATTTTATATATTTGAGCTTTTTTGGATAAATCTCATATAGATTAACATCGAGATTCTTTATTTATTTTTTTTTTTTCAAAATTTAAAAATCACACTGCATCTGAGATCCATCTGAAAAATCTTAATTGATAAATTCATTTGAAAATTTGAAAATTCATATAATTGTAGAAACGAAAATCAAGGTAAAGATTTGAAAAATTATGTAAAAATTTTATATAAATTTTGGTTAAAAAAAAAACTGAATTTGGAGACAAATTGAAAAGATATAAGATTCGATATAAAATTTGGAAAAGTTATATCGTATTTGAAAAAATTAGTAGAACCCAAGACTTCACCAACATAGCCCAAAACAATCAATAATGTAAAAAAAAGTTAAAGTCTATAGATACTACTTCCACCCATAAATTTCTTAATTTGTTATCTACTAAAAAAAGTTTCAAAGATTAGTTTTTGTTTTTAAAATTTAGCTAAAAATTCAACTATCGTACTTATAAAATATACAACGAAATGGTTACCAAATATGACATAAATTTTTATGTAAATCTATTGATGTCGAGATAGATCAAGAAAAACTAATTTAACGAGTTTTCAAAAAATATGCTAATTTTGAAAAACGAAACTTAGAAGAAGTTATTTCTGACAACTTTTCGTGTATCATATATCTATAAATTTTTTTAATCGCGTGTCCATTAAATTTAGAATTAGTAGACATATTTTAAAGTTAAAAAACGATTTAGATACAAACTTTAAGAATTGACCTTACTTTTATTCAATTTCTCTAGGATATGTTGCATTCTTATATCTATAGACTTAGTTCGAGTCCTCTATATTTGTTCATTAAAATAATGCATTCCATTTGTAATAAAAATTTAATTAATATTTGAACCTTTAAGAGTTAATTACTAGAGACGCTAAGTCTTTTGAAAAATCAACTTAAAAAACTAAGACTAAGATTCACAAATCAATGCAATTGAATAAATACTAAGTGATTTTTATTAAATTAATATACAATTATTTTCTCCACAATAAAAGTAATTAAAATTCTCTCCAGATCTATTTGGAATGTATTTTTAGGTATTTAATTTAAAAAACAAATCATTTTGTGAAATAAAAATTATAATATTTGACAACCACTAAAAATAGTTTTTGAAATGTATTTTAAATCATTTTTGAATAAAAATAAGTTTTTTTAAAATTTTTTTAAAAATCAATCCAAACATGCCCTTAGACTTACAAAATCAATTCTAAACACATTTCAAAAAAATAATCCTGCTATAAATCATGTGTTTGTTTGTATTAACTTTTCCATGGTTTAATTTTGAAAAAAAAAACAATTTATTTGACAACAACTCAAAATAGCTTTTGAAACGTTTTCAAAGTTTATTTAAATAATTTTTATCAAAAGAGTTTAAATAAAAATGACTTTTGTGAATTTTTTTTCTAGTCAATCCAATCATGCCCATGTCTCTACCATTTTTAAGAATTTGAAATCCAAATTATTGTCATGTTTATTTTATATGAAAAATATTGACTATATTTATATTTAAGGTTCTATTTGGATTGATGAGAGAAATAATATATATATATTTTTTTTAAAAAAAGTCATTTTTATTTAAAATTTTTTGATAAAAATTGTTTAAAATACATTTTAAAAACTATTTTGAATGATTATCAAATATTTTAATTTATTTTAAAATAATTTATTTTTAAATTAAACCGTTGCAAAGTTAAACTAAACACATCTAAATAATGTAATATAGACATAATCTAACACATAAAACACAATATCTTCAACCATAGAAGATTGGTTGATTGTTTAATTAAAAATTTGATCAAGCTTTGAATATTACATTCTTTTGATTATTAAAATCCAAAATTCCCTTTGGTATTTTCTTTAATTTATCTTATTTTGAAAATAGGATAGAAATTAGAAAATTGAAAAAAAAAAAAAAAGGGATCCAATAAATAAGATATGAGGGATGTGAAAAGAAAGGGATAAAAAGGGACAGCAGAATCCTTGCATGGATAACTAGGTTGATTTTCATTCCTCTACTCAACCCTAGAATTGACATTTGATTTGATTTGATTTAATTTTTTTCCCCATTAATTTTCTCTGTACATATTTATTTATTCTTCTTCTGTTTTTTTTTTTAATTTTTTATTATTAATTCATTTCTAAACTGTAGCTGACTTTGACTTAATTCTTTTTAATTTTTGAAAATAATATTTTTAAATTTCCCTATTCAAATTCCCTTTCATCAATCATTCAAGCCTCATGTCAATTTTTTTCCCCAAATCAAATATCCTAAATAAAATTTGAAAATTGAACAAGCCAAGTGATCTCAATTTGTTACAATATATACATATATGTATTCTCCTGATCTAATAATTATATTGTCACATCAAATTAATTCCTTTCCTTTGTCATATGTCTCTTAGAAAATAGATTTTGAAATTTAAAATCAATAAAATGGTAAAATTTATATAATATTAAACCCCCAATGCCTTTTTAATATTAGTGATTACCTTTATTAGGATTAAAATACCCATGAAAGTGATAAAACAGTAAATAATAATAATAATAATAATTTAGTATTTAAAACATTTAGGGGTTGTTTACACGCGCTGAGTTGGTTTATGTGTCTGTGTTTTGAGTGTTTGGAGTGTTGAGTTCATATTTCAATAATATGTGGTATTGGAGTTAAT
Source organism: Benincasa hispida (assembly GCF_027475165.1). NCBI lineage: Eukaryota > Viridiplantae > Streptophyta > Magnoliopsida > Cucurbitales > Cucurbitaceae > Benincasa > Benincasa hispida. Next base: position 10,807,555 of record NC_143486.1, read on the forward strand.
CCCCTAAATCTCTTGATGTACTTTGTGATTGTATTTGTACAAACGATTTATTTATCTAATAAAATAAGAGATATTTTTTTCGACATGTAGTTGCATTAACCCAAAACCAATAAAACTAAGATCAAAAGTTATTTTGTTATAACTTAAACATGTACGTGGAGACATACAAGTAAATCGTGTTTAAGTAATATCCTGAACGGTCTGTAGTAGATGGGTGAGGTTGGGTACCTTATCCTAATGACATTATAAATACGACCCGCTTTGTAGTTGTTACAATTATTGTAAAGTGCTACAAATGATCTAATCCTGGTCATTCGTGTGGAGATATGTGTGAGCGGGGGTATTCTATATAAAGAGTTTATACAAGACCAGACCATAAAATGAATAGAATCTATATAACACTGTTGCTAAAAGTGATTTACATTTCACCAAGATGACCATAAGTGACTTGACCTGAATTTTGAGTAAGTAGTGAACTATTGCCTATGAAGACGGTCCTTTGATCTGCATGAGTGAAGGTGGTTAGTTTCACCGACTCAACATGTCTACCATTTTGGAGATTCTTCTAATTGAGAAGTTTGGAACACAGCTACACAAGAAGAAATTCACTACTTCCCTAGCGTTAGGGTAAGTAGCAAAACAGCTCATTTAAGGGCTGAGTTCGGAGCTTGAACAATGGATTTGGTTATAGTTGGACTATAACTAACTGTTCATTAGATACTTAAAAGAGTTAGAGGCAAAATGGTAATTTTGGTCCGACTGTACTTACGAGCAATTTGTGAATGGTCAACGCACTGTTGATTGGTTATATCTAATGGACACGGGAATATATTTATCGTGCGAAGAGTGCAGTTGTCGGTATTTAGTGGAGTGACCGATAATTAATGAAAGTTGATTAATTTAATTAAAGAGTTTAATTAATTAATGAAAGTTGATTAATTTAATTAAAGAGTTTAATTAATTAATCAAGTACCATTGGAGCTTCAATCTATAGGTCCATAAGATCTTGTTAGCTCAACTAAGATTAATGAGAATCAAAATTAATTTTAGATTAATTTGAATTGTTCAAAATAATTGAAGATAATTAATTATATAAGATATAATTAATATAATGCATGTGATACATTATAATATAAATTATATGATATATAATTAATATAATATAGGTGATGCATTATAATATAAAGTTTTATTTAATAAATATTTGAATATGATTCAAATATTAATGATATGAATGAGATTCATATTATAAACTATGGGTCAAAATTAATATGAATATGGTTCATATTAAATACTATAGGTTAAATGAAAGAATAATAAACTATAGATTATATTATATGTGATATAATATAAACTATAGGTTATGTGTTTTATTAGATATAACACAAGGTTTAATATATGATATGTATATATTAAATTAATTTAAAATTCGATTTTAATTAAATCAATTATTGGGAGGGAGTTGATAACTTCACCCTTTCTCACGTGCATTAAAATTCGAGTTTAATTAAATCAATTATGTGTTTTATCTTCTTGTAGATTCTCACAAAATCTTTGATAGAACTCTCAGTGGGGAAAAAAAGCCTCTAAAAGAAAATTTTTTCCCTCTCCCTTTCAAAATTATTTTACTGAAGCCCATACCTCTCAGGATTCTCTACCTTGAGAATAACGAGGATGCCTTTGTGGTGGTGTTCGAAATTTAGAATTTTATTTATTGTGTTCGTGTGTTCAAGAGAAGTGGAAGAGTTCAAATCATTTTGAGCAGTACAATGGAGGGGATTCGTGAAGGTTATCAATCTTTAAGGGTAAGTCCTTTAATGCCTTCTTCCTATCTAAATTATTGTATAAGCATGCTTAATTAGAATGTTGCATCTATGTTTCTGTCATCTAAATTAATGATGTTTTACAAAATATAAAAATTAGGACGCGATCTTTCCGCTGCGGGTATTACATACGCTTTCAGGTATTAGAGCGTCGCTTGAGTCCCAATTTTTATTTTCAAACTATAATAAGAATAATGGTGGATATTAATTTTGCATTATTGAATGTGGTTTTTCACAATTGGATGTTTTCGAGATTGGTTTTTAGATTTTCGTTGCTTTATTTTGTTTCGATTTGTAAGCAACCAATTTTTGTGGGCATTATTTTATTGCAATCGAGTCTATAGTTCATGTATGGGTTGCTCGTGATCAAGTTCCAACTTTAATTTGGTGAAAAATGGAGCAAGAATGTGAAATTTGACTGAACGAGCGAGGCAGAGCACATCTTTTGCCTTTGAGCGTAAGGCTAGAACGTAACGACACTCATCTTACGCTGCAAGGCAGAGAGTGTCACGATGCTATAGGCAGTATAGCATTATGCTACGACTAGCAAAAGCCCAACTACAGTGCTATCGAGTGTCGTTACGCTCCGGACGTGAGGCGCGTGTGTAAGGATTGATCCAGACCAGCTGTTCGAGCCTTCCAAGCGGTTAAGCAACGGCTTTCTTCGATTTCTTAATTATTATTTGTAATAATTAATTCTTTTTGTTTATTTTCATTAACTGAATTAATATAAAGTGTTATATTAATTGAATCGATGTTTTAAAAGTCAATCTCAGCCCAAATGTGGCTTTTAATTATACATGTGATGTATGGTTGTTTTTTTTTTCATTATTATATGTCATATAGAAAAATTCCACCATAGGATAAATATTTATTCATATATCGTCTTAATATAATTGTTATATTATAAAGTTGCATAATTCTTTAAGCATGCTCATGCATCATATAAGTATTATAAAATATAAATGTTGTTGCATCATTTTATATAATAAATGTTATAATATATGGTTTGGATGAATGTAAGCATGTTATTTTTCATTACTTTATTATATAAATATTATGTATGTAGTAATGAAAACATAAATGCATGATGCATGACACCACTTTAGTAAATTATAAATATTATAATTTTAAAGTATGTCATTAGATGCATGTATAGATTTTATTTGTTTCATTAAACTTTATAATTGTTATAAGTTAAATGAAATTAGAATTAAAATCTATAGTATAGAGTTGCATGTAAACATAGGTTAATTTTTTTTAAATAGTTTAAAATTGATTTCACTATTGGACCTATGTTAATAAATTTCTAATATGATTAGAAATAGGTTTCATTTTTTAATTCAATTTAATATGATTAAGTTGGTTTTAATTAAAAGATTAAATTTATAACAAATTTGTCTATAAGGGGCCTTTGTCTTAGGATATTTAAGTTGAGGAAACGGAACACCCATACCTGGGAACTTACCTGGAAGGTGAATTAGATAAATTTGCTATAAGCATATAATGAGTGATTAATGTTTACTATAGTGTTTAATGAACATAAATCAACATTGTTAAATTATCCAACGTAAATGTTACATTGGGCACAGTTAGCAAACACTTAGTAAAAATTATTAGCCAAATTTTTCTAAGTTAATCAACCATAGGTAGAAAACTCAGTGAAAGGAAAATGTTGTATATGATACTTCAATTTCCTTTCATGTTTCTCCTATATAGGTGAGATCTATGCTTGGCCTCGAGATATCTTTGTTTATGTCGCCCTACTTGGAGAGACTGGTTATAGTAAGTGGGAGAGGGACGTGTTAGAACACATCCCACAGTCTTCTTCATTAGTTTGCAGTAAACTTCATGCTCCATCTCGAGATACCTTTGCTCGTGTCCCCCTACGAATGATGTTTGCATGAATTTTTACTCAAACTCCAGAAATGGATAGAATTGCTTTAACTTTTGCCCAGTCGATTTTTTCCTACGGTTGGTTTATTGGGGTGAAACTCTAGAATCTAAAATAAGGGATTACATTTACAAGAAAATGTTAAGTAAGTTAACAATTTATGGACCAAACAACGGTGACTAATATTTATAGGAATAAAAGTTATTCTAGTGTAATTATTATTTGAGATTGTCTCAATTTAGAGAAGGGGTAATTGTTCACCCTACGATGGATTTTATTCTGACTCACTGAAGCATCATTGCAAAATAGATGTCATCTATGGTACATTAGAATTTTGCTAAATTGATTGGTTGTTCAATTGGATAATGCATGTATAACTAATATAAATAAATTGTATGGTTTTAGAAATTTCATTATAAAGAGCGCTACATTTAACTTGCTATCCAATGATAAACTTAATGACGATAACTACACAAGTTGAAAAAAATACTATTAATACAACACTAATAATCGATGACTTGCTATTCGTCGTGGTTGATGAATGTTCTTAAGTCCCAGTTAGCCCAAAATGTTTGGGAGACATATGAGTGATGGGTCAAGGCGAAGATGAATGGGTCTGTCATCGATGAAGTCAATCAAGTTAGCTTTATTTTGGAAACTCTAACTGAGAGTTTCCTCTAGTTCCGTGGAAACGCTGTTATGAACAAGTCCTTGATGAAAGTTAAAGAACAGAAGGGTGAGACAAATGTTGCATCGTCCTCCAAAAAGTTCTACAAGTTCGACCTCTGGAACAAAGTTTGCACCTTCTTTTTCTGGCACCAAAAAGTGGAAGAAGAAGAAGGGGGGTCAAGGAAAAGCTAATCATGTTGCTGCCCAAAAGGGCAAGAAGGCAAGGGTCGCAAATAGAATATGTTTTCATCGCAATCAAGAGGGACACTGGAAGAGATTGTCCCAAGTATTTAGCAAAAAAGAAGAAGATCAAACAAGGTAAATATGATTTACTCGTATTGGAAACTTGTTTAATGAAGAATGATGATTGATGACGAGCAGAAACGCACGTCATTATAGGCCTTTTATTTAGAATTATGAGGGTTGGTAAGTAGAATATGCGGCGAATATGTTAGGAATTCGTGAGAAAACGAGTTTGCGTTGATCGACATTAAGAATCTTAGCTAACCCACTATTATGAGTTATTATGCGTTCAATTGTAGCAACCGCAGAAAGCGATCACATACGTGGAATCATGGGTATCACAAAGACAACCGCATGTGGAGAATCTCTCCATTGCTGAGGTGAATGCATACGTTCGACGCATGGATGTTGCGGCCATCAATCGCATGCGTCCATCGTATAGAAATTGCGGTTGTCAAGCGAATGCAGCTACATAATGATAACCATAATAAAGGGATGAACGCATACCTCGGGAGAATAAAAAGATGATGTTGAAATTTCACCTACCACGTTGTTAGCAACAGAGATTCAAAAAAGGACCATCCCATCGCAAGTGTCACATTTAGAGCAGGTCCATAAATGCTGCCGACGATCAAGCTCTATAAATAGAAGTTGTAAAGCAGAATTTCAAATTATCCAGAGTTTTCGCCTGAGGTTCTCTACCTTCGGGTGGATCCTTGTGATCCAGAAGAAAGCGTGAGAAGATAGCTTGAGAGTTCTTCATCCCCTTAACCATTCCGAGTGACGACCAGAGCCTTCGTCAGAGTTAGAGCTCGAGAGTGTCGACTCCACCGCCCATCCATGGCACCACCAGCAGCCTTGACATACATCTACTGGAAGCAAGACATTGCTTTCAGCTGGCCCTCCGTTCCTTCTTTCCTTGTAGTGTATTACATTTTAGCTTAAGGAATTAATACACTTTGTGATCAATGCATTTCTATATTTTCCTTCGATTACATCTCCATCTTCATTTACTTAGTATCCTTTACTTTCATTGCATCACTGAGTAAGATTGCTAGAGTATCGCATACTTAATCATGTGGCATAGGAATATGAAGCATGTAGCAAACCATCGGGAGGTGTGCGTTGCGCGAGTGTTGTGAGAAAACCTTATTTGCTTAGTGTGAAGCTGTAGCAACGCTTGTCTATAAGCGGACGTAACGCTTGTCTATGAGTAGAATCAGCAGCAACTAACTGCCCGAGAGGGTAAATGGTTGGTCGCATTAAGCAATGTAAGCAAGTGTTCACTAGGGATAAGAATAATCTTACGTCAGCCAGGTTTATGCGATTACCTTATCTTATGAGCGCATCATTCATCATTTAGGCATACTTGGGAGAGTAGTCTAAAAACCAAATCTAAGTCTCGGGAGAGTGGATTGGATCGCATAAGCAAGAATGAAAAACTTAGGAATAAGCTCTGTTTTCTACTACACAACGTATGCACCCTTTAAGTAGGATATGGTGGTATGCGTTCATCTCGCTTATGTGTGAGAGTACGTGAGTGGGATATAGTGGCTTAGAAATAGGCTTCTCGACACTATCGCATATACATCGCATGCGTCTATGTCAAGTGTGTATAGCATGATCGCATAGCTTGCATTGGTTGGGGTTGCCTTTGCGATCAAGCTTAGTGTTGCAATGAAGACATCTTCGCCTTTTCATCTATTTTTCCATGCACTTTACTACGCGTTAGCAGTTGCCTTGTCTCTACCTCTCAGTCATACTTCCACTGCTTAATCTGTTAGTTAGGAGTAGGAGTAGTTTATAGCTCATAACCCTCATCATTCTTTTATTTCTTCGCCGCAAACAAATCACCGCATGGAGACTGGTAAGATGACGATGCGGAACTGGAAACGTCATCTCGACTGTGGCAGCGAGAGCGCTCTGGTTAATTTTACGAAAATCGTATTTATTATTGGATAATATATTTGTAGTTTATGATTTGGAAAGGAACTTAATTTCTGTAAAATGTTTGTTAGAAAAAAGTTACACTTTAAATTTTGTTGTAAATAAAGTGCTTATTTATAAGCATGGTGTTCAAATTTGTTCTTCAAATCTTGAAGATAACCTTTATGTACTAAGAATATGTCACATTAATCTTAATAAGATTGAGAGATTGGTTAAGTGAGTTAGAAAAAAAAAATTCTTTACTAGTATGTCAGTCATGCCTTGAAAGTAAACTGACTAAGACACCATTTACTGGAAAAGGTCACGGAGCCAAATAACCCTTAAAACTTGTACATTCAAACCTCTGTAGTTCTATGAATGTTAAGGAAAAATGAGAGTTTAAATAATTCATCACCTTCAAAGATGATTATTCAAGGTACAAGTTGATAGGATGTATAAGCATGCAACGAAAGCAATCATAATCAATAAGCACTATAATTACATTTAATTTGAGTTATAAAAGCATGTAAAAACAAATTTTCAGAAAAAGGTTTCATGAAAATATATCTTTGAAGAATTCCTCCAATCCAAGTTGCTCTTCCACGAATTCTCAGGTCCATATCTACAATGAACCACCATCTTCTCTACTATTCTCAGTCTTAAATTTGAGTGGCGGAACTCAAGATTGAAGTGAACTGTGAAGGAAATGTGTAAGGATTTTAGGTAGGGAGGAACTTTCTGTAGAATTTTCCTAAAATCTAGCAGTCCTCTCATCCATCATAAAAAATTGAGAGTTTTATCACCATTAACTATGCAAACACTAAAAGATTTCAGCCAAGGCCACCTTAATTTGATGAATGAAGTGGGCTAGGTGTTTGTTTGGAGATGAAGACACCAAGACAATAAAAAATGTGGATAAATCCACTTTCTCAATTTTGATTTTTTGTTTTATTTCTTTTAATTCCAAAATTCAATTTCTATATTTGAATTAGAAAAAATGAAATTTAATTAGATTTTAATTAATTAAATAAATTTAATTAATTAAAATTAATAATAATAATAATAATAATTTAATATCAAATATGAAATTAATCAAACACATAATTTTAAACATGACTCCTATTAATGTTATTAATATTTAAATAAATCTCTAAAGATTACAAACTCTTCAATTTCGTTTAATTTGATAAATTAAACGTTAATTATATTCAATATAATTATATAAACCCTAATTTCAATTTGAACACTTCAAATTGAAAATCCTAAATTCAATTTGAACATTTCAAAATGAAATTCAATTTGAACACTTCAAATTGAAGTCATTTAAAATTAACTCAATTTACTAATTCAAGGTGTTCATGTTTTACGAGCTAGTAGAGGGACCTCATGGACCTACAGATCATGAGCTCCAACGATTTAAGATTAATTGGCTAAAACTCTTTAGACCGAATTAATCAATATTTGTTAACTACTGAGTCACACCACTATAGCTTGATAGTTCCACTCTCCTCACTGTAGATATATTTGTGTCCACGTGATTTAACCATAATCAATAAGTCACTCATTCACAGGTTGTTTGTAATAACGTCTGGGTCAAATGTCGTTTTACTCCTGAAATTACATCTTGCTCCTTAGGTTTCACTGATCCTCTAATAAACAATTAGTTTGTGATCCAATTACTAAACGGATCCCTCTCAGGCCAATGAGAGTGTGTGATCCCTTGTTCAAGACCTGGATGAAGGAACTCATATTGAAGAAGATCATTGAGTGGAAGCGGATCATCCAAATTCCATTAATTATTGAAAACATAATTTACAGTAAACATACAGTATATGTATTTAAAATAAATTACAACATGCTTGATGCAAGAAAAATGGTTCAAGATACATTACCCTTAAAGAACGTTTCTTCACGAAAATCTACATCGAACAGTCACGAGCCTCGAATGGAAACAACAACTCTTGAAAACCTTCTTCAAGATATCTTGAACCAAACAGATAAGATACTGCCACAATAAGCCTTTGGTATTCTCAGGGTGAGAACCCATAAGTGGTGGGCTCGGACTATTTTGGTTAGGAGGTGTAGTTTGAATGTGGAGGAAGAAAAAGATTGAAACACACAGAACTTTTCTATAAACTCAATCGTACACCCAATGCATTGATCGTAGAGTTGAGGAATAAGAGAAAACAAATTTTCTTTTATTCCTCTTGCCATAAAAAAGAGAACCACCCACTAAGGTGGTTAGAGAGAGAATAAATGAAGTTATTATTCAAAATAATAAAATAATTTAAATAAATATCATAACTAACTTATCATATTATATTTATATTAAACTATATATTATATCAAATATAACATATAACCTATAGTTTTAATATTGTATCATATATAATATAAACTATTGTTTCTTTTCTCTATTTTACGACATTTAATATAAATCATATTTACATTAAATTTAACAACTATGAATCACATTCATAGAAAATATATTTGAATTTCATTCAAATATTTATTTCCTCCATTAAACTATAATGTATCAAATACATTTATCATATATAGTTGAAATAATATAATTAAATCCCTCTTATTAATTTGAACAATTCAAATTAACCAAAAAACTGATTCTCAACTAAATCCTTTTGAGTTACCAAGAGGACCTTATGGACCTGTAGCTTGAAGCTCTAACGATGCGTGAATAATTAATTAAACTCTTTAATTACATTAACCACTATCTGTCAACTGTTGGGCACTCCATTAAACTCTGACAGCTGCACTCTTCGCACTACAGATATATTTTTATGTCCATTTGATATAACCAATCAATAGTACGATGACCCTTCATAAATTGCTCGTAAGTACAACTGGTCTAAATTACCATTTTGCCCCTGTAGTTACATCTAACTCCTTAAGTACCTTTGATCCCTCTAATGAACAATAGATCGTAGTCCCACTATGACTAAACTCCTCTAGGGTCAAGGGAGCAATTTATCTACTTATGTTTGCCTCGGGGAAGGAGTGAATTCCATCTTGTATAGTTGTGTTCCCAGCTCCCCAATCAGATGAATTCCCAATATGGTAGGCTTGTTGAGTCGACGATCTGGCCACTCTCACCCATACAAATAAAATGACTGTCCTCATAGGTAGAAGTTCACAAGTTACTTAGGATTGGGGTCATGTTATCTATGGTCATCATGGTGAAATGTAAGTCTCTATTATGAATGATTTTACATAGTGAAACTAAACATTTTGTGGTCTGGTCTTATACACACTCTTTTGTATGGAATATCTCCGCTCGCATGTCTAATACATGAATGATTAGGATCAGATCATTTGTAGCACTTTACAACAATTGTAACATCACAAAGCGGGCTATACTCGTAGTGTCACCAGGATAAGGTACCCAAACTTATCCATATACTACAGACCATTTAGGTTATTACTTAAACATGATCTACTTGTATGTCTCCACATACATGTTTAAGTTACAATGATAAGTTTCAATGTTAGTTTATTGGTTTGTGGTTAATGCAACTAAAATATCACATATTTTATAGACAAAGTGAATAAAATATCATATATATTATTAATCACATAAAGAGTTCGTTCATACAATGTTTACAAACTATAGGACCCTATGAGATTTAAGGCATAAACATCAACACTGGGTTCAACACTTAAGAGAACAACTTTCCTCTTATCCCTAAATTCGGGTAGACGTGAATTCCATCTTGCACCCTATATCTCCAGCTATCTACCCGTTTTTACCCTTGAAATGGGATGCTTATTGAGCTGGCGATGTTGAGCCAACCCTTACCTATGTAAATCTAAGGATAATCCCGAATAAACAGGAGTTCGTTGTTAGCTCAGGATTAAGATCGAGTTACCTATGTCATCTAAGTGAAATAGTTAGTCTTAAACAGTAAAAACGCTATAAAGTAAGAGTGACTTATTTCTTGGTCCGATCTTATGCAAACTCATTGCATAGGACGCCCCCACTCCTCATGTCAATAAATTAGGATCACTTCGTTTGTAGCACCTTACAACAAATTGTAATAACTACAGAGTGGGTTGCATTCGATAGTTTTACCAGAATAAGGCACCCAACCTTATTCGTATACTATAAACCGTTTTGGTTATTTACTCGAACTTGATCCATCTTTATGTCTCTATATAAAGTTCAACCATTTATATAATAGTCATGGATCTTAATTTATTAGATTTAATCTTTACAGATTTACAAAATTCAATAACAACTTTATTGAATAAATGTTGAACATCTTTATTGATAATAGAAAATGTTTAACTTTACAAACTGCGAGTTTTAGGATATACAACCCAACAACTCCTACTTGGACTAAAACTCCAGTGTATAAATATATACAAATATATAAAATGTTGAGTACAATAAGAGAAAAAGAATAAATACAATAAACTAAGGCATCACATACCCTATTATTTCTCCCACTTGCCCTAGTTCTAAGTATCTCATAGTTCTAGTCCCACTAGGTGACCCTCGAATACTTTAACCGAGAGGGCCTTCGTAAATGGATTAGCCAAGTTGTCTCGTGAGGTTATCTGTGGGACATGCACGTCTCCTCTGTGTACAATATCCCTGATGAGATGGTGTCCTAAAATCGCAGTTTGTAAATATTGTTAACATATTTTATTTATCAATAAAAATGTTGTTGAGTATTTTATTTAATAAATTATTATTTATATTGCATTCTTTTATAAAAATCCAATAAACAAATCCATGACTATAACATAAATACTTTAACTTTATGTGGCGATATAAAAGATGATTAAGTTTTAGTATGTAGCTAGAATGGTCTATAAGTATATGGATGAGTTAGGGTACCTCATCCTGGTGACACTATTAGATGCAACCCATTTTGTATACTGATACAAATGATGTGATCCAAAAATCATTCATATGGAGACATGTGAGTGGAGGCATCATGTGTAATGAGTTTTCATAAGACTGGACCTCGAAATAATCACTTTTCTTTATAACAACCGTTTACTGTTAAAACTGACTATCTCAAACTCAATGACCTAAGGTAACTCGATCTTAATTCTGAGCAAATTACGAACTCTTGTTTATTCGAGATTATCCTTTGATTTGCATAGGCGGGAGTAGTCCAACAACACTGCTCTAATAAGCCTCCTATTTTGGAGATAAGACCGGATAGATAGTTGGGGACATAGCTTTTCAAAATGGAACTCACTCCTACTCGATTTAGGGTTAGCAGATATGTTGTTCTCTTAAGCGTATATTCCCTCTCATGAAAGAGAGGGCTATGGTTTATATGTTGGACTATAAATCAATTGTTCAATGGAGGATCAGTGGGAGCTTAAGGAGCAAGATGTATGCACAGGAGTAAAACAATAATCTTTGACCCAACTGTAAATATGAACGACCTGTGAATGATTAACTTATCGATTATGATTAAAATAGACAAAAAAATATTTACAGTGAGGAGAGTGCAACTGTCGAGCTATAGTGGAATGCGTTGGTAGTTAACGAATAGTGATTAATTCGTTCTAAAGAGTTTAACTAGTTAATTGCAAATCTGGAGCTCATGATCTGTAGGTCCATAAGGTTCCTCTACTAGCTCGTAATTTGAATTAGTAAATTGAGTAATCTTGATGATATTTACAATCACGGTTTAGAATTTGAAATGTTCAAATTCAACTAGGCTTTCTATTAATTGTATATGATACAATTGAAATGTTTAATCTTATCAAAATTAAATAAAAGTTGGAGAATCGATTAATGTTTAAATTATAATTTAAATATTAATTATATGAAATTAAATTCATTATAGTGAAATTGGTGTTTTATTAACTTAATATTAGATATTAAATTAACAAGATTAATTAAAAGGTTTAATTAGTTAGTTTTATCTAAAATTAATTAATTGAATTAATTCTTATAAAACTAATAAACAAATAAATTAGTTTATTTGTTAAATTGATTTTAGAAATCAATTTTGAAAACAAAAATTTGAAAAAGAAAATGAAGATTTCCAAAAGTTGGAAATCTCCACTAAAGGTGCAAACACCTTAATCATCCAATTCCACTCAATTCACGAAGAAGGAGTTGGCCTTCATGCAAGCTTTGAGATTGCATGATGAAAGCTTTATAAATTAGAGTGTTGGGCTAAATCATGAGCCAAACATTCAGAATTTCTACAAGAATTATGCAGAAATCGAAACCCTCTCCAAACCTTCTTCAGTCTTATCAAAACCAGCTCAATTTAGTATTTCCACCCCACAATCCTTGCAAGAGAATAGTAGAGAAGATCTTTATGGTAGTCTACTTGTAGATTAAAGCATCTTATCGTGGAGCAGAGCTGGTTGTGAAGAAGTTTCATCAAAGGTATTGTGTTCGACAAACCCTCTTATGAAATAGCTTTTCTAAAACATGTTACCCTCTTATGAAATAGCTTTTCTAAAACATGTTACCCTCTTATGAAATAGCTTTTCTAAAGCATGTTTTAAACTCAAATTAAGTGTAATTAGAGTGATTATTGATTATGTTTTTCTCCGTTGCATGTTAGTTTACTCCATCTTGTAAACTTCTCGATTTTTGAATAAAGCTTTGACACTGCAATCAAATCTTATGGTTTTTATCAAAATGTTAATGAGTTTTGTGTCTTCAAGAAAATCATCAATAGTTCATTAGTTTTCTTAATGTTATACGTAGATCATATGCTACTCATTTAGAATGATGTAGATCCACTGATTGATATAAAGTAATGGATAGCTGCTCAATTTCAAATGAAAGATTTGGAAGAGACGTAGTTTGTTTTGGGCATCATATCTTTGGGGATCGTAAGAACAAAACGCTAGCCTTGTCTTAGGCATCGTATATTGACAAGAAACTTGTCAAGTATTCGATGCAAAGTTCTAAGAGAGGCTTGCTACCTTTAAGACATAGAGTTGTCTTGTCTAAGGAACAATGTCCTAAGACACATTAAGAAGTTGAGAAGATGAGCCGGATCCCCTATTTATTGGTTGTTGGCAACCTCATGTATGCGATGTTATATACTAGACTTGACACTTGCTATGCAGTGGGGATAGTCAATAAATATCAGTCTAATCCAGGATTAAATCACTGGACAACTGTTAAAACCGTCCTCAAGTATCTTAGTAGAACGAGAGACTACATAGTCTAAGGATTTGATCCTTACAGGATACATTGACTCTGATTTTCACACTGATAGGGATTCTAAGAAATCTACTTCAGGACCAATGTTCACTCTTAATAGTTAAGTTGTAGTTTGGAAGAGCACCAAGTAAGGGTGCATCACTGACTCCACCATGGAGGCAGAACATGTAGCGACTTGTAAAGTTACCAAAGAGCTTGTATGGCTCAGGAAAGCCCATCACGCTCTATTATGATAATAGTGGTACTATGACTAATTCCAAAGAACCCAGGATCCATAAACGTGGAAAGCATATTGAACACAAGTATCATCTGATTTGAGAGATTGTGCATCGAGGGGACGTGATCGTCATGAAGATTACTTCGAAGTACAATATTGCTGATTTGTTTACAAAGACCCTCACAACTAAGGTGTTTGAGGGTCACGTGGAGAGCCTATGTCTACGAGGCATGCCTCACCTAGTCAAGGGCAAGTGAGAGATTTTATTGGGTGCGCATTGTATGCTATAGTTTTTTTGTGTGCGTGCATACGTGCGTGTGTGTGATTTTAATTAAATTAGTTATTAGAAGGGAGTTATTTAATAACTATTCCCCTTTCTCTCGTTTCACGTGGATTTTCTTCTTCTTCTTCTGATAGTTGCTCACAAAATGTCTGATATATCTCTCGATGAAAAAAAAAAAAAAAAAAAGGCTTTAAAAGAAAAACTTTTTCCTTTCCCTTTCAAAATTAATTTACTGAAGCCCGCACATTTTAGGATTATCTACCTTAAGAATAACAAGGATTCATTTGTGGTGGTGTCTGGAATTTGAAGTTTCATTTGTTGTGTTCGTGTTCAAGAGAAGAGAAAGACTTCGAATCGTTTTGAGCAGTACATTCGAGGGAAAGGGGATTCGTGAAGGTTACTAGTTTTTAAAGGTAAGTCCTTTAATTCCTTCTTTCTCTCTAAATTATTATATAAGTATGCTTAATTAGAATGTTATATCTATGTTTTCGTTCTTTGAATTAATAGTATTCAGTAAATTATAAAAAAATAGGGACACAATCTATCCGCTGCAGTTGTTCGTATACTCCTTCATCTGGTACATTTTATTTTTACATAAACAATCTGTTTTTATGATGATTATTTTTGTTTTGAAACTTTTTTGTTTTACATATATTTTTCAATAAACTATAGATTCCATTTTATTTTATTATTTTTTAAGCACACACGTATTGTTAGAAGTTTTAGGAAATAAAGTTTAGGGTTTACTTTTGGATCAATATTTTGGGCATGATGGGACCCAAAATAGATAAATTTATAAGTAGCTTGTAGGCTAGCGAGAATAGGTCGTCTCCACAGGAAATCTTGAGGTATTAAAGCTAATTGATGAATTAGATGGGCAACAATGGTTTTTTTGCTTTTAATTTTTTTTTATATTGCAAAGAAATTAAATGCGTAATTTAAAGGAAAATTCGATCAATAAAAGGCCTAGCTTAGGGATTCAGAATTCATTTATTTACTTAGTTGCTCATCGATCTCAAAGGATTGTTTGTATGCTTAATTCTATTCTTGGCTCGTTTGCTTGACTTTGAGATTAAAACTAACACCCTATTGAACTAATCAATTGTTGAATAAGTCTAAATGCATAATTAACCGGTTTCGATAGAGGTCTAATCAATTAAACACTGCATTAAGCCTAGGTAATTGTTGGGTTGTATGTCCTAAAACTCGTTGTTTGTAAACAATAAACTTATTCTGTTAATCAATAAAGATGTTATTTATGTTTGATTCAATAAAGTAGTTATTGAATATATGAATTGCTCATTTTGTCTTAGAAATAAATCCAATAAACTAAAGATCCATGGCTAACACATGAATACTTGAATTTTATGTGGAGACATAAAAGTGGATCAAGTTCGAGTAGGTAGCCAAAATGTTCTATAGTATATGGATAAGATTGGGTACCTTATTCTGGAGACACTATCGAATGTGACACATTTTGTACATGTTACAAATGTTGTAAAGTGCTACAATCAAAGTGATCCTGATTCGTTCTTGTGGAGACATGAGAAGTGGGGGCATCCAATGTAAAGAGTTTGCATAAGATCGGACCAAAAAATAAGTCACTCTTACTTTATAAACATTGTTTACTATTTAAGACTGACTATTTCAAAATGATGACCTAGGTAACTTAACCTTAATTTTAAGCTAACTATGGACTCCTGTTTATTCATGATTATCCTTAGATTTTCATGAGTGAGGGCTGGCTCAATAAGCCTCCCATTTTAAGGGTAAGACCGGGTAGATAGCTAGGGACATAGGGTGCAAGATGGAACTCACTCCTACCGGCTTTTAGGGATAGTAGAGAGGTTGTTCACTTAAGTCCTGAACAAGGAGCTCCACCCTCTCATTGGCCCAAGAAGAACTCGGTTTGATGATTGGATCTCAAACCAATTGTTCAGTAGAGGATCAGTGAGACTTAAGAAACAATAGGTAATCTCGGGGGTAAAACAACTATTGGCCAAACCGTTATTACAAATAATCTATGAACGGTTAACTTACTATTGATGGTTATATCAAGTGGACACAATATATATACAGTGAGGGGAGTGCAACTACTGAGTTTTAGTGGAATGACCCGGTAGTTAACAAATGTTAGTTAATTAGGCTAAATAGTTTAGACATTTAATCTCGGATCGTTGGAGCCCATGATCTGGAGGTTCATTAAGTCCCCCTACTAGCTCACAAACGGAATAAACCTTAGAATAGAGTGATGAGTTTAATTTGAAACGTTCAAATTCGGATTAAGGGAATTAGTAATTAGATGTGATATAATTATGCAATTAAACGAAATTGGAGAATTGGATAATATTTAAATATGATTTAAATATCAAATTACATGAATAGGGATTCATGGTAATGGAATTGATGTTTAATTAATTTAATATTTGGTATTAAATTAATAGAATTAATTAAATCAATTAAATTTTAAATCGATTTTTTTTTTAATTTTGTGAAAATTCAAAACTAGAAAATCAATCTTGTTTAATTTAATTTTTAGAAAATTAGATTAAAAATTGATTTTTAAAGAAAAATCAATTAATTGATTTATCTTTCAAAAATAAATAATTGATTTATTAATTTTTTTTTAATTTGATTAAAAATAGAATTTAATTGAAAATTGGAAAAACCCACTAAAAGTGAGATTTGTCCACTTTAAGCACCTTACTCACTAATCCATTTAAATCCATTCAAATTTTTGAAGTAGGAGTTGTTGTGTAGTTATGCAATATGAGATTTTCTACTTAAAAAATACACAAAAATTTGAGCTGAAAGGGTCATGCAAAAATGATTTTTGCTGTGACTTTCTTATGAAGAAGTGTTCTTCAGCATAAGGATAAACCAATGCATTTATCTCCAAAATTCCCTCTAATCTCAGCTCATTTTGAGTCCCATAACTCAATCTAAAGCCTTAGAGAATAATAGGGAAGATCTTCTGGTGGTCTACACTAAGTAACTGAGGAGATTGGAGCTGAATTTGAAGATCAAAAGTATTCTTCAGAGGTATTTCTAAAACCCTCTTCATATTGTATGAACATGCTTAATTTGTTACTAAAATTAATGAATTAAAATGCTTAATGATCCTAAATTCTTTCGATGTATGCTTGCTTAAACCAACAGTAATCTAGCCAAGTTTATTAGCAATCTTGGATAGCCCTAATTACTACCGATTTGATCCTTGAACGATTAGTCAAGCAATGTATCAAAATAGTTATCCTAAACAACCTAAAATTTACATACAAGCACAGTCTAATCTATGCCCTATTGAGATTAACACAACTAGATGCATTCTTCTCTAGCAAAGTAAAGAAAAGACAATGGGTGATCAAGCTATATGTGTTTTCTGAGCATAGAAGATGAAATATATCAAGAATCCATTGAAAATTAGGAGCAATCCATGAATTACGAGTCTCACAACCAAGCCAAATGAATTTCATCTTAATCTTAAGCGGGAGAAAACTTACCTTAGCCACTCGTAATGTGCCAAGATGAAGTTCAAATGTAATTAAACTAAAAACTACAAGAAATTAATGTTGAGAATGAAGAAAACACAAAAGTTGGAGTCGGAGGCTAGAAATTCAAGATTGGAATGCCCTAAATCGGAAAAAGTTTCATTTACATAAAAGGTTGGTGCTATGTCGTTGGCCATGCCTGTCGAAAAGGGGGTTGAAAGGCACAACGGCACCTCATGTCTGGAGCGCTACGACACTGCTCCATTTTGGCAGCTATTTGAATCTGCATTGAACGCAACACCAAGCATGGCGTTGTTGCGCCTGCACCGAGAACAATTTCATAATTCCCTTTCTTCTTTTCATTGTTGATACTTTGAAGCTTCGTTTTGATTCATTTTTGTCCCGTTTTTAGCTCCAATGGTCAATTCGCTAAATACTTACATAATCATAGAATAAACATATAAAATCCTAGGAGCCCATATTAAGCCAAGAAAATTAACACATTTTCAGTGTTAACAATTATATTTCATCATTTTTAAAAAAATTAAGCAATCATTTTATCAATTTGTGCATGTGATATTTCTAGTGAAGTCATTTTTATTTTAACACTTTTAATAAAAACACTCATGTGCCTGACAATTTTTTCTTAAAAAGTGTTTTTACATATGAGTTTGTCTCATTTATTACATGATGAAAGTGATTCTATTAATGTTAAATTATTATAAAACACTATGAACTAATAAAAAAAATTTAAAATTCAACGTTTCAACAAAACTTACGTATTTTTGCATCAGTAAAGGTGTTTTTATTGACAATTTTGTATTTTAACTTAAATATAAACATTTATTGATGTACTATATGTATTTTTTAAATTAATAGTTATTTTTATGCTTTAAATGAAGGTATTATTGACAGTTTTATGCCACGGACATGAATTAAACAAAGACTCGTATGTTAACAAAATCCAATTTAATTTATAATAATCATAATTTAAAATAATAATTGTGGAAATTGGTGGAGTGGTTGCCGTTGGAAGTCGCAGGAGTTGGTAATAAGACCGACAAAATTCGGGTCATCACTAACTACCATTATTTCTAGATGAAATATGAAATTATTAAAAATACTTTAAATTAATCAATATTTAAACAAATAAAAATCAATATTCTGTTCACATTAACCTACCTCGATTCGATTGTGTAATAAGACTGACGAAATTTTATTTTGTTTAAAGCTGGTGTGATCAATGTACTGACCATTCTTTTTTTAAATGTATTGTACTAATATAACAGGAAGTTAAGTTATTCAAAACATTAAAATAATCATTAATTCATTTTAAGGTAGTTTTATTAAGTCCAAAAACTTTTTAAGGTTTTATTTTGACTTTGGAACATTGAAATTTTTTGGGAAAAAAAATACATTTATAAAGTTTTAATGATATAATAAATGATAAAATTAGCGTGACTTGTAATATGTCAAAATTGGAAGATAGATACACGACATCGTTTACAACTTCAATTAAACTATACTATGTAGATTTTAAAATAATTATTACCTTTAATTTGTTAGTTAAAAAAGTACTTAGAGCATATGTATAATTAATTATTAATTATGAATGATATTTTAAATAAAGCCTTAAATATATATACCCAAAGTCTATTAGATATTTGTTAGTACAAAAACACCCTTTTAAAATACTCTCAAAAGGTTTTTTTTTTAAAAAAACAATTTCAAAATTGAATAGTAAAAAATTAGAAATTTCAAAGTCCAGTTGCATGCTTAAAATTCACTCCAAGCTTTTGGAGTATTTACATGGGAAAAAAAGAGTAAAATTGAAGATCTTTATTTTTATCCTTGGTAAAACATGGAATTGACTTAAAAAGAATAAAAATTGACCTCCAGAACAAATTGAAAATGGGCCAAGTCTGGCATCAGGCCCAAATGGGCCCAACAGAGAATTGTTATGAATTTGCTAATGTCAATAAAATGAGCTAATGTGTAAAAAATCGATAACATATACAACATCACTTGAATTTGCCATAAAGTAATTTATGATAACATCACTTACATTGACATACCGATGAAAGTTGAATTTAAATTTTTATAAAAGTGGAAGGATTTAAATTCATATAATTATTAATTTTGTGTTAAAATTAATTATACTTAAAGATTTGTATCAATTTAAAATTTAAACTTTGAGGGTTGCGTTGCATTAATTTAAATCCCAAATTAATAATTGTATCAATTAAAATCTTGAACTTTCATGAAAAATATCAATTTAAACTCTATATTTTCAAAAAATTATATATCAATTTAAATTTCAAAATTTCATAAGTGTATCCAAATAAAATATAATGGAGGTTTTAAGTTAATACAATTATGAAAATTTAAAGTTTAAATTGATACACTTATAATAGTTCAGGTTTAAATTGATACGATTCCAAAGTTCGTTTTTAAATATAAAAAAAGAACTAAAATATTTACAAAATATAGCAAAATTTTAAAACTATAATGATAGATGTTGATATATCAATGATAGATGTTGATATTCACTGATAGACTTCTATCATTGTCTATCAGACATTAATAGATATGATAGAAGTCTATCAGTATCTATTAACGTCTATCATTGATAGTATTTTTAAAATTTGACTATATCTTGTAAGTATTTTAAGAGTTTTACCATTTGAAATAATTTCTCTATCATTATTAGTTTAAGGTTTAATTTGATACAAATTGATGTATTCTTAATTTAATTTGTTCCTTTAGAATCTTAATAATAATAATAATAATAATAATAATAATAATGGCAAAATCGTGGGATTATGAGTGGAGCCCTCAAAGCATTAGGGACTCATCGTTCGAGATTCAAATCTCAACTTCCTTCTCCTCGGAAAAAGAAACAATAATTTATCCAAATTTCTATTTCTTATCTGATTTTGTTCTCGAAATCACTCTTTCAATCTGCAGAATTGTGAAGGAAGACGACGATAATGGAAGAAAATTTCCCATCGTTGCCTGAAGAATGCTGGGAATTGATCTTCAGTTCCCTCCTTCACCGCCGTCACACCCACCATTTCGAATCTCTATCTCTCATCTGTAAGCAATTTTTCTCCATCACCAACAAGCTTCGAACTACACTCAGAATCTCCGATTTAACCATCCCCGCAATTCCCCGCATATACTCCAGATTCCCCAGTCTCAAACGGATTGATCTAAGCAATTTCAAAGGCGTCCTCGATGGCCTGCTTGTCGGGATTGCACTATCTGGGTTGGATATTGAATCACTCGATATCTCTAATCAGAAGAGGATTCCGGTTGCTGATTTAATGGTGTTTGGATCGTCGATGCCGAATTTGAGGGTTTTACTTTGTTCGAAGATTAAGTTACTACCTGATGAGCATCTGGTTGTGATTGCTAAAGCGTTTCCGAATCTTGAAGAGCTCGATATTAGTTATCCTACAAATGTTCTCGGTTATCATTGTTGTGTTGAGGTTGAGGGTGAGGGTGAGGTCACGGATTCGGGGTTTCTCGCTTTGATTCAGGGGTTGCCGCGTCTTTCTAAGGTAAATCTCTCTGGAAATACGTTTGTTACTAATCAATCACTTCTAGCTTTGGCGACGGGATGTATGATGCTTAGGGAAATTGCGATTTGTGATTGCGATTTCATTACTCGATCGGGTATTGCACAGGCCCTATGCCAGAACCCTAATTTGTGTTCAATTTCCGCTAATTGGATAGGGATGCCCTCTATTCGTTCCGATCTCATTCATTGGTTTGCTTCTTTGCAAAATTTAACTTCTCTTGTTCTTTACGATTCAAATATTTCGGATGAGGTCCTGAATTATGTAGCAAAGTCATGTTTGTCATTGAAGAAGCTCGTTCTTTCCCGTTGTAGCAACTTTTCGTTATCTGGAATTTTGTTGCTGTTGTATAATAATCTTCAGATTCAATGGTTGGGTCTTGAAGCAGCTAAATTCCTAACGGATGAATCTGTAAAGGAGTTATCAGAATTTCTCCCAATGGTGAAATTCATAAACCTTAGCAATTGCTCTAATCTGACCTGTTCCTCCTTGTTCACCCTGGCAAGAAACTGCCCTACTTTAACTGATATAAACATGAAGATTGTTAATCTCAAGAAAGAAGAACACTACACAACAGATTTTGTCAACACTCGACTAATGTCTCTGGATTTATCTGGGAACAAGAACTTATGCAATGAGGGTTTAAGGAAAATTGCTTCCATTTTTCCAAATTTGGAGCTGTTGAAACTAAACAATTGTGGAGGAATCACAGAAGAAGGCATTGGAGAGGTTCTGGGTGTATGCACCAATATTAGGCATTTGGAATTGAATTTCTGTACAGGAGTCAAAAATATAGTGATGGAGTTTGAACTTTCAGCAATGGAGGTACTGAGATTACAGAGATTAGCAATTGAGGATTCAACATTAGCAATGGTTGGAAGAAGATGCCCTTCTTTACTCCATTTGGATTTGTTGGGGTGTTCAAAAGTGACAACAGAAGGGGTGATGGAGGTGGTGAGAAATTGCAAAGGATTGAGGGGAATTAACATGTGGGATTGCTGTGAAATTGCTAGCAGTATTGTTCCATGGATGGTTTTCTCAAGGCCATCTCTGAGGGAGATAGTGCCACCCATTTCTATTCTTCTTACTGCTAATCTAAAGAACCTTTACTTGAGCCATGGATGTCTGGTCTACAATGATGGATCTTTGTGGGATCTAAAGTGCTTCTCCTAGAATAGTCTCTGGTGAGTTTTGCTTCCTTCCTGCTATAGCTCAAGTCCCAATTCATTCATTTCCTTTCTTTTGAGTTCAACAACTAACTGATAATGGTGGATAGATTCGAACCTAACTTTGATGGTGGTCTTATATGCTTTAAGAGACATGCTCAGGTTAGCAGTTCCAATTCAGTTTAGATTCTCTCTTTAGGGCTGTTTGCATTGAGATGATATAGGATGTGAGGAGTTTTGATTTCTGGAGAGTTCTGATCGAGTATAAATGATCGAATATGTTCAAGCAGTGAGATGATATATGATACGATACATGAAGGAAAAATGGTAGTGAGATACAAAATACGTTTCGAAAATGGATCCACAAATAATTAAAATCGGTGAGATAGGATAATGGGTCTTCAAACACTTATGGGGATATATCATCTCATGTTGAACCCCCAAACAGTCCCATCATGATTTGATTATACATTGAGAAACTATATTAGAGTAATGGCATAATTTGATAATTTTGTACATAGATGATTGTTACGAATGCATTTTTTTTTCTTATTTTCTCTTGAATTGGAATTTTATTGCTTTTTTTTTTTTAGTACAATAATGGTATGGGAATTTGAAATATATTCGTTTCTATGCTTGTTTTGGTTTTTCATTGCTTTGTTTTCAAATAAAGGAAAATGAGCAAGTTATTTATAAATATAGCAAAATTTCACTATCTATCATCGATAGGTCGCGAATAGATGTCCATCATAGTTTATCGCTATTACAAAGTGACATTTTGCTATATTTAAAAATATTTTAAGCAGTTTTCCGTATAAAACAATTATCCTTTTTCATTTGGTTTTTTGAATAGCTTACCTATATACATAAGAGAGAGAGAGAGAAAAAAAATAAAAAGAGAATATTTTTTCTATTAGATTTTGTGTCTAGTTTTTATTTAGCTAAATTTCAAAATGTGACATTGTACTTTTATGTTTTGAGTTTTGTATCCATATAGATCTTATGTTTCAAAATTTACCCTACACTAAATATTATGATTTAGAGATTAGACAAAAATTGATGGGAAAATTGAAGGGAAAAATTATAACATTTCAAAATTTAGGAATCAACGAAAATTGAATTCAAAATTTAAGAGTAAAAATGTAATATTTTAAAATATAAAATTAAATATATAAAATTGAAACATAGGGATGAAAAGCCCATGACATGAAAAGGGGAAAAAATGGATATTTGTAATATTTAGTAGAATAAGAAAAAAATCTAAAAGTATATTACATCTTTAAAATATTTGCAAATATGGATGAGTTGGCTAGTCAATTTTTGAATTTTTTTTTAATTTCCAATTTCTTCTTCCATCGTCTTATTTTGGTGTACACTTCTTGTTTTTAGTCTTTATTTTCATTTATCCGATTTTTGATTCATTCTTTTATTATTATTTTCTTTTACTTTCTTCTTTTTCCTTTTTCTTCTTTCTTTTATTTTTTTTCCATTTCTTTCTTTGTTTCTTTCTTTTTTTTTTTTAAATTTTCTTTTTTTCTTCCGTTTTTGCTTGTTCCTTTTTTTTTCTATTTAATTTTCTTTCATTTCTTCAGTTTTTGCTTTTTCTTTCTCTTATTTTTAAAATTTTTCTTTCCTTTATTTGAATTTTTTCTTCTTCTTTTTTTTTTTAAAAAAGAATTATGAGGCTGAGTTTCGTACTTAAGACTTGAAAATACTCAATTCATATGTGACTTAACACCAACAAGTCAATCATCAAGTTTGATTATTATAACAAATAATAAATATAAATAGCAAATGAAAGTTTATCCGTGGTAATCTTTAATATTTTTCATCATTGATAGATCTTTGATTATGTTTTCATAGTTAATAGTCACTTTTAGAAATCTATCATTGGTAGCCAACTTAGTGAATTTAACAAGAAAGGGGCAAAAAGATGTTCAATGGTTATGATTGATAGAAGCTAATACTAAGAGCATGTTATCGATGATAGAAGCTACCCGATAACACATTATCGGTGATAGAAGCTACCATTGATAACACATTATCGGTGATAGAGAACTATCATTGATAGCATGATATTAGTGAGATCGTTGATAGCATATTATCAGTAATGTTATCAGTAAAAGAAGCTATGATGAACCACAATATGAGTGATGTTAGTGATATCGGTGATAAAACTTAGGTGATATCTATATATATCGAGTTTATTTCAAATGTGATAACCAGTTATAAAATTCTATCATTGATAGTCTAAGTGTTAATATTTCAAGGTTGAATTGATGAAAGTCTATCCGTGATAGCGATTGATAGCTGCTATTAGTGATAACCATGATAAAAGATTATTAGTGTTAGCTACTATTTATAAATCTATCATTGATGGCCACTGATAGTCGTAAGTATTGATATTTCAAGGTTGATTCCAATTGATGAAAGTGAATCAATGATAACTACTGATAATTGATAGTAAATTAAAAGCTAATATTTCAAGATTCTATTAATTTTTCTCAAATTGAAAACTATCGCTGATAGCAATTGATAGGAGCTATCGATGATAGCATTGATAGCTGATAGGAGCTATCAATGATAGCAACTGATAGTAGCCATTAGTATTTGAAAAAATTGGGAAGAAACAAACAAAATGGTGGCTAGGCATGAGTTTTTTAGTTTGTTACCATTTTTTTTTATCTATATATGCAATTGTTTTATCCAGTTTTTCTCAATCAATCTTTTTTTTGCTTCTGTTTTAAATTTATGAAAACAAAAAAAGGATTGGGTAAATATATTTAAAAAATATTTTCGAGAATATTTTACATAAAGATTTGAGATATCGAGATCTTTTCTCTCCAAATGGAAGAAGATTCAATTCATAGTCTTTCAATTTTTCCATCGATAAGGAAAATAAAAGATTCTTTTCATAACAACTTTAATTTTTAAAATAAATTTACTCATTGATAATCCCTTTACTTGTTTGTTTTTACTTTTAAAAGTGCTTTTCAAATTCGCTATGTTTTAAATAAATATTTTTTTGATACATAGAATATAGAATAATTTTGAATTCTAAAAAATACATAGCAATGGAAATTATATTTGAAAGAAGACTTGTACTTCCAGGACTAAGAAGTAAAATGCATCTTTAAGTTTTGATAATTATTTATAACTTTAATAAATACTTCTATAAGTGAACAAAAAAATTATATTAAAAAAAGGTAAACATATTGTTTATATTTGAAATTATTTGAGATCTCTATGGATTGCTAACATATTGTCTTTTCTCTTGTTTGTTATATTGTACGGAATTATGTTATCTTTTTTCCCTCTTTACATTACATAATAAATAATAAATAAAACAATTTTAATCCTTTTTCTTTTTTTTTTAGAGAAGCTCTCAATCCATTTCCTTCGTCTTCTTTTCCCAAGAATCTATTTGTGAATCGGAAGTGAAACATCTTCTTGACTAATTGACGAATGCTCATAACGATTCTTAGGCCAATTCAATTGCCACTCCCTTATAGACAACCACGATAACAATAATAATAATTTTGAGTGTTTGAGAAAAAAAATTAAACTGATTTTTGACAAATTGAACTCAATTTATCTCAATTGTGAATATCTAAGATTGAGAATTTTCGATAATAATGATGAATCAAGTGAAAAGATTGTACTACATCGAATGAATTAGGTCAATTTTCAAAATATAGTACTTTTCCAGAATGTCATACTCTGACTCCCTTTAATTGCACGTGTTGTTGAGCTAAAAAAATATAAACAAAAACCATTTTAAGAAAAAAAGTCTATAAAATCCAAAATTTCACACTTTTTTTTTTTAATAACAATAATTTTAAACAGAAAATTCCTCATTATTAACATAATTTACTCCAACTCAACGAAAAAAAATCAAACACCCTAATAAGTAGGAATTAAATGGAAAACAAGTAAGAAAAACGAAATAAACAAAAAGAAGGAAAGTAATTATTGGCATTAAATTCAGATTCGAGAGTGAAATGAAATCACCCTTAGGATTGAAGCAAGGGTAGGATAGTAAATAAGAAAAAGTGGAGGGCAGGGGTGAGTCACACGTGTGGAGTGGATAAACGGCACGTGTAAAAAGATTTGAAGTCACGCGCTTCATACGTAACGAACTTCAAACCCACACCACCCGCCACATTTATGCCCCTTCACCGCTCCCTTATATTCCCTCTCGTTTTCTTTCCCAATTTATTATTTATTTAATTCTATTTTTGGTATCTCAAAAAATTTTTAAATAAAATAAAACTAATTTTGTGCTCATACGATCTAACCTCTTTTTTTTTTTTTTTTTTCATTCATTTTAGTTTTACTTTCAAATTACTTTGTTGTCTTTATCATTGCATTCTCAACTTTTTGGTCAATTCAATCTTTTATAATTTAAAAATTTTTAGTTTTAGTGCATATAATTTTAAGAATTAATCATTTGATTCTTTCGTTCTTCTAAATGGTGTATAGTTTCATATTCAAAGATTTTTATATGGAGAGTATTAATTATAATATTCTTTTTTCTTAAATTCGTTTCATAATTTTATCGATAGAAATCAAATGATTAATTTTTAAATATACAAATACCAAAGTCAGCTTAAAAGTAAAAGTAATTTAAAGATATTTTGAAAATATGGAAATCAAAACAAAGCAAAGTAAAAATGTATATAAAATGTTTATCTTCTTTATTTAATGTCCAATTTTTTGAGATGAACTAGCTATGTTCTTGGCTCTTGAATTCGAGTTGCTTTGTCATTTTCAAAACACAAAAGCTAAAATAGATTCTAAACATTAGTTAAAATGTAGTCTAACATATATTTGTTCTTTTTGAGTAATATAGAATGAAAAACATAAAAAACATAGTTAAAATGTAGTTAACAGATATTTTTAATTTCTTAGAAAATGTAGAATAAAAAAAATCCTATAGTTAAATCATAGTTCACAACAATATCGATCAATGAGGAGTGACAAGCTATGAGTAGCAAAATTACAAAAAAACTCAAATTCAATGAAAGCTGGTTCAAACTTAATTGAAATAGATATTATGGATATGCTTTTAACCCAAAAAGGGTAAATAGCTGTTTACTCACCTACAAAAAATCGTCTGGGAGAGTAACAATTTTGACAATTTTAACAAAAATGACAACTTTTCGACCCTTTTAGTTTATGATGGGTGAGTTAGTGATTTAGAATTTTGAGTTTTACCCGAGAATATAATATCTTAACCAATTAAGTAAAATAAGGTTAAAAGTAAAAAAAAAAAAATGAAATAATAATAAAAGAGCAAAGATATTAGGAGAGAAGATGGAGTAATTGCCACGTTTGGGAAGGGGAAAGGAAAGGAAAGAGAAAAGAAATGTAGAGAGAGAAAGTAATGGAATTTGAGAGAGTAGATGAGGAAGTAATGAACGTGACCATCCACTTCCAAACCCATGGCCCCATCTATATAAACCTCCTTCTTTCCTCATTCCCCATTTTTTTCCTTCCGCCACCAAACCCATTTCTCTCTCTATTCTCTCTCTCTCTCTCTCTCATCGCCACCGATTCCACCATGTCCGACGAGGAATGGGTCGACGTTGCCCTCTCCGATGACTCTCTCGTCGTCGACTTACTTCTTCGCCTCAACCGTCCTCCCTCTCCGCCGCTCCCTCTCGAATGGTCCGTTCGTCAGCCTCGCTCTAAGCCGATTCTTCCTCGCCACGCCTCCGATTCTGCACTCAAAAACTCCGATTCCGCCGCCAGAGCCAGTCCGACCACTCCACTCACTTGGAGCAGCGGCGGATTCGTCGACGCATCCGACGCCGCAAGATCTAAGGTTCCCCTTCGTTTCGGTTTCGGTTTCTCTTTTTTCGGTTGTGTTTTCGTTTTGATGTTCTCAGTGAGTTCGTGCCAATAGACGAAAATACCCCTCCGTCGGCGACTTGTCAGAGTCTTTTCAAAATTACGAATCTACCCATCTTTTTTCCCCCCCAACGCCGGCGACTTTTCCGGCCATTTTTTTCATAAATACCGGAATACCCATTTCAGCCAATGATGAAATGAGACGACCCATTTTCCCATATTCTCCAAATGGGTGACCTCTGTTGGACGCAAATGGGTCAAAAAGAGTGGGTAGTAATGGGATTCTAAAAAGGGCATTTTGGTAATTAGAATACTACACAACAAAAGAAAGAAGCCACAAGCCAATGTAAAGAGTCAAACCCCATTCCTCTCTCCATTAGGCCCAATAAACTCCACCTGGAATATGGATATTATGGATATCCCCCAAAAGTAATAGTCAAACCCTAGACCTCTACTACCACTAGGGTCATTTTCGTCATTTCACCCCCCAAAAGCTTAAAGGGCCCTCTTTATCGGTGGCGTGTTTCCGTGGCAATGAAGTCTGTGTGTGCAAATGGTGTTGGTGGTTGTGCCCTTTTTATGTTGGTTTATCAAAATTATACCCTAAACTTCAAAATAATCCACTGTGGTCGTTTCTATCTCAACTTTGTAGTTTTGCTTCATCTCTACCCTTCACTTCCCTTTAATCTGACAAAAGTTTCTCTTTTTTTCTTTTTTAATGGTTTTGATATATAGATTCTTTGGTATGGTCAAAAGGTCTTCAGTGTTCTTTTTTTAAATGGGGGGGGGGGGGTTCAGTTGTGTTCTCTTCCATGACAGCCTGTGATCCTAAACTTTTCCCTCCTTTTTCTTATAAAACATAAATTTTTGTGTCTGGAAAATGGTACACCAATGTTTTTTTTGAACCCCATTTTGATAAACCAGAAACTAAACTTGATGGTTGATTTTGGCTGATACTTTTCTTTCCCCTTTAAACCTCATTAAAGTTACTTGGTCTAACAAACTTATAGCTTCTTCATTGTGTGTTTGGTGGGGGGAAAGGGCCCCAGTTGTGGAAAAAAATAAGATATAAAAATCCAACTTGTGAAATGGGGCATCTCTAATTCAATGCTTTTTCTTGATTGGTTGTATTGGTAGTGGTATTAGTGGATATGATTATTAGAAGTAGTTGTTTTGTTAGTAATTAGGATAAAATTGCTGGTTTCATGACTTTTAAGTTTTATAAGTTGACTAGGTGATGAGTTTTGAATGGTATGTTTGCAGATTGCTGGTAAGAGTGAAGTAGTTGCAACAGTGAAGAGGCCTAGAAAGAAAAAAGTATGGTTTTTTATCTATCAGCCAGGAAATTCCCAATTCCCCACTTTATTCTTTCTTTCTTTGTTTCTTCTTGCTTTTGTTTTTTCACCCTTATCTTTTCCCTCTTCCCTTTTTGGTTAGTGTGTTAGATTCTGAGTTTATTTCCTTTATGGTGTATCCATTAGCCATATACTCATATTAGCTTTAGTTTGTGTTCTGGATAATGCTGATTATTGTGTTCATGGTGGATGGCAGACACTAGGAGAACTTAAAGAGGAAGAAGTTTTGCTATTAAAGGAAAGGAGAAGCTTGAAAGATGTATGTTTACTTTCTTTCTGTAAAAATATGAGAATTGTCGTTAACTATTGCTGGTTTCGGTCGTCTTCTTGCTTAAGTTTTTTCCTTTTATAAGGGCAGGCCTTGGCTACCTTGAGGCTCTCTGTGGAAAAACAAAGAGCTATGAATGGAAGCTTGAAGAAAATGAAGGTGAATCTTATATTTTCATATTCTCCTTATATTTTTCTCTTTATTGGGGAAGTTGCATTTACTACTCATACCTACTAGAAATTATTATGACTGAAAAGCTTCTGCTTCTGCTTTCTTACTTTTGTTTGCCTTTGCCCCTTTTGCTATGTCCTTTTTGCTGATGTTTGCATCTGTATATTGAGATTTACGGTTCGTGGTAGAGCTCAAGTGGAGAATCAATCCAATAGCTTGTTTTCTAAGTGAGTGTTTAAGTGAGTTAAGTGAGTGTTTTCTCAACAGATTCTTTGTTTTCTAAATAGTTCTCAAGTAGTCTAGTTTTTTTGTTTTTTGTCTTCTTAAACTAAAAGTAAGTACTTTAATTGGGTAGTCTATGAGGAACAACTTTAGTTCTGGAAAAGATGCCATTCTTAGCAACAAAGCAAAAGAAAATGAGATTGATACAAACTGTTAACCAAACAACGATAGCTATTTTTGAAGGAGCAATACTTGGTGGCAGTCCTCAGCCACATCCATTTTCTGCAGCCCACTCCAACCACTGTAAAAAAAAGATTAAAAAAATATTTGAGAAAAAGAGAGAAAGAATAGTTTGCCATGTGGCAAACTATGGTTGGATAACTGGGTGGGCAGTAGAAGGTGGGTGCAACCTGAGAAGTACTTATTCTTTTTCTTTCTGAAAGCTTCTTCTAAACAGATACTTTGATGTTGCCACAACTAAAAGTCATGTCACATGTGAGGCAGGTGTCTTGAACACTTGGATATATTGATCTTAACAACTAGATTTTCATTTTTTAACTGATAAATGGAGAACATTGCAAAGAAGCCATCTTGATGTGTTACAGAAGCTAAATTGTTCTTTTCTAAATTCTACAGCTTGATCTCGAGTCACAGCAAGCGATCGAAACGATTGTAACATCTGCTGTTCTGGAGGAGGCAAATTCCGACCAACCTCAACTACAGATGCCACCAAGATCTATATGCAACACTACAGCCATCGGTGTCGCTGCTTTCGGTTGCAATGACGTCGATGCTTCTTACCAATTAACACTGCCAAATGTTTCTTGCAAACTACAGGAGATTGGAACTTTAGGGACCGTTCGTTTATTACCTGATCTCAATTTGCCTTTTCAGGAGGATTCTGGCACCGAGGCCCTATACCGAATGAGCTAGGCAGATTCAACGGTAACGAGCAAATATTAAGCTTCTTTAACCGAGGGACAAAGATCGATGACGACGACTACGACAACATTTGCTACTTAATAAGATGTTGTTCCTTAATCCTAACCCTGTCATAGGCTTGAGTTACTTGTAACTGTAATTACAAAAACCAATTTTCTCAGCTACATATTCATATAACTTCCTTTTTCTCCCTTTCCATAGTACCTGAAAAAATCGAGATCAGGACCATGTCGAGACCCTGAAAAAGCCTTTAGCTCTTTAGTTATATTATTCATTCACAGGTTTCTGCATCTGCTAATATTCTTTGGAGCCAACCCTCCCCCTCTCCTTCTCCCTCATCTCACACTCAAAAGAGATTGATTACAAACACTGTAATTATTATTGGATAAATGCAAACAAAATTCTATGTTCTCCACATCTAATTATTAATGATAGAATTGCTATGTCATTTCAAAAGAGTTCATTTCTTTTTCTCTTCATCAAATGTATGACCATAGAGCAATCCTTGCACAATTTACAGAGGCCTAATAAATCTTCAAATTTGAAAGATCCATAAGCACTAATGACCCACAAAAGTTTGAAGGTTCACTTACTTTTTTTCATTTTCAAGTCCATGACAACGTGGAGATAATTGTATAGAAACCAAGGAAAAATATGGGTACGTATATTTTCAGACAAATAGAAACATGTATGGGTTTAGGGAAAGGATCCCCAAACCAAATAATGGGTAGCTGTTGTTAAATCAGGTAGAATACTTTATAAAATGAGTGGAGTAGCCGAAAATATAGTCAAAAAAGCTATTTCAATAGCGGCATCCAAAATGCCTATAAGAACTTGGGATAGAAATGTAGAATCAAAGGAAAGCGGTCTTTGTTTGAGATGGAAAAAAAAAAAAAACAATTGCAGATTTCTTTTTTTTGGAAAAACTTTTTTTTTTTTTTTACTTCGCCATTTGCATTGAAAGAAAAGATTCCAAAATAATATGATTTAACTTCAAACCCTTTTGAATGTGGCAGATAATAGCGGAGCCCGAGAATTGATGTGTATTCGAATCATAGGGGCTAGTAATTGACGATATGCTCATATTGTAATCAAGAAAGCCATCTTAAATACACCTCTAGAAAGATCACAAGTGATCAGAGCTGTAATTGTACGTACTTGTAAAGATACACTTGTAAAGATCACAAGTGATCAGAGTTGTAATTGTACGTACTTGTAAAGAGAAAGACAATCAAACAATTCCCAATTATGGTCCTTGTGGATTTGATCATCCATATAATATACAAAAAGAAACTCCGGATATTTGATATCTTTCTCTTTGAATGAGATCTCAATTTCAGCGATGGTTTCATTAGATATCTTACAATTGGAATCTTTTTTTTTCCCGATCCAGTTCTTCCACCACCGTAAACCCCAGTTAGATTGAGGCATGATACACTTTTTAATTATTGGGAGAATCCAAGTACTCTCTTTCGGATCCAGGAAAGAGCTTTCAGAGAATTTTTTTTCCTTTAAAAAGATACAAGAGCGAAACAATCAACCAAGATTTTTGCTCTTTTGGTTATGTTATCAACCGTTATAATTTGTTGGGTCATCTTCTTCTCGATTTTGTCTTACTCCACTATTTATTTATTTTATTTCAGTTGCAAGGGTTGTCCAGAACGTGGATTTTCATTGCAGAATTTTGATTTCATATAGTTATAATGAGGTATGGCAGACAAATGATAATCATATTTAATTAAGTTAATACTCATTACTAACAAGAGAAGTTCTTTTTTTCCCCAATTGGGTCTGGTAATTTTCAACAAATACCTCGTAGCTTGTACAAAAATAAACAAATAATGGAATATTAGATTTTTTGTTTCTTTTAAATTGGGTAAAAGAAAACATTGCCCTCATAGGCTTTTTATCTTCCATTTAACCTTTTGACTGAATTTGTAATGTTTTAACTAGTTGACCAAGTTCCCATAAGTCTCATTTATTTCATTCTTCCCTTTTAAGTTTAACAGGACAAGGGATGAGGATTTAAATCTTAAATATGCATTGATTAGTTACATTACAACAAATTGATTCCATGTCAAAACTATGAACATCGAACTCATAATCTAATTTAAAAAAGAAAAATTTGTAATAATTATACATCATCTTAACACCTCATCAAACATTCAAAATTTTCTTCTCTCTATGTCAAAGGAAAAAAATGAGAGTTTTGTATGGACGATTCAAATTCTCAGTCCAAAATGGTGTTTAAGGGTCTTAAAATTATATATCATGGAGCATGGAAATTCAAACAATTTACCACATCTAAATAACGACCGGTGACGATTCATTTTCCTATGACAAATTGATTTTGTTCTTAGAGAACCACCAATCCCTTCACTAGAAACGACTAATTATGCTATCCCATTCAAAGTAGCAATCATGAAGCTCGTCAAAATGGTGGGAGAAGCCTAGAAAAAGGACTATCCCATACTTGGCTATGCCCATTCTATTGAGGGTCGATGATCTTCGAATCAATTTTATTTTTTTTGGACCGTAGACAATAGTCAAACCATCAAAATAATTCTCATTCCCCGCCACAATCTCGACCAACTTGTTGAAGGAAATCTTCCTACCCAAATCTCGATTATGGAATTTGGATCCAACCCACAGGCTCATCTAAAGGCTAATTACAAGCACGCATGCCTAATTTTATTTCACTTGAGTGCTACTCAAGTTTGTGGGATGCTTGGGTTAGCTTTCAATTTATGAATTTAAGATATCAGATACTATAAGTTGATTTTTTTTTTTATAAAATATATTTTAGACGTAAATCATGAAGATTATCTCTCACGAGCATGGAATGTTATTATCTCGAGAAAAGTTCATGTCAATTAGACCTACTTTTATTTTTGATATTATCTAAAAAAAAAGCTCATGTCAATTAGACCCACTTTTGCTTTTGATTTAACTAACTATATTTGTAGATAATTTAATGTAGTCACTCACCGTCTAGCTAAGGGGTCTCTAAGAAGGGGTGGGCTCAATTTGATGTCAATTATTGTACTTTATTTAGCTAGATTCCCTTTTACTTCAATTTAATATATTTTATTTTTCTTTATATATATTATATATTTATTTGAGTAAAAATGAACAAAACGTTACACTTAATTCCTAGTGTTACTTCATTTTACGGTAAGAATTCTACATCAATACTGATTTTTTAAAATTTGTAATTGATAGTTTATCTATTGAAATGTTCATATTGACTCAATATTGAGATTTGAATTAATACATAATGTTTGGGTCATTTTGTATCAAGGATATAATTTATATTTAGAAATGACAAGATCAAGGAAAAGTGTGATTCAGACCGAAGGTGGCAACTAAAAACCGAAATGAACCTAAGAAAAGACGTTGGTGCAAGTCTGCCTTGATCCTGCCATATGTCTAATGGGGTATGCTTTACACATGTCCCGATCCAAAGTAACATTTTAGATCCAAGATATGGCCTAAGGGTGATGCTTGGACCAACCTAATCGGGTACACCCCTTGTTCCGATAGGTTATCTACTTATCCTAAAGTGACTCAGAAATCTTAGAAAATATTATAAGTCAATTTTTTCTATAAATACATCATTATTATTTCACATGAGGTAGCTTGAGTTATACTCTCAATCTCTCTAGCTTCCACACTTTTTCAATGTATCGAGCATCGAAGTAGACGTGGCAAACACCACATCAGTGTGCAAGTTTTCTCTTTTACAGGCTGCATACTTTTTCTTTTCAAACAAATACACTATTGGTATCATGTGAAGGTTAAGTGTATTTTTTTCTATCCAAAATTTGACATCAATACAACATAATAATAATAATAATAATAATAATAATAATAATTATTATTATTATTATTATTATTATTATTGTTAATGGAGATTTAAAGGTCAAATCAATAAAAAGAAATTCTAAAAATGAGTTTATGTACATTTATTGCCATTCATTTCTCCTAGCCGTTTAATAATTACATGTATATCTTTTCAATTGAATTATGAATTTAATTATGACTCAACAAAAGATAAAGTTGGCCCATTCATTCATTCATCAAATATTCCTTTTTTTTTATAAGAAAATAAAAAAATCATTTGAAATGATTAATTTAATGATTAATCACTAATTCAAATCTATACCATTAAAATTATTTTCAAGTAGTATATTCTTAACCATTCTATTCAGCTGGTTGTACAAAAGAAAAAGTTGGAATATAAAAATTTATTCTGGTGTGGAATCAAATATTCATTATTAAATATATAAGATTATCACTTATTCATCGCTGAATTTATTTGGTTGAATTATTTTGTTATATTCTTACATGTTTATTCTCCTATTTCTTTCCAATCTTATGTTCGTGATAATGATCAAGTGATAGTACATATTGTTTCTAATCCTATATCCACCCACAAACAAATTAGGTCATGTTTTATTTAAAACATTTGTAACATTAATGTCTATCCTAGCAAAAACATCCTTAAACAAGGGTCCTAGACACAAGTAAACAGTGAAAAAATATTTTGTTTTTTTGTTTTTTTATTTTTTAAGGTTAGAAATAATGTTTGTTGGTTTAGGCAAATATGGGTAAGGATGCAATTACTTTGGATTCCCACATTTATAAGCACATGGATGTTTTTCTTCCAATAATGGGTTTCCCTATTGAAGGATATTATAATATACATAAACACATTTTCTACTTTTTTTTTCCTTCTCTCTTTTATATCAGTTTAACTTGTGGACAAAATAAAGTGTCCTTTTTTTTTTTTTTTTCTCCAAATTATTCAATTATTAAAAATTGAAAATTGAAAAAAAAAAAATATAAAGAATAAAAATAAAAATGAGAGAAGAAAGGTTGAGTGGGAGCAGGTAGCCCACTGCGTATCTGTCAGTGTAGGAAGTTTGGGATTCTTGTTGGGTTTATTATTACTATTATTATTTTCTTTTTAGCTTCTGATTATCAACGTAAAATGCACTCAACCAATTTATTTTTATTTTTTCATTTTCTTCCTCTTTTTTCATACCTACGAATAGGGGTGAGTATGATAGACCGAAAAAACAAGTCGACCAATTTTAGAGGTCGATAGATTTCGATTTTAAAACAATTAAAAAAAATTAAAGAATAAAACGATCATCCCGACCGACTTTTACTCCTTGACGGTTTAGATCGATTTGAACATTTACTAAATTGACCATAATCGGTTCAGTGACAATTTGATTGGATACTCCGACCGATCAATACTACCTATAAGTTGATTAATTCAAAATTCAAATTTTTAAGAATTTAATATTTGTACTTGGATAAAGAAATAATGTGAAAATTACTTTTTTTTTTCTTTTAGTCTAGAGTTATTACAAATATGTGTATTTGATTTTGAGTTTTCAAAATGTTAATTTTTAGTTGTTTTTGAATTTTTAAGAATGGGTTAAAAAGTTGTAAAGTGATTATTTTATAATTTTATAATTATATGATATTGCAACTTAGAAAAATAATTTGGGATTAGATATATATTTTTTTTAAAAAATTAAAATGTCACATAATTATTTAAAATACTATGAAAACTTCTTCTGTGACTATTTAAACATATTCTAAAAGATTTGAGGACTAAAAAGTATCTTTTTTCTTGAAAAAAATAGTATATTTTAAAAATACTTGAACTAAATGCACATATTCTTCAAAATTTTGGGACTAAAAATGTAGGTCCCATTTAGTAACTATTTTGTTTTTCATTTTTATTTTTAAAAATTAAGCCTATGGATATTATTTTCACATCTAAATTTTGTCATCTTTTCATCAATATATATATATATTAAGTTTTTTTTGTTTTGAGAATTTGGCTAAGAATTCAACCAATTTACTTAAAAAGATACAAATAAGAAATATAGAAACGGGGTGTAGTTTTTTAAATAACAATAATACAATAGATTGAATGAGTGAAGGAAAATAGACAGCATTGTTTTAGATTTTATTTTCATATTTAAACTCTTCAAATTACTTATGTTAGTTCTCTAGTCATTTTAAAAAGAAATTATGTTAGTCTTAAACTTCCAAAATATCTAATTTAATATATGTTCTACTTAAATAATTTAATCATTACTATTATTTTATCACTTAATATTATCCACATAATATGATAATACTCAATA
This sequence comes from Benincasa hispida, assembly GCF_027475165.1. Classification (NCBI taxonomy): domain Eukaryota; kingdom Viridiplantae; phylum Streptophyta; class Magnoliopsida; order Cucurbitales; family Cucurbitaceae; genus Benincasa; species Benincasa hispida. Next base: position 10,845,003 of record NC_143486.1, read on the forward strand.
TGCAGCTTTGTGTGGCTCAAGTATGTGCGATATCATGTTAATACATAATTAAAGTCATATTTTTCCTCTGTTAAACAATTACATAAAAAAAAAAAAAGAGAGACTAAAATAATTACTTTTAAAAAAATTTAAAGTTAAAATATCAAAATGGAATTTTTATAGGAGTTACCAATGAAATTTCACTTTTTTCATAATGATTTGCAATGACTTCAAATATACTTTTGAAAAAAAATTAAAAAGGAGAAAGAAAAAGTAAATTTCTTTTTGAACCTAAAAAAATGGCTTTTTGAAGGTATTATTTTGGACCATGGATTGTGATTTTAATAGACAATGATCACATGAGAATTGTGAGATGTCACAAGTAAAAGCAACATATTATCTCATTTCTCATCAACAGACATTAATGCCATTGTAGGTTCCACTTAATTATTATTTGCCCCAAAAATAAAGCTATATTACTAATTATAATTTGATTTTAATTTCTCAAAAAAAAAAAAAAAGGTAAAGTATTATTTATGTATCATTTTTCTTAATTTGTACCCATGATTAGCAAAATATTATGTATTTATTTATTTATAAAGTCCTATTTTTTAAAGGAAAAAAAGTAATGAACAAAGAGACATTGTTTTAATGAGAATTAGAGTATGTTTTTGTAATTATATTAAAACGATAGACAAATAGCATTTATTTACTATTTATTTTTTTGGAAATTTTCCAAAATAAAAAAATAAAAACAATTATTTACATAAAATAAAAAAATTTAATCATTTTAGATTTCTATTAGTTTCTATCATCGATAGACTTTTATCCACCTCTACTAGTGATAAACCTATATCAATTTCTATCATTGATAGATGCTGTTTTTTTACTATTTTTATAAATAATTTGATATTTTTTTTATCTGTGAGTTTTTTTTTTAAAATTTCTTCGAAATCATTAATAATTAAAACAATTTAAAAATGTAATAAGATCATGAACAATAAAAGATCTTACGCATAAGAAATAATGATGATGTTGATTTAAAAATAAAGGTGTTAACTTTATCCATTTTCAAGGCAAAATTAAAAGGGCAAATAGGAATACTAAATTTGATTAATAACGAATTCGAACTTTCCATAAGGTATAAAAAGAAAGAAAGAAAGAAAGAACAAAGCAATTTAAACCATTTTATTGAAATTTTCAAAATCATGGGGTGGCCCAATGAGCAGTAAAAGCAAATTAACCAATCAAATCTAATATTTTTTAATGTTAAATTACAAAAATACCCCTGCTACATTTTTTTTTCTTCGAAAGTTAGCAATTTTATCACAAACGTATCAAAATTATCATTAAAGTAAAAAATATATTCGAAAATTGAAGAAAGGTTAAAACTTGAAATAGTATTATGATGACCCAAAACAAAAATTAAGATTTGAACACTGTCACATCGGTTCCAAATTACAATTTTCACCTAAAAATCTGATTAATATTTTGAAATGTGGATAAAGTATGTGTTTTTATTTTTCAATTTTGCTGGAAAAAAGGGGAAAAAAAAAAAACTTAGCCCTGTCAAGTTTTGTCCACTCTCCACAACCCCACATATTTAGCAAGGTCCCTTCCTCCATGTCCATTTCAAAATTTTTACCCTTTTTCCACAACTGCTTGAAAGTTTTGAAACCTAAAAATATAAAGAAAAAAAAGTGCTTTCTTGGTTTGGCTGAAGCAGTTCTTTGTCTGTTGTGTGGACAGAGTGAAGAAGGGAAGAGAGTGTTCAAATGGGAGAGAGATTAGGAGGTTTTGCTATGAATCTTCTTGGTATTTTACTTCCCATGTGGGTTTTCTATCCCTTCTTCCCAATAATTGATGCCAGACCACTCCTTGCTGGGTTTTCAATTTCTAGTTCTACCACTGTTTTTGCTTCTCACACACAACCCATCTCTCTCATTGTTGCCAAAATGGAAGCTCAATCCCCAGGTTTTTCTCCTCTCCTCTTCTCTTCTGTTCTTCCCTTTGTTTCTGTGCTGCATGTTTCTTTGATTTCATCAATTTCCTCAGCTGTGTTTTGAAGGGATTTGAGTTTTGCTTTGTGTTCTGTTTGAAATTTGAAATTTGAAATGCTACTAACTAGAATGTTTCTCTCTTTATGTGGGGAAGGGGGTGGGGGTGGGGGGTGAAAATTACTTGTGTTATTCATGGGGCATAAGGTGAAAGGTCTATGAGTTTTCAATTTCAAAATGGGAACAAGAAGAAAAGGTCAAAAAATTATAGGACAGTTTATGTATATGGACAATATAGTGAAGAGATTTTTAACACTTTTTGTTTATTGCTGGTCCCTAATGTCTTTAAAATACTGCATTTTAATGTCCAATTGTTTGCCCCGTTTTGGTGTGTTGTGTTCATTGTAGCTTTATATTTGTGTTGTTCAAGCTCATTTTGTTAACATACAGGAGTTGCAGAGGTTAAAGTAGTTCACCACCAAGATTTGAACAAGAGAATTCTTATAGCATTGATTATTTCTTCCACTCTTCTTGGAGTTATACTGCTGTTCCTTTTGTGTTTTTGGATATATCGTCGAAAAACGTCGAACATTGATGATGGAAAATGTCAAAAGAATTTGGGTACTTTCCTTTCCTATTAGTTTGATTGAACTCTTTTGTTGCTTTCTAATCAGTATGAATGTACACCAACTTATAATCTTGTTTTCTCTTTGTCGATGATTCAAAGAGGCTTCGAAAGGGACGGCGCTAAATCCCATCATATCGAGATTTAACTCTTTGAGGTTGGCTAACTTTAAAGGTTCGGTTTCCACCATCGATTATAAACTGTTGGAAGCAGCAACTGATAACTTTAGCAAAAGCAATATTTTGGGTGAAGGCGGTACGGGACATGTTTACAAAGCTTGCTTCAATGATAAATTGCTGGCAGCTGTGAAGAGAATAGAAAATGGAGGACCGGACGCTGAAAGAGAATTCGAGGTTAATCGATCAAATGTCTATTACTTCCTTGCTTTTTGTGTTCATGTTTGTGAATTTCTTCTTGAAGTGCTTTATTTATAATTTGGCAGAATGAGGTGAACTGGTTGTGTAAAATACGACATCAAAATGTAATCAAACTCTTGGGGCACTGCATTCATGGCGAGACACGGTTCCTCGTTTATGAGATGATGCAAAATGGATCTTTGGAGTCTCAATTGCACGGTATGATTCTCTTTTCTTTCATTCCTTTTCTGGTGTGAATGAAAATATGACGTGTCAAGGGCCGAGAATTTTGAACACAATCGACTTATCATTCCACACTTATTGTTTCATCTCTTAGGACCATCTCATGGATCGGCTTTAACTTGGCATATCCGGATGAAGATTGCTGTTGATGTTGCAAGGTAAATCCATCATTCACTTTAGATTGCTCTTGCTCTTCTTTTTCTGTATCAACATTCAATGTAGAAGAATCACCACTGCTTACATTATCAGAGGTTTGGAATATCTTCATGAGCATCGAAATCCTCCTGTTGTTCATCGGGATCTGAAATCGTCGAATATCCTTCTAGATTCAGACTTTAATGCCAAGGTATGATCTTCACACAACCAGTTGAATTTCCCAATTTAGTTCGTAGCTAAAACTTTGAGAAGGTTTCTCACTCAATCAGTTTCCTTGCTTCAGCTCTCTGACTTTGGCCTTACTGTAAACTTGGGATCTCAAAATAAAAACATAAAGCTCTCGGGAACTTTAGGTTATGTCGCCCCAGAATACCTTTTAGACGGTATGCAAATCCTCTGAAATTTTGATGTTGCCACCATAAGAACTTGAAAGTTTGTTATTCGTTTTGAGTATCAATTTTCTGACATGAAAACCATGTCCATGGCCACTATTTTCCAGGTAAACTAACAGATAAAAGCGACGTCTATGCGTTTGGAGTCGTTCTTTTAGAGCTTCTGACCGGGAAAAAGCCCGTCGAGAAGATGGGACCTACTCAATCCCAATCTCTAGTTTCATGGGTATGTTATATTTTTCTTTCCCAACCAGTTTTTTTCTCGTATATCAATTGTAATCAGCTTCTTGATGAATCTCATCCAACCAAATGTAGGCAATCCCACAGCTCAGTGACAGATCAAAGCTACCAAAAATTGTCGATCCTGTTATAAGGGACACGATGGATTTGAAGCACTTATACCAAGTTTGTTCATTTCTTTATTCTTGTTCAATCTGTTGATGCTTTTTTCAAGCCATGCTTAGCCGCTACTAAATTCAAACAGGTTGCTGCTGTAGCTGTTTTATGTGTACAATCAGAACCGAGTTATCGACCATTAGTTACCGATGTTTTGCATTCTCTCATCCCTCTTGTACCTGTAGAGCTTGGAGGATCTCTAAGAATTACAGAACCTCTGCATCCAAAAGTGCCTTCATCAACCCGCTGAATGATCGGAGTAAACTGAATTCATTGCTTAGTTCAGTCACATAATACACGGGTCGAAAGAAAAAAGGTTCCATTTCGTGTCATCGAGATGCAGATTTTGGTGTTACAAGACAGTTTACTTTTTTTTTTTTTTTTTTCCCTTCTTCCCCCCCCCCCCTTTATTGCCATTTATGTAACTCTGTTTTATCTTGATCAGATGCTGTCTTTTGAAGATTTACAAATGAAAAATATGTTCTTGGGAGGCGGCAGCTACTCTTGCAATCTTTAGCAGCTGTAAGAAAAAAAAGGGGAAAAAAAAAGATTTTGTTTATGAGCTTCAACTTCAACTCCTCAAACTTGATAGACAAGCCTATATTTCACTACTTCATATGATATGAAGTTATTATTGTTCACCATTGCCAAGTAGAAAAGAAACAAAATAATAATGAAATTTCAATTTCAATTTCATGATCTATAGACTCAATGAATTTATGTGACAAATTTTAAATCAACATGTCTTCTAAATTTGTCAAATTGTTTCAATGTTTACTTTGAATTTTCAATTTTATCCAATTGTAACTTAGAAAAGTAATTACAATCTTAACCTCCAATTTGAAAGTGTTACCATTTTTATTCTCTAATGAGCTTTCATTTGAAGCTGGTTAAGAGTTTATTCAAGCATATAAAACATACATAGTTTATAAAATTGATAAACTTTTGTTAAATTCTCTCAAACTTGACAAAGTTCTTCGAGTGTTAATTTGTGTAAAACTTAATATTGTTGAAATTAGGTTGAATTTAATGAGTGAACAGGATAAATTAAATGGAAGATATAAATTAATACATTCAATTAAAACACCTTTTAAAAAAATTAAAAATTAGAAAAGAAGGTCCTATCAAGCGATGAACCTATGTCACTGCATTCAAAGTCTAGAGTGCTAAATACTAAACCATAGAATAAATTTGATTAAATTGAAAGTTTAAATGAAAATTAACGGAATATGACCAAGTCTAAAGGTATCTATTTATTTTTATTTTTTTGAGAAATTGAAAGTATGTACTTTTATGAAAGGGAAAAAGGGGAAAAATGATCGGCACTAAAAATGTTTTGGTGTCTTAGTATTCTTTCATTTTTACTGTGTCGTCTTTTCCTTTTACAGTGTCATCTTTTCAAATGGTACTTTATAGTAATTTCGCAATGATCGCAAAGCGAACTCTGTCTTAGGCTGAAGTTAATGGGCCTTTTACTAGTTGGCTAGACCCAAATTCAAAACACAAATGAGTTACGAGGGCATTGCAAATATAGCACACACTAAAGTATTGCTAAATATAGCACAACACAAAAAAAATTATAAATATTTTAAAATTTAAATCTAATTTTCAGAGGCTATCTGTGATAGATCATATTTGTATCACTAATAAGAGTTTATTGCATAGTCTATCACTAATAGACTTTATTATAATAGTTTTTTTTTTTTTAAATGTTACTATACACTTAATTACTATCCCTAAAATCAAACCATTAGAACCACCTAGTTATTAATAACATACGTACTCTTTGTCAAAAGAAAAAGAACCCACAATAGGTCAAAATTTAAATTTAGTCTATGAGTTTTCAAATTTCATAAAAATTATGGTTCTATTAAACCCAAAATTAAAAACGTAAAGTTTTATTAGATATAAAATTTAAATTCTCATCTAATAGATCAATTAAATTCGAAAATTTGTGATATTTCAAAGATCTATTACGAAAAAAAAAATGAAATTTAGAGATATATTAGATACATGGACTAAACTTGTAATTTAACCTAACAAATTAAAACTATTTATTTATGTATGTATATATGTGTATCTATATAAGTTGTAAAATTTTACTCTAAAATATTGCATATGTACAATAATTAACATGAATATTAGGTTAATATATGAATCTAATTAAGTTAAAATGAGTATAACTATATTGACATATGAACGTATCAGTGACCACGAGATATGTGGTTCAAATCTCCTCTCCTTATTTTGTACTAAAAAAAACAATTGATTAATTTATATGAATAAAAATTACAACGTTCAATGAAGGTATTAGAAACATTTTCCAGTAGTTGATAGTTGTCATCCCACTTTCATAACTATAACTTTATATTGAAAAATTAAAATTTTAAAAGTTTGATTATTAGATTAAAATTATATTCATATCAGGTACAACAAATTATATTAGAATATATAAAATTCAAATTCAAATCTTCATTTTCTTGATACGTGAAAATTTAATCTTAAAAAAGAAAAAATTAACTTATAAATTTCAAGGTGTATTTTTAACTTTTTCGAGTATTTAATTTTGAAAATTAACAACTTTATAAAAAATTGAAGTGTTTGAACTTTTGAAACACTTGCAAAATTTATTTTAATAAAAAAAGATTAAATAAAAATGACTTTTTAGAAAAACATTTTTTTCTCTAATTAATCCAAACAATACCATCAATTAATTGAAATCTCTTTACACCTTGTTTGGTACCTTTTATAAGGAAAACAAATAAAACAAAGATTATTTTGAATTTCTTATTAGAGGCATTTGGACACAAACTATCCTAAGACTACAATAACCACCCCTTACTATAATAAATATTATTTTGTAGTTTCTAATTAGCTACAATCATTATTATTTCAAAACTTATATTTGCTACGGTAGTTAATATTTGCTACACTTTTTACTATTGTACATTCATCATTTTTTTTTATTCTTGGCTACAGTGTTTACTATTTTTTTCTCAGACTAAAATAGTTTACATCTCAAATATGTATTAAAAAATAGAGATGTCCATGGGACGGGGCGGAGCCGGGATGCCATTCCCCATCCTCATCTCCGCTCCCTATTTCATTCCCTATCCCGTGAAATTTTCCATGGGGATCGGGTTCCCCGCGGAATTTTTTCCCTTATTTTTTTTTTTAAAAATCCAATTAATTTAAATCACTAATGTGAGTAAAATTTAATTAAATAATTAACTTTATTACTAAATTGTTTATTATGGTTAGTTTTATATGACATTTTGAATTTAAAGATAAATTACTCAAAGTTTGCCCTAAAAAAACTAATTAACTTTTTTAGTAGAAAGAAATAAATATAAATCAAATTATTCAAATATATAATCTAAATTTAAATATTCAATTTAAACATATTTATTTCCTTTCTAATAAATAATCAAATTTGAAATTTAAATGTAATATTTATATAATAATAATAATAATAATAATAATAATAATAATAATAATAATAATATAACATTAGATAACTATACTAAATAAACATATAGAAGCTAATCGAGGCGGTGATAGGGGATAGGGCGGGGGCAGATATTCCCCGCCCTCATCCTCCTTTAGCTCATGGGGAATTTTTTCCTCCACTCCCTGCCTAATCGGAGAATCTTTGTCCCTGTAGGAAGACATCTCTACTAAAAAATAAGTAAGCGTAATTCCTCTTAGACAATAAAATATGTAGACATGAGGAGAAACGTATTCGCTAGTTATATCATTTGCGCCTGAATTTCAAGACGTTCTTTAACACATACTATTATAACCGAATCTAAAATAATCTATCTTTCAAATACAAACTATTATAACCCAACTATAGTAATCTAGAACTACAATAACCACTCCTTATCCCAAACGTCCTTTATAATTTAAAAATGCACAGGTAAGCAACCAAAAAATGGAAGTATATAGTAAGAAATTATAGGTTCAAAGTCATCCCTATGAAAACTTTTTAAACATGTGTGGATTGTGTATATTCAAGAGAAGAATTACAATTTCAAATTTTAATGATTGAACCATACTCACATAGGTAATACAAATCAACTAACTTCTACTCCACAAACTATATTATATTTGTCCTAAGAACATTCATTTGTGTTATTTATGGCAGTTGTTGGATTTATATTTATTCTCAAGTTGCACACAATTAGGCTCAAACTTTTTATATACATATTAAGAAAGGTATAAACTTCTCAAGCACAATATACCAAAAGCTTCACTTCACAATAGTTTTCTATTCTTTTCACAAACAAAAGCAATATATAGACCAATTCCTAGGAATATTAAATTATAGGGTAGGATAAGGTAGGGGCAAGTTTAGGGGTTATACTAATTTGGCTAAATATATGCTTCCATTTCTCCATCTTTAATAAATATTGCATTCATCATTGAACCCTATAATTCTTAAGCTACAATTCTCTTACCTTGACTTGTACATTATTCTTGATAAATTTTGGTATTTTCTATATATATTTTTAGGGTTTTATTTCATTTTTATCTTTATACTTTCAAAATGTATAATTAATCTTTTATTTTTAACTTTAGTTCATTTCAATTTGTTTCTAAGGTATATGTTTTGACTAATTCATATACTCTTAAAAAATGACTATTTTGATCTTTATTTGCAAAATTGAAACAACATTCTATAAACAACAAATTTGTTATGTCAAGAAAATGATTGGAGTCGAGCATTGTGTAGAGATTGTGATAAAAAAATGAAGAACGAAAATCTATATTTAAAGATATTATTGGAGCAGGAAACTCACATGTGTTTGTCATCATTGTGGCCCTTCATGGCTTGTCTATCGGCCCACTTCTCTAATTTGATCTCTTTCTCTTAATCGACCTACATGAGAGTGCACTAGTATAGTGTTGACCTGACGACTCTGATGCTTAAATTACTACAAGGAGTACATAACTCTACTAAACATAGAGATCAATAAAGTTGGAGGAGTTTACTTCTTCTCCTTGGGGGTTGTCGAATGTAACTATTAATAATGCACTTCTTCTGACACTTGTTTGTGGGTTGTGTAATGCTGACAATGTAAAGAAGATTACTATTACTATCTTAAAGGTTGTAGAGTGCTAGGCCGAGCACAACTAGGTTATTTCCTTCGATTCGGTTTGGTAATCTTGAAACTTGAAGTTCTAACTTTTCTTCTTACGATCCGTGTTTCCATATGTCATCTCTCAATTTCTTTGGACTTGGACTCGTTCATGATTTTTAGATCTTGTATGAGACAATCTTCAACACCCATATAAAAAGACAAAAAAAAGGGTAATAAACATTGAAAATACCCAAATGAAAGTAGGTATTTAAAGAACCTACATTTAATTTATAGATATTTTTTAAGAGAGAAAGATTTGGATTGTGTCTATGGAGAACATGTGGATCCCAAAGGGGAAGAAGGGTAAAAGCCATGTGCTTGTGGTGGCTATGTATATTTGGATAACATGGGAGCCCATGTGAAGGTATGGCTAAGGGAGAAGGAACTAACTCCTTAAAAACACTTCTTTCTTTCTACATCACATTTTTATTCTCATTTTTCATTATATATATATATATATATATTATTTTTTATACATACTTATAAAGCACAGAAGTAGATAAGACAAAATATTTTCAAATGACTCCTTTCTCCAAACAGTATGAAAAAGCCACTTGCTTTTAGATTCATGAATATTTGAAGAACATTTGGACCCTATTGGATAACAATGGATCATTTTAATTTTTTTTGTCCTTTTATTAAAAAAAAAAACTTAGCTAAATACCAAAAAAAAAAACAAAAAGAAGAGTAGGTTAGTATTCTTTAAAATAAAAGTAAATTTTAAAGGAAAATTGACAATTATTTTAAATGACAAAACTATTGTAAATATTTTTAAATATAGCAAAATGTCACTTTTTATTAGTAGTAGATAGTGATAGATATTAATAGACATCTATCAATATTAGTGATAAATACTGATAGATGTCTATCATTATCTATCACTGTAGACAATGATATTTTACTATATTTATAAATAAGTTGGTTCGTTTTCTTATATTTGAAAATAGTGAGAAAAAAAAAACTATGAATAAATAGATAAAAATAATGAAAAATCTTCATTAAACAAACCCCAAAAGACTAAAAAGATAAATTAATATAACTGCCCATCTATATGCAATTTTTTAAAAAAAGGATTATCCAAATTAAACACATTGAAGCCCCAACAAAATAGCCCCAAATTAAGCTAATTATTTGATGGAGAATAAAACTATATATTAAAAGAAAAATTCCCATCTATTATAAGCTCACAAAAATTACACTATGATTGTAAATCATCATTACTCCAACTAATGAGACATCTCTCTCTCTAAAGCTCCATGATTGATGAGCATATTAAGTAACATGGGCATGCATGCAAATCCCAATATACAAATTGAAAAATAATTGAATTAAATTGGGGAATGAATTGAATCTTAGCTTAAGCTAGAGAGTAATGATTATGTTAGGAGGGAAACAAATCATGAAATTGTAATATTAATTAATTAGTTAATTAAAAGGAAATGACATAACATAATCTAAACATATTCATGAAGGCAAATATAAATTGAAGACAAAAATCACATGTGTTTTTTGTTTGTTTGTTTTTCCAAAAGGTTAAAGAGAAAAAAAAAAAAAAAAAAAAAAGGAAAAAAACATGTGGGTCCTAAGTTGTTGGAACTTGTTTCTCAAGCGTGAGTGACATTACCCTATATTTGTGCACTCCCCAAAAAAGCATCATTATTTCTCACTTAATTCTTATATTCACGTCCTTCCAAAAGTAGTCGACAAAGTGCATTTTCATTCAATATTTTCTCTTATGCTCTTCCAACAATAATATTTATTCTCTTATTAACTCCCACGAACTTTCTGTTTTATCTAATTTGATAAAATCTCATAAATATAAACATTTAAAGATGTTTAGTCCAATCGCACCCATAATAAATAAATTTGGGAGGATCTCTTCGGTCAATAGATTTAGATAGCAACTAGAATCTAGGATTTGAAATCAAATCATCACATGATAAAAAAAATGAGATTACGTACAATGAAAATAAAGACGAAGAAAAGTCAAAACGTTCAAAACCCACTCAAAGAATTACTATCTAAACCCATCCGAATCTATTTTATATCCAACACGTTATTTATCTAGTCAGCTATATGTTTAACCTACACAATTAGCTAAAAGCATAGTAGATCACAACTTCTCACTGACACATACATATAGGAAAATTGATGCATATCCAATCCATTATTGATATCTAGTACTACGTAGACTATTTATGAGTTAGTTTCGTTTAAAAAAGATCTTAACTTTCTCAAATTATAGGAACTAAATTTATAATTTAAGAAACTTTATTTTGTTATATACTTTGCTTCTCCAATCAATCAATCTCGTTTTTCATGATTCACTTTCCCTTTCATCGATCATTACATAATCTTCTTCAACGATTGTGATCATCGTGATCTTTCTTTAGATTTCATCCGATAGATCTCATTCACGACTTTTTATTTCTGACCATTTTCACATCTCTAACATTGTAAGGCTTGGTTTTCAAACAAATAGGGAAGGAATGACATTGTTTTGGTGATTTTTAGGTCATAATGTTGGTTATTCTTTTTTCTTTTTTGGGTCTTTTTGGCTGTTAGTTTGAAGGAGAAGGATAGGCATGGTGGGGGAGAGAGTCAAAAAGGTGGGAATTAAGCTGCTCAAAGAACAAGCAAAGCTGTAAAGTTGATTATAAGAAGTGGAAAGCAAGAGGAGAGAGAGAAAAAAGAAATAGACCAAAACATATGAATATATATTTATATGAGAGAATGTCTTGAAGAGAGAGGTAATGGACATTAAAAAGAAAGACTTCATGTTTCTCTGTTTACAAATCCCCATGTGTTCATATTTGGCTTCACTCCATTTCCCATTTCTTGGATTCCTCCATTAATCTCAATCACTTCTTTCAAAAGCAATAAAAGGAGAGGCACATCTACAAACACACTCAACTTTATTTTATGCGATTTTCTACCCACAACTTCCTAAACTACCGACCTAAAAATTTAAAACAGATAAAGGAACATAAATTTAATGTTATATCATCCGACATTAAAAACATTAAAAACCTTGGATCAATATGTTATGAAGAGATTTAGATTTGGTGAGAAGATCTCTCTCAACTTGGATTGCCATTAAAAAAACAGACAGTAGAACCAAGTTTTCTTTTCATCATGCTTCTTTTATTTAATTATCTCTATCTCTTTTTGTTTTTTCTTTCTCTCTCATTTTTTTTTTTGTCTCTTTATCTTTTTTTTTTTTTTTTTTTTTTTAATGAATTTTATAATTTTTTTATGTTTTATTTTTATATAATTTTTAATATCCTCATTTTACACTTTTTCTTTTCCCTTTCTCATGATCCAATGCAGCCACTAACTCAATCAATATGTTTCCCCTAATTTTTTCCTTGTCTTTTCACTTATAAATTACCAACAAACTTTAGAATAACCCATTTGAAGGTGACATCATTAAAATTACATTTCATATGATCCCATATTCATATATATCTACAAAAAGTTATATATAACGTGACAAAATATGCATATTATATTTTGAGAATAATGGGTCGTTTTTAAATTCACTTAATTTCCATAAGATTTCTAATCATCATCATCATATATATGTATATATATATATTACTAAAATCTAGAGGAAATTTGGAGCTACCCAACATTAAAAAGAAAAAAAAAAATTATGTAATAATTTCGAATGATCCGAGGTGTAGCAGTTCTTGTATCATTTGTTCAATATGATCATCTTCAAGAGGTTGAAGGCATTGTTGATGATGAATGTTGTTATTATTATTATTGTCATTCATCTCCATCTGACCTTCGTCGGAGTAGACCCACGTTTCTTCGGGTGTCCACCGACGACCGGTGGTGGGTCCGGCAATGCTCGGTGGAGGGGGCTGGAATCCGGCGGGGTGCTGTTTGTGGATGTGTTTTTTGGCGATTTGGAGTGAGGCTAAATGGCATTTATGTAATTTGGCTATAAGCGCGGCGGAGAGAAGGTTAGAAGAGGAGGATGAGGAATGTTGATCGTTTGGATTGTATTGGAAGTTGGTTCGGGCATTTGGACCGCACATCAACCGTGCTGCCTCGTCGTAAGCTCGGGCTGCATCCTCCGCCGTCTCGAACGTCCCCAACCATATTCTCGTCTTCCTGAAACAATAAAAAAGCTTTTAAGCAACAGCAAACAAGGAAAAGAGTTCATATTTTTAACGTATAAATTATACGATACTTTCTCTGTGAAAATTTGTAGCTCTATTCGAAATGAAGGAAGGAAGAAGAATTACAATAGAGGGTGGCGAATTTCGGAGACCCAAGAGCCCCAATGTCGTTGGCGAACGCCACGATAGCGTTGTTGAGGTCGGGCCATGGATCGGTTGTCGTCGGAGAAGAAGAAGAAGAGAAGTGATAGAGTTCAAAAATTTGGTTGGTGTGTGATAAAGAGTGGGAAAATGGAGAAAGTGAGTGATAGGATGAAAGGAGGGAGAGGAGAAGTATATATATAGAGAGAACTTTTCTTTTTTTCTTTTCTCTCCCTCTCTCTTTCTCTTTTTTCTATTTGGAACCTTTTGTCTCTCAATTTTATTATATATGGGTCCCTCATATTTTGCCTCTTGCTTCTTTCCTTTGTTCTTTTTTTTTTCCCATCCTTTTAACCTTTTCATATGCAAGTCATTTATTTGAATAGGAGAATATATACACACACATGAAGAGCCTTAAATTTTACTTAAAACTATGGTCTCACTTAAAATTTTAGTTAAAATCATAAATTTAGTCCCGAAAACTCTTTCAATTTTGTATTTAATAAATCTTTCAATTTTACGTCTAATAAATCCATGATACCTATCTTCGCAATTTTATGAAGAAAAATAAAGTGTTATCTAGGTTGCACCTATCTTTGTGCAGTTCAGACAGTTATCTAATAATATATATATTTTTTATGTAAAGAAATAGAAAACATGAGATTAGGCTGCATCTAAGAACTCACAAAATTTGTGTTTTTTTTTTTAAGGCTAACAATCGTTTCCTTATACAAAATTAAAACTCAATTTCATAATAAATAAATAATTTTTTTTTCAAAATTTTAAATATGCAGGAATTGAATATATAAAAATTGAAAGTTTAAAATTTTATTGGACACTTTTATTGCATAAAAGTTCAAAGATCAACCTTATAATTTAACTTAAATGTATCATAGTTAGATTCATTATAAATATATGTATTTTGAAATATATCAAACAGGATTGATTCATCAAAGATCGTAGTTATCATATGATAAAGAGTTTAAATTTTGAGAATCAATTAAAACATGATGAATCTATCAAATTAAGGTTGTATATATCTTTGTTTGTCACTTAAAACTAGAAAACCTTATGTTTTGTGCAAGGAGTATGGCCAAAGAACTCGACCATGCAAGATGTTTGATATCCAAAAACCAACAAAAGGAAACATCATTTTCTCTAACAACGATCTCTGGGCCCCCAATTAATTGGTTGAACATATATCTATGCCATTAATAAATCTTATTATACACCCTAATGACATTAAATATGACATAAACTTTTCCACAATGTGTCTATTAACTATAAATGCATGTGGTGGTCCCCCGCACTAATAGTAAACATGTCATGTTCTAACGTTTATTTTGTCACTGGTTTATGTGTCAGTAGACCAATCCAAATATAACACAATGGATGTAATTCCAATAATCATTTGAAAGGTATTCAATGATTCAATTTGCATTTTCGCCTTTGCTGAACTCAAAGGAAAAAAAAAAGAGCATAAGAAAGTCTTTCTTATGTCTATGTATCTTCTTTTTAATGACTTGATCATAGAAACTAACTCCAAACTAAGGTTAACTGTACTTGGACTTAGGGCAAACCTATTGTTGGGTAACCTTCCCTACAAAGTTTTCTAGGAAGTATGTGAGTGAGGTCAAAACATGTCGCAAGGACTCGTGTTGATCTGTAAAAGAGATATATAGTCTCCACTTTAAGAAACAATGCAAGATAAGTAAGATAGCATCGCCAGATCTTGAATATAGGGTCGATGAACCAAGTAAATCTACGCAATAATCTATTATATCCGAAAAATTAAATCATTGGAGAACAAAACAAATAACATAGCTTTTCAACACAAATTTAGAAAAAAAAAAAATGATTTGTTGAGAGAGAGAGAGATATGATGTTAAATGGGAAATGAAGAAGGGAATTAGAGGACATTGGTACATGGCTCACATCATCTCTTATTCTTAACATAGAAACCTCTCCATATGACATTTCACTATGTCAACCCACATCCCCTCTTTCATACATTACTTTCATTTCCCATCTCTCTCTCTCTCTTTCTTAGACTTAGCTGCAATTTTTGACTCATTTATGAACTATTCTATATATGTTTTGTGTTCTTCAAAATAACCAAAATATGTCCTTTTTCTTTACTTTATGTCTCTCTCAACATTTTAACCTACCCCCCCTTCAAAACACACCTTTTTTTTTAATAGTTAAACCTTTTTTCTTTTTTGTTATAGTTCACTATCAACATATATGAGATAGAAAGATTCGAATATATGATATTTTTGTCAAACATTGTATATATTTTAATCAATTGAGTTATGTTCAAGTTGACATCACTTTTAACTTTTTCGAAAGTTTATTTGATATAGTATAGCTTTTTTTATTGTTTTGAGATGACGAATTCCAATAATATTAAGCACTTATAAATTTTCATTCTTTCTCATCCACTCCCTTTTGCCTCTTTTTTTCTATTTTTATGGTGAGAGAGACAAAACAAAAAAGAGAAAGATGAGGTTTCTCTATGCTTTTGGCCAAATTAGAATAGGGCCTATTTACCTTGTTTCTTTGTGGCCAGGTGTTATTGGTGAAGCCATTTTCATGATTAGATTTTATCAATTTTGTAACTTGATAATTTGGCATGTTTTATGGCTCCAATTTTGTATTATTTATTAGTTAGTCCCTGGGTCATTTTCAAATTTAATCTTCAGGAAGGACCTATTCTTTTATTCACTTATTCAACAAATCTTACTTTCATGAAGGAACTATTAATTTATCTTGAATATAAATTTGATTCATATGATTTAAACCATTTTTATTTGATCCTCATAGGATTGAAAGTTTGCATTTAATCACGTCTTGATTAAATTTGATTTTTTAAAAATTTCAATTTAGTTCACACAAATTGTGTTAATAATAATAATTCGTTTGACAATTTTTTTTCCCGGAATAATTGTGTTAGTTATTGAAGATTTACAACTAAATACAAAATAAAGAAATTAGAAATTAGGTGGTGGATTCTTCGGGCTCGTTTGAATTGATTTGAGAAAAAATGTTTTTCTTAAAATAAAACTCATTTTTATGTAAACATGTTTGAGAAAAACAGATTAAAATACACTTGAAAGACTATTTTGAGTAGTTGCTAAATACTTCAATTTCTTCTAAAATGACTTATTTTTTAAATTAAACACAAAAATATATATTCCAAACACATTCTTCGAGTGATTAAAACCTAATTTCAAAATAATTGGTGAGGTTTAACTAAAATATATATAAGGACCACTTTGAAACTCTTAAATAAATTATTATTACGGAATCAATTAAAACTAAACTCAAACTTTAAGAATAAAAAAATATTAGTGGAGTAAGATCGTTAATGTGGTCGCTCTACTCTCTTGCCAAACTACGACATTAAAAAAATTTGGTATGTCTTCTCTTTCCATTTTAGAGGAAGAAGAGGATTGATTATCTTACAATGTTAGTGAGGATGGTTGTTGTTGTTAATGTGATTAGTAGAATAAATAATAATAATAATTTTTTTAAAAAAGAGATAAAATGGACTAAATAGAAAATGTTAAAATTGGTAGGACCAAATTTGTAAATTAACGTATTGAAATATTAGTAGAAACCGTGTTGTTGGAGCATATGATAGACCAAAAAAGAAAATGCAAGAGGAATATATATATATATATATATATATATTTTTTTTTTCACTAGGGAAGGTTTTTTTTTTTTTTTTTGGACAAAAGCACATGCGTCTCAATGTCAAGCATTTAATGTAGCAGAACAATCAAATTTATCCACACAAGACCCCGTCGAATCACAATGTATCTAACTCTAGTAAGAAAAATTTTTAGTACTACGATATAGTAGATATCTAATCTCTTTCAATTTGAGACATTATTAAACAATGTTATTTTAAATATTCTTTTATGATAAATATAATGATAATAATTTTTTTTTCATACTGCTGTGTTACTATAAATTTTTTTTGAAGATCCTAATGGATTGTAATTCACTTAAAACACTTTTTTTTTCATCTTTTCTTAAGTTTTTTTTTTTTTTAATCTTTGGATTCCTCCATTAATCTAAATAGCTATTCAATAAAAAATTGTTTATATGTGTGTGTGAGCGTGTGTAAAAATAAAAACATTGTTTTATTGTTGATGAAATCAATATAAATTTTGATTTTTTTTTTATTAAAAATCGAAATAAATTTATTTAGATTCAAGTCATGCATGATCTAAAATAATGGACATTTATTGTATTTAGGAAAGAAAAAAGTGGACAACGAAAGAAAGAGATAGCAAAATAGAGTGAAAAAAAAATCAATTTCTACCTTTGAATTTAACTTTTACCGATTGTCGTTCTACTTTTGCTATAAATTCACCCACTAATATCAACAGATTAATAATTATAAATAATCTCCAGAAGGTTATTAATCCAATAAAAATCAACATTTATTTAAATTTATAATAAATATTATAACACTTATCTTGTTGTGAATTTGAAGAGCTTAACGGCGCACAACGAGAAGAGTATACAGAAAAAATATAATATAATAACAATATATAATATATAAATAAATAAATAAGTAAATAAAATGATAAATAATAGATTTCTCTACTTATTCCAATCTTTTTGGATTGATAAGTAGAAGGTGGATTATAATGACACTAATAGTGTGTAATCTTGAGACACATAGACAACACATGTGATCATGGATAAATGATGACACATGGCCAATAGACACTAATAATGGACATCTACTTTACACCAAATTCAACATATTTATAATACTTCCCCTTAGATTCTCATTATATATGAAATATGCCTCATTAAACCTTACTAAGAAAAAATCCACTGGGAAAAAAGTCATAGTGAAGGGAAAAAAGTATATATTTCATATAATTTGATACTCTTAAAAAGTATATTTACTCCCCATCATGGAAACATCACATGAGATCTCTAAGTCGCCGCATTCTAATGTTGAGTACCAGTTTTTCAAAGGCAGCGGTAGGTAACGTCTTTGTAAATAAGTCTGTTAGATTATCTTTCAAACAAATTTATTGTACAGTGATGTCGACATTTTCATCAAGATCACGAGTGTAGAAAAGCTTCGATGAAATATGTTTTGTTCTATTTTCTTTAATATAGTGTTGTGTTGTTTTCGTATAATATTGTTATAAGATTTTTACTAGAAGACAAACCACATGTTCCACGAATGTGGTGAGTAATTGATCTGAGTCATACACATTCTCAACTAGCATTGTGAATTGCAAGAATTTCAACATGATTTGAGGAAGCAGTTGTTATGGTTAGTTTCACCAATCGCCATGATATAACAATTTCTCCACATGTGAATAGATAATCCGTTTAAGATTTAGCTTTGTGTGAATTAGATAAATATCCAGAATCTACATAACTAACTAGATCAAAATTTGATTTATTTAAATAAAACAAACCCATGTAGATCATTCCTCGGAGATAATGGAGTATATGCTTAATTCCGTTCCAATGTCTTTTTGTTGGAGAAGAACTATATCTTGCTAATAAATTTACTGAAAATGAAATATCACTTAAGGCATGAGCTTTGTTTATTGGATATGAGTAAATGCCAGAATTAAATAACTCTTATTTTATTCATTGAACAATGTGTATCTTTACAAAACAACGAGACTTCGAGAGAATTAGAACACCAATCTCAACAATCTCCCACTTGTCCTAATGACTCCGGAGACTAATGTACAATACAATATAAAAATGTAAGATGTACAATAAACTAGGGCATACCCAGTATCATCTCCCACTTGCTCTAGACAAGATGTCGCATGTCCCACAGACCCAAACTTTCCAAGTGACCCTCGAACACTTTAGTCATGAGGGCCTTTGTAAAGGGATCAACAACGTTGTATTCTGTAAAGATCAGATCCTTATCTCCATATACAAGCATGTAGCCCATCGTTCTCTGAAGATACTTGAGGATCGTCTTGACTGCCATCCAGTGATCAAATCCTAGATTGGACTGATACTGATTGACAATCCCTACTGCATAGCAAATGTCGGGTCTAGTATACAACATTGCATACATCAAACTTCCTACAACAAAAGCATAAGGAATCCATCTCATCTTCTCAACTTCTTGAGGTATCTTAGGACATTGATCCTTAGATAGAACGATTCCATGCTGGAAGGGTAACGAACCCCTCTTGGAATCTAGCATCCTGTACCCGATCAATATTTGATCAATGTACGATGCCTGAGACAAGGCTAACTATTTGTTATTGCGATCTCAAATAATCTGGATCCCGAGAACATACTGTGCCTCACCCAAATCTTTCATTTGGAATTGGGCAGCTAGCCACTCCTTAATGCCAATCAGATACCCTACATCATTCCCAATGAGTAGAATATCATCTACATACAGTACCAGGAAAGCTACTGAGCTGTTGATGATCTTCTGGTAAACACAAGGCTCATCAACGTTCTGGTCAAAGCCAAACGAATTGACAGCAGTGTCAAATCTGATGTTCCAAGATCTATATGCTTGTTTCAGCCCATAAATGGACCTATTAAGCTTGCAAACTCTTTGCTCTTGTTCTGACTAGAACCCCTTTGGTTGAGTCATATAGATGGTCTTCTCAAGATTACCATTAAGAAAGGTAGTCTTGACGTCCATTTTCCATATTTCATAATCATAAAATGTGGCTTTGGTCAGGAGAATCCTGATAGATTTCAGCATGACAACAGGTGAGAAAGTTTTCTCATAATTAACACCCTCAACCTGGGTATAACCTTTTGCCACGAGTCTAGCCTTAAAGGTTTGTACCTTTCCATCTACACCTCTCTTTTGCTTATAGACCCACTTACAACCAATAGGTCTTACCCCATCAGATGGATCAACATGCTCTCAGACGTTATTGAAGTACATAGACTCCATTTTCTGGTTCATGGCCTTAACCCATTCATCTTTGCCAGCATCATCCATTGCTTTTTAAAAGACAACGGATCCTCGATCCCATCATTCGTAATGATGTTTTGGGCTTCAGTCAAACCCATGTAGTGATCCGGTGGGTTCATGACCCTCCCACTATGTCGAGACAGTCTCAACTCTTGAGCTGGTTGACTAGACGTTCCGACCTCAACAACTTTTGTTGATCTGTCGGCCTGTTCAACAACTCTTGTTCAACCCTTAGCAGTCTCAGTCTCACTTAAGATCTCACGTAAAATGAGCTTACTTCATGGCTTATAATCCCTCATGTGATCTTCTTCCAAAAAGATAGCATTATTGGAAACAAACAATTTGTTCTCACTCGGATCGTAGAAGTATCCTTCTCTCATTTTCTTGGGATAGCCTACAAAGAGGCAAACCTTCTAACGCAGTTCTAACTTCTTTGGGTTAGTCGCTAGCACATGTGCCGGACAGCCTCAAATCCTGGAGTGGCGTAAACTACCTTTACGGTCTTTCCATATCTCGAAAGGTGTTTCAGAAACACTTTTTGAAGGAACGTTGTTCAGGATATAACATGCAGTCTGCACTGCATAACCCCAAAACGAGTCTGGAAGATGAGCATAACTAATCATAGACCAAACCATGTCCAACAAGGTTCTGCTTCTCCTTTCTGATACACCATTTTGCTGAGGTGTACCAGGGGCCGAGAGTTGGAACGCAATCCCATGTTCTATCATATAGTTCTGGAATTGGAGGTCCATATACTCTCCACCACGATAAGATCGTAGTGTTTTTATCTTCTTACCTAACAAGTTTTCAATTTCGGCCTTATATTTCTTAAATTTGTCAAGGGCTTCAGACTTACATTGCATTAGGAAAAGATACCCAAACCTTGAATAATCATCTATGAAAGAGATGAAATATTCACCCACATCGAGCTCTAACATTCATTGGACCATAGAGGTTTGAATGTACAAGCTCCAAGGCTTCCTTGGCTCTGTAACCTTTTCAGTAAAAGGTCATTTGGTCATCTTGGCTTCGAGGCATGATTCACATACTGACAATGAGTTTTCTTCTAAACTCTTTAGAAGTCCACTTTTCACCAACTTCTCAATCCTATTGAGGTTAATGTGACCTAACCTAAGATGCCAAAGATGGATGTTTTTCTTTTGGAGAAACCTTTGATCTTTTAGATGTTGTTGTCGTATTGAACATTTCAGTGTTAAACAAGGTTTTTATGACTAACGACCTTAGTACATATAAGTTATTTTCCATTGAACCATAACCAATCTCCATTCCATTCTTGAAAATAAACACTTTATTATCAGAAAAGAAGATAGTGTAGCCTTGTTCAATGATACAAGAAACTGAGATTAAGCTCCTCTTAATGTGAGAAAATACAAAAACATTATCCAATAACAGATAACGTTTTTTTTCAACAAATAACTTCAGTCTGCTTACAGTAACAGCTGAAACAACCTCACTAGTACCGACTCAAAGAGTCATCTCTCCCTGTGACAACATTTGCCAAGAACTGAATCCTTGGTAAGAGGAACTGACATGATTGGTAGCACCTGAATCGAGGATCTAGGCAGAATCATTATTCTCTACCAAACATGTCTCCAAGACAAATAAATCATATTTACTGTCCTGTCTCCTCTTTTGGAGAGTAGTGAGATGGAGGCCGTTTGCCACGAAATTCGTTTCACACGATTCTTTCCACTGTAAGTAATCGGTCATTTTTAAAAGCTTTAAACGGAAATATTAACGAGTTGCTAAAAATAAAAACATATTGACCTACGTTAGGTTTTAAGCAAATATCCGTTGTAAAACAAAATAACATCCAATAAGGTTTTAGCAAAACTAACATGAACCCTGTGTGACATCTAGTTTCGCAATGATGCTTCAAAGGTTTAGGACAAAAGCCGCCGAAGGGAGGTCAGTTATCCCTCCTCTGAATTGAGAAGTTCTCAACCAGTCATTAATACCAGAACAACTCTTGTTCCTCTAATGACAAGCCATCATTGATTTTGCCAAGAGATCATTAACTTACTTAACAATCTTCTGTAAGTGTGACCCGCCATTTTAAGCCCTAGAGGTCCATCCCAAAAGGCCAATCTGAAGGGAAAAAATCCGATTGGGGCAAAACCTAAAGCGACCCTATCCATTTCTGGAGTTCACCTTGATATTGATCAACTACAAAAAACCCATCTGAAGGGGGACGCTTCGAAGGCGACACAAGGGCGTAAAGAATGATCTCACAGTGTGAACCAATGACAAAGACCATAGGACGAGTTGACACACAACCTTTACTCACATACTCTAAATACTCTCTCCGTCCACCTCGATATTGACTCATGTAAACACCATCCAAAGGGGGATGCATCCTGGGCATCTTGAAGCCAAGCATGAATCTCACGGTGTGAACATATAGGGAGAAACGTGAATGGAATCATAGACATATCTGATACGCCTCTTCCTCTCATTGAATATTTTATAACCTAGGGTTTAGCTTACTTAGAAAAGAAACACGGCTAAGGATTTTAACTAAGTGACTTTTAGGTTTTCCCAAGAGTAACATTTACCTTGGATAGTTGAACAACTTTTGATCATCATCCATTAAACGTTTTAACAGAGTCTTTGACCAAAACGTCGCATACTTTTTGAAAATCTATTTACGTCACCTTTTCAGGTAGGTTCCCAAGTAAGGGTGTTACGTTTCCGTCAACTTAAGAACCCCAGCTTAGCCAGAACCCGCCTTAGACAAAAGGTCCCTTATAGATAGGTTTACAACAAATTTAATCTTTTATTCAACTAATTTAATCCTATTAAATCGATTTTAAAAGATTAATCTAGGTTACTAAACTCTTTAGAACCATTTGAACTTAGGTCTATCTCAATCCAATTTTAAAATCCTTTTAAAAACTTGAGTACACCATAAGTCTGCATGCAACTCTGAATTATTGATTTTTGGTTTAATTTCCTTTATGACACTTATAAACGGAAACAACCACAATGCTAAGCTAACACATGCAAGGCATTCGTAACGCTTATAAACGACCTAAGTGTCATGCTCAATGTATTGTCTATTCATTGCTACTTTTTTTATATAACACTTATACAAAATGACAATGAAACAAGCAAAACATGCTTCCATTCACCCTTAGACTATAACATTTATAATAAAAGGATGATGCATGATAATGCCCACTGCATGCAAAATATAACTTTTATATTTCATGATGCATGCATATGCTTTCAAGTAATTTCTTCATGCAATATTATAACATTTATAATACATGATGCATGAATAATTGCACAACCTAAGATAAGTTTTTAACTATATGACAAACACTTTGACATATAAGTACCATACATCACATGTATAAGCAATCAAAGTTGATGAACCAGGTAAAATTGCCTTAAAACACAAAAAGGAAAGCTAACTATTACATGGACAATGTGTCTTCGGTTCAAACAGGCGAACCGAGTCTTGAACCGCTCGGGCAAAGCATCGCTTCTCCTATCATCGTGTACTAAGTACCCCGCGATCGTCTACACGATAAAACAAACACTTCGTTCTATCGCTTACCAGCGCTCTAGAGTTAAATGATCGTTTAGCATTTACTATACGATCGTCTAGAAAAATCCAAACGATCGTTTAGTTATTACTACACGATCGTGTACCTTTACTAAGCGATGAAGCCTGAAGTACACGAGCGCGCTCCGTACAACGCCCGCCTTCCGCGATCGTCTAAGCGACTACAATACCGTGAAGCATCATCGCCTAAGCGATCGTTTAGTTAGCATCTCTGTATTGCATACGCGCGATCAGATAGGTAGTAACTAATGATGAAGCTTGCTAACTATGTGATCGTCTAGCGCGCACCTTCTACTAAATGACGAGCATCACATGCTCTCACTACGATCGTTACCTCCAGCGCCTACACGATCGCACAACCAATGCTACGCGATATGGTAAATGATTTACCCCATCGCTTAGCATTAGCTAAACGATCGATTAAAAAATACTACACAATCGTCTAGAAAAAAATATCTAAACGATCGTTTAGTTAAATCCCAATGATCGTTTACTTGAGGCTACACGATCTGACCAAT
Organism: Benincasa hispida; assembly: GCF_027475165.1. Classification (NCBI taxonomy): domain Eukaryota; kingdom Viridiplantae; phylum Streptophyta; class Magnoliopsida; order Cucurbitales; family Cucurbitaceae; genus Benincasa; species Benincasa hispida. Next base: position 10,869,624 of record NC_143486.1, read on the forward strand.
GCTTGATCTTCTTCTTCATTGAGAACTGCATCGTCATATGCGAAGCTTCATCACGACTCGACAAACTCGACCTTTTCGAATTACAGACTCGATTGCAAAGTTAATTTCACCCATAAACACAGGGGCCCTTACAATTTACACTTTGTAATACCAAAAGCTTTAACCAAAAAGGCAATTTAAACCCGAAATGTTCATCAAATTCGTCCACAAATGTAGAAAACGGTTAACCACAAATGCAGAAACCCACCGCGACTGAAAAATGCATTCAATTGAGATATGTAATTTGGAATATCAGAGAACCTGGCTCTGATACCAATTGAAGAAAATCGGAACTGAGATTTCCATAAGCAGCGGAACAAGATTATTCCAAATCACAATCATGAATGAACATAACATTTATAGTCGACTTCAAACAAGCGGTTATACAATTCAAACGCAGAAATTACAGCATGAACAATTCAAATGCATGGGTAAATTGTATGCACATATAAAGATGCGTCTCCACGCTCTGTTGCGCGACCATTCGAACAATTAGCAACCTCGAACGCTCGATCTACACGACCGCAACACAGCAATGAACACAACACGAACACTTTGTGCTCGTCCTCAACGATCTCCTCGGTTACGAACTCCTCCGCAACACGAACGGCCTCCACAGCACCACGAACGGCCTCTAGAAAACTTTGATAGTGTCGAGTTGAGTCTGACACCACCAACAAGGCTACCTTAGTATTCTCGGTGTGAGAATCTAGAGGGTGGGCTCTGTTCAGACTTGGTATGAGGTAGACGAATGGAGGAAACACCGATCGAGTATACGACTGGGCAAGTGGGAGATGGCGGAGACCTATCGTAAAGGTCGATGCCCAATCGTTTAGATAAAGTTATGCAATCGTCTAGCAAAAGTTATGCGATCGTTTAGCTCATCGTTCAGCTTGGTCTGTCGCCTACAGACTCTACATGATCGTTTATCTTGGGCCAGTGATCGTCTAGCAAAACTATGTGATCGTTTAGTAAATATTGCACGATTATTTAGCTCGTCAATGCACGATCGTTTAGCTCGTTCAGCCGTCGTTTAGTAAATCTGTATTTACTCGACGACCCCGTGAGTTTCTTTTGCCCGAGAGAGAAAACTCAAAACCTTTTCAATCTTTTGTAAAAACTTCTTTTTCAAAATAGGAAAACCATTTTCCTTTTAAACTCATGGTTACCATGATTCAATAACCACCCACTACTTTGGTTATTTAAAAGAAAAGGAATTAATTATCCAATAATTAATATTATTATAAACATAAATGATAACCAACTCATCATACTATATTTATAGCCTATAGTTTTAATATTTCATCTCATGAAACATATAAACCATAGTTTTTATTTTCTATTCCATGGTACTTAATGTAAATCTCATTTACATCAATCCTCCACTAGATGTATCTCATACATCAAACTGATTATATCATATATAATCAAAATACCTTTTGTCAATTTGAACATTTCAAATCAACACCAAGAACTGATCCTCAACTGAATCCATTGAGCTACTAAGGGGACCTTATGGACCTGTAGCTCGAAGCTCCAATGGTACGTGAATAACTGACTAAACTCTTTAGTCATGGGATCCACTTGTATATCACATATACATGCTTAAATTCACATAAGATAACCAAGGAGCTTTGTTTATTGGATATGAGTAAATGCCAGAATTAAATAACACTTATTCTATTCATTAAACAATGTGTATCTTTACGAAACAACGAGACTCCGGGAGAATTAGGACATCGATCCCAACATCCATCTTTTTCCCATCATGAAAAAGTTTATTGAAATCTCATTATTATCTTTATGTATTTCACCTTCCTCATTAATCATGTCATGAATTTCTTGATGGGTATTTACAACCTCAACCAAGTCTTCTTGACTATTATTTATTTTTCTTTTTTAAGGATTTTTATCTTTGGAACCCACTGGTCTATCACGCTTCTGGCATGTTCCAGACTCATTAGTGATAACTTGTTGTGTTGGAATATCAATTAACTACAATTAACTACAGATGTTTTATGAATGATTCTGCTAAACCATTTTGTGTATGAATATAAGTTATAGAATGTTCAACACTTATCCGAATTGATATACAATAATTATAAAAAACTTGAGATGTAAATTTACCAACATTGTCAAGATGAATGCTCTTAATTATATAATTAGGAAATTGTGCTCTTAACTTAATTATTTAAGCAAGTAATCTTGAAAATGCAAGATTTCGACTTGATAATAAGCACATGTATGACTATCTACTGGATGCGTCTATTAATACCATAAAATATCTAAATGATCCACTTGGTGGGTTAATAGGTCCACTTATATCACCATGAATTCATTCTAAAAATGCAAGTGATTCAGTCTTCACTTTGACTGGTGATGGTCTAATGATTAATTTGCCTTGAGAGCAAGCATCACATGATAATTCATTAGATTAAAGAATCTTATGGCTCTTCAAAGGATGTTCATTTGAATTCTCAATAATTATTTTCATCATTATAGACTCTTGATGACCTAATCTATCATGCCAAATTATAAATATGTCTAGATTCATGAACTTCAAGTTCATTTTTGCATATGTTTCAATTACTTATATATGAGTATAACATAATCTAGATAATCTAGAAGATAAAGTAGACAACTCTTTCAGTATGCGTTTTTCATATCAGACAATAGATATGATATAAAGATTCTCCATATTATTCTTTCTGTTAGTCTCAAGATGATAATCATTGCAATGTATATATTTAAAACTAACTAGATTTCTCTTTGATTGACTAGAGAATATTGTATTGTCAATTGTAAATTTTGTTCCTCTAGGTAAAATAATATTTATTTTTCCAAACCTTTCAATTAGGTTTGTAGAACCTGATATTATGGACTTTTGCTTCCAACATTGCCAGTTTGGAAAACTATTTTCTACTTGTAAGTATTGTATGTGTAGTTGCACTATACTATATGCGAGATATAGATCTTCTTTACTCATTTTTTAGTCACCCAACTTATGAAAATGATCCATGTTTCTTCATTAAAAGAAAATAATTACAATAAGAAAAACAACATTTGGAATATAAAGGTTAACATCTACTAAGAGGAAAAAAATACATGGAGATGAATAAAAAACAACATTAAGTCTAGATATTTTCAAAGTCAAAGGAAACACTTGAAGTTCCATCAATTCTGCCGATTTTCTCTTCATGAGATTCAAAAAAATCCGTCATATCCAAATTTGTCATATGGGATGAGTCAAATATGTCATTATTCTGGTATGTAAAATTTACTTCCACATTTTTCTTTTTTTCCTTCAAGAACACTTGATAGAGATCAACTAAGTGTTTTGATGTACGACAGGTACATGACCAATGCTCAGTCATTCCGCATCAGAAGCATTTATTTTCAACACTTTTTGAACTCTTATCTTGTGGAGCTTTTCCTTTGTGATCGTCATTTCGTGTGGTTCTTTTGACATTTGAATGATTAGAACGACCACCATGAAAATAATAATTATTTCTTCTTCTGCCACGATCATGACCTTGACCACAACCACAATTATTATTAAAATTGACAACAATCACTTCAAGGAATAGTGTGATGCTGATTGGTCAAGATTCATGATTTTTTATTAATAACTCGTTATTATGTTCGACCACGAGAAGACATGAAATTAGTTCATAATATTGTTTAAAATTGTTCTCTCGATATTGCTGCTGCATGAGCTATTCGAGATATGAAAAGTAGAAAACGTCTTATCTAACATATCAACATCAGCATCTTTCTCTCCAACAACAACAATTTCGAACTGATTTTAAATAATGCAGAATTATAATCACTTACTTATTTGAAATCTTGTAACTTCAAATGCATCTACTCATAACGAGCTTTAGAAAGAATAACTGTTTTTTATGATCATACATCTCTTTCAATTTTTTCCACAAGATACAACCTTTCATTTCTAACTTATATTTTATTTTGAACAAAAAGCAATTTTGCATTGATTCGGAATCAAACACAACCTCACTCAAACTTGATAGTTTAATCATGTTGCCACTGCACCCAGGTATCAAATATGGTAAAATTTTGAATATATCATTTCTGAAAGAGATGACCTTGTCTCTTTTAATCGATATTATTTCTCCAAGAAACCACTTTGCCTATAAAGTTTAATTTTGAAGAAGGTTCTCTCTTCCATGAAACTAAGTTTTTTTTAACAAGTTTCAAAACCTCTATTATTAAAATATTTATTGAGAGAGAGAGGAAAAATAAAACTTCCACCAAAATGCAAGTTATGAACAATATCTATTACTATATTAAAATGGACAACGAGAGAATCTTTTCTTCCCATTTTGTCCCTCATTTTACCCTCAACTCTTGTTTAAGGATCACGTATGTATCTTTTCCTCCAACAAACACAACTTTTCAAGTATATCTCTTCTGGAAAACAACATTACCACCACCTATATTTGAAAAAAAAAAAATAATCCTCCTTTATCTGGGAAAAATATCTTTCTTTTCTACAAAGGCAAATGAATAATTCTCTTCTCTATGTTGGAAAAAGTACTTCCTCTTAACAAAAGCAAATGAATAATTCTTCGAATGGAAGTCTATCGTAGGACACATTGAAAAATGTATCATCAAAGAAAGTGTGCTATCTTTCTCTTTTTTAGATTTTTTCTGTGTCCTTCTTTAATCACTAGGATTTTTTCATAAGATTTGACAGTGACAAAACATATAATCAAATAAGATATTTATTTTTTTTCTTTTTAAAAAAATTATTTTGTGCATCTCTATTTAATTATTAGTGTTCTTTTCAGGAGATTTGAGAGTGGCCAAAGGTATCATCAAATAAGATATTTGTGTTATAAAATAGAGAGAAAAGAAGAACGAACATAAGAGTGCAAGAGAATGATAATGGAGGAAGAAAGAAAGAGAGAACATATGTATTATGTCTATAGCGGTATAAATTCAAATGATCTCTACAACCTCTATTTATAGGATTGTGAGAATGGTGGTTACAAGAATGAAACATAAAGAGGTGACAAGATAATTATGGGGATTAATTGGAGAGATTAGGTTATGCATGGACATTTATAAAATTATCATATTTATAATAATTTGATCTATTTTTTTTCTCTATTTTGTCTTTTTTTTTTTCTTTTTTATAAAAAAAACTATTTAATCCATATATATATATAGTTATTTATTTATTTATTTTTAATGATTATGTTTATTACTTTTTGTAAATGCTTTCTCTAGATTTTTTTTTTTTAAAAAAATTGTTATTGTATTCTTTTTTATTTTCTTTAATTTTTTGCCTAATCGACTGAATTCCAAGTAAGATTTTTTTTTTTTTTTTTTTACTTCAATATGTTTATACCTTTATACTTTATGAATGTTGAAATCCTTGAAAACAAATTTATGTATCTAAACAATTCTATTTATCATGTTAAGAAGATATACTAATTTATCAATAACCTATTTGAAAATGCACGTAAAATATAGCTCGATTAATATTTGGAGTGTATCCTCCTAAGTTTATATATATATATATATTTTCATCTTAAGAAGAAACAAGATTTTGTATCTAAACCATTTCCTTTTATTATATTCTTTTAATTTTAAGTATTATATAATACATACTTTATTATGCTGCCCCTTTATAATTTTTCTATTTCTTTCATTATTTTAAAATTTAAGGTCAAGTATATTTATATGTTCACTTAATGAAAAATATATTCATTCACCATTTATAGTTCACCGTTTTTTTAGAAAATCATTTACATTTCACCTTAAAAATTTACATTCCAAAGATTTTCAACCATGTCCAATTTTTCTTATTTCATGGTAAATTAATCTAAAACAAAAAAGAAATAGTTTCAGTACTAATTTTTTTCATTATTAAATTTATTTCAAGTATTTATAACTCAAGTTAAATGATATATATTTATTCAATATTCAAATTCTACCCTAAAAATTTAAATTCTAACAATTCTAGTTATATAAATAAGGACACATTGATATTTGGAAATTTAAGGAAACATTGTTTTACTTTTAACTTTTAGAAAAACACTTTGATCTCATCAACAAAATAAACTTTTAAAAATCACACTTCATTATTTTTACAATCTAATTATAATTTCCATACGGGAAAAAAAACTTTTTAAAAAGCCATTAACAAACCAAATTAATTATTCTTTAAAAACGAAAAAAAAAAAAAAAAAGATACACTAACTTCACAATTTTTTTTTTAATTTTTATCTCACATGGGAAAAAGAAGTGCAAATTAATAGGTCAATTTCCATGATGGTCTAATTTTTGTTTTATACATAAACATTCATATTTAATCACTGTTTTCTTTTTATTAATTACAATGAGCTAGGTTTGAATTTGACTTATCCAAAAAAGAAGGGAGTGAATTAAAAATAATTAATTAAATAAACATATATTTTTTTTCATAACATTCCAAGCTCTTGAAAGGACAGTAAAGTGTACTTATTTAAAAAATAATAAAAAAAAAAAGTTGAAGGGTTTGGTATACTCTTTGCATGCTTGTAATTTTAAGAATTAATTATAGTACCAATCAACATCATCCTATATATCTTTTATTTTATATAATATGATCTTAAATTGACACATTATTCTAACTTTTTAGATTTAGTTCACACTCAATTGGGAGAATTCTCAATATCATATACTTAATTACTAGTTCCATTATATATTTGTCATTGGCTTATAACTTATTTTTATAAATTATTGTTTTTGATTGTGATCTAATTTGACTTAGATATGAGTGGTGATAATATGAAAATATTTCCATTTCATTAAAGTATCCATAGACTCAAAAGTTCAAATTAATAGAGATTATGATATGTATTTATCTAATATATATGTCTATACTTTCAATATTGTGTCTAAGAACTTGTTAAATTGTAAAAAAATCTCTAATAATAATTCTTAAACTTTCAATTATGATTTCCCTTAAGAAATACATAACTTTTCAATTCCACATTTAATTGTTTATCGGCCTATTTGGTACTTTAAAAAAAAATAATGAATTGATTAGATACACAATCAAAAGTTTAATTTTATATCTATCAAATTAGCTAGTTTTCAAAATGAATACATAAAAAATATAAAGGTCTATTATGTAATTAACAAGTTAGAAACTTATGAAACATAAATTTGAGAGTCCAATGACTAAACTTATAACTTAACATAAATTTAACTTTTTTTACTACATTCTTCACACTCTTACAAATTTAAATAAGCTAGAAAATAACGGTTGAAGAATTTGAACTCGAGACTGTTTGTTAGATGTTATTCATGTACCATGTTAAAAAAAATTGATACTTCTATATAATATTAAATTTATCTTTACTCTCATGTTTTTTTGGTCAATTGGTGATTTAATAATTTACTAGAAAACTTTTCAAGTTACTTTAGATTTTATTGACGAATTTTTTTATTACTATGAGGTGAAAAGATCAAATAACAGATCTAGAAGTTGATAATATAAGTTATCTCAATTAAACTATATTAGTTTCTAATTAGAAAAAGGTTATTAAAATTGTAAAAGTAAGATTGGTTTCTTGGATCAACCACTACTAATGCTAAAAGAAGTGATCCCACTTAACATTTTGTTAAAACCATATGAATTTAGAAATTAGGAAATAATGCCTAAAAAGACTTAAAAGTTTTCATAGGATAAGATTAGTAATTTTAAGAAGCATATTGCAAAAGAAGGGGGAAGAAAAATTAGAATGATTTGATTGACAATTTAAAAATAAATGGCATGCATTTAAATTTTCAAAAGTTCAAAGAAAGCAATCACCTTTTTTATGTTTTTAAAATGTAAATAAATTGCAAAATTCTAAACTTCTTTTCTTTACATATACTCAAACAAGAAGAAAAAACATGGTTTCCAATTATTATTTAAGAAAAATAGGGATTTAGTTAAATAAATTTAATTGTTAAATTATTGTTTTTGCATGCAATTCTGAATGACAATGGTAGATTCTGTGGGGCCCTTTATAGATCTTAATGATTTTTTGACTTCCAAATCCTTTCACTTTTTTTCTTTCAAAACTCAATAACCTTGACCATTTCTTTTTTTGTACCTATTTCTATTAGCAACTTGGGCCCAAGCCTGTGTCCTTATTGGGCTTAGGTGGGTTTTTTTTTTTTTTTTTTTTTTTTTTTTTTTTTGGAATTTCTTCTTTCCCTTTTCAAGAAGAGAGAAAAAAAAATTATTGTTAATAATTCAATGGTTCAATTTAACTTTTATTAACCTTTATTTATTTATTTATTTTAAGGAAAATCTTGTTGATTAGTAGACTTGTCCAGGTTTTGCAATTCTTTTTTTCTTTTTAAATAAAATTAAACTTTAGACAAATTTTAAAAGCTAAAAAAGTGGGTCTTATTTGATGATTGTTTTTTTTTTTTTTTAATTTCTAATCAATTACATATACTACAAGTCTACAACAGCTGCTACCTATGCTATGGATAATATTTTTTTTTTAAAAAAAAAAGAGGGCTACTTTTGATTTCAAAATTTTACATAAATAGGAAAATCAATAATTGGAAAACAAAAGTGATAGTCACTTTTGATAATGTTGATAGCAAATTAGAGGTTTATTAGAATTTGATTTTGTACTTCCCTATAAAATTATGGGTATGTGTAAAATTTGTTAATTATAATTTATTTTTTTTAAAGAAATAAATGATTTGGTAATAATATAAATTGAAAAAGGTGATGTAGAAGAAATTCTTCCCCAATTAATGGACCCATGGATCAGAGGGGATACCTTTTAATTATTCATTATAATCAAGATTTGACCTTACGGACGAAAATAACAAATTTGACTGAATACTACTTGCGATTAAAAACAATAAAGAGTGGGAAACAGACACAGATTCCTCATCTATAATTATTTCGTCTCTCTTTTTTCTAAATATTTATATTTAGGGGTACTAAAAAAAAAAAAAAAGAGGGAAATATACCCTACCCTCTTGGTCGCTTTTTAAGTCTTATTTTATTTGGTATTTAGATTAAAATTTGCATTTCCATTGAGTTTTGAGTTTAATTTTCGTTTGGTTCATAAGTTTTAAAATGTTACATCTTAAATTTCAAGTTTAATTATCATTTGGTTCATAGGTTTCAATATTTTACATTTTAGTATTTAATGTTAACTTTAAGTTAACTAACTTAAGATATGTGAATTTTTTTAGGATTATTTTCAAATAATTGAAACAAATAAGGAAAAATGAGTCAACTTATTTACAAATATAGCAAAATATCGCTATCTATAAGTGATAGATCGCTATTCAAACGCTTAACACATGCATTTCTAATTATATTCATTAAGGAGTCCAAGCGATAAACTTTTATCATTGAGCGATAGAACTCCATCGCTTAGTAATAGAAATCTATAATGGTCTATCGCAGTGACATTTTGTTATACTTGAAAAAAATTCAACGGTTTTCCATTTAATACAATTACCCTTTATTTTATTGATTTTAATAGTGATAAAAAAATAGTGAAAACTCATTAATTATAATTATCTATAATTATTTATAATTAATTAATAGACATTGTCACCAAGTACTTAAATTAAGTATTTAATGAAAATAAATCAAGTTTAAAAAGTACAAATCTTGAAACCCTAAAAACCAAATTGAAACAAAACTAAAAAAACTCAAAGTTGAAATGTAAAGGGGCATTTGAGGCAAATAATTGGTTATTATAGTCCTAGGTTATTATAATTGGGTTATAATAGTTTGTGTTTGGAGTATAGATTATTTTAGTTTAGGTTATAATAGTTTGTATTTGAGGTGTAAACTATTTTTGTTTGAGAAGGAAATAGTAAACACTATAGCAATAAATAAATAAAAATTATGAATATAAAATAGTAAAAACTGTAGCAAATAGTAATTATGGTAACGAGAGGTAGTTATTATAATCTTAAGATAATCTTCGCCTCAAACACACCCTAATATTTTGAAACCGAAATCAAATAAAAATTAAACTAAAAACTTAAAGGTAAAGTATAACATTTTTAAATATAAGAACTAAATAAATACTTATCCTAAACTTAGGACCAAAATGTTAGTTTTTCCCCAAATTTATAATCATGATCAAATAATAGTTCTAATTTATAAAGTTAGTAAACATTGTTGGACCAAAATGAACAAATCCAAGATACAATGACCAAAATATTATTTAATCATTTGAAATATTTTCATACCTAATGAGAGAGTGCCACGTCTCTCCTTCTGAACTGCATTATTCTTTATTCTCTCTCTTTAAAGAAAGAAGAGCTACAATGCATAAAAATCCAGAAATACAGAAATCAATTTCTCTCAAAATGCTGATTGATTCCACAGAGGCAGATAGATCAAGTTGCACATCTGGGGTAGATTGATCAATTTGAGAGGAAAACAATCCACCCGATTCTTGAATCAATATTGTTAAGAACAGATTAAAGAAGGAACAAAATTTTGGGAAAGTTCAATAAGGAACTTAGAAAGGAAGTACAAACAGGCTGATTCACATGCAAAAGGGCAGAAATATAGAGCAACAAAATAGATAATGAAAAGAAGTCAAGATTGCTCAATGATTTGGAAATTTTAAGCAAAAGGATAAACTTTCACGACCCACGAGGTAAAAGCTCTCCCTTTATACATGCCTAATATGCATAGTTCCAAAACCAAAAGGAACATATAAGACTTAAAAGCAAGAAAACAACTTGATTTTTCTTCCTACTTGGCAATTGGTATTGGTGATTCAATGCTTGACCATTAGTGTGTATGCGCCACACAGCAGATTCCGACACTGGACCCTTCAATGATGAACAAAGAAAAACATCAAATCTGCAGAATGCCCAGGAAAAATTAGTGTTCAGATTTGAAAGCAATGTTTGTAGTCTTTGTCCTATAAAGTATAAGCACCATCAGATCAAGCAGTTCCAAGTGGTGAGATCCATCAAAGAAAGGACAATAAAAGGAAAGTCATGTGCTTGTTAACAATATCAAATCAAAGATTTCTGAGGTCCTGGTCAATTTGAAATAAATTATTCAGCAAAATCCAAACATAACCCCACCGCCCTTTATCTTGATTGGCGAAAGTATAAAGGATAATCTATTCTTGGGTCCTCATTGTCACATTTATGAGTAATTTTACTTCATTTATAATCATTCAAAGGTCGGATGCAACGAAGTCTAGAAATCCTGGTTAGTAGAGCTATTTATCGACACCGTGGCATAGTTATTAGTTCTTCCGTCCAATTACTTGAAGCAAATAGACTGATCAAATTGGAACAATAAAAAAAGAAGAATGATTTAAAGCAAATAAAGAATAGAAATACAGGAAACCATGTCAAGGTTAGGCACAATAATAATGCATCAATAACAACAAAACTCAATGAGCTGGAAAGGCAGCCACACATAGTCTGATACTCAAAAGGAAGCTCTTATCTTATTGCAATTGATAAGAATAATAATTAGATCAATAGGCGTGGGTGGATGTGGGGGATAGTGCGGGGAAGTTGATAAAGATGGAGGATCCATCCACATATGGCTTAAATAATTCATATTATCACAAATGTAACTTATAATTTATAGCAAATCACTAATATAAGATCTCTTCCTCCCCAATGGGGACATCAGGGAAATAAATGGAACAGTATAGTGGCTACGAGGTTGGGCCACATATTGGATATGAGGAAAAGGTTTCAGTGCTTGTTGAAAACAGAGAAGAGAGACTCTGCACTCCATATCCAAAGAAGTCAGAGAGTGTGTATAGCTTATAATACAGTCTACTTTGTGTTAAATAAATCATCCATCCATCTAAAAGCTTAAGCAGATGAGATATGACCATTTTAATTCTATCAATACTTCAACACTTCTCACTCACTTATGAGATTAAAAAATTGAAATAGACCCAATAGGTAAAAGTCAATATAAATTGGAGAGAAAATTACACTTCTGATTTCAAACACAAGAGCTCCTCCTATAATATCATGTCACCCATCAATCAAAAAGCTTAAGCGGATGAGTTCCGTTGCATTTACTTATGTCAATACTTCAAAATTTCGAACTTAAGCTAGCATAGTTTAATTTTGATTTCTACTGGGGAAAAAACTGTATCAATCAAAATGTTCTTGCTTATATATTCACGTTACTTTCGCTTTTTAAACAGCCACAAGATATGATCAAGAAAGAAGTCACGGTCTAAATTAACGGATAAAGAGTCATGAAGCTAATGATCATCATCTCTGCCAAACAAGCCAGAAGGTACGGCCCATTCCAATTCAATTAAAGCTTTTCAAAAATTTCTTCCCAACAACAAAACTCGATGCAGAACAATAATAAGCGAAAATTAGGACAAAAAATCTTCCAATTGATAGGAAAGCAATGCATTGCATCGATAACGTCTCAACCAAAACATTGACAAAAAAAAAAAAAAACATATAATTAAACACGAAAATACAAGATTCATACACATGAATCTACCTTCGCAACCCATCGATTAAAGAAGAACACAGAGAGAAAGAGTAAAGAAGAAAGGGAGAGAAGGTACCAGTACAGTGGCGAAAGGGATCGATGAACAATGTGGCTATGGAGTGAAAGCAACAGCAGAATTCCAAGGAGAACGAAGCAAAAAACTTGGCCGCTACTGTTTTCTTCCCCATCCGAATGAACGGTTGTAGGCCAAACCGGGCCATCGGATCGTGGGCTTTGGTGAGGCCCACATAGAACCCATGGGTCCAATTTTGGATCCAAGCCAATTATCTTTCTAAACTTTTTTGGAAAAATGGTAAAGAAAAAAACTTTAGAATTGGATAAATACTCATCTTCAAAATAATTAGATAATCATAATAATAAAATAATTTTTATGCAATTAAATATATCATGTGAATATGTTTATAAAATTTTTACAGGAATTCATAGAAACTTTTTCTTCTTTGTTGATGCAAAAAAAAAAAAAAAAAAAAAAAAAAAAAGGATCAACCATAAATTTGTACTATGGGAAAAAAATAGTCCAAGTGCCTGCAAAAAAAAAAATTGGATTAAGCATCAGTGTGGTGTCTAGCCACACACATTTCGACACTCGAGTCAGTATTGGGTTTGTGAGTAATTTGATTGTATAAAATAGTAGGGTATTTTAGGCATACCTTTGACTAATGGCTTTGGCCACTTATATAAAATAGTAAAGTGTAACAGTCACTTGGGCTCATAATTGCCTCTCATAATTTTCTGGAATCACTGAGATAATTTGATCAGCGGTTACGTCATTATTACTACAACAGATGTTGAAGTGCATCGTCTATCCAAATTCTCAACGTCTCTGTTATAGCTTGTCTATTATGAATTTGGACGACTTCAACCTCAATCCCTTTGAGGTCTCCCATGAGAATATAAGGTCATTTAAGCTCTCCCATGGATCCGCTGAGCTCTCTTAGACTCTCTTCATGGGTCCTTCATGCCTAGGCTTCTTTAAGCTCCACATGGCTAAGCTTCCTATGTTCATGCCCTTACAGGCTCCTCATGCTTAGACTTCTCCAAGCTCAGGTCCTTCTAAACTTGTCTAGACTCAAGGCGTCCTTGGCTCCTCATTCTTAAGCTCTCTATGCTTAGACCCTCATAGGCTCCTTATGGTTAAGCTTCTTTAGGCTCAGGCCCTCCCAAGCTCTTCAGAACTCTCTCTCTGAAGCTCACCTTTGAGCTCTCTCAAGTTCACTCTAGGCTCCCCTAAACTCTCTCTTAGGTTCACCTTGGAGCTCTCTCAGGCTCACTCTGAGCCATCTTTAGGCTCCCTTGAGCTTTCTCTTAGTCCCACCTTTGAGCTCTCTCAGGTTCACCCTCGAGCTCTCATACACTCACTCTAGGCTCCTCTAAGCTCACTCTTGAGCTCTCTCAGGCTCTTCATGGGCTTCGCTTAGCTTTTTAAGCTCATTTAAACTCTCTTAAGCTCACCTTAAGCTCCTCTGAACTCTCTCTTTGACTCATCTTTAAGCTCTCTCAGGCTCCCCTTGGGCCTCTCTAATCTCATTTTACGCTTTTGAGCTCTCTCTTAATGGGTCCTAGTAAGCAAGCTAAATCTACCTAAAACATTCTTCTTCTTTTTGCGTAGAAATCAACAATATACTAATAGTGTGAACTAATTTTAGAAATTATTAAAATTACAAATATTAAGGCTCTATTTGATAATAATTTTAGTCTTTGGTTTTTTAAAATGAAGTATACAAACACCACTTTTGTTTATTGGTTTATATGTTTTGTTGTCTACATTTTATGAGTGTTTTCAAAATTAAAGTCAAATTTTGAAAACTAAAAAAATAGTTTTTAAAAACTTGTTTTTGTTTTTAGAGATTGACTAGGAATTCAAATGCTTGTATATGAAATATGAAAACCACCGGTAAGATTTTTTTTTAGAAGCAATCATTAGATTTTGTGAAAAACAAGCATTATTGTCAAAAACCAAAAAACCAAATTTACTACTTTTTTTAAAACATTGAATGAAAATGTGGTTTAATTAGATTATTGTCATTGTTTAATATTTATTATTTTGTATATTTTTTGGAATGCCTTAAATCCGTTAATTGGCATTGTGAATGATCGAATTGTATTTGTATTTATGTTATTTTCAATTTTTCCATAGTGGTTAGTGTGTTATGTAAACTCTCTAATTTCGGGGCCTCTAAATATGTAATTGAATATTTTTCTCTTTAATAATAAAGCACTCTCAACCTTTATCCGTGGATGTGTAACGACCCAACCTTTCTAACTTTTACTAAAGGGTCACTGCTTATGCATGCATAAACTCAAAAGCAAACCTTTGCGACTTAAGCATTAGAATCAAACTTCCTTTTTATAAAATAAAGAATTTCAACAAAATAATTGTTAAAAAACCTCAAAACCTTTGCTCGAGTTACCCTTAACACAATTTTGAATTAAAATAAAGAAATAATAAATAAATAAAGTAATCAAAGAATTCAAGCATTTGACTGTTAAATCTAAAAATGAAAGACATGGAAAAAAACATATGCAGAAGCGTTAGTCGGGTTCCTTAGGCATGGTCACAAATTCTTCTTGTCATTCACCGATCTGTCCTTTCTTTACTTGAAAAACATATGAAAGGAAATGGTGAGTATAAAATACTCAGTAAATAACCTCATTACCAGGGTCAGACTATGCATCTATGCCCAATAAATGCAACATACTAGTGGGACATACATACAATCAACTAATCCTGGATGACCATTTAAGGGTCGTTTGAATCACATATATTGTTTCATGAGTATAGATATTAAATATATTAGATTTAAATGTTTGGGATAATTAATATCTGTATTTAGATGTGCAAATAATTAATGTTTGGAGGTTAAATATTTGTGTTCAATTCAATAATTTGTATATAGAAACTAAAAGTAAATAATGACTTAATTAAATGTATAACATCAATTAAATTTAACATTAGTTAATTTACTCAATTAGATTTAACATTAACTAATTTATTCAGTTAAATTTAGCATTAATTAATTTATTATTATGTTAATTAATTATTTAATTAATAAAATAATAAATAAATAAATACTTTTTTAATAAAACATAAATAGATTAATTAATAAAAATAAATAAATTAGAATGTTGATGGTTGACAATAATAATTTATATTAAATAGTTAAGGTAGCATAAAATATTAATGATAAAGATATTAATTAAAATTTATTAAGAATAATTTAAAATTAAAGTAATTAAAATTAATAGTAATGAATGCTTGACATTAATTTATTATTAACTAATTTATTCAATTAAATTTAACATTAATTTAATTTATTATTATGTTAATTAATTATTTAATCAATAAAATAAAAAGTAAATAAATACTTTTTAATTAAACATAAGTAAATAATTTATAAAAATAAATAAATAAATAAATTAGAATATTGATAATTGACAATAATAATTTATATTTAATAGTTAAGGTAGCATAAAATATTAATGATAAAGATATTAATTGAAATTTATTAAGTTAAATAATATTTTTATATTTAATAATTAATTAAAATTAATAGTAATGAATGCTTGATATTAATTTATTAGTTAATTAAGCTATATTTTTACTGTTCATCTCTTAGACATAAAAATCTCACACTTTTGCTGGGTATTAAAAAACCCATGTCAGATGGTTTTTAAAGTTCCATGGATGTTAAATGTTTGTCTGAAATCTTAATGAAAACCCCGTGAAACAAACGAGGCTTTAGGGAATAACCAAGCCTAACATGCTTTTGTTACTGGGTATGTCCTAAAACTTGCAGTTTGTAAAATTAAACATATTCTATTTTCAATAAAGAAGTTCTTGAGGTTTATTCAATAAAACTGTTATTGAATATGTAAATTGCATTTATAAAAAACTAAGTCCAACAAACTAAGATCCATGGCTATTACATGAATACTTGGATTTTATGTGGAGACATAAGAGTGGATCAAGTTCGAGTAGATAGCCAAAACGGTCTATAGTATACGGATAAGGCTGCGTACCTTTCTGGAAACACTATCGGATGCGGTCCACTTCATATTTAGTACAAACGATGTGATCGTGAATCGTTCATGTGGAGACATACGAGTGGAGGCGTCCTATGCAAAGAGATTGTATAAGACCGGACCGAGAAATAAGTCACTCTTACTTTATAACACTGTTTACTGTTTAAGACTGACTATTTCAAAGTGATGACCTAAGTAACTTGACCTTAATCTTCAGCTAACTATGAACTTTTGTTTATTTGAGATTATCCTTAGATTTGCATTGGTGAAGGTTGGCTTAACAGCGCCGGCTTAATAGTCTCCTATTTCAGGGGTAAGATTGGGTAGATAGTTGGGGACTTAAGGTACAAGATGAAATTCACTCCTACATGTTCTTAGGGATAGTAGAGAGGTTATTCCCTTAACTACTGACTTTGGGTCTTGAACAAGGGGTCCCACCCTCTCGTTAGCCTAAGAAGGACTCGGTTTGGTGATTGGATCACAAACTAATTGTTCATTAGAGAATCAATGGGACTTAAGGAGCAAGATGTAATCTCAGAGGTAAAATAGCTTTTGACTTAACCGTTATTATGAACAACCTGTGAAGGGTCGACTTACTGATGATGGTTATATCAAGTGGACAGAAATATATCTACAGTCAGGGGAGTGTAACTACTGAGCTTTAGTGGAGTGACTCAGTAGTTAACAAATGTTGGTTAATTAGGTTTAAGAGTTTAGCCGGTTAATCTCGGATCGTTAGAGTTCATGATTTGTAGGTCTATTAGGTTCCCCTACTAGCTCATAAATGGATTAAATCTTAGAATAGCGTGATGAGAGAATTTGAAACGTTCAAATTCAAATTAAGGGAACCAGTAATTATATACAAAATAATTATACGTTTAATTATCAAATTAAACGAAATCGGAGTATTGGAATATATTTAAATTTGATTTAAATATTATACATGAATATCGATTCATGTTTTGGAATTGATGTATTATTAATTTAATATTTGATATTAAATTAATTTAATTGTTTAATTAATTTATTCCATATTAATTATTTGAATTAAATTTCTTTAAAATTGCTTTTAAAGAAATTTTACATAAAATTAGTTGTTTAAATTAAATTTATTTAAAATTAGAATATATTTTATCATGGATCTGTGAAATTCATTAAAAGATAGAAAATGATTATAGTGGAAAAATCCTAATTCTCCCACTTTATGTTACCCTCAAGTTCCATTAATTGCATTTGTTTTGGTGCCATCTCCGAGAGTGTTTTGATTTCATGTAGATGCTGATCAAAAGGTGGATTTGGCTGAGAATTCAGTTTGATCAATTGAAAACTTGAAAAGAGAAAGGAGTTTTCTTGAGTTTAGCACCCAAAACACAAAATTCTTCCCAAAATTCCCTTAAATTATAGCTTATTTTGGATCCCACAATCCAATCTAAGATCCTAGATGATAGTAAAGAAGATCAAGTGGTGGTCTACAACTTGTTGGTGTAGAAATTCGAGCTAGAATTCAAGGATTGAAGAGTTCAACAAAGGTATGAATCTCATAAATCCTACTTATTTTTATTTTTTTATCTTGCATGTTTCTTTGCTAAAATTGATGGAATCAGAGTGCTTAAGATCCTGATTACTTCCACATATTGAATATCAACACTATTAGCTTCGAGTGGCATGAAGGCTCTAAAACATAGTAGGGGACCCATCGGCATCCTTTAACATAGTAGGAAATCCATCCGTTTTCCGTAACATAGTAGGAAACCCATCGACTTCCGGTAACATAGTAGGAAATTCGTCGGCTTCCAGTAACATAGTAGGAAATCGTCGACTTCCGATAATATAGTAGTGTTAGGAGAGTTAATTGACACTTCTCATCTAAAGATAAAACATGCTTTCAGTAAATTTTACAACATAAGTCATAGTACATGCCTACAGTTCCACACATATTCATATCAGTCGCATGCTAATATTGTCATGCTCATAAAACAGTTCTATTCATGTCATACTTCTCAGTAATTACCCAGTCAAAACAAATATGATCATACTATCTAAATT
The DNA here is from genome assembly GCF_027475165.1 of Benincasa hispida. Taxonomy (NCBI): domain Eukaryota; kingdom Viridiplantae; phylum Streptophyta; class Magnoliopsida; order Cucurbitales; family Cucurbitaceae; genus Benincasa; species Benincasa hispida. The sequence continues at coordinate 10,888,252 of NC_143486.1, forward strand.
AGATTACTTACCTCACAAGCTCAAATAAACAACAGTTTAACCATATAAAAGTCCTTGAATCCAAAATCAATCCTAAAACATGAATCAAATTTGAAGTTAACAAAAGACTAAACCAACCACTAAATTATCCAAATAATTCCTAATTATTTAATGAAAATTTATCATTTTTCAAAAATAAGAAGGAACCAACCATTAGTTGGAGAATCCCACATTGGAGAATTTTGAAAAGGAAGTCTCCCTTTTATACTCCAACATTGGGCTATGGGCTTTCTCTCTTCATAAATTGCTCGTAAGTACAACTGCGCCAATTTACTGTTTTGCCCAATCTTTTTCGGGCCTAGAGAAGGTGTGGCGTCACATTGTTCAATTCTCGGAATCAGCCCTTAAGGGAGCAATTTATCTACTTACCCCTAAATCGGGGAAGAAGTCAATTCCGTCTTGTGTAGCCGAGTTCCTAGCTCCCTAATCAGACAAATTCCCAAAGTGGTAGGTTTGAGTCTGCGATCTGGCCACTCGCATCCATACAAATCAAAGGACTGCCCTTATAGGCAGGAGTTCCCAACTCACTCAGGATTAAGGTCATGTTACCTATGATCATCCTAGTGAAATGAAAGTCTATGTCATGAACGACATTATATAATGAGACTGGTCCGATCTTATACAAACTTTTTTGTATAGAGCATCCCCGCTCGCATGTCTAATACATGAATGGTCAGGGTCAGACCATCTGTAGTACATTACAACACTTGTAACATCTACAAAGCAAGCCACACTCACAATGTCAATAGGATAAGGTTTCCCTCCTTCATCCATCTACTACAGACCATTTAGGTTATCACTTAAAACACGATCCACTTGTATGTCATCACATACATGCTTAAGTTACAACGATAACCACGGATCTTAGTTTATTGGTTTGTGGTTAATGCAACAAAATATCTCATATATCAAAGACTATAGTGAAGAACATATTTTATATTATTACATCACATAATGTTTGTTCATATACATGTTTACAAACTACTTGACCCAACGAGATTTAGGGCATCAACCCCAATAATTTTCCACTTGTTCTAAAGCTAGTGGGGTATACAAGAAAAATACAAATACAAATCAATAAACTAGGGCATAAAGGCTTAGGACAACAATACTCCCACTTGCCCTAGTCCAGTCGTAGATGGTTTTGTAGACCCATGCTCTGAAGGTGACCCTCAAACATTATAGCCATGAGAGCCTTCGTAAATGGGTCAGCAACATTGTGCTTCGAAGCTATCTTTGTGACAATCACGTCTCCTCGATGCACAATCTCTCTGATAAGATGGTATTTTCACTTGATATGTTTGTCACGCTTGTGACTCCGAGGCTCTTTGGAATTCACCACAACACCACTATTATCACAGTAAAAGGTGATGGGCCTAGACATGTCTGGAACAACTTTCAAATTAGTCAGGAATTTTCTGAGCCAAACGGCCTCCTTAGCAGCTTCACAAGCCACTACATACTTAGTCTCCATAGTGGAGTCAGCAATGCACCCCTGCTTAGTGCTTTGCCACACTACAGCTCCTTCATTAAGAGTGACACTGATCCTGAAGTAGATTTCCAAGAATCCTTATCAATTTGGAAATCAGAGTTTGTGTATCCAGTAAGAATCAAATCCTTAGATCCATACACAAACATGTAGTCCCTCGTTCTTCGAAGGTACTTGAGGATGTTCTTGACGGCAGTCTAGTGACCCTGTCCTGCATTAGATTGATATCTACGGACTATCCCCACAGCGTAGCAATTGTCAAGTTCAGTACATAACATCACATACATCAGACTATCAACGACAGATGCATAGAGGACCCATCTCATTTTCTCAACCTCTTGAGGTGTCTTAGGATGTTGCTTTTGAGACAATGTAACTCCATGAAAAAAAGGCAAAAAGCCCCTCTTAGAGTTCTGCATCGAGTACTTGATCAATATCTTGTCAATGTACGATGCGTGAGACAGTGCTAGCACTTTGTTCTTTCGATCTCGAAAGATCTGAATGCCAAGAAAAATCTGAGCCTCTCCTAAGTCTTTCATTTGGAATTGGGTTGGTAGCAGTTTTTAACTAAAATCAGTAAACCTACATCATTCCCAATGAATAAGATATCATCTACATATAACACTAGGAATACTACTGAACTGTTGATGATTTGAAAAGGAATGCTTTTGGATGCAATATTGTATATTTTTATCAATGCAATCCTGCATTGTTTTATAACTTAGCATTGTAATAACATGCATTCACCCCCAAATTTAAACAATGTTTGTCCTCAAGCATAAGCTAAAGATTTTCTTTAGAAAGTACCGCCTTCTCTTTCCTAGATTTCTCAAGGATGCCTTATTCAAATTCTATACACCAAAATTTCCTTAATTCTTATCCAGGCCTCTTCTTAAAATATTTCTAAAATTTAGGGACTGCAAGTTTAACCTTCAAAAAGACTTTACTAGATTCCAGGACATCGCATGATTTATTTCAAAAACTTTTTCAATAGGGTGTTAAATGATTTTTTTTATCCTTACGTATTTTAGACATTATTTTTTCTCTGACCTTGCGCTGATCCAAGTGCCTCGCCTTCGTTTTGGCTTGCCCCCACGTGTGTCATGCGGACATCCAACTATGAGCAAGACGCTCTTTCTCAGACTAAACTCATGCCTATTTGGCAGCGGAGTTGCGATAATTTATTTATACATTGATCACGATTCCTACCTTTGTTTTGGCTTGCCCCCACGGGTGTCATGCGGACATCCAACTATGAGTAGGATCCGATCGCAACTTTATGCAATTTTTTTTCGTAAGGCTAAAAATAGCAAGGTCGAAAAATGAATACTGCACCCCCAAATTTAAAATGCAGCAATGTCCTCATTGCTTAAAAGATTGAAAGAAGTCATGCGATGTTCTTAGGAAGTTTCGTAAAGGGTCAGTTTGAAAGAAAACTAGCAGGCACTAACTTCTAGTATTTCATGAGGTGACTGTCCTAAAATTAAGTTGACTCTAGTGTGTACGAAAAGATAGAAGCATGCGTTTCTTCATTGAAATCATAATTGCAAAGAGAAATCATGTGGTGACTTACTAAATTGATCAATGTTAAATGATTGTGGCAACTAAAGAGGATGCGATGATAAAATTTTCAAAATTAAAATGCGATGCGATAGTGCAAAATTTGGAATAAAGTCAAGGAAAGATACAACCCCAAATTTGCGCTGTCGTCCACATTATTTGTTGACGCATCTTGCCTTGTGGCGATCTATTTTCTTTGGATTGTGGTGATGAAATAAAGTAGTTTCGTCTTCGTGTAGTGCCTCCGCAATCGTTCACCTCGATCGTTGCAAGAAAAACATTGAGAGGGTTAAATACAAAAATAAAGTTAACAAAATCGTTTATCATGATCGTTCAACATGATCGCATTATTATTATTATTATTATTTTAATTTTTTTAAAGATGTAAAGACAAAGATACGATAACAATTAAAATACAGGTGATAAAAGTTCATGAAGCATTGGTATAAAAAGGATATTTCAAAAGGAATGCGTCCCTGATGAGTTTGAGTTGCATAGTAACACAGGGACTACTTATTTCAGGCTGAACTTTTTACGTCCATAGCGAATTTTTCTTCTGTTCTCGGTCCTCTGGGATTTTGACTGCCTTAATCCGGAGCTTTTCCTTATTGACATTCATTACAATTTCCCCTTGTGTACATCAATTTGAGCGTGACCGGTCGAGAGGAATGGTCGTCCCAATATGATTGACGCATCTTCGTCCACTTTATAATCCAAAATGATGAAGTTTGCTGACAAAATGAATTTGTCAATTGAGATTGCGGCATCTTTCAACTCTCCCTCAAGATATATTCGGGATCTGTCTGCAAGCAGGAGAGTCTCCGTTGTGGGCATAAGTTTGCCTATATTCAATCGTTTGAAGATTGATAGCGACATTACGTTTATACTCGCCCTAAGATCGCATAGTGCTTGACCAGTGTAGACCCCTCCAATTGAACATGGTATCATGAAGATTCCTGGGTCTCACATTTTTGGTGGGATCATAGTATTTTGCGTTACTGCCTCCATGGCAATCTTATCTTCATCACTTTGTTTCTTTTTCAATCTTTGTGGGAATGATGGTAGCTGGACTTCTTCTATCTCATGTTCTAGAGGCTTAACGGTGGACGCAACTTCTGGGTTCATCTTCTCGGGCTCTTCTGAATCATATGTCAACGAGTCCTCTGTTGTTTTCGCATTCAAGTTGGTCGTGATGGGTTCCTCCCCTACTTCCACTATCATTTTTCCCTTAGCAAGGAGACTGCTAAGCATTGTTCCTTTCCTGTACCCCTAATGTTGCGAGGGAGCTCAGTTGAGCTCGGCAACGCTTTTTGCGGTCTGTTTTTGAGTTCGCCCGCAATCTGTCCTAGCTGAATTTCGAGATTTCAGATGGATGTTGCTTGATTTTGAAGAACTGATTCGTTCTTCTCAGTGTACTGCTTCAACAAGCTCTTTAAGGATGAAGATTGGGTGCTTGTGAACTGCAGGCTTGGTTATGCGTTGGACTGTTGGTTCGTGGGAAAAATCCAGGTGGCCCTTCTTTTTGCGCCACTGGTTGAAAGCTTTGTTGTTGATTTTTCCATGCGAAATTGGGGTGATTTCTCCACCCAGGGTTGTACGTGTCAGAATAAGGATTATTCTTTATGAAGCATACTAACTGTGGATTTCATGGGCATTCTTCCTTCGGATGTGCGTCTCTACAGATGACACAACTTGCGGTCGTTTGAGCAATTGCGTTGACATGCCCTTTTTTTGCTCCCATGCTATTAATTGCGATACCTTGTATCAAAATCATCATCGCAGTCATTTGGTTCTGAAGGGATGCGATGGCCCCGTTGTTCGCGTCATTGTCTCTAATTCTTAATCTTTGATCGCTTTCTTTTCAGTCCTCGTGATTTTTTGAAATGCGATCAAGGATATTCTTGGCCTCGTCATATGTTTTATCCAGCAGACCTCCAGCTGCTGCCACATTGGCAGCGGTCTGCGATGCAGGGGCTAATCCTTGGTAAAAAATCTCCATCTGTAAGCAGTTTGGTAAACCATTATGTGGACAGTCTCTTACCAGCCTCTTAAACCTCGCCCAAGCATCGTTGAGTGATTCGTCAATGTCCTGTTCAAAATTGGTTATTAACTTTCTTCTTTTGGCATTCTCTGTTGGTGGGAAATATTTCTTCATAAACTTCTCTACTACTTGCTCCCATGAAGTAATCTCCCCCGGTTCGAGAGAGTATGCCCATTTTCGTGCCTGGTCACACAACGAAAATGGAAACAAAGTTAGTCGAACTTCTTTGGTGGAGATATTAGGGAACACAAAAGTATTGCAGGTCTCTATGAAGCTCTGGAGGTGGGTGTGCAGGTCCTCGCCACGCCTTCCTCCAAACTGTCCAGTAGTCTGGATCATCTGCAACATCACTGGTTTCATTTCGAATCTCGATCCATCAAGTGTGGGCCTCATGATTCCTGGGGAGAAATCATAGAAGTTGGGCGACGCATAGTCCTGAATGGGCCTATTGCAGTCGTTCGCCAATAGGATGGGATTTGCCATGACATTGTTTTCATTTGATGCTCCATTTCCAGGTTGTTCCGCCATGTTATCTTTCTCTAGTTGTTGTTGTTGGCGGCTATCTCTCAATCTTCATCGGAACGTCCTTTTAATCTCTGGGTCGTAATTCGCCAGAGTTAGAAAGTTGTAAAGAAATCAGAAAAATTACCGTTAGCACACTTAATTGTCGATGTCCCCGGCAACGGCGCCAAAAACTTGATGCGTTATTTCATGCGATGAAATAATGAAAGGAATTGCGGTGATGGAAAATGCGTTGTGCAACAAGTTTTCTTAGCAGAACCCAAGTATAAATCCTACTGAGTTTCCTGGTAAGTCCAGGGTCAAACTTAGGGACTAAGGAAAATAATATGCGGTAGTAATTTTTAAGATCACTTTGTGGTAACAAATAAATTAATGGTTTGGTTGGTTTGTTAATTGAAGTATGAAAAGTATGCAGTGGATTTGAGAAAAGATTAATTATGCGACAGATACACTGAGTATGCGGAGGAATGGGTTGAGAAGGTCTTTACCTAGCATTTCCCGAGAATGCGTTCAAACTATGCGATCATGCTACATTCATGCGACAACAGATCATTTTCCAATGCAAACGCGGTAGCTCCTAATTTTAGGACGCATGCAATGAATGCAATAATATCTATAAAGCTTATTCCTAAGTCTCTACTTCTTGCCTATGCGATGATGCAAGATGCACACAAGGACAAGGTGACTGCATACAATCATAGCCTATCTCTAGGATGCATGCGATGCGTTAATAGCAAACAACGCTTATTCCTAAGCTCCTATCTCTTGATTATGCATTTCTAATCTGACTCTCCTGAGCCTAGATTCTAATCTGACTTTTTCAAGCCTAGATTCTATCCTTAGAATACCCTCCCAAGTATCTCTAATTGACGAATGACGTATATATAATACAAGATAATCGCATAGAATGAAGATCCCCAGTTATGCTAGCTAAGTGCTTCTCAACCCATTCGTCAGGTTTAGCTACTCATGCGAATATACAGAGAGTGAACAGATATAAAGATGTAAATTCCATTTCTATAAATCAGTTTAGAGTACAAAATGACAATGGAAGATAAGGATAGAGAGCCTAGTAGCAATTCCTTGCTTCCCAAAGCTTTTACACTGTTAACTCTATTCTACTCAAAAGATGTTCCTGTTTCTGTAGAAGTTGGCCCTCTATCTAATCTCCATGCTTCCGGAACTCTTCCAAGTTAACCGGAACGATCTCTCGGTACAATCTCACTTCCCTCGCTTCTGCCTTCTAAGTAAAAGAAAACTAAGAAAAAGGCTACTTCTATCTAAGGGATAAATTCTCTAATTGAGCGGACCACTCTATTGAAGGCGACCTCTGGTATTTATAGAGCTTTGGGGTGAAAGGCCTCTTCTCTCTTATGATTGCCCTGATGGGATGACATTAATTCTCTATCTGATGCACCGAATATTTGTCACCAAAAAGTTGAGTGTACTTGCTATAGTAGTTCGTTAGCAGCTTGTCAACTTAATTTGGAATCGACCGTCATCAGCTTTTTGTCCCACCGTGATTTATTACGTTTTTCACCCAGATGCGCCGGCTCTATGCGGCAACCTTCTTGAGCAGATAATCGCAAGCACAAATGATCGCATAGCCTTGTGTTAACACAACCTCTTAATGCGCTCGGCCGTTGATTTCTTTGGATCGCATTTTTCGCCTTGCGTCAACACATATTCTACACAAAAATACATAAGTTTACTGTTTTAATGCGATGAATGCATGCGATCGCCTTATTGTGAACTTAATGTTTTTGGACGCAATATTGTATATTTTTATCAATGCAATCCTGCATTGTTTTATAATTTAGCACTGTAATAACATACATTTCTGCCCGTTATCAGATATCATCTACATATAACACTAGGAATACTACTGAACTGTTGATGATTTTCTTGTAGACACAAGACTTATCAATGTTTTGGTCGAAACCATAATATTTGCTTACAGTATCAAACCTTATGTTCCAAGATCGAGACGTCTGTTTTAGTCCATAAATGGACCGATTCAGTTTGAAAATCTTTTGCTCCTGACCTTGGGCTATGAATCCCTCGTGTTGCACCATATAAATGGTCTCGTCAAGATTACCATTCAGAAAGGCAGTCTTGACATCCATTTGTCATATCTCATAGTCATATGAGACAATGGACAGGAGGATGCAGATAAACTTAAGCATGGCAACAGGTGAGAAAGTTTCCTCATAGTCAACTCCCTCCACTTGGGTGTAACTGATAACGGGCAGAAATGCACGTTATTACAACGACAAAGATATAAAAAAATGAAGGATTGCGATGGTAAAAATATATAAAATTGCGTCCAAAAGCATTAAGTTTAGAATATTGCGATTGTATGCGTCCATCGCATGAAAGCAGCTTAACTTGTGTATTTTGTGCAGAAAATGCGTTGGCGCAAGGCGGAATTGCGATCCAGGGAAATTAGCATCCGATCGCATTAAGAGATTGCGATCGCAAGGCTATGCGGTTGTTTGCGTTCGTGATAATCTGCTCAAGAAGGTGGCCGCATAGAGCCGGTACATCAAGGTGGAAGCTTAATAAATCACGATGGAACAGAAAGCTGATGACAGTCGATTCCGAATTAAGTTGACAAGCCGTTAACGACATTATAGCAAGTACACTCAGGTTTTCGGTGACAATTATTCGGCGCATCAGACAGAGAATTAATGACATCCCATCAGTGCAATCATTTGAGAGAAAAAGCTCTTCACCCTGAAGCTCTATAAATACCGAAGGCCACCTTCGTTAAAGGAGTTCAGAGAGTTCGGTTCCACGACTCATAATATATAGTTCTTCTTCACCATAGATAGTTGTAGTCTATAATTTTCTATACTTAGAAGGCGGAAGCGAGTGAAGGGAGAATACGCCGAGAGATCGTCTTGGTTAACTCAGAAGAGTGCCGAGAAGTGTCGAAAACAGAGAGAGGTTCAACTCTTACGGAAGAAAGAACATCTTTTGGGTAGAATTGATATAACTCAGTGTAAAAGCCTTAAGAAGTAAGATATTGCTACCAGGCTCTCTACCCTTATTTTTCCATTATCATTTTGTATTATGAACTTATTTATAAAATGGAAATTGCATCTTTATATCTGTCCACTCTCTTTACTATACGCATGAGTAGCTAAAACTGTCGAATGGGTTGAGAAGCACTTAGCTAGCATAACCTGGGATCTTCACTTTATGCGATCATCTTGTATTATGTATGCATCATTCGTCCTCTAGAGATACTTGGGATGGTAGTCTAAGGATAGAATCTTGCTTGGAAAAGTCATATTAGAATATAGGCTCGGGAGAGTCAGATTAGAACCACATAATCAAGAGAGAAAAGCTTAGGAATGAGTTCTGTTTGCTATTAATGCATCACATGCACCCTAGAGATAGGATATGATTGTATGCAGTCACCTTGTACCTGTGTGCATCATTCATTATTGCATAGGCAAGAAGTAGAGACTTAGGAATAATCCCTATAGACATCATCGCATACATCGCATGCATCCTAAAACTAGGAGCTATCGCATTTGCATTGGAAAATGAATTGCTATTGCATGTGTGTAGCATGATCGCGTAGTTTGAACATAATCTCAGGAAACGCTAGCTAAAGACCTTCTCAACTCGTTCCTCTGCATACTCATTGTATCTTTCGCATTATTAGCTCTTTTCTCAATTCTGCTGCATAAACTGTATACTTTAAACAACACACCAACCAACGCATTAATATATTTGTTATCGCAAAGTAATTGAAAATTACCATCGATACTGTTTCCTTAGTCCCTGTGTTCGACCCTGGGCTTACCAGGCAACTTAGTAGAGTTTATACTTGGATCTTGCTAAGAAAACTTGCATGCACAACACACATTCCACCATCGCATTCTACACCATTATTTCATCGCATTAACCAAACATCAATAACCCTTTACCACAAGTCAAGCCTTGAAGGTTTGCACCTTCCCATCAACACCCCATTTCCTCTTGTAGATCTATTTGCAGCTGATAGGTATAACCTCATCAGGTTGATCTACAAGATCTTCTACTGAGTTGAGGTACAAAGACTCCATCTCAAGATCCATGACTTTGACCCATTCATCTCCTTCAACATCCTTCATTGCCTTTTTATAAGACAACGAATCCTCAACTTCGCCATCGGCTACCATAGCCAGGATTTCAGTTAAACCCATATAGCGAACAAGTGGGTTCGCAACCCTCCCACTACGTCGAGGTTTCTTAAACTCTTGAGGTGGATTTGACCTACTAGATGAACTTCCATCAACAACTCTTGTTAATGTAGCAAACTCTTCAACAACTCTTGTTGAAGTTTCAATAGTGTCTTTGGAAAGTTCTCTAAATACTATTTTACTTCTTGGATTGTTCTCCCTTATATGATCCTCCTTAAGGAAGGTAACGTTTGTCGACACAAACACCCTGTTTTCCTTAGGATCATAAAAGTAACCCCTTCATGTCTTTGTTGGGTAGCCTACAAATAGGAATAGCCTCGAACATGGTTCCAATTTCACATGTGTTAGGCAACCCCAAATGCGGAAGTGATACAAACTAGCTTTACGACCATTCCATAACTCCAAAGGTGTTCTAGAAACACTCTTAGAAGGAACACAGTTGAAGATATAGGCTGTACTACTACAAAACCCCAAAATGAGTCCGGTAAGGAAGCGTAACTCATTATCGACCGAACCATGTTCAACAGGGTTCTGTTTCTTCTCTCCGATACACCATTCTGCTGAGGTGTACCAGGTGCTGAGAGTTGGGAAACAATTCCATGTTCTATCACATAGTTCTGGAACTCAGAATCCAAAAACTCTTCACCCCAATCTGATCAAAGTGTCTTAATCCGTTTATCTAATGCGTTTTCAACCTTAACCTTGAACTCTTTGAAATTTTCAAAGGATTCTGATTTATGCTGCATCAAATAAACATACCCATACCTCGAGTAATCATCAGTAAAAGTGATGAAATACTCGTAACCTTCCCTGGCTCGCACATTCATCGAACCAAATATGTCTGAATGTACTAACTATAGAGGCACTTTGGCTCGATAACCTTTTCCAGTAAAAGGTCTTTTAGTCATCTTGCCTTCAAGGCATGACTGGCACATAGGTAAAGAATTTTTCTCTAACTCGTTTAGAAGTACATTCTTCACCAATCTCTCAATCATATTGAGATTAATGTGCCCTAATCGAAGGTACCAAAGTTGGGCATTTTCTTTAGGAGGAAGTTTAAGTCATTTATTTTGAGTTACGACAGATTTAAACATGTCTATGTTATGGACGAAATTTGTTGCTAACGGTCTTAGCACATACAAATTATTTTCCAATAAAGCTGAACATATCTTAACACCATCTTTAAGAATAAACACTTTATTCATAGAAAAGTTGAGGGTGTAATTTGAAAATGTAAAATGAGAAACCTATTTTGTAAAGTTAACTGGAGGCCTCCCACTAACACAGCTGAGACGACGTGTCCGGTGCCTACTCGCATCGTTATCTCTCCAGCCTTAAGCTATCGCCAGGATCTACTCCCCTGAAAAGAAGAATAAGCATGATTAGTGTTCCCAGAGTCTATAATCTAAGCAGAATCATCATTCTCCACTAAACAAGTTTCCAGAACTAGTAACTCATATTTACCTTGTCTGCCCTTGGCCCTAGCCTTCTTCCTCTTCTTGAGCCAACGTGGGCAGTTCCACTTCTAGTGCCCGTTCTGGTTGCAATAGAAACATTTTCTTTTTCAACCGGCGCTAGTTTCCTATCCCATTGTATGGCAAGTTGAGGGTTAGCTGGTGCCTTCCCCTTCCCCTTACTACCCTTCTTCTTCTTCCATTTGTTAGTGTAGGAAGAAGAAGGTGTAGACTTAGTTATAGAGGTTGAAACTTTGTGGAACTTTTTAGATGATGAAGCAACATTTGCTTCACCAACTGTCTTCTCCTTGCTTTTTAGCAAGGATTGGAATGTCTGTAACTCATTGAGGAGAGTTGTAAGGGTGTAATAAAAATTTTTCAGAATAGTGTTGCTTACGAAATGTAGGAAGCTTTCTGGCAACGTTTGTAGAATAATGCTAACTTGGATGCCTTCATCAATGCCAGCCCAACTCTTGCTCCGCCATGTTAAAGTGGACCATCATGTTCAGAACATGTTCTCGAACAGATGTACCCTTCCTCATTTTGGAGTTGAAGATGCTTTTGAAAGCTTCATGCTTGAGCTGTCCGTACGGTTGTCCGAACATTCCTTTCAGGGATCCATGATCTCACGTGTGGTGACCATGGACTCTTGCTTCTTGGCCAAGACATCGCTTATGCTGGATAAGATGTAAGCTCAGGACTTCTCGTTCATCCGTGTCCGTCGCTCATACACATCTCGAACGTTTCGAGCAGTAGTAGGAGCTGAAATAGGAGGACACTCCTTCGTAAGGATGAACCGAAGATCATCGATGATTAAAATTGTAAGTATTGAGTTTTTCCAACTAGCATAATTGTAGCAAGTTAATTTATCGGTGGCTAATAATGCTAATATCGTGGTTGCCATAATTAAAAGTTTCTGAAACAAACAAACTTAATAAGTCTATGCATTACCACTTTTAACACCAATTTTAGGTTTTAGCAAAATAGTTTATTGTATCCTAAGTGAAAGACGTCTATTTTGCAATGATGCCCCAGCAAGGCAGAACAAAAGTCATCGGTGGGGTGATCAAGTGCCCCTTCACTGAGATGAGACATTCTCAACCATTAGATAGCAACAACTCTTGTAACTAAATCTAACAGTCACCATTTTTCGGTCCAGAATATGTTAACCTTTAACAATTCTGGTAAGTGTAATCCCTCATTTTAGGCCCTAGACTCCTGCCCTAATGTGCCCACCTTAGAGAAAAAGTAGATTAGGACAAGAGACTAAAGCGACCTTATCCTTTTCAGGGGATCAAATAAAGAGTTGTGCAAAACTACCATCCTTTAGGGGGGGCACTCCCAGGGTACCTCGAGGCGATGTACAAAACGTTATCCAACCTAATGAGAGAGACTGTGGGATATGTTGTCACATGTCCCGCTCCCACTTACTATGAACATTCTCTCCGTTCACCTTGGTATTGACCTACCCAAACACCATCCTTTAGGGGGACACTTCTAAGGTGCCACGAGGTCGAGGATAGATCTCACGGTGTGAATTTAGGGAGAAATGTGAAGAGGTTTAAGTGAAGTATCATATACCCCAAGTACCTCCCACTAAATGTTCTACCTAGGGATTCATTAACTTAGACAATCCGACTATTGGTTTTTATCTAAGTGTAAGTTTAATTTGCTGAAAAACAACTCTTGGTTTTGATAACTGAATAAGTTCAAATCAAATCCCATTCAACACTTTAACAGACTATCATCGAATTTGCATGCATGCAATAAATTTGTCTAATTCACCTTTCTACTTGTATGCCATCACATACATGTTTAAGTTACAACGATAACCAAAGATCTTAGTTTATTAGTTTGTGGTTAATGCAACAAAATATCTCATATATCAAAGACTGTAGTGAAGAAAATATCTCATATTATTACATCACATCATGTTTGTTTATATACATGTTTACAAACTATTGGACCCAACGAGATTTAGGGCATAAACCCTAACATTTGGGCCTCAAGGGGTACCCATGTTTTGAAGGGAACGAGGAGATAGACCAATGTGGGTTCAGTGGTTGTCCCACACGTGCATCGCCATCCGTCCGGTCGGATGGGCGTGGTGAGGCGCGTGTGTGTGATTATTTTTATTTAATAAAAATATTATTATTATTATATTTTTTTATTTATCTCATTATTTTTAAAAAATAAAAAAGAAAAAAAATTTCCCAGGCTGTGTCTTAAAAGGCATGTCCTTCAGCAGTTCAGAACACAAGGGTGTGTGTCCTTTGCAACTCTTTTCTATTTACTTTCCTTTCCGTCTTTCATTTTTCGAGCATTCAGTTAGAAAGGTGTGTGTTCTAGTCAGTAACGATGCATTTCTGGTTGGATTTTCTTTTTGGGTTGTTTTATCTTAAGGATGATGTGGCAGTATTCCTGATCAGCTTGCACACTTGGGCAGAGCCGCGAAACATCATAAAAAGAGCGAGCTTCACGACTTAGTCTATAACAAGCTTTTGTTTTGCATAGTTCTTTTCTTTACTTGACCGTCATTTCCTGACCGTTTGTTGTTGTCTTGTTCATCGTCTGAGGGTCTTGCCATTAACAACAATTTTTAAGACGATCTCTGCCATATCACTAATGGTCCTTACTAACAACAACGGCATTATGACATCCGACCTCAACCATCCATTCCGGTTCGAAGGAGCGAACTTCAAACGGTGGAGGCAAAAGATGTTCTTCTTTCTTACCGTCAAGAAAGTTGTCGACACATGTACCAAAGATAAGCCGATCATCCCTTTAGAAGAACCAACTGAACAACAGATAAAAGAAACTGTAGACTGGGAGGAGAATGATTTTCTATATAAGAACTTTATATTAAATAGTTTGACTGATGATCTGTATGACTACTATAGATTTTCTATATAAGAACTTTATATTAAATGGTTTGATTGATGATCTGTATGACTACTATAGCACAATGAAGACAATGAATGAGGTCTGGGACGCCTTGCAAAAGAAGTACGACACCAAGGAAGCCGGGTCAAAGAAATACACTGTCAACCATTATCTCAAGTTCCAAATGATTGATGACAAATTTGTGGAGGTTCAGTCCCATGAACTGTAGAGGATAGCCCATGAGATAATTACTGAAGGTATGCCTCTAGATGAACAATTCAAGTTGTTGTTATTATTGATAAACTGTCTCCCCTTGTTGAAGGATTTTAAGAACACTTTGTGGCATATGACCAAGGAGTTTTCCTTGGAGAGTCTCATCACCCAACTAAGGATTGAGGAGGAAGCCTGGAAGCAGGACCAGAGGGAAGAGGTGAACATCGTACCTAGGAGACCCACCTCGGCTGCGGTAAAACTTGACCAAAAATCAAAAGGGACAAAGAGGAAAGGTTAGAACTGTGGCTCCAGCAACCAGAACCAACAGAAAAAACGTAAACCCCTCTTTAGGAGAAATGGTACGGTTTCATTACTTTAATTGTAATAAACCTGGATATATGGCTAGGAACTATAGGAATAGGCATCGTTCTGTTGAACAGATAAACCTGACAGAAGAACTGTTAGTTGCCATAATGACATAAGTAAATCTGATCGGTGGTTGTGAAGGGTGGTGGATAGACACTGGTGCTACGCACCATGTCTATCACGATCTTAGTCCTTTTAAAACTTACACTGAAATTAAGGATAAGAATATTCTGTTGTTGGAACCGGCAAGATGGAATTGAAGTTTACATCCGATAAGACCCTTATGTTGAAGAACGTCCTGCACACTCCGGAGATAAGAATTTGGTCTTGGGCTATCTCCTCAACAAAGTCGAGTTCACTCAAACCATAGGGACAGACTTATATACCCTTACAAAAAATAATGTATTCGTAGGGAAAGTGTATGCAACTGAGGGCATGTTGAAATTAAATTTAGACCTTAATAAAATGAAATCTTTTGTGTATGTGTTCTATGAATGTTTGGCATGCTAGATTCTGTCATGTGAATAAGAATCTAGTTAGTAACATGATTAGGGTGGAAATGATACCTAAGTTATCCACGAATGAATTTGATAAATGCGAGTATTGTAGTCAGGCTAAAATTACTAAAACTCCGCATAAATATGTACTTAGGATTTTTTATCCTCTAGAGTTAATTCATTCTAATTTACGTGAATTTGATGGCATCTTGACTAGGAACAATAAAAGATATTTCGTTACTTTTATTGATGACTGCTCTGATTTTACTTTTGTATATTTGCTGGAAAAATAAAAGTGTTGTTTTTGATACCTTCAAATTATTTGTTTCTGAAGTAGAGATTCAGTTTAATAGAAAGGTTAAAAGACTTCATAATGATAGGGAAATTGAGTACGACTCGGACAGTTTTAACTCACATGAAATAATACACGAAAAGACCGCACCTTATTCTTCTGAAATGAATGGAAAAGCCAAAAGGAAAAATATAACTTTAGTTAAGCTAGTAGTTGCTATTTTGCTTAGTTCAGGAGTCACGTCTTATTGATGAGGTGAAATCCTCCTTACTGTATGTTATGTCCTGAATAGAATCCTTAAGTCTAAAAACACAACTTCACCATATGAAACTCTCAAGAATAAGAAACCAAACTTGTCTTATTTTAGAACATGGGGTTGTCTAGCCTTTGTAAGGATTCCAGACCCGAAAAGGAGAAAGCTAGCTAGTAGAACTTATGAGTGCGTCTTTATAGGCTATGCCTTAAATAGTAAAGCCTATTGGTTCTATGATTTAGTAAACCAAGTGATCATTTAGTCAAATGATGCAGACTTCTTTGAGGATAGATTTCCTTTTAAATCAAGGAATAGTCGGGGATCGGGATCTAGTGGTCTAACCCCACTTAGAAATCCTACCTTTATAGAGGAAACCAACCCAGAACCTTGAAGAAGCATAAGAACTAGAATTTCCAAGGATTTCAGGGATGAATTCCAGACCTATAATGTAGAAGAAGATCCTAAAGATCTAAAAGCTTCCTTGTCCTTAGTAGATGCCAACCTATGGCAAGAAGGCATAAATGATGAGATGGAATCACTTGAGTCAAATAGGACTTGGCATTTAGTAGATCTACCCCTAGGTTGCAATGCAATAGGGTGCAAACGAATCTTAAGGAAGAAACTTAGACCTGATGGAATTGTTGACAAGTTTAAAGCCAGGTTAGTGGCAAAGGGCTTTAGACAAAGAGAAAACGTAGACTTCTTTGATACCTTCTCCTTTGTCACTAGAATTACCACAATTCGTGTCCTATTTTCTCTCTGCCCTTTATAACCTTATAGTACATCAGATGGATGTAAAGATCGCCTTCCTAAATGGTGAACTTAAAGAAGAGATTTACATGGAATAACCTAAGGGTTTTGTAGTCCATGGTTAAGAAAATAAGGTGTGTAAATTAGACAAATCTCTTTATGGACTGAAACAAGCTCCTAAGCAATGGCATGAAAAATTTGATGACCTAATCCTATCTAAAGGTTTCAAGATTAATGAAAGTGACAAATGCATCTACTATAAGTTTGAAATAATCTTTGCACTATCCTGTGTCTATATGTAGATGATTTGTTGACCTTTGGGTCGAACTTGCATGTCATAAATGATGTGAAATCAATATTGAGTGCAAACTTCGACATGAAAGACTTAGGAGAAGCTAGTGTAATCTTAGGCATAAAAGTGACTAAGCCTGAAAAGGGAATCTCTTTGGATCAATCTCACTAAAGAAATATAATTACTTTGAGTGTAAACTAGCCTGTACTCCTTATGACCCTAGTGTTCAGTTGTTCAAGAACACTAGTGACAATGTTAATCAATTTGAGTATGCGAGCATCATAGGTAGTCTTAGATACGCTGCTAATTGCATGAGGCCTGACATAGCTTATGCTGTAGGATTATTTTGCAGGTTTACAAGTAGACCTAGTAAATAGCATTGGAATGCTATAAAAAGGGTTATGAGGTATTTGAAGAAAACCCAAAACCTAGGATTACATCATCAGAAGTTTCCCGCTGCCCTGGAAAGGTTCAACAATGCTGATTGGAACTCTCTTTCAGATGATTCAAAGGTTATAAGTGGCTATATCTTTAATACAGTAGGCGGAGTTTTCTTTTGGAAGTCCAAGAAACAAACAATTTTAGGCCACTCTACGATGGAGTTAGAATTGATAGCACTAGCGATAGCTAGTGAAGAAGCAGGCTGGCTTAGAAGTCTGCTATCAGAGATTCCCTTATGGGAAAAGTGGTATTAGCCATATTGACCCATTGCGATAGTACTGCAACAACTACAAAATTCTAGAACCACTACTACAATGGTAAGAGATGACAAATATTCGTAAGCACATTACCATTAGAGAGTTTCTCACTACTGGTGTAGTTAGAGTGGATCATATACGAACTGATCAAAATTTGACAAATCTTTTGACGAAAGGACTGACCAGAGAGAAGGTTTTCAGAACCTCATAAAGGATGAGACTTATGCCTATAGAAAGATGAATCATTGTGAGGAAAACCCAACCTATAGACTGGAGATCCCAAGAAACAGATCAATGAGTAATAATTGATCACAAGTGATATATACTGAGTCATGCTAAACCAAACACAGAGTTCCATTCCTATGACTTAGAATCTGAGCATGATATCCTAAAACATAAGAAAGGTTGAACTTAATTCTTAATGAGATCTATATTTGATGACAAGTGGGGTACCTATCTACAAGAGTACTCTTGATAGACTCACCCATGTGTATGGATTTTTTTAGGAAAACTCTCTAGAGCATTCACTAAACTGGGATACACGTGTTAAGCTTTAAAGCACAGGCTTTCGAACCACATCCTAATGACACTCTGTCTGAGATGCTGTTAGAGATAGAGTTCAAAACCAAGGGTTACTCTAGTATATTCTAAATTATCTACACCACATAAAATTTCAAGTTATAAGACACCTTTGCTTATGCACAATGTTGTATAGACTGAAATTGCTCAATGAATTTTTTTTGTTTCTCTTATGTTTAAATTTTCAAGTGGGGGATTGTTGGGTAAAAATTTATCCTTTTTCAAAAATAAGAGGGAACCAACCATTGGTTGGAGAATCCTACATTGGAGAATTTTGAAAAGGAAGTCTCCCTTTTGTACTTTAACCTTGGGCTATGGGTTTGGACACCAAGGGGTACCCATGTATTGGAAGGAGTGAGAAGATAGACCAATGTGGATTTGGTGGACGTCCAACATGCATGCCGCTGTCCATCCAGTCGAACAGGCGAGCGTGGCGAGGTGTGTGTGTGATTATTTTTATTTAATAAAATATTATTATTATTATTGTTATTTATCTCATTATTTTTTTAAATAATAAAATTAAAAAAGGAAAAAAAGTTCCAATTGGCCGTTTGGTCTTCCGCATGAGCGTCTTCCGGCCGCATCTGATGGCCCGCCTTTGCACGTTCAGACGCTGCCCGCGCTTCTCTCTCGCGGCAATTCAACTCTGAAGGCCTATAAAAGGTGTGTCCTTCAGCAGTCCAGAACACAACAATTCTTACACTTCCTTCCATCGCTCTCTTCTGCTTACTTTATTTTTCGGCTTTCGTTTTTTGAGCATTCAGTTAGAAGGATGTGTGTTCTGGTTGGTAACAGTATATTTTTATCGAGTTTTCTTTTGGGGCTATTTTATCTTGGGGACAACGTGGCAATATTCCTGACTTGTTTACACACTTGCAGGTTTCGTTCTTTGCTCAACCTCCGTTTCCTAACTGTTTGCTACTGTCCTGTTCATCGTCTAAAGGTCTTGCCGTTAACAACACTAAAACTCCAAATAACTTTACCCACAATCTGTTAGTCCAAACTCACTTCCAAACTTAGCACGGGGCTCCCAATCTACACATAACCTAAATAAGAATTTAGAATCAAACTTCTAGCATTAAAACCATCCAAAAAGGGTTCCAAAGCCACAATACTCATTAAAATCGACCTTTTGTACCGTTGGACAATGATTCTTGATACTCAAATATTCGTTCTACATTCAAAATACAATGGTTTCATTAAACTGGAGTAAGAAGTTAAAGGGTATTCAATAATTTTCTCAAAATTTCTTCCAAATATCATAATTTACCAAAATTCCCAAGACTTTGATGAGATCCGACACAACGACATGAGCACACTGATTATAGCGTGGGCAGATTAGCAGCGACTAACATCGATGATGGTCATGCGATGGTGGCTGGTGTAAGATGGATCTAAGTGTGGGCTTGAGGCAGTGCAAACGGCTACGAGCGATTGCTATGTAGAATCACCGATGATGGATTTGACGTGGAGGAGTTGATTGACGATCAGTCGGTGCTGAACGGCGGTGAGCTGCCGTCCAGATGTGGGTCTGCAAAACAAAAAGAGGGAGAGGTTGCTTTGGCCAAAGAAATCATGAAAGGGGGAAAGAAAGAGGAAGAATAAGGGTTTTTCTTTCCTAGGGTTGCATGTGGCTCACTTTAAACGAATGGCCTAATAGAGGTGGCTTGGTGGTTAAAACCTTTATATATATACAAATACCTAGCCAAAACCCTAATTGAACAATATTTATTATTATCACTATTCCGTTTTTCTTTTCTTTCTTTTTTTTCTTAATTCCCATTTTTTTAGTAGGTAATAATATTATACAATAACAAAAGAATCCCACAACCCGGGATCAAGGCACCATAAAAAATAAAGCAACAACAAAGATTGAGCTCTTAATAGAACCAGAGATCAAAAGCCATAGCAAAAGAAAACAGAATAACTGTCCAGAGAAACAATCACGAAACAAAATAAACCCCACCGTGGGCAACACCCAAAGAAAACAAAAGACCGAACACAATAAGGAAGAAATAACATTAATAAAAACTAGAGAAGACCAAGAAGATCAACTCACTAGGAAACAGTACGAACACGAACCACAGTGATAATAAGATGGAATAAAGCAGATGTCATCCTTGGACAACCTCCATGCAGCCAACGATTCCTCTCTTGCCAGATATAATAAATAGAAGCACACTAGAAGACTCGAAATAACTTACTTCGTACCCCCTTACCCGCCCCCACTCGACCCCAATAGATACAACACACTCGACCTCTTTCCCAAACCCACACTCGAAGAATAAATGATCCTGAGACTCCCAGCCCCCTACACACAAGAGACACACACCATCAGACAAGACATTCCACCTCCTTACCCAATCCCGAGTACCCAACCTATCCCACACAACCAGCCAGCACAAAAAGAGTGCCGAGGAATACCACTTCCAGACCACAGAAGTCGCGCCCAAGATACCCTGGGATGATGATGATGCAAGCTATCCCACGTACTCACAATAGAAAACCGATCATTTGCATTCGGCACCCACACCCAGTATCCTCACCACCCACCTTAGGCCTCCTGCCTAAATCAAACACCAAATCTTATGCAACTCACACAAAAAAAAAGGCCACCTCCAACCCCCCTCTCCATCTTGAAAACCCGATAGTCGTGCCTCCTTACTACTTGCTGCATCAAACACCACCTTAGGACCACACGTCTCCAAAATCGCATCCTCAGGCAACCACGGATCCCACCACATAAAACCTTCTCTCATCACCCACCTTCAAACAAACCAACCGCTTGAATTTATCCCCACAACGAAGGATAGCCCTCAAGCACCAGGATCTCCCAGCCTTACACAGAATTGCCCACAAAGATCACCCCTTCGAAACATACTCGTCCATCCATGCCACCCACATAAAGGAACTCATATCAAAGAGTACCTCTGAGCGAAAGTAAGATTGTTCCAAACTCATTGTGAAATACCGCATTCACAATCAAACATACGAGTTATGCATTTAACAACAAATTACACATGCTTTTAACTTTAAACAACAAAGAAACGAGATACATACCAGATGAAGAACTCTTCTTCGCCTTTACATCTCGCTCTCGTCAAGGGACTTCACCTCTCGCTCTCGCTGTGCAAGCCAAACTAGTCGTCCACCAAATCACGCTGTCGTCTACCCACGAACAGACTTCTCACGAACAAGGTAACAAGGGAGGACACCACCACTTGAAAACATCGGTATTCTCAGAGTGAGAATCCAGGAGGTGTGGGCTCTGTTGGATTTGGTAGAGGGAAGGAGGAAGGAATGATCGTTTACCACGACCAAGCAAGTGGGAGATATCAGGAGTCTATTGTATAGACAGATGCTTGATCATTTAGATAGAGGTACACGATCGTGTAATAAACTGAGGCTGATCGTATAGACGATTGTTTAGTAAAACACTCGGGCGCATGTTTACTTAGAAAAAGCTAGACGATCATTTAGATAATTCTATGCGATCATTTAAAAAATGTGTGTGTGTACACGATTGTTTAGTAAACTTTGAGCTGTCGTGAATGCTCTCGGTTTGCTAGGCGATAAGTAGTGTACTTAATCAGTGAGCGAATATCGAATACCTTGCAAAATGAAAACCATTTTCATTTTATCCTTCAGTTACAAGAACTGATTGGAACCTCCCACTATCTCATTCGGTTACGGAGAAAAAACCGCCACAATTATCCCATAATTGTTAAATTAAAAAATAAATATCATCATATTATATTTATAACCATCACATCATATGCAACATATGAACCATAGTCCTTTTCTCCTCCACTAGATATAAATCATATTTATATCCTTTTCCTCCAATTAATGTATCTCATACATTAAGTCAACTATATCATACATAATTGACCAGTTCAATCATATCATATATAATTGAACTCTCTCTTTTCAATTTGAACACTTCAAATAGACCCAAAAACTGATTCTCAACTTGAATCCATTGAGCTAGCAAGGGGACCTTATGGACCTATGGCTCAAAGCTCCAATGGTATGTGAATAGCTGACTAAACTCTTTAGCCACGAGATCTACCATCCGTTAACTGCCAGGTATTCCACTAAAGACCGATAGCTGCACTCTTCTCATCATAGATATATTTATGTGTCCATCGGATATAACCAATCAATAGTACGATAACCCTTCATAGATGCTCGTAAGTACAGTTGGGCCAATTTACCGTTTTGCCCCTGTAGTTACATCTAACTTCTTAAGTACCATAGATCCCTCTAATGAACAATATAACATAGTCCTTATGTGTGGACACCTCTCGGGCCATAAAAAGGTATGTGGCACCACATCGTTCAAGCCCCGGAATCAGCCCTTAAGGGAGCAATCTATCTATTTACCCCTACTTTGGGGAAGCAGTGAATTTTATCTTGTGTAATTGAGTTTCCAACTCCCAAATCAGACGAATCCCCAAAGTGGTAGGTTTGAATTGACGATATGGCCACTCGCACTCGTGCAAATAAAAGAACCACCCTCAAAGGCAGGAGTTCCTAACTCACTCAGGATTGAGGTCATGTTACCTATGGTCATCCTAGTGAAGTGAAGTCTCTATCATGAACAACGTTATATAACGAGACTATAACACTTCGTGGTTCGGTCTTATACAAACTCGTTTGTATAGGACACCCCCGCCGCATGTCTTCACATGAATGATCAGGATTAGACCATCTGTAGCAAGTCACAACACTTGTAACTATTCTACAAAGCAGGCCACATCTGTAGAGTTACCAGGATAAGATTTCCCTCCAATATCCATATACTACAAACCATTTTGGTATCATTTAAGACATGATCCACCTGTGTGTCTCCACATACATGCTTAAGTTACAATGACAACCAGGAATCTTGGATTATTGGTTTGTGGTAAAGCAATTAGAACATCCAATGTTCCATAGACAAAAGTGAAGAAAATATCATATATTATTACATCACAAACATTTGTTCAATACTTTGTTTATAAACTACAGGACCCATTGAGAGTTTAGGGCATCAACCCCAACAATCTATGACTTATCCTAAAGCGAGTGGGGTGTAGAAACAACTGGTACGAAACAATAAACTAGGGCACTAAGGCCAAGTACAAAAATCTCCCAGTTGCCTTAGTCCAGCCACAGGCGGTCCCGTAGACCCATGCTCTGAAGGTGACCCTAAAAAACTATAGCCATGAGAGCCTTCGTAAACGGGTCAGCACCATTGTGCTCCGAAGCGATCTTCGTGACTATCACGTCCCCTCGATGCACTATCTCGTGGATGAGATGATAAGGAAGAAGCGATCTTCGTGACTATCATGTCCCCTTGATTCATTTGTCGAATCTCATAATCATAATAAGAGGCAATGGACAGAAGGATTGGGTCGACTTCAACATGGAAACAGGCGAGAAAGTCTCCTCATAGGCGACTCCCTCCACCTAGGTATAACCTTTTGCCACAAGTCAAGCCTTGAAGGTTTGCACCTTCCCATATGCACCTCGTTTCTACTTGTAGATCCATTTGCAACCTATAGGTCTTACCCCATCAGGTTGATCTACAAGATCCCACACTGAGTTGAAATACATCGACTCCATCACAAGATCCATGGCTTTGATCCATTCATCCCGGTCTACATTCTCCATTGCCTTCTCATAAGACAACGGATCCTCAACGTCTCCATCGGCTACCATAGTTAGGATTTTCGTGAAACCCATATAGCAAACAGATGGGTTCGCAACCTTCCCACTGCGTTGAGGTTCCCTCAACTCTTGAGGTGGAACTGACCTACTAGATGAACTATCATTAACAACTCTTGCTGATGAAGCGGGTCCTTCAACAACTCTTGTTGAAGTTTTAGTAGTTTCATAGGAAAGCTCACGTAACATGATCTTACTATGTGGACTGTGCTGCCTAATATGAACCCTCTCCAGGAAGGTAGTGTTCGTGGACACAAACACTTTGTTTCCCGTAGGATCATAAAAGTAACCCCTTCGTGTACCTTTGGGGTAGCCTACAAAGAGGCATAACCTCGACCATGGTTTCAGTTTCTTTGGATTGGCTTCAAGCACATATACTGGGCAATCCTATATGCGGAAACGACACAAACTAGCTTTACGCCTGTTCCACAACTTAAGAGATGTTCTTGCAACACTCTTAGAAGGAACACATTTGAGTATATACACTGCAGTCTCCACGGTAAAACCCCAAAACGAGTCTGGTAAGGAAGCGTAACTCATCATCGACCGAACCATGTCCAACAAGGTTCTGTTTTTCCTCTTCGCTACACCATTCTGCTGAGGTGTACTTGGCATTGAGAGTTGGGAAACGATTCCATGTTCTATTAAATGGTCCTGGAACCTCGAATCCATAAACTCTCCACTTCGATCCGATCGAAGTGTCTTAATTCGTCTATCCAATGCATTTTCAACTTCAGCCTTGAACTCTCTGAACTTTTCAAAGGATTCAGACTTTCATTGCATCAAATAAACATAACCATACCTAAAGTAATCATCAGTAAAGGTGATGAAATACTTATAGCCTCCCCTGGCTCGCACATTCATTGGACCATAGAGGTCAAAATGTACTAGCTCTAGAGGACATAAAAGTGTAGATCCATTCGCACATTTAGTAAATTAAAGAATTTTCTTCTAACTCACTTAGAAGTCCATTCTTCACCAACCTCTCAATCCTATTGAGATTGATGTGCCCTAATCAAAGGTGCTAAAGTTGGGCATTTTACTTTAGAGAAACCTGTTGACGTTTATTTTGAGTTACGACATTTTAAACATCTCTAATTTATGGAGGGAACTCGTTGCTAACGGCCTTAGGACATACAAGTTATTTTCCAGATATATTGAACAGAACTCAACTCCATCTTTATGAATAAACACTTTATTCAATTGAGTTCCTTTTCAACTTATGAACTACATAAACATCATGTAAAACAAGAAATTTCTTCTATAACTAGACTCCTCCCACTTCCATAGCTGAGACGACGTACCTGGTGCCTTCTCACATCGTCATCTTACCAGCCTCCAGTTGTTGCAGGATCTAATCCCCTGAAAAGAAGAACAAACATGATTAGTGGCACTGAAATCAATAATCCAGGCAGAATCATCATTCTCCACTAAACAAGTTTCCAAAACTAGTAAATCATATTTACCTTGTTTTGCTTTAGCCTTGGCTGCCTTCTTCTCCTTCAACCAGTAAGGACAATTCCTCTTCTAATGCCTATCCTGGTTGTAGTGGAAACACTTTCCTTTGTCAACCGACACTGGACGCCTACCCCGCTAGGCGACAAGCTGTGGGTTAGCAGGTGCCTTCCCCTTTCCTTTACTACTCTTCTTTTTCTTCCACTTGGAAGTGTTAGAAGTAGAAGGTGCAAACTTCGTTCCTGAGGTCGAACCTCGATAGAACTTCTTAGAAGATGAAGCAAAAAGGTTTCATTCAAGATACCAGGTGACTAAATGAAAGTGAACAGATAAAGCAACATTTGCCTCACCTACCTTTTTCTCCTTACTTTTCAGTAAGGATTGGAATGTTTGCAACTCGTTGAGGAGAGTTGTAAGGGTATAGTCCACTTTGTTCAGAATCGCAGTACTGATAAAGTGCAGGAAGCTATCCGGCAATGAATGTAGGATTATGCTAACCTAGCTGCCCTCATCAATCCGAGACCCATTCATCTCTGCCACATTGAAGTAGACCACCATGTTAAGCACAAGTTCTCGAACAGAGGTGCCATCCTCTATTTTGGAGTTGAAGATGCATTTAAGAGCCTCATACTTCAGTTGTCCAGACGGTTGTCCAAACATTCCCCGCAGGGACTTCATGATCTTACGCGCTGAGACCATAGGCTCATGCTTCTTAGCCAAAACGTCGTTAAGACTGGCCAGGATATAGACTCAAGCCTTCTCATTCGCCCGTGTCCAACGCTCATAGGCCTCCCAAATATTTCAAGTGGCGTTAGGAGGTGGAATAAAAGGACATAAGGTGGAATAGAAGGACATTCCTCCGTAAAGATGCACATGAGATCATCGATGATTAATATTGTTGTGAGCGTATGTTTCTAACTAGCGTATTTCTCGCTAGTTAGTTTATCGGCACTAAGTTGAGCTAAAGTGGCGGTGGGCAAATACGTTGCTGAAAATAGAACAAACTTAATAAGTCTATGCAATACCACATTTTAACACCAATTTTAGTTTTAGCAAAATAGTTTCCAAGTACCTTAAGTGAAAAAGACTTCTATTTCACAATGATGCCCCATCAAGGTAGGACAAACGTGACCAGTGGGGTGATCAGATGCCCATTCATTGGGATGAGACACTCTCAACCATTAGGCAGAAACAACTCTTGTAACTGCACCTAACAGTCACCATTCATTTGGTCTAGAACTGTTAACCCTTAACAATTCTGCGTAAGTGTAACCCCTCGTTTTTGGCCTTAGAGTCCCGCCCTAATGCACCCACCGTAGGGAAAAAGCATATTAGAATAAAAGACTAAAGCGACCTTATCCTATATAGGAGATTAGATGAAGAAATGAGCAAAACTGCCATCCTATAGGGGGGACACTCCCAGCATGCTTCGAGGCGATGCATAGAAACCTTATCCAACCTAACGAGAGAGACCATGAGGATATGTTGTCGCACGTCCCACTCCCACTTACTATGAACATTCTCTCCATCCACCTTGATATTGACCTACCCAAATTCCATCCTTTAGGGAGACACTCCCAGGGTGCCACGAGGCCAATGATAGATCTCACGGTGTGGACGATAAAGGGAGATATGCGAAGAGGTTTAATGAAGTATCAGATACCCCAAGTACCTCCCACTAAATGTTCTACCTAAGTGTTCATTAACTTAGACCATCCGGCTATTGATTTTAATCTAAATCAGTTTAATTTACTCAAAAACAACTCTTGTCTTTGAAATTAAACAAGTTCAAGTAGTCACATTAAACTCTTTAATGGACTATCCTCAAATTTGCTTGTATGCATCAAATCTATCTAATTCACCATTTCAGGTAGGTTCCCAAGTAGGGGTGTTCCATTTTCGTCACCTTAAATACTTCAGTCTAGATAGAACCCCCCCTTAGACAAAAGGTCTTTCATAGATAGATTTGCTACACTTTAACCTTTTATTAGTCAATTTAATCCTATTAAACTGATTAAAAGATTAAAGCCTAGGTTACTAATCTCATTAGAACCGTGATCTTAGGTCTATCTTCACCAAGTTTTAAAACACTTTTAAAACCATGATTCAAGCCTAAGTTCGCATGCATGTCTTTCTTATAGATTTTAGTTCTAATTTTTTTATAACTCTTGTAAAAGAAACAACTAAAACCATACACATTTCCACACAACTAGGTATTTATAACACTTATAAATTTAACCTATGTGTCATGCTTCATGCAATGTCCATTCATTACTATATATAACTTTTATATACTTGTAATGAACCAAGCAAACATGCTTCCATACACCCTTATACTATAACACTTATAATATAAAGATGACGCATGTCTATGCTTTATGCATGCATAAATATAACTCTTATATTATATGATGCATGCTCTTATGTAATTTAAATCATGCTTCTCTAAATCATAACATTACAATAAAGAGATGATGCATGACCAATGCATAATCTAAGGTGAGATATCTACTATATGGCATACCATACAACATATAAATAAACATACATCCTATCCTATGTACATTCACAAAGATTAATGGACCGGGATGAACCGCGTCAAAATCGGAAATAAAAATTCTATCTATCACATTTTCCATCGAGCAAACCGCTTCATAGGTGAACCGGGTCTTGGACCGCCCGGGCGAAGCTCCCTTAATCGTTTAGTAACCGTGGCAGGTATACACGATCTTTTAGCTACGATCAAGTACCATTTACAATGCAATGAAGCATGAGGCAATCGATCGTTTAACGCACAAGACATTACACGCGCAAGTCTAAATGATCGTTTAGACGACGACGTTGCTGCGAAGCACAGCACGGTCATCTAGACGATCACAAAACAAGTGCTAAGTAATAAAAGTACTTCGTGATCGTGTAGTCAGTAACTAAGCAATGAAGCTTGTTGAGCTGCACGATCGTCTAGTGCGTGCTCGTCAATATTCTCCCGAGTATCCGATACTCAATGATCGTTTATCCCATCATTTACACGACCCGACCAATGCTTGGTTATCTTCATCCTCGAAGAGCAGTAACTCCTCACCTTGAAGCCTCATCACGAACAACTCACAAAGATTAAAACACTTTGAATTTACAGACTTGAAAGCAAGTTAATACACCCAAAAACACAGGGGCCCTTACAATTAACTTTGAATGTAAAAGAATTTAAACAACCAGAGGCTTCATCCCAGAAAACTTCATTAATCCATATCCACCAAACTATTTAACAATTAAATAGAGAGCAAACATGCTTTACCCATCGAGAAAGTAAATGCTATTCTTTGCATCAATAAATTTGGAATATCAGAACTTGGCTCTGATACCAATTGAAGGAACTCTTATTAAAGAGTACCTCTGAGCGGAAGAAAGATCATTCCAAACTCATTGTGACAGAAATACTGCATTCACAATCAAACATACGAGTTATGCATTTAACAACAAATTACAGTATGCTTTGAACTTTAAACAACAAAGGAACAAGATACATACCAGTTGAAGAACTCTTCTTCGCCTTTAAATCTCGCTTTCATCAACGGACTGCATCTCTTACTCTCGCTGTGCAACTCGACAGCTTTGTGAGAACTTTCCGAGAATAGAAACTCTCAATCATCAACTACTAAATTTAGGAATGTTGGGTTTTATGTCCTAAAAAATCGCAGTTTGTAAAATTATAAACATCTTCTATTATTAATATACTTGTTATTGATCCCATAAATTGTATGAAAGTCAAAATCCAATAAACTAAAATCCATGACTATTGTATGAGTACTTGAACTTTATATGGAGACATAAGAGTAGATCAGATTTGAGTAAATAGTCAAAATGATCTATGGTATATGAATGAAGTTGGGTACCTTATTCTGGTAACGCCATTGGATGCGGCCTACTCTGTAGTTGTAACAAAGAGTTGTAAAGTGCTACATACGATGTGATCCTAATTCGTACATGTTATGACATGAAGAGTGGGGGCGTCATATGCAATGAGTTTGTATAAGATCAGGACTAAGAAATAAGTCACTCTTACTTTATAACTGTTTAAGACTGACTATTTCACCTAGATGACCTAGGTAACTCGATCTTAATCCTAATCTAATTAGGAACTCCTGTTTATCTGGGATTGCCCTTAGATTTGCATAGTTGAGAGTTGGCTCAACAACGTCGGCACAATAAGACTCATATTTCAGGGGTAAGACTAGATAGATAGCTAGAGACATAGGGTGTAAGACGGAGTTCACGCCTACCCGATTTAGGGATAGGAGAAAGGTTGTTCTCTCAAGTACTGAATCCAAGTCTTGAACAAGAGGCCTCACCCTCTCACTGGGCTGAGAGAGTTTGGTTTAGTGATTGGATCACAAACCAATTGTTCATTAGAGGATCAGTAGGGACTTGAGGAATAAGATGTAATCTCGGGGGTAAAATAGATATTTGACCCAGTCATTATTACGAACAACCTGTGGAGGATCGACTTGTTGATTATGGTTAAATTATGTGGACATAATATATCTACAATGAGGGGAGTACAACTATGGGCTTTAGTGGAGTGACACATTACTTAACGAATGAGGATTAATTTGGTCTAATGAGTTTAGCCAATTAATCTCGGATCGTTGGAGCCTATGATCTGTAGGTCCACGAGGTCCCCTACTAGCTTGTAACGGACTAGCTCTAGAATAGCGTGATAAGTTAATTTGAAACGTTCAAATTAGAATTAAGGGAATTAGTAATTATATGAGATATAATTACATGTTTAATTTGAGAATTAGACGGAATAGGAAAATTTATATATATTTAAATATGATTTAAATATATAAAGATGGATATATGTTAAAATTAATTTAATATTTGATATTAAATTAATTAAGTTTTATTTAATAATTAATTTATGAAATTAATTAAATTTTTTTCATTTTTAAAATCAAATTTTAATTTTTGAGATAAAATTGAAAAGAGAGAAGAGAACAAAATACTTAAAATGGAAAATGAAGATTTTTCATTATCCATCTCCAAAGTAGCTCACTCAAATGCCATTAGCTTGGCCTTGTCTTCTCTAAGCATGAGCTGCAACTCATGTAACTCTTTTCTTTGCGTGTTGATCTGCAATATAATGAAAAGATTGGAGTGAAAATCGGGCATACAATCTATAGAGATTTTGAGAGAAATTTTGGTTTGAAGAAAGAGTTCTTCAGCTGATTTTTTGCAGTGAGCATTTCTTCTTCTATCCTTGATTCAAGCTTGTTTTGAGTCTCACAACTCAATCTAGAGTACCAAGAGAATAGTAGGGAAGATCTTGAGGTGGTTTGCAACAAGATTCAGAGAAGATTGTAGCTGGAGAACAAGCTTTGAAGAAGTTCTACAAAGGTATGTCATGAAACTCATTTGTTTTCTGCAAGAGCATGTTTTATATTTTGCCAAAATTAGCGAATTTGAGTGCTTAGATGATCCTTGTGCTTTCGCTACTGTTGATACAATCCTACAAGGAAAACATTTTTCCTTTTATCTCACGGTTACTGATGCGTGCAATTATGATGTGATTTTGCGGTGATGTGTGTTATGTAGTGATCATGCAAGTTTTCCTGACAAGACCCAAGTATAAGCCTTATTAGGCTTCTTGGTAAGTCCAGGGTCGAACACAGAGACTACTAAGTAAATATGCGACAATCACTTTGATTCTCTTGCGGTAGTAAAAACAAATGAAGTGGATGATGCTTTGATTAAGGTTTTTTTTCTATGCGACGAAGTTTGAATGCAGAGTTGATGAACGTGTAGGGTTACAATGAGTATGTAATGAAGGGGTTTAGCTAGCATTTCCTAAGATTATGCACAAGTTATGCGATCATGCTACACAAAAATAACAACACGTCATCTCTCAATGCAGAATGCCATAACTCCTATTTCTAGGACGCATGCGATGTCTATATGAAAAAGTCAATAGGACTTATGTCTAAGTCTCTATTCTTGTCTATGCGATGATGAATAATGCACACATAAAACAAGGTGACCGCATACAATCATTCCTATTTCTAGGGTGCATGCGATATTTTAATAGCAATAGAACTTATGTCTAAGTTTCTATTTCTTGCTTATGCGATTCTAATCTGATTCTTTCAAGCCTATATTCTAATCTGACTCTCTCAAGTCTAGATTCTATCTTTAGACTACTCTCTCAAGTATCTCTTATTGGGGTTGATGCCCTAAAGTTTCGTGTCCTGTAGTTTGTAAACAGTATATACGGACACCAGTGATTGTTAATATATGATATTTACTTCACATCTTGTTGTTTTACTCGATTATTTGTTTTAAATTTGCTTTACCACAAACCAATAAACATAAAATCCCTGGTTATCTGTATGTGACTCAAGCATGTATGTGGTGACATACAAGTGGATCATGTCTTGAGTGATAACTAAAATGGTCTGTAGTATATGGATATAAAAGGGAAACCTTATCCTGGTAATGCTACGGACGCGGCCCGCTTTGTGGAATGGTCACAAGTGTTGTGACTTGCCATAGATGGTCTGATCATGATCCTTCGTGTTGGGGACATGTGAGTGGGGGCATCCTATACAAAGAGTTTGTATAATACCTGACCACGAAGTGTTAATGTCTCGTTATATAATATGGTTCATGACAGAGACTTCACTTCACTAGGATGACCATAGGTAACATGACCTCAATCCTGAGTGAGTTGGGAACTCCTGCCATTGAGGGCAATCCTTTAATTTGTATGGGTGAAAGTGGCCAAGTCGCCGATTCAAACCTACCATTTTGGCGATTCGTCTAATTTAAAAGCTGGGAACTCAGCTACACAAAATAGAATTCACTCCTTCCCCGAGGCAGAGGTAAGTAGATAGATGGCTCCCTTAAGGGCTAATTCCGGGGCTTGAATGATGTGGTGCCACACACTTTTTCTTGGCTCGAGAGGTGTTCACACATAGTTGGACTATGTTGTATTGTTGATTAGAGGAATCAGTGGTACTTAAGAAGTGAGATGTAACTACAGGAAAAAAACGGTAAATTGGTCCAACAGTACTTACGAGCATCTGTGAAGGGTCATCGTACTCATGATTGGTTATATCCGATGGACAAAGAAATATATCTATGGTAAAAAGAGTTCAACTGTTGGTTTTTAATGGAATCACTGACAGTTAACGGATGGTGAATCTCGTGGCTAAAGAGTTTAGTTAGCTATTCACGTACCGTTGAAGCTTCGAGCCACAGGTCCATAAGGTCACTTGGGTAGCTTGGATAAAGTCGAGAACCAGTGTTTGGGTTAATTTGAAATGTTCAAATTGACAAGAGGAAGTTCAATTATATAATTAAACTGGTTAAGTATATATGATATAATTGGCTAAATGTATGAGATACATTATTTTGGAGGAAATTAGATATAAATATGATTTATATCAAGTAGAGGAGAAAATACTATAGTAGATATATGATATCAAACTATAGGATATAAATATAATATGATATATTTATTAATTAAATTAATTGATTAATTATTTTATAATTAACCGATTAATCCACGTTCGGATGTGGAAAGATGGGGCTACGAAGGTTATGGTAACTAACGGGTTAAAGCTATGAAAATCGTTTTCATTTGATTAATTTTTTCAGTCGTGCATTCGTATTGCCCGCGCCTAAAAAGAATCTATGAAAGAGCAATCGCGAGAGCCTATACGATAGAAGCTCGTTCGTCTAAACGATCGTCTAGCTCACGCATTCTCTAAACGATCATATACATCTTTCCTAAACGATCGTTCAGTTTTTCATAAATGATCGTGTAGTTCTACTATACGATAAGCATTTTGCTATATGATAGCAGAGTTCATCTCCCACTTGTTTATCGTCTACACGACGTCTACTCCTCCGTCCTCTACCAAACTCACTAGAGCCCACTCTTTGAGTTTTTTACGCTGAGGATACCTGGGTTTCTCTTGTGGTGATGTCGTCCCCACGGCATTTTTTGTGTACGTTCGGATCATGCTGTTACAGTCGACAGACTCGCCGGGTGCTGGTAGATCAGTGGGAAGTTTTCTGCTATTTTGGGTTCACACATACGAAGACAGTCTTCATTTGGTATGAACCTCTTTTCCTTGTTGATGTTTGTTTTCTGAGCATGCCGATTATGAGTTTAATATGCATAACTGTTTGTATAGAATGTATATCGTTTATGTTTCGGTCACTGTGAAATCGGAGCGATCTAAGCCCGCTCATGGAATTCTCTGTATGAGATCCTTCTGTCATGCTAGCTAAGTACTTCTCAACCCATTCAGAAATTTAGCTACTCATGTGAAGTATGGAAAGATTGAACATAGATTGAAATGAGATTTCCATTTTCTATAAATAAAGTACTGAATACAAAATAACAAATGGAATTGAGAGATAAGAAGCCCGGTAAGAAATGTCTTGCTTTCCGTGGCCTTTTACACTGTTCTTTTTCACTCCAACTCTGTTCTCGATGTGTATTCTTGCTCTCGCAAGTGTTGGCCCTCTCTCCTTTGTACCGCTTTCCGGAAGTCTCTCAATCTATCCGAGAATGATTTCTTGGCTTCCTCATCTCCTTGCTCTTCTCCGTCCTCTAAGTAGATGTATGAGTATGTATATGAACAGACTAATTGCTTCCTTCTCTAACTTGTTAACCCCCTTTTACACTGGTGGGCTTCGATATTTATAGAGCTCAAGGTGAAGTAGCCTTCCTTTCTAATGATTGCAATGATGGGCGGTATTAATTCTCCTGCTCTAATGCGCCGATTAATGGTCACCAAAAGTTGAATGTACTTGCTACAGTGTGCCTTTAACGGCTTGTCAACTAAATTCAGATTCAACCGTTATGAGCTTTCCGTCCCATCGTGATTTATTATGTTGTCACCTTGATGCGCAGTCTTTATGCGGCCACCTTTTTAAAAAATTATAACGATCGCATACGATCGCATGACTTGAAAATGCAATCTTCAAGCGCGCTAATGCCTTGCGAATGCAATCTTCAAGCGCGTTGATGCCTTGCTCCTTTGGATTGCAATTTCACTTGCACCATCGCATTTTTCCTGCGCAAAAGAAGTAAATTAACTACTTTTATGCGATGGCCACTTGCGATCACAATTTCTTTCAGTTTAGCGCTTTTGGACACGATATTGCTTATTTTACCATCGCATTCTCTCATTGTTTTACTTATTTGAAATGTAATAACTTGTATTTCTACCAGTTATCAGTTACCATGAAACTACCAATACCCTCCCACTCAATTGGTTATTAGAGAAAAAGAGATAATTATCAAATAATTAATATTATTATAAATATATATGATAACTAACTTACCATATTATATTTATAACCTATAGTTTTAATATTTCATCTCATGAAACATATAACCATAGCTTTTTTTCTATTTCATGGCACTTAATGTAAATCTCATTTACATTAATCCTCCACTTGATGTATCTCGTACACCACATCGATCATATCATATATAATCGAATTACCTCTTGTTAATTTGAACATTTCAAATCAACACCAAGAACTGATTCTCAACTTGAATCCATTGAGCTACCAAGTGGACCTTATAGACCTGTAGCTCGAAGCTCCAACGGTACGTGAATAACTGACTAAACTCTTTAGTCACGAGATCCACCATTCGATAACTACTAGGCACTCCATTAAAGACCGACAGCTAAACTCTTCTTACTACAAATATATTATGTGTCCATATCAACCAATCAACAGTGCGATAACCCTTCACAGCTCGCTCATAATAACCATTGATCCCTCTAATGAACATAAGTCATAGTCCTACTATGATTGAGTCCTCTCTTCCAAAGAGAAGTTGTAGTCCTCTCTTTCAAGCCCAAGAATCAGCCCTTAAGGGAGCAATCTATCTACTTACCTCTACTTCGGGGAAGGAGTGAATTCTATCTTGTGTAACTGAGTTCCTAGCTCCCAAATCAAACAAGTCCCTAAAAAGGTAGGCATGTTGAGTTGGAAATCTGGCCAATCTCACCCATACTAATCAAAGGACTGCCCTCAAAGGCAGAAGTTCCCAAAACACTCAGGATTGAGGTCATGTCACCTATGGTCGTTTAGGTGAGATGTAAGTCTACAGTATCAACAGCATTATATACAAAGACGAATCATCTTGTGGTCCGGCCTTATACAAAATCTTTGTATAGGATACCCTCGCTTACATGTCTCTACATGAATGATCAGGATCTACCATCTGTAGTAGTTCACAACACTTGCAAACCTCTACAAAGCGGCCATTTCGTAGTGTTATCAGGATCAGGTTCCCACCTTAATCCTTATACTACAGACCTATTTAAGTTATCACTTAAGGCATGATCCATTTATATATCTTATATACATGCTTAAGTTTACATACAATAACCATTGAGTTTTGTTTTTTGGATAGGAGTAAAGCTAGATAAAATAACTCTTATTGTATTCATAACAATGTGTATATATTATAAACAACGAGACTCTGGGAGAATTAGGACACCAATCCCAACAACTATAACACTTCATGGTCCGGTCTTATACAAACTCCTTTGTATAGCACGCCCCCGCTCGCATGACTTCACATGAATGATCAGGATCAGACCATCTATAGCAAGTCACAACACTTGTAACTATTCTACAAAGTGGGTTGCATCCGTAGTGTTACCCAGATAAGGTTTCCCTCCTATATCCATTTGCTACAGACCATTTTGGTTATCACTTAAGATCTGATCCACCGTATGTCTCCACATACATGCTTAAGTTACAATGACAACCAGGGATCTTAGTTTATTGGTTTGTGGTAAAGCAATTAAAAAAACCGATGTTCCATAGACAAAAGTGAAGAAAATATCATATATTATTACATCACAAGCGTTTGTTCAATATTGTGTTTACAGAACCCAACGAGAGTTTAGGGCATCAACCCCAACAATCTTCCACTTTTCCTAAAGTGAGTGGGGTGTACAAACAACTAGTACAAATAATAAACTAGGGCACTAAGGCCCAGTACAAAAATCTCCCAATTTCCCTAGTCCAGTCGCGGGTAGTCCTATGGACCCATGCTCTGAAGGTGACCCTAAAAAATTGTAGCTGTGAGAGCCTTCGTAAACAGGTCAGCAACGTTGTGCTCCAAAGTGATCTTCGTGATATCAAGTCCTCTCGATGCATTATCTCACGGATGAGATGATACTTTCGCTCTATATGTTTGTCGCGCTCTATACTCCTTGGCTACCTAGAGTTCGCCATAACACCACTATTATCACAATAGAGGGTGATGGGCCTAGACAGAATAACTTCCAGAACTGTCAGGAACTTCCTGAGCCAAACGGCCTAGAAAATTTGAGATAACTAATTTAAACTTACTAGAAAATTTGGGATGTTCCAGAACATAGCAAATACACTGTTAATGAACCATGTATATCATTGTTTCAATTATATATTGTTTACATTTGTTCTGTTTATCTTTGATTCTCAATTTCTAAACAAATTTATATATTAATAATACAATTTTTAGGTGGTTTCTTATCCTTTTTTCCCCATTTTTTAATTATTGCGGGTAAGAATCAAACTATTGACTTTATCTTATTGGGATGTATGTCATAAAACCTTGTAGTTAATATGTTATTTAAAATAATCGTTGATTACTTTATATATGCAATTATCCATTAAGGAAAGATCCAAGTGTTGTGGTTGAGGGCCTAAATCTCGTGGTCTTGTAGTTTGTAAATTGTAATTATACAAATTATTATTTATCTACTAAGATAAGTTGTATTTTAGTTGGCATTTAGTTGCATTAACCTAAAAACCAATCAACTAAGTTCCAAGGTTATTTAATGTAACTTAAACATGTATGTGGAGACATATAGGTGGATCATGTTTAAGTAATAACCTGAAAGATCTGTAATAGATGAATAATGTTAAGTACCTTATCTTGGTGACACTACGAATACGACCTGCTTTGTAATTGTTACAATTGTTGTAAAGTGCTACAAATGATTTGATCCTAATCATTCATGTGGAAACATGTGAGCGGGGAGGTCCTATACAAAGAGTTTATATAAGATCGAACCACGAAATGAATAGTCTCACTTTATAACACCGTTGCTAAAATAGACTTACATTTCATCAGGATGACCATATGTGACTTCACCTTAATCCTGAGTGAGTTGTAAACTCCTGCCTATGAAAGCGGTCCTTTGATTTGCATGAGTGAGAGTGGCCATTTCGCCAACTCAATATGCCTACCATTTTTGGGATTTGTCTAATTGAAGAGTTGGGAACACAACTACACAAGAAGGAATTCACTCATTCCCTATTGTTAGGGTTAGTAAATAAATTGCTCCCTTAAGGGCTGATTATGGATCTTGAACAATGTGGCAACACACCCTCTCCTAACTCAAGAGGGGTTCGATTATAGTTGGACTATAACTAATTGTTCATTAGAGGGATCAGTGGTATTTAAAGAGTTAGATTTAACTATAGGGGTAAAATAGTAATTTTGACCCAGTTGTATTTACGAGTAATTTGTGAATGGCCAACACACTGTTGATTGGTTATATCCAATGGACACAGATATATCTATAGTACGAAGAGTGCAACTGTCGGTCTTTAGTAAAATGATTGACAGTTAATGAAGGTTGTTCATTTAATTAAAAAGTTTAATTAATTAATCAAGTATCATTGGAGTTTCAATCTATAGGTTCATAAGGTCCCTTTCTTAGCTCAATAAAGATTAATGAGAATCAAATTAATTTTAATATAATATTTTAGTGAGAGAAGTAAATATTGGAATATGGTTCAAATATTAATTCTATGAATGTGATTCAATAAAAGTTATAGGTTAAAATTAATATATATATGATTCATATTAATACTATAGATTACATGAGAGAATAATAAACTATGAGTTCTATGATATATGATATAATATAAACCATAGGTTATATGTTATATGTGGTATAACATATAGTTTCTTATATATAGGTTTATTTATTTGTTTA
Source organism: Benincasa hispida (assembly GCF_027475165.1). Taxonomy (NCBI): domain Eukaryota; kingdom Viridiplantae; phylum Streptophyta; class Magnoliopsida; order Cucurbitales; family Cucurbitaceae; genus Benincasa; species Benincasa hispida. Next base: position 10,926,574 of record NC_143486.1, read on the forward strand.
TTAAATTAAAATTTATTTTTGAATTTTAGAAAAAGAGTTTAAGTTTTTTTTTTTTTTTTAAATCTTATTCTTCTTTCTAACATTCAAGCACTCTTTGTGTGTGTAAAATTTCTCTCAGCAAAAGCTCTCTTCTTCCCTTTCAAAATTAAACGCAAGCCCACATACCTTTGTGTGATTCTCACCTTGAGAATAATAAGGAAGAACTATTAGTGGTGTTCGTATTTGGATCACTGTCTTGCTATGAATTTATGTTCATGTTTAGGAGACGAAGTTTGGTTCGTGATACTATGCTATGGAGAGGAAACATGAAAAATGTTTGTTCTTCAAGGGCAAGTTTCGAATTTCCATTTATTCTTTGTAAATTTCTCAATAGAAGAAGTACTTAATTATTTTATGTTTATCGTAGTTTCCGTCACTCTACATTTAATGTTTTGTAAACAAAATTAGAGATACACGCATTCAATTGCTTCCGCTTCGGGGTATTCCAAACCCTTCACATAGTTTATCTTATGTAACTAGAACAGTATGTGGTAGATATATAAGTGGATCATGTTCAAGTAATAACCTAAATAGCCTGTAGTATATGGATAAAGTTGGGTGCCTTATCTTGGTGACACTACGGATACGACCCACTTTGTAAATGTTACAAGAGTTGTAAGTGTTACAAACAAATTAATCCAAATCGTTCATGTGGAGACATGCGAGTTGATAACTTGTAGAAATACAAGTTATTTTATCTCTCTCATCTAAAAGAATAAGAAAAAGCTCTAAAATTATGACAATTTTGCTAAAGAATTCAGTAATAAAAGTATGCGATTATACATTTTAACGCCTAATCTATTTGAATTTTGAGCTAATGTCATTGTGTTAATGCAAAATGCTCACTGATGCAGTCAAACAATAACTATCGAAGACAAACACATGATTGCATAACCAGTTAAGTCGGTAACTTTAGACGATGAAGCATGATATGACATGGGCGATGGAAGTCCAATCACATATTGAGTTGGTGGCTGACAAGAGAACTTCGTTGAAGATTCAATGAACTTCTGACGCATTGCAGCGATGCGTCAGGGTATGGAATTTAATGCACCTTATCAACACAATCATGAGTGAGAAAAGAGAAGTCATCCTTAGATGCCTATAAATACCCATACAATCGTTATGCAAGAATATATACTAGAGACACCAAATTTCTGAGAAGAAAACTGATGCGTTATTTTATGCGGTGAAATAATGAAAGGAGTTGCGGTGATGGAAAATGCATTGTGCAATAAGCTTTCTCAGCAGAACCCAAGTATAAATCCTGCGGAGTTTCCTGGTAAGTCCAGGGTTGAACTCAGGGACTAAGGAACACAATATGCGGTAATAATTTTTAAAATCACTTTGCGGTAATAGATGAATTAATGGTTTGATTGGTTTGTTGTTTGAAGTGTTAAAAGTATGCAAGGGATTTGAGAAAAGATTGATTATGCGGCAGATACACTGAGTATGCGGAGGAACGGGTTGAGAAGGTCTTTAGCTAGCGTTTCCCGAGAATGCGTTCAAACTATGCGATCATGCTACACTCATGCAATAACAATCATTTTCCAATGCAATGCGGTAGCTCCTAATTCTAGGACGCATGCGATGAATGCAATAATGTCTATAGAGCTTATTCCTAAGTCTCTACTTCTTGCCTATGCGATGATGCAATATGCACACAAGGACAAGGTGATCGCATACAATCATAACCTATCTCTAGAAAGCATGCAATGTGTTAATAGCAAACAGTGCTTATTCCTAAGCTCCTATCTCTTGATTATACATTTCTAATTTGTCTCTCGAGCCTAGATTCCAACCTGACTTTTTCAAGCCTAGATTTTATCCTTAGACTACCCTCCGAGTATCTCTAATGGACGAATGACGCAACATAATACAAGATAATTGCATAGAATGAAGATCCCCAGTTATGCTAGCTAAGTGTTTCTCAACCCATTCGACTGATTTAGCTACTCATGCGTAATGTACAGAGAGTGAACATATATAAAGATGTAAATTCCATTTCTATAGATAAGTTTAGAGTACAAAATGACAATGGAAGGTAAGGATAGAGAGTCTGGTAGAAATTCCTTGCTTCCCAAGGCCTTTACATTGTTAACTCTATTCTGCTCAAAAGATGTTCCTACTTCCACAGGAGTTGGCCCTCTCTTTGATCTCGACGCTTCCGGCACTCTTCCAAGTTCACCAGAATGATCTCTCGGTACAATCTCACTTCCCTCGCTTCCGCCTTCTAAGTAAAAGAGAACTAAGAACAAGGCTACTTCTATCTAAGGGAAAATTATCTAACTGTCGAACTCCTTCACTGAAGGTGGCATCTGGTATTATAGAGCTTTGGGGTGAAAGGCTTCTTCTCTCTTATGATTGCACTGATGGGATGACATTAATTCTCTGTCTGATGCGCCGAATATTTGTCACCAAAAAGTTGAGTGTACTTGCTATAGTAGTTCGTTAACGGCTTGTCAACTTAATTCGGAATCGAAATCTCTTGATGCGCTCGACTGTTAATTTCTTTAGATCGCATTTTTTGCCTTGCGTCAACATATATTCTGCATAAAAATACATAAGTTAACTGTTTTAATGCGATTGACGCATGCGACCGTAATATTGTGAACTTAATGCTTTTGGACGCAATGTTGTATATTTTTATCAACGCAAACCTGCATTGTTTTATAACTTAGCACTGTAATAACGTGCATTTCTGCCCGTTATCAAAAACTGTGTAAGAAATCCTTCTCGTTCAACCATAAAAACACCTTACTGAGAGCTTGGGTCTCTTTTGGAATAAGAGGAGCTCCATTGTTCAATATTCGCAGTGAAACAGTCATCATTAGAGCCAGAGGAAGCAAGACATTGGCACCACGGCTTGATTCTCTACCCCTTTTTTTTTTTAATCTTAAAGTGTATTTGTGTTGTATTGTTAATGTTAAAAAGTTCAAAGTCTGCAATATGAATACATATTTATTCCATCCTTTGTTCATTTTCTCCATCATTATCATGAGTAGCTAAATTACTTTATGAGTTAAGAAGCAAGTAGCCAGCACGAACTAAGCAATAAAAGAATTATGCGATCAACTTGTTTTATGTATACCTACATGCGTCACTTGGATGAATTGAAAGATTACTCTAAGTAAATTGAATCTAGGTTTGAAAGAATTCATATTTAGAACTCATAAAACAAGAGGAGATGCTCCTTAGAAATAAGTACATCTTTTACATATTGCACTCATCACATGTATCCTAGAGATAGGATAGTGTGGCTAGATACATTGGGAAGTGTTGGTTGAATATCAAGTGCATTGCTTGAACGCATGATTCATATAGTTGCTTTGGAAGTGTTTGTAAAAATTCTCCTCAACCCTATCATCGCATATCAGTATCCAACAACCACCCTCACATTGTTTCACTTATAACCATATAGTTTGCATGAACATTTCATTTGCATTAAGATTGGAGTATTAGTTTCATCGTACACTTGTAAGCAATCTCTAAGTTCGACCGTGGACTTACCAGGACCCTGGTTGAACTTGCACTTGGGTTCTACCAAGTAAAAAAAAACTTTATAACCTCATAATCATTATTCATCTCATAGCATAGTATGAACGTATCAAGTTTTTGGCGCCGTTGTCAGGGATTGCGGTAACAAAGTGTGCTAAAACTATTCTTATTGATCTTTACAGGCCTTGAATTTCTGGAGTGTTGTACCTTGACTGCGAGAAAGGTACAAACATTATATGAGCGAAGAGTCTACGCCTGAGCTTGCATACGACCCAAAAATCAAGAGGACTTTTCGCAGAAGACAGAGAGCTAACAGAAGGAGACAATTGAATAGAGCTTGAAGGATGGCAGAACAGAAAAATCATCCGAAAGTGCCATGAGTAATGAACAATAATGATGATGAAGCACTTGCCAACCTCATTCTATTGGCAAATGATGGCAATAAACCCATTAGGGACTATGTGTCACTCAACTTGTATGATTTCTCACTGGGAATCATGCAACCAACCTTAAACGCATCAAGATTCGAAATGAAGCTTGTAATGCTTCAAATGATTTAGATGATAGGTCAATTTGGGGGAAGGTATGGTGAAGATCCCCATGCCTATGTGAGAATTTTTATCGAAATTCGCAACACCTTTGTATTTCTAAACATCACCCCAGAGGAAGTATGACTCACATTATTCCCATTTTCACTATGCAATGATGCTAGAAAGTGAGCATACTCACTTGAAATAATATCTTGGAAACAAGTAGTAGAGAAGTTCATGAAAAAATACTTTCCACCAATGGAAAGTGCAAAAAGAAGAAGGCTAATTACAAACTTTCAACAGGAAGAAAAAGAAACGCTCAATGATGCATGGGGGAGATTCAAGAGATTAGTCAGGGATTGTCCACATAACAGACTTCTTGACTGTCTCCAGATGAAAATCTTCTACTATGGTCTAAACTCAGGATCACAATCTGCAGTAAACACTGTTGTGGCAGGTGGATTATTGGACAAAACATATATTGAAGCTAAAAACATTCTTGATCAAATCTCAAAGAACCATGAAGATTGGAAAGAAAATGAATATGGATCAAGAATGAACAACAGAAGCCAGAGTAATGATGCTATCGCATCACTACAAACATAGGTGAGCACAATGACTAATTTTCTACAGGCAATGACCATGGCCAAGTTTAGCATGAGAGGCAGGCAAGTAAGCGCGATTGCCCAAATGAATAATGGAAGTTGTGTCCTTTGTGAAGAACCTCATTCCTTTGAGGAATGCCTGCGTAATCCACAATTTGTTTACTTCATAAAAAATAACCCTTTTTCCAACACTTATAATCCTGGTTGAAGAAATCATCCCAATTTCTCTTGGGGTGGTAATAAACAACAAACACAAGCCCGCTCTCGCAATGCCCAAAGAGACGGACCACCAGGGTTTCATCAAAAACTAAATGGGCACCATTAAGTAGCCAGCTCATCTCAACCATCAACCTCCTCTTCCTTAGAAAACTTTTTGAAGGAATACATACAAAAGAATGAAACAACTCTCCAAAACCAAGCAACATCAATTCGTAATCTTGAAGTACAAATGGGACAAATCACAAGCAAATTGAAAAATAGGCCACAAGGTACACTCCTAAGCACCACGGAGATTCCTCGCAACATGGGGGGTGGGGGTGAGGAGGGGGGGGACAAGGGCAAGAAACAATGCTAGGTGGTAACTTTACGGAGTGGACGTATCACAACAGATGCAGTAAGAAGGAAATCGCACGAAGAATCTGGAACTAAAAAAGATAAAGAGTGTATGTCCAATGAAGATGTTACTAAGGAAGTACAAGGATCGGGAGAAGTTACCTCTGCAACTTCCACGACAACAGTACCACAGAAATTGCAAGTGCCTCCATTTCCAAAAAGACTGAAAAAGAAGAAAAATGATGAAAGTCAATACCAATGTTTCCTTGGAATACTGAAGCAACTGCACATTAACATCCTTTTCATCGAAGCAATAGGGAAAATGCCTACCTATGCTACATTCCTAAAGGACATCATGTCCAAGAAAAGGAACATAAGTAAATACGAGATGGTGGCCCTAACACCAGACTGCAATACGATAATTCCTCCAAAGATGCGGGACCCTAGGAGCTTTACTATACCTTGTTCAATTGGCGAAATTTATATTGGCCATGCTCTATGCAACCTATGAGCAAGCATAAATATGATGCCCTTGTCAATTTTTAAATGATTGGAGATTGGAAAACTTACTCCCACCACAGTTACCCTTTAGTTAGCAGATTGATACCTCGTGCACCCAGAAGGGAAGCTAGAAGATGTATTAGTTAAACTGGATAAATTTATCCTCCCTGCAAACTTCATTATACTTGATTATGAGGCAGATAAAGATGTCCCCATATCTTGGGACGACCATTTCTCTCCACTGGAAGAGCCCAAATCGGTGTAAATAAGGGAGAAATTGCAATGCATGTCAATGGCCAAAAGCTGAAGTTCAACATCGTTAAGGTGATGAACTATCCAGATGAAGTAAGTTCATGTGATACAGATGAAGAGTGGCCCTGCAGCTTTGATTGGAGAACTGAAGAAGAAATAGGATCGAAGGAAGAAACCATCCTTCAGTTGAATCATGTTATGCGATGACAAAAATCCAAAAAAAATATGAATAATTGAAAATAAAGGAGAGAAAAAGCACGAACAAGTCCTCACTTGAACAACCTCTAATTTTGGAATTGAAAATGTTGCCTGCCCATTTTAAGTATACATTCCTTGGGCAGAATGAGACCTTACCAATTATTATATTAGCCACACTTTCCAAAGAAAAAGAAGCAACCCTACTAAAAGTATTGAAGATGTACATTAAGGCAATATGGTGGACTCTTGCTGACATTAAATGTATAAGTTCATCCTACTGCATGCATAAATCATGATTGAAGAAGGATAGAAAGGCTTTGTTGAACCTCAACGCAGGTTGAACCCAAGATGAAAGAAGTAGTCAAAAAGGAAATCATTAGATGGTTAGATGCAGGAATTATTTTGCCCATTTCAGATAACACATGGGTTAGCCCAGTGCAATGTGCTCCAATGAAAGGGGGCATGACAATTGTACACAATAAGAACAAAAAATTAATACCAACGTACACAGTCACCGGTTGGAGAATTTGCATGGATCATCGAAAACTCAACGCGACAATAAAAAAAGGATCATTTCCCCTTGCCCTTCATTGACCAAATGCTAGACAGGTTATCGGGAAGTGACTACTTTTGCTTTTTGGATGGATACGCGAGGTATAATCAAATAATGATCACACCTGAGGATCAAGAAAAAATACCTTTCACATGCTTGTATGGGACGTTTGCCTTTCGACGCATGTTTTTCAGACTATGCAACGCCCTTAGTATCTTTCAAAGGTGCATAATGGCTATCTTTTCATTTTACCTTGAGGACTCTGTAGAAATGTTCATGGATGATTTTTTAGTTTATGGAAGGACATACGAAGTATGTCTAGAAAATCTGGAAAAGATCCTAACAAAGTGTGAAGACACGAATCTGATTTTGAATTGGGAGAAGTGTCATTTCATGGTAACTGAGGGAATTATTCTTGGACACAAAATTTCCAAATCCGGCCTAGAAGTTGATTGAGCAAAAATTGAGGCCATTGAAAAGTTACTACCACCTACAAATGTGAAGACTTTGAGAATTTTCCTAGGACATGTTGGGTTATATGAAGACTTGTCAAAGATTTCTCAAAGATTGCCAGACCACTGAACATGTTACTGAAGTTGATAGACCTTTTGACTTTAACGCTAGTTGCCATAACGCATTTGAAAAGTTAAAGAATGCGCTAGTCTCAGCTCCAGATCTGATTACACCCAATTGGACAAAACTATTTAAGCTAATGTGTGATACCAGTGGATATGCGATGGGTGCAGTTTTGGCTCAATGAATAAAAAAGGTTCTTCATCCCATTGCATACGAAAGTAAGACTCTTAATAGCAATCAGGAGAATTACACTACTACTGACAAAGAGATGCTGGTGGTGATCTTTGCCATGGAAAAATTCAAACCTTGTCTGTTGGAATCGAGGGTCATCATCCACACAGACCATTCAGCTATCAAATACTTGATGACAAAGAAAGATATAAAGACAAGACTGGTCAGATGGGTTCTACTACTTCAAGAGTTTGATACATAAATAATAGACGGAAAAAGGCTAGAGAATAAAGTCACAGATCATCTATCGCGAATTGAAAATCATGAAAATGATTACATTCAACCTACTGTAAATGCCTCCTTCCCTGATGAATTTCTATTGAAGATCGACGAGTACTTTCCCTGGTATGCAGACATCATCAATTTTCTAGTCTGCAAACAATTTCCCGAAGAATATACATCACAATAAAAAGGCTCATGCACAACTGAAAATTCTATTATTGAGACGAGCCTAACCTACAAAAGAGGCCCTGACCAAATTTTGAGGTAATGTGTTCCCAAAACAACATTTCAACGCATCCTCTATCAATGCCATGAATCGCCCTACGGTGGGCATTTTGGAAGTCAACGTATAGCTACAAGGGTGCTACAAAATGGATATTATTGGCCCACCTTATTCAAGGATTCACGCGAATATATCATGAAGTGTGATAGGTGCCAGTGCACCGGGAACATTTCAGAGAAGCATGAAATGTCGATGAATGTTATTCTGGAAGTGAAATTATTTGATATTTAAGGGATCGATTATATGGGTCCATTTTCGCCATCCAATGGCTATAACTACATCTTGTTAGCTATTGACTATGTATCTAAGTGGGTAGAGGCAATCTCATGTGCTTTAAATAATGCGATCACTGTCTCAAAATTTTTACAGAGAAACATCTTTACTCGCTTTGGCATTTCGTGTGCTATTATAAGCGATGAAGGCATACATCATCAATCACATTATTGGCAAGCTTCTGATCAAATACAACGTTTACTACAAAATAGCCATAGCTTACCACCCCCAGACAAATGGCCAGGCTGAAATATCCAATGGGGAAATTAAGACAATACTTGAGAAAGTTTTCAATCCGACGCGTAAAGATTGGGCACAAAGACTAGACAAAGCGTTATGGGCATATCACACTGCATATAAAACTATTATAGAAATGTCCCCCTATGCCCTGGTCTACTTTCCATTTGCCGTTGGTGCTTGAACACAAAGCATTTTGGGCTACAAAAAAACTCAATTTTAACTTGAAAGCTACATGGGAGACAAGGAGGCTCCAGTTGTTGGAGCTAGATGAATGGAGGCCACAGGCATACGAGAATGTCAAAATCTACAAGGAATGAACAAAGCATTGACATGATCAATGCATTCATAAGAAAGACTTTGAAATTGGCCAAAAAGTACTATTGTTTTAACTCTCGACTGCATCTTTTTCCACGGAAGTTGAAAGCGCGTTGGTCAGAACCTTTCATTATCAACGAAGTCTACTCACATGGAGTGGTAGAATTAGTCAATAAAGATGTGACCAACGCATTCAAGGTGAACGAACAAAGGATCGAGCCCTACTATGGAGGTGATTTTAATCGCGAACTCCATGGACTTGGGAAAACCCAAGTAATGTGATATAAGGAGTCCCTGCTGAAGGAACTCTATTTACAGAGAACCTTTGAGCGGAAGAGGATCGTCCAAATCCCATTGTGATTGAACGCATACTATGGAGGTGATTTTAATCGTGAAAATACCTCCATGGACTTGGGAAAACCCAAGTAATGTGATATAAGGAGTCCCTGCTGAAGGAACTCTATTTACAGAGAACCTTTGAGCGGAAGAGGATCGTCCAAATCCCATTATGATTGAACGCATACATTTACAGTCATACAAGAACAGATTATGCATAAAACTTAAATTACAGTATGCTTTTGAAATAAAAACAAAGTTTAGAGATTATACCTTTGAAGAATTGTTTTTCAAGTTAATCCATTGATCGTACTCGTTCACGAATGCATTGAACAAGTCACGAACTCTCCTCGAATAATAGCAAACAACAACGAGTAAACTCGAACCAAATAGGACACTACCACTCGGTAACCTTGGTATTCTCGGTGTGAGAATCTAGGAGTGGTGGGCTCTAGCTAATTTTGGTTAGAGGGGAAGTTTGGAGTTGTAGGAGGAAGACGATCGAGTAGAAGACAAAGCTATCGTATAGCAAGAACACTTGATCGTTTAGAGAAGTGAGTCTATCGCATAGGCTCTCAAAGCTATTGTGTAGTTACTCGATCATGATATCGTGTCTCTCTTTGGAATTATGAAACAAATTTCATTTTATGCCAATTTTTGCCACAAAACTAAATAACTACCCAAGGGTGGTTATAGAGAAAAAAGGTTAATTATCAAATAACTAATAATTATAAATAAATATGATAACTAACTTATCATATTATATTTATAACCTATAGTTTTAATATTGCATCATATACAATATATAAACCATAGTTATTTTTCTCTATTTTATAGCATTTAATATCAATAATATTTATATTAAATATAATAACTATGAATCTTATTCATAGAAAATATATTTAAATCACATTCAAATATTTATTCCTCTAAATAAATGATAATGTATCAAATATATTATGTCAATAATATCATATATAATTGAATTAATTTAATTATATCATATATAATAAAATTCCCTCTTATTAATTTGAACATTTCAAATTAACCCAAAAACTGATTTTCAACTTAAATCCATTGAGCTACCAAGGGGACCTTATGGACCTGCAGCTTGAAGCTCTAACGGTACGTAAATAACTGATTAAACTCTTTAATCACATTATATACCATCCGTTAACTGCCAAACACTCCACTAAAGATCGACAGCTGCACTCTTCGCACTACAGATATATTTCAGTGTCCATTGGATATAACCAATCAACAATACGATGACCTTCATAAATTTCTCGTAAATACATGATGACATGCAGAAATGCATGTCATCTTAGGCCTTTTACTTAGAATTATGAGGGCTAATAAGTAGAATATGTGGCAATTATGTTAGGAATTCATGAGAAAATGAGCTTGCGTCGTTCACCCTGAAGAATCTCGGCTAACCCAATATTATGCGTTATTATGTGTTCAATGTTCTATTTTTGTAGCTAATGCAGGAAGTGGACGCAAATGCGAAAATCGGACCACTGCATAAACAACCGCATGTGGAGAAACTATCCATCGCAAAGGCGAATGCGTTCAATCAACGTATGGATGTTGCGGAAATCAGCCGCATGTGTCCATCGCATGGGAGTTGCACTCGTCAAGCGATTGCGGTCATCGTGTAGAGTTGCAGTATTAAGCGAATGCGGTCACAGAATGATTGTGGCTATACGATAATGCATGATAAAGGGATCAACGCAAGGTTGGTAGAATGAACGCATCAATGCATTTCTCAGAAAAATAAAAAAAAAATGATGTTGACATCTCACCTACCACGCCATTAGCAGCAGAGCTTCAGAAAGGACTAAACACACCACGAATATCAGAATCAGAGTAGTTCATTAATGTTGTCGGTAATCCAGGCTCTATATAAACAAGTTGATAAGCAGAATTTCAACTTATCCAGGGTTTTCGCCCAAGGTTGAATCTAAGGTTTTCACCTGAGGTTCACCTAAGGCGGATCCTTGTGATCCAAACAAATGCGTGAGAAGAAGCTTGAGAGTTCTTCACCTCCTACATCGATTCCGAGTGACGACCGAAGCCTTCGACCAGAGCTAGATCTCGAGAGAGTCAGCTCCTCCGCCCATCCATGGCACCATCGGCAGCCTTAACGCACATCCGCTGGAAGCAAGTCATTGCTTCCAGTCGGTTATTTCATTTTCTCTTCTTTTCTTATATTGTATTGTATTACATTTTGTGATTAAGGAATTAATACATGATGTGTTCAATGCATTTCTGTGTTTCCTTCAACTCCATCTCCATCTTCTTTACTTAGCATCTTTAACTTTCATTGCATCACTTAGTGAGATTGCTAGAGTATCGCATACTTAGTCATGTGGATTAGAGATATGAAATATGTAACAAACCACCAAGAGGTGTGCGTTGCGTGAGTGTGTGAGAAAACCTTATTTGCTTAGTGTGAAGCTGTAGCAATGCTTGTTTATAGGCAGACGCAACACTTGTCTATGAGTAAAGTCAGTAACAACTAACTGCCTGAGAGGGTAAGTGGTTGGTCACATTAAGCAATGTAAGCTATTGTTCACTAGAGATAGGAATAATCTTAAGTCAGCCAAGTTCATGTAGTTACCTTGTCTTATGAGCGCATCATTCATCGTTTAGGCATACTTGAGAGAGTAGTCTAAAACCCAAATCTAAGACTCGAGAGAGTGGATTGGAATGCATAAGCAAGAATGGGGAACTTAGAGATAAGCTCCATTTACTTTCACACAGCGTATGCACCCTATGGATAGGATATTATATATGTCCAAGAAGTAGGATATAGTGGTTGTATGCGATCATCTCGACACTTATGCATACCCACTGCATACGTCCTAGATTTAGGCTTTTAGTGTGTGTAGCATGATCGTATGGCTTGCGTTGACTAAGGTTCCCTTTGCGGTCACTCTTAAGGGTTACAATGAAATCATCTCCACATTTTATCTATTTTCCCATTCATTTGTTTCATGTCATGAGTTGTCGTGTATCTACCTCTCTTTCTTAATCTCATTGCGTTGTCTGTTAGCTAGGAGTAGGAGTAGTGTTAGCTTAGAAACCTCCCCATCCATTCTTTTATTCAATCGCCGCATGCACATTACCATTCATCCAGCTACAAGTCCCTGAGTTCGACCTCGGATCATCCGAGAAACTTGCGTTCGCATTATACTTACCGTGAGCGCAAGAAAACTTGTGACAGAATGCATGGTCATCGCATACATTCGTTAACGCATAGTCATTCCAACGCATGACAATCAACGCATACATTAAAAACATGCATCACATATTGCGTCCACGAAATTTTAGTTGTTGAGTAATTGACATCTAATTTTCCATCATCGGTACAGCTGGGCCAAATTATCATTTTGCCCCTGTAGTTGCATCTAACTCCTTAAGTACCACTGATCCCTCTAATGAACAATAAATCATAGTCCCACTATAACTAAACCCCTCTCGGGCCAAGAGAGGGTGTGGCGTCATATTGTTCAAGACCCAGAATCAATCCTTAAAGGAGCAATTTATCTACTTATCCCTACTTCGGGGAAAAAGTGAATTCCATCTTGTGTAGTTGAGTTCCTAGCTCCCTAATTAGACGAATCCCCAAAATGGTAGGCTTTTTGAGTCGGCGATCTGGCCACTCTCACCCATGAAAATCAAAAGACTGCCCTTATAGGCAGGAGTTCACAACTCACTCAGGATTAAGGTCATATTACCTACGGTCATCCTAATGAAATGAAAGTCTCAATTATGAACGACGTATATAATGAGACTAAACATTTTGTGGTCTAGTCTTATATAAACTTCTTTGTGTAGAATATCCCCGCTCATATGTCTAATACATGAATGATCAGGATCAGATCATTTGTAGCACTTTACAACATTTGTAACACCTACAAAGCGGGCCATATTCATAGTGTCACCAGGATAAGGTATCCAGCCTTATCCATATACTACAAACCATTTAGATTATCACTTAAACACAATCCACCTGCATGTCTCCACATACATGTTTAAGTTAAAATGATAACCATGGATGTTAGTTTATTGGTTTGTGGTCAATGCAACTAAAATATCATATATTTCATAGACAGGGTGAATAAAATATCAAATATTATTAATCACTAAAATGTTTGTTCATACAAGTGTTTACAAACTACAGGACTCTACGAGATTTAGGGCATCAACCCCAACACTTGCACCATAAAGCAATATCTTTTTCAGGGGCGCATCATATCCTCTTTTTTTTTTTTTTATCCTTTTATGTTTTTGTTACATGTTCTTTTTAATTAATTGCTCCTTTGTTTATGTTTTTTTTCTTTCTTATTTTGTGATCAATGACTGCTAGCCAAAGTTGAACAAAATTTAGGAAAGGAAAATTAGGATTTCTAAGGCGATGAGTGATGCAATGAGCTTGGTGATACGTGGGAATTGTAACCCAATGCATCCCTAAAAGGCTCTTCGCAGGCGAGGGAACGATACGTCATCCTACCATAGGTCGATGAAAAGACGCACCGCCTGGCATTCCATTAGATCACTATTATTGCGTGAAGTGTTATGATTACCTTGAATTACGAGAAGACACATAGTTTCCTTTCCCATTCTTACTTCACCTATTTAAACCCTTTTTCTCAAACAACCCAAGCTCTTTATGCTTTACTAAAACCCTAAACCCTCTGAATTTTGAAAATTCTCCGGCGAAGCTTCAAGGGTTGTAAGTGTTACAAACAAATTAATCCAAATGTTCATGTGGAGACATGCGAGTTGATAACTTATAGAAATACAAGTTTTTTTTATCTCTCTCATCTAAAAGAATAAAAACTTTGAAATGACGAAATTTTTGCTAAAGAATTCATATAAGTAATCAAAGTATGCGATCATACATCTTCAACGTTTGATCTATCTAAATTTTGAGCTAATGACATTATTTTAATGCAAAACGCCCATTAATGCGGTCAAACAAGAACTATCAGAGACAAACACATGATCGCATAACCAGTTAAGTCGGTAACTTTAGGCGATGAAGCATGATTGGACATGGGCGGTGGAAGTCAAATCATAGATTGAGTTGGTGGTTGATAAGAGAACTTTGTTGAAGATTCAATAAACTTCTAACGCGTTTGCAGGCGACGCGTCAGGGTATGAAATTTAATGTACCTTTTCAGCACAATCATGAATGAGAGAAAAGAAGTCATCCTCATACGCCTATAAATACCATGCAATCTCCATGCAAGAATATATACCAGAAACACCAAATTTCTTAGAAGAAAACTCTGTAAAAAAATATTTCTCGTTCGACTATAAATACACCTTAGTCAGAGCTTGGTCTCTTGTGGAAGAAGAGGAGCTCCATTGTTCAATATCTATAGTCAAGCAGTGATCATTAGAGTCGAAGGAAGCAAGAAATTACGCACCATGACTTGATTCTCTATCCCTTCTTTAACTTAAAGTGTATTTGTGTTGTATTGTTAACGTTGAAAAGTTCAAAGTCTACAATATGAAGCATTATAACCTTATAATCATTATTCATCTCATCGCACGGTATGAACGTATCACGAGTGGAGGTATCCTGTACAAAGAGTTTATATAAGACCAGACCACGAAATAATTAATCTCTTTTTATAACACTATTGACTAAAGAGATCAACATTTTATAGAGTGACCATAGTAACTTGGCCTCAATTTGATGCGTTATTTTATGCGGTGAATCAATGAAAGGAATTACGGTGATGGAAAATGCGTTGTACAAACAAGTTTTCTCAGCAAGACCCAAGTATAAATCCTACTGAGTTTCCTGGTAAGTCCAGGGTCGAACTTAGGGACTAAGGAAAACAATATGCGGTAGTAATTTTTAAGATCATCTTGCAGTAACAAATAAATTAATGGTTTGGTTGGTTTATTGTTTGAAGTATGAAAAGAATGCGGCGGATTTGAGAAAAGATTGATTATGCGATAGATACATTGAGTATGCGGAGGAACGGGTTGAGATGGTCTTTAGCTAGCATTTCCCGAGAATGCATTCAAACTATGCAATCATGCTACACAAATGCGACAGCAAATCATTTTTCAATGCAAATGCGATAGCTTCTAATTCTAGGATGCATGCGATGAATGCGATAATGTCTATAGAGCTTATTCCTAAGTCTCTACTTCTTGCCTATGCGATGATGCAAGATGCACACTAGGACAAGATGACCACATACAATCATGACCTATCTTTAGGATGCATGTGATGCGTTAATAGCAAACAATGCTTATTCCTAAGCTCTTCTCTCTTGATTATGCGTTTCTAATCTGACTCTCCCGAGCCTAGATTCTAACCTGACTTTTCCAAGCCTAGATTCTATCCTTAGACTACCCTCCCGAGTATCTCTAATGGGCGAATGACGCATACATAATACAAGATAATCGCATAGAATAAAGATCCCCAGTTATGCTAGCTAAGTGCTTCTCAACCCATTCGACAGATTTAGCTACTCATGCGTAATGTATAGAGAGTGAATAGATACAAAGATGTAAATTCCATTTCTATAAATCAGTTCAGAGTACAAAATGACAATGGAAGGTAAGGATAGAGAGTCTAGTAGCAATTCCTTGTTTTCCAAGGCTTTTACAGTGTTAATTCTATTCTGCTCAAAAAATGTTCCTGCTTCTGCAGAAGTTGGCCCTCTCTCTGATCTCCACGCTTCTGGCACTCTTCCAAGTTCACCGAACGATCTCTCGGTACAATCTCACTTCCCTCGCTTCCGCCTTCTAAGTAAAAGAAAAGTATGAACAAGGCTACTTCTATCTAAGAGGAAAATTCTCTAACTGAGCGAACTTCTTCACTAAAAGTGGCCTCTGGTATTTATAGAGCTTCGGGGTGAAAGGCTTCTTCTCTCTTATGATTGTACTGATGGGATGACATTAATTCTCTGTCTGATGCGTCGAATATTTGTCATCGAAAAGTTGAGTGTACTTGCTACTGTAGTTTGTTAACGGCTTGTCAACTTAATTCAGAATCGACCGTCATCAGCTTTTTGTCCCATCGTGATTTATTATACTTTTCACCCAGATGCGCCCACCATGATGCGCCGACTCTATGTGGCAACCTTCTTGAGTAGATAATCGCAAGTGCAAATGATTGCATAGCCTTGCGTTAACGCAATCTCTTAATGTGCTCGACCGTTGATTTCTTTAGATCGCATTTTCCGCCTTGCGTCAACGCATATTCTGCACAAAAATATATAAGTTAACTGTTTTAATGCGATGGACGCATGCGATCGCCATATTGTGAACTTAATGCTTTTGGACTCAATATTGTATATTTTTATCCACGCAATCCTACATTGTTTTATAACTTAACACTGTAATAACGTACATTTCTGCTCGTTATCACAATCCTGAGTGAATTATGAACTCTTGTCAATGAGGGCAGTCTTTTGATTTGTATGGGTGAGAGTGGCTCGAGTCGCCGACTCAATCAGTCTACCATTTTAGGGATTTATCCAAGTAGGGAGCTGGGAACATAGCTACATAAGATTGAATTCAATTCTTCCCCTCTTTAGGGTAAGTAGATGAATTGCTCCCTTAAAGGCTGATTCCAGGTCTTGAACAATGATATCTCACTCTTTCACTAACTAGTGAGGGATTTAGTTTATAGTTAGACTATAAACTGATTGTTCATTAGAGGGATCAATGGTACTTAAAAAGTTAGATGTCATTATAGGGGTAAAGTGGTAATTTGACCCAGCTGTAATTACAGACATTTCGTGAATGGTTAACTTGTTGTTGATTGGTTATATCCATAAACACAAAAATATATTTATAGTGCAAAGAGTGCGGGTATGGGCCTTTAATGGAGTGACCCACAGTTAATGAATGTAGATAAATTTAATTAAAGAGTCTAATTAATTAATCTCGAATCATTTGAGCTTCTAATTTATAGGTCCATTAAGTTCTCCTACTAGCTCACTAAGGGTAAAACAAGAATTAATTATTTTTTTCTATAAAATTGAATTGTTCAAATTAAATAAAGGAATGTGTATTAATTGTATAAAATACAATTAATATAATGTATGGAGATACATAATAATATAAAGTTTATTTTGAATTAGATTCAAAATTAAACTATATATTATGAGAGTATTAATGTTTAAATAAAATTCAAATATTAAATTAATATGAATAAGATTTATATAATGAGGAAATTAAATTTTAATTATATATGATACATTAATATAAATGCATTATATTATAAAGTTAATTTTGAGTGAGATTCAAAATTAAACTATATAATATGAGAGAATAATATATTAGAATAATTTCAAATATTGAATAATATGAATGAGATTCATATTAAAACTATAGGTTAAAATTTAATATGAATGAAATTCATATTTAATCTATAGGTTATGAAAGAGAAATACATTTGGATATGATTCAAATGTAATATTAATTAAATATATGATATTTACTTACACAAAATTAAATAATTAGATTAGTTAATATTTATTAAATTAAATTAAATAGGATTTAATTTAACTTTCGTTAAATTTTAACTCCTCATGGTTAAGGAGAGTTAAAAGTGAGTTAAAGGGAAGTTAATTAACTTTTCCTCACTTTTTCATTAAATAGAATAATATATTCTATTTTGTAGTATGGAAAATCATTCTCTGAAGTACAATCTCAAGATCTCAAGAATTCTCTCAATTCTCTCAACACAAATTTGAGAAGAGAGTTTCTCTAGAAAAGTTTTTTTCTTCCATTTGTATTCCAAAAGATTGGTTCTCACAAACCCAATCTTTGTCGGAGGATAGCAAGAAAGATTTGACGGTAGTGTCCAAGCACTTGAAGAATAGTAAGAAAGTTGCCATGGAAAAAGATTGAAGAGGTTGTCTTCAAAGATAGTCACTTTTCCCCTTAAATTTGTAAAAAGCATGATGTTTGATATGTTTATTCTTTTTTCTCTGTTTTTCCTGTTTTTTCCAAATCGAATTTCAATGGCACAAAGTGCTTACGTTGCACATTGGGATTGGATCCCTTCATATCTTACTCACTAAACTATGTCTAAATTCGTTATACATAGTTATATCGTTTATGGGGTGAATTTGTATCCGATAAAATAGGCCAAAGGTCAAGAAAAAGTTAAGAAAGATAAATCTAAGATCAAATGGATTTGGGATCAAATAAGTCCAGATGTCAACTAATCATTTGTCCTCCTAATCTAAACTTATGTAGGATAGGCAAAGATCCATCTCGTCCCAATCTTAAGAGGTAACGGTAAACTTTATGTCATACTCTCTATAAATATATTATCATAACTTGGATCTAAAACTCGAACTTGATCTTAATTTTAATTTGAGATACGTGTCTTCGTCTAAAACTAAAACTTCTTACTTATTCCCCATTTTAAAATTTTGAACTCTGACTTTGACATCATAACTCTTTCAAATTACAAATTTATCATTAAAAAGTCAAGTATGTTTTCTCCCATCCGGATTGTGGTATAAGGATGAGAGTTGGCGATGTCATTAAGGATGAGAGTGCTCTACCACTGTAGTCCAAAACTTAGACAAGCAAAACCTACAGGTTGAATTTGATCGAAAATATAATCTAGTCCAAGAAAAAAGTCGTGTAGTAAAAGACATTGAGAATCACATCCGTAATCATAAACCAAAGAAAGATAAACCCAGGAAAACTCTCTTTATGGTAAAAGATATTGGAGAATTTCAAACTATGGTAAAAAATCAATGAATAGGAAAATCACATAGACTAGAACAAATAATATCATGAAAGAATACAAGACACTGGGGATTAGTCAAGTTTCATCCTTACACTTTTCTACCAAATTATGAATAAAGTGATTGAAAAGAGTAGCTCCAAATAAAACTTCAAATATGACTAAAGTGATTGAAAAGGAGCATCCATGGAAGACTAAACGTTCGACAAATTGAACATCTCAAGGACAACCACATCCTTTTGATTCGGCACTAAAAAGTTAAACATCTAAAGTTCTAAATTATAGTACAACATCTTTTCCTTTTTTTTTTTTTGCCAAGAAAGAATGAAAAAAAAATAAAATAGAGTTGAAATATATGAGACCAAAATAATATTTTAATTCACATTTCAAAATACTATGTCTAATTTATTGGAAATATGATGTAGCCTTTTTTTGTGAATGTTTTGATAAAAGTTCCTTTAGCCCAAAAAAAAAGTTGAAAGAAAAAAAAATTACAAATCAAAGTTTAAGATTCATAGATCCATATTCAAACTTTCAAATATTTATGGATCAAATTTTAAATATTTAATAGAAAGTAGATAAAGTTCTAATGATCAAACCAAAATTTTAATCCAATGGAACATTATGCGCATTTTGATTATAAATATTAAATATCAGGAAATTTTTAAAAATAGAAAAATAAGAAAAATTATTTACACAAAATAGTAAAATTTATTTTTCGATAATAAATATTGAAAAAAGTCTATCATTGTTACTATGTGATAGACGTCGATAGAAATCTATCAATATTTTTCTTTTTTTATTATTTCTATAAATAATTTAACATTTTTCTATCCGTAAAAATTTCTTTAAACAATATTCGGGGACAAGCCTTTTTCGGTATTCAATTTATTTTATCGGAAGTGACATCTTAACTAAATTTGGGTTTTCACAAAAGCAAAAAGTACGAAATGTGGTTAATTGTTTTTTTCCCAATAATATGTGAAACAAGATATTTAAATTCCGAGAATATATGCAACATATTGTTTTTTTTATATGCTAATTTATCACTATTTATATTATATCTACTATTATGTCTTAAAAAATATGGTCTAAAGGAGGAAATTAGTAGAATAAATGACAAATTTCGATTTATACTCTCAAATTTTGAACATTGTATCAATTAAAATTTCAAATTAATACTCGTATCAATAAATTAATTTAGATACTCCATTAGTAAAGGAGGGTTTTCATTAAATTTGAGTGCTCTTCCTCTATTTTTTTTTCTACTTGTTTAGAGAAAATTATATGATAATTTTTCCGACTAATTTGATAGAATTTTAGGAGAATAATTTTTTTATTTAGGTAATTTTGAATTGATTTTAGATTGAGTCTAGTGAAAATAGCCCCAAATCACTAATCGAATGTCTAAATTGATTGAAAGTTTAGGGTTTAAATTAAAACGACTTTTAGTGTGAGGTTTTAAATGATACCATCACTAAAGTTTAACGGTGTAAATTGATATTTGACCTAAACTAAATAAATAAAAGTGAGAAGAAAACTCAATTCCCACTCACATGTGTTGCTTGTCTCCTGCTGATTGTAACTTGTCCAATCATCTTAAGTTGGTATACTCCATGATTTTCTCATTCACTTTGACAAGAAGATTTGTGATTACTTAAATTTCAAGTAACAAAAATCTACACATTATTTAAATTATGACAATATGAATATATTGTGATTTTAACTTTCACAATAGTATTAACTTTTACAACTTGGAATTGTTCCTTGGAAGCATTCATTCAAATGTGATGAATGCAAAAAGAAAAGAAGTAGAAATAATACAGAAAAAACAATTAAGAGGCAAAAGAAGGGAATTGAAAGCTTACAAATCCATGGCTTGGAAATATTTGACCTTCCAAGATGAGAACTGTGACTCTTTCAGCTTCTTTGAACAATGCCAATGGAAATGACAGAAAAAAATCCGAGCTGAGGTTGCAATCATGTCTATCCCTCATGAAGACGAGGACGAAGAATGAGAAAACAATGGAGAAGATGGAGGAGGAGCTCGTCTCGTCCGACTTCTTCCTCGGGGAAACGTCAAACTAGGAGAAGAAGTTGCAGATGAAGAGGAATTAGAACTCGAAGTTTTTGTTGATTCACTTGTCAATTCCTTCTTCGTTTCCATGGTTATAACCTTGTCTTCAATTCTGTTGTGGTGCCGGATTCTTGTGGAATTTAAGGTCACTGGTAGAACACAATTACAAAGAAAGCCTGAAAAAGGAAAGAAGAGAACAGCCATTGATTCAAAATGGGGTGGCACAAAACCAAGCAAGCTGGAAAATTTCAATTCGAAAATTTGTATACGCCAATGGTCACTAGATACAAATTCAGAGTACTTTTGCACTGTCGGTCTAATTATGATGGTCTCGAATAATTTCAAAGCAAGCTGATGATGAATATGATCTTGCTACTAAAGTACTTCAATATTATCACGAGCAAGGAAAAAAATGAACTCCAAATCTCAATTTGGGTTGTGTTCATATTCATCAGAAAATTATGTTAGTCTCTTATGAACTTGAAATCAGTACAAATGCAGAAACTGAAAAAGAATCTGATATACTAAACAAGCCACAAATGGATAAAAGAAAGAGGTAGTTTCTTACATACCAATTCTAGCAAGGCGATTAACCCAATTTGGTATGGAATTCCCTGTGAGCTTAATACAAGCATCATTGCAAAAATGGTTGCAATTTTTGGTGATTAAATTGTATGCATTTCCCTTGTAGATTTGAGCAAGTTCCTCCATTAAAGCTCTCACCTCTGTCGGTTTCATATCTGTTTTCCCTACCAAAACTGTCTTCCTAAATCTAAAACCATCGCATTGCTTCGGCACTCCTTCAAAAATTCCTGTTGTTGAGTACTCGTGAGCTCCGAATGCGTATTCCACACCATGAACTACAATCGAAATCAACAGCTAAAATGTCAAATCGAGTTCCGCAAATTCAACTCAAGGATCTGCTATTGAGCATAAGAACGCCACCGGCACCGACTGCGAAATCAACATACTATAAAAGAAAACGAGCTGGTTCATTCAAACGAAAAGCTGGAAATAGCGGCGAAATCAGAAATGTATAATCTACTCATCTGCCGGAAAATGCTCGAAGTTCGATAGCTTAATCAGTAGTATAATTAACAGAAAAGATGCTGAATCGATACAAAAACGGGCCGTAATATGAGCAGACAGTTCATGAAGAAGCGTTTTGTTAATCAGAACAATTTTTCTCACAGCCGAATGCATCTCGATTCACAGTACACACGATTAACAGTCACTAAAACCTTCTTCCTATCCAAACACAAATCAAAACAAGCAAAAGAATGTCGCAAATCGCATCGCATCAACGAATTAGCAAGATCACGAAGAAGGAAAAAAAACGCTAAAGCAGCATTAGAGCTTCGGCCAAGAGAAAACAGAAAAACTCACGAAACGCCTCCGGAAACGAAGATCAAACGGAAGCAATTACTGCCATTACTGACCTTGAACTCCAGAATGGAAAACGCCGAGGCCAAACCAGTAAGCGTATCCATTGATCGCGGTTAGATCATACACATTCAGGTAAACCGGCACGGATCCTCTGGTGGTTTTTCCGATTGGTTTCTTAAGCAAAAACATCATTCCAATCTCAATTCATGGCCAAGAACTCCCAAAAAATGGAGTACGAAAAATGCAGAGAGAAGTCCTGGAGATATGGAAAATTTGAAATTCAAAATCTGTGGGGAAGAATTGAAACTCTTGTTTCTTAGTTTGCAATTCTAACGGGCGTCACCGGCGGCGACTCGTTGTTAAACACCGAAGATATGATCTGGACCGTGGATGATTCTAGTTTGGTGAGGGAATATCATCAGGCTTGGTTTTGGGCTCAAATTACATCAATGCCACTGAGAGCTTTTTAGCTGTCTCCCTCCTAATTTTCTCGTGCTAGCTTAGTATATATACTATAATTTGATCACTAGCATAAATCTCATTTCTCTAATTATATCTCTAATTATCCCAAAAAGAAAAAATAAATGTGTCAAAAAGAAAGAAAGGGAAAAAAAGAAATTTTTTCAGCATAATCTATATAAAATAGACGATTATGAAGAGTATATTTACATCTCCATTTTGTCCTTACAATTTGTCATTATTATTGTCTTGTCCTTCATTACAACTCGAATTGAAGGTAACATGTGAAGCGATATATTTTTTCATATTTAATGAGGAAAATATGTTTAAACAAACAATCACGTCATTTGCTCCGTTATAACTATTTGAGTCAAAATGGTAAAATTTTTGTGTGGGTATAATGTAAACCATATAGATATGGAAAATTACAATCTAACATTGAGATATGATTATATGATAGTTATGTACTTTGTCTCATTACAACTATTTAGATCAAAATGGTACATAATAAAGTGGTGTATTTTTTAATGTACAAGGGTGATTTAGAGCTTAGATATGCAATGTTACGATTTGTCGTTGGAAAAACTAAAACAATATAAAATAGAAACCAATGGACAACAACAAACATTTTTTAAGAGTATAGAGATCAGAAACATATGTTCTAAAATTTTAGGGACTAAAGTGGACAAATGTTGAAAATACAAGAAAGATAATAAAACTTAAAATGTAGGGCCTTAAATATTTTTTTAAGAAAAAAAAAGAGATTTAAACATAGATAAAGAATACTTATTTGATGTAATTATTTGAAACAAGAATTAATTTAACTCCTAATTTTTTATATATTTTATACTAGTTGAACTACGTTTTGGTTGCACCGTAGACTCTAAATTAGACTAAGTTATAGTATATATTGTAGCTCTTATATACATCAAACGTTGAATAATTAACTTTAGTATGTTCGCATAGTTTTGAAGTTTTATATTTGTAATAATTTATCAAAATAATATTTGTAATATTTTAGTATTTATCCTTGAAAAAATCTATAAGATATCCATTTTTGAAATGTAAATATTTAATCGCTCAAATTAAAAAATATGTTTAAGTTTTTCACTATTTATCGGTCTACAACTTTAAAGAAATTTTTAATCATAAATACTAAATCGTTACAAAATTTAATTGTATATACTAAATTCTCAATTCAACCTAAATATAATCTTCCTCTTTAAAATTAAAGTTTCAATCTTCCATCCCTGTAATTATTATATGAAAAAAGAATTAATTAAGACACATATGTCTTTAATCAGTAAATCAAATATTTGAATACGTCCTATTCCATTTATTGTTTAATTAAAAAAATATGTCCCTAGTATTTTTAAATTTTTAATTTAATTTTTTTATATGTATAATTATATCATATTTTCTTTGAGTACAAAGAAAATTAAAAGATTCAAATCACGTGTCTTTTGGTCACTAACACGTATTATATATCACTTGAACTATGCTTTCGTTAAATCGTCACATTCTTAAATAATAGCGTCGAAAAAATTGACTAATAAAAATTGTGTGACATTATTGTCTTTTTTTTAATAATAAATATCTATGCCGTTCGATATGATTTTTTAAAAAAGGGATAAGAACTATAGTTTGTAATATGAGTAAGTTGGTTGGATTTTGTAATCGCTGAGGTGGATGCTTAAAATATTTTATTGTACATGTCCTCTTTCGATGCTATTTCCATTTTATTCATCATGTTCTTTTGTTTCATAAATAATCTAACTATATCCGCTTTCTATTTTTTTTTTTTTTTAATTTCATTCCTACTCTTTAATTTTTCAAATCAGGTTCGCAATGGGGTAGGACAAGATCAGTGATACACTAGCCATTTCCATTTTGGTGAGGACTTTTAATCTCCATCCCCATCCTATTTTTCATTTTGAGGAGTCGAGGTCGGAATTGAAAAATCCCGTTTGGGATCAGATCTTCGCAGAAAAAAAATTTCTGTCTTTTATTTTTTATTTTTAATTATTTTTATTCAAAATCAATAAATGTATTTATTTGAAATAGTACACCTTTTAGGTAACAAGTTGTATTATTATTGTTTTATTTATTTAAATTAATAATAAAAAAGTATTTTAACATTTCTTTATTTTAAAATTTAATCAAAAATTAAAGTTAATTAAATTATGAAATAAAATAAAATAAAACAAAATAAAACCTGTAAAGCTACTGCTTATATATATGCATTAAAAGTTAAAAAAAAATATATATTCGGGGCAAGATCTTTAAGGCGGAATAGGGATCGGGGACGAGACGGGAATGCCCTCCCCATCCCCGCCCTATCCCTGATTCGGGGATCCATTTAGGGTCCTCAGTTTGACCTCATTCCCCATCAAATCGAGGATTCTCCGCTCAAATTGAGGAGGGTACCCGTGGAGATCTGACCCTGCAGAGATTTTTGCCAACACTATTTCAATTATACTTTTGATAATCACACACATACATATTTATTTTGAGTTCAAATTTAGAGCGTAGATTATTTAGAGTATTGACAACGCACATTAATATTTGTATTGATTTTGTAGACATTTTTAATTAGAATAAGATATGTATATTATACCATCGTAAATCTATTTAACTCGAAAGTTACATTTGTACAACATGTAACAATAAAATTGAACTTATGTTTTATATGTAGGGTTAACTCATCTGAATCTCCCGATTTATTTAAATTTCGTATTATATAAATTTTAGCATAATAAATCCACTTATAGACGATAACAATTTTTTATATATATAAATAATTATCCCACTAAATTAAATATAGCTTGAAACATTAGTTTCTTGTTAATATTGTTACAAAACATGCAGGGAAAAAATGAATTTTTGACCAGTAAAATATAGTGATGATGCTCTTACCATTTCAACTAACTTCATATTGACATCCAAGCTTAAAGTTATATAAAACTATGAGTTATTTTTAAGAAATGGATTGTCGAACAGATCAGTGTATTGTTGTGTCGTGGTAATTACTGTCTAGAAAGCAAATTTGACATGACTTTGGTACAAAACGTTAATGTCGGTTGCTCCCCAAGATTAACACTCTAACCTTTAGACGTACACTCGTCGGAGGGAGGGTTGAAATCGATGAGAATGTTTACTCATGATCAGAAAAGTAAAGAGGGAGCAAGAGAAAGAAGCAATATGTTTTCGTCAATAGATGAGAAAGCAAAACCATATTTGGTTTTTGAGGAAGGAAATGAGATCAAATGGTTAGACTTGGAAGAGAATTAAATTTCCAAATCTGAAATCATTAACCATCTAAAAAATTTCATATCTAAATTTAATTCATAACGGTTATAGAAATTAAAAGAAAAAGAAACAAACGTTTTTTTTGCACAAGCGTCGTTATCTGAACCCGCTCATCCAGCTGAATTGACGACAGCAGCATGTGTGGGAGAAGAGCCTTAACTACCACTCCAACCACTTTTAGAAGTCCTTTGGAGAGCTCTCATATTTATATTCTCTTCCCACTCCTTGGTCTAACGTGGGACAATGAATTCTCTCAAGTGGATGGACCATGAGTCTTGAGACATTTCTAACCGTTTAACTCTACATTTTAAGTTTTAAAATTTATTAAAATTACTAATGAAATAGTTGTAAAGTACTGCTTGCATTTAGTTAGTTGGTTAAATGTTTAAGATAAGTTTAAAGTCTTATTGGACACAAATTCGATTTTATATATAATATATTATTTTATTTTATCTTTTTTTAATTACATTAAGAAATTATTAGATACAAATTAAAAGTTTAAGAACATATTAGATATTTATAAAACTTGAGAACTTGTCATGTATACAAAATTAAAAGTTAATTGACCTATTAGATACTCTTTAAAGTTTACGAATTTTCTAGATACATACTTGAAAAGGTTTATCATGTGTGGACTAAACTTATTTCTCAGGGTAGTTTTCATAGCTATTGTACTTAAAAAAAAAATCGTCAAAATATATACTGTTTCAAAACTAACTATTCAATATAGTTTTTTCCCATGTTATTTTGATGTTTTTGATACTCTAAAAAGTATATAGCATATCATAAAGTTAAATTTGCATTCATAATGTCCTTCATAAGTTAAAAAAAAAATTCACAAGCTAATCATGCCTAAAACTAAGATCCCGTTTAGTAACCATTTTATTTTTTTGTTTTTTTTTTTTTTAAATTAAGTCTATATAATTTACATTTCTTATCATGATTTGCATCAATTTTAAGTATAATAGTTGAATTCTTAGACAAATTCCAAAAACAAAAGCAACTTTTTTAGTTCTCAAAATTTAGCTTGGTTTTTTAAACCATTGGTGGAAAGTAGATAAAGAAATTTGGGGTGAAAGTAGGATCCATAAGCCTAATTTTAAAAAATAAAAACAAAAAACAAAATGGTTACCAAACGGGACTTAAAAATTTATGTCTAATAGATACGGTTAATGCCCAAATAGATGAGGAAAAGAGTTTGACCTTCACATAACAACAACGATGAATTTCTTTAGAGGAGAGAAAAACATGACATGCAAAATAAAAGAAACTTACACACTGATGGATGCTTGCCACAAATATATTGATGCTTAAACCAGAGGGCAAAGAGTGAAAAAGTGTGGAAGTTTTAGAAATTGAGAGTGAGAATTGACTTCCTCTATCTGGAATCATAATTATATATTTATAAGAATATATGACTTAGGTTATCTTCCATAGAGTTTGAAGAGCTACATTAACCTATTATCTCCTCGTGTTGAGGCATACGAAGGCATACCTCATTAGCCATTCTGCTAGGCTGGGCCAAGGCCGAGCACCTCCACTTAGGCCCATTTTGGTCCTAGGACACAATATCCTTGGATCACACATC
The DNA here is from genome assembly GCF_027475165.1 of Benincasa hispida. Lineage (NCBI taxonomy): Eukaryota > Viridiplantae > Streptophyta > Magnoliopsida > Cucurbitales > Cucurbitaceae > Benincasa > Benincasa hispida. The sequence goes on from NC_143486.1 coordinate 10,954,345, forward strand.
CCCCTTAGGCATTTTTGTTAGGCTTGACCTCGGTCTTGAGGGCAAGCATATTGACTTGGGCCAAGGCCCAAACAACCCTCTCCCTTAAGCTCGTTTTGGTCCTACGATGCTACTTTTAACCTGAATTTTGTTATTTTCTTTGTCATATCACTTCTGTTCCTATTTATATCGATTATGTCATGTGGTCCAAAATCATTCACATGTTGAAAAATTAAACATGTTAAGGAATTGTTAAAAACAAAATTGAAAGTATATGAATCTATTATACATTTAACCTACTAAATACAAAATTGTTTAGAGATCTATTACATGAGTTTTAAAGTTCATAGACTTATTTGATACAAATCGAACATTCAAAGACAAAACTTGTAATTAAACTAAATATTAAAAAATTTATGAGTAAAAGATTAAAAAAAATATGGCCAACAATTATTGACATGCTTTAATTATTTAAGGTCGAATGTTAGATCTTTCCATTATCATTCGAAGTGAACATAACTCGACATATGAAATTGTTATGAATCACAAGGTCTATAGTTCAAATCCCCTATTATTATACTAAAAAGGAAAAAAAAAAAAAAAAAAAACTCCATTACTATATTTTAGGGATGTTTGTGGGTTGGGTTGAAAGACATTTTAGATCCATCCCAATTGTTCGGATTGCAAATTTCTTTAACCAAAATAACCCTTATTAAAGAAGGAACCCAACCCAACCCATCCATGAAATATTTGAGTTGGGTTGGTTCGGGCTAGTCAGGTCATTTATTTAAAATTGTGTTCTAAAAAAAGCAAAACGTAAATATGTAAAAATCTAATTTAATTATTTTTATATATTGAATTAAGATTAATAATTCAGTTTCAATTTATATAATGGAAAATTTTCTTTATAAAGTTCAAAGAAAGTATTTTTAAGAGTTATTGAAGAATAAAATATTGAAAAATAAAATTAAAATCAATATATATAAATAATTGTGTTATAAGTTAAAAAAAAAAAACATATTTTAAAGTTTAGATTGGTGTGAGTTATATTAGATAAACCTATAAACCAATCCAATCTACAAAATTTTTATTTATTTGAACACAAACCCAAATTAAATCATACGATTTGAGTCGGATTTTTTGAACACTCCTATTATATTTTTAATAAAAAAAAAAGTGGGGCAGATATTACAATGTTATTGGGATAGTTTCGAGGAAAAAAAAAAAAGCACAAAAGGCGCGAGCGGGTGCTTAAACCCTAAACCAGAGAAACTGTTTCTTCTTCGTCTTCCCCAATTCAAATTCATCGCAGCAAATGGCACGACTGATTCGACCATGGAGAAAATGCCTTCAGTTTTCTTCTTCTTCCTCCTCTTCTTCTTCTTCTTATTATTATTATTCTTATTCTCACAAAGCACTAATTTCGCAATCGAACCTTCAAAATCCCATCACATTCCCTCCTGAAAACCCCTACGTTTTCTTCAAGACCCGCCCTTACATATCCGACATGCGCAGATCCGCTTTCGAAGGCAACATTCTCAGACTTCTCCGTAACGAAATCCGATATGAACTTGATCGTTCTCCTCCCTACCAGGTTTGTTTCTCTGTTCTTCTATCTGCCGCGGAAAGAAATATGAAATGTAAGAAGCTGTAAAAAAAGTTCATTCTAGTGTCTGTTGGGTTTTCGTAGTTCTTTAATGTTTGTATTGTAGCCCTGTTATTAGCTTGGAAGAGTTTCTTGAGATTCCTAATTGCACGTATGGATGGGTTCTGCCCTCCGTCTTTCGTCTTAAAGCATGCGAAAATTTTCACGAACGATTACAAAATCGAGCATCGTTGCGTTTTAGTGGGCTGTTCTACCGGGGTGTTCGAGGGGAATTGCTATTTTGTAGAAGATGAATTTGGATTGAATAATCTGCACCATCGTGCTTGCCTTGAACTACTAACATTTCTGGGAATGGAGGTGATTATTGAGCAGAACTTGTGGTCTTGTACTTTTATTTGGTTTCGTGGTCGTGAGATCAATCTTATTTTCATAAGTAACTGTGCAAGTGAATAATGGGCATTTGGGATTAAATATTCAAATGTCGTTATTTCGATGCTTCTTTCAAATGGTTAAATCACAATTAAATTTATCATAACCCATCCAAAGCTTTTGTGTCATTCGGTGATTTAACATGAGGTCTTTTTTTCAAATCTTATAATGTTATTTTTTTCCCAATTAATATTGAATTTCACTTGTTGGCTCTTCTACTTAGTTCAAGCCTACAAATGAGGGGAGTATTGATATAATTAAAATTTTCAATTTGCTTTTGAATCAATTGTTGGTTTAACACAATCAAATGAGGGGGAGTGTTGATATAATTAAAATTTTCAATTTAAGCTTTTGAGTCATTCGTTGATTTAACACAATCAAACCCCCAAAAGCTTAAATTGAAAAATTAGGACCAATGTAATCCCATATATCTTTGACACTTTTCCTCAATTGTGAGTTGAAAAATTGCACCAGTCCAACAAATATTTATTGATTTTAATTGGAGAAATAAATGACATTACCGGAGTTTGTAATACCACTTATATCGAATTGAAAAGCTTAAGCTAATGGATTATGTTAAATTTAATAATATCTCGATACGAACTCCTAGTTTTGTACTTTTAATTTTGAGATCTCTTCTTATTTTCAGCCTGTTACAAAATTTGGGGCGTTTACTGTTGATGGAAGGCCAGGCGAGCAGTGGATCAGATTGGAAAGAGAGTATGGGGAGAATGAGAATATAAAAATTGAAGTGACAATGTTTGATCGATCTATTCCAGCTCCAAATTCAGGAGGCAATAGTTCTGGGGAAGATGTGATTCTTCACATTACCACTATTGTCAACATAACTAAAGGAGGTGGCAGTGAAGTTTTGGAGATTATGTGCTCAGCTTGGCCAGATAGTCTAGAGATTGACAGGCTTTTCTTACGTCGAGGTGAAATGATGCCAGCTCAGCCCTATGCTGGTCCTGAATTCAAGTATGATTTCCAAGGCCCTCAATAATATCCATATTTCTGATTCTAAGTATGATGAATAGTATGAACAAATAATTACTTGCATATGATGTCGGTGACATATCATTCTTATTTTACTATTATCTTCTTGCCTCAATTATTAAATCTCAACTTCTTCCTGTTTTCTGAGACCATTATGTTTGTACACAGGGAATTGGATGATGACTTGCAAAACTCACTCTACGAATATCTTGAAGTTAGGGGGGTGGACGATCAGCTAGCTGTTTTCTTGCACAAATATATGAAGAACAAGGATAAAACCGAGTTCATTAGATGGATGGAAACCGTAAAAGCATTCATTGAAACTAATTGAAATAATTGTTTCTGCAGTATTTTCAACCGAGAATAGTTCTGCTGCTGGGGTTATTAATATCTATTTTTAGTATGTAAAATTGACCCTCATGTATTGAACTATCCAGTATACGAAGTAGTATTGTACACAAAATTAAGGAGAATGAAGTTGGTGTGTCTTAAATTGCTTAGCACTTATTGGTTTCCTCGTCATTCAAACTTAGCAGCTTGGGGATATAGCGCTTAAATGATGATGTGACATCTCTCTCCAGTTAGGAGAAGCACTCAAATCCTTTTACTAATTAAAATCATATCTTCATGCAGAAACTACCGCCATTTTAGTCTTTCACCTACTCATAAATTTGATGGTTTTACTAGAAAAAAAGGAGAGCAATGAATACTCAATGAATGGACAACCCAACTGATGAGGTAAAGTCCATGCCTTCCCAAGTCATTTTCAAGACATTGTGGCATTTCCCTGCTTTATTTTGGAAGTCCTTGCAGTATGGGATTTTAATGATAATGATTGTGCTTTACTACGAGATTCCAGTTTATGTTCCATTATATTCTCCGAGATACGGTATTTGCTGACCAATAAAATACCAAGTTTTTATTATCGACTGGATCTGAACTTTCCCAGTGGATTGATCGACTGAAAAGTATCCAAGGTATGAAATCAAGAAAATGACTTGTCAACAATCTTATATGGAAAATGATTGATTATTGTGGGTAGGACACTTGGGGATCTTGTGCCACATAAACTTGTTTGATTTCAATAGAGATGATCTGTTATTTCACCTGCCGGTGGGTCTTCCTTTTTCATTTAAACAGTCTCTTTCATGGGCACAAGTGTGTGTAACTGTCTATGTCAAACATGGAACAAGAGTCAAGTTGATTGACCATTCCTATTATCTTGGTTTACATGTCTACGAATCACTAGAAAAATAATACTAAGAGTTCGTTTGAAATGACCTTCTGATTGCTTAAAATCACCTTTAAAGCGCATTGAAAATCTTTTCAAATATACCTTAAATCTCATTTTGTAAAGATGTAAACTAAAATCTCAAGAAAGACAAGAAGCAAGGGGACCTTTTATGACTTTGACCCCAATTTTTTCCCCCTTTTTGTGTGTTTGAGTACAACTACTGGGATATTGGGGGATCGAATCTTTAACATTTAGGAAGAAAGGTTATATCAATTATCATTGAGCTAAACTCTCTTTCACCATTGTTAGTATCAAATTAGATGTTCTTTGTTTGTATCCTCTTATTAGTATATGTTACATTGCATTTGATTTGGGTTTGATCTAATGTAATCCAACCATTGAAAATTTTGGAAATGTGTTGGATGCTTTGTAATCGAAAGAGCATTAATAAAGTTTAATCCACATCATTATAACCTCCGATATGTAAATAGTTGGTAGAGAGACAATGATGTGTATAGCATGGTTTCTTTTAGTTTGGTACTTAAAATTCATAATGTTCACTTTAGACTTTTGGCAACTCTCGACTATAATCGTTTAACTAATACTTATTATATAGCTGAAATGGATTTCTCAAATAATACAGGGAAGAGGGAACGCTACAGGCCACATATTATTTTCTAAAAGGAGGAAAGCAGGAATTTACATGTGTGGTAATTTAAGTAAAATGAAGAAAAGGGGAAGAAAGCAGCCGCGGGAGGAAAACTTTTGGTCCATCATAGAATTACAGCCTTAAAGACAAGTCTAAACAGTCTAGCTCGTGCAGTTCATTATGAGTACAGTTTGAATCCGAGAATGAGTCACTATTTAACGACAGCGTCCGACCAGCATCACAACATGCTGCTCCGCTACTTGATGGCGGTACCGGTGAGGTCCCCGACAGATAATTCTCTGGCGAGGGCCATTGGCCAGCTGCCACTTGGGTGTAAAGAGACTGCCTGCTCCAGACCTCAAGCTGAAAAGGATGCAAGGAACCAAAAAAAGGTGAATGTGAAAAAGGTTTGTGAATCAGTGAACGTGCTTGAATTCCAACTGATCCATTGAAGCCTTGCAGAGGCAGAGAAGGCACACTCGAGTATTTGCTCCCAGTTGAATTGGTAACCAATTTATTGCCTGTTTTAGCTATTTTTCTCTCTCGACTATGAGCATTTTGGTGGCCTCCAAGTGCCTGGGAACTAAAGAACTTCCTCGGGCAATAATTGCACGAGAAAACTCGAGGCTTAGCCGCTGCTTCTTCTACACCTTGGTAAGATCTGTCATTTGGTAAATTATCAGCATCAAAAGAGTCAACAAGGTTCAGTTCTTCTGGCATCAAACTCCCACCCAAATCCTTATTCGAGAGCTTTAAATCGAGGGAAACAAGTTCAGGGCTTGTGTCTTTTGAGTCACTTGGATCTTGCAGCCATGGAAGTTCATCTACTAATGAGTTGATGCTGGTAGTTTGTAGCTCTGATTTTGCAGGAAGACTCATGGAGGGTTGTAGAATTTTGTGAGTAAATTTACCTTTCTTAGGTGATAATATTTGGCAATTGACTATATATATAGAGAAAAAGAGCTTAGTTACAGTGATGAACTGTAGTAATTATAATGTCATGATATGACTTACAATCTTATTGAAAAGGATTTTAGTAATATTTCATGATCACAGCATCCTTTAAGATCTCAGTCTATAGTGTCTGCTCCTTTAATTTTAGCAGCTGTGGGGATCGCCAAGAAACAAAAATGTATGAGATGGTATGAAAAAAATTTAGAACGGTGGTATTTATTTGGTCCATGTATTTTGATCCTTTAATTATTATGACTTAAAGATGATCTTGACGAATGTGACATTTTTTCTTATGGAATTACTATTGAACTAACCGTCGAGTTATGTTGACAAATTTTACAAACTTACAAACACCTAAAATAAATTAAATTTTATGTCAACATAAGAATAACTCAAATTGACATGAATTCCTCTTAATTAAGGTCGAAATTTCAAATCTACATACCATTCCACGTTTATTATACTAAGTATATATATCAAAAAGATATTGAAGCATGTTAGCATGCCTTTTGATAAGTTTTAAACTTATAAAGTTGTATCTATTAAATTCTTATACTTGCTAAAATAAGCATAGCTCAACTGGTATAATACATGTACTATCAACTTCGAAGTTAAACAGTCAATCCTCTTATTGCACGACCCACATATTGCAGAAACAAAAATCCTATACTTAAAAGAATAAAATTCATAAGTGGACAAATTTTTAATTTTGTGTTTGATAGGTTCCAGATATTAACTCTATTAATTTAGCACACATTGTTATATTTTATTAAGGAACTACCTAACGTAAGGATTTTTAGTATATTTAGGTGTTAAGTAGCACATATTTCAATTAATGCTTTTAAAGAATATGTGCTGAATGTGCCTTTTAGAAGGAGAAAGAAAAAAAGAAAAAAAAAAAAAAAGAATACATTGGAAATTCCTTAAAGGATAGGGACTAAATGAAAAAAAATTATATTATGTAATATAAATTTATTCTTGAGAAAACACATGAAAATTTAGAAGCTAAACCTATAATGTAACCAATATTGTACCCTCTAATAAGTAACTATGAAAAATAGAAACATATAGATTACAAACATATACCATGGAAACAATTATTTAAAAAGCTATTCATATCAATTTATATCCATAAATTTTAAGTGTTAGAATTTGAACTCTCGCAATTGTAATTTGTACTATGGGATCAAACCTCCAACCTCACAAAAGATAGTACATGTCAATTATTGATGAGCAAATCTCACTTTGGCTAATAAAAATATTTATAATTATATAATATTACAACGAATGATTTTAAAAATAGAAAAATAAGTGAAACTATTTACACAAAATAACAAAATTTGATCATTTTAAAATTCTATAAATTTTTATCACTGATAGACACTGACAGACTTTTATCCAGTCTCTATCAATGATAGACTTCTATCAATTTCTATAGATGTTGATAGAAGTCTATCAACGTCTATTATTGTTTTTTGCTATTTCTGTAAATAGTTTGACATTTTTTCTATCAGTAAAAATGTCCCTTATTTAATTTATTTTTATAATTTTTTCCTTTTTTTTGGGATTGTAATGGCACTAACAATTCTCAATCTTTCTGAGCCTTTAAGGTAAGTTTCTACAATCGTATTATATTCGAGTTTAGAATTTTATTTATTTCTATTAAATTTAGACCATATTTACCAAATCATAATGGAAATTGGTATAATCGTAATGGAATACTATTGACGGATCAATTGTAAGAGCAACTGTCACAATCGCTCTTTCGGAAGCTTCTCTTAGCGATTGTGCGGCACTTGTTCCCGCTCACGAACAAGCCAGCCAACTCGAATACGGACTGCCGATGGCACACCGAGTGCCTCTTGCAACCTCCACCCCCGTTTTATGGAAAACGGGTTTAGAGAAAAGGTTTTCGTAAGAAGATTTGTGAGTGTGAATAAAGAAAGAAAGATTGCAGTAGACTAGAAAGCAATAAGCAACAACAACGGCTTTATAAAGTACTACTCCGGGTATGAAGAAGTGATGGTTGCTTGAATTACAAATGTAATTGGATTGCTTTTGATAATGTTTACTTAGAATTATGAATTTTTTCACATTTATTATTATTGTTAATGTTAACGTTACCTCTAAAGGTAAAGCGATATCGGTAACAGTAAATGTGAAAAAATTAATAATTTCTTCACTGAAACAGTGACAATAACTGTAACTATAACAGTAACTGTAATGAGATGATGTAATTTTCATACACAATTGGATTGAGCATGCTCCACTCGTCAAGTTTACGTTTTCTTATTAGAAGTGAGCCTCATGTGTTAATACGGATGCAGAACACCAGTAAACCAATACCAAAGATAATTAAATGGAGCCCACTTTTTATATTACTATTGATTTATTACCTTTTCATTAGGGTAAACGTAGCTTTAATGTTTTAAGATTTATAATTTAGGACTTAGGTTTTTTTTTTTTTTTTTTAAATAGCAAATTGTTTTCAAAATTGTGAAAATAGTAAAACAAAATTAAATATTAAAAAATAATAATTAAAAATAGTCAAAATTGCCCCTAGCTAAACCCAAACTCATAACATATAGAATTTGGAGGAAATAGGTTTCAAAAAACATTAGAAAAATAACAAAAACATTGTATATAAATACCTACCACTAAAAATGAATCTAATGAATGTCAAATCTACATCTACAATGAATTAATTACGAGATTTGAACCGGAGCTACAATGGAATGACTAATAAGCCAGCCAAATGAACTATCAAGGCTACAACCAAATGAACCATCAAATCTATACCTACAATGAATCATTATTACATTAAACAAGGGATGCATTTAAAACAATAAAAATAAAAACAAAACCCCAAAATCTAATCTCAATCCTTTACAAGTCAAAAGATAAACAACGATCCACATCTCTTTCATCAATCGACCCAACCGACCATCAAAGTGACGAAACAAATCCATCTTTTTCGACGACCACAATACAAAATCAAGCTTTCTGTTGTTCGGGCCCCCTCAAAATCCATCAGAAATAGTAGATAAATGCCTTGTCAACAGGTAATCTAACCCCAACCTTTTGCATTCTCAACTATAGCCTTCTCTAAAACTCATTTTCCATTCAAGAAACTTATGTTCGCTTTTTGGCTCGACTCTTAATCTCAAATTGATTAATTATTCTTAAAAATTCTACAACTTCTTGAGAGCTTATTCCAAATTTTTGGCAATTTTTTAGCTTTAATTTTTGTATTTTTCATAGCCATTAGAGGGTTTTTACTTGTAAGAATTGTAATTACAAAGTCTTTGAACTTTAGATTTGTTCATCTATTCTTTCATAGAGTTCTTTCATCTTGTTCTTCATTTTCATATCAGTGTAAGGGTTGCTCTCGATCCTGAAAAAGAGTCGTTGTAATGGTTTGATCCTTAACCATGGAAAAGATCAGGTTTGTTTTTGCGGCAGAAAAAAGAATGTTATATGGTTCGACTCTAAGCTGTGAAAAGAGTTCAGTTTTTGTGAAGTACCCAAGAGGAGCTTAGAAATTAAATGTAGGTCAGGTTATGCCAAACGACTATAAAATTATCGGTGTCATTTTCTTTATCCCTCTCTGTTGGAATATAGAAACATGCAGCAGGAGAAAACAAGATCATTAAGAATTCTAATTCATTAATTTTGACATCAAAATAAACATGTTCACAGAGAATTAAGAGGTTTTCAACACATATCCTTGAAGAATCTCTTGAATCTTGATCTTCAGCTGCAATCTCCTTTTTCTTTGTTCGTGAACCACCACAAGAGTCTTTCCTACTATTCTCTTGGAGCCTTAGATTGAGTTGTGAGACTCAAAACAAGCTTGAATTAGGGAAAAATGGAGAGGAGGTCACTAGTTTACCAAGGTTGAAGACCTCTTCAACCTTTAGAATTTCTCAGCAAATTCAGTCAAATTGCATGCACATTTCCACTTGGAAATTGATCTATATATTGTATGACTATCATGCAAATAAGAACTATGCATGAATTACAACTCAAGCTTTGATTTTAATTGAGAATTTCAAGTGGAAAGTGAATAAGCTACCAGCTTTTTGAAAGTGGAAAAATCCCACTTTTGAGATTTTTCACTTTTCAAATTTCCTTTTGATTTTGATTTTGATTTTCAAAATCAATTTTACTTTTACTTTTAATTCTTTAATTAAAATTGAGACTTTATTAATTTTACAAAAATTAATTCAATAATTAAATTTTCTAATAAAATTAATAATAAATTAATTAAATAATTTAATTAATTCTAATTAATTTAATATAAAATATTAAATTAATTTATCACCAATTCTATGAAATTAATATTTAAATCATATTCAAATATTAATCGATTCTCCAATTTCGTTTAATTCCCAAATTAAACGTGTAATTATATCACATATAATTCAAATTTGAACGTTTCAAATCAACTTATCATGTTATTCTACAGTTCATCCGTTTATGAGCTAGTAAGGGGACATAATGGACCTACAAATTATGGGCTCCAACGATCGAGATTAATTGGTTAAACTCTTAACATCGAATTAACCCCCATTTGTTAACTATCGGGTCACTCCACTAAAGCCCAGAGTTGCACACCCCTCACTGTAGATATATTGTGTCCATTCGATATAAACATAATTAGTAAGTTAACTCTTTACAGGTTGTTCGTAATAATGGCTGGGTCAAATGGTTGTTTTACCCCCAAGATTACCTCTTGTTCCTTAAGTACCATTGATCTCTAATGAATAATTGGTTTGTGATCTGATCATCAAACCGAGTCATTCTCGGACCAATGAGAGGGTAGGGCTCCTTGTTCAAGATCCAGACTCAGCACTTAAGGGAACAACCTCTCTACTATCCCTAAAAGCGGGTAGAAGCAGATTCCATCTTACACCCTGATGACATGCAGAAATGCATGTCATCTTAGGCCTTTTACTTAGAATTATGAAGGTTGTTAAGCAGAATATGCGGCAATCATGCCAGGAATTCATGAGAAAGTGAGCTTGCGTCGATCAGCATGATGAATCTCAGCTAACCCGTTATTATGCATTATTATGCGTTCAATGTTCTACTTTTGCAACTAATACAGGAAGTGGACACAAACGCAGAAACCGGACCACCGTATAGACGACCGCATGTAGAGAAACTCTCCATCGCAAGGCGAACGCGCCAATCAATGCATGGATGTTGCGGTAATCAGTCGTATGCATCCATCGCATGGGAGTTGCGCTCGTCAAGCGATTGCGATCATCGTGTAGAGTTGCGGTATTAAGTGAATGTGGACACCGAATGATTGCGGCTACACGATAATGCATGATAAAGGGATCAACACAAGGTTGGTGGAATGAATGCATCAACGCATCTACCTTGAGAAAATCAAACGTTGATGTTGACATTTCACCTACCACGCCGTTAGCGGCAGAGGTTCAGAAAAGGACTAACACGCCGAATGTCAGAATCATAACAATCTATTAATGTTGTCGGTGATCCAAGCTCTATAAATAGAAGTCGATGAGCAAAATTCCAACTCATCCGGGGATTACCCCTGCAACCCAGGGTTTTCCTTGTGATCATGACAAAATGCGTGAGAAGATGATTGAGAGTTCTTTACCTCCTTCATCCATTCCAAGTGACGATCGAAGCCTTCGACCGAAGCCAGATCTCGAGAGAGTCAGCTTCATCACCCATCCATGGCACCACCGGCAACCTTGACGCACATTCGCTGGAAGTAAGTCTTTGCTTCTAGCTGGTCATTTCATTTTCCTTTCTTTTCTTATATTGTATTGCATACATTTTGTGATTAAGGAATTAATACATTTTGTGATTAAGGAATTAATACATTTTGTGTTCAAGGAATTAATACATTTTGTGTTCAATACATTTCTATGTTTCTTTCGATTCCATCTCCATCCTCTTTACTTAGCATCTTTACTTTCATTGCAACACTTAGTGAGATTTCTTGGGTATCGCATACTTAGTCATGTGGATTAGGGATCTGAAGCATGTAGCAACCCACCGAGAGGTGTGCATTGCGTGAGTGTGAGAGTAACCTTATTTGCTTAGTGTGAAGCTACGGCAACGTCTGTCTATAGGCTAACGAAATACTTGTCTATGAGTAAAGTCAACAATAACTAACTGCCCGAGAGGATAAGTGGTTGGTCGCATTAAGCAATGTAATTCATTGTTCACTAAAGATAGGAATAATCTTATGTCAGCAAAGTTCATGCGGTTACCTTGTCTTATGTATGCGCCCATCACATCATTAGAGCTGCTCGAGAGAGAGTCTAAAGAAAGAACCTAAAACTCGAGAGAGTTAGATTAGAATCGATGCTCGAGAGGGCTAGATTAGGTTTGCATAAGCAAGAATGGAGACTTAGGAATAAACTCTGTTTATTATTACATAGCGTATGCACCCTACGGAGAGGACAATGGCTGCGTCCAGAAAGTAGGAAATGGTGGCGGTATACGGTCATCTCGACATTTATGCATACACACCGCATACGTCCTAGATTTAAGCTTTTAGTGTGTGTAGCATGATCGCATGGCTTGCGTTGACTAAGGTTGCCCTTGCGGTCACTCTTAAGGGTTGCAATGAAAACATCTCCGCATTTTATCTATCTTTCCCCATTCATTTGTTTCATGTCAAGAGTTTTCGTATCTCTACCTCTCATGCATATTCTCATTGCATTGTCTATTAGATAAGAGTAGGAGTGGGACTAACTTAGCAACCCCTCCAACATTCTTTTATTTAAACCGCCGCATGTACATTACCGCATTCATTTTACTTCAAGTCCCCGTGTTCGACCTCAGATCACCCAAGAAACTTGCGTTCGCGTTATACTTGGCGTGAATGCAAGAAAACTTGTGACAAGACTCATGGTCATCGCATACATTCGTTAATGCATAATCATTCCAATACATGACCATCGATGCATGGTTATCAACGCATACATTAAGAACATGCATCGCATATTGTGTCCAAAGGATTTTAGTTGTTGAATAATTTGACTTCTAATTTTCCGTCATCAAGTTTTTGGCGCCGTTGTCGAGACTTGGCAGCTAAATGTTTGTTAAGTTTTGTGTCTCTGCAAGCAATCTTTTTATCTTGAGAGTATTGTAGCTTGTGTGACCAGGTTGCAAACAATATTGAAGTGTAGGCGATGTGCTGAAAGCCGGTATTGACCCCAAGATAGAAGGGCAATCGGTCGCAAGATCTTAAGACAATTCTAAGCACATGATGGCCAACATGAGCCCAACAATTGCTGGAAGTTCCAAAGGTCAGGGCATGATCCTTGACCCAAGCAGTTGAAAGCAATCTTCTACATGGAAGACTCCTTGCAGTGACAACACTCCTGTATTTCCAGGGACGTCTTCTACTCTATCTTTACCTTGCTTTCTTAGTATAGGTTATTTTTATTTTCATTGTTATTTTGGATATATGGCTACTTCCTTGGGTGTGGTACGTTTGCTCGTGTAGGTGCAACAATAAGTCTCCTCAGTTCGCAGAACAATGGAAGAATTCCTTTCATCCTTCAACGCATGGCTTCAATCGCATAAATTCCAACGCACGATCGCATACATTGTTCCGCCTAAGGTCTTTTCCTGTTATCTTGTATGCCTTATCCTTTTGAAATTCTTTCTTTCTCGATTGCATTATTTTGCGATGTTTCTATGATGGTACGTATAATTCAACGCATCTTCTAACTAATCAACAAGGCGTTCTTTACTTTTATTAGCTTCTTCAAATTTTGAAAGTCTTAAGTTTTATTTTGTGCAAACCTTTTTTTCAAACATTTATTACCATATTCTTGTAATTTATTTTTTAACTTTGTGGTGAGAACGTTGCCAAACTCTAAGTTTGGGGGTGGCAGTGGTCTCGGAGAATTGCGTTCATTGCATTGCGATCATTTGAAAAAAAAAATGATGAAACAAGTTTTTGAGAATAATAACTCCACTGTTAATGCAATGGGGAAACCCATGTTGATAAGAGTTAAGTTGTGAAAGGCACTTGCTCGAAGTTGGATGTTCGCATGACACACGTAGGGGCAAACCAAACGAAGGCAAGTCGCCAGGATCAGCACAACTTCTCTATCCGGTGCAAGCCAAATCAAATGAGACAAGAGTTGAGTTGAATATGGAATGCAACTGAAGTTGGATGCCCGCATGACACACGTGAGGGTAAGCCAAAACAAAGGGCATAACCAGGTTCAACGCCGCATTTGAATAAGTCATCGCAAAATTTTGAAGTATTTTGAACGAACGCATTCTCAAAAGCTAAACGCAAAGTTGCGGTGAATGAATAAAAAGTTTTTTAGCAAAGACTTGCCGGATTTAAACTTAGAAAAGATCCTTTTGAAGAAGTAGCCAAAGTGGAGGAGAGCATTGTAGTGATGGTCAGAGGTGCGTGTAAATTATATTCTGAGAAGCTGATCATCACAAAGGAAAGCATAAAGGTAAGTTAGAATTTCTTGAGTATAACGCATGCTTGAGGACAAGCATGATTTTAAGTTTGGGGGTGTAATGACATGTAGAAATGCATGTCATCTTAGGCCTTTTACTTAGAATTATGAAGGTTGTTAAGCAGAATATGTGACAATCATGCCAGGAATTCACAAGAAAGTGAGCTTGCGTCGATCAGCATGATGAATCTCGGCTAACCCGTTATTATACGTTATTATGCATTCTTCTATTTTTGTAGCTAATACAGGAAGTGGATGATAACGCGAAAACCGGACACCGTATAGACGATCGCATGCGAAGAAACTCTCCATCGCAAAGGAGAACGCGTCGATCAACGCATGGATGTTGCGGTAATCAGCTGTATACGTCCATCGCATGGGAGTTGCGCTCATCAAGCGATTGCGGTCATCGTGTAGAGTTGCGGTATTAAGTGAATACAGACATCGAATGATTACGGTTACACAATAAGAATAGTCCATTAATATTGTCGTTGATCCAAGCTCTATAAATAGAAGTCGATGAGCAGAATTCCAACTCGTCCAGGGATTACCCCTGCAACCCAGGGTTTTCCTTGCGATCCAGACAAAATGCGTGAGAAGACGCTTGAGAGTTCTTCACCTCCTTCATCCATTCTGAGTGAGATCGAAGCCTTCGATTGAAGCTAGATCTTGAGAGAGTCAGCTCCACCATGCATCCATGGCACCACCAGCAGCCTTGACACACATCCACTAGAAGCAAGTCTTTGCTTCCAGTTGGTCATTTCATTTTTCTTTCTTTTCTTATATTGTATTGTATACATTTTTTATTAAGGAATTAATACATTTTGTGTTCAATACATTTCTATGTTTCCTTCGATTCCATCTCCATTCCCTTTACTTAGCATCTTTACTTTCATTGCAACACTTAATGAGATTGCTTGGGTATCACATACTTAGTCATGTGGATTAAGGATATGAAGCATGTAGCAACCCACCAAGAGGTGTGCGTTGTGTGAGTGTGAGAGTAACCTTATTTTCTTAGTGTGAAGCTGCGGCAACGCCTGTCTATAAGCTAACACAATGCTTGTCTTTGAGTAAAGTCAGCAACAACTAACTGCCCGAGAGGGTAAGTGGTTGGTCGCATTAAGTAATGTAAGTCATTGTTCACTAGAGATAGGAAAAATCTTATGTCAGCAAAGTTCATGCGGTTACCTTGTCTTATGTATGCGCCCATCACATCTTTAGAGCTGCTCGAGAGAGAGTCTAAAGGAAGAACCTAAGACTCGAGAGAGCTAGGTTAGAATCGATGCTTATGAAGGCTAGATTAGGTTTGCATAAGCAAGAATGGAGACTTAGGAATAAGCTCTGTTTGTTATTACATAGTATATGAACCCTACGAAGAGGATAATGGCTGCGTCCAGGAAGTAGGATATGGTGCCAGTATGCAGTCATCTTGACATTTATGCATGCACACCGCATACGTCCTAGATTTAGGATTTTAGTGTGTGTAGCATGATCGCATGGCTTACGTTGATTAAGGTTACCCTTTCGGTCACTCTTAAGGGTTGCAATGAAAATATCTCCGCATTTTATCTATCTTTCCCCATTCATTTGCTTCATGTCAAGAGTTGTCGTGTCTTTACCTCTCATGCATATTCTCATTGCGTTATCTGTTAGATAGGAGTAAGAGTAGGATTAACTTAGTAACCCCTCCAACATTCTTTTACTTAAACCGCCGCATGCACATTACCGCATTCATTTTGCTACAAATCCCCGTATTCGACCTCGGATCACCCGAGAAATTTGCGGCGTTTACTTGGCATGAACGCAAAAAAACTTGTGACAGGATGCATGGTCATCGCATACATTCGTTAACGCATAATCATTCCAACGCATGACCGTCGACACATGACTATCAACGCATACCTTAAGAACATGCATCACATATTGCATCAAAGGGATTTTAGTTGTTGAATAATTTGACTTCTAATTTCCCATCATCACAACCTATGTCCCCAGCTATCTACCTAGTCTAACCCCTGAAATGGGAAGTTTATTGAGTCGGCGCTGTTGAGCTAACCCTCACCTATGCCAATCTAAGGATAATCCCAAATAAACAAGAGTTCATAGTTAGCTTAGGATTAAGGTTAAGTTACCTAGGTTATTGTTGTGAAATAGTCAATCTTAAACAGTAAACAGTGTTATAAAGTTAGAGTGACTTATTTCTTGATCCGATCTTTCGAAAACTCATTGCATAGGACGCCCTCACTCCTCATGTCACTACATGTACGAATCAGGATCACTTCGTCTATAACACTTTACAACTCTTTGTAACAACTATGGACCGCATCCGATAGTGTTACCAGAATAAGGTACCAACCTTATTCGTATACTATAGATCATTTAGTCTATTTACCCTAACCTGATCCACTCTTATGTCTATACATAAAGTTCAAGTACTCATGTAATAGTCATGGATCTTTTAGTTTATTGGATTTATTTCTAAAACGAAATAAGCAATTCATATATTCAATACAACTTTATTGAATCAAACTTCAATAACAACTTTATTGAATTTATCATAATAAGTTTATTATTTAGAAACCACGAGTTTTAGGACATAAAACCTAACAAACTCCTACTTGGACTAAAACTCTAGTGGTAACATACATATGAATATATAATGTTGAGTTTTTGAGTTTTACAGAGAAATACAATAAACTAGGGTATCACATACCCATGGTTTGCCTTTAGGTATCACATGCCATCCTTAGGTATCACATACCCATGGGTTTTGTCTCCCACTTGCCCTAGGTTATACAACTCGTAATCCTAGTCTTACTAGGTGGTCTCCAAATACTTTAGTCCAATGGATCGCTGTAAACACATTAGAACACAATGGACTTCTATTCTAAACATAGGGAATGCATCTTATTAGCACAACTCTTTGTTTCTCAATGTCGTCATCAAGACTTGATGACTTAAGTTTCCACTAAACTTAAACTATGGCTAGGCTGTCATACATTCCTCCCACTACATCGAGGTATCTGAACTCTTTGAGTAAGATGCATTTGACCTGTCTAAACAACTTTTGTTACAACGTCAGCTTTTAATCAATAACTCTTTATTGATATACACTTGGTTTTTTATGGAAACTAAATAATACACGGTGATCTCGTATACTTTTCTAGAAAAATTTAGCATTTGTCAACACAAACACTTG
This sequence comes from Benincasa hispida, assembly GCF_027475165.1. Taxonomy (NCBI): domain Eukaryota; kingdom Viridiplantae; phylum Streptophyta; class Magnoliopsida; order Cucurbitales; family Cucurbitaceae; genus Benincasa; species Benincasa hispida. Next base: position 10,971,874 of record NC_143486.1, read on the forward strand.
ATTTTCTTTTACATGAAAAGTATACTACTTTTGGGTTGCCTACAGATAGGCATGCTATTTGAAAGGTATTCCAATACTTAAGGTCTCGACACTAACACATGTGCCGATCTATTTCAGATTTCTGAACCATGTAAACGTCTTTTACATATCATAAATAGCTTTTATGAGCACTCCATATTTCATATGGAGTTTCCAAAACACCTTAAAATGGAATGGCATTCAAAACAATTAATGCAACTAGATGTAAAGAATTGTCACTAGATTTCATGTTCTATCAAAATAGCCCTGGAAATCTTTGTTTCTCTGTACTCTTTACTTCAATCTAATCGAAGTGTTTTGCTTATTTGACCTAACAAGTTTTATACACCTTGAACCTTTCAAGTGTTCTAAACTTACAATTTAGGTAAATATAACCGTATTTTAGAATAACTACTGAAATATTCATCCCTTGCTTATGCTTTAACATTCGTCAGACTACAAAGATCTGAATGTATAAGCTTTTAAGGGTTCTTTGGTTCTTTTGATCATCTTGTTTTCAAGATAAAACACACATAGAGTTCAAAGATTTGTCTTCTAACTCATTTAGATGACCATTTTAACCTTCTTAATCTCATTAAGACATGATGTGACAATAATCTTAATTATCAAAGATAAGTACCAGAATATATCTTTTGCCTTATTATTTTTCAGTCGTTTTAAATATTTAGATATTTGAAATGGCCTTGAACTTTGGTTGATTTTAACAGAAGTTGCTTTATAGTAGAACAAATATAAAATGCAATTTTTGCTAATGAACATTTCATTTATAACAAAATATTTATATGTTCTTTACAAAAGATAAAACAACTTTTATTACAATAACAAAAGTAAAAGGTTTATCTTCTGTCAGCAACTCTAACATCTCCTACTGGTCATTTTGAGATATTTTTCCATATTCACAATCTGGAGTACTATCTCATTGCAAGCAACCTTTAGGAACTAGTTTCCTTGTTTTGCTTTCTCCGCTTTTTTCTCTACGAGATATTGTGGGCAGTTCCTCTTCCAGTGTCTTTCTTCACTGCAGTGGAAACACTTTCCTTTATTTGCAGCTTTTGTCTTGCCTTTACGGCCAGTAGGTTTCTTTTTCCCTTTCCCCTTGTTTTTCTTCACCGGAATACTCTTATTCTTTGAAAAAGAAGCAATATCAGACTTTTTAGAGGGCGATCCTCTTTTCCCAGCAGTAGTAAGATTTACCTCTAGTTTCAGTCCTTTAACTCTCATTGTGGACTAATAAGCATGTAGCTCATTGAGAAGTGTGGTCAAGTTATATTTTATCTTGTTCATTAATGCGTTCGTACAGAACTGCAAGAAACTCTTTGGAAGAGACTTAAGAATAAGACCGACTTGGCTCTTCTCATCCACGACAGCTCAATTTACCTCTTCTACGTTGAAATGGACCATCATGTCCAGGACGTGTTCTATAACATAGGTCTCTTCTTTCATACGATAGTTGCAAACGTATTTGATAGCATCATGCCTCAGGGAGAAGGACGGTTGTCCAAACATCCCATGCAGAGATTCCATAATCTCCTTGGTAGTACTTATGCTTTTATGTTTCTTAGCCAAGTGAGCCAAGTGATGAGGGGAATTTTAGAAATCAAGTTTACTCGACAACCAAAATCCCGTGGACGCGGTATGTGATGCATGTTCCTAAGATATACATTGATAGTCTTGCGTCGATGGTCATGCATTGGACTGATAATGCGTTAATGAATGTATGCGCTGACCATGCGTTCTGCCACATGTTTTCTTGGGCTCACGCCAAGTATAATGCGAACGCAAGTTTCTCGGGTAATCTGAGGTCTAACACAGGGACTTGTAGCTATATGTATGCAGTAATGTGCATGCAGTGGTTTAAATAAAAGAATGGAAAGGAGGTTGCTAAGTTAACCCTACTCATACTCCTATCTAACAGACAACGCAATGAGAATATGCATGAAAGGTAGAGATATGACAAACCTTAACATAAAATAAATGTGTGGGAAAATAGATAAAATGCGGAGATGATTTCGTTGCAACCCTTAAGAGTGACTGCAAGGGCAACCTTAGTCAACGCAAGCCAATGTGATCATGCTACACTCATGCACGAAAAATCATTTTCCAATGCAAATGCGGTGCTCCTAAGTCTAAGACGCATGTGTTGAATGCAAAAGTTTCCATAGAACTTATTCCTAAGTCTCTACTCTTTTCCTATGCGATGATGCAAAATGCACACAACGCTGCGGTGACTGCATACAATCGTATCCTATCTCTAGGATGCATGCGATGGGTTAATAGCAAACAATGTTTATTCCTGTCTCTTGTATTATGTGTTCTAATCTGACTCTTCCGAGCCTAGATTCTGACCTGACCTTCCCAAGCCTCGATAAAGATCCTTAGACTACCCTCCCGAGTATCCCTAATGGACGAATAAAGCATACATAATATAAGACAATCGCATGAACTTGGCTGGCCTAAGATTGTTACTATCCCTAGTGAACAATGCATACTTTGCTTAATGCCTCCAACCCCTTACCCTCTCGGGCAGTTGATTGTTGCTGACTTTACTCATAGACAAGCAATGCGTTAGCCTATAGACAGGTGTTGAAGCAACTTCACACTAAGAAAATAAGATTACTCACACACTTACGCAACGCACACCTCTCGGTGGGTTGCTACATGCTTCATATCCCTAATCCACATGACTAAGTATGCGATACCCAAGCAATCCCACTAAGTGTTGCAATGAAAGTAAAGATGCTAAGTAAAGAAGATGGAGATGGAGTTGAAGGAGACAGAGAAATTCATTGAAAATAAATTGTATTAATTCCTTAATCACAAGATGTCATACAATACAATATAAGAAAGAAAGAAAAAAGAAATGACCGGTTGGAAGCAAAGATTTGCTCCCAGCGGATGTGTGTCAAGGCTACCGGTGGTGCCATGGATGGGCGGAGGAACTGAATCACTAAAAGGCCTAGGATGACACACATTTCTACATGTCATCACTAAGACATCAAATATGCTGGCAAAAATATAAACACGGGCTTTCTCATTTACCTTTGTCCATCTATCGTATGCATCCTGAACAGTTCGGTTTGCATTTGAGCTTGAGATGGGAAGCAACTCCTCTGTCAAAACGAACCTAAAATCGTTTATCACCAGTATTGTATTCAAGATTGATTTCCAAGTAGCATAATTATCCTCGGTTAATTTGTCAAAAGCCAACAATTGAACTAATGAACTCGTCATTCTGAATATATAAACAAATTTCTTTATTAGTGAATTTCTTTTAAACCCAATCATGTTTTAGCAAAGTAATAATGTACCCAAATTTCATTACTTTTGCAACGATACTATAGTGAGTCAGAATAAGTGCTATCGAGGGGCAGTCAAATACTTTTTCACTAAAGCAAGACATTCTTGACTAAATACTATCTCCAGAATAACTCATATTTCGATAGGTCAGGACTTACTAACACTTTAGTAATTTCAAAAGTGTAACCCTCCATCTTCAAACCTCAGAGGCCAGTGCCAACGATGCTACTGAATTGGAAAGTCAAGGTTGGAAAACACCCTAAGAAATCTTATCCATTTCTGGAGCTTGAGTTGTTCTGAATCCTATGTTACAACCCTCCGAGGGGATAACCGTCATTAAACGACTGGCAAGGGCTACCTAAAGCTAACCAGCAGGTGCAACATAGGAATCTCATGGTTCAAATAAACGGAAGAGACTGCAGGATGTGTTGACACATATCCTTCACCCACTTACTATAAACCACTTCCCCCATTCACCTTGATCTTGACCCATACAAACACTTTCCAAATGGAAGTCACTCCCAGGGTGACACAAAGTATCGTATGAATCTCACGGTGTGACTTTCTAGGGACGTGAAAGTTGAAATCAATATATCATATATTTGATTTTACATTGAACAACTTCCCCTCATTCGCCTTGATATTGACTCATGCAAGCACTTTCTGAATGGAGGTCACTCCCAGGGTGACACAAAATATCGCATGAATCTCACGGTGTGAACCTTTTAAGACGTGAGAATCAAAATCAAAACATCACTTTTGATTTTACTGTGAACAACTTCCTCTATTCACCATAATCTCGATTTATGTAAACACTTTCCGAATGGAGGTCACTCCCAGGATGACACGAAGCGAAACATGAATCTTAATTGTGAACTCTTAGGGACGTGAGAGCTAAAAATAACATATCACATATGTTATTAATCTCCCATTGAAGCGTTTATTAAATTCCCACTGAAATGTTCTAATAACATATCATATATGCTACTAAACTCCCACTAAAGTGTCTTAACATTTGTTCGGGTATATCTTTACTTAGGAATGTTCCACTAATTAAACAACCTAAGTCTAAGTGTTTATCCAAGTATAACGTTTATATTTGGATTTAACCTACAATGTCTTGGTGATAAACCAATTTTAAAACCTCACACTGCTCACATATTGCTCATAAAACTGGGGACACATTTAACAAACCTGAAGCATTGGAGGGTGTCGAAAGAACGCTCAATTATCTGGTCATAATCCCCAGGTAGGAGGTGTTCCGTCGACCGTCAACTTAAATACCTCCAGCCTTAGAAAGGATTATATACCCGTTGAGTTTATAACCTAAGTTTTATAACATAATGACCTATTTTAACTATTAAAACAAGTGATTAACCTACGTAAGTATGCATCTTATCTTTGTTATGGATTTTAATGTCTAACCCAATTTTATAACAATTTATAAATCTTTAGACATGGTATACATCCATAACATACACCAGACACATGATTTAATATAACACTTATATTAAAACATCTGAAACCCTAAACATGCATACTATATATTATACCACCTTATAACATACATTCAATGCATGTAACATGCTTCCTATGGTGGGATTTTAAATCTACATGGCATACTATATGCACAAACAAGATTTATTTAATTATAACATATATCACATGCACAAATAATTAAATACAAACTGATATGGTTTAGTTTTGGCATTCTCATGCAAACAAAAGCCTAGATTATTACAATAATAACCAAAACTGGCTCCGATACATTTCTGAACCGCTCGAACTGCCCTAAACTGGACCCAAACCTCTCGAACCGGGCCTCCAATGCTAAAAATATGGTTGGATCGGGCAAAAACCATCGAGTATGCCATCGAGCATCGAGTATGCCATCAAGCACCAAGTATGCTATCGAGCAAATGCCATTGAGTCATCGAGTATGACATCGAGTCATCAAGTATGGTATCGTGCATAGAGTATTTACCAAAATATCATCGAGTAAATGTCATCGAATACCACGAGTATGGAATCGTGCATCGAGTATGCCATGGTGCATCGAGTTACACAAAAATACCATCAAATAATGCCATTGAGTACCATTGAGTATGGCATCGTGCATCAATTATTGGGCAGTGGCTGAAAATCCAGTTTTTTCTGCTCGACCTTCTTCACTTCTTTCTTCAAATACAACCTAATTGCAACTCTAATGACTCTAATTGAATTATACACATTTAATCACATATTAAGGTCCATCAATCAAGAGCCAATTACAAGAATTAAGACATAATTGAAGAGAATTCAATGCCAAAACTCAGAAAAACCATATCTGCTCACCATTTTCTAACAACTTATGAAAAACACCCACCAAACCAAAATTAACTCGAATTGAATGCTGAAATGATGCTCTGATACCAATTGTTGGAATGTAGAAACATGTAACAGAAGAAAACAGGATCATTAAGCATTCTAATTCATTAATTTTGACATCAAAATAAGCATGTTCACGGAGTATTAAGAGGGTTTCAACATATACGTTTGAAGAACCTCTTGAATCTTGATCTTCAGCTGCAATCTCCTTTTCCTTTGGTTGTGAACCACCACAAGGTCTTCCCTACTATTCTCTTGGAGCCTTAGATTGAGTTGTGGGACTCAAAAACACGCTTGAATTAAGGGAAAATGGAGAGGAGGTCACTGGTTTACCAAGATTGAAGACCTTCTTCAACCTCCAAAATTTCTCAGCAAATTCAGTCAAATTGCATGCACATTTCCATTTGGAAACTAATCTATATATTGCATGACTATCATGCAAACAAGAACTATGCATGAATTACAACTCAAGCTTTGATTTTGATTAAGAATTTCAAGTGGAAAGTGAATAAGCTACCAGTTTTTTGAAAGTGGAAAAATCCCACTTTTGGGATTTTTCACTTTTCAAATTTCCTTTTGATTTTGATTTTGATTTTCAAAATATTTTTTTACTTTCAATTTTAATTCTTTAATTAAAATCGAGATTTTATTAATTTTACAAAAACTAATCAATAATTAATTTTTCTAATAAAATTAATAATAATAATAAATTAATTAATTTAATTAATTCTAATTAATTTAGTATCAAATATTAAATTAATTTATCACCAATTCTATAAAATTAATATTTAAATCATATTTAAATATTAATCGATTCTCTAATTTCGTTTAATTCCCAAATTAAACATGTAATTATATCACATATAATTACTAATTTTCTTAATTCGAATTTGAACGTTTCAAATCAACTTATCACGCTATTCTAAAGCTTATCTATTTATGAGCTAGTAAGGGGACCTAATGGACCTACAGATCACAGGCTTAAACGATCCGAGATTAACTAGTTAAACTCTTAACACCGAATTAACCCCTATTCGTTAACTACCGTGTCACTCCACTAAAGCCCAGAGTTGCATTCCCCTCACTATAGATATATTTTGTCTACTCGATATTACCATAATTAGTAAGTTAACTCTTCACAGGTTGTTCCTAATAACGATTGAGTCAAATGGTTGTTTTACTCCCGAGATTACCTCTTGTTCCTTAAGTCCCATTGATCCTGTCATGAACAATTGGTTTGTGATCCGATCATCAAACCGAGTCCCTCTCGGGCCAATGAGAAGGTGGGTCCCCTTTTTCAAGACCTGGAGTCAATACTTAAGAGAACAACCTTTCTACTATCCCTGAAAGTGGGTAGGAATGAATTCCATCTTGAATCCCATGTCCTCAGCTATCTACCTAGTCTTACCCCTGAAATGGGATGCTTATTGAGCCGACGCTGTTGAACTAACCCTCATCTATGCAAATCTAAGGATAATCCCAAATAAACAGAAGTTCATAGTTAGCTTAGGATTAAGGCTAAGTTACATAGGTCATCGTTGTGAAATAGTCAGTCTTAAATAGTAAACGGTGTTATAAAGTAAGACTGACTTATTTCTTGGTCCGATCTTGTGCAAACTCATTAGACAGGATGTCCCACTCCTCATGTCATTACATGTACGAATCAGGATCACTTCGTCTATAGCACTTTACAACTTCCTGTAACAACTACATAGTGGATCGTATCCGATAGTGTTATCAGAATAAGGCTTCTAACTTTATTCATATACTATAGATCATTTAGACTATTTACTCGAACCTAATCCAATTTAATGTCTCCACATAAAGTTCAAGTACTCATGTAATAGTCATGGATCTTTTAGTTTATTGGATTTATTTCTAAAGCGAAATAAGCACTTCATATATTCAATACAACTTTATTGAATCAAACTTCAATAACAACTTTATTGAATTTATCAGAATAAGTTTATTGTTTATAAACCACGAGTTTTAGGACATTAAACCCAACATTCTCCTATTTAATTTTTTTAATTAATTTGTTATTATACTTAATTGCATGAAATTAATTGCAATTTTTCTTGAAATTAATTGTTTGTATTTACTTATTTTGATTGGTAGTTCTTAAATTTCTACATTCATCATCAATCTTGTTGTTAGAATCAAATTGGGTGCTTTAACGTAGTATTATTGATTTCTTGATTATTTTGGACTGAATTTATTTACATGAATTTTTTGTTTAAATTACTTGTTAGCAAAAAGTTTGTTAATTTATTTAATTGGGCTCACATGAGGAAATTTTTTTTATTAGTTTGATTATGTTGGGGTTGGTGCTCTAAATCTCGTGGTTCTTGTAGTTTATAATGTTTGTATATGAATTATTTAATAAAATTAGGTGTTATTTTATTTGATATTTAGATTTCATTTAACTCAATCCAATAAACTAAGATTTGAGGTTATTTTATATAATTTAAATATGTATGTGGTTGACATACAGGTGGATCATGTTTAAATAATAACTTAAATGGTTTATAATGTTGATATTGAAAACTGCATTAATTGTAAATTTGTATTTCTTGAGGGAGAGTGACCCAATATCCTGCAAAATGAACAAAGCTAAACATTGGTGCGGTGTTGAGCCAAAACCACTACGTGCTCAAGTTAGAATCATGTTTGAAAATGGCTCAATTGGTAGACAATAAGTCTAAGTCATTTTTGCATACCTTTCTTTGATCACAACTCAAAGATTATATAGGTTGTGACCCTTTGGTAACGGAAGTTGGCACAACCTTTCAACTTCCAAGCCACTACTAGACTTTACTTCAATCTTTGCCTGTCCAACCCATCATTGCTAGATCTGTTATATTTTTTAACTTTCAATATGCTCGGCTCTTGGGTAAACCTCCCATGTCTGGGTAACTAACAGCTATCTAAAATATAATTATATTTCTTTAATACAATAGTTGCTTAGTTAATAGTTTAGTTACATGAAATGAAAATGGATATCTTGTTAGTCTCCAAATCAATTATCTTACATGGGTTTTCTAATACAAAAGTATGGCTCATCTGTCTCTAACCATACCAAAAACCCTCTCATTACTTTAAAAAATAAAAAATAAATAAATAAAGCCTTCTCCAAAACCACATGTATGCAACTTGCAATCTAATTGGGCTTAAGCACCCCCCCCCCCCCACGACCCCTCTTAACTAAGTACTTGCTGACCTCATATGAGGTAAACTCTTCATGCATTAAGGTCGACATTTGCGGGCTCCCATGTCGACCCATATAGGTCGCTTTATATGCTTTTTGGGAGGGTAAAAAATTTGCGGACCCCTCCCTTTTATTTATTTATTTTTATTATATATATATTATTTTACGTGGCTAAAAGGCATACACCATAATATTGATCCTAAATGGCTAAAAGTCTCTTGGCTCAACCTCTTATCTCAAGCTGTTCTCTTAACTCGATCTGCTTTTAGCTCGACCTCCTCTCTTAGCTTTAGATGAGCCGAGCTAGCTAATGTCGTTTTCTTTAACTTGAGCCTAAATGAAATACATTGCTCATATGAGCGCTCGATTATCTCTGCCTTAATCTTGGCTTTAATTTAATTAACTAGGTTTAATTTCATCATTTGTAGGTTCTCCTTTCTTGAGTTGTGTTGTGTATAGTCTTTAAAAGGAGTCTAGATCAAGAGCTCTTTCTTAAACTCTTAATGCATCCATTGCTTCAAGCTCGACCTTAGTATATTTTTCATTTTTTCGTGCCGAATTTCCTTATAAAAAGGATTCACTTGGCCATCAAAGTTTACCACACTCCACCTTTTTTTCATCTTTCTTTCATTATTCCTTTAGGTAATTTCTTATTTGGTTTATCTTTATTAATGAAGAACATTTAAGCCTTAGATTTTAGGGTCGATGTGTCAACCGACTCCAATGATGTTGGTTTTGTTCCCAACTAAAGGCCTCAAAATTGTATTCGGAGGGGGTGTGGGTTCCGAAATAATGATTTGGTTCCCCATGCTCCTTCATCGGGTCCATTAACCATGAATATTTTAAGTTCTCTTAAGAATAAATTTGGGATTCTTGATTATGTGCATATGAGAATCCCTTCTTTAGATGAGGAGCCATCTGACCCTTCTTTAGGTGAAGTAGCCTTTCATCCCACAATGTTCACTTACAGGGTTAGGCTCCTGCTCCATCCCTGTATTCAACAGTTTTTAACTTATGCAAATGTAGCGCCCTTTCAACTATTTTACAACGCGCCCTTTCAACTATTTTACAACTCTTACTATGTGTTATTAGGTTGTTATATCCTTTGGCTTTAGTTAAAGAACCCAAATCCCATCATGATGGAGGAATTTATGTCCCTCCATATTCTAAAAAAAAAAATCGTCATCCAATTCTTATTATATTAGTATTTGTAAAGGTAATTCCATTGTTCCATGTCCAACTGCTACAAAAGGGTGGAAAAGCAATGGTTTTTTGTCAATGGAAATTGGCTTTCATTAGACCATGGCGGTCCCTCTTTCTTGGTTTCGGTCGAGCTCAGGACTTTTAGTAAATTTCTCATGCATTCATCTTATCAGAACCAGCTTCTACAACTTATTATGACAATTTTTTCTCTACTTTGTTCAGTTGAACGCAAGCCTACTTTTACCAGTGCAACCGCCACCTTTTGAGATAGTTTTATCAATTGACAATTTGATCCACTACAGTCCGAGCTTGGTTTAACAAGAATCACTTGATACCTTCTATCTCGACCTCTCAGGTAGACCTATCAGATTTGACTGGTTTTTTTTCAAAGAAGCTATAACATAAAGTTATAATGGAGGTTAGATTGAGAACTAGTGCACCCATTCCACAAATTTTCTCCACAAACTTCATTCCCATAACTTATATGGGTGCACCAATTAGATCCATCCCCATTCAATGTTCATCTGACGAACCACCTTCTCGACGCCTATGTATTTGTACCTCTCCTCATCACAGCTTTTCTGATTAAACTGTGATAATTTTGACCCCTAAACTGTTGAAGGGTCCAATTCATCATCCTCATATCCTTTCGATTTCAATAGTCCATATGAGTCAGATTGCGATGAGGCTACGTATTTGACTCGAGCTATGGCCTAATGGTCGGAGTGAATGAAAGAGTGCCTTCCCAAGATTAGGTATCGCATAGGCCCAACAGAACCTATGCATGGTAAAGGACTTCACCAAAAAATGTCCTTGCGTTTTCCAGCTAGATATGTATATATTCTCATTTTCTTGTTTCTTATTTTCAGACATCTTATGAGATGTTATGCTGGAATTTGAGTGATGAGGTGGAATATCACAAGAAAAGTCATGTGAAATTGAGTGAGGAAATGGACCTTCTCATACAAAATTTCATTCCTCGAGGGGAGTTGGATCGAGTTTTAGCTCTATATGCTGAGGTGTCCACCAGACTTGTTAAATCTCATAAATCTTTAGTGACATTTCAATCTAAGTATGACACTTTGATCCATGAGTTGACGGAAAAACTATCTACTGCTGAGACAGAATTGCAAGAAGCTCGGACCAAACTATCAGATGCTAAATACTTGGTTGAAAGCTTAAAAAAAACAGAAGCCTACTGTCTGATGAAGGACGATTGCCTTTAATATGGAGTCAAGCTGGTTGTGGGTATTTTTAAAGCAAAGTACCCAGACGTCGACTATAGCTTCGTCCAATCTGAAGTTAATATTTGGCGAGACGATGAAAAAGGAAACCTCGATAGTGTATGTGTTTTTACGAGCCAGCCTTTGCCAATTGCCCCTCAGCATGATGTTTTAAACTTCACTGACACATTCCTCTAAGGTGTTTCTGATTTTCCTAACTCAAGGACCCTAGCAAAACTAGGCGACATCAGGAACATAGATGAATAGTTTTATCCTTTTTTAAAAAAAAATCATCAACTTGTAATTTTTGTTAGTTATCGTCGTGTATTTACTTATTATTTAAAAAAATCATTACTAATTGAGCATGTAAACTTGCTTGCAGTGTTCGAGCTTATAGCTTGGTCAAATGAAACATGCAATTGCAGCATTGGTTTATGGAGCTTTGTATCTAGCTTTTACTCACAGCTCGAGCTTGCAACTCGACCTATTGAAACTTGCCTCTTTAGCTTTTATTTACTCAAACTTGTAGCTTGCCTTCGCTTTTTGCCTTTGCTTGTAGGTTGAGCTGCTTGAGCTCGCAGCTCAACCTATCAAAGCTTGTAGTTTCAACCTTTGCTTTGACAATATTAGTACTTTTTGGCCCCCACTCATGCACGAGTAATTTTATTCATGAGAGAATCTCCTTACTTGAGTAAATTAGAAGACTGAAAATGCTCATTGTAAACTTGAAAAAGACAATTCTTATTGTTTGAATTAAAAAAGATTATGAAACAATCTTGAGGCAAAACTGAAAAATACAAAGATACTCATTATGAAAATATAAAGAGAAGCCTACTGAAAATAAAATTTCAGATGTTCAGCATTCCACGAGTGAGGCAAGTTTTTCCCTCTCAGGTCAGTTAAGCTATAGGTTCCAAGTCGGATAACCTTGGTCATTTGATAAAGGCCTTCCTAATTTGATCCCAAGGTTCCATTGCCAGGATCCTTAGTGTTAGGCATGACTCACCTAAGAACTAAGTCACTAATGACTTGTAAAAATACAAGTTATTTTACCTTTTTTTTTTCCTAAATCAATTAGGAAATGGCTTTGAAAATGCGAAAACTTGATAAGGAATTCATTAAAATAATTATAACATGCGATCGCACACGCACAAAGCCTCTCTATTTACAAAATTTATAAAAATCATGCTTTTTGGGTGCAGGAAATTTACTTATGTGATTGCAAGGATTTCTCAACGCTGATATGGGAATTGCATAGTTGAAAAAATTGTAGCCTCATGCGATGGGGAATGATATAAAGTATGGGCGATGGAAGTCAAATTGAAGACCAAGTTGGTAGTTGACAAGAAAGCTTCACGGCAGAGCCAATGAACTTCTGATGCGGAGCAAATGGCGCATCAGGGCATGGAATTTAATGCACCTTATTAGCATAATCATTAGTTAAAGAAGAAAAGTTGCTCCTTGAAGCCTATAAATACCCTACGAGACTTCCATGCAAGAGATAGCCAGGAAATTGGAGAAAACTCTGTCTAAATTCTTACTTCAAAAAGCACTTCCTCCTTAAGCCCTTGTAAAATCTTTAGCGAAATTTTAGTATTTCCTTCTGAAAGCAGAGAGGGAACTCTTCAACACAATTGTTGTAAATTAGTCGTCTGTAGAGCCAAAGGGAGCAAGGAATTATATACCTTGACTTGATTCTCTATCTTTATCTCTTTTCTTTCCCGGTTGTATTTGTATTGTGTAAACGTTAAAAGACATCTTTTCCCAATATGAAAGCATATTCAGTTTACCCTTTATCCATCTCTTCAACTTTTATCACGAGCAACTAATTTCTTTATGGGTTGAGAAGCATTGCAAGTAACATGAACTAAGTAAGGTTTAATCATGTGTTCAACTTGTTTTATGCATGCTTTATGAATTACTTGAATAATTTGAAAGATTATTCTAAGCAGATTAAATCTAGGTTAGAAAATGCTAAAGATTTAGACCTCATAAAATAAGAAGAGAGAATCTTTAGAAATAAAGAAACAATTTTTGCACCAAACACTCATCGAACACATCTTAGAGACAGGATATTGTGGCTAAATACATTGAGAAGTGTAGGTTGTATTTTTGAGTAATTTGCTTAAACGCATGATTAATGCATTTACTTAGGAATGTTAATGAATATTTTTCTCAACCCTACCATTATTCATTCGAATATCACACTGCTTGCATAGATGGTTTTACTCAAGGTTGTGATTTCCATTGCATTCATCACTCGCATCACTTTTAGCACTAGAATAGGTAAAAAAAAAAAAAAATCATCGCATATTTAGTAAACAACTCGCGTCAAGATCAAAACAATATTTGCCAACGCATATATAGAATGCAATCCCTAGGCTTATACTTTGGTGTAACTAGGTAAAACAATGTGTTAACAAGACTTCACATAACACTTATTCAATCATATAATTAAAAATACATCAAATTTTTGGCACCGTTGTCGGGGATCAAACCCGGGTCGTTTACGTGACAGGTGGGAATACTCACCACTATACTACTCTAAAGCTTCATTTACGCACAAGGGAGTTATAATATTGAGCCACCCGATTTTTATACTCTGCCACCCGAAGATGTGCAGTCTCACGATGTTCTTCTAAAAGATCTAGATTAACTGGAGTGCCTCATCATTTTTAGTTAGATCAAACTGTTTGACTCTGGGGATGGAATTCCTTCTTTACTGGCACTATAGATTTGTGATGTCATACAATAGAATTCCAATCTTTACTTCCCGAACGGAGGGGAAAAAGGAGTCTCACCAATAGAAGTCCGTGATGTTATCCGATAGACCCACAACACATGTGGCAGCTCTTCAAGCCATAACCCTTTTAATCCTTCCAGCTTAGCTTTGAGATTTTGCTGATGATTTTGTTGACAATGCTACCTATCCACTAGCTTATGGATGGGTTGAAGATGAAAAGTAATGTTTGATACTAAGGTCAACACAAAATTGATGAAATGTTTCATTATCAAACTGATGACCATTGTCAGTAATCAGGACATGTGGTCTACCGAATCAACATACGATATTCTTCCAAAATAATTTGTTATTTTTTGTTAGATAATTGTCGTTAGATCTTTAACCTCTACCCATTTAGTGAAATAATCAACGACAACAACAATGAATTTTGTCTACCCCTTGCCCGGAGAAAGTGGTCCAATTAAGTCAATTTTCCATTGCGCAAATGGCCAAGGGCTCATAATGTTTGTGTTGGACTGTATGTCCTAAAACTTGCTTTTTTAATGTTAAACATATTCTATTATCAATGTTGATGTTTATTCAATAAAACAACTATTGAATATATGAATTGCACTTGTAAAGTCTAAATCCAATAAATTAAAGATTCATGGCTATTATATGAATACATGAACTTTATGTGGAGACATAAGAATGGATCAAGTTTAGTAAATAGCTAAAATGGTCTATAATATACGAATAAGGCTGCGTACCTTATTTTGGTAACACTATCGGATGCGACCCACTCTATAGTTGTTACAAGGAGTTGTAAAATGCTACAAACGAAGTGATCTTGATTCGTTCATGTATTGTCATGAGGAGCGAGGGTGTCCTATACAATGAGTTTGCATAAGATCATACAAAAAATTAAGTCACTCTTACTTTATAACATTGTTTACTGTTTAAGACTAGTTATTTCAAAGTAATGACCTAGGTAACTTGACCTTAATCTTGAGCTAACTATTAACTCTTGTTTTTTCGGGATTATCCTTAGATTTTCATGGGTGAGGGTTGGCTCAACAGCACCGGCTTAATAAGCCTCCTATTTTAGGGATAAGATCGGGTAAATAGCTGGGGACATAGGGTGCAAGACAGAATTTACTCCTACTCACTTTTAGGGATAGTAGAGAGGTTGTTCCTTTAAGTGTTGACTCTGGGTCTTGAATAAGGGGCTTCATCCTCTCATTTGGCCCGAGAGGGACTCGGTTTAGTGATTGAATCACAAATCAATTGTTCATTAGAGGATTAGTGGGACTTAAAAAGCAAGATATAATCTCGAGGATAAAACAGGTTTTGACCCAGGCGTTATTACAAACAACATGTGAAGGGTTGACTTACTTATCATGATTATATCAAATGGACACATAATATATCTACAGTGAAGGGAGTGCAACTACAGGCTATAGTGGACAGTCCTGTTAGTTAACAAATGTTGATTAACTAGGTTAAAGAGTTTGACCAGTTAGTCTCAAATCGTTGGAGCCCATGATCTGTAGGTCCATTGGGTCTCCTTGCTAGCTCACTACGGACAAAATTGAAGAACTAGGTGAAGTGAGAATTTGAAATGTTTAAATTCGAACTTAAGGGAAAATTGTATTTTATATGAGATATAATTTATAATTAAATTATTAAATTATTAATTAATTATTTTTTAGAGTATTCTTGAACATTAGCATGAAAATGTTTTTTAAACTTGATTAATGTGATTAATCAAAGCTAGGTGTCAAAGACATAATATGTGATATTAAATTTGTTTATTTTATTAATTGTTCTAAATTTGAAAAATTTTATTTCATTTTTTAATAAAAAATTAGTTAGTGAAACAATTCAATTGTTGGATTTTCCCACTAAGTAAGTGGACTTTGAAGTGGCACTTCCCAAGCTTGACACCTAAAGATTACATGCTAGTGGAGTTTGAGGTGGAAGATATGCAAAAGAGGATTTTGCATGTGTTTTCTCTATAAATGACTTTGTTTTTTAAATTTGCAAGACTAATACTTCCACAACTTTTAACCTAAACTCTTCCACCTCAACTCTCCTTTACTTTCCTTCTTTCTATAGTGAAATTCCCTTATTTTGACAAACATAACGGTCCCACCACCGTGTTCTTCAACCGGAGAATAGCGAGAATTTTTCGTTGGTGGTGTCGATCAAGCTCAGGAGAGGAAGTTTGTGGTGGAGTTTTCAAATGTTGTATTTTCTATCCCTTTTGCATGTTTATTCTTGTATTTATTGCGATTAGAACGTTATCGATTCTTGCTTCCACTGTGCATGCGTTCTTTATGTTCCATCAGTTCGTGATAAGCTCAAGAGGCTACTTAGGTACAATTGCGCACCTCTGAAATCAATCACAAGATATGGTGAATCTATGTACCTCTTAAGCAATGGTGGGTCTATTGAATTATTCTCTTCGCCAGTGATCGAGCTCCAGAGTGATTGCCACATACTTCCTCGTGAATTTCCCACATAATTTTTCTCGTTTGGATCAACACACCTTAAAAGAGAGAGAGAATAACCTCTCTAATAAATTTTACCATTATTTATCACATAATGGGTGACCTTGCATCTTAGCCGTCGAGCCTCAACATTATCATTTGACAATAACTCTTCTTCAAGATACTTGACTAAAGAGGTTATCCAATTGTGATCCTCGACCTGGATTTGATCCTCTATCTCCATGGCTTCGTCTCTCAATATGTTGGGTGCCTTTAGAACCTCTATCGGTATCATTCTATTAAGCTCAGCATCATAAGCCATCACCAACCTAGCTAAAGAGTCATTGTTGGCATTCTGAGATCGTGGTATTTGTTTTATCTCGAACTTCTCAAATGAGCTTAACACTTTTATGACCACTGCCAAATAAACAACCATTTTATGCTCTTTGGCTTGGTTCGTCTCAGCCACTTGATAGACTATTTAGCTAAGAATCACTTAAAATAATTAAGTTGGTAACCCCTGTTAGAGTTAGAAAACACGTAGCAAAAGTAAAACGGATCATTAAGCATTCTAATTCATTAATTTTGGCTTTAAATTAAGCATGATCATAAACTAATAAGAGAGTTTCATGACATACCTTTCAAGAACCTCTTAAAACTCGAATCCAAATGCAAATCTTCTCCAAATCAGCTTGTGAACCACCTCAAGACCTTCCCTATTATCCTCTTGGTGCCTTAGATTGAGTTGTGAGACTCAAAATAAACTTGGATTAAGGAATTTGGAGATGAGGTTACTGCATCACCATGGTTGAAAACCTTTTTCAACCTCAAGTTTTTCAACAAAAACCTTTTAGTTGCATTCTCAATTCTCACTTCAATCTTTTTTTATTTATTGCATGACTTCCATGCAAAGGAAATTGTTGCATGAATTACACCTCATGCTTGGAAGATTGACTCAAGTTTATGGTGGAATGTATGTGAGCTACTTGGTTGTAAG
Organism: Benincasa hispida; assembly: GCF_027475165.1. Taxonomy (NCBI): domain Eukaryota; kingdom Viridiplantae; phylum Streptophyta; class Magnoliopsida; order Cucurbitales; family Cucurbitaceae; genus Benincasa; species Benincasa hispida. Next base: position 10,989,422 of record NC_143486.1, read on the forward strand.
TGAAAAAATCCCACTTTTGGGATTTTTCATTTTCCATCTCTTTCAATTTTGATTTTCTAATTGATTTCCAAAATCAATTTTTGTTTTAAAAAATTAAATCTTTATTAATTTTACAAAATTAATTCATCAATTAATTTTCTAATAAAATTAATAATAAATAATTAATTAAATAATTTAATTAATTCTAATTAATTCAATATCAAATATTAAATTAATTTAACAATAATTCCACCATCATGAATCCTTATTCATGAATTTAATATTTAAATCATATTTAAATATTAACTGATTCTCCAAATTTGTTTAATTCCAAAATTAAACGTGTAATTATATCACATATAATTATTAATTCCCTTAATTTTAATATGAATATTTCAAATTAACTTATCACGATACTCTAAGGCTAATCCATTTATGAGCTACTAGGGGGACTTCGTGGACCTAAAGATCATGAACTCCAACGGTCCGATATTTAATTGGCTAAACTCTTTACACCGAATTAACCTCTATTCATTAATTACTGAGCCACTCCACTAAAGCCTAGAGTTGCATTCCCCTCACTATAGATATATTATGTCCACTTGATATAACCATGATTAGTAAGTTAACCTTTCACGGGTTGTTCGTAATAACGGTTGGGTCAAATGGTTGTTTTACCCCCGAGATTACCTCTTGTTCCTTAAGTCCCACTGATCCTCTAATGAACAGTTGGTTTGTGATCCGATCATCAAACTGAGTCCCTCTTGGGCCAATGAGAGGATGAGCCCCTTTGTTTAAGACCCAAAATCAGCACTTAAGGGAACAACCTCTATACTATCCCTAAAAGTGGGTAGGAGTGAATTCGATCTTGCACCCTATGTCCTCAGCTATCTACCCGATCTTACCCCTGAAATTGAGGTTTATTGAGTTGGTGCTGTTGAGCCAACCCTCACCTATGCAAATCTAAGGATAATCCTGAATAAATAGAAGTTCATAGTTAACTCAGGATTAAGGTCGAGTTACCTAGGACACTTTGAAATAGTCAGTCTTAAACAGTAAATAACATTATAAAGTAAGAGTGACTTATTTCATGGTCTGATTTTGTAACTCATTGCACATGATGCCCTTACTCCTCATTTCATGACATGTACAAATTAGGATCACTTCGTCTATAACACTTTACAACTCCTTGTAACAACTACAGAGTGGGTTGCTTCCGATAGTATTACCAAAATAAGGCACCCAATCTTGTTCATATACTATTAGTCATTTTGACTATTTACTCGAACCTGATCAACTTTTATATGTCCACATAAAGTTCAAGTACACATATAATGGTCATAGATCTTTTAGTTTATTGGATTTATTTCTAAAACGAAATAAGCAATTCACATATTCAATAAAAACTTACTGAATTTTCAGAATAAGTTTAATTGTTTATAAACCACGAGTTTTAGGACATAAGACCCAACAAACTCCCACTTGGACTAAAACTCCAATGGTAACATATATATTTGAATATATAATATGAGTTTTTGAGTTTTTACAAAGAAATACAATAAACTAGGGCACCACATATCCATGGTTCCTTTCGGAATCACATACCCGATTTTTCTCCCACTTACCCTAGGTTATATACCTGGTAGTCCTAGTCTTACTAGAAGATTCTCAAACACTTTAGCCGAGAGAATCATTGTAAACATGTTAGTGTGCAATGGACTTCTTTTTAATATATATTGGGAATGCATCTTGTTTTCACAACACTTATTTCTCAATAATGGCTAGGAAGTCATACATTCCTTCCACTACATCGTGGTACTCTCAACTCTTTGAGTAAGATGCATCTGACCTGTCTAAACAACCTTTTTTTTACAATGTCAGTTTCAATCAATAAATCTTTGTTGATATATGCATACTTTTATGGAAACAAATAATACATGGTGATCTCAAACAATATTCCAACACTTAAGGGTTTGACATTAACATTTATATCGATCTTTTCAGATTTCTGAACTATGTAAACATCTTTTACATATCATAAATAGCTTTTTATGAGTTCTTCATATCTCATATAGAATTTCAAAAATACCTTAAAATTTAAATGATGTTAAAAAATAATTAAAGCAACTAGATGTAGAAAGTTTTCACTGGATTTCATGTTCCATCAAATAGTCCTAGAAATCTCAAACTTTCTATACTTTGATCAAGTCGAAGTATTTTTATTTTACCTAACAAGTTTTGTACACTTTAAACTTTTCAAGTGTTCTAAACTTATCATTTAGGTTAAATAACTACTTGCCTTTATTGATTTCGAGCTATTTAAAATATCTAAATATTTGCAAATGACTTTTAACTAGGTTGGTTCTAACAGAAGTTGCTTTGTAATAGAACAAACATAACTTTCGCTAATGAACATTTCATTTACAACAAAGATTTACAAAATTTGATCTTTATAACTAGACAAAACAAACTTTTATTACAATAACAAAAGTAGATAAGATCATCTTCTGACAACAACAACAACATCTCCCACTGGTCTACTTGAGTATAGTAAGCAATCTTCAAGAACTAGTTTGCCACTTTTTCTTTCTTTGATCTCTTCTTTGCAAGGTACTGAGGACAGATTCTCTTTTAGTGCCCTTCTTCGTTGTGGAAATATTTTCCTTTATTTGCAGCGTCAGCCTTGCCTTTCCCCTTTCCCCTTTCCCCTTGTTCTTCTTAACTGGAATACTCTTAATCTGTGAAGAAGAAGCAATATCAGGGTTTTTGGAGGACGTTCCTCTGTTCTTAGTGGTAGTAACATTAACTTTCGATTCTAGACCTTTTGATCTCATCATAGTCTGGTAAGTCTGTAGCTCATTTAGAAGAGTAGTCAAGTTATATTTTATTTTATTCATAAGTGCGTTTGTGCAGAACTGCAGAAAACTCTTCGGAAGAGATTCTAGAATAAAACCAACTTGACTTTTCCCGTCAACGACAGCCCCATTTATTCTGCCACATTGAAATGTACCATTATGTCCAGGACATGTTCTCTAACAGAGGCCCATTCTTTTATACAGCGGTTGTAAATGTATTTGATAGCATCATGCCTTAGGGAGAAGAACGATTGTCCAAACATCCCACGGAGAGATTCCATAATCTCTTTGGCAGCACCAATACTCTCGTGTTTCTTCGCCAAGACATCAGATATGCTGGCAAGGATATAGGCACGGGCTTTGTCATTAGCCCTGATCCATCTGTCATATGCATCCCGAACATTTTGGTTTGCATTTGAGTCAGGAATGGAAGGACACACCTCTGTTGAAACAAACCATAGGTCATTATCAATAGTTTGGTATTTAGGTTTGTTTTCCAGGTGACATAATTATCCCCAATAAGTTTATCAGATGCCAACAATTGTACTAATGAACTCGTCATTCTAAAAAATATAAACAAATTTTATCAGTGAATTGCTTTTTAAATCAAATCAATTTTTAGCAAAGTAATAATATACCTAAGATTATTTTTGCAATGATACTACAGCAAGACATTATTGACTAAATACTATCTCTAGAATAACTCATATTTCAATATTCATTTAGCTACCGTTTTTGTCAAAAATTACTAACTCTTTAGTAATTCTGTAAGTGTAACCCTCTGTTTTCAGACCTCAGAAGTCGGTCCCAACGATGCTCCTGAATTGGAAAGTCAAAGTTGAAAACGACTTTAGAAATCCTATTCATTTTTGGAGTTTGATTTGTTCTGAATCTTATGTTAAAACCCTTCAAGGGGATAGTCGTCGTTAAACGACTAGCGAGGTCAACCTAAAGATGACAAGCAGGCGCAACAAAAAATCTCACGGTCCAAACCTAGAAAAGACCGCGGGATATCTTAACATATATCCTTCAACCACTTACTATGAATTACTTCCCTCATTCACTTTGATCTTGACCTCATGACAAACACTTTCCGAATGGAGTGGATCTCACAGTGGGAATTTTCTAGGGACGTGAGAATTGAAATCAATATATCGTATATTTGATTTTCCATTGAAGAACTTCCCCTCATTCACCTTGATATTGATTCATGCAAAAACTTTTCAAATAGAGAAGTCGAGGTATAATCAACACAAAGTGCTACATGAACCTCACGATGTGAACATCTTGAGATGTGAAAATTAAAATCAAAACATCACATTTGATTTTATGGTGAACAACTTCCCCTATTCACCAAAATCTCGATTCATGTAAAACACTTTCTGAATGGAGGTCACTCCTAGGATGACACGAAGTGAAACATGACTTTCAATCATGAACTTTTAGGGACGTGAGAGCTAAAAATAATCATATCATATATGTTTATCAATCTCCCACTGAAGCGTTCTAACATATCATATACGTTATTTATTTTCACTAAATTGTTCTAATAGCATATCATATATGTTATTAAATTCCCACTGAAGTGTTCTAACGTTAAACGAGGTATACATTTCCTTAGGCCTATTCCGGCTAATTAAACAACCTAAGTTTAGGTGTTTATCTAAGTATAACGTTTATAGTTGGATTTAACCTACGATGTCTAGGTGATAATCCAATTTTAAAAAATCACACCGATCACATATTGCTCATAAAACTGGTTAACAACACTAAATTATTCGGCCATAATCCCCAGGTAGGAGGTGTTTTGTAGACCGTTAACTTAAATACCCCTAGCCTTAGACAGGATTATATACCGGTTGAGTTTGTAACCCTAGTTTTACAAGTTTAACGACCTATTTTAACTATTAATACAGGTGATTAACCTACGTGAGCATGCAGCTGTTCTTTGTTATGTATTTTAAATGTCTAACCCAATTTTATAACAAATTACAAAATTTAGACATTCTAAACATCTACAACATACATCAAAGGCATTCAATATTTAATATAACACTTATATTAAATAAAAGAAACCCTAAACATACATACTATATATTATAACACTTCATAACATATTTTCAATGCATGTAACATACTTCCTATGGTGGGATTTTAAATCTACATGGCATACTTTATGCACATACAAGATTTATTTAATTATCACATACATCACATGTATAAATAATTAAACACATACTGATATGGTTTTAGTCTTGACATTTTCAAGCAAACAATGTCCTAATTATTACAAAAATCAGCAAGAAATGGCTCCAAAAATCTTCTGGACCACTCGAACTGCCCCAAATCAGACCCGAACAGCTTGAACTGAACCAGCCAAAAACCATTTGAGGTAGAATCGGACAGGACCTAAGAAAACTGGTCGAACCAGCCAAACTCACTCGTCAAATCGGTTCAGAATTTGATGCACGCTGCTCGATGATAACTGGTAGAATACAAGTTACTACAGCTCAAATAAGTAAGACAATGAGAGAATGTGACGGTAAAATAAGCAATATCTTGTCCAAAAGTGCTAAATTGAAAGGAATTGTGATTGCAAGCGCCCATCGCATAAAAACAGTTAATTTACTTATTTTGTGCAGGAAAAATACGATGGCGCAAGGGAAATTGCGATCCAAAGGAACAAGGCATAAGCGCGCCTGAAGATTGCGATCGCAAGTCATGCGATTGTGAGAAGATTCTTAAAAAGGTGGTTGCATAAAGACTGTGCATCAAGGTGACAACATAATAAATCATGATGGGACGGAAAGCTGATAATGGTCGAATTTGAATTTAGTTGACAAGCCGTCAAAGCAACACTATAGTAAATACACTCAACTTTCGGTGACCATTAATCGGCGCATCAGAGCAGGAGAATTAATACTGCCCATCATTGCAATCATTAGAAAGAAAGGCTGCTTCACCTTGAGCTCTATAAATACCGAAGGCCACCAGTGTAAACAAGTTAACAAATTAAAGAGTTACTAATCCGTTCACACACATACTCGTACATATACTTAGAGGACGGAGAAGAGCAAGGAGAGAGAAAGCTGAGAGATCATTCCCGGACAGATCGAGAAACTGTCATAAAGCATTACAAAGGAGAGAGGGCCAACACTTGTGAGAGCAAGAATACACATCGAGAATAGAGTTGGAGTGAAAAAGAACTGTGTAAAAGGCCACGGGACGAAAGACATTGCTTACCGGGCTTCTTATCTCTTAATTCCATTTGTTATTTTATATTCAGTACTTTATTTATAGAAAATGGAAATCTCATTTCAATCTATGTTCTATCTCTCCATATTCCACATGAGTTGCTAAATTTCTGAATGTGTTAAGAAGTACTTAGCTAGCATGACTTAAGATTTACATTTTATACGATCATCTTGTCTTATGTATGCGTCATTCACCCTTTAGAGATACTTGAGAGAGTAGTCTAAAGATAGAATCTATACTTGAGAGAGTCAGATTAGAATCTAGGCTTGAGAGAGTCGGATTAGAATCGCATAAGCAAGAAATAGAAACTTAGACATAACTTCTATTACTATTAACACACACATGCACCCTAGAAGTAGGAATAATTGTATGCGGTCACCTTGTTTTATGTGTGCATTATTCATCATCGCATAGATAAGAATAGAGGCTTAGACATAAGTCCTATTGACTTTTTCATATACACATCGAATGCGTCCTAGAAATAGGAGTTATGGTATTCTGCATTGAGAGATGATGTGTTGTTATTTGTGTGTAGCATGATCGCATAACTTATGCATAATCTTAGGAAATGCTAGCTAGACCCCTTCTCAACCCCTTCATCGCATACTCATTGTAACTTTATGCTTTTATCAACTCTGCGTTCAACTCCGTCGCATATGAAAAATTCTTAATCAAAACACCATCCACTTTATTTGTTTTTACTACCGCAAGAGAATCAAAGTGACTATCGCATATTTACTTAGTAGTCTCTGTGTTCGACCCTAGACTTACTAGGAAACCTAGGAAGGCTTATACTTGGGTTTTATTAGGAAAACTTGCATGATCATCGCAAACTCACATCATAACGCATCACAATTTTCACGCATCACTCGACGCTCGTTGCTCGACGCTCGGTTGAAACTTGCTCGCTCGATAGAATATGAGTAGCATTGCAATGTTGCCTGGACAGAAGCTCAACTTCAGAATTCTACAACTCGGCCTTCCTCATTTCTTTCTTCAATTACAACTTAATTTCAACTCTAATGACTCCAAATAAATTACAGACTCTTAAGCACATATATAAGATCATTAATCAAGAGTCAATTACAAATTTAAGAAAGGAATTAAAGAGAATTTAAATACCAAATCTTAGAAAACCATATCAATGCACCATTTTCATATATCTTATGAAAAAACACCCATCAAGCCAAAATTAAACAATACCAAATGTTAGAGTTAGAAAACACACAGTGGAAGTAAAACGAATCGTTAAGCATTATAATTCATTAGTTTTGGATTTAAACTAAGCATGCTCATAAACTAATAAGAGGGTTTCATGACATACCTTTGAAGAACCTCTTGAAACTCGAATTCAATTGCAAATCTTCTCCAAATCAGCTTGTGAACACCTCAAATTAAGCTTGAATTGAGGAAAAATGGAGAAAAGGATCTGGTTTATCAGCTGAAGACACACCTTCAGCATTTGAAGTTTTTCAGCTTAAAACTTTTCAGTTGCATGCCCGATTTCCACTTCAATCTTCTTTATTTATTGGATGACTTTCATGCAAAGGGGATTGCTAAATGAATTGCAGCTCATGCTTGGAAGATTGACTCAAGTTTATGGTGGAATTTGTGTGAGCTACTTGGTTGAAAGTGGAACGATCCCACTTTTGGGATTTTCCATTTTCCATCTCTTTTCAATTTTTGATTTCCAATTTATTTCCAAAATCAATTTTTCAAGAATGAAATTTTTATTAATTTTACAAAATTAATTCATTAATTAATTTTCTAATAAAATTAATAATAAATAATTAATTAAACGTTTTAAATAATTCTAATTAATTCAATATCAAATATTAAATTAATTTAATACTAATTCCACCATCATAAATCCATATTCATGAATTTAATATTTAAATCATATTTAAATACTAATTGATTCTTCAATTTCGTTCAATTCCAAAATTAAATGTGTAATTGATCACATATAGTTACTAATTCCCTTAATTCTAATTTCAACGTTTCAAATTAACTTACCATGCTACTCTAAGGCTAATCCATTTATGGGCTAATAGGGGGACCTCGTGGACCTACAAATCATAGGCTCCAACAATCCGAGATTAATTTGCTAAACTCTTTACACAGAGTTAACCCCCATTCGTTAACTACTGGGTCACTTCATTAAAGCCCAAAGTTGTACTCCCCTTACTGTAGATATATTATGTCCCCTCGATATAACCATGATTAGTAAGTTAACCCTTCATGGGTTGTTCGTAATAACGGGTGGGTCAAATGGTTGTTTTGCCCTTGAGATTACCTTTTATTCCTTAAGTCCCACTGATCCTCTAATGAATAATTGGTTTGCGATCCGAACATCAAACCGAGTCCCTCTCGGGAAAATGATAGGGCGGGGCCCCTTGTTCAAGACTTGGAGTCAGCACTTTAGGGACAACCTCTCTACTATCCCCGAAAACAGGTAAGTGTGAATTCCATCTTGCACCCTATGTCCCCAGCTATCTACTCGGTTTTGCTCCTGAAATAGTGGTTTATTTAGTCGGCGCTGTTAAGCCAACCCTCACTTATGCAAAGAGTTCATAGTTATCTCAAGATTAAGGTCAAGTCACCTAGGTCATCACTTTGAAATAGTCAGTCTAAAGTAGTAAACAGTGTTATAAAGTAAGAGTGGCTTATTTATGATCCGATCTTATACAAACTCATTGCATAGGACACCTCCACTCCTCATGTCATGACATGTACGAATCAGGATCACTTCATCTGTAGTACTTTACAACTCCTTGTAACAACTATAGAGTGGGCTGCATCCGATAGTGTTACTAGAATAAGGCACCCAATCTCATTCATATACTATAGATCATTTTGACTATTTACTTGAACCTGATCTACTTTTATGTCTCCACATAAAGTTAAAGTACTCATGTAATAGTCATGGATCTAGTTTAGATTTATCTAAAACGAAATAAGCAATTCATATATTCAATAACAACTTATTGAACAGAATAAATTGTTTAAGCAATTCATATATTCAATAACAACTTATTGAATTTTTCAGAATAAGTTTTATTGTTTACAAACCACGAGTTTTAGGACATAAAACCCAACATTGAACTCTCCAATTACGTTTAATTTCAATAACGTTAATTATATCAAATATAATTATCCAAACCCTAAATTGAATTTGAACACTTCAAATTCCAAACCCTAATTTCAAATTTGAACGCTTCATATTCTCTCGATATTCTAATCCAATGTTTAATCTATTAAGAGCTAGTAGAGGGACTTTATGGACCTATAGATCATGAGCTCCAACGATTTGAGATTAATCTACTAAACTCTTTAAACCGAATTAATCAATATTCGTTAACTATGAAGACATACCACTATAGCTCGATAAAGCTCAATAGTTGCACTCTCCTCACTATAGATATATTTTTGTCCACTTGATTTGACCACAATTAGTAAGTCGATCCTTCACAGGTCGTTCGTATTTGCAGCTAGGTCAAAATTACTATTTTACCCCTATAAATACATCTTGTTCTTTAAACCACCACTAATCCTCTATTGAACATTAGTTTATAGTCCAACTTATAACCATATCCCTCTTGACCATGAGAGAGTGTGGCCCCTCTATTCAAGACCAGGAATAAGTACTTAAGGGAACAATCTACTATCCTAAATTGGGTAGGAGTGAATTTCATCTTGCAGAACTATGTCCCCAGCTATCTATCTGGTCTAATCACTAAAATGGGAGGCTTATTAAGCAGTGTTGTTGAACTACTCTCACCTATGTAGATCAAAGGATAATCCTGAATAAACAGGAGTTCATAGTTAGCATAGGATTAAGATCGAGTTACCCTAGGTCATCGAATTGAAATAGTCAGTTTTAACAGTAAACAGTCGTTATAAAGAAAAGTGACTATTCCGTGGTTCGGTCTTATGCAAACGTTCTTTGCATAGGATACCTCCATTTTCCTGTCTCCACATGAACGATTTTTGGATCACATCGTTTGTATCAATATACAAAGTGGGCCGCATCCATAGTGTCCCCAAGATGAGGTACCTAATCTCATCCATATACTTAAAGACCTTTTGGCTATATACTAAAACTTGATCCTCTTTTATGTCTCTACATAAAGTTAAAGTATTCGTACTATAGCCATGTGTTCATTTATTGGAGTTTATAACAAAATTCAATTTCAATAACACTTTTATTGAATGAAGTCTCAATAATACTTTTATTGTAAAACAAAATATGTTTAAACAATACAAACTACGAGTTTTAGGACATTCCCAAGATCTGTTGATGATTCCAACTGTATAGCATATGTCGAGACGTGTATACAACATGACATACATTAAGCTCCCGATTGTTTATGCATATGGAATTCGTTTCATAACCTCAACCTCTTGAGGTGTCTTAGGAAATTGTTCCTTAGACAAATGAATTCCATTCCTGAAAGGTAACATACGTCTCTTGGGATTTTGCATTTTATATCTAGACAGCATATTGTCTATATAAGATGTGTGAGATAATGCTAATGTTCTTTCTTACAGTTCCAAATTATTTAGATCCCAAGAACATACTGCGCTTCTCCCAAATCCTTCATTTGGAATTGCATGGCTAGCCATCTCTTAATGTCAGCTAGAAATTCTAATTCATTTCCAATGAACATTTCACGGCTTCATCAATGATTATTCAAGTTATGGCTACATTTACCTAATGCATCATAAGTCCAATACACTTGAAAAGTTCAGGGAATATAAGGTAGAGGTTGAGAACCAATTAGGTAAAAAGATTAAAACACTTCGATCAGATCGAGATGGTGAGTACATGGACTTAAAATTTCAAGACTATTTGATAGAACGCGGAATTCAGTCATAACTCATAGCTCAACAAAATGGTGTTGCAGAAAGGAGAAATAGAACCCTGTTAAACATGGTTCGTTCTTTGATTAGTTATACTCAATTGCCAAGTTCTTTTTGGGGTCATACAGTAGGGACTGCGGTGTATATATTGAACATGGTTCCCTCAAAAAGTACTTCAGAAACACTTTATGATTTATGGAGAGGACGTAAAGGTAGTTTACATCACTTCAGGATTTGGGGATGCCCAGCACATGTGTTAGTGCAAAATCCAAAGAAGTTGGAACGTCGTTCAAAGGTATGCCTATTTGTAGGCTATCCCAAAGAGACAAAAGGTGGTTATATGGTTATTTTATGATCCTCAAGAAGGTAAAGTATTTGTGTCGAAAAATGCAACATTCCTGGAGGAAGACCACATTGAAAATCATCAACCTCGCAGTAAGCTAGTATTAAGTGAGATAACTAGAGAAACTACAGATAAATCAACAAGAGTTATTGATCGAGTAGGTCTTACAACAAGAGTTGTTGATGGTACTGGTACTTCACATCCTTCTCAAGAGTTGAGAATACCTCTACGTAGTGGGAGGGTTGTGCAACAGCCTAACCGGTACATGGTTTAACCGAAACTCAGGTCGTCATACCTGATGATGGCTTAGAGGATCCATTGAATTTTAAACAAGCAATGGGTGATGTGGATAAGGACCAGTGGATAAAAGTCATGGACCTCGAAATCGAGTCAATGTACTTCAATTCAGTCTGGGATCTTATAGATCAACTATAAGGGATAAAAATCATTGGTTGCAAATGGATCTACAAGAGAAAATGAGATCAAGCTGGTAAGGTACAGACCTATAAAGCTAGACTCGTGGCAAAAGGGTTTTCTCAAATAGAGGGGCTAGACTATGAACAAACCTTCTCTCCGGTTGCCTTGATTAAGTCGATTAGGATACTCTTATCCATTGCCCTTTTTTATGATTATGAAATCTGGAAAATAGATATCAAGACAGCTTTTTTAAATGGCTATCTTAAAGATGTATCTATATATCTTAACCAGAGGGGTTTATTGTAAAGGGTCAAGAAAAAAAGGTTTGCAAGCTTAATAGATCCATTTATGGGCAAAAACAAGCGTCTCGATCCTAGAACATGAGATTTGATACTGTGATCAAATCTTATGGCCTTGAACAGAATGTTGACGAACCTTGTGTTTACAAGAAGATTGTCAACAAAACTGTAGCACTAACCACACGATTCCCAATGAAGAATTTGAGAGAAGCACAGTATGTTCTTGGGATCCTAATCGTTCAAAACTGTAAGAACAAAACGATAGCCTTGTCTCAGACATCTTATATAGACAAGATGTTGTCTCGATATAAAACATGTGATTCTAATAAAGGTATGTTGCCTTTTAGGCATGGAATTTATCTATCTAAGGAACAGTATCCTAAGACCCTCAAGAGGTTGAGGTTATGAAACGAATTCCATATGCATCAATAGTAGGGAATTTAATGTATTTCATGTTGTGTACTTATCCCGACATATGCTATGCAGTTGGAATTGTCAGCAGATATCAGTCCAATCCTGGATATGATCATTGGACTGCCGTTAAAAACATTCTCAAGTATCTTCGAAGAACAAGGGACTATATGCTCATGTATGGTGCTAAGGATTTTATCCTTGCTACATACACTGATTCTGACTTTCAGACTGATATAGATTCTAGGAAATCTACTTCGGGGTCAGTATTCACTCTGAATGAAAGAGCTATAGTGTGGAGAAGTATCAAGCAAATTTGTATTGTTGACTTCACTATGGAAGTTGAGTATGTACACCAAGGAAACATGATTGTCATACAGATTGCCTCTAAAGACAACTTGGCTGATACATTTACAAAGGCTCTCTCGGCTAAAGTGTTTGAAGATCACCTAGTGGGACTAGAATTGTGAAATAGGTAGAACTAGGGCAAGTGGGAAAAGTACTAGGTATCTGATGTCCTAGTTTATTGTATTCTCTTATTTCTCAAATATTATATATATATCAGTCCAATCCAATGGTGTTTTAGTCCAAGTGGGAGTTTGTTGGGTTGTATGTCCTAAAACTCGCAGATTGTAATGTTAAACATATTCTATTATCAATAAGGATGTTGTTGACATTTATTCAATAAAACTGTTTCAATATGTGAATTGCACTTATAAAGACTAAATTCAATAAACTAAAGATCCATGGCTATTATTTGAATATATGAACTTTATGTGGAGACATAAGAGTGGATCAAGTTCAGTAAATAGCCAAAATGGTCTATAGTATATAAATAAGGTTGGGTACCTTATTTTGGTAATACTATCGGATGCAGCCCACTCTGTAGTTGTTACAATTTGTTGTAAAGTGCTACAAACGAAGTGATCCTGATTTGTTCATGTATTGACATAAGGAGTGAGGGTGTTTTATGCTATGAATTTGTATAAGATCGGATCAAGAATTAAGTCACTCTTACTTTATAATGTTATTTATTGTTTAAGACTGACTATTTCAAAGCGATGACCTAGATAACTTGACCTTAATCATGAGCTAACTATGAACTCCTATTTATTCGGGATTATCCTTATATTTGCATGGATGAGGATTGGCTCAACAGCATCGACTCAATAAGCCTCCCATTCCAGGGGTAAGACTAGGTAGATAGTTGGGGACATAGGGTGCAAAATGGAATTCACTTCTACCCGCTTTTAGGGATAATAGAGAGGTTGTTCCCTTAAGTGTTGACACCATGTCTTGAAGAAGGGGCTTACCCTCTCATTGGCCCGAGAAGGACTTGGTTTAGTGATTGGATCACAAACCAATTGTTCATTAGAGGATCAATGGGACTAAAGAAGCAAGATGTAATCTCGGGAGTAAAACAACTTTTGACCCAACCATTATTATGAACAACCTGTGAAGGGTTAACTTACTAATCATGGTTATATCAAGTGGACACAGTATATCTACAATGAGAGGAGTGAAACTACTGGGCTTTAGTGGAGTGACCTGGTAGTTAACAATGGTGGTTAATTAGTTTAAAAAGTTTAGCCGATTAATCGCGAATTGTTGGAGCCCATGATGTGTAGGTCCATGAGGTCTCCCTACTAGCTCGTATCAGACTAAACCTTAGAACAGTGTGACGAACAAATTTGAAGTGTTCAAATTTGATTTTTGGAGCAAAGTAGTAAATATATACAATATATTTAACCTAATGTTTAATTGTGAATTAAACATAAAGAGAGAGAAAATAGGAGATATTCAAATAAGATTTAAATATCAAGATTATAAATAGGTATTCATATTCATTGGGATTAATTATTTAATATTAATTTAATTTTAAAATTGATTATTAGAATTGATTTTGAAATTAAATGGAATTGGTCAAAATTGCAATAAAAGTCAAATTGTTGACTAGGTCAAAAATGCAATGAAAGTCAAATTGTTGACTTTTGACTTTGATAGTCAAAAAGTCAAATTTGTTGATTTTAGACTTTGAGAGTCAAACTTTGACCAAGTTAGTGGAAAGATCCAACATTTGTAAGTGGAAAATGCCAATTTTGCATAGCTAAGTGTCGTTTCCATTTGAAGACACTTGTCGCACTAAATCGCACTTTGAGTTAATGGATTTTTTAGTGTCAAATTCTTATCAAACTCAAAGTTGCATCTTTTGCATGTAATGGCCTTTAAAAGGAAGAGTTTCTTGTTTGTTTATGATTCTTGGCCAAGTGGAAATTGATGAGATTATGTGATAATCTCAAGAGTTGTTTTCTCTCAAATACTTAGTTTTTTCCTCTCCAAATTAGTCACTCACCAGATTCCACCATCCCGTTCTAAGGCTGGAGAATATTCGGGAAGACTCCCGTGGTGGTTTACGAATCGTTCATGAGGAGATTGGAGCTGATTTGGAGAAGATTCAAAGTCTACAAAGGTTGTATTCTTTTCCCCATCTATTCTTGTTTCAATTGTATGCTTATGTTTTAAATTAACCTAATTATAATACTTTAGATCCGTTTTTCTTTTGTTGCGCATGTGTTCGTTCCATCACACTCTCAAACAATCTCTCAATTCTATTGAGATTAATATGACCCAGTCTTAAGTGCCAAAGATAGGCATTTGGAGAAATTTTTCATTTCTTGTTTTGAGTTTCAGCTATTTTAAACATCTTATATTCAAAATGGCTTTTACCTTAGTTGGTTTCCAGATTTGCAGAACATATCTTAATACCTTTCAAAATAATGAACACTTCATTATTTTCAAAAGACATATTATAATTTTGTTTTAGCAAACATGAGATAGAGATTAAATTCCTTTTCATAGAAGGAATGTAATAAACATTTTCAAGTACAATGTATCTATCTCTCACAAATAACTTTATATCTCCCATTGCTTTAGCTGAAACAACCAATTTGATCCCTACCTTAAAGGTTGTCTCGCATTCTGTAAACTGTCTCCAAGAACTAGTTTCCTAAGCGAAAGCATAGATATGATTAGCAGCTCCTAAATCTATTATCCATGTTAATTTATCATTGTAGACTAAACATGTCTCAATGACAAGCATATCATGCGCTTCTTTTGTTTCCTCATCTATGACATTCAAAACTTTTTTATTTGTAGATAAATTGGGAGATAGAGGACATTCCTTTATTAAAACAAATTTTAAATCATCATCTGCTAGTATATTCGATTTCCATGTTGAATAAGTAAGACCGTTATTTTTATTGAAAGCGAGTAAATTTGAAGAATTCAACATGCTGAAATTATAAACAAATTCTAATTAGTATATTGCTTTTAAACCCAATTCAATTTTAGCAAAAATTAATAATGTACCCAAATTTTATTATTTATTTGCAACGATACTATAGTGAATCAGAATAAGTGCTATCACCCCCCTTAAGCTCAAACACCTATATCTCCCCATAAATATTATTTCCGGCTCAACCTCAAAACCCAAAACATATCCTGCCCTCACACTCCTGCCACCCCGGATTACATCAACAAACCTTAACAATCCCCCATCCACACCCGCCCCTGTTAACCCCAATAACCAAGCACCCACAAAAAATAAAAACAACCATCAACCAATCAACACAAAGTGTCCACCTTAACACCTAACGCCAACCGTTTACCTATGAACAAAAACTACACTAAATATCCACAACTTAAACCCATAAACCCACACCCCCCACAAGAAACCCACCACCCTGAGGGGCAGTTAAATACTCCTTCACTAAAGCAAGACATTCTTGACTAAATACTATATCAAGAATAACTCTTACTTCTATGGTCATTTAGTTACGTTTTCGGTTAAGAACTTACTAACACTTAGTAACTCTTGTAAATATAACCTTTATTTCAAATCTCAAAGGTTGGCTCCAATAATGCTACCAAATTGGAGAGTCAAGGTTGAGAATCGACCTAAGAAACCCTATCCATTTCTAGAGTTTGACTTGTTCTGAATGCTATGTTACAACCCTCTGAGGGGATAGTCACCGAAAAAACAACTAGCGTAGATCGCATAAAGTCAACAAGCAAATGCAACATAGGAATCTTACGGTCCAAACTAATAGAAGAGACCATAGGACATGTTGACACACATCCTTCACCCACTTACTATGAACTATTTTCCCTATTCACCTTGCTATTGACCCATGCAAACACTTTCTGAATGCTTGGGTGACACAAAGCTGAGCATGAATCTCACGGTGTGAACTCTTAGGGACGTAAGAGCTAAAAACAACATATAGTATATGTTATTAATCTCCCACTAAAATTTTCTATTTGGTTTTTGGGTGAATCTTTACTTAGGTTTATTTCACCTAATTAAACAACCAGTGTAGGTGATTATCCAAGTATAACGATTATATTTGGAATCAACCTATAATGTATAGGTGATAAACTAGTTTTAAAACCTCACATCACTCACGTATGCTCATAAAATCGGGTTAACAACACTCAATTATTCGGTCATAATCCCCAGGTAGGAGGTGTTCAGTAGACCGTCAACTTAAATACCTCTAGCCTTATATAGGGTTATATACCAGTTGAGTTTATAACCACAGTTTTACAAGATAACGACCTATTTTAACTATTAGAACAAGTTATTAACCTACTTGAGCATGCATCTTATCTTTGTTATGGATTTTAAATGTTTAATCCAATTTTATAACAACTGATAAAACAATGCATCCATAACATTCATCAAGAATTTCAGGATTTAGTATAACACCTTATATTAAACACTTGAAACCCTAAACATGCATACTATATATTATAACTCTTTATAATATACTTTCGATGCATGCAACATGCTTTCTATGGTGGGATTTTAAATCTACATGTCACACTGATGACGGGCAGAAATGTACGTTATTATAGACCTTTTATTTAGAATTATGAGGGCTATTAAGTAGAATATGTGGTGATTGTACTAAGAATTCATGAGAAAGTGAGCTTGCATCGGTCAGCAATGAAAATCTCGGTAACCCACTATTATGCGTTATTTTGCGTCCAGTTGTCTATTTTTGTAGCTAATGCAGGAATCGATCGCATGCAGTTAATCTCACCATCGTGGAGGCGATCGCATATGTTCGACGCATGGATGTTGCGGCCATCAACCGCATGCGTCCATCGCATAGAGGTTGCAGCTACGGAGTAATAACCATCATAGAGGGATGAACGCAAGGGTGGTGGAATGCGATGACGCTTCGGAAACCAAGCATGAACGCATACCTTGGGAGTATCAAAAGGCAATGTTGACATTTCACCTACCATGCCGTTAGAAGCAAAGATTTAGAGCAGGTCCATCACGCCATTAGCTACAAAATTTCAGAGAAGGACCATTAATGTTGTAGGTGATCAAACTCTATAAATAGAAGCCTTAGAGCACAACTTGAAGGGATCCCAGCTTCTGCCTTAGGGCAGATCCTTGTGATCCGGATGAAAGCGTGAGAAGATATTCTTGAGAGTTCTTCATTCCTTCAACCATTCTGAGTGGCGACCGGAGCTCCGCTGGAGATAGATTTCGAGAGAGACTACTCCACCGCCTATCCATGGCACCATCGGCAGCCTTGACACACATCTGATGAAAGCAAGACATTGCCCATCTGGCCCTCCATATCTATCCTATCTCTACATTATATTACATTGTGGCCTAAGAGATTAATACATTTTGTGATCAATGCATTTCTCTACTTCCTTCGATTCCATTTTCATTTACTTCTTCTTATCATCCTTTATTTTCATTGCAACAACTAAGATTACTAGAGTATCGCATACTTAATCATGAGGCATAGACATATGAAGCATGTAGCAAACCACCGAGAGGTATGCGTTGTGCAAGTGATGTGACAAAATCCTCTTTGCTTAGTGTGAGGCTATAGCAACACTTGTCTATGAGCAAAATCAGCAGCGACTAACTACCCGAGAGGGTAAATAGTTGAACGCATTAAGCAAAGTAAGCAGTGTTCCTAGAGATAGGAATAATCTTATGTCAACCATGTTTTATGTGATTACATTGTCTTATGAGCGCATCATCCATCATTTGGGCATACTTGAGAGAGTAGTCTAAAAACAAAATCTAGGCTTGAGAGAGTCATATTGGATTGCATAAGCAAGAATAGAGGCTTAGAAATAAGTTTTGTTTACTATTACACAGCGTATGCACCCTATAGATAGGATATGAAGGCATGCGGTCACATCGCATGCGTCCAGAAGTAGGATACGGTGGTATGCAGTCATCTCGTTTATGTGTGAGCACGTGAGCAAAAAAAGAGACTTAGAAATAAGTCCTCTCAACACTATCGCATATGCATCGCATGCATCTTCGTCAAGTGTGTATAGCATAATCACATAGCTTGCGCTGGCTAGGGTTACCCTTGCGATCAAGCTTATTGATGCGGTAAAGTCATCCCCGCCATTTTATCTATTTTCCCATGCATCTTTTTACACGTTAACAGTTGTGGTATCTTTAACTTTCATAGTCATACTTCCATTGCTTAATCTGTTAGTTAGGAGTAGGAGTAGCGCATAGCCCTTAACTTAAATATTCTTTTATTCTTCGCCGCAAACAAATTACCTCATAACATTTAACTACAAGTCCCTGAGTTCGACCTCAAATCACCCCGAGAAACTTGTGATCTCGTTATACTTGGCGAGAGAGCAAGAAAACTTGTGGCAGGAACGCATGGTCATCGCATAGAATTCTTAAATGCATATTGCATATCCTTTAGTCCAACGCATGACCAGCGACGCATGGAGAACGAACAATGAACGCATATTTATTTAAACCATCACATACTATATGCACATACAAGATTTATTTAATTATAACATACATTCATAATGCATAAATAATCAAACACACATTGATATTGATTAGTTTTGGCATTTTAAGCAAACAACCTAAATTATTACAAAAATAATTAAAATCGGCTCCAAAACGCTTTGGAATCGCATGAACTAACCCGAACTGGACCCGAACCACTCGAACCAAACCTCCAAGGCTTAAAAACAAGTTGAATCGGTCTAGAATAGGTTAAACTAGAACTCCTATACCCGAACCGGCTGAACTGGTTCACGTGAACCACTCGTTTGGGCTACTCGAACACTTTCTAGGCTGGGATGAGCAGTGTTGCAACATCACGAGTTTGCTCGTTCAAATCTGGGTTGAAATATGAGCAACATTGCAACGCTCTAGGGGTAGCGTTGCAACGCTGCCTGACAGTAGCTTCAAAAATAGTTTTCTGTTGTTGACCTTCTTTGCTTCTTTCTTCAATAATAACCTAATTGTAACTCTATTGACTCTAACAAATTTAAAAACTCTTAATCACACATTAAGGCCCATCAACCAAGAGTTAATTACAACAATTACAACATAATTGAAGAGAATTTAATGCCCAAACTGGAAAAAAAATAATAAAAAAAAACCATATCAATCCACCATTTTCACACATCCTATGAAAATCACCTACCAAGCTAAAATTAACACAAATTGAGTGCTTAAATCATGCTCTGATACCAATTGTTGGAATTAGCAAACAATCAGCGGAAGAATTCGGGATGATTAAGAACTTTAATTCATCAATTTTAGCATCAAATTAAGCATGTTCATATCAGAAAGGAGGATTCCAATATAACTCACCTTCGATGACTTTGAACTTCAAATTCAGCTCCAATCTTCTCATCTACAAGGTGTAGACCACCAAAATATCTTCCCTAATATTCTCTTTGGACCTTAGATTGAGTTGTGGAATTCAAAGTGAGCTTGAATTAGAGGGAATTATGAAAGGAGAAAATTCTGGTTTTTTAGGTTTCTAGTTGAAGAACACCTTATTCAGCCCAAAATCAATTAAAACTCATTTGCATGCCATTCAATCAGCTGAATTGAGTTGATTTTTTTATCACTTTCAGTCATATAATCACATTGCATTCAAAGTTGACACCACCTACTTAGAGGTTGAAGTGGAATTTGGTGACTAAAGTGGGAAAAGGCCACTTGTTTGAAAAATCCAATTTTCCCAAATTAAAAACAAATTTTCAAATTTAAAATCAATTCCATTTAAAATTGATTTAAAATCAATTAATTGAATTTTCACTAAAATTCAATTCTAATCTAATTTTCCAAAAATTGAACTAAAACAAAATTGATTTTCTAAATTTGAATTTTTATAAAATTCAAATTTTTAATTTTTAATTTAATTGATTTAATTAATTAAAATCATTTAATATCCAATATTAAATTAATAGAACACCAATTCTACAACCATGAATTGATTTAAAATAAATTCTATTTAAAATTGATTTAAAATCAATTCATGTAATTAATATTTAATCATATTTAAATATTGTTCATTTCTCCAAATTCGTTTAATTAGATAATTCAATGTGTAATTATATCGTATATAATTACTAATTCTCTCAATTCGAATTTGAACGTTTCAAATTAAACTCACCACTCTATTCTAAGGTTTATTCCGTTTGTGAACTAGTAGGGGGACCTAATGGATGTACAAATCATGGGCTCCAACGATCCAAGATTAACCGACTAAACTCTTCCTAATTAACCAACATTCATTAACTACCGGGTCACTCCACTAAAGCCCAATAGTTGCACTCCCTCACTGTAGATATATTGTTGATGCTCGTATTTATGAAGTGAAAATATGGATGATATGCGTTGATGGAATTGCGTTGTGCACTCAAGTTTCCCCAGCAGAATTCAAGTGTAAATTTCTCTTAGTTTCCTGATAAGTCCAGGGTCGAACACAGAGACTTGTGAAAATAGATTGCGTTGGTAATTTTGATGAAAACTTTGCGGTAACCAGGTAAATAAATAACGTGTTTGGTTTGTTATTTACATTGATGAAAAATAAATAACAAATGCGGCAGAGTTTGAAAAGAGTTGGTAAACGGGAAATGCGATGAATATGCGGTGAACGAATCGAGAAAGGTTTCGGCTAACACTCCCTAGAATGCGTTCATGCTTGCGATCGTGCAATATGCATACAACAGTAAACCACCTCTCGGTGCAAATACTCCGGCTTCAAAGGCTAGAACGCATGCGATATATGTGATAAGTCTACAAGGTTTACACATAAACTTCTATTTCTATTTATGCGATGACAACATGACGTCTACACAAATATGCAACCACATAATACATTCTCATCTCTAGTATGCATGCGATGCAAGTTGGACAAACAGAGCTTATCTCTAAGTCCTTATCTCTTGTTTATGCAAGCCTAATCTTGCTCTTTCGAGTCCAGATTCTAACCTAAATCTCTCGAGACATTAGGTTCTTTCTTTAGACTCTCTCTCGAGTAACTCTAAAGGGTATTTTGCACAGCATAAAACAAGACAATCGCAAGCAATGAACTTCCTAGGTCATGTTAGCTTAGTCCATCTCAACCCATTCGACTAGTTTAACTACTCATGTGTATTAAGAGAGTAAGCAGATGTAGAAATTGAACTTCCATTGAATAGATATGAAGATGAAGTACAAAATAACAATGCAAGTATAATAAAGCACCTGGTAGCAATTTCTTGCTGCCAGGCATTTAACTATTTTTACTCAAGCTCTAAAGATAATCTCGCTCTCGCGAGAGTCGGCCTACTCTCTGCTCTTATGCCCCAAGGTTCTCTCTCGAGTTGCCCTAAGCGATCTCCAGCACCACCACTCTTCTCTTGCTTCGCCTTAAAATTGAAAGGAAATTATGAACAAAAGAAACTGGTTAACTCGTCAATCCCTTCTCTGAAGAATGCCCTTGGTATTTATAGAACATCCATGGTGAAAGGCGGTTTCGCTCTCCTAGTTGTACAGATGGGACAGTTTTAATTCCTGAATGATGCGTCGGATAATTGTTACCGATAAAGTTGAATGTACTTTGTGACCGTTATCGGCTGTCAACTTAATTTGGATTCGACTATTATCAGCTTTCTGTCCCATCGCTCTTAATTGGCCTTTCACCCAGATGCGCCCACCATGTTGCGCTAACCAAGTTGCAGCGATTCTTCTCAGGCGAATGTTTGCGAGTACGATTAAACAAAGCCTTGCGGTGAAGTTGCGCTCGACCAATGAATTCCTATGATCGCAATCTTTGCATTTGCGTTAACACATATTCTGCACAAAAATACAAAAATCAATAGTTCTAATGCGCTGAATGCATGCGACTGTAATATTATAGAATTTATGCTTAATGGATGCAATTTACCATATTTCATCAACGCAATCTAACATTTTTTAAGAACTTAGCACTATGATAACGTGCATTTCTGCCCGTTATCACACCTTCAAATTTAAACAATGCTTGTCCTTAAGCATAAGCTAAAGATTCCTTTAGCAAGTCAACCGCAAACTTATTTTCCTAGACTTCTCAAGGATACTTCATTCAAATCCTATATACCAGAATTTTCTTAAGTCTTATTCAAGTTTCTTCTTAAAATATTTCTAAGACCTAGTGACTGCAAGCTTAACTTTCAAAAGGACTTTACTAAATTCCGGAACATTGCATGATTTATTTCAAAAAAAGAAAATTTTTCTACCGGGGTATCAAATGATTTTATCCTTGCACAAAAAATTTTCTTCATTGATATTTTTTTTCTCTGACCTTGCACTGATCCGAGTACCTTGCCTTCGTTTTGGCTTGCCCCCATATGTATCATGCGGACATCCAACTACGAGCAATGCACTCTTTCTCAGACTAAACTCATACCTATTTGGCAATGGAGTTGCGGTCATTTATTTATGTGTTGATCCTGGTGACTTATTTTCGTTTTGGCTTGCCCCTATGTGTGTCATGCGGACATCCAACTACGGGTAAGTGCCTTTCACAACTTAACTCTTATCAGTATGGGTTTCCTATTACGTTGAAAGTGGAGTTGTTATTCTCGAAATATATATATATATATATATATATATATAAATAGCAAGGTCGGAAACAAATACCCCACCCCCAAATTTAAAATGCAGCAATGTCTTCATTTCCAAAAGATTAAAATAAGTCATGCGATGGTCATAGAATGTATTGTAAAAAGAGTTTGAAAGAAAGCTAGCAAACCCCTAACTTCTAGAAATATTTCATGAGGTGACTATCTTAAGATTAAGTTGACTCTAATATATACGAAAGAAATAGAAGCATATTTTTCATCATTAAAATCATACTTGGCAAAAAAAAAAAAAGAATGCAGTAACTCACTAAATTTTTCTATGTTAAATGATTGCAGTAATTAAAGAGGATGCAATGATAAAACTTTGAAGACTAAAATGCAATGTGATAGCATAAAATTGAAAATAAAGATAAGGAAGAGTACACCCCCAAATTTTGCGTTGTCGCCCACATTATATTGATGTATCCATCTTTGAGGCGATCTCTCTTCTTTGGGTTGCGGTGATGGAGTAAGAGAAATACTTTGTCGCGTAATATCTCCGCAATCCAACACCTCGATCGTTGCAAGAAAAATAAAGAGAGGGTCAAATTATTTTAAACAAAATAAAACTTGTTATCGCATTTTTTTTTTTTTGTAGAAGATAGTGATAGAAAAGTAAGGATAGATCAGGATTGAAA
The DNA here is from genome assembly GCF_027475165.1 of Benincasa hispida. Taxonomy (NCBI): domain Eukaryota; kingdom Viridiplantae; phylum Streptophyta; class Magnoliopsida; order Cucurbitales; family Cucurbitaceae; genus Benincasa; species Benincasa hispida. Next base: position 11,013,447 of record NC_143486.1, read on the forward strand.
AGATATAGTAAAAATTCCGAATAATGGAGAAGTGTTGAAGAATCGATGTTTCCCAAAACTTGCGTCCCTGAGAGATTGCGATCATTTGATAACACAGGGACCACCTACTTCCTTCTTTAATCAAAGTTCTTTTAGTTCCACGGAGTCGACTTGGTGATGCCAGCCTTCTCCATGATATGTCTTTACTCGCTGCCCATTGACTTTGAATATGTTGGTTCCATCATCATTTGATAATTACGGCGCCGTGTGGGAATACTTGTCTGATTATGTATGGTCCAGACCAATGTGACTTTAGCTTTCCTAGAAAGAGTCGCAGACATGAGTTGAAGAGCAAGACTTTTTGCCCGACTTGGAGGTTCTTACCGCATATGCATTAATCATGCCAGCGTTTGATGCGCTCTTTATAAATCTTCGCATTTTCATATGCGTTGTTCCTCCATTCTTCTAGCTCGACCAGTTGCATTTTTCATGCTTCCTCTGCCTTCTTCAAATCATAATTCATCTTCTTTACCACTCACAGTGCCTTATATTCCAACTCTAAAGGCAAGTGACACACCTTACCAAATACCAGCACATAGGGGGATATACCTATGAGTGTTTTAAATGCGGTCCGGTATGCCCACAACGCATCGTCAAGCTTTGTCGCCTAGTCTTTTCGTGAAGGCTTTACTACCTTCTCAAGTATTGACTTAATTTCTCGATTCGATACTTCAGCTTGACCATTCGTTTGCGGATGGTATGCGGTGGCCACTTTATGGAGGATATTGTACTTGCGTAGCAACTCTTTGATATTGTGATTGATAAAATGGGATCCTTCATCACTTATGATGGCACGAGGAGTGCCAAAACGAGTAAAAATATATTTTTTCAGGAACTAGGAGACTATCGCCGCATCACTTGCAACGCATGCTATTGCCTCTACCTACTTGGAGACATAATCGACGGCTAATAAAATATAGTGTTTGCCATGGAGGGAGGGAATGGTCCCATGAAATCAATCCCCCATACGTCGAATAATTCCAGCTCCAAGATAGTGTTCATTGGCATTGCGTTTTTCCATGAAATGTTGCCTGTGTGTTGGCACCGATCACATTTCATTGCATAGTCAACCGCATCCTTAAATAATGTAGGCCAAAAGAATCTACTTTGCAAAACTTTGGTTGTGCTGCGCTACCCTCCAAAGTGCCCACCATATGGTGAGTCATGGAATTGTGACAATATGTATTGTTGAGCAGCATTTGGTACGCATAACCGAATAATAATGTCTGCATTCATTCTTGAGCTTCTTCTGTTGATGATAGGTGTAATCTTCAGGGAATTGTTCACAAACCAAATAATTGATAATGTTCGTATACCAGGGCAATTCTTCTATGTGGAATAGCTGCTCATCCGGGAACACGACAGTCACCTCAGTCTCATTGTAGTCAACTTCAAGATTTTCCAGTCTAGACAAATGATCCGCATCTGATCCTTTGTTCCCTTCCGGTAAATTATTTCTATATCAAATTCTTGAAGGAGGAGAACCCATCTATCAACCTTGGCTTTGCATCCTTCTTTGTCATTAAATATTTGATTGTCGAGTTATCGGAGTGGATTAATACCTTGGTTCCCAACATATATGCCCAGAATTTTTCCAACACAAAAATCACAGCCACGAGTTCCTTCTCTATGGTGGTATAATTTATTTGAGCAGGGTTTAAAGTTTTACTCGCATATGCGATGGGGTGCAAAATTGTTTTTTTTACTCACATATGCGATGGGGTGCAAAATTGTTTTTCTCTTTTGCGCTAAAGTTGCCCCTATCGCATACCCCCTTGCGTCGCACATGATTTCAAAATGGCAATGTCCAATCTGGCGCAATCAAGATGGGTGCGGTAATCAGCGCATTTTTTAAAACTCTGAATGCGTTGAGGCAATTGTTGTCAAACTCAAATTTTTTGTCCGCCTCTAACAACGCACTCAGTGGTCGTGCTATCTTAGAAAAGTCTTTGACGAATCGTCTGTAAAATCCAACGTGTCCCAAGAAGCTTCGCACAACCTTCACTCTGGTTGGAGGTGGAAGCTTTTCAATTGCGTCGATCTTTGCTTTGTCCACCTCCAACCCATCTCGGGAGACTTTATGTCCCAACACTATACCCTCTTTCACCATCAAATGACATTTTTCCCAGTTGAGCACCAAATTCGTCTCCTCACATCTCTTCAAAATCCTCTCTAGGTTGACTAGGTAGACTTCATAAGTGTTCCCATAAACGGAGAAGTCATCCATAAAAATTTCCACAGAATCCTCGAGATAATCTGAAAAGATTGCCATCATGCACCTTTGAAACGTGCTTGGCACATTGTAGAGGCCAAATGGTATGCGGGAAATGATCCAAGAAGCAGTAAAAATCATTCCCTACTAGTCTGTCTAGCATTTGATCGATGAATGGCAGAGGGAAATGATCTTTCTTTGTGGCCGCATTCAACTTGTGGTAGTCCATGCATATACGCCATCTAGTGATGGTTCTTTGCGGTATTAATTCGTTGTTCTCATTTGGGACTACCGTCATTCCACCCTTCTTCGGCACACATTGCATGGGACTGACCCACGTGCTATCTGCTATGGGATAGATAATGCCCGTATCTAGCCATTTGATAATCTCCTTTTTGACGACCTCCTTCATCACAAGGTTGAATCTGCGTTGATGTTCAATTGTTGCTTTGTGGTCATCTTCTAGACGAATGTGGTGCATGTAGTACGCGGGGATAATTCCTCTGATGTCAGTGAGCGTCCAGCCAATTGCTCGTTCATGTTTCTTGAGAATGTCCATCAATGCATTCTCCAAATCTTCGTTGAGCGCAGAGGAGATAATCACTGGCAGCTTCTCATTCTGCCCAAAAAATGCGTACTTCAGATGGGTTGGTAGGTTCTATAGTTCAAGTGTTGGTGGCTCCACTAAGGAAGATTGCGTTGTTTTTCTTTCTTCTGTTGGCTCTACTTCTTGCTTTGCGATCATTTCTTCTTCCTTGTTTATTTTTGTTGCGATCACATTGCAGGCAACAACAGATGCGCTGGCATCATCTTCTTCATACTCTTCATCAGACTTTTCTTCTTCGATCAAATTCAGGTCATCATCAAAATCTTGCAGGTCTTCTTCATCCGGAAACTTCATGGCACGAATTATATTAAATTTGAGCTTCTGTTCGTTATACTCAAAGTGATTTCTCCTTTATGCACATCGATTTGAGCACGACCCGTTGATAGGAAAGGTCGCCCCAAAATGATAGGCACATCTTTGTCGGCCTCATAGTCTAAAATGATGAAGTCAGCTGGCAGGATAAATTTGTCAATTGTTATCAGCACATCCTTCACCTTACCTTTTGGATGGACCAAAGATCTGCCGGCCAATTGGAGAGTCACTAATGTGGGCACAAGTTGCCCCACATTTAATTGTCTAAAAATTGACAGCGACATCAAATTTATGCTGGCCCTCAAGTCACACAGGGTTTGCCCAATGTAGAGTCCTCATATAGTTTTAAAACCCACCATAGATTATGCATTTTATCCATGCATCATCTTTATATTCTAAGTGTTATAATATAGTAGTTCGCATGATTAAATTATATTAAAGCATTGATAACGAGCAGAAATGCACGTTATTACAGCGCAAAGATATAAAAATATGAAGGAGTGCGACAGTAAAAATATATTAAATTGCGTTCAAAAGCATTAAGTTTATAACATTGCGATCGCATGCATCCATTGCATTAAAAACAGCTAACTTATGTATTTTGTGCAGAAAATGAATTGGCGCAAGGCGGAATTGCGATCTAAAGAAATTAACATTCGAGCGCATTAAGAGATTGCGACCGTAAAGCTATGCGATCGTTTGCGTTCACAAAAATCTGCTCAAGAAGCTGGCCGCATAGAGCCGACATATCAAGGTGAAAGCTTAATAAATCATGATGGGACAGAAAGCCAATGATGGTCGATTTTGAATTAAGTTGACAAGCCGTTAACGACACTACAGCAAGTACACTCAACTTTTTGGCAATTATTCGGCGCATCAGATAGCGAATTAATGACATCCCATCAGTGTAATCATTTGAGAGAAAAAGCTCTTCACCCTGAAGCTCTATAAATACCGAAAGCCACCTTCATTGAAGGAGTTCACTTAGTTTGAAGAGTTTACCATATAGAAGATAGTTAGCCTTTATTCATAGTTTCCTTATACTTAGAAGGCGGAAGCGATAGAAGGGAAAAGACGTCGGAAGATCGTCTTGGTCAGCACGAGAGAGTGCCAGGGAGTGTGGAAAACAGAGAAAGGGCCAACTCTTGCGAGAGAAAGAATATCTTTTGAGCAGAGTAGAGAAAAACAGTGTAAAAGCCTTGGGAAGCAAGAAATTGCTACCAGGCTCTTTATCTTTATTTCTCATTGTCATTCTGTATTTTGATTTCATATATAGAATGGAACTTACATTTCTACATCTGTTCACTCTCTTTATAATACGTATGAGTAACTAAACTTCTGAATGGGTTGAGAAGTACTTAGTTAACATGACCTAGGATCTTCATTGCATGCGATCATCTTGTCTTATATTGCGTCCATCATCCCTTTAGAGCTACTCGAGAGAGAGTTTAAAGAAAGAACCTAAGACTTGAAAGAGCTAGGTTAGAATCTAGACTTGAGAAAGCAAGATTAGATCTACATAAGCAAGAGATAGAGACTTAGAGATAAGTTCTATTTGCCAACATGCATCACATGCACCCTAGAGATAGGTTATGATAGTATACGGTCGCCTTGTGTATGTGTGTGTCACGTCATCGCATAGACAATAATAGAGGCTGAGACATAGGTCCTATAGACATCATCACATACATCGCATGCGTTCTAAAACTAGAAGACATAGCATTTGCATTGAGAGATGACTTACTGTTGTATGTATGTAGCATGATCGCATAACATGAACGCAATCTTAGGAAGTGTTAGCTAAATCCCTTCTCAACCCGTTCCCCCACATACTCATCGTATCTTTCGTATTATTAACTCTCTTCTCAACTCCGCTGCATAAACTTTATACTTCAAACAACATACCAATCATCGCATTGCTTTATTTGTCACCGCAAAGAGATCTAAAATTACCATCGCATACTATTTCCTTAGTCCCTGTGTTCGACCCTGGGCTTACCAGGCAACTTAGTAGGATTTATACTTGGATCTTGCTGAGAAAACTTGCATGCACAATGCATATACCACCATCGCATTCTACACCACTATTTCATCGCATTAATAACGCATCAATTTTTGGCGTCGTTGTCGGGGACTGCAGCAATACATTGTGCTAACGGTAATTTTTTTATTTTCTTTGCAGACTCTCCTTCTCTGTGCACTACTTCTCCTTAGGTAAGGGAAGGAGTGGGCGTCGTATGAGCGAAGGACAAAATCCTGAGCCTGATTACGATCCAAAGATCGAGAGAACCTTCTGAAGAAGAAGAAGAAACAGCCGCCAACAACAACAACAACAAGAGAAATATCCAGACATGGTGGAGCAACCAGAAGATAGAGCACCAAATGCAAATAATATCATGGCGAACCCTATCCCATTGGCGAACGACCGCAATAGGCCCATCCGAGACTATGCGTCATCCAACCTCTATGATTTTTCACTAGGAATCATGAGGCCAGCTCTTGACGGATCGAGATTCAAAATGAAACTGGTGATGTTGCAGATGATCCAAACTGCCGAACAATTTGGCGATAGGTGTAGCGAGGATTCGCACGCCCGCCTCCGAAGTTTTATGGAGATCTGCTATACGTTTGTGTTCCCAAACATCTCCGCTGAGGAGGTTCGATTAACATTGTTCCCGTTTTCATTGTGTGACCAAGCACGAAAATGGGCTTATTCTCTCAAACCAGGAGAGATTACATCATGGGAACAGGTAAGGGAGAAGTTCATGAAGAAGTATTTCCCTCCAACGGAGAACGCCAGAAGGAGAAAGCTGATTACCAATTTTGAACAGGATATTGATGAACCGCTCAGACAATGCAACGCGATGAGAATATGAATATGAATATGTTAGTGTTAGCTGATTACACTAACACTACTCCTACTTCTAGCTAACAGACAATGCAATGAGAATATGAATGAGAGGTAAAGACACGATAACTCTTGACATGAAACAAATGGATGGGAAAAATAGATAAAATGCGGAGATGTTTTCATTGCAATACTTAAGCGTGACCACAAGGGCAACCTTAGTCAACGCAAGCCATGCTCTCATGGCACACACATTTAAGCCTAAATCTAGGACATATATGGTGGGGATGTATAAGTGTCGAGATGACCGCATACAACCACCATATTTTACTTCCTGGGCGCATGCAATATCCTATCCGTAGAGTGCATACGCTGTGTGATAGCAAACGGATCTTATCTCTAAGTTCCACATTCTTGCCTATGCGTTCCAATCCGCTCTCTCGAGTTTTAGATTTGGATTTTAGACTACTCTCTCAAGTATTCCTAAATGATGAATGATGCGCTCATAGGACAAGGTAACCGCATGAACTTTGTTGACATAAGATTATTCCTATCTCTAGTGAACGATGACTTACATTGCTTAATGCGACCAACCACTTACCCTCCCGGTCAGTTGGTTATTGCTGACTTTACTCATAGACAAGCAACGTGTTAGCCTATAGACAGGCGTTGCCAAGCTTCACACTAAGCAAATAAGGTTTTCTCACATACTCATACAACGCACACCTCTCGGTGGTTTGCTACATGCTTCATATCCCTAATCCAATGAGAGTTAAAGATGCTAAGTAGAGAAGATAGAGATGGAATCGAAAGAAACATAGAAATGTATTGAAAATAAAATGTATTAATTCCTTAATCACAAAATGTCATACAATATAATATAAGAAAAAAAAAAGGAAAATGAAATGGTCGGCTGAAGCAAAAACTTGGTTCCAACGGATGTGCATCAAGGTTGTCGGTGGTGCCATGGATGGGCGGTGGAGCTGACTCTCTCGAGATCTAGCTCCGGTCGTCACTTGAAATGGAGGAAGGAGGTGAAGAACTCTCAAGCGTCTTCTCACGCATTTGTCTAGATCACAAGGATCTGCCCTAAGCGAACCTCAGGTGAAAACCTTGGATAACTTGAATTTCTGCTCATCGGCTTCTTTATATAGAGCCTGGATCGTCGACAACATTAATGGACTGCTCTGATTCTGACATTTGGCACATTTAGTCCTTTTTAAACCTCTGCTGCCAACGTCGTGATAGGTGAAATGTAAACATCATCTTTTGATTTTCTCGAGATAGATGTGTTGATGCGTTCATTCCACTAACCCTGCGTTGATCTCTTTACCATGCGTTATCGTGTAGCCGCAATCATGTAGTGATCGCATTCACTTAATATCGCAACTCTACACGATGATCGCAACTCCCATGTGATGGATGCATGTGGCTGATTACTGTAACATCCATGCATTGATAGAACGGGTTCGCCTTTGCGATGGAGAGTTTCTCCACATGCGGTAGTCCGGTTTCCGCGTTTGTGTCCACTTCCTGCGTTAGCTACAAAAATAGAACATTGAACGCATAATATTGGGTTAGCTGAGATTTATAATGTTGAACGTCGCAAGCTCAATTTCTCGTGAATTCCTAACATAATTGCCGCGTATTCTGCTTAACATCCCTCATAATTCTAAGTAAAAGGCCTAAGATGACATGCATTTCTGCATGTCATCAGTGACGCCTGGGCGAGGTTTTAAGAGGCTGGTAAGAGATTGCCCGCATAACGGCTAACCAGATTGCTTACAGATGGAAATTGTATACAACGGATTGAACCCTGCATCACAGACGGCTGCCAATTTTGCAGCAGCTAGTGCTCTACTCGAAAAGACATATGACGAGGCGAAAAATATACTTGATCGCATTTCCAAAAATCACGAGGACTGGAGAGAAAGCGATCAACGATTGAGGATCAAAGAAAGTGACGCAAATAATGGGGCCATCGCATCCCTAAAAACCCAAATGAACGCGATGATGAACCTAATACAAGGCATCGCAATCAATAGCACGGGAACGCAAAAAGGGCAGGTCAACGCAATTGCTCAAATGATCACGAGTTGTGTCATCTGTGGAGAAGCACATCCCATTGAAGAATGTCCAAGGAATCCGCAGTCAATATGCTTCATAAAGAATGACCCTTTCTCGGATACGTACAATCCTGAGTGGAGAAACTACCCTAACTTCGCGTGGAAAAATCAACAACACAATTTTCAACCAGTGGTGCAAAAGGAAGGGCCACAAGGATTTTTCCCACGAACAAATGGTCAAACGAAAAACCAAGCCAGCAGTTCGCAGACATTGTAATCTTCATCTTTAAAGAGCTTGCTGAAGCAGTATATTGAGAAGAATGAATCAGTGCTTCAAAATCAAGCGACATCCATCCGAAACCATGAAATTCAGATAGAACAGATTACGGGCGAACTAAAAAATAGACCGCAAGGAGCGTTGTCAAGCTCAATTGAGCTCCCTCGCAACTTTGGGGGTAGGAACAATGCCTAGCAGTCTCCTTGCCAAGCGAAAAAATGACAGCGGAAGAAAAGGAATAGCCCACCAAACCAACTCAAATGTGGTGACAACTGAGAACCTGACATATGATGCAGAAGAGCCCAATAAGATGAACCCACAAGTTGCACCCACCTACAAGCCTCTAGAACACGAGATAGAAGAAGTACATTCCCACAAAGATTGAAAAAGAAACAGGATGATGAAGAAAAGATCGCTGCAGTGGCAGAAATGCAAGGGTTACATACTATGATCCCACCAAAAATGTGCGACCCAGGAAGCTTCACGATACCCTGCTCAATTGAAGGGGTCTATATTGGTCAAGCACTATGCGATCTTGGGGCGAGTATAAACTTAATGCCGCTATCAATCTTCAAATGATTGAATATGGGTAAACTAACGCCCACGACGGAGACTCTCCTGCTTGCGGACAGATCCTGAATACATCCCGAGGGAGAGTTGAAAGATGCCACAGTCTCAATTGACAAATTCATCTTACCGGTAGGCTTCATCATTTTAGACTTTAAAGCAAACGAAGATGCGCCCATCATATTGAGACGACCATTCCTCTTGACCGGTCGCGCTCAAATTAATGTGCGCAAGGGGGAGATCGTAATGAACTCAATGGGGAAAAGCTCCAAATTGAGGCAATCAAGATCCCAGAAGACCGAGAAAAGAAGAGGAAGCCGCCTTGGACGTAAAAGGCACATATTGAAATAAGCAGTCCCTGCGTTACTATGTGACTCAAACCCATCAGGGATGCAATTCTTTTGGAATATCCTTTTTCCTATCAATGAACCATGAACTTTCATTACCCTTCTTTTATCTGTTATCGTATATTTTTCTTTTTGCTTCTAAAAAAAAGAGGGAAAAAAAAAAGAAAAATTTTGTTAACTTTGTTTTTTATTTGACCCTCTCGATGTTTTCTTTACAACGATTGTGGTGAACGATTGCGGAGGAGCTACATAAAAGACGCAATTAGCTTAGTCCGCCACCGTAATCGAAGAGAGCAATCGCCGCAAAGAATGATGCGTTCACAAATAATGCGGGCGATAGAGCAAATTTGGGGATTGTATCTTTCCTTGACTTTGTTTATTTCAAATTTTGCTCTCTTGCATCACATTTTAACTTTGATAATTTTATCATCGCATCCTTTTTAGTCGGCGCAATCATTTAACATTGATTAATTTAGTAAGTCACCACATTATTTCTCTTTACCAATTATGATTTCAATGATGAAACACATGCCTTTATTTTTTCATATATACTAGAGTCAACTTAATTTTAGGACAGTCATCTCATGAAATATTTCTAGAAGTTAGTGGTCCGCAGCTTTCTTTCAAACTGACTTTTTACGAAACTTTCTAAGAGCATCGCATGACTTCTTTCAATCTTTCAGCAATGGGGACATTGCTGCGTTTAAATTTCAGGGTGCAGTATTCATTTTTCAACCTTGTTATTTTTAGGCACATCAAAAAACAAAAATCATAACGTTGCGATCGGATCCTACTCGTAATTGGATGTCCACATGACACATGTGGGGGCAAGCCAAAACGAAGGTAGGAATCGTGATCAACGCATAAATAAATGATCGCAACTCCGCTGCTAAATGGGCATGAGTTTAGACTGAGAAAGAGCACCTTGCTCGTAGTTGGATGTTCGCATGACACACGTAGGGGAAAGCCAAAACGAATGTTAGGCATTCAGATCAGCGCAAGGTCGTATAAAAAATATATACGTCTAAAATCATTTGAAAATACCCTAGTTGAAAAAGGGAAATCATGAACTTCGAACAGAGAGATTCTAAAACCTTACGTGATATGTGGGAAAGATTTAAATGATTAGTCAAAAATTGTCCAAACCATGGGCTACCTCTCACAGTTCAAATGGAGACATTCTACACTGGCCTGAATAAACCTTCCTAAATGGCAGCAGATTTAGCCGTCGCATGAAGGATCATGATTAAGTCTTATGATGAAGCTAAGAAAATTCTAGATCACATAGCCAAACACAACATGGAATGAGAAGATGAGTCACAATTGGAAGATAAGCGTCGAAAGCCAGGAATGATAGATAATGATGCAGTGACCAATCTAGCAAGGTAGGTGGCCGCCATGACAAACATACTGAATAACTTAACCATGAACAATGCAACTTAAACGCAAAATCTTCATCAGATAGATGTGTTGGGGCAACATATGATTAGTTGTGTGGGTTGCGGTAAGCCACATTCCTTTTATATATGTCCATAAAATCCAAAAATCGTCTACTTTGTGAAAAAAACAACCCATTCTCCAACACATGATGGATAAATTATCCTAACTTCTCTTGAGGTGGTCATCGGCAAAACCAAGAGCAGTCTAGTATGCTGCAGCAACACAGGCAAGGACCCTCACCTTGATTCCAGCATGGACAACAACAACCACAACATCAATCTCATAAGAGAGGTACCAACTCGTCGAGTTCTTCATCTCCGCTTGGAGATGCAGGTAGGTAAGATTGCTAACGATGTGAAGAACCGGTCGCAAGGCACCCTGCCAAGTAATACTGAGGCCCCAAGACAACACAACAATGGCAAAGAGAAGTATCAAGCAGTAACAATGCGAAGTGGTAGACCTCTGACCGAGGATAGAAGAAAAGAACCAAGAGAAGATGACCGCCCTCATCCAACAACAAATACACTTGAGCAACCATCTGAGAAAACCAATGCATATAAAAGAGTTGGAATAAATAGAGCACCTGGCTCTATAAACCACTATCCAACAAACACCTCCAATGTAGAGGGAACATTTGGCGCACGTCTAATTGTGCCCTTCCCTCGATGCTTGCTTAAAAAGAACGACAAAAATCAATTCAAGCATTTATGGACTTTCTCAAATAGCTACATATCAATATCCCACTAGTTGAAGCATTGGAGCAGATGACTAGTTATGTTAAGTTTTTAAAAGATATTCTATCAAAGAAAAGAAGGATCAACGAATCTGAATCTGTGGTGTTAACTCAAGAATGCAGTGTGTTATTCAAAAAAAATATCCCTAAAAAGCAAAGTGACCCTGGTAGCTTTACCATCCCATGCTTAATTGGAGGAATCGACGTGGGGCATTTGTTATGCGATTTAGGCATGAGTATCAATTTGATGCCCCTATCAATTTTTAAGAAGTTGGGAATTGGCGAAGCTAGCCCAACCATGGTAACATTGCAACTGGTCGATAGATCCATTACTTACCCCGAGGAAAAATTGAAGATGTATTCATAAAGGATGATAAACTCATATTTCCAGCGAACTTCATAATCTTAGATTATGAAGTTGACAAAGATATCCCAGTTATTCTTTGTCGCCCTTTTTATCCACCGAAAAAGTTCTTATCGATGTACATTAAGGGGAACTAACAATGCGAGTGGATGATCAAGAAATAAAATTCAATGTATTCAACGCATTGAAGTTTCCAGATGAGTTAGAAACGTGCTAGTCAATTGAAACTGTTGAATTACTTGAAGAAAAGGGAAGTCAGAAAATACAAGACCCAAAATTCGAGGTCCAAGCATTGAGTGACACTATAAAAAAGTTCGAATTGCTTTACCTGAACGAGCAACAATCAAAACCAATGTCTCCTTCACTCGAGGAGCCGTCAACGCTTGAGCTCAAACCACTTCCAGATCATCTATAATACGTTTTTCTTGGAAATAATGGTACTTTACCTGTGACCATTTCATCAAAAAAATTCTCAAACTAATGAAAAACTTTTATTGCAGGTATTGAAGAGGCATGCACGAGCCATCAGATGGATGTTGGCTGATATTCGAGGAATCAGTCCATCATACTGTATACATAAAATAAGATTGAAAAAAGGAAATACTAGATCTGTTGAGCCCCAATGCAGGTTTAACCCTATCATGAAAGAAGTGGTAAAGAAAAAAAATTATAAAATGGCTCGACACAAGGATCATTTACCCCATCTCTGACACCAATTGAGTTAGCCCGATTTAATGCGTGCCAAAGAAAGAAGGCACCATTGTAGTCGTCAACAGCAACAACGAGTTGATTCCATCCAGGACAGTCATCATATGGCATATTTGCATGGACTACAGAAAGCTGAATGTGGTGACCAAGAAACACCACTTTCCACTTTCTTTCATCGACCAAATGTTAGATAGACTTGCTGGAAAAGAGTTCCTTTGCTTCCTAGACGGCTATTCTGGTTATAATCAGGTCTAATCGCCCCAAAAGATCAAGACAAAACAACTTTCATGAGTCCCTTTGGAACCTTCGCATTCCGATGCATGCCCTTTAGGCTATACAATGTGCCAAAAACGTTCCAGAGGTACATGATGGTTATTTTCTCTGAGTTTCTTGAACAGTTTGTTGAAGTTTTCATAGATGACTTCTCCATTTTTGGAGATTCTTGTACCTTCCTTGACAATTTAGAAATTGTCCTCGCCCAATGTGAGGAGACCAATCTAGTACTCAATTGAGAGAAGTGTCATTTCATGGTGACTGAAGGAATAGTGCTTGGTCACAAAGTTTCAAAGGCAGGTTATTTTGGATGTAATAACTTGTAGAAATACAAGTTATTATTCTCTTAAAGTTGGAATAATCAGAGTTAGGTAATGATAAACACATTCATTTTAGTAGAAAAACATTCTTTCAAATGAAAACTGCATTACTGGCGCATTATAACGTAGGAATCAAGGAAATTTACTAAGTGTTGCAGATAAGCCAATGCAGGAAGTATGTGTTGAGCCCCATCTGATGCAGAACAATATATTTCACTCGTGCATTTAATGCCAAATCCCAAATCACAAGTTGTTGAACTGAAATGCCTATAAAAGGAGAACTTATCCACCAGCAAAGAGTTAGACGTTACACACTTAGAAAGTTAGATAGTTAGAATTTCGCTATACATATTTAGTCTCTCAGTCGTCTGTACGAAGAAAATGAGGAAGACTGCCATTTCCACCGTTGATTAGAGAGGTTTTGCTGGAGATAGAGCTCAAGAAAGACGACCTCTAGCATGTCCTCACCTCACTAGCTAACAGCAAGCACCAAAATAAGCCAAAGGGAGCAAAACATTGAACCTGGCAGCTTGACTCTCCTTTCACCCTTACTAAACATTTTATTCTATTGTTTAACTTGATTGAATTGGGATTCTGTAAAAACACTTCATCATTATTAATTCAATCATGATATCATCCCTTTCTACATCTTCTTACTTGATTTTCTTCACCATGAGTAACTAAATTCATTGTGGGTTGGGTTGAGCTAAATGTTAATCTGCTAAGTTACATGTGTGTGAAGTTCAGCTTGCTTGATGTTTGCTTAAAGTTTTATGCTTGAATCCATCTGATCAATCGATCTGAGTAGAAATAGTCAACTGCTTGAGAAAGTAAGTAATTGTGGAACGCATTGAGCAAAGACATTGAGTAGCTTGAGAGATAAAGTTAATCATGTTGTTTATCTGTTCATTTTATCAACATATGCATTTAGAGACAAGACATGTGCGGCAATCGCATTGAGAGATGTTGAAGATAGACTTAAGTTAAGAACGAAACTTGAACGCATCACACATATACACTCAGAGTTTAGCAAATAGTCCTCTCAACCCCATCCCATTCCATTGATTTCATAAAGGTTTGTTGTTTGTTACTAAGGAATCAATGCATCTAATTCCAATGCATAACCCATCTCGTCAACGCATCCCCTTTAACTAACTTTTGTTTCTCCTTGCATGTGTGCTATATTAGTTTACTTTATAGCCTCAATGCATACATACACTTGAAGAATCACTACAGAAGGTCCACTTAACCATATTGCATTAGTGCGCACGGAAACTTGCATAAGATTTATACTTGTATCTATCTCAAGGAAACTTGTACTCAATTAGAGCTGAATCTGTGCTTGAAATATTGAACTCTATCACATAATCAATTCATTAACCCCAAGACAAACAAGATAGCATTCAGCTCGCAACAACTTTTAATTTTATTTTTTTAAAAGTTTTTTAATTGATTTTTTGTTCTCTTAGTTCAAACCTTTGGTAGTAAGAGAACAAACAAAGAAATAATATTTGCATTTATAATAAGAAAACTTTAAAATAAAAGCTCATCACTTTTATTAGAAATAAAAACTTGTTTCTATTATATTTATTTCAAAATTATATGTAGACAAATTATTGTATATTTACAATTTGAGAATATGAAAAAAAAAGTACAAAAGCATGTAAAAAAAATAAATGTTTTATCAACCCACTCATTGGTGCGTTTACAAAAATTAAAAAGTGAAAAAACTACAAAAGGATGAAATAATTAATCAAGTTTCTTTGTCACTTTACTGGTCACTAAATTGCTTCAATCTTTAATAAATTTCTTGAATCTTGTATTTATTTATTTTTTACCAAATATACTTACAAATTATAGAACTATTAGAAATGATTTTTAGATAAAATGATATCAAATTGTTTTAAAAAGAATTCTTTGACGTCAATTATTATTAATTTTATATAACATGAGATTTTCATCCATGATTTTTTAAGATAACATGAGCTTTTAGATAAAACCTAAATCTATAATTTGTTGTAAAAATGACTTTTAAACGTGAATTGTTTTTTTAAAAAAAAATCATGTTTTTTTTTTAAAAAAAGAAAAACTATTATCACTCCAACTTTTTCAGTTCAACGATGCCAAAAAAATAGGGAGAAAATTTTTACTTAACTTATGTGGTTTTCTTTTAATGTGATTCAGAGTTTTATTGTGTGTTTTTTTAAAAAAATTCATATCCTCTTTTATATTTTAGATTTAGATAGTATATAGATTTTTTATTTTGAAATTTTTTTAATGTCAAATATTATTATTTTTAGATAAAATGAGATTTCATCCATGATTTTTTTAGATAACCTGAGATGGATAAATCTAAATCTAGATTTTTATAATATATATATATATATATATATATATATATATATAATTTGTCATAGTATATAGAATGACATTTTTTTCATAGCTCTTTTTATATTTTAGAAGATTAGATTTAGATAATATATAGATTTTTTTATTTTATAGATCTAGAAGAGATACCTGAAACATAACTATTAAACTTTTCTTAAAGAAGAATGAAAAGAAAAGATGTTATTATTAACAAAATTATATATATACACTTGAATGCTACAACAAAATTTCTAAAAAAAATGGAAGCAAAAAAGTTGGGGAGAGGGTCAACAAAATTTTAGGTTATACCCGATGAAAATGAGACGTTGAATTTAGCTATTTATAGAGAATTTTGATCTCATAATTTGATTAAATCAAATTATATTAACATGATATAAGATATAGAATGATAAAATGTGATTTTAAAAAAATAATAATCTACTATATTTAACACGCCAATAATATGGACCTTTTTTAAAATTTAACGTGAATTTGAGATTTTGATCTA
This sequence comes from Benincasa hispida, assembly GCF_027475165.1. NCBI lineage: Eukaryota > Viridiplantae > Streptophyta > Magnoliopsida > Cucurbitales > Cucurbitaceae > Benincasa > Benincasa hispida. Next base: position 11,029,435 of record NC_143486.1, read on the forward strand.
AGATGTGATTTTTTTATAAAAAAAAAAAAAAAAAAAGGATTTTCCTTTTTGTTTAGGTGAATATTAGATTGTAAAGATAAAATGTAATTCTCTTTTTTTTTAAAAAAAAAATCCTTGTTTTAATGTGAATTACATAAAACATAGGAAGAAGTTTTATAATTTAATAATTTTTATGTGAAATTACATTATAATCCTATGGCCATGAACTAAAAGGGCAAAAAGAGAAATCAAATATTTCTCCACCATAGCACTTTTTAGATAATATCGATAAATGAATTCTGTTTATACGATACAATCGACGATATTTAGGGTACAATCCCTAACAGGGGTATCATATGCAAAGAGTTTGTATAAGACGGATCTTGAAATGATTAATCTTTCTTTATAATGTTGTTAATTGGAGAGATTAATATTTCATAGGATGACTATAAGTGGCTCGACCTTAATCCTAAAGAGTTATGAACTCCTATTTATGGGGATGATTCTTTGATCTGTATGGGTGAAAGTTGCCAAATTCACCGATTCAAAAAGTTCACCATTTTTGGGATTTGTCCGAGTATGGAGGTGGGAACATAGATACTCAAGATGAAATTCACTTTTTCCAGGGTAAGTAGATGAATTGCTCCCTTAACGACTGATTTCGAGTCTTGAACATCGAGACTTCACCCTCCCCTTGGTAAAAATGGATTAGTTTATAGCTTGACTATAAATTGTTTGTTCATTAGAGGAATTAGTGGTAGAGTTAAATCAACTATAGGAGTAAAACGGTAATTTCATACAATTGTAGTTATAAGCCATTCGTGAAAGGTTATGTAGTTAATGAAGGTTGATAAATTGAAGAGTTTGATTAATTATCCTGAGCTTCAAATCTATAGATCCATAAGGTCCTTTGCTAGTTTCTTAAGGGTAAAATAAGAATAAATTAATTTTGGATTAACTTGAATTACTTAAATTATATAAGAGAATTAATTGTATAAGATATCATTAATGTAATGTATATAGATACCATTATAACATAAAGTTAATTCTGAATAAGATTCAAAATTATACTTTATATTATGTGAAAGATAAATATTTGAATAAGATTCAAATATTAATTATATGAATAAAATTCATATAATACTATAGGTTAGAATTAATATGAATGAGATTCATATTAAAACCATAGGTAATAAATTATATGAATGATATTTATGTTAAAACTATAGATTATGTGAGAGGTTGTTGTTTGAATATGATTCAAATTAAATTAAATATATGATATTCAATTTATTAACTAATTAAATAATAATTAATTAGTATTTATTTAATTGTATATTAAATTTGATTTAATATGTAATTTCTTTAAATTCAAAATGATAACTTCCATCGGGAGTTATTGTGAGTTAGTAGGGGGGGATTAACTCCCTCTCCAACCAACTCACTCTAACGTAAAATTAGAGGGGGAAGATTCATTTTATAGAAGCTTCGTTCTAAAACATAGATCACTCATAAGAGAATAAAGTTTTATCCGCATTCTTCATATATTTTTTTAAGAAACCTCTCTCACACAAAATCACTTCTCCCTACCAAATTAAAAAGTCCACGCATTTGTTAGAAAACAGATTCTTGAAAATTTTTATTAACGTAACGAGTTGGTACAATCTCCCGGAATAGGAACTAAATGATGAACAGACTCTTTATTAAACATAAGAGATAAACAGAGACTAGACGATCACTTAACAAACTACCAAACGATCATTTACAAAATACTATATGATCGCTTAAAGTCTTTACACGATCACTGAGTAACACTAGACGATCGCCTACAAATACTCCGCGATCGCTTACAAGGAACTACATGATCGCTTACAAAACATTACATGATCGCCAACCAAATGCTAGGATCGCCAACCAAATGCTACATGATTGTTGAGCTCTGCTATACGATCGCTTAGTAGAAGTAGACGATGTGCGACACACTACGATGAACTCTCCATGATAAAGACTTATGAACTCCCACTCTCGAGAGCCCTTCTTCCTTCCTCCTGATATTCAAACTTCACTATCCTCTCTTTCCGTGTCTTTCTTCTTTAAACCTCCACCTCTCCCAACAGAATTGGAAGTCGTTCTTAACTGATTCAACTGTATTTCCTCTATTCTTTCTTTCTTGATATTGCCACATAATTGGAGACCTATTAGCATTCTTTATTATTTGTCCAGAGAATAGTGAGAAAACCAAGTGGCGGTATCCTCTATTCGTGACTTGTTTGCTCATGAGAGGCGTTTTCCTGTTCAAGAGAGATTTGCATTCATGTTGTTCAATTTCGATGAGAGGAATTACGAGAAGAAAAGTCTTCAAGGGTTAGTTCTTCTCATCTTTTTCTCCTTAGAAACATGTTGTAATTTATAAATGTTTATTATATTATTCTATATTTTCTATGTCGCTTCAAGTTGTTCAAATTGAATTACATTGGCACATACGTTCACACGCTTCCGCTATGAAATTTCATTCATTCATATTAAACCCTATTCATTTCCCTCTAGTTTGTCATATCAATCCTACACTTTACTAATTCGTTTTCAAGAGGAAGGGCAAATATAACCTATCTCTATTGTCGGATCACAAAATCGACGGTATCAACAACCTTTTCCATAGGTAAACAAACCTAAAACATTTTCCAATCTTTCATTTTGTGCATTCACTGCTCTGCACATATTTTTCCACTCTTTTGGGTATGAACGGAAGTGATGAACCAACATTTTTCGATATGACATATAGAGAGTTTCTTATTTTTTCAAATATAAATAAATATTTACCTACTTATTATTTAAAATATAGGAATACGATTATGTTTTTAAACTAATTATGATCTTTAGGGAAATTAAATAAAACTTTTATATACAAAATATTATCCTTACTTTTTAGGATTCTAAAATAGAAATTGATTATACCTCTATTTATAACTGACTTTTAACTCATAAATTTTGAAATGAATCAAACATTCAAATGCATTCGAAGAAAGACTAAAATTATGAAAAAAGAGAAAATTGAAGGAAGAACTAAAGTTGGTGAAAATTAAGAGCTACTGGAATAACGGGGAAAAAAAAAACAAGTAAGCAAATGGACTGTCCCTTCATTCCTGCTAACTCATGATTTGAATACATATATTGCATTCATAAGGTTGGGAGAAGGATCTGACTATTCATTATTCGAATACAGTGTATTTCCACAACTCGAACCATGCTCAACAACCACACATATATCATTTTGGGGGCAGACAGATAAAATCGAATCAATCGCAAAATTCTTATCTTCAACAATCCTAATGAGATTATAATTGTTGGAACCATCTTGGTACATTATCAACTGTGATATAGTTAGATTGCTTTAGGAAAAAAGCTTACCTTGAATATGTTTCACAAATTGTTGAAATGATGAGTTTGACGAAATATACACCTTAACAACCTAAAAATCATGATAATGAGAACTCTAATCCCATATACCATCAAACATAAACCTAATTCACTTTAAAACGTAAAAATAGTAACTAGGGAAGAAAGCACGATAAAGCAAAATTAAATTAAAAATTTATGAGTCAATAGTAAACACTTTTTTAAAAATACTGATTAAGAAAGATTTAAGTTGATTTAAATATGACAATAATAGATATAAAATTCGAAATTAATAGTACATAATTCGAAAACTTTGAAAACACGAAAAAGATAAAATTAATTTGACAAGGATGCGTACAAAATGATGAAAAATATATGTAGACAGAGTCAAATCTGGTAACAAATATTTAAAAATATAAAAAATGTGTTTGAAAAAGTAAAATTAAAAATTAGTTTGAATAAATCAAATACGATATTAGAATTTAAATTTATATTTGGAGAAAAATGAGTAAATTTTCGTTAATCATTATTAATTAAAAAAATAGTTACATAGAATATTATTTACCAATATAAAATAAATTTTAAATTCAAATTGGTGAGAAAAATTAGAAAGGAGCCATTAATTGTTATTTTATTGAATTAATTAGATTGCAATTTGATAACAGAAGCCCAACCAATTATATTGTATCATAACTATATATTTAATTCAACTTCAACAATTACGATACAATTTTAAGAACACGAATTATAAAACAAACGACCACACTAAGAGCAAAACAAAAACTTCAAAAATATCCTATACATGATCTACATATAATTTGCTAAAAATCATATTATTTTCTAGTTTTGATATTTTTCCAAACGGAACATAAATCGTGCCTACATATTCCAATTCCAATTTTTTTTTTTCCAACAATTTAGGTTGTAAAGTGCCCAAAGTAAGAACATTCGAAAGTACTGGGCCCAATACCGAGCCCAATAAACCAGCCCATTTATATGATACCAAAAACTTTCATAAACCCCTAATCTTCTCTACAAACTTCCTCTCTTCTCTGTCCTACCGCCGCCGCTATCTCTCAATCTCTGGTAAGCTTCTCTCTCTCTCTCTAAATCTCCGGCAAGCAATTCTAGCTCTCCTCCCGCATGTTCATTGTTATCCGCTTCTTTTCGTTCACAGATACACAGATCGTCTCATTTTACCCCCCTGTTCTCATATTTCCATCTCGAAGTTGTTTTTTTAATTATCATAACAGAAACTCGGAACTGATTAGTGGTTTACTCTATAAGTCTTTGTTCTTGATTCAGACTGGCTGTTATAGGGTTCCTTATATTCATTTTATCTGATTATTTATTTATTTATTTTTTTTTGCAGTTTTTTCTTGCAACGGGGAGGAAGAACTTCTAATCAAGAAGAAAAATGTCAGCGTGAGTGGAAATTTGTTTATGACTATGGCTAACTTCCTTGTTAATTGCCATTTTTTTTTTGCGATATATTTGGTCGTGTTCTCATTATCATGGAAATTTACGATGCCTTCGTTTTGTTAGAAGTAGAATCTGCTGCTTTTAGTTGACTATTCGAGAATGTTTGCTATTTTTCATAATGAATAAGATACGTGTTGGAAGTTTGATTGGTGAAGGCGATAAAGGAATCAATCTTGAAGACTTGAGATGCAAATTAAATGTTTTGGTTATTGGTCATATAAAATGTAGAGTTTGAAGTACAAAATGTGATGTAAACGATGATCTGTAATAGTTCTTTGTATGGGATTAATAGTTGCTGGGGAGTCAAGATGCTTATATTACACGTTCAGCGGTGAACTACTATTGAATTTGAGGCTTTTGATGGGTAGTGTCATGAGATTTGCGTCATTGAATATGCAATTGCCTTCCATTGTTGACAAAAGCATGTCATAGAGGGGTGTTGTATTCCCTTTTGACTTGATTTCTTTTGCAGTGATGAAGTTGCAGTTGTGGCTGAGGCTCCTGTCCCAGCTCTAGGTGAGCCGATGGACATTGAGACTGCTTTGCAACTTGTTCTTAGAAAATCGTTGGCTCACGGTGGGCTTGTTCGAGGCCTTCATGAGAGTGCTAAAGCTATTGAGAAGCATGCTGCTCAGCTCTGTGTCTTGGGAGAAGACTGCAACCAGCCAGATTATGTTAAACTTGTCAAAGCTCTTTGTGCGGAGCACAACGTTAACTTGATGACAGTCCCAAGTGCAAAAACCCTTGGGGAGTGGGCCGGTGTAAGCGTTCAATCTTTATTTAAACACATTTTTTTTAACATTCAATCTACAGTAAAATGGTTTACATTTTGCTCTCCTTTTGTTGATATCTGGCCCCATTATGCACTGTATTATACTCATTGTACCAAGATTGATACCTGTCAATATTTAGCTACTGTTTTACATGTTCTGATATGCAAGGATATAAACAAAATGTATATATGCAAAATCCAGAGAATTTGTTTGATCCTCACTTGAAGTGAACTGCCAACACTACCATGAAAAATTTGTTTTTGCCTTTTAGTTCTAATATTTGCTTTCTTGCACCATCAGTTTGAGTTTGATATAACGGTGCAATTAATATACATTTACCTATATTACTAGCAAAAGCTTATGTGAGTTCAGAATAAGTCATTTTTTTTTTTCATATTTGGTCTAATGCAGCTATGCAAAATTGATTCCGAAGGAAAGGCTAGGAAAGTTGTTGGTTGCTCTTGTGTTGTAGTTAAGGTAACATATATATGTCCATTCACTTCCATAGCAAATATCCTGTTCCTTCTCTTATTAAACAATCTGTTTACTTGAATTTTTTTATGTGTTATCCCCAGGACTTTGGGGAAGATCACGAGGCGCTTCACATCGTCCAGAAGCATGTGAGTTCAAATTGATTATCGAAATGGTGTCTGTCGAGACTACAGTTGTTGGTCTCACTTAGAAAGTTTTTGATCGTTAGTTATGTTTAGATTTGGTGCACCGTTGTTGCTTAACACCTTCACCCCTATAATGTGTTTTTCTTTGTTGATTGATTGGAAAGACTAGTTTTTATCTTCTGAGTCCATTGATGTGGAGCTCATTATCATTCCGGCCAACAGAACAATTTATTCATCAAGAGTCTCCTTGCCCATGGGAAAAGTGGAATATTTATCATCTTTCTTGCTGAATTCATATTTAGATTTATCTACTTCCATTCTATTATTGTGGGTGATTTCTAATTTGTTTCAAAATGGCAATTATGCCCTCATTTGAAGATCAAGGTCTATCGTTTTGCTGTTGAAAGGAGGGTGGGAACTTGCAGACAAGGCCATCTTTGAAAATTTAATATTGATACAAGTTTTGAAGTCCGTTTAGACTGACTTTCTGAATGTTTTAAAAAGGCGTTTTTTAAGTGAACAAAAAGTATTTTTAAGTGCTTAGAATGTGAATCCAAATATGCTTCTAATAAGTTGACAGTTGGAAGTTACAGTCGGATGGTCTACTTGTGTTGTGAGATACCTGGCTTTGTTGAATAGAATTCAACTACATTGGAATGGATGGTACAAAGTCCTCCAGTTTTTCATATTTTTGGAGAAATGCGGCGTGTTCGAATTCTTATCCCTTTTATGCGAGAAAGGGGGACCAAGGAGGAGTCCTTGACCTGCAACATCTCGAGGTGGATTTATTCAATCACATAGTTTGTACTCCTAGAATATGGCAACTTTTCTGTTGACCTAACTTTCAAGTGAGCGGACCTACTTGAAGGAAAAAAGGAGGTTGGGGTATATTTTGAAATTATCATTTTAAAAAGCAATTTGAATTTGCATGAAGAAATCAAGTGACAAATAATTTAGTTGAATTTCTTTTTTCTCATATAAAAATGGTTTTTAATAATTGAAACCCAACAAAAAGTAAAACAAGCGACTTTAGAGTTAATTTTTAGTACAAAAACGAGCTTACAAAATGGTAATAAAGTTAAATTTTAAGCAATCGAGCCGGTTCGTACTTTGCAATATTTGAAGAGATAAGATGACAAACAAATGATGTCATATCAATTAAATTATAAGAATGAAACCAGTGCTTATTTATGGACATGAAGTTTTCAAGAAAAAAAATATAAATCATACTCATTTTAGTTAAGTGGGAAACATGAAAATGGATTCGGAACAAATATGTTAAAGAACATGCCTCGAATTTAGAAGCAATTTCAGTATTTGATGCTAAAAAAGACGACAAAAAGACATTTCGACTGTTATAAACTCAAAATTATAATGAAAATTGTTCCTTTTTGACGAATAATGATAATTTGAACGTGACCACACTCAAATTCAACCATGGCTTAGTAATCTGCGCCAAAAACCAAAGCAAAAAGGGCGCCAAGGGGAAAGCGAACGAGCAAGAAACGAGGGAAAAAAAAATGAACTTTTTTGCAAAACCCACAGTATCTATCGGATTTGAAGCTCAAAGAATGAACTAGAATTGATTCAAAGGGCGAAATCCGAAACTGCCCATTTCTCTGCATGCCCAACACTTTGCTCGAAACACCCTTTGAAGAAGAAGACATAGCTCTGTATTTGGTGGTATGACTCGATTTCTTTGCCTGAATTGAGATTCTCCTTCTAAGCTTTTGGATATGAACTTGTCTGAGAAAGAGCTCGAAGAGCAGCTTAAGGAGATTGGGAGTGAGCTTTCAAATCCCCCTTCTTCCATTGATGCGCTTCTCAAAGCTCTTGATGTAAGAATGTGTTTTTATATTTTTTCTTTTCTTATCCATTGCATAGCTTTTTATATCTCTTATTGTGCATAATTTCGTTCTGGGGTTTGGTTAATTTTCAAGAATTTCAAATGGTTTATGGCTTTTCTTCATGATACGAACTGTCTTCTCATATCTATTGATGGGCTGATAGGGATTGGGGTACAAATTATTACGCATTTTTCACTTGCGCCCATAACAATTTATGATTTGAAGGTCTTTTGCAATTTATTTAGTTTTGAACAAGGAATAGGAAATACACGATGATAGAAATATTCCAAAGATAGTTATCCCCCCTTAGGGATTCATGATAGGTGTGGTGTACCTTCTCATAATGTTTATTCACGACATAGATTACTGGCCATTGTGCCTCCACCCAATTTTTTTAATGTTTTTTCAGATGAAGGGCAAGTCTAATATACTTTTTGGCATGGCGAAAATTTCCTTTACTCAACAAGAAACATTTTCCAAAGTTTTCATGGTATTCGGATATGTAGTCAATTTGGTCCTGAGAAATCTAAAATTGTTGTTTAAGAAAGCATTTTATTAGCGTTTCTTCCAAAAGGGTTTGTTCTTTATTGTTCATGATGATGATAATACGTTTGAAGAACCACACTCCCTTTCTTCCTCTAGGACTTGGTTTTTTGAAGCATTTCTGTTCCCCATTGGGGTTATTAGTCTAATAATGTTAATTCTGTCCTTAATACTAGTTTTTAGTCGATATCACAAAAGCTGTCCTCTTTTGCAATTTTTATTCAGAAAGCGGAGTGTCTTTTAACAAATGTGGAGCAATCGCCAACGAGATCTATGCGAGATGCACTCCTGCCCTTAATGAAGGTGTTAATTTCGGATAAGCTTTTGAAGCATTCAGAAGAGGATGTGAAGGTTACAGTAACATCCTGCATTACTGAAATAACAAGAATAACTGCGCCAGATGCCCCTTATGATGATGAAAAAATGAAGGTATCTGTTAAGTTGCTCATTCTTGAAATGCATGTTCCGTGTGTGTTTTTTTAGTTATTTATTTATTTTTTTTCCACTTTTACTGGTGCAGGTGATCTTTCAATTGACTTTAGAAGCTTTTAGAAAGTTGTCAAATGTATCTGGTCGTTGTTATACAAAGGCTTTATCCATTCTTGATGCTGTTGCGAAGGTCCGTTTGTGCTTGGTGATGCTGGATCTGGAGTGTGATACTTTGATTCTTCAGATGTTCCAGGACTTCCTAGAACTCATTAGGTAAAGGTCATAAAAATGGTTGATGTTTAGAATATTATACCACAGTTATCCAAATTTATTCTTCAATTAGTTTCCTGGCACTTTATGAAATTCTCTTTTCATGCTCTGATAGTGATAACTTTTTTGGGAATTACCTGTTGAAACTGTAGTTTTCTTTTCAAGCAAACCTGTCTTAAAAGCTTTCAAAAGCATTTGGTTACTCTTTTCATGTGATTATTATCATTTTTTGGGTAGAAACTGAATTTTCATGGAACAAAATTGAATATACATACACAAAAAAAAGACCTAAAAACTACAGACTGGGACTCCAATCCAAATAAAAGAAAAACTAAGATTATAGATACACAATCCTAGTAACTGAAGAGCCAACTCTCCACAAAATAACCAAAACATCAGCTTGCCCCAAAAAAAATTGTCCTCCTGAAAAGGTGAGCGTAGGAGCACCTCCTCAATAATAGCATAGCCATCTCTTTTCTGGGTTAAGCACAAATTGTGAGTGTCTCCAACCAACAACACCTCCTCAATAATAGCATAACCATCTCAATTCTGTTTTAAGCACAAATCGAATGTCTCCAACCAACAACACCAAAGGGACCGGACAAACTAATAGCTTCTCAACAAATGATGCAAATCCTCAGTCTGATGACAACAAAGAATTCACCATTGCAAAAACAAAACAAGGAAAGAGTGTCTCCGAACCTGATCTGAAGTGCATACAAAAAACTTTTAACTTTCAAGATGGAGGAGAAAGTAGAGGCGGTTTGGGGCGAGGAAGAGATAGACAACACGTGAAAGAGTATCTCTGAACCTGATTCGAAGTGTTAAGTCTCCCATTGTAAACCCTGCCATACAAGAAACTTTAACCTTCAAGATGGAGGAGAAAGTAGAGGTGGTTTGGGGGCAAGGAAGGGACAGACAACACGTGATATAAGGGACTACTTGAGAAACCCCTAGAGGCATATGGAATCCAAAACCTAGAATCCCTTTTCCCTTGAAGCACCTAGTGATTATTTTAAAAAAAAATGCAAATTGACAACATTTAGCGCCTCTCTATTCGAAAACGGCGCTTGAAGCCTAATGACAAGGAGGAGGAGGAATTAGAGGTCGGTAATATAGAAGCTACAAAATGAAACCTCTTACTTGAACGATCGAATAAGCAAGGGAACAACTGCTGAAGAGGCTTATCTTTCACCCACCAATCCTCCCAAAAACTTGCGCTCATGCGCTCCTCAACAGAACATCTAATAAACGGGGTAAAAAATTGGAAGCCAAAGGCACTCACTTTCCAGAGGTTTTTATTAGGCCCTTTGGTACCAGTATCTGCTGCCCACTCAAAAGAGTGCGTGCAATACCAACTCACGACTAGTGCCACAAAGCGTTTGACTCCATGAAGAACTGCCACAACCATTTAGCCAACAAATCCTCATTATGTAATCTTTAAGCTACCAATCCCTAAGCCTCCCAACTCCATTGGCTTAACTGCCACCTCCCAGTTAACTAGACGGGACCCTCCCTCCTCATCAACCCCGTCCCATAAAAAATTTATGATCACTTTCTAAATGCACTTACACATAAAAATTGGAATTTTGATGAGAGTTCAGAAATAACTGGGAATCTCACTCAACACTCTTCATCAAGAGTGAGCATTCCCCTTTAGAGAATAAGACCCTTCTCCAAGCAAACAATTGTTTTTGGATCTTATCCAAAACACTTGGCTCCTCAGGTTACCTTGTGATTGAAGCCCAAGATAAGAGGAAGGAAGCTGACCCACCTTACAACCTACCAAGGAGGCCCAAGAATTTTGCTTAGAACAACACCACTAGGCCAAATAAAAACTTCTTCTACTATTAATCTTAAGATAAATAAAAATACCATTAAGGTTCGCAAAGGAACTTAACTATCAAGAAACCATTAGGCCCTCGACAAATTCCTCCTCAAATCCACCAATCACTCTAACCCTTTCCACGATCTCAACTTTCCTCGTCTTGATATCTCTAAGAACTGTAAGATTCCAATCCTTTAAAATGCCTTTAAGGGCTCATAGTTTCCTCAAGAAGCAGAAACTCTCCCACTCCCCATCAACTCTCACACCCCACCATGAGGAAATGGATGCCTTACAGTCAGGGCGGGACAACCACATATTCTTGAACCTAAATGGATTGGTCCCCAAGAAATTCTTCTAGAGATCAGGCTTGGAGGCCAATGATTGGAGGTAAATCTCGGGTCCAAGGCTTGTATATTCTTGAACCTAAAAAAATTTAACCTCCAAGAAATCCTTCCAGAGTTCAGATGAAGAGGGCAATGATCGAAGGTAAATCTCGGGCCCAAGACTTGTATAGGACTCAGAAAAAACTCTACCCATCCCATCGATAGCAAGAACCTGTCTAACTGATGACTTACCACCCCCTCTCTTCCGTCCAACCAAACGACTTCTTCATGTTCTTGTTTGCATTCAGGGATTGCCCTCAATATTGATGATTTGAGATCTTGCCAGCTCGTTTATACAAAACACTGCAAACCAAAGCTATGTGACAGTTTTGAAATGTGTCCTAAAACTCAGCTTATGCTGTTCTATTTGGTAAGAACTTTTTATGAATATAGACATTACTGACCTCACAAGCATGGTTTCAGTACCATGCAAGATATTGTAGACTCGACATTTATATTGGTAAAGTAAATGCGAGATCTTAAATCAGCTTTAGATATCGATGGAATTTGGAAAGTTTGGATTAGATCTTTATTGATGTGTTGACTGAAGATGATTTCTTAGGCATTTGATTTATCAAATTGATAATAATTTGAGATTAGTAAAGGGTTCTCTACAAATATATGAATGTATTGGCGTAGTGATTAAGAGAGGAGTATCATTTTGATTTGGTTAGATTGCACTGATCTTGATGTTATATTTCTTCTTTTAAGCTCTATTTTCTTCTTCTAATCTTGATTTATTTTCTCCAAATTCTAAGGTCCAACCATCCAACTGCTGTTTTTTCAGCCATGGAAGCGATTATGACTAATGTCTTAGATGAAAGTGAAGAAATCTCCCCAGATCTTCTCAGGCCTATTTTAGCTAGCGTCAGGAAGGAAAATCAGGTATTATTATTATATTTTTAATATCTTGATCTCCCTTGTTTGTTAGTCCCAACCTTATTTCTTTTATATTATCATCAATTAATTGGTTTGCCCATTATTATAGGAAGCAGCTTCTATTTCATGGAAACTGGGAGAAAAGGTTATGTCCAACTGTGCTACTAAGCTCCAGCCCTATCTTATGGGTGCAGTTCAGTCTCTTGGTGCTTCTTTGGATGACTATGATCCCATAGTTATGTCTATATGCCAAAATGGAACTGATGCTGCGGATCATTTGGTGAGTTGTACTGACTAATCCAGAAAGTTCTTGATTTCATATGGATCTGAATTGGTGCTATTTAGAACTGTCGTATACAGATAACTGCATCATAAAGTTAATACATTTGTTTGAGAATCTATAGTTACTTGGCACAGTCTTGTGCGAAAGGGCATCAGGCTCCAAGGATAAATGCCACAGACTATTTTGTTCAAAGAGCCACGTTCTTAAGGGATAAATTACCAATCCCTGATCTGCTTTCTTGTTTTAGAAGCAGACTCTCGTTTAACCAGCTGAGGATCACCACCATGAGCTCACCTCTTCTCATTAAAAGTCCTGGCGTAATAGATTTCTTATTCATTTTTTAACCTAGAAACATTAAGATATGTCAAAATGTCTCTGTCAATTGATTCAAGACTGCAATGATAATAATCTAAACATTCTGAAAATGGACCAAATATTTGGCAATGACTGCCATGAATTCATCTTTGTTTATTTTCATTTGTTAATTAAAAAGCAAACATTGAAATGGTGGTTTAATGAGTAACAATTTTCATCATTTGATGGATCAAGTATGCAGCAGTACATCAAACAGCCTCTCTCACATTTCCTTTTGAGAATTTATTTCCCTAGGTCTCATAAGTAACCCCATGTCTTAACCTAAATATATTCATTCCTCTTCAGTCTTCATATTGTCTTTGAAGCTGACTAACTAAACTTTGGTCTTTATGAGATGATCCTTTATGAAACTAATTATTCGTGGAATTTAACAATGGTAGAGAAGTGCAATGTAATTTCTTGCCTTTTTCTTCCCTATTAAAATCTTCCAGATTGCCAAGATTATGCTGCTAATGAAGTTTTATCAATTATTTGCCATTTAACTGTTTGGAGCTTGAGAAGGGAGAAAGAATGTAATAGCTGAGATATTTTATCTGCGTATACGTTGTCAAGGTTTAGTTAATAATACATCAGAACTCCCTTTCCATTTATTTAAACATGGTATTTTTAACTATATGAACCCGAGGTCCCCACCCTTCTTTATCTTTTGGTTTTGAGATGAACTTAGGAAGGATTGGTACGAAAGGGAAAAGTGCATCTTTGGCCATTAAGACGAACTGAAATAGTGTTATCTGATACAACAGAACTATATTGCTCTGTGATTTGGTTCCTCTTTTCTGACATTTGATTGAATGCTTTAGGAAAATGAAAATATCGAAGAGAAGGGGATGAATTCGAACGAGCCAATGCTGGTATGTGTCTATGTCTATATGTCAAACAATCCTTGCCACAACCCCAACCCCCCCCCCCCCCCCAAAAAAAAAAAAAAAAAAAAAATCACAAACTTGTATATATTCCTGCTGCTAAATAGGTGACACAGACGCATACACCAGATGCAAGTATTGAAGAGAATCCTCGAACTGATGCTGCTTCTGAATCGTTGATATCCCATGGTACAGTTGCAGCGGGGAATGACAACAGACTGAAGGCATCCTCAAGAAAATCACAGAAATGTAGTGAACAGTCAAAAATGACAGAAACCAAAATACCTGACAGTGTAGAATCTATGAAGGCAGAGGACACATTAGACTCTGTACCAAAGAAACGAGGCAGAAAACCCAACTCCTTAATGAATCCAGATGAAGGCTATGATCATTATTGGATCGGAAAAGGACGGGAAAGGTCCAGGCTATCCAATCGCAAAAAGTCCAATGACCAAGAAACTAAATTTTCTCCTGTAAGCCTTAGTGTAGAAAAGGTTTCTTTGCCAACAGAGGTAGAAAAGGAGTCTTCTGGACATGCTGCAGAAAAACACATAGAGTCTGAAGATGAAGTGGTAAATGAGAACGTGAAAAAGATGGATGAAACAACTCAGGTGAGGTCAAGGAAATCTAAAGCTGGTAAGTCTAGGAAGGATAAATCAACTGAATTTTCTCCTTTAGGCCCAAGAGTTGAAAAGGCTTCTTTGCCAACAGAGGAAAAAAAGGAGTCTCCTGCACATGCTGAAGTGAAACATATGCAATCTGAAGATGAAGTGGTAAATGAGAATATGAAAAAGATGGAAGAAAAAGTTCGGGTGAGGTCAAGGAAATCTAGTAAGTCTAGGCAGGATGAAGCAACTAAATTTTCTTCTGTAAGCCCAAAAGTAAAAAAGGCTCCTTTGTCAACAGAGGTAGGAAAGGAGTCTTCTTCCCATACTGAAGAGAGACGTATACAAGTTGACGATGAAGTGGTAAATGAGAATATGGAGACGATGGTAGAAAAAGCTCAGGCGAGGTCAAGGAAATCTACAGTTGGCAAGTCTAGGAAGGATAAGGCAACTAAATTTTCTTCTGTGAGCCCAAGAGTACAAAAGGATTCTTTGACAACAGAGGTAGAAAAGGAGTCTTCTGCACATGCTGAAGAGAAACCTCTTCAATTGGAAGATGAAGTGGTAAACGATCACATGAAAATGATGGAAGAAAAAGCTCAGGCGAGGTCAAAGAAATCTACAGTTGGTAAGTCTAGGAAGGATAAGGCAACTAAATTTTCTTCTGTAGGCCCTAGAGTACAAAGGGATTCTTTGACAACAGAAGTAGAGAAGGAGTCTTCTGCACATGCTGAAGAGAAATCTGTACAATCGGAAGATGAAGTGGTAAATGAGCACATGAAAATGATGGAAGAAAAAGCTCAGGCAAGGTCAAAGAAATCTAAAGTTGGTAAGTCTAAGAAGGATAAAGCAATCCATGATCCTGGATGTGTTGTTTCAGAAGAGAAAGTATCTGTTCCCTCTGATTACAAAGAAAAACGGTCAGTGCATTTGGTTATGAAGTTGAGAGTGAAGAGCACCAATGGGGATGGGTCAGTAGTCCAAAAAGATGTTATAGTGAAATCCATCGATACTAATATGGATAAGAACATTCATAAACCATCAACCTGTGAGGTACACCAAATGTTCTTCCTTCCTTACTCATCACTTAACCACATGTTGAACTTGAAGTACATATTTAATAAAAACTCTCCTTTACTCTTCTGTTCCACTACCTTATGGCGTCTCTCCACATTCTGAATAGGTAAAAGATTCCAAATCTGCCAAGTTAGATGGTGATGATTACTTGGAAGAAACCCCCCAGGCAAAAGCTACAAGGAAGCATGCCATTGTGGAAAAAGAGGTAAGACTTTTATAATCTTCCTTTGTCCACTTCCATAACTATGACACTCACATGCTTTGAGGGTACTTTCTTGAGACATTTCTGTCTCTGTTTATTTTCATATAACATCGTCACTGAGGTACATGTGAGAATTTGATTGAAGTATCAGTCTTGGAAGCTAAAGTCATAGGCTGTTATTTGGGCATTGCTATTATATCACATAGATAAGTGGATTATACTTTGTAGTATGTTAACCTTTTACACATACAAAGAAAATCCTGATTCCTCAATCAGATGGATATCCTTTTTTTTTTAAAGATATATTTTTGTGGCTTCTGCTAACTTGTATTATTTAAGTTCATTTCAGGTAATGGGCATATCAAGTGCTGGAGAGGAATTGGTTGGTAGGAGAATAAAGGTTTGGTGGCCCCTGGACAGGATGTGAGTACTTTATGAACTTGCTGATTGGACATTTTATACATCAGTAACTCTTTATTTATTTCTCTATTTCTATCAATTTTTTTTTACTTGCTCTGTTAAAGTAACCAAACTAAACCCTCGAGATTTTATTACCAACTTGAAAATGAAATGTTTAGGAATAATTACTTGCATGCTGAGCTGAATGAGTACTGAGGACAGGACACCATAGTTGTGCTTTATGTGGCAAAATTAACAGCATTCCTCAAGAGGTCTTGCAATTTTCCATGTTTATAGGAGAATGGTGTTATGATGTATTTTTCAGTGCTTATTATAGGTGAGAGTCGTGTGTCATGATGGTGCACGGTCCAAGACAGTTGACATATCGGAAAAATATAGCAATCAATTATTATCTTTGTCCTCATCTTTCTTTGTGGCTGAATTGGCGGCTCTGATATGCTTTAGTGGATATAGGCATTGTTGAACCACTCTTAACAATGCCTATAAGCATTATCTCGTCCTTAAGAAGGGAAACTTAAACAAAAATTTAGCCACTTGGGCTACAATTGATCATGGCCTAAAATATCATGTATCCAGTGAAGTCTGGATAGTCACATCATCGACTCGTTGAATAGTTGCATTACATAACTTTTAATTGATGATAAGTAGCAGAAGAACGTTTGTTTTTAGCATATACTAGGACCCAGTTTACAATAAACGTACAATAAAAGAAGAGCACCTGCCTTCTGTTAATATGTAAAGAAAGGCGAAAAAGGGAACTGACTTCAAGAGATGGTTAGTGGGAGGGGACAACTGTATGAGAAAGGCCAGAGAGAGATAGAAAGAATGGCTCTCTAATTGTCTGGGTGTTTTGTGTATCGTCTCTGGTTCTTATGTTCTAGAGGAATATCAGAAGAATTAGTGGGGGATGCTTGCACAATAGATGCTACACAATTAGGTTTCTATATAACAACAAACCTGATAGATACAAACTTTAAAGTCTTATTTTTTTTTGGTTTTCCAGGTTTTATGAAGGCGTTGTTCGTAGCTTTGATCCTGTCAAGAAAAAGCACAAGGCAAGATGACCCTAGCCTGCCCCAAACCATTTATTTCTATTCTGAGTGTATGCTTTTGCCAATTTTGTAACCAGTTCATATTATGAACAGCTTCACTTCACATATGACCACGCCTTTGGTTCAGTAACCAGTCATTCCTTCTCTTCTCATAGCCTCAATCCCTTGACCATTCTGCTTTCTGCCCCTCCTTTGTTCTTGTAATGACAACTTGGACAAAATCATTCCTTGCTGATGCAGCAATCATTGGATGATACTCAGATGAACTGAACCATCCATTCTGACATCTCAATAAAGGCTACCTTCCTTTTCTCTTCCATTATTTATGCTTTTTGTAGTTTCTGATATTTCCCCCCCTTTTTCTCTTTTATTTGTCAAGGTGTCATATGATGATGGTGATGAAGAAATATTAAACCTCAAAAAGCAACGATATGAGCTCATTGGTGCTGATCCTCTGCTAGTTGGAGTAGGTGTCTCACTTAAACTATTTTAGCATATTTTCCTGTGTTGATTATTGCCATTTTATATATGATTTCTGTTTTTGTTATTCTGATACAGGATGAGGAAATGGATGTCCCAAAATCTGAAGCTTCGTCTGATATGTAAGCTTCGTTCTTACAACCATAATTTGCTATGTGAAAATTTGTTTTTGTTTTTGTCATGCTAAAGCATTTGGAATCATGGAACCTGAAAATTAACTACTTGTTATTGTTAGCTAAGACACCTTCCGTGTTCAATGAATTGAAACTCCTGGAACCTTTCCTCTGATTTTTCATTAATGATTCGGATTAAGCTACTGTTCTTACATATATGGGTTTCTGGTCGTTAATTATTTTGATAACTAAACTACTAATATTTTTCATGCATTATATTAAAAAAACTCCTTTCTGTGCTTACCTATATTATGTTCCCCCTCCTTTTATATTGTTGTGACATGAGATTTTGTTTTAATTTAGAGTAGACTGAGAAAGAGAAAAAGGAAAAACATGTCAGAATCAGACAAGAAGGAAAAAACCAGTTCTTCAACCAGAAGGTTTCTTGTTTGCTTGCCAATTGTGTACTTTATTCATTTCACATTCTTATTTGGACTCCAAGTTCTATATAATTTTCATGGAATTACAGAGATAGAGCTTCAGCCAAGTGGAAATCTGAAGTTAAATCAGCAAAGTCGAGCGAGAAAGTTGCCAATAGTTCCATGCTCAAGAAGTCTGTTATCTCCGATGAATCAATGGATGATGCAGGGAGCGTCGATAATAGTACAAAAGGAAATGATAAAAAGCTCATAGACTTGATAAAAAACAGTAGACTAAAGATTAACTTAAAGTCCAAGCAGAATGCAGCAAGCAGGGAATAACATCCCGAGAAACAAAGAAGAACCTCTTGCCACCAAGAATTTAGCAGTATTAGAGGTACGAGAACTGCATACCATCGTTTTGCCAGTTAGGAAAGACCATAGGCCAGCTTAGTTCCTTTTCTTTTGTGTCTTTAGAAGTAGAAATGAAAAACAGTCTTTCATCTAACCAGTCTTGTAAACAGTAGAGCCACCATATATAAACCTCCCATGTGTAAATCAGTTGCTGAATGATAACAAAAGCAGATAGTTATTATGTCAAAGCTGCTCATCCTAACATGTGCAGATAATTTAAGTTTTAACAGTTGATCCATTGACATAGATCAGTCACTAGAATACGTAGGTTGTATACCGAAATTTCGAGCTTCCTCACTGTAACCTGTGGCTGTTTCGTAAATCTGTAGCTGTTGAAAGCCTAGCTTCTTACTCAACCTAGAATAATTATCTTTTTATAAGAAACTGAACTTTCATTCAAAAAAATGAAATTCTGAAACGAGCAACATACGTAGTTGCCATCATTTTCTTTGTTAGGTGGTGTTTTGACTTTCATTACACCGTGTTGTGTTTGTCAAGACTTCTGAGCATATAGATGTAAAAAAGTATTCAATCTTATTAAATTTGATTGGAAATTTTGGTTAATTGTAATGAATGGTTAACATTAGAAGCATATTAGAACAGACCCAACAAGAATTTGCTTAAGGGGGCAATAGCCCTTTATTGAATGGGACACTCTTCCACTATTTCTAAGTTGTTGGCTTTGTTTTGTGGAGCATGTTGCATTAATGTACTTCACCAATCCCTTTACCTAAATATTCTTTCTTTCAAAAGGTTTCTAAGGATGTTGGGACTTCATTATCAGTAGGGGTGTGAGAATAGTTGGTTCGAGTTGGTTTTCAACCAAATTAATTTAGTTGGCTCGTTTCGGTTGTTTTCAACGAACTATTGTACCCTGTAAGAAAGAAATGAAATTGAAGTTTTGTGAATCAAACAAGTAGTGATGAGTGATTAAAATGACTAAAATAGAATTCTCTTGCTATCACATATGCTTTAAATAAGAATTTTTTGCTCATATAAGGATAATTCAACGATAACTAAAAGTTGGAAGTTTAATAATTTAACAATCAAGTAAAAAGAAAATACTCAAACTTGACATTAAGATTACAGAACCTAGGTAAAAAAATATTCAACACAGCTACCAAAAATTTGCTCACAAGTGGCTACAAAATGTCAAAAAACTTAAGTTCTTAATTAATTGACCGTACCACTTCCATAAAGGTAAAGTATTATTTTGTTGAGTGCACTTTTAGTCTGTTCCATTCTTTATTCAATATTTAAACTTATAAATGTCTAATTTTCGCAGTAAATCTTAAAATTGATCTTATTCATGTGAATTCTTGCATGAAAATCATTTATTATTTATCTAATTTCAATAAATATTAACTTTAGAGGGTTAGATTTAAAATTTATTAAAAATACAAGGAATGAATTTAAAAATTTTTAGAGTATAAAGACTAAAAATTGGATAATTGAAAAGAAAAATATTATTCTAATCCTATATAATTTGGTTTGATTCATCCTATAAAAATTTATTTTTCCATCACTTCAAAATTTAAAACAAAAAGTTCATCTCATTTGATTATGATAATTAATTAGTAGATTGAAATGACTATAAAAGCTAAATAAGGTTAGGGTCAACTACCAAAACCCTTTTTAATAAATAAATAATAAATTATAAAATTTTCTCCTCCATTCGAAGTCACTGGCCAATATTTACTTTGGTCAAATTAAACTTTTTATTAGGGGTTGTTTGTTTTATAGCTCTTTAATATAAAATTTTAATATTAAAGGTCGAAAGATTTGAACACGTGACTTGTCGGGTTGAGGATATATGCTTCAACTAGTTCGTTTTTTGTTTTCTGAGAAAATATATACCTAAACTAATTAAACTATGTTCAAGTTATCAACATAAATATAATATTTAATTAATAGATATTTATTATTTTGCATATCCAAATACATATTTAATATCTCAAATATTAACTGCTAAATATTTAATATTTAATATTTAATATTTATACTCATCAGACAAAATATATGACCTAAATGAAATGATATTGTCAAAATGCTCAGCATAATTAATCTGACATAAAACATATGCTATCAAATATCAATCTCGACATTTGAGCATTTGAGAGAGAACGTATAATTAATGAAAAATGGAATGATCTATAATTTTCTAAATTTTCGAAAACATAGATGAAGAAGAAAAATATTGTAGATATAACATTTATGCGAGTTACGTGTAAGAACATGATCTACTACAATGCTAATCGTTCATCATTAAAACTCATTTAAAATATTGTCCATAAGAAATTATGTTTTAAAATACCTTTCACAACTGGGCAACGCGAGTATAACTCATCAACATAAAGTTTGTTCTACCGATCTCAAAATTAGAAGTTCGATTCCCATGTACTTTTCATAATAAATTAACCTTTAATTTCAAATGTTTTTTTTTTTTTTATAAAAAAAAAACCTTTAAATTTCGAAACCTATGTGGAGAAAAGTAATCATTCATTATTGTTTACTTCATTACATTACATTTATTTTAAATACATAATAGATTTTCTTTTTTAAAAAAGAGAAGGAAATTTAATAATACATAATTGAGTTGAAATCAATAATTTTGACTTTGAACACTTAATTTGAATTTGAAGGTTGTTCAGAACTACCAATAATCTATTTTCTTACTTAATTTTAAAATTTGCATCTGCTTTGATAAATTACTGTATTTTTATTAAGTTTTTGTTTAAGGAAAACTATATATATATATATATATATATATAGGTTTTTCTTATTATACTTTGATTAAAGATTTGAATATACAAACTTTGAGTAAGATGTGTTAATTAGAGATTCGTGCCAAAAAAAAAATTATATTGTTAAATAGTTGGTAATTAGTTGAATTTAATTCTTAAATGAAAAAAAGGTTTTCTCTTAATAGGGAATTTGAAATTTTCAAATACTTATTTAATAAATTACCTATCTATTTCTAAAAATATTATAAAAAGTCAACTAAATTTACGAATTAGAAATTATTATTTATTGTTTACACAATTCCAATTCTTCATTATAAAGTGAATTGAAGCTAACCCGATTAATTTTCTCAACAAAAAGTCGTATGCTTTATTACATAACATGGTTGTTATTGGGTTGATTTTTTACTTTTATTTTATTTTTTTCTAAAATTTTAAGCATGGTCTCATAAAATATTATAGGGCAAAAATATCTTTTTTTGACTCTCGATTTAAAAATAATACACATTTGTCTTTAAAATTTGAGTTTGATTTCAATTTAATCCTTAAGTTTTAAAATGTTATAATTTTACTCTTGATATTTGAGTTTTGTTTCGATTTGATCCTTAGGTTTCAAGATTTAGACTTTTAGTCCCTACTTTGCACTAAATACTAAATTTAGTATCTAGTGTTTAATGTCTATTAATTAATTAATAATAATTATGAAGTGTGGGTTTAAAATTATTTTTAATAGTGATAAAAAAATATAGTGAATTTAGTTAATTAAAATTCTTTTAAATTAATTAACAAATATGAACATGAAAGTCTGAAAGTGAGTATTTAGTGAAAATCAATGTAAGTGTTGAAATCTAGGGATTAAATTGAAAAATTAATCTCAATAGTAAAATTGTAAAATTTAGAAATCCAAAGACTAAATTGAAATCGAACTTAAAACTTAATGACTAAAAGTAAAATATTTTAAAATTTAGGGACTAAATACTAACTTACCCAAAATTTAGAGCCATGAGAGATATTTTTATAAAAAAGGAGCCCCAAACATATTTTCCAGTTTTCCCAATATAATGTCACTTTTTTATTATATTTTTCTTTGAAAGAAACCATGTTTAATTAATGTAATTGAATTAATTGTCCAAATTTTTAATAGCCAAAATTTATGCTAAATGTTGATAGGATTGAAAATCGGCTTGCCCATGGTAGACAGATTAAATAGATGAATACTGCTATTTTAATAGAAAAATTAGAAAAAACGAGTGGTTTCTAAAAATATTAGAGGCATTGTTTGCATGAGGTTTTCGAAAAAAAAACTTCGTCTCGTAAGATTTGAACTTTGTATTTATATCAATTTCAGTATAGAAAATATAATCTCTAATACAATAATTCTTTGATGCGATTAAAATAAACTTTAATATTTAAATTGGTTGATCTTCTTGGATGATTGACCTTCGAGCTTGTTGACCTTTTTCGATGATAACTTTTAGATATGTTGATCTTCTTGGATGATCGACTTTTGGGCTTGTTGATCTTCTTAGATGATTGGCCTTTGGGCTTGATGATCTTCTTGGATGATCGACTTTTGAGCTTGCCACCTATTCGACGATGCATTGACGCTTCTGATGTTATCTTGCAGTTGGCATTAGGATCTCGAGAGCAAAAGGAATGAATCTAGTGTACTTAGTAAAGGCAATCACAAACAAGAAAGCGGTTAGTCCTTATGCAATGCAACTAAGAACACAGGAAGGAAATCTACATCTACAAAGAAAGAGATGGCACCCGATCTCGGTCTCAGATGACGCGGTCAGAAGATTCGGAGGGTGAGCAGCCACCGGTTCTCACCCCCAATACTAGTACGGTCAGCACGACAACCTCGGAATCAGTAATACTTTTTTTGACTAGGTTAGAGAAGATAATGGGAAGACTAATCTAAGAAGTAGAAACCATATCCACCGGCATGTCTGCTTTGAGTGCAGTAATATGGCATGGATAGATACTACGCTTACGATTTCGGATCTCTCTTAATCTTATAGGTTCCATCTCACTCAATTCGGCTTCAAAGATTGATAAAAGCATGCGTTCTCTTTCATCTTCAGTTAGGGAAGGACCATCCCTATTTTGACCACCCGTATTGTTGCTGTCCATATAGACTTTGATGATCTTCTTGGATGATCGACTCATGGACTTGTTGATTTTCTTGATGATCGGCCTTTAGGCTTATTGATCTACTTGGATGATCAGCCTTTGGGCCCAATTAATTGGTTTTGGGTCTGATTTGAGCTTAGTTAGACTTTAATCCAAATAATAATATCAAATTAGACCAAATTAATTTTATCCGATTCAACGGTCATGATGAAAACACGTGGCGTCATCGGAATTTGGCTTCAACTTCAATTTATGACACACGTCAACTCTTAATTCATCCCAAATTTGACGATTTGGAATTTCGTCATTAATTTAGTAAATAACGTGGCAATTTGTGATTGGTCCAAAATTTCTCCTTCAAGATTTATGCACATATATAGATGGATAAATCTTGAAAAATATAAAGTTGTAATCGAAATTCAAACATATTTGTTCTTGAATTTGACCTCAATTGATGTGTTAGTCAAGCTATGAATTTAGTACATAAGTCTAACTTGAATTTGGGATAAAATTTGGAATATGTCCAAATTCTAATTTGAGATTTTACCCCATCTTGTTTTGAAAATATAGATAAGAACCTAAATTTAGATGAATTTGATATAAAATTTGGAATATGCCCAAATTTGAATTTTATATCCATTTGAGATTTTACCCTTAATTTAATTTGACTTGAGGATAAAAGTTTAAATTTAGATGGTTTAGATTTGGGATAGAATTTGAAATATGCCAAAATTTTAATTTGAGATTTTATTTACAATTTAATTGAATAATTTGATTTTGAATAAAATTTAGAATATGACCAAATTTTAATTTCCATAGTTTAAATTTGATTTTGAATAGAATTTAGAATATGCCCAAATTTTGATGTGAGATTTTATCTACCTATCCAAATTTTACTTGAAGATAAATTTGAGACGAAATCTACTAAAATCAAATTAAATAGGACCTTAATTTTTTTTTAATTAATTTGAAATTAGGATAAAATCAAATTAGGAAATCTAATAAAATCTAATAATTTATTTCAATTCTTTATTTAATTTAGATTTTCTAATTTGTCACGGAATTTGGGAGAACCTCTATAAATAGGACCTCAAACGCTTGCAGTATCCTAATCCCCTCCTCTTCTTCTAAACTTTTCTTTCTTTCTTTCTTTTTTTTTTCTATTTTGTTTTATTTTTTTCTTTTCCTTTTCCGTTTTTCCTTTTCTTTTCCTTTTCTTTTTCTTTTGTTTTTTTTTCTCTCTTTTTCTTTTTTCTACTTCTTTCTTTTTTTCCTATACCCATTTTTTACACTTAAACCCCATTTTTTTATTATTTACTTCTCACTCCTTCCTTCTTTTTTTAATCTTGGAGGATATCTTTTTCAAATTTACTAACTTGCCCCCATTGCCCCTTTTCTTTTTTCGGGTTTCTATAAGCATGACCTCAGTCCGCGACCTGAAGATTCTATCTTAAGTCCTTAAGGATCTTGACACTCTATTGGCTTTTATCTTAGTATATGACTTAAGGATTCCGTCGGCTTGGCTGTAGTCTTTGACTTGA
Organism: Benincasa hispida; assembly: GCF_027475165.1. Taxonomy (NCBI): domain Eukaryota; kingdom Viridiplantae; phylum Streptophyta; class Magnoliopsida; order Cucurbitales; family Cucurbitaceae; genus Benincasa; species Benincasa hispida. The sequence goes on from NC_143486.1 coordinate 11,054,582, forward strand.
AGATTTCGTCGGTTTCAAACTCATTGCTCTAGTGACTCTGATCTTAGCCCTCTATTGGTTTCGATCATAGTACGTGACCTGAGAATTATGTTGGTCCTAGCCCTAGTCTTTGATTTGAGTATTTCGTTGGTTTCAAACTTAGTGCTCTAACGACTCTGATCTCCACCCTTATTGGCTTCGATCTTCGTACGCGACCTAAGGATTCCGTCAGTCCCAGCCTTAGTCTTTAACTTGAGCATTCCTTCGGTTTCAAACTCAGTACTTTCACGGCTCTGATTTCCATCTTAGTATGAGACCTGGTGATTTCGTCGGTCCCAACCCCAGTCTTTGACTTGAGAATTTCATAGATTTCAAATTCAGTGCTTTAACGGCTATGATCTCCGCCCTCTATTGCTTCGATCTTAGTACGCGACCTGAGGATTCCGTTGATCCTAGCCTCGGTCTTTGACTTGAGCATTCCGTCGCATTCCGTCGATTTTCTAAACTCATTGCTCTAACGACTCTGATCTCTGCCTCCTATTGGCTTCGATTTTAGTGCGCAACCTGGGGATTCCGTCAGTCCAGCCGTCAGTCTTTAACTTGAGGCATTTCGTCGATTTCAAACTCAGTGCTCTAACGGCTCTGATCTCCGCCTCTTATTGGCTTCGATGGATTCCGTTAGTCCCAACCTCAGTCTTTGACTTGAGCATTTCATTCATTGGTTTTAAACTCAGTACTATAACGGCTCTGATCTCCGACCTATATTGACTTCGATCTCCATTTATTATAGAGAGAAGTTCATTTGATATGATTTTTTTTTTCATATTTTCAAATGGGGAGAGAAAATGCATTTATTTGTTAAAATTTTTTCCTTTATTTAATTTAATTGGATAGAGAAAATACATTTAATGATTTTTTTTCTATTTTCATTGGTTTCACGTTTCTTTTTTTGCGAATTCATGGTTATTTAAAATATGAACATTTTGTTAGGAATTTAAAACTATTATAACCAATATATGAAATATATCACAGTATATAAATTCAATGTTTGACATAAATCACCATATAACGCATTTATTATGGAGAGAGAACATACATTTATTATGATTTTTTTCCCTTTTCGATTGTAGAGATAAAATGCATTTGATATATTTTTTCCATTTTATTTTGGAGAGAGAAAATGACATATAATATGATTTTATTTTCCATTTCGTTTTTCACGTTGACTTTTGTTATTATGTGAAATATTTCATTATTTGTTCATCTGCACATGTAATATATTCCGTTGTTTATTTGTACATATCAATTTATTGAGTGTTTTTTTTATTACGGATTAATGGTTATTTTAAATATACCTTAGAACATTTTGACGGATTCATGATTATTTTAAATATACCTTAGAACATTTTGATAGATTCATGATTATTTTAAATATACCTTAGAACATTTTGACGGATTCATGATTATTTTAAATATACCTTAGAACATTTTGACGGATTCATGATTATTTTAAATATACCTTAGAATATTTTGTTAGGTATTTGAAAATATTCTAACCAATATATGAAATATACTACGGTTTATAAATTAAAGATTCATTCAATGCTTAACATAAATCATAGTATAAACCAATATATGAAATATATTACAGTATATAAATCTTCATAAATTTCATTTACTCCGCAGTATATATATCATAATAAAATAAAAGTCTAAATGAGAAAAAAAAACACTTGTTTATATAAAATAAATGAATACATATACCATAGTATATATCAAATTTCCTACCAAAGCTAAAAAAAAGTACATATATGTCACAATATATAATAAAATAGGAAAACAATAAAGTCCATATTCATATGGGAATTTATAATACATAACCCTTTATCTTCTTCTCTTCTTCTTCAGCCATGACCTCCACGGATCTCTCTCCCCATCGTTGTTGACCAGATTTGCTTGTCCCGCCGTGCCGTCAACCGAATATGCTCAATCTGTCACCATCGATTTGTCCCACGCTGTTCGCACCATCGATTTGTCCCAAGTCATTCGTGTCACCTCGTGTTGAGCCATCAATTCACCCCACATCGTTGTCTACCACCTACAACTCACATCACCGGAAGGAGAAAAGATAGGGAAGAGGAAGAAATGACGGTGAATTATGGGAGAGAGAATATATGAAATATATTATTGGAGGAGAGAGAACATATGCATGGGGGAGAGATAGTATGCATGGAGGAGAAAGAAATACATAAATAAATAAATTATATATATATATATAACGTAGGTGATGGCTAAGTAAAAATAAGGAGGCTAATAGTTTTTTTTTTGGTAAAAAAATAAAATATTCAAGACGCGTAATATGTGTCTTTTCTAAAAACATTTTAGGTAAAAACCCCTTTTACTGATTTTGTTTGGTTTAATTTTGTACGTAGTAAATATAAAAACTAACACTAAAAAGATCTACAAGATAGAGAAAAATCTTAGGTCTTGTTGGATAACTATTCTTATTATTGTTTGTTTTTTGTTGGTTACGTGTGAAAACAAGTCATGCATGTTTGGTAACTAGTTTTTCTTTTTTATTCTTAAAAAATATAAAATAAAATATATTGTTTGATGATTATCATTGATTTTTTTTTTTTTAAAAAAAAAATTGTTTCCTAAAGAGTTGAAGAGATAAAAAGGTGTGTAGAGAGGGAAAAATAAGTGGAGGCATAAAAATAAAATTTTAAATACACTGATTCAATTTCATTCAAGAGAAAAATTTAAAATAGATGATTTATAGAGATAAAAGAAAAATATCTCGTTGGAGATATCATAGAGAGGGAATGTTTGTTAGCATTCTTATATGAGAATATTAGTAAAAGAAATTTTGTAAGAGAAATTGATAATTTTAGATTGAGATTGAGCAAACCAATTCTAGAAATCTCTTTGAAATGCAAATGGATTTTGAAATAGGTTGATGAGTTCAAGAATTCACTAATAAGAAAACCGAAATCCAATAATAATTTTGTAAATAAGAATACTCGCAATCTGAAAAAATGAAAGCATCTTCGAAATCATAAAATAAATATTGATGTTGCTTGGCAATCGGATCTACCAAAAACAGAATTGAATGTCATTTTGAGAGACTCGGAAGGGTCTTTGAAAGTTGTACTTGTGACAAAATCAATGTATGTCACTTTCGATCTTCTTTTGACTAAAGTGCCTGTCATTTTTGAAGGAATACATCTGGTGATGAAACTTAGAAGTATCGTTAATTTCTTCATGCTCGTTCCAAGTTCGAAGTCCTCGATGTCGGCTCTTCGCCACCTGGGGCGATCTGATTCTATATAATCAATAAACCTAATTACAAAGGAAGATTCAATAATACATTAAGTTACATGATGGATTGAAGAAATCAAAGAGATCTCAAGAAGTTTCAAATTCATCACTTTTACCTTTTGCCGTCGTTTATGTAATAACGTACTTGATAGAGTAGGAAAATTTGCTAAATTAGATGAGCATGATGTTGTATGGCTTTCCTATTATCTTGATTGGATATTAAATTTAGCCACAGTGGCGTTTCAATAAAGAGAGATTATTATTTTTTTTTTTAAAAAAAAGTAAAAGATATGTTAGAGAAATAAAGATAACCTAGAAAAATAAAAAAAATTTGTACGAAGAGAAAGAAAGCTCAGATAGAAAATAAAATTTTGGGACAAAATTTATGTTGTGTTTGATTTAATTTTTAAGTGTTTAATTTTGGAAAAAAAATTAATTTTGGAATAAGTTAGTGTTCGACAACCACCCAAAATAGCTTTTAAAATAATAAAATAAATATACTCGAGAGAAACACTTGAAATTAACTTTTAGAAAAATGGTTTTTGAGTGTTTAATGGTTAATCTCTCCCTAAGTTGTATAATTCGTAGAATTACCAAAATGTCATTACAAGTAACTACTTCACTTCCACCATGTTGCCACTAGCCACCACTGCCTTCCGTCGGTCACCTTGAGCAACCACCACCAATAACCTACTATGGTGAAACTTTTGGCAACCATCTCTAAGGACCTTTAGTGTCAACCAATTCCAATGACAAACTTTGATCACTTTCGGCCACCACCATCAGCGGCAGGCCTATTAGAGGTTGCCTCCACCTACCACTACTAGTGGCCAACTTCGGTAGTCACCTTCAAGGGCCACCTTTAACCTCCACCTCTGACAACTAACTTCAACAATGGATGCCATCGAAGGCTGCCTTTGACTACCACCATTGATGGCCAACTCCGTACCACCATCGATGGCCAACTTTGTACCACCATCGATGTCCAACTCCGACGGCGACCACCAGGATTACCACCTCTTGCTAATAGCATTGAAAATGTGTTATCTTGTCCCGCTTAATTTAGGATTGTTCTAGGATTTTGTGTCTTTTGGTTATTTTATAGATTTCGAGTACAATAAAGGTAGAACCGAATATTAGTAATAGAATGGAGCTAAAGCTGACTAAAATGGAGTCAAATTGCTTCAATCCGGAAAGAAAAATGGAAAATTACAATGTTGCCCCTACCTTCACGGTGTTGTGCTTGATGCTGAAAAGGAAAATTGCTCGATTTCGTGAAAAGTACACAGCATCGCGACTCTGTCTTAGAGTGTTGTGGGCTCCAAAGTCTGGATGCATGTGAATTTCCATTAACGCCACGACACTGTAGCCTACCGTACGACGCAATCATGATTTTATAAATACTAATTTTAACCGCCTAGGTCATAAACTCTTTGATTTCTGCCGATTGAAACTCGATTTCTCTCTATTTTCCTATTCTTTCTGTCCAATAAATGTATTCAAACTCAAACCCATTGATCGACATGTCTATTTTCCTCTTCTTTCTATCTAATGAAGAATTACAATTTTGTCCCTACCTTCACGATGTCGTTGACACTGAAAAAGGCATAATGCTCAATTTCGTGGAAAGCACACAGTGTTGCGGCGCTGTCTTAGAGCGTCGTGGTGTTCCGAAGTCTGGATGCATGTGAATTTCCATCAATGCCGCAACACTGTACCCTAGCCCATCGCACCATCATGGTTTTATAAATACTAACTTTAGCCACCTAGGTCATGAACTCTTTGATTTCTGCCGATTGAAACTCGATTTTTCTTTATTTTCCTCTTCTTTCTGTCCAATAGATGTATTCAAACTCAAACCCATTGATCGATATGTCAATTATGGGCTAAGGTAATCATTTCTAGCTTGGATTTTTAGGAGTTTTCCCGATTTTCATGTATTTGTGAGTTTTCGAAACAAATTCTTGTATTTGCTGGATTCAATTTCGTGGTTAATGAAATATTATCATATCGTTGTACGTTTTGGGATCGTATGATATTGCTTTTGATTAACGTTCAACTTGTGAAACTTGATTGTATGTTATCTGTAAAAAGTGATAGTTTATGTTAGCTTGCGAATCGATTAAGATTAGTATTGTTCTAACCAACATAGAATTGAATCAAATGAATATTTAACTAGGTGCTCAAAAGTTAAATATTCCACCTAATGTTCCCTAGATCTTAATTGCAATTAGGATAATTTGAATATGCATGTCTTTCATAGTTAGTTATTTAGGACAATTTAATTAGTTTTTCTAATTGAATTGGTTAGATGTAAGCAATTAATTTATTTTGATAATGATAATTCAATGATCAAATATTTTGAAAAGGAAAATTTTCATACAACCCAAGCTAGACTTTCTCATACAATTTATTAAACCTTTTAATTTGTGCTTTTATTTTATGTTATTTAAATTTCTTTGCATCAAAACAAATTTTAAATCCTCCCCCCATCGGTTACCCTCGGGCTGTAAACTATTTGATTGAGAAATTCAAAGGTTTCCTGTGTTTAAGCCTTGCTACCGCTACTACATTAATTTTAGTGGAAACGGTTTAAAATTATTGGTTTTGATTTAGCCGACGAAATCTGTCCGACCAACTACCGCCAAATCCGACGACCACCACCAACACCCATCTTTGACTACCATCTCCAATCACCGCCACCACCAACTCCGGCAACAACCATCAACGACCAACTTCAACAACTATCATTTAAAATTATTAGTTCATAGTATTTTATAATAATCTTTTATAGTAATTTGACATTAATAAAAATACAAACCAAACAAAATTGCATAAAAAAGCACTTTTTAGAAAGTGTAACCAAACACGAGTGTTTTATTTTAAAAAATTTTATTTTAAAAAAATATATTTAAATGAAAATGACTTTTAATAAACACTTTTTTTTTTATTGATAATCCAAACATGCCCTTAAAAATAAATATGTTAGAGAGAAAAATAGACGAGTGAAAACAAAATACTCACAAAGATGTTATGAGCCATTCAAAATCTAATTTAATAAATTTTTAAACGTGATTTTCATATTATCAAATATGATTTGAGATGATGTGTCTAGGTGCTTAGGAAAATAAGTATTTTACCCTATTGTTTAAAAAAAGAAAAAAAAAGGTATTTGACCCTATTGTTTAAAAAAAGAAAAAAAAAAGTATTTTACCCTATTGTTTAAAAAAAGAAAAAAAAAAGTATTTTACGCTTTTGTTAGGTCTTACACCTTCCAACATAGATTTACCAAACTTTTAACAAAGGGCTTTTTGGCCAATAGGGTCAACATTTTTTTTAAAAAAAAATAATATTTGATTATTATTATTATTTGCTATAATTTTCTCCTCAACCATACCATGATTTTTTTTCCCACTTCATCCACCAACTCCAACTTGAGACTTAGGTGGCCCTAACCCAAACATTTTCCATCACAAAAAACTACTTGAGGGATATACCATTCTTTTTCCATAACAATAAAACATCTCTATTTCTCTATAATTAGCTATTAGATTTTCATATTAATAAAATCACTAGATTACTTTCTTCAAGCCCCAACCACACAAAAACTAGCTAATTTGCTATAATTGTGTGATAGTTGATACATATAAAACAATTAAATATCATTTTGATAATTTTTAATTTCATGTTAAAAAAATTTAACTCAACATTAATCGACCTTCACTTACTCCTTTAAAATTGAAGATTTAATCCTCATTTCAAATTTTAAAATCATCAATTTTGTCCTAAATATATTGAAGTTTTTAATTCTCTCATCTAGTAACATATATAAATAAATAAATATGTAAATATATTTTGATGTGTATTATGTTTTATTTACGTATTCTACGAATGACATGGCAAGTAGTATATCCACATGTTTAAATATGTTTATTAAATCATTATTTAATTACACATTAAAACAATATTGTACCAAAAAAGACCACACTATTGTTTTATGACATGACTCAAATAATTTTTTTTTAATACACTAGAAATGAAACCAAGAATTTTATTAAAAATATTTGTAGTAATTTTATGATTTAAAACAAGTATCTTCTTAGGAAACTATTTAAAAAGAAAAAAGAAAAAAGAAAAAAGAAAAAAGAAAAAAGAAAAAAGAAAAAAGAAAAAGAATTTAAAGGGGTTAGGTGAGTGGTTAAATTGCAGCAAACATTTTGCTTATAAAATGGTGCTAAAGCTTCCATGGTGGTTCGCTGTACTCCAATAGAAACTTGGAGATTCTTCGTTCCTTTTCAATTTTCCCGTTTTCTCTCTCTCTGCTTCACCAAACCATTTCCACTTACTTACACGCATTCTCCATCTCTCTCTCTATTCGAAAATCATGCCGGTTGACGGTTCTTCAACTGCCGCCTCCACCGTATGCGTCACCGGCGCCAGCGGTTTCATTGCCTCATGGATAGTCAAACTCCTCCTCCAGAAAGGCTATTTCGTAAGAGGAACCGTCAGAAATCCAGGTTTGATCTTCTATTTAACCTAATTCGTATTTTCATATCTCAATCGTATAGTGTGAAATGTCTATGCAATCTGCGGAAATTCCTGTCGATTTTGATCAGGATTAGGAGTTTTTGTTGTTTTACAGAGGATCCGAAGAACGGCCATTTGAGAGAACTCGAAGGTGCGGCGGAGAGGCTCAGTTTGTATAAAGCGGATCTTCTCGATTTCGAAAGCCTTAAAGCGGCGATCGATGGCTGCGATGGCGTTTTCCACACGGCGTCGCCTGTCACTGACGATCCGGTGGGTGATTTGCTCTTCGCATTTTCTCTTTCGATTTCAATTTATTTTTATTTATTTATTTATTTATCCTTTTTTTTTTTCCTTTTTCCTGTTTTAGTTCCCGGGAAAATTAGAATTGGGATGATAATGGTAATGGTATGAGAGAATCCTGAGGGATATATTGCTTCTTTTGTGCATGCGTGGTTTCATATTCATTAATGGCTGGGCCCCACTTTTGAATATGAGTCATTGCAGGGACCCCCATACCCCATCTTATGATTTCGTATTTGGAAGATGACGTTTTTTTCTTTTAAATTTATGGGTTGTAACAAGTATATTAATTTAAATCTTAAATTAATAATGGTATAATTTTGAGAGTGGTATCGATATAAATTCTAAATTTAAGGTTTAAATCGATATAACTATTAATTTAGAGTATACAATTCAAAATTTAAACTCATGGCTATTTTTTTAGAAATATTTTTTCTTTTGAATTTTAAAGTTAAGTTTTGAAAACGTGGAAGTCGATAATAAAATCATAAAAAAATTATTGGAGGTAATCTTTTTAAGCTTAATTTTGTATAATTTAAAACTAAAATTCGAGGCTATATGTTGATAATCGTTTGATGTTTAGCTTTCTATTTTTTAAATTTAAGTTTGGAAATACTACTTTCATCTATATGTTCGCTTGTTTTGTTGTCAATTTTTATTAATATTTTCAAAAAATTATTTCTAAATTTTTAAAACTGAGAAATTAGGTTGTCTCTTTAGTAATCATTTTATTATTTATTTTTTGTTTCCTACATTTTACCAATGTTTTGGAAAACCAGACCATGTTTTGAAAAATATAAAAAATAGTTTTGAAAAACTTGTTTTTATTATTTTAATTTGATTAAGAATTCAAATGTTTTACTTAAAATAGATCTAAATCGTTCTAAGAAATCGAGAGAAAATCTACTTATTTTTCAAAAACTAAAAACCAAAATTCAAATGGTTACCCAACAGAATATTAATGTTTTTAAAAACTTCTATTTATTCTTTGAAATATAACTAAATATTCAAATATCTTTTTTAGAAAGATAAAAACTATAATTAAAAGATAGAGGAAAAAAAGCATAAATTTCAAAAGTAAAAAAACAAACCCAACGTTATTTTTTCTTCTTTTTCTCATTTTTTAAATTTGGTTGACAACGAGCTTTATATAATTTAGTAAAAGTAAATGTAATAAATGAGACTTGAACCTGAATCTAGAGAAGAAAAGTAGATTTATCACTAAGTGAACTAGTAGTTTTGATACTATACAATTATAAATATATATATTATATAAATAGCATAAAATTTAGGAGCCCATACTAAATCCACCCTTGCCTCTTTGTCGTTTTAGAGTATATCCTCTAGGTCATTTTGGTAGCATCTCCATTTAACTGTATAGTTAAGACAATAAAAATTATGCAATAGGTTGAAGTATTTAGGCCAAATCTATGGCCAAACAAGAAAAATCCATCCCTAAAGAGATGAGAGAGCACTCTCTAAAGAACCAAGTTCTAGATCAAAAGCTTTCTATTACAACCTTAAATTTGGCTATTTATAGCCTTACAAAAAAAAAGTTAATTAATTCTAAAGTATTAGTTAAATACTAATTAATCTAAATTAACAACTAAACAAATATTAAACTAAAATATTTTAATTATCCTATAGTTATCCACATCAAAAAAATATGAGCAACCAATATAGCATAATACTTGTACTATCCCCACCCCACACTTTAATTACAATATCTTTGCATATATATATATATATATGACTATTATTTGTCAATATTTTCAAAATAAATTTTCTAACTATATTATATATTTCCCATCTAAAATTGTATAGCTTAACTGAATGGATCGCAGGTATAACAATTTTTGGCTGAACATTGTTAAACATTTAGCTAAACATTTTATCTCGCAATATTTGGCTAAACATTTTGTCTCGCATGTATAACAATGTTATTCAAATATAATAAATCGTGGATCTTATAATTTTAAATTTTATGATATTTTCGTAAAATTGAAAATTACATAATATGTTTCAAAATATAGGAAAATAATTTTAAACAGAATTGGACTAAATTTTACTTTATATGAAAATGTTTATTGATTGCTATATGATTTCCCCCACCCTGTTCTCTTTGTACAATCCGATAGGTTTAGGAGAGTGACAGCAATGGTGGTTGTGGTTTTGTTTAACTTTTGCAGGAGCAAATGGTGGAGCCGGCGGTCAACGGCACAGAGAACGTCATACTTGCGGCGGCCGAAGCCAATGTCCGTCGCGTGGTGTTCACTTCCTCGATTGGTGCAGTCTACATGGACCCCAACCGAGGTCCAGACGACATCGTCGACGAGTCCTGCTGGAGCGATCTCGAGTTCTGCAAGAACACAAAGGTTAAATTTCCTAATAATCACGACTAATTGAAGTGTTTTTATACGCTAATTTCTGATTTATGAATCGAGATCTTGCGATTGAGATGAAATATGAATTTGGGGATTTGCAGAATTGGTATTGCTATGGAAAAGCTGTGGCGGAGCAGGCGGCATGGGAGGTTGCGAAGGAGAAGGGGGTGGATTTGGTGGTGGTGAATCCAGTGCTGGTGCTAGGGCCATTGTTGCAATCCACCATTAATGCGAGCATAATTCATGTACTGAAATACTTGACTGGATCAGCTAAGACGTACGCTAATTCCGTTCAGGCATATGTGCACGTGAAGGATGTGGCTCTAGCTCATATCCTTGTGTACGAGACTCCCTCCGCCGCCGGCCGGTACCTCTGCGCCGAGAGTGTGCTTCACAGAGGGGAGGTTGTTGAGATTCTGGCCAAATTGTTCCCGGAATATCCTGTTCCTACCAAGTAAGTTAACTTCCCTCTAAGCTGTCCATTTTTGTTAACCTGAAAGTAAAATTTACGAGTTTGATCATGGAGTATCTATTTAGTTCCCATAACCTTTTGTTAGGGTAGCTATTTGGTTTTGGTTTTTATTTTTGAAAATTAAGTATATAAACCCTATTTGTTTCTATTAATTTCTTCTACAATTTAGTTAGGAATTCTTCCAAAATTCAAGCAAGTTTTGAAGACTAAAAAAGTGGTTTTAAAAAACTTGATACTGTTTTTAAAATTTGACAAAGAATTCAACCTTTTACTTGAAAAAAGTGAAAATCACGTAGAAGACAATGGTTATCAAAGGAGTCTTATAAATTCATTTTGCCTTATAACTCGCTAAGTTTAACATTTACATTACATGGCATAAGCAGTCCAAAATTAATCAACCACATGTTTTTTTAAAATAATAAATTGTTGGAATATCGTGCAAGCAATAAAGGAATTAACAATGATGGGTCACATGAGTATAGTTGGATGATAATCGATATATATATAGAATTCAAATCTTGGCACCATATTTATTGTACTAATGAAACAGGCTTGACTTTTTTTTTAATGAAAAAAATAATGAATTAACAGCGAAAACTGGAGGACTGACATTAGACACACAAAATCTAGATGTATATAGATATAATTAAAATGGAAAAGGGACCATTTATGTGGAGTTTTGCGGACCCAATTTGGATTGGCTACATTATTTATGTGGTAACAAAATAACCTATTATTTCGCCCTATATTAAATAAATACCTAACTTCAAAAATTTTATCTCCTTTTTATAGGTTAGATTGGTAGATTTGAATATTCGATTTCAAGAGAAAGAGCGTGTCAATTATTATTTAAAAAAAAAAAAATTGGGTACAACCTAGGCTTACACCTATCTATTGTGCAGCCTCACCCAATTAAAAATTGTCACGTATCAATTTTTTTAAAAAATTATTATTATTATTATTTTTGGTGTATAGATGAAGGGAAGCATAAGCTGCACCTAAGTCTTGCTCTTATTGCTTAGCTATGTTCATGTTAGTAATATGGATAATTGTCAATAAGTTTATTTTATGAATCTTTGAGGTTTGTATCTATTTGCCTCGTAAACTTTAAAAAGTATATGATGTGTCTCTAAACGATCAATTTTTTTATATGATAAATTGGAAACTTTAAAAGTTAATTAATTTATTAGACATAAAATTGATTCCTTCTTTTTAGTAAAAATATTATTTGAAAAGGACCCTGTTTTTGACATCTAAAACTTGACTAAGATTTTTTTTAAGTTACTTAGTTCTTTTTCACAGCAAGATAATTCTTACCAAACAAATTTAATGATTAAAAAAGTAAAATTAGAAATAAAATAGTCATTAAACATACTGATTTTATCAAGACAAAAGTAGGCTGTACTAAAATTGAAGAAGCAGGGTTCTGTAAAGAAAAGTAGAAGGAACTTGGTATTTTGCCTTGGAATTTTCTAGGGGGTTAAGTAAGGTGTAGTAGGTATACCAAATCTGAACTCTGAATATTTGAATTTGATCAATGATAGAAGCAGCTAACCTTAGTTTCTTAAAGAACTGATGAATCGGAAGTGACTCTTTATTTATCAACCAATAATATTGAAATATACTTGTGGAGCTGAAAGGTTCTCACCAAACCCCTCCTTTGTGATCCTTATCACTTATTGTTGGACTGACCCCAAGTATCTTTCATGGGGGTCTCCACCAGAACACTTTCTAGTTTTCTCTCTCTGTTTTGAAGGTCTTTGAGTAAAAGTCTAAACTCTGTTTGTTATAAGTTATTTCATATGTGTAGACACCTTAATTTTGAAGACTTTTGGGACATTCAAACTCTTTATATTTCTTCCAATGTCAACTTCCATCATATTTATAAACGTTTTTTAATTTGAGTAGAATAGTGAAGAGTAAGGAATTATGAAGTCTAAGGAGTTGTGAACTCCTGGGACCCACAATGTAAGAAATTGATAAGATATAAAATTCATGTTTTTTATAGTAGTGGTACCAACTAACTCTTTGTGCCAAAGAAGGAATGGAGTTCACAAGCTCCTATTTCTCAACTCTTTGGGTCAAACGTACCTAATAAGTGTCTTTTAGGTGAAGTAGAAGCACTTCGGATGTCGTATAGTGTATTAAGACTATGTTTGAGAGTAATTTTAGAATTGTTAAAATTGCTTTTATCCTAATGACATTTCTTTAATTTAATCATTCAACATCTATATAATGTTTAGTTTTATATTTTTAGATAACAATTATCATACCATCAAAATTGATTGAGTTATTTATAACATATTTCAAATGGTTTTCAACATGTGAAAAGTGATATTAACGATTTCAAAATCACTCTCAAACATGCCTTGCATACTATTATAAAATTTAAAGAAGTTTTTGTTAGTTTTTTTTGTATATTTTTATGAGAATAAAGACAACATAAGCATAGTTCAACTAACATGAACTTGTACTATGAATCTTGAAGTCTGAGGTTCAATCCCGACATATTTTATGAGAATAAAGCTACTTATACATGTGTGTGTATGTGTTTAATCAGGTGCTCAGATGAAGTGAACCCAAGGAAGAAGGCATACAAATTTTCCAACAAGAAGCTGAAGGAGTTGGGATTGGAGTTCACTCCAGCAAAGCAGTGCCTATACGACACCGTTAAGAGCCTACAAGAGAAAGGTCATCTCCCAATTCCCAATTCTGCTCGACCAGCAGATTCCATTACAATTCAATCTTGAATCTTAGTTATAGAGAACTGTATGCTTAGAGTTTGGGCAACTCAATCGAAATAATCTCTTTTAATCTTTCAATGTTTCTCATGAGTTGTTCCTATTTTACACAACGTGAATCAAAGTAAGTTTCTCTACAAAACTCACATCTAAATTTTTATGATCTCTATGTGATTGATTTTGCAGCAATTTTTCTTTCTTTTTGATTGTGGAGTTGGGAGTGAAAAGATCAATGATATAAATTTTATGTCAATTGAGCTATGCTTTTATTGCATTTCCATCAAGTTTGATGAGTTACTCTTACTCCTAACTCCTTGGTCTTTTTATCAAGCAAGATATCAATTGAAAGTGAGAGACTATTTGATTATATTGATTATTTGGTTAACTAAATTTTTATACTTTCAATTTTGTATTTAATAAGTTTTTAAACTTTCATTTTATGTATAATAATCATTGACATGGATCTACTCGACAATTTTTTAAAAGTATCACAAAACTTATTAGATAAAATTAAAAGTTTAATGATCTATTACACGCAAAAATCGGTTTAATGTCTAATAGACATAAAATTGAAAGTGCATGGACTTATTTGGCACAAATATGTAAATTTAGAGACTAAAATTATAATTTAACTTAAAATAATGGTTAAACCATCATTTTGGTCTCTATACTAGTTTGTTTAATTTTAAATATTTCAATAAATCTTAAATTTAGTCTTTCAAAGTTAATTTTTAGTGAAGTTGATTAAATAATAATAATAGTTTTCATGCAAAAAGATATAATATGTGATTTATGTTTTCAAAATTTATAGTAAAAATGCTATTAGATAATAAAAAGTTTTTTTTTTTTAAAAAATAATAAATTAGCATTGGAGACTAAATTTAATATTTATAAAAGTGCAGAGACCATAATTGGATAGTTCAATGAATAGGGACTAAATTTGAAATTTTAAAAGGGACCAAAATTGTATTTTAACCTAAATTTCAGGGACCAAAATAGGATTTAACCCTAGGTTAAAATACGTCTTATTTAGTTTCTAAACTTTTAAAAAATGTTTATTTTGGTCCCTATTGTTAAGATTATATTAGCATTTTAAAGATGAAATCTGTTTAAGAATAAAACTGCATCTAGTATAGGTGGAGTAAGATGAAGGTGAAATAAAATATCAACAACAATGTGCCAAAATAGTGAACGGCCAAAATTTTAGACGTAAAATGACTTTTATGATTTTCTAAAGAAAAACTCTTTACCACCTAATTCAAAGTTGAACCCTAGATTTTTTAGCATGCATGACTAACTTATTTGGTAACCTAGTCATCCAAAAATACAAAGTCCTCTCATCAATATGTTTAATAATTAACAAAATCTTAATAACAGAAACCAAAATAAACACCTTTAAAAAGTTCAAGGACTAAAATGGACATTTGTTAAAGTTTAGAGACCAAAACAGAAAAAATTCAAAGTTCAGAGACCAAAGTAGAATCTAAACCTTTAACCTAAAATAATTTATAAACATAATCATGTCATAATCGCCCCCATATCATTGTACACTTTTTCATACTTTTCATAGGAAGAGAACTTTAATTATTAAACACATTAGGTCATTCAAAAAAGCAAATTAGAAATAAAAGTATACAACAAAATAATTTTTCATAAAATTTTTGTTATTAGAATAGAAAAGTACTTGTAAAAATAGCTTTTAAGGGGCCCTTTATCTTTCTTCCTAGTTCTTACAAAAGGAGACTCACAACAGCGGTTCTCCTTTCTTTTTGCAAAGAAGTAAAAGGGGAAGTAACAATAATATAATAAGTTTTTTTTTAAAAAAAAACATGATCAAGATAGATATCAAACGTTGAATTTGGTTTCGTTTGGTGATGATTTCATTTTAGTTATTAGTTTTTGAAATCTACTATGGGTGTTTTCTCCTAAATTCTATGCTATGATTCTCATAATTATTGGAAAAATATTCAAATTCTTAGTTAAATTCTTTTTTAAAAAATTATGAAAACTACTGTTTCAATGAGTGTTTATAAGGTTAATTTTCACAAATAAAAAAACCAAATAGTCATTAAACGAGGTTTTAGTTTTTTTTTTTCCTATTTTTAAAAATTAAGCTTTCTTTTAGTCATGTACTTATTTGTTGTGCTATCCACTTTTCAGAAATATTTTTGGAATCTAACCCAAAAATTAAAAAAATCTATTAATTTTTTTTAAAAAAAAATTTGCATTAAATTTGAAATTTGACTAATCCTTCAAATGTGTTAGAATTGTGGGAGGAAAAAAAATCCCAAACAATAGTGAGAAATGCATATATGATTAAAAAAAGTCCAAAAGTGCAACTTTTGTCCAGCAACAAGGATGCCCTCTCACAAATGAATATCAACAACGCTAAAAATTCATACCAAAATGAGCATAACTCAACGATTTCAAGATCAGAGATTCGATTCACCAAAGAAAAAAAAATAATAAAAAAATAAGAGCGGAACCAGCATCAAGGTTCAAAATATAAATTCTAAATGTAAATAACCAACCACATTGCAAGAAGTAATAAGCTAACAGAACTGATTCTAGCTGTCTTCTGTATCCAACTCAGTTTATACACAAAAACATTGCTAAAATTTACCCCATTGAAAGAAGTGGCGAATATCCCATCATGGAATTTACAAGCCATCATTACAAAAAAAGGAAAGGGGAAAAAAAAGAAAAAAGAACTCGGAAGTTAATTACACTGAGGCAAGGTTCAAAGCTACCGATGGGTTTCTTTATAGTTCCAAGTTTTTCAAAGCCTCTGGCATTTTCTCATTAACAGTAAGCTTGATTTCACCATCTTTTTCTCCTTTCTCTGCTGTTTGTGTCTCTATACATTCTTGAAACCTAAAGCAACTGATGAGATGGTCATTAGTTAACCCAGCCACCTGCATGAATGTATAGATTACTGTTGGTCCTACGCTTCGAAATCCTCTCTTTACGAGATCCTTGCTAATCACCTCTGCTTTCGACGTCTTATCCGGGACTTGACGTGGGTACCGAAACTGACTGATGATAGGTTTATGGTTCACAAAGTTCCACATGTACACGTTAAAGGAACCAAATTCATCAATTACCTGCAGCACAATTGAAAAGAGGTAAAGATAATAGTTAAATACATTTCTTCTCCTCTCTCTCTCTCTCTTCTTTAGTTGGTTTGAGATTAGACATTGTAAACATGACATATGAACAACTTAAAGAAACCAAACCCATCAATGACCTGCATTGCAATCGAAAATGGAAACGATATGACAGGTTATAAATCAATAGGTGGGTAGGGGAGCAACTGTGTGTGTTTGCATGCCAGACAAGATGAGAGTTCTCAAACAGAGCGCATTCAGATTCAACATCAACAACATGTCTGTTTTATGCAACAAAACAAACAAATATACAATTCGAAAGGAGAGGCAAGAGTTAGCATCTACCTTGCACATTTGACGACCATTTTCAATGATAGCTCGAACCTTGAGTTCTGACAGTAAAGAAGTAGCAGCACTTCCAGGAGCAACCATCTTTTTCTCGTTTAACTTTGAAACGACATTTGGGTCGAAGTCCAAAAAGATTTCCCTTAAGTACACATTAGCATACCATTGAGGTAATTGCTTGAATAATGATATGATAATACTACACTCACTGTTAAGAAAATAATCATAATAATAACCTCAGCAGTAAAGTAATACCTAAATAGATATCTTTTGTTGAGGATGGCAGGCCATGTAAGTTCAGCCAACGCGCCCGATAGGCAAAGAAGTTCAAACAATTTTCTGCAAGTGGTGATTTTTTGGTGATTAAAGATAAAGTAGTTGAATGGAGTTTGATGCAAAGATTGAAATATAGAAAATCTGAAACTTCATAAAGTTACGCACTTGTCGTCATGAACTGGTACTCCCCATTCTTCATCATGAAAAGCAGCATAACATGGATCTAGTAAAGAAAGAAAAGCAATCATGCTTAGGGCCCCAACCAAACTTGAAAAGATCTTAGAAAGATAAGAGTTAAGATTATCAAGTCTACATGAGTCATGAGATAAGTAGCCATAGCCTCAAGGAAAGCATAAGCAATTTTAGTGATAACCGGAATATACTAAGTGGTGCACATAACGTTGAACATTTCAATCCCACATTTGCTTAATGAAAAACTAGACACACAATCTATGGACAAAGGTAAAAATGAAAGACGATGTTCAAGTCGTTTGTGATGAAACAAAAGCTAGAATAGTCACTAGGATAGAGAAGATGGATTTTTGTGAGGTGGGGTGTTAGGAAATGGACTTATATTAGAGAGAAGAGATAGTAAAATTTGTAGGTTATACAATGCACCTCCTTGAGGAAAAATATGTAAAACAATTTTCATCATTAAAATACTTCACAGTATCATTTCTTTAACAACTCTTGAGCCCCAGCTAGTCACGAACTTAACTACATTGTGGCCACCAATGCTAATGATTTCTCCTAGAGTATACATGGCACAGTGAGGTATGAAGAGCCGTATCAGATAGCAAGAGTAAGACCAATAATGAGAAGAAAATCAACCACTCGAGATATATGAACCTAACCAATCAAAACAGCAAATGTTCTGCACGTTGCTTACTCGAAACTCTCCACATTTTATGATTATAGTCCATTAAGATCATAAAAAGAACATTCCTAGAACCCACATTGATATAATGAAATTCATTCTTTCATGTACTAATAAACTTGACAATCCTCATAACTTAGTCACCGACTAAATGGCCAATGCTGACAAGATAAGAACGCCATTATTATCTTAACCCTCTTTCGCTAACAGAAACAAACAGAAAATTTAAACTAAATGTACAAGTACCTGTATTAGGCGTTACCCAAGCACATCGTTTTTTGGACTCTAGGCAACCAACTGTATCCGCCACCACTGCCACCACCGCCGCACTTTCAACGCCAACCTTTTCAACGGACTTACCAGCCCCCTTAACCGTACTATTTTGCTTTCTCCTCAAATTCGGACCGCGCTGTCTCGTACCTCTGGCGCTAGACGCCCGGCTATTAAAAGAATCCGACGATGCATCAGAAGAACACGAGGCATTCATCGACAGATTGAGAATCGCCTGGTGGCGGTCCTGTTGCCTCAAAACCGATGGGACTGTAACGCATTGAGGTGGCGACAATGGCACCCTTTTGTCCTTTGATTCAACTTCTTGGCGAGGCTTTTCAAGCTTCTTCAATGGCTTCACACCAGGTTTTCTAGTCTCTACTATACGCGCTTTGTTCCCTGTAGGCCCAAGTACCGGTCGTGAATCGGAATCCGCCACATTCATAGACCGGATTCTCGGAGGGCCTGACATTTCAGTGAAATTTTTCTGTTCTCAATTCAAAAATGCACAAACAGAAACACAGATAATAATCTCCAGAATCACAAATTGGGGTGTCGAAATCAACCAAGGGTCGGATTAAAGAAACAAAAAAAAAAAAAAAAAGGAACCCCTTTACTTCATTTGAGCGAAAAAGGTCAAAAGGGGTTTGAAACAGTAGGGTTTGGGAGTGAAATGAGAAAGAAGAAGAGGCAGAACCCTAAGTGGGGTTGAAAAATGGAGCGACATTGATGAAGAAAAAACAGCTCAAAGGGGGAAAAACTTATCTGGAAGTAGATGATGAAAAATTCGCAACGGCCATGATTGTGTTTGAGAGTATGAAAATCAAAAGAGAAAGAAGAGAGAGAAATAGAAAAATATGGGAAAGTGGGAGAAAAATTTTCGAGGGTTGAGAACCAAAATTTTGTTCGACTTTCCTGCTGGAGAAAGCAACGAATCGAGAGAGAGAGAGAGAGAGAGAGAGAGAAGGGTGAGAGAAAGGGAAAATCACAGACCAATTGTGAACTGCCACGTCAGAATCGCTGGGGACTGTGGACGTTGAGCTGGAAAAATTATTCAACCTAGCACCTTTTTATGCAAATTCAAATTTTATTTCCATAGGGACCAAAATGCAACCTCTTGAAATTGAATACACTTGATGATGAGATTCACGTTTTGGCGAGCCGTTTGAGAATTATCTCTTTCTCTTTTTTTTCTCGAGCTGAAAATCGGATTGTTTATTATGTAGTCTATTATGTCATCGATTATGGATGTTCAAATGATCGGACATCCGAATAATTCGAACTATCCAATCTAAATTGTAAAGGTTGGATTTTATGTTGGATTTTTTTAATATTTTTTGGGATTGGATTGGATTCGGGCTACACGTTTAAAAATTCGAATTGATCCAACCCAACCTGAATTTCTAATATTATATATATATAAATATTGTAGCTTATATATATTTTTGTGGTTTTTATGTTTATATGAAGTTTAATTAATCATTTGTGGATAATTTAATTTGATTAATTACGATGTGAATTCAAACTTAATTCATCATGTTTCGGTTTTAAGTTAAATTTAATCGATTATTTTATGGACTTGAGTTTGAATTTGGTTGTTGATCTTTTGTAATATTCACATGTTGCTTTAATTGTACTATGCAATTTTTGGTGAATTTACGGTAAAGATTCTTTGTGTTCTTTTTCTATTATTTTTGTATAATAATATTGTTATATTATTGTGTCTTGTTGTTGAATGAGAAAGTTTGGACCAATCACAAATTCTCATATCATTTATCAAATAAATGACAAAATTACCAATAATTGAATTTGAGACTATTTAAAAGTTGACATGTATCCCAAATTGGAATTAAAGACTGAAGTTGGTAAATCCCGATGACATCACATGTTTTCATCATGAACTTGGATTGAATAAAATTAATTTGTCCTTAATTTGGCTCCAAGGGCCAAATTAGACCCAAATCTAATTAAATGGGCTAAGGCCTAGGTCCATGAACCAACCAACCCGCCCAAGCCTATCAAGCCTCTTGAGAATTTTATAAATAGAGGAGCTCTCTTCATTTGATGGGGTCGGCAATTCTATGTTCCAGAGAGCTCAAAAAGAATTCTCCCAATAATCAGAAGACTTATAGACTCCTAAAGCTACACACTCCTTAGAGATACAAATGAAGAAACTGTGAAGTTCGTTAGCATAAGCGGAGATTGGCCCAATTTTAATTTCACATAACAAAAAATTAGAGACAAACAATTATGCATAAAACAAAACAATTTACAGCATGCATTAATAGGAAAAAGGAAGAGGAAACTGCATTACCCTTGATGAATCAAAAATCTTCACGAATGATCACAAACAAGAAACCGTCGAACTGGTCATGAACAATTTGTGAGGACACTATCACAAGAATTTCCTTTGTATTCTGTGTAGGGGATGAGAATAACATGAAGTATGGGCTCTCTCTTTCTTTTGAGAAGGGTGAGTGATTTTGAGAGAAATAAGTCTTTTGTGAGAATTAGGAAAATCCCAAAGAACCTTCACACTAGAGATTCTGTGAAGAAGACGATCATTTTGAATAATCAAAATAACCACCCTTAAACGTACTGCAATCAAAGAAAAAAGAGGGGGAGGGAATTGTAACTCCCTTCCAAATTAATTTTTTTGGAAAAATTAATTTAAAATATATATATAACAACCACCTTATCATATAATATATATTAACAACCACCTTATCATATAATATATATTAAACTATGTGTTATATCAAATATAACACATAACCTATAGTTTATATTGTGTCAAATACAATATGATCTATAGTTTTATTTCTCCACTACACATTTATACTAAATTTAATTATATGAATCTTATTCATATAATTAATATTTGAATCATATTTAAATATTTATTTTCTCTCAATTAAATTTTATAATGTATCAAATATATTATATGAATTATATCAATATAATTAATTTTAATTAATTATATCATATATAATTAATTCCCTCAAATAATTTAAACCATTCAAATTAATCCAAAATTAATTCTTAATAATCCCTGTTAAGCTACAGAGGGGATCTTATGGACCTAGATTGAAGCTCCAATGGTAATTGAATAATTAATTAAATTTCTTTAATTAACTTATTCAATAAATATTAACTTCTGGTCACTCCACTAAAGACCGACAGCTGTACTTTTTGCACTACAGATATATTTCTGTGACCATTGGATATAACCAGTCAACAGTACGACAACCTTTCACAGATTGCTCGTAAGTACATTTGGGCCAAAATTACCGTTTTTCCCTGTAGTTAGATCTAACTCCATAAGTATCACTGATCCTTCTAATGAACAATAAGTCATAGTCCAACTATGACCAAACCCCTCTCGGACCAAGAGATGGTATGGTACCACATTGTTCAAGCTCTGGAATCAACCCTTAAGAGAGCAATTTATCTACTTACCTAGACGTTGGGGAAGAAGTGAATTTCTTCTTGTGTAGCTATGTTCTCAACTCCCCAATCAGACGAATCTCCAGAATGGTGGGCTTATTGAGTCGGCAATCTGGTCACTTTCACCCATACAAATCAAAGAATCACCTTCATAAGCAGGAGTTTACAACTCACTCAGGATCTAGATTATGTCACCTATGGTCATCTTGGTGAAATGTAAGTCTCAATTGTGAATAGCGTTATACAGTAAGCCTATTCATTTTGTGGTCTGGTCTTATAAAAACTCCTTTGTATATAATACTCCCACTCACATGCCTCTACATGAATGATCAAGATCAGATCATTTGTAGCACTTTACAACAATTGTAACATCTAACAAGCAGGTCGTATTCGTAGTATCACAAGGATAAGGTACCCAGCCTTATCCATCTACTATAGACCATTTAGGTTATCATTTAAACATGATCCACCTGCATGACCCTACATACATGTTTAAGCTACATAAGATAATCTTGGATTTTAGTTTATTGGTTTGTGGTTTGTGGGTTAATGTTATTAAATATCGAATAAAACATCTCATATTTTATTAAATAAATAAAAATTTGTACATTACAATTACAAACTACATGACCCACGAGATTTAGGACATCAACCCTAACAATCACCCGTTTGTCCTAAAGTTAGTAGGGTGTATATCATAAAAGTCATACTAATATAAAAGTACACATAAAACAATAAACTAGGGCATCATACGCGCCCAGTACAAAATCTTCCATTTTCCCTAGACTAACTGTGGTCTGTTCAGTAGACTCTTGCCCTACTGGTGATCCTCAAACATCTTAGCCATAAGGGTCTTTGTAAATAAATCAGCAACGTTGTGCTCGAAGCTATTTGCATGATGATCACGTCCCCTCGATGCACAATCTCTCGGATGAGATGATACTTCTGCTCTATGTGCTTCCCGCGCTTGTGATTCCTAGGCTCTCGGGAATTAGCCACAATACCACTATTATCACAATAAAGAATGATGAGTTTTGACATGTCTAGAACCACTTTTAGACAGTCAGAAATTTCTTGAGCCACACAGCTTTCTAGCAGCTTCACAAGCCGCCACGTACTCAGCCTCCATAGTGGAGTCAGCAATGCACCCCTGCTTAGTGCTCCTCCAGACTACCGCCCCTCCGATAAAAGTGAACACCGATCATGATGTGGATTTTCTAGAATTCTTATCAGTTTCGAAATCAGAATCTATGTTGATGGAATGTACAAGCATGCAACGGAAGCAATCAAAATCAATAAACACTCTAATTACATTTAATTTAAGTTATAAAAGCATGCAAAATAGTTTTTTTTTTCAACAAATAGGATTTCAGAATTGTTACCTTTGAAGAAATCCTCTGAATCCAAGCTGCTCTTCACAAATTCTGAGCTTCAAATCCACAGTGTACCACCAAGAGATCTTCTCTACTATTCTTAGCCTTGGATATGAGTGGTGGAACTCTGATTTGAAGTGAATTGAGAAGGGAGATGGAGAGGGTTTAAGAGGAAGATAAAATTTTGCAGAATTTCCCAAAATTCCAGCAACTTTCTTCCTTAATCTGAAAAATTTTGAGAGTTTTTATGTCACTTCTTTATACAAGCACAAAAGAAATTAGTCAATGCCACTTCAATTTGATGAAGGAAGTGGGTTAGGTGTTGTAAATCAATGAATCCACTTTAAACTTCCAAGAAATTGGAAATTTCTACTAAGTGCAATTTCTTAATTATATTCAATTTTCAAATAAAATTGAATTGAAAGTCAATTTCCAAAATTGAATTTTATTAAATTGAAATTTATCTAGTTTAAATAATTAATTAAACAAATTTAATTCATTAATTAATTAATAATTTAATATCAAATATTAAATTAATTCAACACTTATACATGAATTCTATTCATGTAATTAATATTTAAATCAATATTTAAATATTTTATACTCTCCAATTTTGTTTAATTTTGATAAATTAAATGTTTAATTATATCGAATATAATTATTCAAACCCTAATTTGAAATTCAACATTTCAAATTCAAAACCTAATTTGCAACTTTAACACTTCAAATTGAAACCCTAAATTCAATTGGAACATTTCAAATTAAAATTCAATTTGAATACTCAATTTTGATTTTGAACATTACAAAATCACTCAATTCACTAATCCAAGGTGTTCATGTTTTATGAGCTAGTAGAGGGACCTTATGAACCTACAGATCATGGGCTTCAACGATCTGAGATTAACCAACTAAACTCTTTAACCTAATTAATAACCATTTGTTAACTACGGGTCACTCCCCTGAAGCTTAGTAGTTGCACTTTCCTCACTGTAGATATATTGTGTCCACTCGATATAACCATGATGAGTAAGTTAACCCTTCACAGGTTGTTCATAATAATGGTTGGGTCAATAGTGATGGGGTTGATGCCCTAAATCTCGTAGGGTTCTATAGTTTGTAAACATTATCGAACAAACTCATTGTGTATTTAATAAAATATATGATATTTTATTCAAATTCATTGTCTATAAAATATATGATATTTTAGTTAAATTAACCACAAACCAATAAACTGACATCCAATGTTATCTTTGTAATTTAAACATGTATATAGAGACATATGGGTGGATCATGTTTAAGTAATAACCTAAATGGTATGTAGTAGATGGATAAGGTTGGGTACCTTATCCTATTGACACTACCAGTATGGCCAACTTTGTAGGTGTTACAATTGTTGTAAAATGCTACAAATGATCTGATCCTGATCATTCATGTATAGACATGTGAGCGGGAATATTCTCTACAAAGGAGTTTGTATAAGACCGGACCAAGAAATGTTTAGTTTCATTATATAATATCGTTCATAATAGAGACTTACATTTCACCAAGATGACCACTGGTAACATAACCTGAATCTTGAATGAGTTGTGAACTCCTGCCTATGAGGATGATCCTTTGATTTGTATGGGTGAGAGTGGCCAGATCGTCGACTCAACAAGCCTACTATTTTGGGGATTCTTCTAATTGGGGAGCTGGGAACACAACTACTCAAGATGGAGTTCACTCATTCCCCGAGACAGGGGTAAGTAGATAAAATGTTCCCTTAAGAGCTGATTAACATGTTGTAATTTATAAATAAATGCATATCTTGTTTATTGTTTATTGTAAAATTTATATTCAATGAAAAATAGATTTGGGTCGATCTTGCTTCCGCTTAAGGTTCTCTTCTCAGAGAGTTCCTTCACATAGTTATTTTAACCTCAAGATTACCTTTTGTTCCTTAAGTTCCACTAATTCTCTAATGAACAATTGGTTTGAGATCCAATCACCAAACCGAATCCCTCTTGGGCCAATGAGAGGGTGGGGCCCCTTGTTCAAGACTCGAAGTCAACACTTAAGGGAACAACCTCTTTACTATCCTTGAAAACAGGGTAAAAGTAAATTCCATCTTGCACCTTATGTCCCCAACTATCTACCCGGACTTACCCCTGAAATAGGAGGCTTATTGAGCCGGCGTTGTTGAGCCAACCTTCACCTATGAAAATCTAAGGATAATTCTGAATAAACAGGAGTTCATAGTTAGCTCAGGATTAAGGTTAAGTTACTTAGGTCATCGCTTTGAAATAGTCAGTCTTAAATAGTAAACAACATTATAAAGTAAGAGTGACTTATTTCTTGGTCCGATCTTATGCAAACTCATTGCACAGGATGCCCACACTCCTCATATCACCACATGAACGAATCAAGATAACTTCATTTGTAGCACTTTCCAATAAATTGTAACAACTACAGAATGGGTCACATCCGATTGTGTTACTAGAATAAGGCACCCAATCTTATTCATATACTATAGATAATTTTGACTATTTACTCGAACCTAATCCACTTTTATGTCTCCACATAAAGTTCAAGTACTCATGTAATAGTCATGAATCTTTTAGTTTATTGGATTTATTTCTAACACGAAATAAGCAATTTATATATTCAATAACAACTTTATTTTTTTTACAGAATAAATTTATCATTTACAAACCACGAGTTTATGACATAAAACCTAACACGTGTGTCCTGTAAGGATCAGATCCTTAGAACCATATATGAACATGTAGTCTCTCATTCTTCGTAGATACTTGAGGATGTTCTTAACGATGGTCTAGTGATCAAATCCTGGATTAGACTAATATCTACTGACTATCCTCACTGCATAGCAGATGTCAGGTCTAGTACATAACTGAAGGAGCTCTTGAACAAGAGTCCCTATGAGCGGAAGCGGATCTTTCCACTTTCATTATGACAGAATTACCACACATACATTCTAACAAACAGATATGCATCGAAACACTAATTACTGGCATGTTTTAACAAATAAATACAAAATACCAAACGTACCAGTTGAAGACTTTCTTCAATAGAACTCGGTCCAACGTGAGCGAACTCCTCTCGTCCAGCAAGCAATCGCTCAACAACACCACGGTCGTCTACACAAACATCAGCGCACGAACACAAGGCAACCGGGGACGACATCACCACTCAAAGCCCTCAGTATTCTCGGAGTGAGAATCCAAAGGGTGGACTTTGATGGAATTGGTAGAGGGAAGGAGGAAAAGTGATCGTGTACTACGAACAAGCAAGTGGGAGAAAGAAGAAGACTATCGTATAGTCGGGTGTGCTTGATTGTTTAGAGCGGGGTACACGATCGTGTAGTAAACACTAAGCGATCGTCTATCAAAAGGTAAGCGATCGTTTAGTTACACTTGACATGCTAAGCGATCGTCTAGGAAAAGTAAGCGATTGTTTAGATAATCGCAGGTAATCGTTTAGGCAACATGGGTATTCAATCGTTTAGGAAGGCAGACGCTATTGTATAGGCTCTCAACACTAATCGATCGTCTAGTAATCAAACTGTGAGCATTTCAAATCTTTTGAAAAATGAAAAAAAATTCATTTTATTCTTCAGTTACAAAAACTAAATTAAACTTCCCACTTTCGCACGAATCCGGAGAAAACTCCGGCCAATTATCTCATAACCGCCTAATTAATTAAATAATGAATATAATCATATTATATTTTAACCTATAGTTTGATACCATATATCAACTATAGTGTTTTCTCCTCTACTTGATATAAATTATATTTATATCCAATTTCCTCCAAAATAATGTATCTCATACATTTAGTCAATTATATCATATATAATCAAACTCCCTCTTGTCAATTTGAACATTCAAACTGACCCAAAAACTGATTCTCAACTTTTGTCCAAGCTACTAAGGGGACCTTATGAACCTATGGCTCAAAGCTCCAACGGTACGTGAATAATCGATTAAACTCTTTAACTACGAGATCCACCATTTGTTAACTGTCAGCCATTCCACTAAAGACCGACAGGTGAACTCTTCTTACCATAAATATATTTCTATGTCCATTAGATATAACCAATCATGAGTACGATAACCTTTCACAGATGCTCGTAAGTACAGCTAAGCCAAATTACGTTTTGCCCTTGTAGTTACATCTCACTCCTTAAGTACCACTGATCCCTCTAATGAACAATACAACATAGTCCAACTATGTGTGAACACCTCTTGAGCCAAGAGAAGGTGTGTGGCGCCACATCGTTCATGCCCTGGAATCAGCCCTTAAGGGAGCTATCTATCTACTTACCCCTGCTTCGGGGAAAGAGTGAATTCCATCTTGTGTAGCTGAGTTCCCAGCTCCGAAATCAGGCGAATCCCTAAAGTGGTAGGTTTAAGTCGGCTGCCAGGCCATTCGCACCCATGAAAATCAAAGTACCGCCCTCAACGGCAGGAGTTCCCACTCACTCAGGATTGAGATCATGTTACCTATGGCCATCCTAGTGAAATGAAGTCTCTGTCATGAACGGTGTTATATAATGAGACGTTAACACTTCGTGGTCAGGTCTTATACAAACTCTTTGTATAAAATGCCCCCGCTCGCATGTCCTTTACACGAATGATCAGAATCATACCACCTGTGACAAGTCACAACACTTGTAACTATTCCATAAAACGAGCTGCATCCGTAGCGTTACCAGGATAAGGTTTCCCTCCTTTATCCATATACTACAGACCATTTTGGTTATCTCTTAAGACATGATCCACTTGTATGTCACCACATACATGCTTAAGTTACATAAAGACAACCAGGGATTTTAGTTTATTGGTTTGTGATAAAGAAAATAAAACATTCAGATGAGCAAAATCAAGAAGTGAAGTAAATATCATATATTATACATCACATGCGTTCGTACAAATTGTTTACAAACTACAGAACACGAGACTTTAGGGCATCAACCCCAATAATCTCCCACTTGTCCTAAAGCGAAGTGGGGTGTACAAAAACAAGTACAAAACAATAAACTAGGGCATAAAAGCCCAATACAATAAAATCTCCAGCTTGTCCTAGTCTAGCCGCGGGCGGTCCCTTAGACCAATGCTTTGAAGGTGACTCTCAAACACTGTAGCCGTGAGAGCATTCATAAACGGGTCGGAAATATTGTGCTCTGAAGCGATCTTCGTGACAATCACGTCTCCTCGATGCACTACCTAGAACAAACAGAGCCTGCCAAATCTTTCATTTGGAATTGGGTCGCTAGCCAGTTCTTAACTGCAGTTAATAGACCTACATCATTCCCAATGAGTAGTCTATCGTCTACATACAACACTAAGAAAACTACTGAAGCGTTGACGATCTTCTTGTAGACACAAGGTTCATCAACATTCTGGTCAAAACCATACGATTTTATCAATGTATCAAATCGCATGTTCTAAGATCTAGACGCCTGTTTCGCCCATAAATGGATCGATTCAGTTTACAAACTTTTTGCTCTTGACCTTGGGCTATGAATCCCTCGGGTTGCACCATGTAAATGATCTCCTCAAGATTTCCATTCAGAAAGGCCGTTTTGACGTCCATTTGCCAAATCTCATAATTATAATAAGCTGCAATGGACAGGAGGATGCAAACCGACTTTAACATGGCAACAGACGAGAAAGTCTCCTCATAGTCGACTCCCTCTACTTGGGTATAACCATTTGCCACAAGTCTAGCCTTAAAGGTTTGAACCTTTCCATCAGCACCCCGTTTGTGCTTGTAGGTCCATTTACAACCTATTGGTCTTACCCAATCAGGTTGATCTACAAGATCTCATACTAAGTTTAAATACATCCACTCCATCTCGAGATCCTTGGCCTTGACCCATTCATCTCGGTCTATATCCTCCATTTCCTTCTGATAGGACAACGGGTCCTCAATGTCGCCATCTGCTACCATAGCAAGGAATTCTGTGAAATCCATATAGCGAACGGGCGGGTTCGCAACCCTCCCACTGCGTCGAGGTTCACTTATATGAATCTCATCCATATAAATGATATTTGGATCATATCCAAATATTTAATTCCTCTCAATATAAATCATATTTATATTTAATTATATGAATCTCATTTATATAATTGGTATTTGAATCATATTCAAATTCCTCTCATATTACCTTAAATTATACTGTATCAAATACATTATATTAATTCACATATATAATCAATTTACTTAATTATATCATATATAATTAATTTCCTCAATTAATTTGAACACTTTAAATTAATCAAAAGATTAAATCCCTATTGACCTACAAATGGGATCTTATGGACTTGTAGGTTGAAGCTTCAACGGTACTCGGATAATTAAGTAAACTTTTTGATTAAATTACCCAACATCTGTTAACTGCCGGTCATTCCACTAAAGACCGACAACTGCACTCTTCGCACTACAGATAAATTTTTGTGTCCATTGGATATAACCAATCAACGGTGCGATGACCCTTCACAAATTGCTCGTAAGTACAGCTGGGCCAAAATACCGTATTGCCCCTGTAGTTACATCTAACTCCTTAAGTACCACTGATTCCTCTAATGAACAATAAGTTATAGTTCCACTATGACCAAGTCCCTCTCAGTTAAAAGAGGGTATGGCCACTATGTTCAAAACCCAAAATCAGCCCTTAAGGAAGTAATTTATCTACTTGCCCCTACATCGGGGAAAGAGTGAATTTCATCTTGTGTAACTCTTTTCCCAACTCCCCAGTCAGAAAAATCCCCAAAATGGTAGGTTTATTGAGTTGGCAATCTGGCCACTCTCACTCATACTAATCAAAGGACTGCCCTCAAAGGCAAGAGTTCCCAAAACACTCAGGATTGAGGTCATATCACCTATGGTCGTTTAAGTGAGATGTAAGTATCAAGTATCAATGGCGTTATATAAAGAGACTATTCATCTCGTGGTCCAGTCTTATACAAACTCTTTGTATAGGACACTCCCGCTCGCAGGTCTCCATATGCATGGTCAGGATCAGACCATCTGTAGTAGTTCACAACACTTGTAACCTCTACAAAGTGAGTCGTATCCGTAGTGTCACCAAGATAAGGTATCCCTCCTTTATCCTTATACTACAGACCTTTTAGGTTATTACTTAAGACATGATCCACTTGTATATTTCATATACATGCTTAAGTTTACATACAATAACCACGGACCTTTGTTTATTGGATATAAGTAAATGCAAATAAAATAACTCTTATTTTATTAATAATAATGTGTACAAAGTTTAAAAACTACGAGACTCTAGGAGAATTAAGATACCAATCCCAACAATCTCTCACTTGTCCTAATGCCTCGAGAGACTAATGTACAATACATGAAAAAATAAGTACAATATACAATAAACTAGAGCATACTCTATACCTCAGTATCATCTCCCACTTGCCTTAGACAAGATGCCGCATGTCTCATACCCCCAAACTCTCCAGATGACCCTCGAATACTTTAGTCGTGAGAGCCTTTGTAAACGGAATAGCAACGTTGTGCTCCGACGCGATCTTCGTGACTATCACATCATCGCAATGCAAAATCTCCCTGATCAAATGATATTTTCGTTCTATATGCTTGCCTACGATGACTCTGAGGTTCCTTTGAATTTTCCACAGCCCCGCTGTTATCACAATAGAGAGTGATCGACAAAGACATATTTGGAACAACTTCCAAATCTATAAGGAACTTCCTAAGCCAAACAACCTCTGTAGCAGCTTCACAAGCGGCTACGTATTCGGCTTCCATAGTGGAGTCCGAGATGCATCCTTGCTTGATGCTTCGCCAAACTATAGCCCCTTCATTCAGAGTGAACACTGACCTTGATGTCGATTTCCGAGAATCTCTATCAGTCTAAAAGTCAGAGTCTGTGTATCCTGTAAGGATCAAATCCTTATCTCCATACACGAGCATGTTGCCCTTCGTTCTCCGAAGATACTTAAGGATCGTTTTGACCGTCGTCTAGTGATCTAATCTTGGATTGGACTGATAACGACTGACAATCCCTACTGCATAGCAAATGTCAGGTCTGGTACATAACATTGCCTACATTAAGCTTCCAACAGCCGAAGCATAGGGAATCCGTCTCATCTCCTCAACCTCTTGAGGTGTCTTAGGACATTGATCCTTAGACAAAACAATTCCATGCCTGAAGGGTAATGAACCCCTCTTGGAATCCTGCATCATGTACCTGATCAACATTTGATTGATGTACGATACCTGAGACAAGGCTAACCTCTTGTTCTTACGATCCCGAATGATTTGAATCCCTAGAACATACTGCACCTCTCCCAAATCTTTCATTTGAAATTGGGTGGCTAGCCACTTTTTAATGTCAGTAAGAAAACCTACATCATTCCCAATGAGTAGGATATCATCCACATACAGTATCAGAAAAGCTACTGAGCTGTTGATGATTTTCTTGTAAACATAAGGCTCATCAACATTTTGATTAAAACCAAACGATTTGACCGTACTGTCAAATCTAATGTTCCACGATCTAAACGTCTGTTTCAGCCCATAAATGGGCCTATTAAGCTTGCAAACTCTTTGCTCTTGATCTGGAACGATGAACCCCTCTGGTTGAGCCATGTAGATGGTATTCTCAAGATTACCATTAAGAAAGGCAGTCTTGACGTCCATTTGCCATATCTCATAATCATAAAATGTGGCTATGGACAGGAGTATCCTGATAGACTTCAACATGACAACAGGTGAGAAAGTTTACTCATAGTCCATTCCCTCGACCTGGGTATAGCCCTTTGCCACGAGTCTAGCCTTAAAGGTCTGCACCTTTCCATATAACCTCAATTTCTCTTGTAGATCCACTTACACCCTATAAGTTTTACCCCATCAGGTTGATCCACAAGTTCTAAGACATTATTGAAGTACGTAGACTCCGTTTTCTTGTTCATGGCTTTAATCCACTCATCCCAGAAAACTCCATTGCTTGCTTATAAGACAATGGATCCTCAACCCCATCATCAGATATGATGTTTTGGGCTTCAGTCAAACCATGTAGCATTCTAGTGGGTTCATAACCCTCCCACTACGTCGAGACAGTCTCAACCCTTGAGATGGTTGACTAGATGTATCGACATCAACAACTCTTGTTGATCTATCAATCTATTCAACAACTCTTGTTGAACTCTCAGTAGTCTCACTAGAAATCTCATGTAAAACAAGCTTACTTCGTGGTTTGTGATCCCTAATGTGGTCTTCTTCCAAGAAGATAACATTTGTCGAAATAAACTCTTTATTCTCACTCGGTTCATAAAAGTATCCACACCTCATTTCCTTGGGGTAGCCTACAAAGAGGCAAACTTTCGAACGCGGTTCCAATTTCTTTGGGTTAACCAAGAGCACGTGGGCCGGACATCCCCAAATCCCGAAGTGGCGTAAACTACCTTTACGGATTTTCAACAGCTCAAAAGGTGTTTCAAAAACACTTTTTGAGGGAACACTGTTCAAAATGTAGCATGCAGTCTTCACTGCAAATCCCAAAACGAGTCTGGAAGATTAGCATAACTCATCATAGACTAAACCATGTCCAATAGGGTTCTGTTTCTCCTTTCTGATACATCATTCTGCTGAGGTGTACCTAAGGTCGAGAGTTAGGACATGATTCCATGTTCGATTATACAGTTCTGGAATTCAAGGTCCATATACTCTCCACCACAATCAGATCATAGTATTTTTATCTTCTCACCTAACAAGTTTTCAACTTCAGCCTTATACTCCTTGAACTTGTCAAGGGCTTCAGACTTACGTTGCATTAGATATAAATACTCGTACCTACAATAATCATCTATGAAAGAGATGAAATATTCATACCCACCTTGAGCTCTAACACTCATCAAACCACAGAGGTCTGAATGTATAAGCTCCAAAGTTTCCTTGACTCTATAACCTTTTCCAATAAAAGGTCGTTTGGTCATCTTGCCTTCAAGGCATGATTCAAAAACCGGTAAGGAGTTTTCTCCTAAACACTTTAGAAGTCCACATTTCACCAACTTCTCAATCATATTGAGGTTGATGTGACCTAACCTTAGATGCCAAAGATAAACGTTTTCCTTAGGAGAAACCTTTGGTATTTTAGCAGTTGTCGCCGTATTGAACATTTCAGTATTAAGCAAGGCTTTTATGACTAACAACCTTAGTACATATAAGTTATTTTCTGTCGAACCAAAACCAATCTCCATACCATTCTTGAAAATAAACACTTTACTCTCAGAAAAGGAGACAATATAACTTTGTTCAATGAGACAAGAAACTGAGATTAAGTTCCTCTTAATATGAAGAATTACAAAAAATTATCCAGTAACAGATAACGTTTCTTGTCCAAAAATAACTTCAGCCTGCCTAGAGCAACAGTTGAAACAACCTCACCAGTACTGACTCGAAGAGTTAACTCTCCCTGTGGCAACGTTTTCTAGGAACTAAATCCTTGGTAAGAAGAACCGATGTGATTAGTAGCATCTGAATCAAGTATCTAGACAAAATCATCATTCTCTACCAAACACGTCTCCAAGACCAGTAAATCACATTTTCTGTCTTTAAACTTCTTCCTCTTCTAGAGAGTAGTGGGATCAGTATCATAACCCAAATAAGCTCTAAGTTCCATTTCAGAGAACACTTCTCATCGACGAACTTTATCAGAGTCAACAACACTTGTTTTCTCTAACTAGAGGTTATCTTGGGAACTGATACTACTAGTTTCTTTTTCATCCATTTCTTTATGCTCGAAAAGTGAGAACTGACATTCAAACAATTCTTGCAACGAGTCCATGATCTTACATGCAATGACCATTTTCTCAACCCTTTTGGCCAAAGCATCTGGTATGCTAGCCAAAATGTGAAGTCGGGCCAACGAGTAAGCCTTCATCCACACCTCATATGCATTACGAACATTTTGCGATGCATCAAGGGTCGGGACTTAAGGACACTCCTCAACCATGAAAAACTAGAGGTCGTTTACTGATAACGGGCAGAAATGCACGTTATTACACTGCTAAGTTCTTAAACAATATTAGCTTGCGTTGATAAAATATGTTAGATTGCGTCTAAAAGCATTAAGATTATAACATTGCGGTCGCATGCATTCATCGCATAGAAACAGTTGATTTTTGTATTTTTATGCAGAATATGCGTTGACGTAAAGCAAAAAGTGCGATCACAAGAAATCAACAGATGAGACAGTATTACCGCAAGGCGTTGCGGTGATTTGTGTTTGCAAACATTTGCTCAAGAAGGATTGCCACATAGAGCCGACACAACTTGATGGGCGCATCTGGGTGAAAGGCATAATTAATCACGATGCGACAGAAAGTTGATGACGGTCGAATCTGAAGTAAGTTGACAGCCGCTAATGATAACAAGTACATTCAGCTTTTCGGTGACGTTAAAGCCATCCTATTTGTGCAATCATAAGAGAGAAGTTGCCTTTCATCTCGAAGCTCTATAAATACCAAAGGCATCCTTCAGAAAAGGGGTTCGGTTCAGTTAGCTCAACATGTCTTTGTTCATAGTTTTTCTTTTATCTTAAAGACGGCGAAGTTAGAGAAGAGTAGAGACGCCCGAAGATCGCTTAGGGCAACTCGACATGGAGGCGTAGAAGCAGAGAGGGGCCGACTCTCGCGAGAGCGAGATTATCTTTTGAACACGAGTAGAAGCGTGGGAAGCAAAAGATTGCTATCAGACTCTTTCTTCTCTTCTTGCATTGTTATTTTGTACTTCATCTTTATATTTATACAATGGAAGTTCTTATTCTACATCTATTCACTCTCTTAGCACGCATGAGTAGCTAAACATGTCGAATGGGTTGAGAAGAACTAAGCTAATATGACCTAGGATGTTCATTGCTTGCGATTATCTTGTGTTATGTTGTGCCAAACATCCCTTTAGAGCTACTCGAGAGAGAATCTAAAGAAAGAACCTAAGACTTGAGAAAGCTAGGTTAGAATCTAGACTCGAGAGAGCAAAATTAGAACTGCATAAACAAGAGATAGGGACTTAAAGATAAGCTCTGTTTGCCAACCTGCATCGCATGCACCCTAGAGATAGGTATGATATTATGTGGTTGATAACGGGCAAAAATGCACGTTATCATAGTACTAAATTCTTAAACAATGTTGGATTGCATTGATGAAATATGTTAAATTGCGTCCATTAAGCATAAATTCTATAATATTGCGGTCGCATGCGTCCAACGCATTAGAGCAGTTGATCTTTACATTTTTGTGCAGAATATGCGTTAATGCAATGCAGAGAGTGCGATCACAGGAATACATTGGTCGAGCGCAACTTCACAGCAAGACTTTGCGTTGATCGTGCTCGCAAACATTCGCCCAAGAAGAATCACCGCAACTTGGTCAGCGCAACATGGTGGCCGCATCCGGGTAAAAGGATAATTAAGAACGATGGGACAGAAAGCTGATGACAGTCGGATCCAAATTAAGTTGACAGCCGATAACGGTCACAAAGTACATTCAGCTTTATCAGTAATAATCATCCGGCGCGTCAATCAGGAATTAAAGCTGTCCCATCTGTACAACCGGGAGAGAGAAGCCGCCTTTCACCTTTGATGCCCTATAAATACCAAGTGCAATCTTTAGAAAAGGGATTGATTAGTTAACGAGTTCACCAGTGCTTCTGTTCATAGTTTTCTTTTCCGTTTTACGGTGGAGCAAGAGAAGAGTGGTAACGTCGAAGATCGCACAGGACGGCTCGAGAGAGAATCTTGGGGCGTAAGAGCAGAGAGCGAGCCGACTCTCGCGAAAGCGAGAATATCTTTAGAGCACGAGTAGAAACAATGTAAACGCCTGGCAACAAGAAATTGCTCCAGGCTCTTTACTATACTTGCATTGTTATTTGTACTTCATCTCATATCTATTCAATGGAAGTTCTATTTCTACATCTGCTCACTCTCTTAATACGCATAAGTAGCTAAACTAGTTGAATGGGTTGAGAAGAACTAAGCTAACATGACCTAGGAAGTTCATTGCTTGCGATTGTCTTGTTTTATGTTATGCAAAATACCCTTTAGAGTTACTCGAGAGAGAATCTAAAGAAAGAACCTAATGTCTCGAGAGAGCTAGGTTAGAATCTAGACTCGAAAGAGCAAGATTAGGCTTGCATAAACAAGAGATAGAGACCTAGAGTTAAGCTCTGTTTGTCAACTTGCATCGCATGCATCCTAGGAATGGGAGTGATATTATGTGGTCGCATATTTGTGTGAATGTCATGTTGTCATCGCATAAATAGAGGTAGAGGTTTATGTGTAAACCCTGTAGACTTATCGCATGCGTTCTAGCCTTACAAGCCGTAGCATTCACACCGAGAGGTGGTTTACTATTGTATGCATGTTGTATGATCGCAAAGCATGGACACATTCTAGAGAGTGTTAGCCGAAACTTTTCTCAACCCGTTCACCGCATATTCATCCTATTTCCTATTTACCAACTCCTTTCAAACTCTGCCGTATTCGTTATTTATTTTCATCAACGCAAAAAAAAAACCCAACGATTTATTTATTTAACTGGTTATCGCAAGTTATCATAAAAATCACCAATGCAACTATTTTCACAAGTCCCTGTGTTCGACCCTGGACTTACCCGGAAACTCAGAGGAATTTACACTTGAATTCTGCTGGGGAAACTTGAGTGCACAACGCAATCCACCAACACATATCATCCATATTTTCATTCATAAAAATAACGTATCAGTGGTCGCCTTAGTTGTGTGTGTGTCATTTCATCATCGCATAAATAAGAATAGAGGCTGATGTGTAGGTCTTATAGCATGATCGCATAGCATAAGCGCATCCTAAGGAGTGTTAGACAAAATCTTTCTCAACCCGTTCACCGCATACTCATCAAATTTTTCGTTTATCAACTCTTTTCGAACTCCACCGCATTTGTTTATTTTCATTACCGCAACAAACAAACCAACAATTATTTGAGTTACCGGTTACTGCAAAGTTTTCCTAAAAATTATCACTGCATATTGTTTTTCCAAGTTTCTGAGTTCGACCCTGGACCTACCAGGAAACTCAGTGGGGTTTACACTTGGATTCCACTGAGAAAACTTGAGTTCTCAGCGCAATTCCATCACCACATTTCATCCATAATTCCACCTAATAAAATAACGCATCAAGTTTTTCCATCGAGTCGGGAGAGATCACTTCATCGGAACAGGTCGTAGAGAAGTTCATGAAGAAATATTTTCCACCTACTGAGAATGCTAGACGAAGGAAACTAATCACGAATTTTGAACAAGACATGGACGAATCGCTCAGTGATGCCTGGGCGAGGTTTAAGAGGTTGGTTCGGGACTGTCCACACAATGGATTGCCAGACTACTTTTAGATGGAAATCTTTTATCATGGTTTAAATCCCGCTTCGCAGACCACTGCCAAGGCGGCAGCCGCTGGTGGTCTACTAGACAAGACATATGATGAGGCTAAGAACATCTTGGATCGCATCTCTAAAAACCACGAGGACTGAAGAGAGAGTGATCAGAGACTGAGAATCAAAGATAACGACACAAGTAATGGTGCTATTACTTCACTACAGAATCAGATGACCGCAATTATGAACTTAATTCAGAGAATTACGATCAGCAGCCTAACACCGCAAAATGGGCAAGTCAATGCAATTAGTCAAAACAACGCAATGTGTGCGACTTGTAGTGATGGGCATGCAATGAAAGAATGCCCACAGAATCCACAATCTATGTACTTTGTGAAAAATAATTCATTTTCGAATACCTCTATCCCGGGTGGAGAAACCACCCCAATTTTGCATGGAAGAATCAGTAGCAGAATTTCCAATCTATGGTGTAGAAAGAAGGGCCACCTGGGTTCCTCCCGCGCAATAATGAACAGACAAGCAATCAAGCCATTAGCTCGCAACCGCTGCAATCATCCTTCTTGGAAAGCCTATTGAAGCAGTATATAGAGAAAAACAAAACTGTGCTTCAAAGTTAAGCTACGTCTATCCGCAATCTAGAATTACAAATGGGCCAGATTGCAAGTGAGCTAAAGAACAGACCGCAAGGGGCTCTGCCGAGTTCAAAAGAACTCCCATGCAACTCGAGGGGATTAGATAAAGAGCAATGTTAAGTCATGACATTGCAAAGTGGAAAAATTGTGGAGGGAGAAAGAAAGGAGCCCAGTCGAATTGCTCCAATTGTGGCGGAACCTGAAATTGCGGTGACACAAGAAGAAGAAGGAGAAAAAGAAGCAATAGAGCCAGAAGTTGCATCCACATCAAAGCCAATAGAGAAGGGGTCCGTGAGAGTGCAGTTACCACCTTTTCCGCAGAGACTTAGAAAGAAAAAAGAATGACGAGGTACAGTACCAACGCTTTCTGTCTATGTAAAAGCAATTACATATTAATATTCCATTTAGTGAAGCGATTGAAGAGATGCCTGCATATGCGAAGTTTCTGAATGAAATGGTAACCAAGAAGAGGGGTACTGGAAAGTTTGCCATGGTGGCTCTAACACAGAATTCAAAATCAATAATTCCACCAAAGATGAGCGATCCTAGAAGCTTTATTACACCTTGCTCCATAGGAGGATTGTACATCAGGCAAGCCTGACCTTGGAGCCAGCATCAACTTGATGCCTCTGTCAATTTTTAAGCAGCTGAATGTGGGGTAACTTTTGCCCACGATCGTGACTCTCCAACTTGCATATAGATCTCTGATACATCCAGAGGGGAAGGTGAATGACGTGTTGATTACCATAGACAAATTTATCCTACCAGCCGACTTCATCATCTTGGATTACGAAGCCGACAAAGATGTGCCCATCATCCTGGGACGACCATTTTTATCAACATGTCGTGCCCAGATTGATGTGCATAAAGGGGAGATCACCTTGAGCATAAATGGACAAAAGCTCAAGTTCAACATCATCCGTGCCATGAAGTTTCCTAACGAAGAAGATGTGCATGACTTAGACGACGACCAGAATTTGATTGAAGAAGAAAAGTTTGACAAAGAGAATGAAGAAGAAGATGCAAGTGCATCCATTGCTGCCTGTAATGCGATCATAAAAAGAACTAACAAGGAAGTTGAAATGATTGCAACCCAAGAAGAAGAGCCAACAGAAAAAGAAGAAAGAAAAACAACGCAATTGTCCCTAGTAGAACCACCAACAATGGAATTAAAGACCCTACCGAACCACTTAAAGTACTCATTTTTGGAGCAGAATGAGAAGCTGCCAGTAATAATTTCCTCGGAACTTAACGAAGACCAGGAGAAGGCGTTGATGAGCA
Source organism: Benincasa hispida (assembly GCF_027475165.1). Lineage (NCBI taxonomy): Eukaryota > Viridiplantae > Streptophyta > Magnoliopsida > Cucurbitales > Cucurbitaceae > Benincasa > Benincasa hispida. The sequence goes on from NC_143486.1 coordinate 11,094,322, forward strand.
TTATGAGGAAACATGTGCGAGCAATTGGCTAGACGCTCACCGACATTCGAGGAATTAACCCAGCGTACTGTATGCACTGAATTCATCTTGAAGAAAACCACCAGGCAACGATCGAACATCAGCGCAGACTCAACCCTACGATGAAAAAGGTCGTTAAAAAGGATATCATTAAATGGTTAGATGGGGGCATTATTTATCCAATAGCAGATAGCACGTGGGTCAGCCCCGTGCAGTGTGTGCCTAAAAAAGGGTAGCATGACGGTAGTCCCGAACGAAAATAATAAACTAATACCGCAAAGAACCATCATCGGATGGCGTATTTGCATGGACTACCGCAAGCTGAATGCAGCAATAAAGAAGATCATTTCCCTTTACCGTTCATTGACAAAATGCCAGATTGTCTAGCCGGAAATGACTTTTACTGCTTTCTGGATGGCTATGCCGAGTATAACCAGATTATGATTACTCTAGAAGACTAGGAAAAAACCATGTTCACCTGCCCATATGGGACCTTTGCTTTTCGCCGCATGCCATTCGGCCTCTGCAATGCGCCAAGCACATTCCAAAGGTGACTGATGGCCATCTTTTCAGACTATCTTGAGAACTCTATTGAAATCTTCATGGACGACTTCTCTATATATGGGCACACCTATGAAGTCTATCTAACCAACCTAGAGAAGATACTGAAATGATGCGAGGAGACGAATCTCGTTCTTAACTTGAAAAAATGTCATTTTATGGTAAAGGAGGGCATCATGTTGGGGCACAAGATTTCCCGGGATAGGTTGAAGGTGGATAAAGCAAAAATAGAAGCAATTGAAAAACTTCCACCTCCAACAAGCATTAAGTATGTACGAAGTTTCTTGAGGCATGCTGGATTCTACAGACGCTTTGTCAAAGACTTTTCAGAAATAGCACGACCACTGAGTGCGTTGTTGGAGACTGACAGAAAATTTGATTTTGACAACAATTGCCTCAACGCATTCAGAATTTTGAAGAATGCACTGATTACCGCACCCGTGTTAATTGCACCTGATTGGACACTTCCTTTTGAATTAATGTGCGATGCAAGTGGGTATGCGATGGGAGCAGCTTTGGCACAAAAGAGAAAAACAATCTTACATCCCATCGCATATGCGAGTAAGACATTAAATCCTGCTCAGACTAATTACACCACCACAGAGAAAGAGTTACTTTCGGTAATTTTTGCATTGGAAAAATTTCAAGTATATCTGCTGGGAACGAAGTTACTCATCCACACTGATCATTCGGCGATAAAGTACTTAATGACAAAGAAGGACACAAAACCGAGGTTGATCAGATGGATTCTCCTTCTTCAAGAATTTGACATAGAAATAATTGATCGAAAGGGGACAGAGAACCAAGTTGCGGATCACTTGTCTAGATTGAAAAATCCTGAGGTTAACCGCAATGAGTCAGAGGTGAGTGCGGTGTTTCCAGATGAGCAGCTATTCCATATTCAAGAGTTGCCATGGTATGTTGACATAATCAACTATCTAGTTTGCGAGCAATTTCCAGAGGAATACACTGACCACCAGAAGAGGAGGCTCAAACACGAATGTAGATCATATTTCTGGGATGAGCAAAATTTGTACAAAAGGGGGGCAGACCAAATTCTACGGCTATGCGTACCAAATGCTTCTCAACAATGCATATTATCATAATGTCATGACTCACCATATGGTAGCCACTTTGGAGAATAGCGCACCACAACTAAGGTTTTACAGAGTGGATTCTTTTGGCCAACATTGTTTAAGGATGCAACTGACTACGCCATGAAGTGTGATCGGTGCCAACGCACTGGTAACATTTCATGGAAACATGTAATGCCGATGAACATCATCTTGGAGCTTGAGTTGTTCGACGTATGGGGTATTGACTTCATGGGACCATTCCCTCCCTCGAATGGTAAACATTATATTTTATTAGCCGTCGACTATGTATCCAAGTGGGTAGAGGTAGTGGCATGCACCGCAAGCGATGTGGCGGTAGTCTCTCAATTCCTGAAGAAAAACATTTTCACTCGTTTTGGCACTCCACGTGCTATAATAAGTGATGAAGGGTCTCACTTTGTCAATCATACTATCAAGAAGCTGCTACGCAAATATAAAATTCTCCACAAGGTGGCCACCTCATACCATTTGCAGACGACTGGTCAAGCGAGGTGTCCAATCGAGAAATCAAGCTGATACTTGAGAAGCTAGTAAGGCCTTTGCGAAAGAATAGGGCAACAAAGCTCGACGATGCGTTGTGGGCATACCGAACTACATTTAAAACACTTATAGGTATGTCCCCGTATGTGTTGGTATTTGGTAAGGCATATCATTTGCCTTTGAAGCTGGAATACAAGGCACTGTGGGCAGTGAAGAAACTGAATTTTGATTTGAAGAAAGCAGGAGAAGCGAGAAAACTTCAATTGGTCGAGCTAGAAGAATGGAGGATTAACGAATATGAGAACGCAAAGATTTACAAGGAGCGCACAAAGCGCTGGCACGACAAGCACATATGAGGTAAGAACCTCCAAGTCGGGCAGAGGGTCATACTATTCAACTCACACCTACGACTCTTCCCTGGGAAACTGGTCCAGACCATTCATAGTTAGATAAGTATTTCCGCATGGCGCGGTTGAATTATTAAATGATGACAGAACCAACATATTCAAAGTTAATGGGTAGCAAGTAAAAGCGTATCACGAAGAAGGCTAGCATCGCCAAGTCGACTCCATGGAACTGAGAAACTTTGAATAAAGAAAGAAGTAGGTGGTCCCTGCGCTATCAGACAATCGAAATTCTTAAGGGACGCAATTTTTAGGAATCATGGAATCTTCAACTTTTCTCTACTACTCTAAATTTTCATTCCATTATATCTTTTCAGCTCTTTATCTATTCTTACATTAAAAAAAAAAAAAAAAAAAAAAATGATCGTGCTGAATGATTGTGGTAAAAGAGTTTGTTTTGTTTAATATTATTTGATCCTCTCTCTGTTTTTTCTTGCAACGATCAAGGCGAATGATTGCGGAGGCGTTACACGAAGAAGCAACTTATCTTATTCCGTCACCACAATCCAAAGGAGGAAGATCGCTGCAAAGCATAATGCAGCAACAAACAATACGGGCGACAGCGGAAATTTGGGGGTTGTATCTTTCCTTCACTTTATTCCAAATTTTGCACTATCGCATCACATTTTGATTTCTAAAGTTTTATCATCGCATCCTCTTTGATTACCACAATCAGTTAACATTGATAAACTTAGTAAGTCGTTGCATGCTGTCTCTTTGCCAATTATGATTTTAATGATGAAAAACATGCTTCTATTTCTTTCGTATATACTAGAGTCAACTTAATTTTAAGATAGTCACCTCATGAAATATTTCTAGAAGTTAGGGGTCTACTATCTTTCTTTCAAACTCATTTTACGAAGCCTTCTAAAAACATCGCATGACTTCTTTCAATCTTTTGGCAATGAGGACATTGCCGCATTTTAAATTTGGGGGTGAAGTATTTATTTTTGACCTTGCTATTTTGAAAAAAAAAATTGAGAATAATAACTCCATTGTCAATACAATGGGGAAACCCATGTTGATAAGAGTTAAGTTGTGAAGGGTACTTACCCGTAGTTAGATGTCTGCATGACACACGTGGGGGCAAGCCAAAACGAAAGTAAGTCGCCAGGATCAACACATAAATAAATGACCGCAACTCCACTGCCAAGTAGGTATGAGTTTAGTCTGAGAAAGAGCACATTGCTCATAGTTGGATGTCCGCATGACACACGTGGGGGCAAGCCAAAACGAAGGCAAGGCACTTGGATCAGCGCAAGGCCAGAGAAAAAAAAATAATGTCAAGAAATATGCAAGGGTAAAAATCATTTGACACCCCAGTGGAAAAGTTTTCTTTTTGAAATAAATCATGCGATGTCTCGAAATTGAGTAAAGTTCTTTTGAAGGTTAAGCTTGCGGTCCCTAGGTCTTAGAAATATTTTAAGAGGAGACTTGAATAAGACTTAAGAAAATTTTGGTATATAGGATTGGAATGAAGTAGCCTTGAGAAATCTAGGAAAAGAGGATTGCGGTCGACTTGCTAAAGGAAATCTTTAGCTTATGCTTGAGGACAAGCATTGTTTAAATTTGGGGGTGTGATAATGGGCAGAAATCCACGTTATTACAGTGCTAAGTTCTTAAACAATGCTGGCTTGCGTTGATAAAATATGTTAGATTGCGTCTAAAAGCATTAAGTTTATAACATTGCGGTCGCATGCAATCATCGCATAGAAACAGTTGATTTTTGTATTTTTATGTAGAATATACGTTGACGCAAGGCAAAAAGTGTGATCACAAGAAATCAACGGATGAGCATATCATTACCACAAGACTTTGCGGTGATTTGTGTTCGCAAACATTTGCTCAAGAAGAATTGCTGCATAGAGCTGACATAACTTGGTCGGCGCATCTGGGTGAAAAGCATAATTAATCATGATGGGACAGAAAACTGATGATGGTCGAATCCAAAGTAAGTTGATAGTCGCTAACGATAACAAGTATATTCAGCTTTTCGGTGACAAATATTCAGCGCATCAGTTAGGGAATTAAAGCCATCCCATCTGTGCAATCATAAGAGAAAAGCCGCCCTTCACCCCGAAGCTCTATAAATACCAAAAGCATCCTTTAGAAAAGAGGTTCGGTTCAGTTAGCTCAGCATGCCTTTGTTCATAATTTTTCTTTTATCTTGAAGACGGCGAAGTTAGAGAAGAGTAAAGACGTCGGAAGATCGCTCAGGACAACTCGAGAGAGAACTTGGAGGCGTAGAAGCAGAGAGTGGGCCGACTCTCGCGAGAGCAAGATTATCTTTTGAACGCGAGTAAAAAAGACAGTGTAAAAGCCTGGGAAGCAAGAGATTGCTACCAGGCTCTTTATTCTCTTCTTGCATTGTTATTTTGTACTTTATCTTTATATTTATACAATGGAAGTTCTTATTCTACATCTGTTCACTCTCTTAGCATGCATGAGTAGCTAAACTTGTCGAATGGGTTGAGAAGAACTAAGCTAACATGACCTAGGATGTTCATTGCTTGCGATTATCTTGTGTTATGTTGTGCCAAAAATCCCTTTAGAGTTACTCGAGAGAGAGTCTAAAGAAAGAACCTAAGACTTGAGAGAACTAGTTAGAATCTAGACTCGAGAGAGCAAGATTAGAACTGCATAAACAAGAGATAGGGACTTAGAGATAAGCTATGTTTGCCAACCTGCATCGCATGCACCCTAGAGATAGGTATGATATTATGTGGTCGCCTTAGTTGTGTGTGTGTCATTTCATCATCGCGTAAATAAGAATAGATGCTTATGTGTAGGTCCTATAGACTTATCGCATATATCACATGGTTTCTAACATTAGAAACGATAGCATTCGCATCGAGAGATGGTTTACTATTGTATGTGTGTTGCATTATCGCATAACATGAACGCATCCTAGGGAGTGTTAGCAGAAACCCGTCTCAACCCGTTCACCGCATACTCATCGCATCTTCCGTTTGTCAACTCCTTTTGAACTCCGCCGCATTTGTTTATTTTCATTACCGCAACAAACAAACCAACAATTATTTGAGTTACCGGTTACCGCAAAGTTTTCCTAAAAATTACCATCGTATATTGTTTTCCTAAGTCCCTGAGTTCGACCCTGGACTTACCAGGAAACTCAGTGGGGTTTACACTTGGATTCTACTGAGAAAACTTGAGTGCTCAACACAATTCCATCACCGCACATCCATAATTCCACCTCATAAAATAACGCATCATTTACCACGAAATATATTTTTGTGGACTATTTCCAATGTATGTGATCGGTCAAACTAGAGGCATTTAACAAAATAACATTCATGTTGCTAAAAAAGAAACACATTAACTTACATTAGGTTTTAAGCAAATACTTGTTGGAAAACATACAACATCCAATACGGTTTAGCAAAACTAAAATGAACCCGGTGTGACATATAGTTTTGCAATGACGCTTTAAAGGTTTAAGACAAAAGCCACCGAAGGGTAGTCAATTCATCCCTCCTTTGAATTGAGACATTCTCAACCAGCCATTAATACTAGAACAACTCTTGTTCCTATAACGACTAGCCATCATTGATTGGGTCAAGAAATCATTAACCTGCTTAACAATTTCCCGTAAGTGTGACCCATCATTTTAGGTCGTAGAGTTCCGCCCCAAGCAGCCAATTCAAAGGAAAAAAATCAGATTGGGGCAAAAACTAAAGTGACCCTATCCATTTCTGGAGTTCACCTTGATATTGACTAACTGCACAAAATCCATCTGAAGGGGGACGCTCCCAAGGCACCACGAGGGAGTGCAAAAAGATCTTATGGTGCGAACCAATGAAGGAGACTGCAGGACGTGTTGACACACACCCTTCACCCACTTACTATAAATACTCTCTCCATCCACCTTGATATTGAATCAAGCAAACACCATTCGAAGGGAGATGCTTCCAGGGCATCAAGAGGCCAAGCATGAATCTCACGGCGTGAACATTCAGGGAGAAATGTGAGTGGAATCATTGACATATCATATATATCTCTTCCTCCCACTGAGTATTTTATAACCTAGAGTTTATTTTACTTAGAAAAAACACGACTAAGAATTTTAACTTAGTGACTTTTTAGGTTTGCCCAAGAGTAACATTTACCTTAGAAAGTTGAACAACTTTTGATCATCATTCATTAAACTCTTTAACGAAGTCTTTGATCAACTGTTGCATGCTTGTAGAAAATCTATCTAATTCACCTTTCCAGGTAGGTTCCCAGGTAAGGGTGTTCTGCTTCTATCAGCTTAAGTACCCTAGCCTAAACAGAACCCACCTCAGACAAAAGGTCCCTTATAGATAGATTTAATACAATTTTAATCTTTTATGCCAATCAATTTAATCCTATTAAACCAATTTAAAAGATTAAACATAGGTATCTAATCTCATTAGAACCTTGAACTTAGGTCTATCTCAATCCAATTTTAAAACTCTTTTAAAATATGAGTTTGCTTAAGTTCACATGCAACTCTTTCTTATTGATTTTAGTTCTAATTTCCATTATAACGCTTATAACAGGAAACAACCAAAACCATTCACAATGCGAAGCTACACATACAAGGCATTCATAACTTTTACAAATAAGCCTAAGTGCCATGCTCCATGCATTATTCATTCATTTCTACTTTTATATAACACTTATACAACCAAGCAATGGACCAAGCAAACATGCTTCCATTCACCTTTATACTATAACTCTTATAATATAAAGATGATGCACGAATATGCTTACTGCATGCATAAATATAACTCTTCTATTTCATGATGCATGTGCATGCTCTCTTGCAATTCCATCATGCCAAAAAACTATATTATAACACTTATAATATATGATGCATGTGTTGGGGTTGATGCCCTAAAGTCTCGTGTCCTGTAGTTTGTAAACAGTTTGTACAAACACTTGTGATGTATAATATATGATATTTTACTTCACTTTTTGATTTTGCTTAGTTGAATGTTTTATTTGTTTTACCACAAACCAATAAACCTAAAATCCTTGGTTATCTGTATGTAACTTAAGCATGTATGTGGTGACATACAAATGGATCATGTCTTAAGTGATAACCAAAATGGTCTGTAGTATATGGATATATAAGGGGAACCTTATCTTGGCAACGCTACGGATGCGGTCCGCTTTGTGGAATAGTTGCAAGTGTTGTGACTTATCACAGATGGTCTGATCCTGATCATTCGTGTAGGGGACATGCGAGCGGAAGCGCCTTATACAAAGAGTTTCTATAAGACCTAACCACGAAGTGTTAACATCTTGTTATATAACACTGTTCATGACAGAGACTTCACTTCACTAGGATCACCATAGTGCAGGAAACCGAATCCGAGGATTTCCATGAGTAGGGGATAAAAGATCATTCCAAATTACAATCATGTATGAACATTACAATTAAAATCGTAAAACAAAACATACAGTTATGCAATCCATACAGAAATTACAGCATGAAACAACAGCTGAACAAGGGGAAAAACTGCGAACGTTTATCAACTCGTCTCCACACTCCTTGCTCACGAATGCTCGAACATAGCACCTCGAACGCTCAAATAACATGACCAATCCGCAACACGAACAACGCGTACTCGTCCTCTGCGATCGCCTCGGTCACGAACTCCCCAGCAACACGAACGACCTTCACAGAACCTTAACGGTGTCAAATTGAGTATGACACCACCAAGAAAGGTACCTTGGTATTCTCGATGTGAGAATCTAGAAGGTGGGCTCTGTGTGAACTTAGTATGAGACAGACGAAGGAGAAAACTACAATCGTGTACACGATTGGGCAAGTGGGAGAAGACAGAAACCTATCATATAGGTCGATGCCCAATTGTTTAGCAAAAGCTAAGCGATCGTCTAGCAAAAGCTAAACGATCGTTTAGCTCATCGTTTAGCAGCGTGTCTGCACCTACAAACACTACACGATCGTTTACTAAAAACAAGCTGTCGCTTAGTAAATCGGTGTTTACTTGACAAGCTTCCGTGAGATGTTTTTCTGAGAGAAAAAACAAAACATTTTCCCAAAACTTTTCAATACTTACTAAAATTAGGAAAACAATTTTCCTTTTATCTCACGGTTACCATGAACCACCAATAACCTCCTCCTCGATTGGTTATTAGAGAAAATGATTAAATTATCCAATAATTAATATTATTATAAATATAAATGATAACCAACTTATCATACTATATTTATAACCTATAGTTTTAATATTTCATCTCATGAAACATATAAACCATAGTTCTTTTTCTATTCCATGGTACTTAATCTAAATCTTATTTACATTAATCCTCCACTAGATGTATCTCATACATCATACCGATTATATCATATATAATAAAAATACCTCTTGTTAATTTGAACATTTCAAATCAACACCAAGAACTAATCCTCAACTGAATCCATTAAGCTACCAAGGGGACCTTATGGACCTGTAGCTCGAAGTTCCAATGGTACGTGAATAACAAACTAAACTCTTTAGTCACGGGATCCACCATCCGTTAAATGCCAGGCACTTTACTAAAGACCGACAGCTAAACTCTTCTTACCACAGATATATTATGTGCCCATCTTAACCAATCAGAAGTGCGACAACCCTTCACAGATCACTCGTAAGTACAGCTGGGTCAATAACCGTTATGCCCCTATAGTTACATTTAACTCCTTAAGTACCACTGATCCCTCTAATGAATATAAGTCATAGCCCTACTATGACTGACTCCTCTCTTCCAAAGAGAAGTTGTGGCCAACCATGTTCAAGCCCAAGAATCAGCCCTTAAGGGAGCAATCTCTCTACTTATCCTTGCTTCGGGAAAAGAGTGAATTCCATCTTGTGGACTGAGTTCCCAACTCCCAGATCAGACAAGTCCCCAAAAAGGTAGGCATTTTGAGTTGACAATCTGGCCACTCTCACCCATACTAATCAAAGGACCGTTCTCAAAGTCATGAGTTCCTAAAACACTCAGGATTGAGGTCGTGTTTCTATGGTCGTTTAGGTGAGATGTAAGTCTCTAGTATCAACGGTGTTATATATAGAGTCTAGTCATCTGGTGGTCCAGGTCTTATACAAACTCTTTGTATAGGACACCTCTGCTCGCGCATCTCCACATGAATGGTTAGGATCTACCATCTGTAGTAGTTTACAATACTTGCAAACCTCTACAAAACGGGTTGTATTCGTAGTGTCACCAGGATCAGGTATCCCACATTAATCCTTATACTACAATCCTATTTAGGTTATGATTTAAGGCATGATCCACTTGTATATCACATATACATGCTTAAGTTCACATAAGATAACTATGGAGCTTTGTTTATTGGATATGAGTAAATGCCAGAATTAAATAACACTTATTTTATTCACTAAACAATGTGTATCTTTACAAAACAACGAGACTCTGGGAGAATTAGAACATTAATCCCAACACATAAGTAACATGACCTCAATCCTGAGTGAGTTGAAAATTCCTTCCATTGAGGGCGGTCCTTTGATTTGCATGAGTGTGAGTGGCCAGGTTGCCGACTCAAACCTACCACTTTGGGGATTCGTCTAATTTAGGAGTTGGGAACTTAGCTACACAAGATGGAATTCACTTCTTCCCTACAGCAGGGGCAAGTAGATAAATAGCTCCCTTAAGGGCTGATTCCAGGGCTTGAACAATGTGGCACCACACACCTTCTCTTGGCCCGAGAGGTGTTCACACATAGTTGGACTATGTTGTATTGTTCATCAGAGGAATCAGTGGTACTTAAGAAGTGAGATGCAACTACAGGGGCAAAATGGTAAATTGGCCCAGCTGTACTTACGAGCATCTGTTAAGGGTCATCGTACTCATGTTTGGAATATCCGATGGACACAAAAATATATATGTGGTAAGAAGAGTTCAGTTGTTGGTCTTTAGTGGAATGCCTGACAGTTAACGGATGGTGGATCTCGTTGCTAAAGAGTTATGTCAGCTATACACGTACCATTAGAGCTTCGAGCCATAGGTCCATAAGGTCCCCTTGGTAGCTTGGATAAAGTTGAAAATTAGTTTTTGGGTATGTTTGAAATGTTCAAATTGGCAAGAGGGAGTTCAATTATATATGTATATAATTGAACTGGTTAATTATATATGATATAATTGACTAAATGTTGAGATACATTATTTGAAGGAAATTGGATATAAACATGATTTATATCAAGTAGAGGAGAAAACACTGTAGTATATATATGATATCAAACTATAGGTTAAGAATATAATATGATTATATTAATTAATTAATTAGGCGGTTATAAGATAATTGGCCGAGTAATTCTCCGGAATCATACAAAAGTGGGAAGTTCGAATTCATTTCTTTTAACTAAAGAATAAAATGAAAATTGTTTTCATTTTGTAAGACATCCAAAAAATCACTCAAGGTGTGAACCTATACGATCGCATAGTGTTGAGAGCCTATACGATAGCGCCCATAGTCCTAAACGATCGCACACCCGCGCACTAAACGATCGCTCTTGATTTCTAAACGATCGTTTAGCGCGCCGAGAAGACCTAAACGATCGCTTACCATTTGATAGACGATCACTTAGCTAAACCTACACGATCGTGTACCTTTTTCTAAACAACAAGCACCCGATTATACGATAGTCTTCTACTATCTCCCACTTGTTTGTTCGTACTACACTATCGTCTTTTCCTCCTTCCCTCTAGTAATTCCATCAAAGTCCACCCTTTGGATTCTTACTCCGAGAATATCGAGGGCTTCAAGTGGTGGTGTCGTCCTCGATTGCTGTTGGTTCGTGCGCTACCGATCGTGTAGACGACCATGGTGCTATTAGACGACTGTTTGCTGGGCGATAAGAAGCGTAGAGGAGTTCGCTTCCGCTGAACTGAGTTTAATTGAAGAAAGTCTTCAACTGGTACGTTTACTTAGTCTTTTGTATTTTATTTGTTAAAGCATACTTGTAATTAGTGTTACAATACATATCTATTTGTTAGAATGTATATTTGGTAATTGTGTCACAATGAAATCGAAAAGATCCGCTTCCGTTCATGGATTCTCTTGTTTAAGAGTTCCTTCAGCATGAATAATTGCATAACCTAAGGTGGGTTTTAAATCTATATGTCATACACTATGGCATATAAACAACAAACATCTCATGTATATTAAATAAAAGTTGATGAACCAAGATAATTAGCCTCAAAACCTCAAAAAATAAAGCTAACAATTACAAACAACAATGAGTCACCGGTTCAAATAGGCAAACCGAGACTTAAACCATTCGGGCGAAGAAATGTGTCTCCTTGATCGTACACCAAATCCGAGTGATCATCTACACGAGAGAGTATCTGCTTTACTCAATCATTTAACAATGCTTCCTGATCTTAAACGATCGTTTTGCAATGATCGTGTACCTTTAACTATACGATAAAGCATGAAGGCACGCGATCGTGCAGTGTGCATCGTGCAACGAAAGCCTTAAGCAATCATCTAAATGACAACGATGCGGTGAAGCACAATCGTTCAAACGATCGCTGAGCAAGCATCAAGGTGTCGTATACTGCGTGATCGTGTAGTTAGAGACTATACGATGAGGCATGCTAACTACACGATAGTTTAATGCACCACCTTTTATAAACGATGAGCATCAAATGCTTTACGTGATCGTTTACCTCCAGCGTCCACACGATCGAGCAACCAACGTTACATGATAGAGTAGACACTTTACCCGATGCTTAGCTAAACGATCATTTAGTAAATACTACATGATCGTGTAGAACTTTTCTACACAATCGTTTAGCGAAATCTCAACAGTCGTTCACCTAAATCTACATGATACGACCAACCTTTGGTCTTCTTCCTCGATGAGAACTGAATCTCCATGCTTCGAAACTTCATCACGAACGACTCAACAAACTCAAACACTTTGAATTACAAACTCGATTGCTTGTTAATTATGCCCAAAAACGCAGGGACCCTTACAAATTAACACTTTGTAATCGTAAAGAAAGATTTAAACAAAGGCAATTAACCCGTAAACATTCATCAACACATCCATAAAATGCATTTAATACTTAAACGCAATGCAGAAAACCGACCACGACTGTAAAAGAAGTTAAAAAACGAAATGATAATTTGGAATATCAGAACAACCTGGCTCTGATACCAATTGAAGGAAATCAAGCATGAGGATTCCAATGAGCAACGGAAGAGATTGTTCCAAATTCCATTCGAGTGAACACAATCAATTACAGTTTAATAATGGAAACTAACAAGTTATGCACAATACAAAATTACAGCATGCTAACAAGAGTATCAAGGGATAAAGTATGCATACATTTGAAGAAATATTTTTCAAGAATCCTTCGATCAATCTCCTATGCGTCCAATAACAGCACTCGAATGCAACAACCGGTACAGGCAACGAACACGAACCCAACGAACAGCCAACAACATGAACTGAGTGAGAATACCACCACAATGGTTACCTTGGTATTCTCAGTGTGAGAATCCAGGAGTTATGGGCTGTGTATGAACTTGGCTTGAGGAAAAGACTGGAGGACAACGATCGTGTAGACGATCGAGCAAGTGGGAGATAGGATGTTGTCTATCGTATAAATGAAGTGCTCGATCCTTTAGTCAACGACAACCTATCGTATAGACTTAGCCACACAATCGTGTAGCCACGATCAACTGAATGACTATCGTATAGTCAAAGCTTCACGATCGTTTAGTCTCTGCACAACTATCACTTAGTGAAACACTTTCACTTGATAGCTTAATCCATGAGTAACTTTCTGAAAACAAGTAACTTCTAATTTTAGGAAACATTTTTTCTTTTATCTCACGGTTACCATAAAACCACCAATAACCTCCTACTTAATCGGTTATTAGAGAAAAAAATTAATTATCATATAATTAATATATTACAAATAAATATGATAACCAACTTACCATATTATATTTATAACATATAGTTTTAATATTTCATCTCATGAAACATACAAACAATAGTTCTTTTTCTATTTTATGGACTTAATGTAAATCATATTTACATTAATCCTCCACTTGATGTATCTCATACATCACATCAATTATATCATATATAATTGGAATTCCTCTTGTTAATTTTAACACTTCAAACTAACCCCAATAACTGATTCTCAACTTGAATCCATTGAGCTACCAAGGGGACCTTATGGACTTATAGCCTGAAACTCCAACGAAATGTGAATAACTGACTAAACTCTTTAATCACGGGATCCACCATCCGTTAACTGTCGGGCACTCAATTAAAGACTAATATTTGCACTCTTCTCACTATAGATATATTTTTGTGTCCATATCAACCAATCAACAATGTGATAACCCTTCACAGATCGCTCGTAAGTACAGTTAGGCCAATTTACAATTTTGCCCCTATAGTTACATCTAACTCCTTAAGTACCACTGATTCCTCTAATGAACAATAAGTCATAGTCCTACTATGACTGGGTCCTCTCTTATAAAGAGAGGATGTGGCCACTATGTTTAAGACCCTATCAGCCCTAGGAGCAATTTGTCTACTTACCTCTGTTTCGGGGAAGGAGTGAATTCTGTCTTGTGTAACTGAATTCCCAGCTTCCCAATTATACAAATCCCCAAAAAGATAGGCTTGTTGAGTTGGCAATCTGGCCACTCTCACCCATACTAATCAAAGGACTGCCCTCAAAGGCTAGAATTCCCAAAATACTCAGGATTTAGGTCATGTCACCTATGGTCGTTTAAGTGAGATGTAAGTCTCAAGTATCAACGGTGTTATATAAAGAGACTATTCATCTTGTGGTCCGGTTTTATACAAACTCTTTGTATAAGACACCTCCACTCGCATGTCTTCACATGAATGGTCAGGATGAGACCATCTGTGTAGTTCACAACACTTGTAAACCTCTACAAAGCGGGTCGTATCCGTAGTGTCGCCTGGATAAGGTATCCCTCATTTATCCTTATACTACAGACCTTTTAGGTTATTACTTAAGGCATGATCCAATTGTATATCTCATATATAAGCTTAAGTTTACATACAATAACCACGGATCTTGTTTATAAGATATGATAAATTCAAATAAAATAACTCTTATTTTATTAATATAATGTGTACAAAGTTTACAAACTACGAAACTCCGAGAGAATTAGGACACCAATTCCAATATAATCAAATTTCCTCTTGTCAATTTGAACACTTCAAACTGACCGAAGAACTGATTCTCAACTTGATTCCATTGAGCTACCAAGGGGACCTTATGGACCTGTAGCTTGAAGCTCCAACGGTACGTGAATAGCTGACTAAACTCTTTAATCACAAGATCCACCATCCGTTAACTGTCGGGCACTCAACTAAAGACCGACAGCTGCACTCTTTTCACCACAGATATATTTCTGTGTCCATTGAATATAACCAATCAACAATACAATAACCCTTCACAGATCGCTCGTAAGTACAACTAGTCCAATTTACCGTTTTGCCCCTGTAGTTACATCTAACTCTTTAAGTACCACTGATTCCTCTAATGAACAATACATCATAATACTACTATGAGTGGACACCTCTCGGGCTATGAGAAGGCGTGTGGCTCTACATCGTTCAAGCCCCGGAATCAGTGAGAGAGTAATCTATCTATTTACCCCTACTTTAGGGAATGAGTGAATTCCATCTTGTGTAGCTGAGTTCCCAGCTCCCCTAATCAGACGAATCCCCAAAATGGTAGGTTTGAGTCGACAATCTGGCCACTCGTACCCATGCAAATCAAAGAACTGCTCTCATAAATAAGAGTTCCCAACTCACTCAGGATTAAGGTCATGTCATCTATTGTCATCCTAGTGAAATGAATATCTTTATCATGAACGACGTTATATAATGAGACTAAACACTTTGTGGTCCGGTCTTATACAAACTCCTTTGTATAGGACACCCCCGCTCGCATGTCTTAACATGAATGATTAGGATCAAACCATCTGTAGCACTTTACAACACTTGTAACATCTACAAAGCGGGTCGTACCCGTAGTGTTAGCAGGATAAGGTTTCTCTCCTTTATCTATATACTACAGACCATTTAGGTTATCACTTAAGGCATGATCCACTTGTATGTCTCCACATACATGTTTAAGTTACAACGACAAGCAGAGATCTTAGTTTAATGGTTTGTGGTAAATGCAAATAAAATATCTCATATTTCATAGACAACAGTGAAGAAAATATCTCATAGTATTACATCACAAGTGTTTGTTCATACAGGTGTTTATAAACTACAAGACCTTATGAGAGTTTAGGGCATCAACCCCAACAGTATGTGGATGATATCCTACACATTGGGAATGATGTAGGTTTTGAAGGAAATCAGATTCAAGATTTCCATGAGCAGCGGAAAAAGATTATTCCAAATCATAATCATGAATGAACAATTACATTTACAGTCAACTTCAAAACAAATAGTTATACAATTCATACAGAAATTATAGCATGAAAAACTCAAATGCACAAAGGGAAAAATTGTACGAACAATTGCAAATGCGTCTCCACGCTCCGTTGCGCACGAATGCTTGAACAACAGCAACCTCGAATGCTCAATCTACGCGACCGCAATACTGCAACGAACACAGCTCGAACACTTCGCGCTCGTCTTCAACGATCACCTTGACCATGAACTCCTCAGCAACAGCACGAACGACCTCTAGAAAATTTCGATGGTGTCAAGTTGAGTATGACACCACCGACAAGGCTACCTTGCTATTCTCGGTGTGAGAATCTAGAGGGTGGGCTCTGTTCGGACTTGGAATGAGGCAGACGAAGGAGGAAACACCGATCGTGTACATGACTGGGCAAGTGGGAGATGGTGAAAACCTATCATATAGGTCGATGCTCAATCGTTTAGATAAAGTTAAGCAATCGTCTAACAAAAGCTATGTGATCGTTTAGCTCGCCATTGCATGATCGTTTAGCTCACCTAGCCGTCATTTAGTAAATCTGTATTTACTTGACGACTACTTGAGTTTCTTTTGCGCGAGATGTATCTCATACATCAAACCAATTATATCATGGTACTTAATGTAAATCTTATTTACATCAATCCTCCACTAGATATATCTCATACATTAAACCAATTATATCATATATAATCAAAATACCTCTTGTCAATTTGAACATTTCAAATCAACATCAAGAACTGATCCTCAACTGAATCCATTGAGTTACCAAGGGAACCTCATGGACCTATAGCTCGAAGCTCCAACTGTACGTGAATAACTAACTAAACTCTTTAGTCACAGGATCCACCATCCGTTAACTGCCATGTACTCCACTAAAGATCGACAACCGAACTCTTTTTACTATAGATATATTATGTGTCCATCTTAACCAATGAGCAGTGCGACAACCCTTCATAGATCGCTCGTAAGTACAGCTAGGCCAATAACCGTTATGCCCCTGTAGTTACATCTGTCTCCTTAAGTACCACTGATCTCTCTAATGAACATAAGTCATAGTCCTACTATGACTGAGTCTTCTCTTCCAAAGAGAAGTTGTGGCCACTATGTTCAAGCCCTGGAATCAGCCCTTAAGGGAGCAATCTCTTTACTTATCCCTGCTTCGGGAAAGGAGTGAATTCCATCGTGTGGATTAAGTTCCCAGCTCCCAGATCAAACAAGTCTCCAAAAAGGTAGGCATGTTGAGTTGGTAATCTGGCCACTCTTTTCCATACTAATCAAAGGACCGCCCTTAAAGGCAAAAGTTCCAAAAACACTCAGGTTGTGTCACCTATGGTCGTTTAGATGAGATGTAAGTCTCTAGTATCAACGACGTTATATATAGAGTCTAGTCATCTCGTGGTCCAGATCTTATACAAACTTTTTATATAGGACACCCCCACTCGCACATCTCTACATGAATGGTCAGGATTAATCATCTGTAGTAGTTTACAACACTTGCAAACTTCTACAAAGCGGATCGTATCCATAGTGTCACCAGGATCAGGTATCCCATCTTAATCCTTATACTACATACCTATTTAGGTTATCACTTAAGGCATGATCCACTTGTATATCACATATACATGCTTAGTTCACATAAGATAACCAAGGAGCTTTGTTTATTGGATATGAGTAAATGCCAAAATTAAATAACACTTATTTTATTCATTAACAATGTGTATCTTTACAAAATAACGAGACTCTAGTAGAATTAGGACACCAATCCCAACAGGTTTTCTGACTGATGTTAAGAACGGCAAGTCGCCCATTTCTAAATGAAATATTTGGGAGAGGTGTAGTTTGTTCTAGGGATCCAGATTAAAGTATCGTAGGAACAAAAGGTTGGCCTTGTATCAGGCATCGTATATTGACAAAATGCTTTTCAGATAATCAATGCACAATTCCAAGAAGGGTTTATTACCTTTCAGGCATAGAATTATTTTGTCTAAGGAACAATGTTCTAAGAATCCTCAAGAGGTCGAGGAAATTAGACGGATTCTCTATGCATCGGCTATTGGTAACCTTATGTATGCAATGTTATGTACTATACTTGATATTTGCTATGCAGTAGGGATTTTCAGTCGATATCAATCCAATCCAGGATTAAATCACTGGACGGCGGTCAAGACGATCCTCAAGTATCTTCGGATAACGAGGGACTATATGCTCGTGTATGGAGATAAGGATTTGATCCTCATATGATACACAGACTCTGACTTTCAGACTGATCGAGATTCTCGAAAATACACATCAGGGTCAGTGTTCACTCTAAATGGAGGAGCTATAGTATGACGAAGCATTAAGCAAGGATGCACCGTGGACTCCCATACAGAACTCGAATACGTAGCTGCTTGTTAAGCTGCTTAAGAGGCTGTTTGGCTTAAGAAGTTCCTTACTAATATGGAAGTTGTTCCAAATATGTCTTTGCCCATCACACTTTTTTGTGATAACATTGGTGTTGTGGCAAATTCTAAGGAACCTAGAAGTCACCGAAGAGGCAAGCACATAGAACGAAAATATCTTTTGATCCGAGAGATTGTACATCGAGGTGATGTGATTGTCACGAAGATCACGTCGAAGCACTACGTTGTTGATCTATTTACAGAGGCTCTCACGACTAAAGTGTTCGAAGGTCATCTAGAAAGTCTAGGTCTATGGGATATGCGGCACATTGTCTAGGGCAAGTGGGAGATGTTACTAGGGTATAGTGTATGCCCTAGTTTATTGTATATTATACTTTATTTGTATTGTACATTAGTCTCCCTAAGCTTTAGGACAAGTGGGAGATTTTTTAGAATGGTGTCCTAAATCTTCTTGTAATCTCGTAGTTTGTAAACTCTGTATAAACATATTGTTGTTAATAAAAATAGGTATTATTTTATAAGCATATATTCAATCCAAACTAAGATCTGAGGTTATTTCATGTATTTAAATAAGTATGTAGAGACATATAAGTGGATCTTGTGTAAATAATAACCTAAATGGTCTGTAGTAGATTGATAAGGCTTGGTACCTTATCTTGGTGACACCACGGTTACAACCCGTTTTGTAAGTGTTACAAGTGTTATAAAGTGCTACAAATGATCTGATCCTGATCATTCATATGGAGACATACAAGCGGGGGTAGCCTATACAAAAAGTTTGTATAAGACCGGACCACAAAATGATTAGTCTATTTATATAATATCGTTAATAATAGAGACTTACATTTCACTAGGATGACCATAGGTGACATAATCTGAATCCTGAGAGTTGTGAACTCCAGCTCATCAAGGCGGTCCTTTGATTTGTATAGGTGAGAATAGCCAGATTGTCAACTCAATAAGCCTACCATTTTGGGGATTCGTCTGACTGGGGAGTTGGGAACTCAGCTACACAAGACAGAATTCACTCCTTCCCCGATGCAGGGGCAAGTAGATAAATTGCTCCCTTAAGGGCTGATTTCGAGTCTTGAACATAGTGGCCACACCCTCTCCTGGCCTGAGAGAACTTGGTCATATTGGGACTATGACTTATTGTTCTTTAGAGAAATCAATGGTACTTAAGGAGTTAGATGTAACTACAGGCAAAAAACGGTATTTTGGCCCAGTTGTACTTCCGAGCAATTTGTGAAGGGTCATCTAGTTAGATGTACCTATAGGGGCAAAACAGTATTTTGGCCCAACTGTACTTACGAGCAATTTATGAAGGGCCATCACATTGTTGTTAAGTAATTTAATTAAAGAGTTTAACTAATTATCCGAGTAACGTTGGACCTTCAAGCTACAGGTCCATAAGATCCCCACTGTAGCTCTATAGGGATTTAATCTTTGGATTAATTTGGAATGTTCAAATTAATTGAGGGAATTAATTATATATGATATAATTAATTATAATGTATTTAATACATTATGAGAGAAATTTGAATATGATTCAAATACTAATTATATGAATGAGATTCATGTAATTAAATATAAATATGATTTATATTGAGAGGAATTAAAATATTTGGACATGATATAAATATCATTTATATGGATGAGATTCTTATAAGTAGATTTAATATAAATATGATTTATATCAAATTCTATGTATAGTTAAGAGAGAATAAAATCTATAGTTTATGTTGTATTTGATGCAATATAAAACTATAGGCTGAAGGAACTCTAAAACTAGAGAACCAGTGAGTGGAAGCGGATCGTTCCAACCTCCATTGAGAAAGAACAAATACATTTACAGTCAAATAGAAGCAGTTATGCATAAAGAATAATTATAGCATGCTTCTTAAGTAAATACAAAGGGATCGAGTATAATACCTTTGAAGAACTCTTTCTTCACGTATTTTCCTTGATCAAACTTGAACGCGTTTAAACAGCACGAACACAACGATCAAAATTCGATCTCAACGAACAACTAGAAGATCTTCAATTGCCAGTGAGTATAACTCGATCCCCGATCCTCAAATAGAACTCGACACCACCATAAGATACCTTGGTATTCTCGGTGTGTGAATCTAGAAGTTGTGGGCTCTGTATGATTTCGGATAGGGGAATGGAGGTAAACGATCGAGTATGCGATCAAGCGATCGTGTAAAAGAAGAAGCCTATCGTATAGACTTGATACTCCATCGTGTAGCAACGAGTAACTATCGCATAGTAAACTCGATACTTGATCGTTTAGGCTCTAAAGCTATTGTTTAGTAAAACTAGTATTTAGTCGATAGTTTTTCTGTGAGATATCTCGGATAGAATTTGCACTTAATGATTTGAAAAAAAAAAATCCTTTTATCTCACAGTTACCACAAAACTGCAAATAACCTCCCACTCAAGTCGGTTATTGAGAAAAAGAATTATTAATTATCATATAATCAATAAATTATAAATAAATACAATAACTAACTTATCATATTATATTTATACCTATAGTTTTAATATTGCATCATATGCAACATATAAACCATAGTTCTTTTTCTATTTTATGGTATTTAATATAAATCACATTTATATTAATTTCTCCAATCAAATAATGTACCAAATACATCATATCAACTATATCATATATAATTGAATCAATTTAATTATATCATATATAATCAAATTCCCTCTTGTTAATTTGAACACTTCAAACTAACCCAAAATCTGATTCTCAACTTGAACCCATTAAGCTACCAAGGGGATCTTATGGACTTATAGCTTAAAGTTCCAACAATATGTGAATAACTAACTAAACTCTTTAATCACGATATTCACCATCCGTTAACTATTGGGCACTTCACTAAAGAACGACATTGCACTTTTCGCACTACAGATATATTTCTATGTAGTGCGATGACTCTTCACAAATCGCTCGTAAGTACAGTTGGGCCAATTTACCGTTTTGCCCTTGTAGTTACATCTAACTCCTTAAGTACCACTGATTCCGCTAATAAACAATAAGTCATAGTCCCACTATGACCGAGTCTTCTCTTCCCAAGAGAGGATGTGGTCACTATGTTCAAAACTTGGAATCAGCCCTTAAGGGAACAATTTATCTACTTATTCCTGCGTCGGGGAATGAGTGAATTCAGACTTGTGTAGCTAAGCTCCTAACTCCTCAGTCAGACAAATCCCTAAAATGGTAGGCTTGTTGAGTTGACAATCTGGCCACTCTCACCCATACAAATCAAAGGTCTGCCTTCATAGACAGGAGTTCCCAACTCACTCAGGTAGGTCATGTCACCTATGGTCATCCTAGTGAAATGTAAGCCTTTATTATCGACAGCGTTATATAAAGAGACTAATCATTTCGTTGTCCGGTCTTATACAATCTCTTTGTATAGGATACCTTCGTTGACATGTCTCCACATGAATGATCAGGATCAGATCATTTGTGGCACTTTACAACACTTGTAACATCTACAAAGCAGGTAGTATCCATAGTGTCACCAGGATAAGGTATCCCTCCTTTATCCATATACTACAAATCATTGAGGTTATCACTTAAGGCACGATCCACTTGTATGTCTCCACATATATGCTTAAGTTACATAAAATAACCTCGGATCTTAGTTAATTGGATCGAGTAAATGCTTATAAACTAACACTTATTTTATTAACAACAATATGTTTACAGAGTTTGCAAACTACGAGACTACCAGGAGATTTAGGACATCATTCCCAACATAGGCTATATGTTATATTTGATATAACATATAGTGTATATATAATAAAGTTGTTATTATATATTCTATTTTATTAATTTATTTGAAATTAATAAAAAGGAAGGAGTTATGACTTCCTTCCATTATTCTCTCAATAATAAACATGTGATAAAAGAAGTTGAGAGATCATCTTCTTCCAATAATTCTTACAGAGAATTCACAATATAAGAGAAAAAATCTCTAAAAAATCTTCCCTCTCATCCTCTCCATCTCCTTCCCTTTTCCTAGAACTCAAGCAAAGCCCACAACTCCTGTTGAGTCTTTAAATCTCAAAAGAGAATATAGAGGGTTCTCGACTGGTAGTGTCTGTGCATGAAGAAAGAGATCTACGAGGAAGAAGTTCTGTTCGTGAATAGTACGAGGGATTACTTGAAGAAAGGTTCTTCAAAAGTGAGGTTTCTTGAAACCTTTTTTTTTTTAATCTAAAAGCATGCTATACTTTAACCGTGAATGCATATCTTTGTGTAGGTTTACTGTAAATTTTGTATTCGGTAATTAATGGAATTTAGACGATCCGCTTCCACTCAAGGATCTCCTCATATTGAGATTCTTTTATCAGGATCCTCATTTTTAGATATAATATCAAGAGCAACATTATACGTAAAAATGTTGTCAATAATTACATTAGTTTGATTCCATCTTTTTCCTGCCATGACATAGTTTATTAAAATCTCGTTATTATCTTTGTATATTTCACCTTCCTCATTAATCATGTCGACAATTTCTTTATGGGTATTTACATCATCGACCAAGTCTTTTTCACTATTAATTATTTTTCATTTTTGAGGAATTTTATCTTTGGAACCCAATGGTCTACCACGCTTCTGGTGTATTTCAGTCTCATTAGTGATAACTTGTTGTGTTGGGATATCAATTTTTGATGGAACATTTGCAGCTAGTATATGTGACTTAATTACTTTCTTTGCATCTATAAATGCATCTGGTAATTGATTTGCTATGTTTTGCAAATGTATTGTTTTTTGAACTTCAAGTTCATATTGATCTGTACAGGGATCTAAATGAGATAATAACAATGCATTTCATGTAATTTCTTTTTCCAACTTCTTAATTCCTCCCCTAATGTTGGCAAATTTGTTTCATTAAAATGACAATTAGCAAATCGTGCAGTAAAGACATCACCCGTCAGGGGCTCAAGATATTTAATAATTAATGGGAATGATATCCAACATATATTCCTAACCTCCTTTGAGGACTCATCTTAATGCGTTGTGGTGGAATAATTGGAACATATACTGTACATCAAAAAATTCTCAGATGGGAAATATTTGGCTCACGACCATAAGTTAATTGTAATGGCAAGTACTTATGATAAGCTACTGGCCTAATGCATACAATTGACGTTGCATGCAAAATAACATATCCCCATACAGATGAAGGAAGCTTAGCTCTCATAAGTAATGGTCTTGCAATTAATTACAAACGTTTTATAAATGATTCTACTAAACCATTTTGTTTATGAACATGAGCTACAGGATATTCAACACTTATCCCAATTGACATACAATAATTATCAAAAGCTTGGGATGTAAATGCACCAGCATTATCAAGACAAATGGTCTTAATTGTATAATCAAGAAATTGTGCTCTTAACTTAATTATTTGAGCAAGTAATCTTGCAAAATGCAAGATTTCAACTTGATAATAAGCACACGTGTGACCATCTGCTGGATGCATCTATTAATACCATAAAATATCTAAATGGTCTATTTGGTGAGTTAAGAGGTCCACATATATCACCATGAATTCGTTCTAAAAACGTAGGTGATTCAGTCCCCACTTTAGCTGGCGATGGTCTAATTATCAATTTTTTTTTTAGAGCAAGTATCACATGAAAATTCATTAGATTGAAGAATTTTCTGGTTCTTCGATGGGTGTTCATTTGAATTCTCAATAATTCTACTCATCATTATAGATCCTAGATGATCTAATCAATCATGTCAAATTGTAAATATGTTTGGATTCATGAACTTTAGGAGTATAATACATGTGAGACTGGATATGATATATAGATATTCCACATTATTCTTACTATCAGTCTCAATATAATAACCATTGCAACGTATATTTTTAAAACTTAGAAGATTTCTCTTTGATTGACTAGAGAATAATGCATTGTCAATTGTAAATTTTATTCATCTAGGCAAAATAATATTTGCTTTTCCAAAACCTTCGATCAAGTTTGCAGAACCTGATATTGTATTTACTTTTGCTTTCAGCATTGTCCATTTGGAAAAGTACTTTTGATTTCTAAGTATTATGTGTGTAGTTGCATTGTCTGTCAGAAATAGTTCTTCTTTGCTCTTTTTTGAAACACCCAACATATGAAAATGATCAATGTTTCTTCGTTAAAAGAAAATAATTACAATAAGAAAATCAACACTTAAATATATAGAAGTTACTAAAAAAATGAAGATAGATAAAAGAAAACAATAACATTAAGTATAGATATTCTCAAAATCAAAAGAAACACTTGATGTTCCATCAACTGCACCAATCTTCTCTTCAAAGAAGTCTGCCACATCCAAATTTGTCTATGGGATGGGTCAAATATATCATTATCCTGGTATGCAAAATTTTCTTCCACATATTTCTCTTTTTTCCTTTAGGGAGGCTTGATAGAGGTCAACTAAGTGTTTTGACGTACGACAGGTACGTGACCAATGCCAGTCATTCCGTATCGGAAGCATTTATTTTCAACATTTTTTTAACTCTTATCTTGTGGAGCTTTTCCTTTGTGATCATCATTTTGTGTGATTCTTTTGAAATTTGAATGATTAAAACGACCACCACGAAAATAATAATTATTTTTTCCACTGTCATGGTCATAACCTCAACCGTGACCACAACCTCGACCACGATTATTATTAAAATTCATAGCATTCACTTTAGGGAATGGTGTCGTTTCGGTTGGTCAAGATTCATGATTTTTCATCAATAACTCGTTATTGTGTTCGGTCACGAGAAGACATGAAATTAATTCAGAATATTGTTTAAAACATTTCTCTCAATATTATTGCTGCAGGAGCATATTCGAGATATGGAATGTAGAAAATGTCTTCTCTAACATATCAGTATCAGTAATTCTCTCTGCATAATAACAATTTTGAACTGATTTTAAATAATGTGGAGTTGTAATCACTTACCGATTTGAAATCTTGTAGCCTCAAGTGCATCCACTCATAACGAGCTTTAGGAAGAATAACTGTTTTTAAATGATCATACCTCTCTTTTAAATTTTTCCACAAGATACGGGGATATTTTATTGTAAGATTCTCTATTTTCAATTCCTCGTGGAGATAATGACGAAGGAAAATCATAACTTTTGCTTTGTCCTGACTGGATGTCGTATTTCCTTCTTGAACATTCTCCCTAAGATTCATAGCATCCAGGTGGATTTCGGCATCAAGTACTCGTGACAAATAATTATTGTCGTTAATATCAAGGGTGACAAATTCTAATTTTGTGAGACTTGTCATGACAACACTATCACAAAATATTATATTTATGTTAGAAATTTAATAGATATTGAATATGCAAAATAACATTAAATTTATTAATTATAACGAAGAGAGAAAAGCCAACATACCTTTACGACCTACCTTTAGCGGGAAAAACAATAGGAGCTCGTGTTAATAACGTGTTGTGATATTGAGGAGTACAACGAGAAACACGGATATAGATAAAATATAATATAATAATATTAAACATATAAAATATAATATGAAATAAAAGAACTAAAAACATAAAATTGGATAATATGAAAATTTGTGAAAGTGGGATTCTCACCAATGTGTGCGTGATTTTAAGATCCACCAAATGCTACTATTTATAGGCAAAGCGGCAAGTAGGATGTTGACTTACATGTACACCAAGCATGAATAATTACAAGGCAAATGGATAATATGAAGAGTTATACATGGCTTTGAGACACTAAGCAACGAGCATGTATTTATTATTATAACATTCATAATATTCACAACATTCTTGATTTTTTTTTTTTTTTTTTTAATTTAGTGGCCAATTAAACATTCATTTTTTTTATTATTATTTATGAAAATATCAGCTCTTACTCTAAACTTGATAAAATGTATAAATTCTCTCTACACAAATAATTCCATTATAATTGCGCTTCAGATATTGATAAATATTGATAAGTACAACAATCTTTTTACATTAAACTTGAATAGATATGTAAATTTTACTCTTTGATAGACTTTCATTTAGAAAAAGGGTCATTAAATTATCTGCATGCATATTTAATGTTTTTATTTTCTTTATTTTAATACAACAATCTAAATTAGAGGAATCTTATATTGATTGAGTTATGCTTGTGTTGGTCGTTTCATAATTAACATATTTAATATTGTATAGTATTTTTTTTTTTAGAAAATTGGTTTCGAGATAATCCTTTTCTTATTTTATTGTTAAAATTAGCAAATATCGAAGGAAGTAAAATTTACAATATAATTTATGTTTAAAATTTAATTTGATGAGATCGAAAAATTTACGATAAAAATTGATATAATTATATATATAAGAAAAAAAAATCTTTAAAGGTATTGATACATATATATGTTTAAGTAATAACTTAAATTTGATAAGATTAAGACAATCTAGATATTTATGATACGTCATAGATATAAAATATAAAAAAAATTAAAATTAATTGTTTTTCGTAATATAAATGCAATGAATTGATATAATTGGTATCTTTGAATTCTTGAACCATTCTTAATTATATGCAATTATAACATATAACAACATTTTATGATTTTTTAGTACAATATTCTTTTAGTGAATATTTTATAATTTTATTATAATCATTATGTTCTTTATTTATTTTATAGAGGTAAATTATAAGTTTAGTTTCAACACTTTTAAATTTGTTTCTATTTAGTTTTTTAATTTTAGAAATATCAAATTTATTTATCAACTTTTAATTTTGTATCTAATATATCAAACTAATATATCTTTGATATATTTAAAAGTTTTTAAAAAGAATTGAAATATGACCCAAAACTTTCAAGTTTGTGTCATATATTTTTATGAAATTTTAAAAATGTTAAATAAATCAAAGATCTATTAAACACAAAATTAAAAAAATTCAGTCAATTGGATGTAAAATTGAAAGTTAAAAAAATTTGTAGATAGTTTTAAAGTCCATAGACCTAATGACCAAAAATTAAAAAGTTTAGGACTAATTAGCAGTAATTTAAATGTGGTCTCTCTGTTTTTTTAATACAATTGTGGGTAGGGGATTCAAACTAAACCTCATAGTTTCTCGTATACTCGGACATGCTCGATTCGATGAATGTGGTCTCTTTTAGATACATGCTATTATTATATATCAAGAACATGTTATAATTTCGTTTTAGATATCTTTTATAAATAATAACCAAGAAACAAAAAAAAAAGTTTAAGAAATTAAATTGAGACCATTTGATTTTACTAGTTTGGTCCATATATTTTAAATTCTATTTTTGTTTAATTTTTTTTTCAATTTTAGTTCATGTAATTTTAACCAATCTCAAACCTAGTCTTTCAAAGTTATTATTATTATTTATTGAAATTGATTAAATTACTATTATAAATTGCATATAAGAAAAAACATTACAAGAATATATTTTCACAAATGTGAACGAAGACTAATTGAACTAATTGAAACGATTTATTTTTAATTTTTTTAAAAGTACCGTGACTAAATATAGATATCAAAATAGAACAAATAAAAAATACATAAATTAAAATGGTAATTTTAATCTTAATTTTACATAGGTGATAACTACGGTTTTTTTTCTTTTAATAATGTAAACAGTATATCAAGCATATAAATTCTCACTTTTCCATTAAAAAAAACACAAAGATTAAAACAGTGCTTGTAGTTTTAAATTAAATTTATGTTAGGGAAATTTTCCTAGATAAAAAAATATCAAATTATTTACAAAAATAGTAAAAGATAAAAAATCGATGGACGCTGATAGACTTCTATCAATTTCTATCGATGATAGACTTGTATAAATTTTTATCACTGATAGTATCAATGATAGACTTCTATCAGTTTCTATCACTAATAGAGGCGGATAGAAATCAATTTCTATCACTGATAGTAAAAATGATGAACTTCTATCAATTTTTATCACTGATAGACTTCTATCAGCCTCTATCAATGATAAAATTCTGTCAATTTCTATCACTAATACACAATGATAGACTTTTATCAGCGACTATCAGTGATAAACTTGTATCAATAATACCGATAAATTTCTATCAGCGTCTATGATAGACATTGATGACAATGTTTATCACAACTATAATTATATATTTTTTTTATTTGTGTAAATATTTTTTTTCTTATTTTTCTATTTTTAAAAAAAATCTCTCAAGAAATTTCAATAGTGGTTAAAGTATATACCTTATTTCCATCTCATGTAATGTTGACTTAGAAAATAAAAACAATAAAATAAGGAAGATCCTCGCCTTTACCCCAAACAAAATATCTTATTACTTATGAAAAATAGTAATATTCATTTCAGCTTCCTAAATAACAATGTGACTTTATTCATAATTTTGAACAAACCAAAGTTAATTTGATTACTTGCCCCATACAATAATCTTCCAAATTAATTTTGTCCATTTCATGTCTAATCTGTCCAAGTAATTATCAAATCAAATCACATTATAATTCAACTAAATTTCAAAACATTTATATCCATTTCAATATTTCACCGTCTTTTTACTCACGACTAGATTACATGTTTATTCCCATAACTATGATGTTTATGTTTATTACAACTCCAAACTTTTCAAATTGTTTAATAATTTTTCAACTTTAGATGTTGTATCCAATAGGTTTTTAATTTTTTAAAAATGTCTAATAAGTCCATAAATTTTTAATTTTGTGTCAATAAATTTTAGAATTTTTAATTTTGTGTTTAATATCTTTTTGATATATTTGACCATCTATAAAATTCATAGATACAAAATTAAAATAGACTAGACATAAAATTCAAAATTATATATAATATAACATTTTTTTTTTACATTTTGAATATGTTATAGATATATTTAACTCAAAGTTAAAATTTTACAAATAAAAGTTTAAAGAAAGTGATTGAAGTTGTTATCTACACTACAATGCTTGTATGAGATAAAACAATTTTTTTTATTATTGGAGTGTACTTGACTACTCTTTTCTATACTATAAAAGTTTTTTTTTTTCTTTTAAAAATAGGAGTAGGAGAATTGAACCAAGATCAATAGTATAATGGTTATGTCATTCAAGTTATGCAATATATTTTTATATAAAAAATTTAAAGTAGGCCTAAAATAGACATGATTTTAATCTTACAATGTAATTGAACTTTTTATTATAAAAAAGAAGAAAAATGTTAGGTTAAAAATCACCTTTGGTCGTGAACTTTCATGAAAATAACAATATTGTCTCTATACTTATAACAATTTAGTCTATATACTCCTAAGTTTGTAACAATTTAGTATCTATATTTAAATAATATAAATTTAGTTTTTGTACTTTCCAATTTATAACAATATAGTCTTGAAGTGAAAAATACTACTAAAATTTAATGAAAGTTCTCATACATGTAAATTAATAAATATGTTAAGGGTAAAATCTTTTTATAAAATTATAAAGATTAAGTAGTCACATAATAAAAACTGATAACTAAGTTCGATGAATTTTTTTATGATAGAGATTAAATCTTTACAAAATCATAAATATAATATTAAGACTAAGGGCTGATTGGAACGCTGAGTTGAGATAGGATATCTAGAGTTCATATGTTTGTGAAATTCATGTGTATGTGATTATGGTGTAGAGTTATTTGGTCCGAGTTCATATCTCTATATTTGAGGTGCAGAGTTGATTTCATATGTTTGGGTATCTGATGCAGTTTTTTGAATTTTTAATATATACTTTTATGATTACTATTTTTGTTTTAAAACTTTTTTATTCAATAATTCTACCCATATTTGTTTGAATAAAATATGGATTGCAATTTTTTTCTTTTAATTTTTGAAACTTTTCTTTCTTTCTTTCTTTCTTTCTTTCTTTCTTTCTCTCTTCCTTTTTCTGACAATGAACAACAATTAACTCATTACATTTCTGCTAGAAATATGGTTAAATAAAATGAGAAAGCAAAATCAAAACTTTTGATTAGCTAATTTTTCTC
Organism: Benincasa hispida; assembly: GCF_027475165.1. Lineage (NCBI taxonomy): Eukaryota > Viridiplantae > Streptophyta > Magnoliopsida > Cucurbitales > Cucurbitaceae > Benincasa > Benincasa hispida. The sequence continues at coordinate 11,124,806 of NC_143486.1, forward strand.
CACGAATTTCATTATCATCTTCTTCTCATTGTTGCTTTATATTTTTTACTATGTCATAAATATTTTTAATTAAATCTCCCTCATCATCGTAACAACCAAATGAATGTCACCACATTTCTTCAACCGTTTCACTTTCATTTCCTCTAAGTTTGGAGAATCATCTCCTATTTTCACTAATTCTTATTGGAAAATGTTTCAGGATTTTTTTTCTTTTCATTTTTATAGTTTTTTTTGTTATATGTTACATACTTTTTAATTACATACATACTTTTTTTTTTAAAATATTCTTAATACGTGAATTCATTACGTATAAATATTGCATTTAATGCAGACAAAATAATATTTTTTATATAGTCAACAATCTTACAACATATTTTAACAGTCATCAGTCTTATAGTAGTCGAAAGTGGTTGTCGAAGTTGATTATCGAAGATGATTTTTGTTGGAGTTTGTAGTCAGAGGTGGTTGTCGGAGCCTGAAGTTTGTCACATGAAGGTGTATTGGAGTTGGTTGTTCAAATTTATCATCGGAGATGGTTTTCGAATCCTGGAGTTGGTCGGACGAAAGTGGTCGTTGAAGTTGATCATCGAAGATGATTTTTGCTAGAGATTGTAGTCGGAGGTGACTGTCGGAGTTCGAAGTTAGTTGCATGAAGGTGGTATTTGAGTTGATTGTCGGAGTTTGTCGTTGAAGGTGGTTATCGATGCCTCGAGTTGGTCATCGGAGTTGCTCGCTCAAAGGTGATCATCAAAGGTGATTTTCGTTGGAGTTTGTAGTCAGAGGTGGTTGTTGGAATTGGTCATCAAAGTTCGTTGTTGAAGCCAATTGGTCGTCGGAGTTGGTAGCATGAAGGTGGTCATCGGAGGTGATTTTCGGAGGCCATAATTGGTTGTCGGAGTTGGTCGCGTGAAGGTTGTCAGAGCTTGGAGTTGGTCGTCGAAGCTGTCATCGGAGGTGGTTGTCGGAGTCCGAATCTCGTTGTCGAAATTGTCATCGGAGGTGGTTATTGGAGTCCAGAGTTGGTCGTCAGAGTTGTCATTGGAGGTGGTTGTGGGAGTCCAGAGTTGTCATCGGATGTGGTTATCGGAGCCCAGAGTTAGTACTTGAAGTGCGATAGTAGTTGATAGGTAGGACCATTGGAAACATGGGAAAGAAGGGAAAGTTGGGGTGAGTTGGTAAAATATACCAACCTAACTCTACCAACATTTAAAGTTTGTGGGTTAAACAATGAATTAGTATATTATACCAACTAACTCAACTTTAGTGAGCCACACACCCCTAAATTTTCTCGGGCTAAAAAGTGATATTTTCCTAATATATTAAAAGAAACTTTTAGCGGGAATGAAAGGCTTATCCAAATCCAAGCCTTTCTTCCACACATTCCGAAGATCAAATTGCCTAAACGTTATGGAATTTCAATCCAAATCCCCCGAAAAGCTACCTCCCAACACCCATCCATGGCTACTTCTTCTCTACCCACCAAATCCCTTCCGCCATTTTCCCCCACTTCAAGCTTTTCACCTTCTTCTCCTTCAACCCACTTCACTAAACCGCTTTTTCTAGCCCCACCAGACATTTCTCTCTCCACTTCTTCCTCATCCTCCTCAAAACTTCTAATCCCCAGTTCCAAGAAGAATCAATGGCTCGACCCTTTCGACGACGGGGATGATCCGGAGATGGAATACGGCTCTCTCTTCGCTGATGGGAAGCAGGAAGAGGACCCTAGGCCGCCGGACAATCCCAACAATCCATATGGGTTCTTGAAATTTCCTCAGGGTTATATGGTGGAAATCGCTTCTCTGGGCCTCAAGCTCCGGGGAGATGTGCGGCGGTGCTGCTGTGTGATGTCCGGCGGCGTCTATGAGAACCTTCTGTTCTTTCCGGCGATTCAATTGCTTAAGGATCGGTACCCTGGTGTTCAAATTGATGTGGTGGCTTCGGCGAGGGGCAAACAGACTTATGAATTGAATAAGAATGTGCGATGGTCTAATGTATATGATCCGGATGATTATTTTCCTGAACCAGCGGAGTATACTGACATGGTTGGATTGCTCAAGGTTGGTTCATTCTCTCCAATAATTGACCTTGAATTTGGATAGAACAATATTGCTAGCGATTCTACACGGTTAGATGTAAGAAAGATTTTAATATTGGGATCTTATAGAAACTTCTTTCAAGAAATGGGCTAGAGTGGGTCGTTTCTCGATAAGAATAGCTTAGATCACGATACTTCTACTTGGATATGGAAATTTCATGATGATCATAATTTTGATAGCCATACTAGTGATTTGGACGAGATCTCTCGAAAAGTATTTATTGCCCATCTTGGCCAAGTCTTCAACAACTTTCTTTGACTGAGTGGGATGCAGTTACACCTTCTTCGTTTTTCTAACTATGAAGCATGACTAGGTGATCCTACTGACATTGGCCCTAGGGTCCAAGTGGTTTGGCGAATAGTGGGTTGAGAAATATTGAATGGTGATGTAGGCCAGGGTTTTCGAGATTGAAAAATGGTTGTGATAGAAATTGCATTAGGGTGTTAATAGGATGTTAAGGGTATGCTAGTAAGTAGTTAGAGAGGTTGTTATGCTATTGATTATAAATTGTGAGTGGGAGAAAAGGAGAAGCTAGACAATATTTTGGTGAATGAATTAGGACTTGAGAGTGATCTCAAGAGGGAAGGGTCCAAGTACCTCAAATTACTTGATTATCCTGTAGTTTAGTTACCGTTTATATTTTAATGTATTGGGTTCTATCATGTTGTTAGTGATAAACAAAATTTGAACCTACACCAAAGCGTCATCAGGGCGGTCACATTGAATAATGTTGGGGTTTGTAGGGTTTAAACTTAGTTAAATGAGAATAGGAGAAATTGGAACTGATTTGAGTGGTGTAACAGGTCTCATTGTTGTTGCAGGGTAGGTACTATGACATGGTCTTGTCAACCAAGCTAGCAGGGCTTGGGCATGCTGTATTTTTGTTTATGACTACAGCCAGAGACAGAGTGAGCTACATTTACCCAGATGTGAATGCTGCTGGAGCAGGGCTTTTCTTGTCTGAAACATTTAAGCCAGATAGCTCTAATCTTTCTGAGGGAGGGTTCAACATGTGAGAATATTTTATGTTTTTTGTTATGAATTTGTACAAAGTTTTTCATATTAGCTTTTGAGCTTAGTATTAGTTTGACACAGCATTGGAGTGGGAGTTACTTTATCTGTTCAAGTTCTTAGCAATGCCATTGTCTTTTCTATATTATATTGATAGTCACTCGCTGGGATGTCAGGCTTATTTTCTAAACCACAAGGAAGATGTGAAGAATGTATGTGGAATATGTTATATATTCTATAACTTATCAATATAAGCTTTTAGGTTTAGTATAATACCGTAACTTATCAATTTAAGCTTCTAGGTTTAGTAGTGTTTACTGTTTTAAATTCAGAAGAATTCAGTCATTTGTCTCTTAGTTAACTCAAAATGTACGATCCTATATGATATGTGGGGAGCAGCGTTTGCCTCTAAATGAGTGAAGTATGGTTTTTATCCGAGGACAATAAGTAGTTTCTATGTGAAAACTGATGAACGAAAGAGAAATAGCTAGCTCAAACTTCTACCTTTCTGATGCCTTGAAAGCTCATTTTCATGATTTAGGTATCATCAAATGGTTGATTGGTTAGGGAGGCCATTCCGCAGCGTTCCCAGGCATCCTGTTCCTCCACTTAAAGTTTCAATTTCAAGAAAATTGAAGGAGGTTGTGGCGGAAAAATATAAGAAAGCAGGTGCTGAGAAAGGAAAATATATTGTGATTCATGGAATAGAATCAGATTCAAAAGCCTCAATGCAGTCCAAAGGTGATACTGATAGCTTGCTACCCATTCAAGCCTGGGCAGAAATAGCCAATGCTGTAAGGTAGGTATTAATATCTTGCTTCATCAGTAAATAGAGGATGAATTATAGGCTTATATAAATGGACTGAAGGAAATAAAAAGTAACATGATGCTGCTTTTTCTCTCACTATTTTCTGATGATAATGTTTAATGAATGTAAATGGCAGGGGATTCAAGCCAGTTTTTGTCATTCCACATGAAAAGGAAAGGGAAAATGTTGAGGAGGAGGTCGGAGATGATGCAAGTATCGTATTTATCACGACCCCAGGACAGGTATCCATAATGACCCATCCTTCTCTTTTAGTGTGAAGCGTAAACTGTAAAAGGATGAATACAAAAAACACAATGTTTTAACTAAGAAAGGAAGGAAGAATGATAGGGAGTTTATGGTTAAAAAAAAATAGTCGAGAAAAGTGAATTATCTAAACACATCATTTTCATCTGGAATCTGCAGCTAGCTGCTCTCATTAACGACTCGGCCGGTGTAATAGCTACCAACACAGCTGCTGTCCAACTCGCCATTGCTCGAGAAAAACCAAGGTATTGATCTGTTTCTCCTTCACAGGAACTCAATAGTTTGCTTACTGATCTTAAAATCTTCCATCTGCTAGTAGTATGGAAAGAACTGTGCTTGACATCTCTCTATGGTACCAATGTGTTTGCAGCATTGCCTTGTTTTGCTCTGAAGAGAAAGCAAAATTATTTGTTCCCGATGCCGAAGCAAAGAGATGTATCACAGTTTCATCAGCAACAGGACGACTAACCGACATCGATCTGGGAACAGTTAAAAAGGCCATACAGAGTTTTGAAGTGCCTCTAGCTCTTGCTTTTCAATGACATTATAGATATTTCTTACCCTATTTCTGCTTATCATCTTGATATTCTTTCATTTTGTTTCACCTTTGTTACCATCAGTTGTAAATCAAAGCATTGGCAATGAAGAAGAGTAATTGTATATTTTCTGTCTGGTGTAGTTTTTTCACAGCTGTTTTCCTTTTTCTTCATGAGTGGCTTGTTTTGGTAAACATCTAATATCGTTTTCCCCCCTCCAAAACTAGCAGCTAAATAGTTCCACACACACATTGTTTTCTTAAAAGTAGCATAGATCAAAGAAAGGGTTAAAATGATTATTTTTCTAAAAGAGTTTGTAAACTAACATGGACGTTTTAAAAGTCTAAGGATGGAAATAAAACAAACATTAAATAACAAACATTTTGAAAGTTCGAAGATCAAAATAAAACAAACTCGAAAGTTTAAGAACTAAGATGGGTCTTAATTTTTTTCTTCCACTCTTTTATTACTTGATAAAGGTTGGGCTTTTTTTATGAGTTATTTTTAGTAGAATCCTAATTGAGCTTAAGTTTCAAAATTAAAATAAGGTAAGAAAAAGGCCATTTGCATTTTACTTTACATTTACTTTTAATCTAAATCCGTATAATTTTTAAAACTTTTATATTAACTTTTACAACAACAACAATAGATACCAATCCAATATTTTAGTAACAAAAAATGTATTATTACCAAGGTAATTATTTTAAATAGTAAAATTTTTGAAAATATTTTCAAGTTTAACAAAATGTCACTGTCACTGCGATACTGATAGATGTCAATCACAGTCTATCACGGATAGATAGTGATTTTGCTATATTTATAAATAAGTTGGTTCATTTTTCTTTATTTGAAAACAACCCTTATACTAAACCTTAATATTAATAATGGTGTAGCCAACAAGGGCTTAGCTCAATTGGCATTTGTATGTACTGAGGACCAAGAGGTTCGTTCGTAGATCAAATCCCTCTACCTCCAATTTCATTCAAAATGTAAAACAAAAAATAAAAAATTTCAACATAAAATAGACATAGGACCAAGAGATCCATAGTTCAAATCCCTTCACCTCAATTTGTACTAAAAAAAAATAATACTAATAATGTGTAAGAAAAAGAATAAAGGTGCCAATTTTATTTGGAAGAGAGTCCAAATGAAAAAACAAAAAAAAATCAACATAAAATAGAGTTTGGTTTTTTATTTTTTAATTTTAGATGGAAATTCGTGAAAACCCACCTCAAAAGGACGAAGGAAATAAGTCATCAATAATTACTTCCAAAATCCAACCCGAAGAATCAGAAGACCAACTATGTCATACGTCCAACATCTTCGAATGAGAATAAAAAAAAGAAAAAAATAGTGAACCTAACAACATACCAGGTTACGAAGTGAGCAGTCTTGTTACATGTGAGAATAATACAAGAAAAAGATGGGACTAGGGGTGAGCATGATATAGACCGAAAAATTGAGCCGACCGATCGAACCAAAATCGGTCGATTAGAGAAGGAGAGAAGTCGGTCGGTGTCGATTTGAGAAAATGTCAAATTAAAAATTTTCAAAAAACAAAGAACAAAACCGACCAAACCGACTGACTTTTACTCCTCGACGGTCGAGGTCGGTTCAAATATTTACTAAACTGACCATAATTGGTTCGGTGGCGGCTTGGTCAAAAATCCGACTCCGATCGACCGATGCTCGCTCCTAGATGGGAACTAACCAACTCGTCAATGCCAAAATTTCCTCATTTGCATTCTTTACATTAAAATCAATCGAGAGATTATTTATTAAATTCACTACCTTTCTAGCATCAGATTCTATACGATAGAGAGAGGGAAAGGGAAATCAGAAAAAGATAGATAAGCTAGTCCATCGATAATTGCTTGAGTTTCAAGCAGCTTGATGGACCATTCATGGAAAATCTTCCTAAAACTCGCCCCTTTTAGAGATCTGGAAGAGTCATGCACCAATAAACCAATGAAAATATTGGAAGATACCAATTCGCAGTGAAAGAAACCATAATCCATAAGCACTCTAATTCATTGATTTTGGCAGAAAAGAAAACATGTTTTAATAGAAATAAATGAGTTTCATGACATACTTTTGAAGAACTTCCTCTAAGCTTTGAACCAACTGCAAATCTCCACAGAATCTTGTTGTAGACCACCCCAAGATCTTCCCTACTATCCTCTTGGTGCTCAAGATTGAGTAGTGGGAATCAAATTAAGCTGGAATTAAGGAAATTTGGAGAAGATCACAGCAGCAACCCAACAGAAGAATAACCTTCTTTTCTCACGAATTATTTACAAAAATTTGTTTGATTGCATTCCCTTTAAAACACTACAATCTCTTCAATATATTGCAGACATTCATGCAAAGAAATTTTCTGCATGAGATGCAGCTCATGCTTGGAGTTAGTGAAGAGTTAAAGTGGGTTGTTGGTGAGCTAGTTCATGAAGACAATGGAAAATCAATTTTCCAACTTTTGTGTTTTTCTTTTCTTTTTCAATTTTATCAAAATGGATTTCATAAATCAATTTTATTTAATAAAACTGAAAATATTATTAATTTTACAAAATTAATTTCATAAATTATTTTATATTATTAATTTTACAAAATTAATTTCATAAATTATTTTTCTTAATAAAATTAATAAATAATTTTTTAAACAATTTAAATAATTCTAATTAATTTAATATCAAATATTATATTAATCTTACACAATTCCATCTTCAAATATTTAAATCATATTTAAATATTATTTCTCCAATTTCATTTAATTCTAATTTGAACACTTCAAATTGACTTATCATGCTATTCTAAAATTAATCCATTCACGAGCTAGTGGATCTACAGATGGAATTAACTGAACTCCATCGTGGACCTACAGATCATGGGCTCCAACGATCTGAAATTAATTGGTTGAACTCATTAGACCGATTTAATACTGATTCGTTAACTAATGGGTGATTCCACTAAAACCCATAGCTGAATTCCCCTCACTGTAGATATATTATGTCCACTCGATATAGCCATGATTAGTAAGTTAACCCTTCATAGGTTGCTCATAATAACGGTTGGGTCAAATATCTGTTTTACTCCTGAAATTACCTTTTGTTCCTTAAGTTCTACCGATCCCCTAATGAACAATTGATTTGTGATCCAATCAACAAATCAAATCCCTCTCAAGCCAATGAAAGAGTGAGGCCTCTTGTTTAAGACCGAGAATCAGTACTTAGAGGGAACAACCTCTCTACTGATTCTAATCGGGTAGGAGTGAATTCCCTCTTGCACCCTATATTCCTAGCTATTCATTCGGTCTTATCCCCAAAATGGTAAGCTTATTGAGCAGAGGCAGTTGGTCTACTCTCACCATTTGCAGATCAAAGGATAATCTCGAACAAACAAAAGTTCAAAGTTAGCTCAGGATTAAGATTAAGTTACCTAGGTCATCGCTTTGAAATAGTCAGTCTTAAACAGTAAACAACGTTATAAAGTAAGAGTGACTGGTTTCGTGGCTCAATCTTGCACAAAACTCATTTGCACAGGACACCCCCACTCCTCATGTCCTAACATGAACGAATTAGGATCCGTTTGTAGCACTTTACAACTCTTTATAACAACTACAGAGTAGGTCGCATCCAATAGTGTTACCAAAATAAGGTACCCAACCTTATTCATATACTATAGATTATTTTTGACTATTTACTCGAACCTGATCCACTTATATGTCTCCAAATAAAGTTCAAGTATTCATATAATAGTCAAAGGACTTAGGTTTATTGGATTTCTAAAAAAACAATATATTTAATAACAACTTTATTGAATTCTCAGAATAAGTTCTTTTGTTTACAAACCATGAGTTTTAGGACATAAAACCCAACAAACTCCCACTTAGACTAAAACTCCAGTGGTAACTTATATATCCGATATATAAGACTGAGTTTTTGAGTTTTATAGAGAAATACAATAAACTAGGGCATCCCATACTCATGATTTTACCATTCAGTATCCCATACCCGATATTTCTCCCACCTGCCCTAGGTTATTAACCTCTGGTATTTCTAGTCTTACTAGATGATTCTTAAACACTTTAGTTGAGAGAATCATTGTAAACACATTAGTGTACAAATAGCTTTTAATTAAACTATATGAGGAATGCACCTAATTCTCAACAATGGCCAGGAAGCACACTTTCCTCCCACGACATTGAAGTACTCTCAACTCTTTGATGCGTCTGACACGCCTTAACAACTCTTGTTAATAGTCAGATATAGAAATCTTAAATTTATTATACTTCAATCTTAGCCGTTTAAATATCTGAATATTTGCAAATGATTTTTAAAAATTTGATTCTTAACAAAAGTTGCTATGAGATAGAACAAACATATTTTCTGAAAATAAACATTTCATTCAAAACAAAAATATGTACAATATGTTCATTACAAAACTTCAAAAAGCAGGTAATAACATCCTCATCAAGAACATCTCCTACTGGTCTAGCTGAGTAAGCGGTCTTCAGGTACTAAGTTGCTTGCTTAGCTTTCTTTGCTTTCTTCTCTGTAAGATATTTAGGGCAATTTCTCTTCCAGTGCCCTTGTTCGTTACAGTGGAAACATTTTCCTTTCTCTGTAGTGGTTTTCTTGCTCTTCTTGCTAGTAGGCTTCTTTTTCCTTTTCCCTTTGTATTTCTTCGCTGGAATACTCTTAGTCTGCGAAGATGAGGCAACTTCAGGCTTGGAGGACATTCCTCTCTTCTCAGCAGAAGCAACATGTACTTCTGGTTCCAGACTCTTAGTTCTCAACATGGTCTGAAAAGCCTGTAGCTCATTCAATAGAGTTGTCAAGTTATATTCGATTTTATTCATCAAGGCATTGGTACAAAATTGCAGAAAACTCTTCGGAAGAGATTCTAGAATAAAGCCAACTTGGCTTCTCTCATCCATCATAGCATCGTTCACTTTAACCACATTAAAGTGGACCATCATGTCCAGGACATGTTCACGAACATTGGTCCACTCTTTCAGGCGACTATAGTAAACGTATTTGATAGCATCATGCCTCAAGGTGAAGGACGGTTGTCCAAACATCCCTCTCAAAGATTCCATAATCTCTTTGGCAGTACTCATATCCTCGTGTTTTTTCGCCAAAACGTCAAACAGGCTGGCAAGAATATAAGCACAGGCTTTATCATTTGCCCTGATCCATCTATTAAACGCTTCCCGAACAGTTCGGTTGGAACTTAAGCTAGAAATGGGAGGACATTCCTCCGTTAAGACAAATCTCAAATCGTTCTCTATCGTGAGTATTATGTTCAAATTCGATTTCCAGGTTACATAGTTGTCCCAAATCAGCTTGTCTGAAGCCAACAATTATATAATTGAACTCGTCATTCTGAAATTATAAACAAATTTTATAAGTGAATTGCTTTTAAATCCAATCATATTTTAGCAAAGTGATAATGTACCCATGATCATTATTTTTGCAATGATACTTAAGTGATTTAAAACAAATACTATCGTAGGGCAGTCAAGAATTCCTTCACAAAAGCAAGACAATTCTTGACCAAATACTATCTCTAGAATAACTCATATGCCGATAGTCATTTAGTTATCGTTTTCGATTAAGATCATTACTAACACTTAATAAATCTTGTAAGTGTAAACTCGCCATTTTCAAATCTTACAGAATGGTATGAGTATGCCTCCGAAATAGAAGACAATACCCAAGATGGAATTATAAGACCCTATTCATTTTACTAAAACCTGGGTTGTTCCAAATCCTATGTTACAACCCTCCGTAGAGATTGCCGCGATTAATGACTAGCTAATGCCGCATAAAAACGACAGCAACGCAACATAAGAATCTCATGGTTCAAACTAATGGAGGAGACCGTAGGACAATTTTGACACATTTCCTTCATCCACTTACTATGAACGACTTCCCTCATTCACCTTGTTATTGACCCATGCAAACACTTTCCATATGGAGCAGTCGAGGTAAAATCGACAAAAAGTTGAGCATGGATCTCACGGTGTGAACTCTTGAGGACGTGAGAGCTAATAACTTTTATTCTCCCACTGAAGTGTTCTAAATATTTGGGTAAATTTATACTTAGCTTTTTTTTTTTGCTAATAAAAACAACCCTAAGTCTAGGTGGTTTTTCCAAGTACAATACATATAAATGGATTTTAAACCTACGATGTCTAGGTGATAAACCAATTTTATTACCTCACACCGCTCACGAATGCTCATAAAACTGGTTACCACGCTCAATTATTCGGTCATAGTCCCCAGGTAGGAGATTTCGTAGACCATCAACTTAAATACCCCCAGCCTTCAACATGATTATATACCAGTTAAGTTTGTAACCCTAGTTTTACAAGTTTTAACGACCTATTTTAACTATTAAAACAAGCGGTTAACCTAAATGAGCATGTAGGTGTTCTTTGTTATGGATTTTAAACATCTAATCCAATTTTATAACAGCTTACAAAATTTTAGACATGCTAAACATCCACGAAAAATAATAAAGGCATTCATTATCTAATATAGCTATTATATTAAATAAAAGAAACTCTAACATGCATACTATATATATAACATTTTATAACATACTTTCAATGCATGTAGCATGCTTCCTATGGTGGGATTTTAAATCTACATGGCATACTGTATGCACATACAAGATTTATTTAATTATAACATACATCACATGCATAAATAATTAAACCCTAAATGATATGGTTTTAGTTTTGGCAAAAACAAGCAAACAAAACCTAATTATTACAAAGCAGCTTATGAACTGCTCCTGGACCGCTCGAACCACTCTAAAACGAACTCAAATAGTTTGAACCGGACCCGAACTGTCTGAACCAAACCAGCCAAAAACCATTCGATGCTGAATCGGACCGGACCACAAGAGAACTGGTCGAACCGACAGCTCTCGCTCATGTTCAACATCTCACTAAGTCTCGTCGTTTAGTAAGGACAACCATCGTCTTGCATTTTTCCTGATCGTTTAGTATTTTCTTGATCATTTAGCAAAGCTATACGATTGTGTAGTATTTTCCTTCTATCGCATAGTGTCATCGTCTAGTGCCAAAGGAAGCCACACGATCGCTTAGTGTCTAACACCATCCCGCAGCTCCATCATTTAGCACAGACAATTTACTACACGTTCGCTTAGCTCCATCATCTAACGCCTGAAGTCGATCGTTTAGTGCGCGTAAAAGATAAGTGATCGCTTAATTCCATCGCATAGCATTCAATGCATCGCCTAGTTGCTGCATATAGATAAGCGGTCGTGTAGTGCTATCACTTAGCATCTCGACGCATCGCTTAGCTGCCGCATAAAGGTAAACGATTGCGTAGTGCTATCGCTTAGCATCTCAACGCATCGTTTAGCTCCGGATCAAAGGTAAACGGTTGTGGTAAGCGATCGCTCAGCGCTATCGTATAGCTCTTCACCGCACCGCTTAGCTCCCACCCAAAGCTACACGATCATATAATGTCATCGTATAGCAATACAACGCATCGCTTAGCTCCAGCAGGTACACGGCCGTCTAGCGCACAACACCTCAATGATCAACACTCAAAGCTACACAATCATTTAGCTACTGAAGCTCAATGACGATATGAACCGAGGCTGATTTTTTGGAATCTACAACTCGACCTTTTCGTTTTTTTCTTCGATATACAGCTTAATTTCAACTATAATGACTCCAAATAAATTACAAACTCTTGGGAACATATTAAAGCTCATCAAGCAAGAGCCAATTAAAAATTTAAATAAGAAATTAGAGAGAAATTATAGGCCAAAACTGAAAGAACCATATCAGTATAGCAGTTTCATATTTTTCATATAAAACGCCCACCAAACCAAAATTAAACCGAATTGAATGCTTATTGATGCTTTGATACCAGTTGTGGAAGATACCAATGCACAGTGGAAGAAACCAGGATCCATAAGCACTTTAATTCATTAATTTTGGCAGAAAAGAAAACATGCTTCAACAGAAATAAATAGATTTCATGACATACCTTTTGAAGAACTTCCTCTAAGCTTTGAACTAGCTGCAAATCTCCACAAAATCTTGTTGTAGACCACCTCAAAATCTTTTCTACTATCCTCTTGGTACTCAAGATTGAGTAGTGGGACTCAAAATAAGCTGGAATTAAGGGAATTTGGAGAAGCTCACAACAGCAACCAAGCAGAAGAACAACCTTCTTCTCTCACGAATTTTTCACAAAAATTTGTTTGGTTGCATTCCCTTCAAAACACTCCAATCTCTTCAATATATTGCAGGCATACATGCAAAGAAATTTTCTGCATGAGATGTAGCTCATGCTTGAAGTTAATGAAGATTTAAAGTGGGTTGTTGGTGAGCTAGTTCATGAAGACAATGGAAAATCAATTTTCCAACTTTTGTGTTTTTCTTTTCTTTTTCAATTTTATCAAAATGGATTTCATAAATAAAATTTATTTAATAAAACTGAAAAATATTATTAATTTTACAAAAAATTTTCTTTATAAAATTAATAAATAATTATTTAAACAATTTAAATAATTCTAATTAATTTAATATCAAATATTAAATTAATCTTTACACAATTCCATCTTCAAATATTTAAATCATATTTAAATATTATTTCTCCAATTTCATTTAATTCTAATTTGAACACTTTAAATTGACTTATCACGCTATTCTATAGTTAATCCATTTACGAGCTAATAGGGGGACCTCGTGGACCTACAGATCATGGGTTCTAACGATTCGAGATTAAACGGCTAAACTCATTAGATCGATCTAACCCCCATTCGTTAACTAATGGGTGATTCTACTAAAACCCATAGTTGAACTCCCTTCACTGTAGATATATTATGTCCACTCGATATAACCATGATTAGTAAATTAACTCTTCATAGGTTGCTCGTAATAACGGCTGGGTCGAATCTCTATTTTACCCTTACCTCTTGTTCCTTAAGTTCTACGGATCCCCTAATGAACAATTGATTTGTGATCCAATCAATAAATTGAATCTCTCTCAGGCCAATGAGAGGGTGAGGCCTCTTGTTCAACACCCAGAATCAGCATTAAAGGAACAACCTCTCTAATAACCCTAATCGGGTAGGAGTGAATTCCCTCTTGCACCCTATGTTCCCAGCTATTCATCCGGTCCTATCCCCAAAATGGTAAGCTTATTGAGCAGAGGCAGTTGGTCTACTCTCACCGTTTACAGATCAAAGGATAATCCCGAACAAACAGGAGTTCATAGTTAGCTTAGGATTAAGGTTAAGTTACCTAGGTCATCGCTTTGAAATAGTCAGTCTTAAATAGTAAACAACGTTATAAAGTAAGAGTGACTGGTTTCGTGGCCTGATCTTGCACAAAACTCATTTGTACAGGACACCCCCATTCCTCATATCTCAACATGATCGAATTAGAATCACTTCGTTTGTAGTACTTTACAACTCTTTGTAACAACTACAGAGTAGATCACATCCAATAGTGTTACTAGAGTAATATACCCAACCTTATTCATATACTATAGATCATTTTTACTATTTACTCAAACCTGATTCACTTGTATATCTCTACATAAAGTTCAAGTACTCATATAATAGTCAAGGGACTTAGGTTTATTGGATTTCTAAAAAAACAATATATTCAATGATAATTTTATTGAATTCTCATAATAAATTCTTTTATTTACAAATCACGAATTTTAGGACATAAAACCCAACCAAAAATACTTATTTTTTTGAAATATATAAAAGGAAATAGTTATACATAGAACTAGAATTAAGTATCTCAATTATAATTTCAAGAAGTTGAAGGGGCTAATGCAAATATTCTGGAAGAGAGAGGACCCGCGGGAAAATCATAAAGTGGCGTCTTCAAGTTCGTTATCGTCTCATCCAAACGACCGGCTGTCTTTTCCCCGGCGACTGAACTTCGACTGAGAACTTCAGAGAGCTTAGCCATGGCGATCATGGCGTTTGTCTCTTCACCACCGCAAATTCCCTCTCTATCTCGATCGTTTCACAGCAACTTTCTCTTCTCTCCCATTTCCTCTTCCTTCTGCGCACTACGGCGTTCTACACGATCCAGCTTATTTGGCGCTCAAACTTTGGCAACTTCGGGATTTTGCTTTAGGATACACTGTCGTGACAAAGAACGAACTTCACCGGTTACTCAGAGCTCCGATCCTAAGGCTGGAGTTCCCATTTATAAGCCCAAAACCTACGAGGTCTTAGTCTCCGATGCTGCGAATTCTCTTGCTTATGCTCTGGAGGACGGAAAGATCCGCTTGGAGATTGATTTCCCGTAATCTTTCGTTTTCTCTATGAATATTGGGGGTCTTATTCTTCAGTCCTATTAGGCTTGTTTTTTTAGGAACACTGTCCATTCCTTTAATTTGTTACTTAGCAAGTTAGCATTAGAGTTATTACTACAATGCTGTACGTTTATTTTCGTTTCTGCTAATTCCTCTGCCCCGAAGTATAGTAATCGGTTGTGGGTTTTATTTCAGTCTTATTTGAAACTGAGATTCAAACCGTAGTCCGTTTAGGTAAATTGTTTCTTAATATCTTTGCAGCTTATGAGAAGTAACAATATCCTTTTAGCGTCGAAATGTTTCGGAGTATAATCCTCATTATTTTCTAACCCTCGTTTTGTTTTTTGTTTTTTTGGTGGGATTTCCTATATTCAGACCCCTGCCTAGCAACATTTCTTCGTATAAGGTATCTTTCTAAAGCATGTTCTTAATGGAATTCGATGCTCAGAACATTATGTTTTCTCATTTATTAAAATACTCCCCATATAGGCCTTTTCCTTAGAGGATATTTCTATATATGTAAAGGGATCCTTGTATGATTTCATTGATGTAAATAATCAACTTGCAAGGAACCTCAAAGAAAAGGGGGAAAACTAGACCTGCTTAAATATTTAGTCGTTCATCATAAATCTTCAACCAATGTACCTTGCAGCTCGTATTAGTTCTCGATTATAGATGTACTCAGTTAACCTAGGGCCATGGTATAAATTGTCCAAAGAATTTTATGCTTGCATGTTTTTCTTTTATGAGCTAGCCATGAATATAGAATAGTATTCCTTGCGAGGACACCAGTTGAAAAGAAGTTGTGAATAGTATATTAACATGAGGTATAGATAAATGCCTCCACCGATTTGACACTTGATGTGTGGAGTATGGGTTACATTCAGAATTATGTTGATTTGGATTGTTGATAGCAGATGTTCATTTGATTTGAGAAAATTTCTAAATATGTCAAGGGATCTTCAGATGAGTTCATTGATGCAAATATCCAACTTGCCCTGGCTGTTGCAAGGAATCTTCAAGAAAAGAGAGGAACTAGATCTTGCATTGTAAGCAACTATGTATATATACACACACATATATATATATTGCAAACCCCTTTGGAAGTTTGTGCAGCTGTTAAAAACTCGTGTTATAACTTTAGGTGTTTCCAGATAAGCCAGAGAAGCGCAGAGCTTCACAGTTGTTCAAAACAGCTCTCGACTCGGTAACAAGCCAACTCTTCAAACCTCTTTGTTTTGCCTTGTTGTTAAGAAGTAAATATTTTGTTTAAGATGGTAAGAGTACCAAAAGAGAGGGAAGATCCAAACCAAGTGAAAAGATATTACAGCAGAAACTCTGTGGTTGTTATTAATTGGTTATATAAATAATTCTGGAGGATTGGGAAAAACACCCCAAGAAGGACATCCTAAAGTTGTTAAGAAAAAAAATCTATATATTCGATGAAAAATTATCCTATTTGTCTCTAGTCAGTCCTTCCAAAGATAGTGAAAAGAGCATCCACCCAAAGCCTCAACTGCTTCATCTTAAGGGATTTTTTCTTTTTTAAAAAAATGTATTTGTTCCCACCATGATGAGGGTTTAGGCAAGCTTGTCCACACAATATAAATCTTGGTCCCCGTTTTATGTGCTCATTTGATCTTGTTTTTCCCTTTTATCTTTCAGATTGATGGAATAACCGTAAGTTCCCTGGATGATGTCCCTGCTGGGCCTGTCACATCTTTCTTCAGATCTGTTAGAAACACCCTTGATTTTGATTTTGAAGACGAGAATTCAGGTTGGTTCTATACGCATGGATCTCAGAAGATGTTTCACATTCTTGTCCTCTTTTTTTTATTATGTGCATGTCATGGCCATGTGTTTCACTATTAAGTGCGTTTTGCAAATATATGATATATTTTGCATGACCCTAACCATTATGGCAAGACTGAAACTTACATTCATAAACTGTATAATAAAGAAAAGGAAAATGACAGGGAGAAAAGAAAGAGCCAAAGGGAAGAAAAAAATGATGAGAGAAAAAAAAGAGAGAAATACTATGATCGAACATAATCCTATATGAGAGAACTATGTATAAACTTAAAACTGCCTCTTCCTATGTATTTCACTTCACTTTTGTGGATATAAACATGTTTCTTCTTGTTCAGCTTGTCTGTATGTGTTATATTGTAATAATCTTTTATTTCTTTACCCGCTTTTCTCCAGGGCCAACATTCTCATTTGATGATTTCTCACTCTTTGCAATCTATCTGATTTGCAGGTCGTTGGACATCTAGTGACCCTCCATCTTTGTATATATTCATTAATTGTAGCACGCGTGAACTTGGTTTGATAGAGAAGTATGTGGTATGATGTCTATGCTAATTGCAAGATAGCAATTTTTGAACCTATGGCATAAACTGATTAGCTTCTGATTAAAAGTTATCATGATTTCTTCTCTAATTGGTCACGTTGGGCTAATTTCCGTTTTTTCACTACATATTTTCTTAAAATGTTTTCCTCCTATTGATTATGATTTAGCTGTCTACTGAATACTGATATTTTAGAGGACATGGGGTGAGTTCTTATAATTATTGCCGTTACATAAGTGGCATCTTTCATGGTGGGATTGATGGTTATAAAATACTTCTTCTCCAACTTAATAGGCACGTTCTGCGTAAGACCTATTCATGGCTTTCTGAGTGACATTTTTTCACGTAATAAGTTATGTTTTAGTTAACTTCATTTGGTTTAGCCCAATTTGTTTTTGCCTGTCAACATAAGGTGACTCATTTTGGGATTTGCAGGAAACTTTTGCTTCGTCAATCCCCACCCTGTTGTTTAATCTAGAACTTGAAACCTTGCGGTAATGATCCTCCTCTTCATCCATCTTTGATAGATATTGGGTTCATATATGTAACTACTGATCAAAAGTTTGTAAATTACAGTGCGGACTTGGGCTTACTGGGATTCCCCCCCAAAGATTTGCATTATCGATTTCTCTCTCAATTTATCCCAGTGTTCTATATTCGAATCAGAGAGTATTCTAAGGTCTCGGATCTCATCTTGGAAACTTTTTTAGTTATACTTATATTTATATCTTGACTAAATTCTCTATTCTTGGTTCTCTTTGGGGGGAGGGATACTAAGACAGTAGCAGTAGCACCGTATATTGTTAATTACAGTGGAGCATTGTTTCGTCAATACCCTGGTGCGTATAATGTTTTATTGCACTTTCTGTTGGAGAATTTCGTTTTTTAATTCTCTTGATATCTTTCTGTGTCCAAATTGGTTCACCACCCTCTTAAGTTTCGCTAGCTAATTTTTAGATTCATCTGTGTTTTTACATCTATCTGTCGTCATTTCTATTCATCCTCATAATACTTTCAGGACCTTGGCAAGTGATGCTAAAACAATCAGATAATTCTTATGCTTGCGTTGCAGAGAGTGAGACAAGGTTCACCCTTGGTGAAGTATGTAAAACTGAAGTACTTCAAACTTTTAGCTGTTAAACATTTGTCTGGTGTTTTTGGACTAACCGTTGCTTGTAATTTAGACCAAAGATGAACTATTAAGGGTCCTTGGACTACAGGAAGAACAAGGAAGCTCACTAGAATTTCTCCGCAGGGGCTACAAGGTTTTTTCTTTATATCTGTGATTCTGTTTTATATCTTTCCTTCTATATGGCGATAACTCATTGCTACTTTTTCTTGTGCAATTAATTCTTATTTGCTTCCCCACCAACCTACCAGAAATTTGAAGAGAAATCTGCTTCATATTTTGCTGCCAAATCGTATTAGTAAAATTGTAGGAAACTGTTGAAATCTAGTCTACTTTTGCAGGCTGCCACTTGGTGGGAAGAAGATGTTGACTCTGAAGTATCTTCGGCATGGCGTAGTTGAGCACCTCTAGTGTCAATTATTTCCTCGTATTTTCGTAGACACAACGTTGATGACATCGGACACGAGATTTCAACTATATTTCCTTGATCAAACGGATGGCTTCTTTATAAAAGACTCTTATGGCTATCTTTGAAGAGTTACTGCAGGGAAATTCTATCTCAAAAGTTAAATCTACATCTCTTTTCAACCCACCAGCTTCAGAAGATTGACACAAACTTGAATCCAGCTCATTCACCTCTGGAATTCAAGGTGAAGTAATCTTGTACATTTTATAAGTCGCAGTAAATTACGATTTGTTGTTCATCCTTGATACTGAGTTTCTTTT
This sequence comes from Benincasa hispida, assembly GCF_027475165.1. Classification (NCBI taxonomy): domain Eukaryota; kingdom Viridiplantae; phylum Streptophyta; class Magnoliopsida; order Cucurbitales; family Cucurbitaceae; genus Benincasa; species Benincasa hispida. The sequence continues at coordinate 11,144,058 of NC_143486.1, forward strand.
TCTTTTTCACTCATGTTCCTTTAAAAAAGTATAAATCAGGCCTCTTAGATGGTTTAATCCTTGCCAAGTATGAAGTTCAACTATTTTCATGCATTATGTGGTTCATAACTGAGTTTTTTAACTGAATCCATAATATGTAGAACAATCCAAACTATTACAACTACTTGTTTTGGAAAGAAAATAAAAGCAATTGCTTTGGACCAAAAGCTAATTATTTTTTATAAGCTCTACATTCAAACATCATTTTCAATCACTAATTAACTTCTCTGTTATTAATTTACTGGTATCAGTCATAGTTATACTGCTTGTAATCTTTGATTAATCATCATTTGTTATATAAAAATGAAAATGTGATGAAAGTTCCTCCCCCGTCCGTCCTTTCAACGGAAAGGAAGCTTTCTTTGGAAAGTCGGAATGTGTGCTTTGTTGTGGGTATATATTTGGGGGAGAGATACGGTAGAATTCTTAATGGGTTGGAGAGGGATCTAGTTGATGTTTGGTCCCTTACGAAGTTTATTGTCTTTGAGTCTCGGTGACGAGTCCTTTTTGTAATTAATCTTTATGTCATATTTTGTTAAATTGGAAACCATTCCTCTAAGGTCTAACTGTGATTGATCAATCATAATCATTCACTAATGTGGTTTTATTTATCATTGACTAGTAATAATAGTAATAGTAATAGTAATAAGATGTATCATCAATTAACTAATACAGTTATGTAAGTAGTCAACGATATATTATAGGCAACCAATCATGATTATCTTAAAGATATAATTGAAAAATAGATGCAGACTTTTAAATAAATCAAAACAGAAGAAAAAGACAGATTTAAAATATAATGTTGTCTGTCTCTTCGCCCAAGTGAGGCTCCAACTTCAGCTGTAAGCTATATTTTGGATGCGGATTTTAAGTACATGGAAGAACTATGTGATATCTTTATTACAAAAATATTAGGGCAAATATCAATTTATATATCCTAAACTTTGGGAATTGTATTAATTTAAACCATAAACTAATAATTGTATTAATTTAAACCTTAAACTTTCATAAATGTAATAATTTAAACTTTAAATTAATAATGGTATCAATTTAAACTCCAAACTTTCATAAATGTAATAATTTAAATCTTGAAGTTTCATAAGTGTATCAATTTAAACCTTCTATTATGTTTTATTTGGATACACTTATGAAAATTTGAGGTTTAAATCAATATACTTATTAAAGTTTAATGTTTAAATCGATACAATTATTAGTCTGAAGTTTAAGTTGATACTATTCCAAAGTTTAGGGTTTAAAGTGATACAATAAAAAATTCGGTATAATATGTTATTAGGCTTGGTGTCTAAAAACCAAGTGTCATATCTACCCATGCTTAGTGGCCAAATTTGTCACATCCTAGTTGCCAAACTATTGATCATTTGTGGATTTTGTAAAAAAATACACATGCTGGTGAGAATAAAAGAGAAATTCTAGAGAAATTTCTAATTTTTAATTTCATATATTTCATTGTGTTATTTTCTAAACTAATTTTATTTATTTATTATATTATACTTTATTTTTTCGATATTTGTGTTCTCATTGTCTCTCGCTTTGCTCATAATTTTACGAAAATATTTATATTTTTTTAAAAAAATTTAAAATAAATTTATTTTAATTAATTGTTTTAAATGACAAAATTGCTAAAAATATTTTTTACATATAACGGAATGTAGAGCCCTTCATGTCCCTGTCCTCGTCCCCATAAATTTTCCTACGAGGATTTTGCGGGGATCAGGTTTCTCACAAGAAAAATTTTTCCGCCATCATTTTTTTCTAACAATTTTTTTAATTTCAATTAAATATATATTTTTAACCATTCCTTAAACATATCCAATATAACTTTCATTTAAATATATTATCAATTTTGGTAATAAAAACAATAGTATACATTCAATTTAAAAAGATATAATTAAAATACTAAATTCTCATAATTTTTATAAATTAAAATTTAACCATTAGAACATCTTATCTTAAATATTACAACATCTAAGGAATTAAAGTAATAAAGTCTTAAACTTAAATAATTAAAACCTCAATAATTATCCTAACAAAGTCTACAATAAATAAATATATATATATAATTTATATACAAAAGCCGGGGCGGGGTCGGAGTCGGGGTTGGGGAATATATTCCCCGTCAGCCCCGAATTGCAAACGGAAAAAAAAATTCTCACTCCCTCCCCCATTCTCTGTGTATACGGGGATAATCCCTGTGGGACCCCGACTCCATAGGTTTTTTGGACATCTCTAAAATGATAGACACTGCAGTAACATTTTGCTATATTTATAAATAAGTTAGACTCATTTTACTATATTCGAAAACAACTCTTTATTTTAATCAATAACCATTGATCTAATACCGATGTATGAAAGGTCATTAATAATTGATTACTATTGCATGAGATATACTAATTGATTAAAAGAACAAATTAATTTTTAAAATATCATTAGTCAATTGAATTAAGGTCACGTTCACCTCATGTGAAAGGTAATCCATCCTTGGTAATGTAATAAATGGACCCTAATTGATTGTTTTTGTTGTTATTTACCTACATTCCATGACTCCGTCATTGTAATAAATTGTGGGTCCACCTTGAAATCTATAATCAAATAGTGTAGTCTAATTGAAGAATGAAGGGTGTTCAATCGGATTATAGTTGAAAATTACATGGGAATCACTACGTTTACTGTTTTCGTTACAGATATTGTTACTATAACAATATAAGAATTATGAATATGCCACATTGATTGTTACCTTTACCTTTACCATTACTATTACCATTATTGTTAGGGTCAAGTAGGGATGGCAACGCAGCCAGGGCGGGGTGGGGATACACTCCCCATTTCTGTCCCCGTGGGGATTTTAATCCCCGTCCCTGCCCCATTCTCTGATTTTGGGGGTCAGGATCAAAGTCGGAGAATCCCCATTCGGAGTTTTGGGTCCCTACGGGGAAATTTTTTTTTCTTTTTATTTTATTATTTTTATTATTTAAAATTAACTAAATTTAGTATTTACATTGAAATTGTAAATTTTATGTAAGAAATTAGTATTATTGTTACATATATTTGTTCAAATTAATAAATAGAAAAAATATTTTAATACTTTTTATTATAAATTTAATAAAAATTTAATTAGAAAAAAAATAACTAAAACAGGGTCGGGATGGGGCAGGGATCCCCTCCCTGTCCCTACCCCGTTCCCGAACGAAGATCCCATTTAAATCCTCGATATGACCTCATACTCAATCAAACTGGGGATTCCCCACAGTCCCTCGGGAAATTTTGTTTTCCCTTGGGTCAAGTCGTAACGATAATGATAACAATAACAATAAAATGTGACAAGTTCATACTTCTAGGTAAACGCGATAAAAAACAATCCAATTATATTTGCGATTCAGGCATATTGTGATTCATCCATCAATCAAGCTCATTTCAATTACATCAAAATCCATTATGATTTGATAAAGATGACCTTATTGAAAAGCAGTGAACTATTATCGAAAAAGTGGCCTAAACTACATAAGTGCAATAAAAAAAAAAGTTAAGTATATTTGATAGATAAAATATTAATTATCTATATAAATCGAGTTTACCAAATTGATGTGACATATCATCATTAGTTTTTTTTCCTTAAGATACCATCATTAGATTAATCACTAATATATTCATGAAATCAAATCAAAATTTGAAATCTATCGGCATAACTTTTTACAAGTTTCATCTATAAATATACTACAAATGAAAACATGGTCTTTTACATATACATATACATATAATATATATATCTTTTCTAATTAATGCGTATCTCTATTAGAATGAAGTATCAACTTAATTATAGATGCGTGAATAAGATTTTAATTACTATTTCTAGATTTTCTCAATCTATTGGTTGAAATTGAAGAGTAAGTCATGAAAATTAAATGAGAATATGTTTATAATTGGAAGATGGGGCCATAGTTTTGGTGAATCACATCTATCAAATATCATATTATTCTTTGGGTAATATTTCTTTCCCGTCACTGACGAACATCAAACAATAAGGATCACTGTCACCTACACCTACAGTTGACAAGCCACGTACTTAGATTTTATTGGTCTGTCACCTGAATTTCTTGGGCCCCACTTCCATACCTCAACCATTGGTTTGTGATTTAGAAAACCATTTTCTTTTTTAAGTTTTCTTTTTAAAAACAAGTAAATTCCAAAATAAAGGGTAGGTAAAATTTATAACATAATACTTAATTATCGTCTTAAAAATAATCAAGTTTAGATCAAGTACATTATTAAAATTTGGGTCAATATCAATCCTTTATGTTTGTTCTGCAGGAAGATATGAAGTATTATTTGGCTCCACTACCTTCCTAACATATGACCCTCTTTTCTAGGGAATTTTGATTGGTATCTAACCTATGAGAGTAGATGATGGATAAGTTAGGAAAAACAAATCGTTGTATCTTTGAAGCTATTAAGATTCTTTAAGTATAAGTAGAATCATAGTGTTGCTCGAGTAGTTTCAAGATAAGTAACTTATATCTTGACGAGTATCTTTATTGGCTTTCTGTTGATTTACATATTACTCGAATGGAGAGCATAGTGAATCAAGTTTAATGGTGCCCCCCTCAGGTGAAAGAATGGAAGTGGAATGTTGATGCTTTCGTGGAACTCTAAAAAGTGTTGCAGCATAGTTGAGTGGATGTTTCATGACTCATTTGGATTTTCTATGTACGTTGGTTTCCAAAAGATCTCTCAAGAGTTGTCCATCAAATTATTGGAAGTCCAAACTCTTATTGAGGGTTTTAACCATTATCTTGTCTAAGCAGATAAAAAGAATTCAAATTTTTTTTAAAGAGAGTGCTTTTTTTTATATATATACAATATATATTATGACATACAAGTTTATTATCAACCATATTTTAACATTCACCAAGGATATAAGTTTAAAATGTACTCAAATTAGGGGTTAAAACATACATTTAGCATAAATTGTTTCATAAAAAAATCGATAAATACCCGAACACGATGAACCAAAACATCCATTAGGGTTAAAACATACATTGGGGCCTTTTTAAATATAAAAAAATGTTTAAAAATATTTACAATTTATAGCAAAAAATTCTAAAGTACAAACCACTCTTGAAACTTTTTACTATAAAGTGTAAATATTTTTAAAATTTTTCTATTTATAAGAATTTCTCTATATTTTTATAATATAATCAATATATTTCTACATGTTTTTGAAGTCATATATTAATGTTGGGTTTATTAACGAATTTGATTTACTATTAGAAAAATCATTATTTAACCATATAATATGATTAAGAATATTTTTTACATGCAAAGCTTAAAAATTACAATAGAAGTAAGATTATTTTAACCTGCAAATTATAACAATTAAAATAGAAGGTTTAAAAGTTTCGAAGACGTAATTTGATTAAATGAAAAATAAATAAATAAATAAATACCCAACAAAGTTTAATAATTTACATACCAATGATCTCAAACATATTAGAACAAAAAATGTAAAGTACAAAGAAAAAGTTGTTTGGCCAACATTATCAATCAAACAAATTATGCCTAAATTTTGGGAAAGAATCTCAATTACATTGCCCTAATGGGATGCTCTTGGGGGACATTAGTTAATGGGTTCACTTTAATCTTTCACTTTCATCCTTCTATCATTGACACATGGTTTATGAGAGAGAGACTATATAATATATTCTTCACTATTACATATTATAATTGTTTTCCCACATAATTGAATTATATAGAATAATAATATAAAAAAAAAGATAATTATCTACTAAAATAAAAATCATTGATGGTTGGTCCAATTGCACAAACATGTCACATTTTATTTGGCCCCTTATCAAACCAATATTTCCTTCTTCACTTGATTTGTCCACATTTGCCTTAGGTTATTAGATGTTTTTATGTTCCATGATGAAAATAAAATTCCCACAACCTTAAAAAGAACAAAATATAGAGATCCCACCACATTTCAACTATTCATTATCTATATATATATATATATAAATATAAGTGTGATCTCTATATTCAAAAGTTCAATTTAAATGGAATGATATATATAAATATTTTAGTCTTATTTTTTTAAAAAAAAAAATTACCTTCATTTTTTAATTGTCGATTCATATTTCTATAAATGAAAATATAACTTATTCAATATTACTAAAACGATACTTAACTTCTAATTAGTCAACCAATAAAATTTTCTTCTTTACAATTGCTCTTTACATACATCCCAAGAGACGAAAAAAAAAAAGCGTGACATGATAAGTTAGGTAGTCTTTTTTCTAGGCTCTCTTTAATCAATCTAACCTTTTGTGAGGATGTTTGATTTCTCTCTCATCTAACTCATGATAGAGATATTTTTTATTTTTTAAATTACAAGTTTAACGTTTGAACTTTAAAGTTGGTGTTTAATTGGTCATTGAACTTTTAAAAGCGTAACAAATTTATAACATATTCGAAAATCTTAAAAATTAAATGTTATATTAGATATAAATTTTATTTTTGTCTATAACAAAACTCTAAAGTCCCATTTGATAATAATTTATTTTTTTTAAAAAAAAATTAAACTTATAAACACTACTTCCACATGTAAGCTTATTTGTTTTGTTATCCCATTTTCACAAATATTTTTAAAAACCAAGTCAAGATTTGAAAACTAAAAAAAAAAAATAGTCTTAAAAAAACTGTTTGGTTTTTCAAATGGTTAATACTTATATGCATTTCAAGATGCACTCATTTTTGTGCATCATTTTCTACTACTCACATAAAAAGATATTAAAATACTTCAAAAAAGAAAAAAAAAACAAAAAAAACAAAATTTACCACATGACAAGTTATGATTGGACAATCTGATGGGACGTACCTAAGTAGTTTTCTTTTCAAAATTGACTAATTAATTTAGATGTTTTTTTTTTCAAGAAATCTAAAAATTACCGTATAAAATTTAGGGGGAAAACAAGTATAAATTTTGAAAAAAAATAAAAATAAAATATAAAATCGTTACGGACTTAAATTTTTTTCAAATTTTATCTATAATTGAGGTATGAATTTTAAAACATTTGAAAGTTGATGGACTAAATTTAAAATTTAACATTTTTTAAAAAAGAAAAAGTATATAAATGGATGAAAATGGCAGGTAACATGTTATTTCTGAGTTGGGTGAGCAGTGAGAGAGCAGCAGAAGCATGTTCTATTGTTCACTACCAACAAAGCACACTTCACACAAAAACAGACTACTTTTTTTTTTTCTTTTAATTTTTTTTTTTTAAAAAACATTTGTTTGCACATTCATTAATCTTACATTATACATTCTCTCCTTTCCCTAACTTATTGCCTAAATTAATGAATATTCCCAGTGGTCTCCACCAATCTCTCCAATCTTCTTCCATACTTTAATTTGTTCTATAACTTCATTTAACTTCAAACTTTTTTTTTTTTTAAAAAAAAGACCCAAATATTGAATATATTGTGTAAAATTAATCATCTCATTTTGTATCCACTCATTATTGTAATGTTGTTAAATGCCCTCTTGATTTAGGTTTATATGTTTCGTTATTAAGTTAATTATATTAAATCGAATATGTTCAATTGACCTACAAGTGTGTTAGTAATAATTTGTGAAGAAATGGACAATCGATTGTAATATTAAAGATAATACTCTCACTTTGTAGTACGTACATACTATTGTGTTGTCTCGAATTAATGTTATATACTTAGGTTTATATATTTTATTTTTAATATCTTGTTTGGTAATTATTTGATTTTTGAGTTTTATGCTAGTTTCACATAACCTTTTTTTTTTAATCATAGTTTTCGTATTTTCTATGTAAACTTATTAAATTCTTACCCAAATTTCAAAAAGAAAAATAAGTTTTTAATAATTATAGTCCTGTTTGGTAACCATTTAAGTTTTTTGTTTTTAGTTTTTTAAAATTAAATTTACAGATACTCCTTCCACCTATAAATTTCTTGCATTGTTATCCACTTTTTACCAATGTTTTAAAAACCAAACCAAGTTTTGAAAACTAAAAGAATTATTTTTTAAAAGCTTGTTTTTGTTCCTGGAATTTGACTAATAATTCAACTATTGTACTGAAGAAATATACTAATTATTTTAAAAATTGAGAGAAAATAGGTTTAATTACCCAAGACAAAATAGTTTCCAAACAAGACCTATATTTTGTTTTTTAGTTTTAATTAAGGGTGTACATGAGTTGGATTAGGTTGGGTTGAGGGTGTTTTTTGGAACAATCCGAAAATTCGAGTTGGTTGAGTTGTTAACCCAAAGAACCTAAATAAAGTCTCCAATCCAACCCAATCCAACCCTTAAAATTTGGGTTGAGTTGTCAGGTTATAACTACTTTTTCTTCTTAATTGAAAATATATAAATTTATATATAACACATGATGAATAATTAAAATCTCATAAAATTCAAATGTTAAATACCAAATATCTATGATATTTATTGCAAACTTTAAATAAAAACAAATATCATAACATTTTTATAAGAAAGATATTACAAATTCACAAATTAATCAATACAAGTAAGCAAACTTTAAATAAAGATATATATATATATATATATATATATATACAAAATTCAAATTTTGTTTTAGTCAACCTACTACCTAACCCAACCCAACAAAAATAAAAAAAAGTATAATCCAACCCAACCTTTACATTTTGGGTTGGGTTGTCTGGGTTATTGGGTTATTTGAACATCTCTAGTTTTAATTAAAAATTTTGTTTTGATTTTGAAAACACTCTTAAATGGTAAACAATTATACATAGAAATCAATAGGCAAAAGTGATGTTTATAGGGTTAATTATTTAATTTTTATACAGTACTGAGACTTCTTAATTTACAGTTAATTTTAATGTGTAATTTAATATATTTTGAAGTGGTGAGTAATAATTTATCAAAATATTTTGGAAAAATTATGTTCAAACTTTCAAATTTGATTAAAGCCTTCCCCCATTCAAAACTTTTGAGGGTGGAATTTTGGAGGCTGTCTACTTTTATAAACATATATGATTAAAGAATTCTAGATTGTTAAAAGCAACACCAACCTTTTATCTCTGATATTTGACCAAAAAGAAAATAAAAAGTATGAAATCCTTTGTAGACTTCTTAAGAAAACTTTTATTAAAAGAAAAAAAAAATTACATCTAAAAACTTTTTAAATAGAAAAAGGCAAAATATAAATAAATTTTTTATACAGATATTTTTTAGAATATTAAACAAGAAAAATCTTTTACAATTGAGTAATTACAATTTTTCTCAACCAAAGTTGTTACCATCAAAATAAGAAAACGTAAGTATATCGACAAATGAACTTTTTAAAATGATAATAAATGTTTTATCTACTAGAGATAGTGAATTTTTATATGTCAAATTCACGATAAATATAAAGGACTATGCATTTTCTTTATTGGTCAGCTTTGCCTGTGATATAATCAAAGGGTAATAGAAATATATATATATATATATATATATATATATATATTTAAAAATTATTGAATTTAACTTTGGCCCTAGCCTACCATGTATGGATTATATAGCTATAAAATTATAGAGATAATTAATGTGTGGGGTTATGAAAGAAGTCTAATGATTAACATAACATTAAATTACACATCTTAAACTTATTCAATTTTAAAATTAATTGATGTATTAGAAATAAATTTGAATATTATGCTATATTGAATTCTAGACTTTCAGTTTTGTATTTAGTAGATCCCTAAATTTTGAAAAATAACGAATAGGACAAGGACTTTAAAATTGAAATTTTAACGAACGTATAAGATAGTTATTAGTAGATGAAACTATTGAGCACTAAATTAAAGGTTTTAAATATTTTCAAAAGTTTTTTATCCATATATACATAAATTTCAAAATAAAATTTAGGAATTAAACTAGTAATTTTGCTTCTTTTAAAGTCAATATTAGGAAAGAAAATAACAAAGAAAATGAGTAAAAAGAGTGGAAGTGAATTAAATATTAATAACCCTTATAAAGAGTCTTTTGTTTTATGAAATATTGCGTAGGAGAAATTGGTTTTATAAATGAAATAGATATATATATATATAACAGACAAAGAAAGAAGAAAAATCTATAATAATCTTTTATTTGGTTGAATTGAACCAATTACTTGTTTTGTACTTATTCTGTTAAAATTAATTATTTACAATATCTTCTATTTGAAAAAAAAAAAACATTTAAAACATATTTATATGTTAACAATCAATGTCTACATCTATACATATCTCATAATTTACACAGTCATTAATTATCTTTTATATATTATTGAAAATGATACGTTCTGAAACAAAATATTACAAAATTTAAAATGATTGAATTTTGTAAGTTCAACTATGAGGAATGAATCATATATATATATATATATATATATTTTTGATAGCATAAATTTGATATATCTTTAAAAATGCCACAATATATTTGAGTTTGATTTAGTTTATATTAATTGTTATTAAATTTTCTCATTTTACCTTTTTTTTAAAGTCCCTCTTGGCTACTGTGAATTTCAATTTATAGATATCCTTCAAACCCAACCAATCCCTTTTGCTTCCCTTTAATTATTCAAATGTACAATTGCCAAAGCTTTTTGGCATGTGATAGTGCCAAAGTAAAAAATAGCACACTAAGGAATCCAAGGCTCATGAATCACACTTCAATTTCAATTTTTTTTTTAAAAAAAAAAAAAACTAAGAATGTAATTTTTTTTCAAAATAATTTATTATTTTTCCCCTTTAGTTTTTGTATAAAATTTACATTGTGGTTTGTTTTCAAATAAAATAAAATGAGTCAATTTATTTATAAATATAGCAAAATGTTACTGTCTATCAGCGATAGAAGTCTATCGCGATCTATCGTTCAATGATAGAAGCCTATCACAGTGATAGAAGTCTATCGCGGTCTATTTGACATTTTGCTATACATGAAAATACTTTTAACAGTTTTACCATTTAAAATAATTACTCTTAATCGGTAGTTTTCTTCCTAATTTAAATGTGAAATCTTTAATTAAAAAAACTATTTTTTTTTAAAAAAAAGCTTTCACATGTATAACACTATTTCCTATACCCCATTCGTTTAATTATCTAATCATTAAATAAATAAAACATATGCTCAACCTAATTTCTATCAAAGAATTTCCGTAAAAATATGCACATTTATACATATCTTTATTGGAAATTTAGGAACAAAAATAAAATTAAAAGAAAAAATAAGATTTTTTTAAAAAATAGTTTTTAATGAGGCGTTCGGGGCACGGAGTTAGTTATTATAGTCTTAGGTTATTATAATTAGATTGTAATAGTTTATGTTCAGGGTGTAGATTATTTTAGTTTGAGTTATAATGTGTTTGAGGTATAAATTATTTTAATTTGAAAATAAAATAGTAAACACTGTAGCAAAGAATAAAAAATTGATGAATGTAAAATAATAAAAACTATAACAAATAGTAAATATTGTATCAAATGGAGGTTTTGAAATAACATTGATGTAACTAATTGAATTTTGAAATAGTATTTACTATAGTAGGAGGTGGTTATTATAATTTTAGAATAATCTTTGTTCCAAACGCTCCCTTAAGCTTTGAAATCATATGATTAAATAAAAATTAAGCTCTAATTCGAAGATAAAAATTAATTTTATATTTTAACTTTTAAAATCTTAATTCTAATTCTTCAACTAATATAATCCTTGCCATAATCGTTTTTAAGTAATTTAAGGTGTGATGTAATAATACCTATATATCAAATATATACTATTAATGTTTAAATTTCAGTTGGAATGTTTGAAGTAAAACAGATAAAAATAATTTTTTTAAAAAGAGTAAAAAAAATTAGGGACAAAGAAAATGTTAAATTATAAATTTGGTAGTCGAAATAAACTTTTTTTTTTCGAGGTCAAATATTCAAATTCTCACTTTACTTTTATACTGTTTATTAAAAATAATTATAATTTTGATGATTGAACTTTTGTGATTATGCTTATTTAATTAGTTCTCTCTACTTTCAATTTTGTGTTAAACAGAGTTCTATTGTTAATTTTATCCACATCGTACAATACAATATGTATCAAAGGATCATTAGACTAACAAAGTTAACTTCAGTAATTAGTTGAACACTTCATTTAAAATTCTAAAGGTTTATCTGGATTGACTAGAGAAAAATATTTTTTAATAGTATAATTTTTATTTAAATCATTTTGATTAACATTGTTTAAAATAAACTTTAGACAGGTTCAAATGTTATTTTAAGTTGTTGTCAAACACTTCAAGACTTATTTTCAAAATTAAACACCTAAAAAATTATATACGCTAACTTTTTTTATAAAAATAAATAAATAAATAAAGTAAAGTAACAGAAGAAATATGACACTTAATAACTCAAGAATCAATGTTATAATTTAGTTCAAGGAGAAAATATATCTCTAATTAAATTTTAGGTAATGTCACTTGAAAATTAAAAAACAATGATTGTATTAGTTTAAATTTTAAACAATCATAAATAAATTTAAACCATTTATTAAGACTTCATTTTAAAATCAAATTGATAGTGACAACTTTTTTATTAATTTAAGTAGGTTTACACCTTCTTGTCTAGTTTCTCTACTTATTTGGAAAATTTTGTAATAATTTTTCTTTCAATAAGATGTTGGGAGAAAAATAATCTTATTTAAGTGATTTTAAGGTAAGAAAGGGTATAAATTGATTGATTAATAAGTTTAGAATTTTAACCGATACAATTTCTAAAAGTTGGGGGTATAAATTGATCTTTCCCATAATTTAAATCTAAATATTAAGGAATCTAGTTCAATTAGCATAAAGTTAGTGCCATGAATCTTAAGGTCAAATATTCAATTCCTCACTCACCTATTGCCAAGTGTATACCATTCCAAAAATTCGGGTTTTTAAAAATTATTAGTAGGGTTTTTTCAATATTCAATTCTCCTATCGACACATTTATTTAATTAGGATTTTTTGGACCAACTCAAAAAATTTGGTTGGTTAGATTGACCACCCGAAAAACTTGAATAGGGTCTCCAACCCAATCCTTTAGAATTTAGGGTAGATTGGATTAGGTTATGGGGTTATTGTTATTTTTTTTTATTAATTTAAAATACTTAGATTTATCTTCAAAAGATGACCAATAACTAAATCTCATAAAATTAAAATGTCAAATACCAAAAGGACAAATAAATATTTCAATATTACAATATACATGTAATTCAGGTCGAGTCGGGCCAATCTGGATATTTTTTTTTATTAAAATCGAAACCTAACCTAACTCGATTGAAATGAAAAGAATTTCAACCCAACCTAACCCAAATTGGTTGGACTGAGTTGGGTAATCCAAGTTGTTCGAATTGTTCTGAATATTCCTAATTGATTGAAATTCTTTTACTAGAAGTCGAGAGTTTGATCTCCATCACAGAGGGAGATGGTTGTGCTGAAAAGATAAATTTTTTTTTAATAATCCTAACAAATAAAAAATGAAAAAAATGTAAACATTTAAAATAGAATTAGAGGTATTATGAAAAGTTCGAATGAACGTGTGGAACCCAACACCATGATGGCGCGTAAGACAAAGTTTCTGTTTATAAAGACTTATTTATTTATTTAAAATAATTTAAAAAAACTTATCTTCATCTTCTTCTCCATTCTCCAATCTCCACTGTAATCCATATATTCCTTTTCCTTCCCTCCGTCTTTCATTATTATTGTTCATCATTTTTCCCACACTTCCTTTTTCAATATGAAAAATTTTTAGATCTTTTTTCCCTTTCAAAAATTAAATTACAAAAACTCTCTCATCTCTTTAGTCAAAAGCACATTGGGACCCTCCACCATCACTCTTCATTTCCTAATCACGGATTCACTCCATTATTATAATCCCCACTACCCACCAAAATTCAACTGTTCGAACATTACAAATCCCTCTCAAACTTTCTTCAACAATCCCCTCTTCTCAATTATCCAACTGTACAGCAAAATCCCAGAATCAGAAACCCATTTTTTTCGTTACAAATGGAATCAGAATGATGAAATGATGCTAATCTTCGTCTTCTCTGTTTCTAATCCATTTTTCTCCTATACCCATTTGCTGAAATCTCTTCAAAATGCCCTCTAGACCCTTTGCTTCCAGTCCCGCCGCTGCCGTCGCCGGAGCTTCCCCGCCGGTTTTCTTCTCGAGAACGAAGGTTGTGTTCTTAGCCCTCACCATCTCTGCTTCCGTTGTCATTTTCTTGTCTGTTCTTTATTTTCTCTACCATCTCTGGCATTCCTTTGTCCACAGAGCTAAAACCATTCCCTTCGATTCCAGTGCCCCTCTTAAACTTCAGCGATTCTCTTACAAAGAGCTCAAAAGGGCTACAAATCATTTCGATTCTGCTAATATTATTGGAAAGGGTGGATCGGGAACTGTGTTTAGAGGGATTTTGAGAGATGGGAAATCGATTGCTATTAAACGATTGGACTCTGTTTCTCTTGAAACAGAGAGGGAATTTCAAAACGAGTTGCAGATTCTTGGTGGGTTGAGATCTCCTTTCTTGGTGACCCTTTTGGGATATTGCGTTGAGAAGAACAAACGTGTTCTTGTTTATGAGTATATGCCTAACAGAAGCCTTCAGGAATCGCTTTTCTCAGATGGGTTTGGTGGATTATGCTGGGAAAGAAGATTCGATATCGTTTTAGATGTTGCTAGAGCTTTGGAATTTCTCCATCTCGGATGTGATCCACCAGTTATTCATGGAGATATTAAGCCTAGCAATGTGCTTCTAGATATGGAGCAACGAGCAAAGATTTCAGATTTTGGATTATCTAGAATAAAAGTTGAAGAAGAATTTGGTGTTGATTTGTTCAGTCAAGAATTGGGTCAAAGCCAAGAGCTGTGGAAGGGCCAAGACTATTCTGGAACTTTAGCTACTGAAACTCCTGCCATTGGAACTCCTGTGGAAAGCAACACTGAGGTAGATTTTGCTCTTGCTTTACAAGCTTCTTCTTCTTCTAAAAACAGTAGAACATCTTATAATGTTAAGGGTTTGAATCTGAATTCTTTGAGTTATAATGCCAATATTTCAAATGAGGGAGATGGGAAACTGGGGAATGGGAAAGGGAAGGAGGTTTCAAGTTTGGATGCTAATGGAGTTGATTGGAGTAATCGTTTGGTTCCTTATGATTGTGGGATTGAACATAGTAACAAGGACTTGAATTCTGGTGCTGTTTTGAGTGTTGATGATGGAGGGAATGCTAAACAATGGGGAAAAGATTGGTGGTGGCGACAAGACGGGAGCGGCGAGTTGTGTAGCAAAGATTATGTTATGGAATGGATAGGAAGCCAGATTTATCCAACAGCTAACCCTGATTGGGATGAAGAAAGTAAGAACATACCTGAGAAAGCTAATTGCAATTATTCTGTTCCATTGGAGAATGTGAATGGTGGTTCGAAGATACCGGAATTCGGGTTCGAAAATCTTCCAACCGAGTTGGAGCATCAAGAATCGAAAACTAGGAACAACAAGAAGAAACAGAAGAAGATGCAGGAATGGTGGAAGGAAGAGAACTTCGCTGAGATTAGTAGAAAAAGTAACAAAGCAAAAGGTTTAGAAGCCTCAGCTTGTAGCAAATGGAACAAAAGCCTACAACAACTGCCACATTTCGGTTTAGGGAAACGGTTTTACTTCCTTCGACGAAAGCATTCAAGACAACAAAACCAAAACGAATCCGATCTCAACAGGGAGTTTAGCTTCAGAAGAGGTTGGAAGAAGAAAAACAACACTCAATCCATAGGCAGTGACATGTGCAGTGGAGATTTATTCAGCAGAGAACTCAGCAGCACAACAAGCATGAGAGGAACTCTTTGTTATGTAGCACCAGAATATGGAGGTTGTGGATTCCTAATGGAGAAGGCTGATATATACAGTTTGGGAGTACTAATACTCGTGATAGTGTCGGGAAGAAGACCGTTGCACGTTCTCGCATCACCGATGAAGCTTGAGAAGGCAAACCTTATAAGTTGGTGTAGGCATTTAGCGCAGTCGGGGAACGTGTTGGAGCTCGTCGATGAGAGGTTGAAAGATGAGTATAACAAGGAACAAGCAAGCTTATGCATAAACTTGGCTTTGATATGTTTGCAAAAGATGCCAGAAATGAGGCCAGAGATAGGAGAAATTGTGAAGATTTTGAAAGGAGAAATGGAAATTCCACAAATACCATTTGAGTTCTCTCCTTCACCACCTTCAAAATGGTTCAGTAGATCAAGGAGGAAACAAAAACTCAATGCAGAATAGGGGCTTTTTTTGTGCTATTTGACAAGTTTTTCTTCAGAGTTATTGAAAATTTTTTAGCTGATGATTTTTAACTGAAACATTTTCATTAACTCTGTGTTCTCACTATTGGAGATATGATGTTAAATTAGTGTTGAAAATTCTGTTTACTTTTATCCCCATCCTCCACATAGAAGAAAATTAATATCTTAGTTTAGTTCTTATGATTTGAAAAAGTTAGAATTTAGTCTATATATTTTTAAAAGTTAATAGTTAGTTCTTATGGTTTGATAAAACTTCATAAATAGTTTCTGTGTTCTGACAAAATTCTCGTACATAATCTCCAACGGAGGGACTATTTATGAAAGTTTTATCATACCATAGAACTAAGGTCGTGGTTACCCACCCGTAGATATAATAAATCAATGATAATTGAAAAAGTGAGTATTATTTGATTACATTTGTTGTTGTTTACTTATAGTAATGAAATGTGAGGTCCACTTGGGATTTTGTAATCAAAGAATGTGGTTGATTAATGAAAAAAGTTTTGAAAATTTAGGATAATACTCCAACTAAAGTTTTTAATGAAAAAAGTATTGTACTTTTGAGTTTTGATAAAGTTTCCTATCTGGATTTTCATATGATAATAATTTAGATATGTTGAAAATGAAACAAAAGAAAAACGGAAATAAAATCTTATCGTATAATGACTTAATACTATTAATTAACAGAGATGATAAAGACAATGATTGTTTTCAATATGGAACTTAAAGTTATCCAAAAACTACACCTTGAGTTTTGGACTTCTTTAATATGATGCCACAATTTCCAATTCAATTTCATTTTTTAGTAAGTTTTTATATGGCTAGTTATAAACATTTTGTTTTGCTTGTCTTGAATAGCCTATCAAATATTTGGAGTTAAAATTGCAAATTTTGATTATGAGGTTTAAAGTTTATGTCTATTTGGTTTCTATACTTTTAAAATTACAAAATTTAGTCTTTAAACTCTGATATATTTTTTTTAAAATTAAAAAATCTAATAGATACAAAATAAACAGTTAAGATTTTTATTAAACATAAAATTCAAATTTACAATCTAATCGATAAATTAAATTTTAAACATTGACTTTTTCAAGTGTCTATTGACCGTTTATGAATTTATTAAATAAGAATTTACAGACTTATTAAAGACTTTTAAAACTTCAAGAATTGAATATACACTTTTTCAAACTTGAAGGACTAAATTTATAATTGAAAGTTCATGGATCTCAAAAAGGGGTTGAAATTTAAATTTTCTATAATTGCGAGATACATATGTCTAATCAGTTGAGCTATGCTTAAATATTTGCCTTTTCTTTTGCTAATATAATGTTTGGAATTCAATGATATTCAATCTTTTTTATTAAAAAAATCATTAACTTTTTTTTTTTCCTTTTTGGTTTAGGAAAGAGGCTCCTTTTGTATATAATTTCTTGAAATTAATTTTGCAAAGTATATGGTTTTGATTATCTTAAATGGAAAAGTGTGTGTAAAGAATAAAAAGGTTGAGAAAAATGGCTCCTTTTTGTGTTTGAAATATTCTTGATCTATCACATGGAATGGAACAATGCCTTTCCTTTTCAATCCTCAAAAGAAGCAACCACTTGTGGTAAAGATGAGATATGTATATACTTCAAGCATTGCCAACCACTTTAACACCCTATAACCCTATAACATCTTTAATTCCTTTTCTTTTATCTCCTTTTCCTTTTTCTCTGAAAAAAGCCCTCCAACAAAAGAGGGAAACAAATTTCCCCAAACATGAAAAAATAAAAGTATAGATTTGTGATGTATCACCTTCCATTTGGTCCTTGTAAATTTGAACTTGCTAATCTCATGAATTATACAAAGCTAGCTTTGGAACTCATCTCTCGTAGTACAGCACGCCTTGGCGCGCTACAATTTTGGAAGTCTTTTTCTATTAATTCTAGAGTTTTCAATCGACCGTCAAATCGAATTTTGAAGTAATTTAGTTGTAGAGAAGAAATCAGAGGAGAAAGCATGGAGGTTGTTAACATTCTTCGGTTGAAATCTATGTCCTAAAGTCTTGTAGTTAATTAGTTATTTAATAATTATTCAATTTTGATTATTAAATATACAATATTAGATTATCCATCATTTATATTTACAAACTAAAAACTTCCCAACTGTAGCTATATAACTTCATAAAAAAAAAAGTTGAATTATATGTTAAGTTCATGAACTTCCATGTTTGTGTCGAAAATGTAGCACTTTGTGTTTGTTCTTGTACTTTAAGAATGTTTAATAGATCTATAAACTTTTAATTTTGTATCTAATAAATCTTTGATATATCTAAAATATTTAAAAAAACAACGAATCTATTAGATATAAAATCATAAACTTTCAATTGTTGCATAGTATGTCTTAAATTTCAAAGCAATAATGAATTAGATATAAAATTGAAATTTACAAAGACTTATTAGATATAAAATTAAAAGTTTAAAAACTTATTAAACGCTTTAAAGTTTGGACTCGACTTATAATTTAACCCCCTTTTTTACTTATTCATCCATACAATCCAAACAAAAGCTTCTCAACCTTAATCGATACAAGCTCGAAATATTCTCTTAATTCAAAAAAGGCTCCTTATAACTCTATCCATGCTTGAAAAGGTTGCACTTCTAGTGAATTTATGAGCTTTTATCATGGCCAATTCCAACAAATGAAGCTACAAAAAGGACAACTGGGAATTAACCTTTCTCGTCATCCAACCACTAAACAGTAAACAGCCTATACCTTCAAAAGAGGCAAAAAGGTAAATAGAATAAAAACGATGTCGTATCTTTTCTCCTTAGTAGCCCATGCGAGTGCTCTCCTCTTCCAGCTGTGTCAAATGGAAGGAAAGAATGCTTTTTCAGCAGCTTCCACAATAACTTATGCCTTATCAGACCAAGGATTCAGATAAAGACCAACAGTCAAAAGTTTCAAACATTCAAAAATTCATCAAAAAAACATAGTTCAATTAGTTACGATATTATATCGACAATCAAAACATCAATGATTTAAATCTCAATCCCACATAGTGTTGAACTTGAAAAGAAAAATGAAAAAACATCATTACATCTAAATGACCAAAAGAATGGAGAATTTGTACGGATGACCCATTTTCAAGGGCCCAAATGAAAAATAGCCCAAGATTCAAAAACACTAGAAAGATGGTTTTTTGTTAATGTTAGTGACGCGTGAAAGTACTGATTTGTCCCCAGAATGTACATGAGGGCTTGACGCTCCCACGAATTCTCATTTCTTCCTCTCATGCCTCATTCCTTTCTCTCGCTTCTACCTCTCATTCCTTATCAGACACAACCACAATTTTTTTCTTTGATTTTTTCCCTTCGTTCGAACTCTTCCTCTCGCTTCTTAGTCTCGCTCTATTTTCTTGATTTATATTCTTAGGGAGAAGAAGGCAGAAGAAAAAAAAACCCAGAAAAAAAAAAGCACAAAAGAAATGGAGACCATTGGTCGAGTTGTGTTTGACGAAGAACGCGAGGAAGAAGTGAGAGGAAGACATCCAAAGCGAAAGAAAGAATGAGAATTCGTGGGAGCACCAGACCTTGTGTGTGTTCTGGGGTCAAATTGGTATTTTTACATACGGGTGACGTAAGCAAAAGACTATTTTTTTAGTGTATTTTACCTTGGGTCATTTTTCATTTGGACCCCTCAAAAGGGGCCATCCGTACAAATTTTCCAAAAGAATTTCCCCAACATTCAAGCAAAAATTCTGCTTTTTATACAGGTAAATTGGAAATAAGGTGCTAAAAGATTGTCAAGTCATCCTCCATTCAATGAAAGAGATTAATGTTTAATTTGTTAGGACGATGATTCATCCTAACAAGATGTTGTCCTTATTTTCATACCAATGCTCTTGTATATTTCTAACTAATGTGGAACTATGTTCACATCCCAACGAGATCTAATCGAAAACCTGTATTCTAATCCTCAAATGAATGCACCCATGAACCACCATGATTTTTTACACCAGCATAAAATTATAGCTTAAAAGAAGCTGACTGAAAGGGTAGTGAAAAGTTCAAACCCCAATGGTCCTGATGCCAAACTGGTTATGAAACTATCATTGTAGTAAACGGGCATAGAGCAAAATGATCAGATTGATGACTAGCTCATCTCCTATACAATACTAGCAGAATATAGAATATGATTCAACTGAAATCTATTCAAGTAGCACATATGCAGATAAAATTACCTACTCAAATGATGCATCCTCTGTAGATTGTTGTTTATGTGATTTCCATCTCATCATGCTCACTTTTCTATGAGAAAAGAACTTATCTTTCTTGTTATGTCTCACTTGCTGTCTTGCTTCTTCAATGCCACCAAAGTCTGGTTCCTTCAGGAGCATTTTAATCTTTGGATGTGCGATAAATCCATGCAATGTCATTTCGTCATATAATTCTCTGGCCTGTTTTAACAGACCATATGTTGCAAGGCCTTGTATCATGATTGAGTAATGTTCGGAATTAGGCAATACCTTGTAGCGCTTCATTTCTACCCATGTCTTCAATGCATAATCCGGTTGTTCTAGTTCAAATGACTTGTTAAACATTATAACAAAGGTAGCCTCTGTAGGACCTAAACCATCATGTCTCATCTGCTTAAGAAGTTCAAAGCTCATTTCAGAATCTGCACCCTGAATAAGAGAATGGTAGGTTTTGATCGTTGGACCGATATTGTCCTCAGTCATCATGGTCAGTACATCTTTTGCTTCGTCCAGCTTTCCCATCTCACACAGAGGACTTATAAGTGAGTTGTATGTAGTGGAGTCTGGCTGCAAACCTATTTCTTTTATTTTCTCAAGGATTTTGAGAGCTTCACTGAAGCAATTCTCCCGTGTCAACACGTAAGCTAAAGAATTATAGACTTCAAGGCTTGGAACCCAATCCCTTTTCTTTATCTCATCATAGAGTCTAAGCGAGTCAAAAAGGTTTCCAGTCTTCGAAAAACAGGAAATCATGTGGGTGTAAGAAGTTGAATCTGGCAAAATGCAACATTTAGACATTTCTCTCCAAATTCTTTTTGCTTCAAACACATTAACAGATACATTGCACCAGCCGTTGAGAATAATATTGAAGCTTTCTGTTTCCAAAGGGAAAAGCTTCTTGTTTACAAACATAAACTCTTCAGCTTCTTCGATGTTCCCATATTTACAGAGAGAACTGAGGAGCGCATGAAAAGCCTCTTGATCCGGAGTCAATCTAAATTTCTCCATCATGTGGAATGTCTTAATAGCCTTACTTGCCTCGTTTGCATATGCATACCTTAAACCAGGAACGACTTTGTTAGCAGCATAGAAATTCAAAAAATAACTATGGGTGTAATGTGATCTCCCTTCATTTGCTCATTTACTACATAAACCAGTAAGAAACCAATTAACAGATTGCATAAAAAAAGATCTTTTCCACATCCCACATAAATATGTTGGCCATCCTTGAATCCAAGAAAAAACTTATAAGGGCAAGGGACTTCCACATATCTCCACAATAGTATGATATTGTCCACTTTGGGCATAAACTCATGGCTTTGCTTTTGGTACCACCCAAAAGGCCTCATACCAATGAAGATAATTGTCCACACTTATATACCCACATCACTTCCTTCCCTAACCAATGTGGGTCTTTGTTTGCACTCTTAACAAAAGCACAAATTAAAAATTAAATGCTACTCCAATTTCAACCAAAAGCTTCTTGGTCATGGAAAGAACTCACACACCCACATAAAAAGACTCATTTACATACAAGCTTGTAGAAGCCATTTGCCCTCTGAGTTCACAAACTTGCTTTCTACATTACTTGGCCTATGCACTAAGCTGTCGAGTAAAATCAAAATGCAAAACGTCTTTAGCAGTCATTACAAATGGCATATCAGAATCTGAAAAGACAAATGTCAGAGTAAATGAAGATATGCGAAAATAAGCTTTACCTATCAATCATAACAAGCATCGCTTGCCTCGAATCCATCACGGATCCATGCAATTCTCTAATCAAACACCATGCAGTACTGAATTTCTTATGATTGCCCAACACCCATATCATCAAATTACAAATCTCTTCATCAACAGATCCCCATTTCTCACCCCATTTGAACGCTAGAAATGACGATTTCCAATCATCCCTCAACACCCAAATTGCCGAATACACCAAATGCCGATCTGCCTGTACATCAAACTCGTCCAATGCAGCAACAGCCTCCGCTTCCGATGGCAAACGGGCGACCCGTTTGAGCAATTCGACGAATTGAGCATTACGCGCATCATTTGGGCGATAGTTTTGGAATCTTCCTGTATCAAAGTGAAATGGGTGGCCATCTTTTTGAGAAACGGATGGAAGAGCTGAGAATTGACGAGCAGCCTGAGAATGCAGACAAATTGTTCGATGAAATGCCTGAAAGGGCGAATCGGGGATTTGGAAATAGATGAGGTGACGGAGTTGATGGAATTGCAAGGGATGGTTCCTACAGAGCCTTCTTGCAATAGAAGAAAGAGATGCCATGGGATACCATGAAAACGACTGTGAAGAAACAGGGGAAGCTTGGCTGCGCGGTAAAATTTGAGCTACACTTTGAATTACAAGAGCTTATATATTGGGGAAAGTGAAGGTGAGGCTCTAGAATTGTTTTATTGGTATAGTGGTCATATAAAAGAGGAATGCCTATGTATATACTTTAAGCTTAAATTGTAAATGACTTATTTCATAATTATTTAATCTTTTTATTTTAAAAAATTAATTAAACACTATTTATAAGTTTTTAAAAACTTGATCTATTAAAAATATGGCTTTCAAAGGTTTCATATACAGATGTGAAAATCATACTCAAGAATTTGAAAATTTTCGGAGAAAAGAAGCATACATTTGAAATCATTTATCAAATGAAATAATTTTAGAAAGTATAATTTAAACCATTAAAAAGGTTTTTTTTTAAGAATAAATTGGAGGTATTTGAACAGAGATCTCTTGGTCTTCAGTGTTGGGTTTTATGCCTTAAAACTCGTAGATAGTTAATGTAATTAATTAATCATCATCAATAAAGAGTTATCGATATTATTCCAATAAATGTTATTGATTATGTTATGTTATCAATAAAGAGTTATCGATATCATTTCAATAAATGTTATTGATTGTGTTATATTTTTATTTTGTCTTAATAACCCTAAATCCTATAAACTAGCATCCAATGCTGAGTCTTGAACAATATGTGGAGATATACAAGGATTAATGTTCAAGATACAACATAAATGCTCTATAGTATAGGGATAATGTTGGGTACCTTATCCTGGTAATACTATGGATACGATACATTTGTATTTGACACAAACACAATGATCCAACACATTCGTGTATGTGCCATGCGAGTGGGGATATCTTATGCAATGAGTTTGCATAAGGCCAAACCACGAAATAGTAACCATTAGATGTAATACTGTTGGCTAGTTAGGTTTCTATTTCAATAGGATTGAGGATATATCCATAGTAATGAGAACCCCTGTCTTGCTATTTTCCTTAGGCTTTCAAGTAGCAGTACAGACTTAGGCAACTTAGTCTTAATCCTGAGTATATTATAAACTCCTGTTCACGAGGGATTGTCCTTTAATTTGTATGGGTAAGAGTAGCTAGTTTGCCGACTCAATAAGCATACCATTTTGGAGACAAGACCAAGTGGGGAGTTGGGAACATAATAATACAAGATGAAATTCACTCATTCCTGATTTTTTAGTAAGTAAATGAGTCTTCCCTTAAATGGTGTATATGGGACTTGAACAAAGGGTCAAGAGTTTATGTTCGATGGTTGAGGATACAAAGGTAACCCAAGGGTAAAACAATATTTTGACTTAGTTGTTGTTACAAACACTCGTGAAGGACTAACTTACTCTTATTGTCTATATCTGTGGACACATAAATATATCTACAATGAGAAGAGTGCAGTTGTGGGTCTTTGTAGAAGGTACCCATAGTTAACTAATATTGATTAATTTGGTTAATGAGTTTAGCCAATTAATCTCATATCGTCAGAGCTTCTGATCAGTACGTCCACTAGGTCCCCTTTTTAACTCACTGAAGGATATTAATGAGAAGTCAGAGGTTTGATTCTCCTATCCCGTATATTGTTTTTTAAAAAAAAACTACTTAGTAAAAATTGTCCGAATTTAGCTAAACAATAATTGACATGCACTCATTCCTTTAAAATTTGAAGTTCGATCCTCAACTCTACAATTATTGCACTTTAAATATATATATGACTTATTAAATGCAAATTTGAAAGTTTAGATGGTCATGAAATATTTTAGATTTACATACTATTTTGGTGTTTGTACTTTCAAAATATTCGTCTTAGTTACTATACTTTCAACTTTGATTTATTTTGGTTCTTATATTTTCAAAGTATTCATTTTGGTCATTTTACTTTCAACTTTAGTTCACTTTATTCCTTAAACTTTCAAAAAGTGATCATTTTGATTTTTAAAAAATGAAAGGAAGCTTAAAATGAAGGACTAAAATAATCAACTTTTAAAAGTAAAATGACCAAAATAAACCAAATTTGAATATATAAGAACCAAAATAAACATTTTAAATATATAGAGACTAAAATAAATCAGAATTAAAAATATAAAAATCAAAATCAATATTTTAAAAATATATAAACCAAAATAAATCAAAATCGGGAAGGAAAAAGTAATTAAACCAATATTTAATAATGATGTAGAGAGAGTCAATTTAGTCCAAAGTTTGGACACCAAAAACACCGTAACCAAACGCTCCCAAAAGGTTCACAAGGCATTGAGCAAAACTGGAAGTGGAGAACTGGAAGAACATATCATTTTGAGAGACAATCGGCGGACAAAATGAGCGGCGAGGCCAAACGCGGCGGTGCGACCGGCGGAGCAGGTGGTTTCAGATCCAGAATGGAGCATTATTTATACAGCGGCGAAAAAAAGCACGTCGCCGCTGGCATCGTCGTCATTGGCATCATCTTCGGCATCCCTTGGGTCCTCATGAATCGAGGTTTTTCTTCTTTCCTATACCAATTTTTGTTTCCGTTACTCTATCTCCGATGATTGTTTGTTGCTGCTGAAAGAGATTGATATGTGGGAAAACAGATTTTTTTCCCTTTTTTGCCCGGGATTTGAAGAAAGGGAGACCTCTAAATATTGATGTGTGCAGTATGTCATAATCGTACTTTCAGAAGCTTCACTTAGCAATTGTGTCGCACTTATTTCCACTCACAAACAAGTCAGTCAATTCGAATACAGAACACCGACGGCACACTGGGTGCGAGTTTTAGAAAACAGGTTTGGAGAAAAAGGTTTTTGCAAACGTTTTGAATGTATGAATAGAGAAGAGAAAGATTGCAGTAGGCTAGAAAGTAATAAGCAACAACAACGGCTTTATAGCATACCACTCCGGGTATGGGGAAGTGATGGTTAGTCTTATCCCTATACAATACATTATGAACAAAAGTACATCCGTCACCCTTGCATATGGAAATGGACAAGCGGTCACACACACTAAGAAAAGTACGTATAAAGTAAACTACCTAGCAAAAGGAAATACATAAGATGAAAGTATAGTAAAATGAGGTGGAGGCGGACATGCGGCCATGGGCAACACGCCATGGACAAGCATGACTATGACATTCTTCCCCACTCAATTGGTTGACGTCTCCGTCAACCGACTTTGCTCGAACTCAGCAAATTGTTGAGCAGTTGCCTTAAGGTTTTCTGCGCGCTCCCAACGAACTTCTTTGTCTTAGAGGCTTTTCCACCTCTCCAGGAACTCTTCCCAGTTTGATTCTGGTCTTCCAACTCTGAGGTCAGTAAGTCTCTCATTGACTTCTTCCTCTGTCATTTTCTTCGTTGTGCCAGTCAGACGGGTCACCACCCTGCATCGCTCCTTGGCATGGTCGAGATGACAGGGTTTCAGTCTACTTACGTGGATGACGGGATGAATCTCCATCCACGATGGTAACTGCACCCGATAAGAGACTTTCCCAACCCTTTCGACAAACTTCCACCGGCCCTCTAAAGCAGCTCATGAGGCGACGTTCTCTTTGTCCTCGACTTCAAAACTGTCCTAGGCACAAGTTTACTCGAACCCTGTCCCCTGGTAGGAACTCCCGGTGTCTGGGCTTCCTTCTTCTTCTCCTCCTCCTCTTTGGAAGTAGGGACTGGTGTAAACTGTCCGGCTCGGCAATACGACACTTCTCCAAGACACACAAAATGTCTTGAGGGGCCTTCTCTTCCATGGTTTCGATGGACTCGTGGGTAGGGGTCCTTCTCCAATTGGAGGGCCGAGATCATCCTTATCCCTTCGGCTGTCTGATCCTGGCATGCACAACGATGGGCATAGACCCTGTAATCACTAGACACTTGGCAAGGGGTATCGGTATTACCTGGTGTTCAAGCAAGAATTCCATCCCCAACACCACGTCAAAGTCATCCGTTTTGACGATCACGAAATCGGCAGGGCCACTCCAATCCCCCAACTTTACGACTGCTCTCTTTACTATTCTTGTAATAGGCAAGGCCGCAGAGTTCACTACTTTCATTTTACTTGCGCCTCCTTCCCAACGGAGATTCAACCGTTTGACTTTTGTTTTGGACATAAAGTTATAGGTGGCTCCTGAATCGACCATGGTACTTTTGGCCGATCTATGGTTGACTCAAGCATTGACATACATCAGTCCGCCCTTTAGAGGTTCCTTTGTTTCTCTCACATTCTTTTGGAAGGCAGCTAAAAATCTTAGGGCCCCAACTCGTGGGGTTCCATCCTCTACCTGAACAACTTTGCCTTTCCAGAGGCTTGGAAAGCGTTAAAGGCTGCTCGTTTCAGACATTTGTTCACCTTGTGCTGCCCCTTGCATATATTACAGGATAGGGGCCGATAGAAATTATGCTGATTTTGCCCCTGCCACGTATTTCCAGTCGTTTGCTGAAGTGGTTTCCCATTCCCACTTGTCATCAATTCCCTGACGGGCATCCCGTCTAAGCGGCCAGCCACCACGTCAATTTCATCGTCCTTGTCAGCGACTTCTTATAACTGAGTTTCTAGGAATCGAACCTGATCAGGGACTTCTATTAGATAGAGCATTTGCTCTTCTATCTCGACCAATCGGTCAATATGGGACTTGCCCAATTGCTTTGTAGCAGACATGATCACAGCTTCTCAACTCCCCGAGCCGACTTAGCTCTGGTACCAACTGTCACAATCGCACTTTCAGAACCTTCACTTAGCGATTGTGTGATACTTGTTTCCGCTCACAAACAAGTCAGCCAATTCGAATACAGAATGCCGATGGCACACCGGGTGCCTCTCGCAACCTCCATCCCTGTTTTAGAGAAAACGGTAATGGGTTTGGAGAAAAAGGTTTTCGCAAACGTTTTGAATGTATGAATAGAGAAGAGAAAGATTGTAGTAGGCTAGAAAACAATAAGCAACAACATCAACTTTATAGCATACGACTTCAAGTATGGGGAAGTGATGATTAGTCTTATCCTATATAGTGCATTCTGAACAAAAGTATATCCATCACCCTTACATATGGAAATGGGCGAGCGGTCACACACTAAGAAAAGAACATATAAAGTAAACTACCTAGTAAAAGGAAATACATAAGATGAAAGCATAGTAAAATGAGGTGGAGGCGGACATGCGGCCATGGGCAACACGCCCTGGACAAGCATGACCGTGACACAGTGTACTAAGAAGATTTTGATTCTTGAATGGAGTTCTATTTTAAACATACTTCTAAGTTTTGCCTGAAGACTGCACAGGGAATTTAGCAATCTTTGGATTGCAACAGTAGTCGTTTGGAAGTATGTTCGATTTCCCCATGTGTAATTTAGGGTTTCAGAATCTTGGCAGCTTGAATGAGATGCAGTGCTTAGTCTTTTTGAACCTTGGTACTGTGTTGATTAGGGTTTAGGAATTGTAAGCTTTGCTGTTGGGGTACTCCTGTAATTTGGAACGAAAACGGTTGCTTATTGGGGCAATATCATTGTGGATTTTGATGATACTGAATTTTTGGACTTCAGAAATGTTCCAAGAGATATCAGAAGTGATCACTTGGGACTGTATGGGGTGGGAGTGCTCTAGAACAACCTATTTAGGTGATTATATCTTCATTTAAAAAATAAAAATGGCTGTTTCTCAACTTACTTTTAGATTGTTTTCATGGTTGACTTGGTTTAGCTAAACTGAAGTTATTTTCTCTCGGAAGATAAGATCATAGGTTCGTAAATATTGCCAATGTGAGCATAACTCTTCTGGTTTAGGCATATATCTCAACCAAGAAGTTAGAGGTTCAAATCCTCCCACCCCACACATTCTTGAACTAAAGAAGTGCTTGTAATTAGTGAGTTTAATAAGAGCCACCCAAAATACCTCTTGAAAATAGTTGTCCAAACATATAGTCTTAAAAATAGTTTTTGAAACATATAGTTTGAAAACTATTTTTGGAAGCAACTTCCAAATGACCCCTACACTTAAAAGTAGAAGTGTTAACATTTTGAAAATCTAATAGGTGGTGAAATAAGAATGCTCTCCTTGTTCCTCCTTAGGTGTTTGGGACAAGGGAATAGAATAGTGAGCTCCAAAGAGTTATGAAATCTAGGGAGTTGTGACCTTCTCAGTGTAAAGTTGATAAGGTCTAAAATGAATGTTTTTTAGTAGTGGGACCCATAAACTCCTTGAGTCGAGTTCACAATTCCTACCTCCCAACTACTACTTTTCAACTCCTTGGACCAAACACACCCTTTGGCATTCAAATCTATGTCCTATACGTCTATTTGAGACCGTATTTAAATTCAATATGACTAGTAGGAGGTTGTAAATCTAAATGACTCATCACTACTCAATTGTTTGCACTGCAGGATCAAAACATCAGTCTCATCAAGATTACATGGAAAAAGCTGATAAAGCACGAAGTCAGAGACTCTCTTCAGGTTCATCATCAGCTAAATGATTTTTTTCTTTTTTGGATTTCTTCTGATAGAGGATGTTCTTTGGGGCACTTAATTGGCATAAATTTTTTTGTAGTAGCTCCTGCTATATCTTGCATTTCCCCTTTCCCTATTCTGACACTAAAAGAAGGCAAATTATACTCACCAAGGTACACTTGTGGTTGTGAAATAAATGACGGATTTTTTTTTGTTCTCTTTTACTTCTCTTTCTACCTAGTTTTAGTGTTCAAATGTTTCTTATATTGAGAGTCAACGGTAACGAAATTCAGAGAATTATTCACATAGTGATGCATAAATAATTTTATTTTCCTGCTACTGAGTATTGATAATTAAGAATCAAGATTTGCACATGTTCCTTCTTCTGCAATATACATCTAGACATTTCTTCCATGCATTTCATAGGGTTCTTACTTTTTTTTTAAAAAAAGAGTTGTTTAATGCTCCACTTTCATCCTTGGTTTCCCTTGTGCCTTTTCCATTATTTGATCTTAAATTGATATTGATTTCGTACATCATTACTTCCTGTTTTTCATAAATATTCATATCACTGATGGTGTTTGCTTGGACTTAAATTTGTTCATCATTATTGATGATATCTACATTTCTATGATTTACAACGAATTGAAAAACCAGAATATTAATGCAATCTATTTTATTGTATTCCCAACCTATGCCGAATCGGAAAAACACCCTAACAGTGAAATCTTTGAAGATGCCCGGAGTTATGCCAGTGTCGAATGATTCCAATTTAGACCATGTGTGTTCAAATCTTGGATGTTTCAAGAGTTGTTCTTTGTTTTATTAATATTATTATTATTATTGCTACCACTATTATTGTTCATATTTTTATCAGTATTATTGCCATCTAGGATTGGGAAAAAATCTATTAAATCCTAATTAAGCCATAGTTTTAATCCTCAAACTGTTCCGAAGTGTAGTGATCCAATGCGGTATTAGAGGTTGGACAATATGTTTGGACTTCTAATTTTCTTTCTGCATATCTTAATGTTTATCTCTGTTCAAGCAAGTTCCTTACAAATCCAATTCTATTCTTTCTTAGAACCTTTTGAAACATTTTGCAAAAATGAGAAATCAACGGTGGCCTATTTCTTGCGTGTACCAACGTAAGTTTTTTGAAAAATGAAGTTTGGAATGAATTTAGTTCGTAGCGAGAGGGATAAAATTGAAATGAAATAATAGTCTTTCTTAAAAGGTTAAAAAAATATGCACGAAAACTTGTACTTTAAGGACTCAATTGAAATTTGACCCAAGATTAAAAAAAATAAATGAAAAATGTCCCTTTGATGACATCAATCATATGTGAAAGTACTCATTTGACCTTGAAGTGCACAGAAAGATTTAACTCTCGCTTCTCGATTCTTTCTCTTATTCTTCATTAGACACAATTGCAATTTTTTTCTTCGATGCTATTCCTTTGTTTAGATTCTTCCTTTCGCTTCTTCCTTTTGCTCATTGGTTTCACTTTTGCTTCCTTTTGCCTTCTTGGTTTCGCTCCGATTTAAGCTCCATCTTCCATCTTTGATATTTGGTTTGCTTCGTAATGAAGAAATTTCATGACCATCACACTCCATCTTCTTCTCAGCTTGTTTTGTAGAACAAAGAAAAAAAAGTTAAAAAATTTCTTGGCCATCACACTTCATCTTCCTCTTGCAGCTTGTTTTGCTGAATGCAGAACGAACAAAAAAGAATAAGGAGATAGCTTGCGTGCAGAGCAAAGGGAAAAAACCCTAAGTTTTTAAAGTTGGGTCATTTAGTATTTTTCATTAAGAAAAAGGTAAAAAAAAGAAAAAAAAAAAACACTAGGTCAAATCTCATTTGGATCTCAAAAAATAGATCATTGATGTCATTTTCTCGCATTGTTGCTAGGCAATTTAGGCTTCACCAGTGATATCATTATGAACAAAATCTACAGTTACTCTGAATGTAGTATCAGGCTATTAAATTGCTATTTGAACGTGCTCTTGAATTAAAGGTTGAATTTTAGAATCTATCTAAAGTATAATCGTCTTGCAAAATGGAAGGCTTCTATCGAGGGCTTATTTATTTAGATTTAGCCTCCAACTGAGAAGAATAAAATGAAATAAAATGAAAATTTTAGGGGGCGTTTGGGCCCCCTATTTAGAGTTGGATAGGTGGGCTAGTGGGCTATTATAGCCCACCCAATATTTGAGTCTCCAACTATTTTAGTTGGAAAATTTCACTTAAGCAGAGATTATGTGAGTCGATTATTTTGCTCTTACTCGTTTTTCTTACTTCGATTATCGCTCAATTAGTTTGCTCTGTTTCGTTCCATCTCTTCTCCTTAAGGTTTCGTCATTGTTCCCGATCGTCGTTCCTGGTGGGTTTAGGAACTTCCTCTTCTCTGTCCTGCTGATCAACTGCCATTGTGGTTCTCTTTGATCAGATTTGAAGAAATCCTTCGCAGATTTAGACTACGATAGTTTGATAGTCTAGATCTGTGTTTTTCTCTAGATCCGTATTCCTTTCTTTCAGCTTCCTCTTTCATCTTGTCATTCTGAACACCACTCATGTTCCTCCTTTATCTTGCCGCTTCTTTCAATTCTCTTTGCTCTCTTTGCTTCAAACGAGGGTTTCCCCTTGTCGTTTCTTTCGGTTCACCAATCTTTTGTGTTGTCCCTTCTGTCTATCTGAGTTCGAAATCGTACAACCATGTTGGAGCTCATATCTTGCTTGGTAGGGGATAGAGATTCTTGCTTGGAGCATGGTAGGGGATGGAGGATGGTGTTCGGATCTTGGTACAGTTACTAAATCCAATAGTAAGTCTTCTTTCTCTTCACCAGCCGATGATGTGCCACTGTATATTTTTTTTCCTTTTTTTTTTTTTGACAAATGTAAGCTTATTTTTTACACATCTTTTCAGCTTACTCTGATTATTTTGCTCTATGCTTGATTTAAGTGTTATATTCTTGGTCTTTGATTATCGGTTTCTAATGATCAATGTATCTATTTTGTTCAATGACTGTTTTTGTTTGATTATCGGTCTCTATGCTTGATTTCAGTGTTCTGTTTTGTTCTGTTCTGTCTTTGATTATTGGTCTTTTGATTATTTTACCTCTATTTCGATGACTCTTTTTGCATTGCTACTATTCTTAGTCTTTGATTATTTTGCCCCTATTTCGATGACTCCTTTTGCATTGCTACTGTTCTTGGTCTTTGATTATTTTGCTAATATATTTTACTCTTTTTGCATTGCTATTGTTCTTGGTTTTTTTGATTATTTTGCCCCTATTTTGATGACTCTTTTTGCATTGCTACTGTTTTTTTTTGTCTTTGATTATTAATCTTTGATTATCGGTCTTTGATTATTTTGCTACTATTTCAATAACTCTTTTTGCATTTCTTCTGTTCTTGGTCTTTGATTATCGGTCTTTGATTATTTTACTATTATTTCAATGACTCTTTTTGCATTGCTACTGTTCTTGACCTTTGATTATTGGTCTTTGATTATCAGTATTTGATTATTTTGCTACTATTTCAATGACTCTTTTTGTATTGACTCTAATGATCAATGTATCTGATTTACCATGATACATCATATTATCCGAAATTCAGAACGACTTAAGAAAGAATTTTATTGCTATGAGGCTGGTTCTTACTGTCTAAGCATAATACTAAGATAGTTTTGTTTGTTGACTTCCTTTTTTTTTTCTTCCCAATCTCATTGCAACTATGTCATAACTCTTGTTTGGCTTACTTTAGTTTGATTGTAAGTAGTGGTTCTTAAAGTAGTAGTTTCCAAGTACCTGTTGATGTGATTACAGTAGTGAAATTGATGTGTTTGGTTCCCAATCTCAATGGTACATTATTCACTTTATTTCACTAGGTGGGTTTCCAAGGTGTACTTATCACCATAGGTACACCTGCTTTTCCATGTTTAATTTAGACATATCTAAATTATGGTTTATACTCTATAATATTTTTTTGTTTCACTCTGTACTATTTCATGGACATGAATATGATTTGGTTTTCTTTTTTTGTTGTTTGTGAAATTTCTCTATCTCTACATACATTAATGTGTTGGGCAATGATTAATATCCTTTGAAGAGAATGAAATTGTATTTGTTGCATGCTCACGAAATTTGATACGTCAAACAAGGTTAAAATTGGTGGAATGAGAACAATGCAACATTCAACACATTTTATATAAATTGGTGAAACAAACAATTTTATTTAAGTTCGTGAAAATATGATATTTCATTTAATTTTTTTCTTTGATATGCAGAAAAGTAGAATCAATTGTGATATATACCTAGATAACATGCACTTAATTTACATATTGTAATCGACTATTATAATAATCTGCACCCCAAAACAGATTATTATAATCCAAACTATAATAACCTGCCAGACACAAACTATTATACTACAGACTATAACAACATGCACACCAAACACAGACTATTATACAACAGACTATAATAACTTGCACTCCAAACACAGACTGAAATAATCTACACTTAAACACAGACTATTATAACCCACTCGGCGCCCATGCTCCCTTACAATATGAACAAAATTAAAATGGTAATATTTACTTCTTTTATCGTAATTGCCCCACTGGGAAACTCAAAGAACATTGGAACGACAATAATTTTGCTGAAATAAAAATCAAAGCGGGAAACCTTATGATTGAGCTTACCTACAAACAACTATTTAAAAGAAACAAAAAATTTAACATTGGTTTAAATGAAGTACTCTTTAAAATAGTCAAAGAATTAAAGAAAAAAAATAGAAGAAATATAATAGAATGCACAGGGTTACAAATTCAGATGGCTTTCTTGAAAGAAATATCTATAATATTCTACAAATAAAGATTATAAACGATTAATGATTCGAATCCAATAGATAATACAAAAATAAAAAAGATGAATGATTCGAATTTCCATATCTATTGGAAGAAATAAAGTTAAGAAAAACCAGGAATATTATCGATTTCGGTGTGAGACCTTGAAAATTAGAAATTAATGAAATTCTCCTCATGCTCCCATTTTCATTTTCTATAAACACACTTCAAACTATTCACATTTAAATAAACTCCACTTTTTATATTACGATGGATTGATTACATTTGTTAGCAAGTAAACGTGACTTAATTCAAAGAAGATTATAATCTTCAAATCATCCATAATAATTTATGGTAATAAAAATAAAATAAAATAATTAATTAAATTACAAGTTTAATCTATAAATTTTTATATTTGTAACTATTCTATCTTTAAATTTTAGACCACCATACTTTAATTTAAATTTGTATCTAATAAGTCTTCAAACTAATAAATTATCTAATTAATTTTATCGCACTTTTGATAGGATTAAAATTTTTCAATGTCTAATAAATCATGTTAATCTGTTAGACATTCTATATATATAAAAAAAAAACAACAAAATCTATTAAATTAAGGAGTAATTTTAAATATAAAAAATATTTAAAAATATTCACATTTTATAGTAAAAAATTTCCAGAGTAACCAAATACTTTTAGAACTTTTTGCTTTAGAATGTAAATATTTTTTGAACTTTTCTGTTTATTTCAAGTTTTCTTAAATTAAACACAGAAAATGGATCTAGACACAATCAAATGTTATGATCTGAAACAAAATTTATAATTTAACTAAAAGCTGATGGAAGTACATGAAGTTTTTCATCGAGCCTTGGACAATTGACCACTTTAGATCTGAGTTCGCTGAATCATTTTGAAATACTACGCTACCATTTCATAACTATTCAATTTTTTATTTTTGGTTTTTAAAAATATACTTGTTTTCTCACTAATCATTTTTTTTAAAAATTGTTTACATCTTTCATTTGAATTTAAGGGGGAAAAAAGTTGTCCACCCCATTTTCCAACTCTCCATATATAATAAGAGTGATAACGTGGGAGAATGCAAGCCATGGGAAGAAAATTTGCAGTACTGAAACGAAAGTGGTAAGACATTAACAAAGAGAAATTTACTTTACAAAACAAGTTGACTCTTCAACAAGCAATCGACTAATCGAAAATAAGTGCATCAATGAGAAAATTTTACTTACTGGTATCTCGAACCGAATGGTAACCTTCTTCAATTTTTAAAATTGTAATTGTATAATCTATTCAGTCTTAGAAGCACCTTCATTCGGATCAGACAACGTTTGATTGGACGATGAAGGCAGCTCCTCAGCAGAAGTAGAAGCAGCACTCAGGTTGTTGAACGATTTCTTAAACTGAACCAAGATCATAGTCATGTTGTCGCATCCTTCACCACCAGCTGTGGGTGCCAAGCATCTGTCAAATACTCTCTCGCAAATAACTGAGAGTTTACTTTCCTGCATATTCAGAGAAATACAAATCAATATAAACCATTTCCCTCTTCTTTTAATATCCATAAGTGTCTAAGCCAGCTTAAGAGTACAAGCACCCCGACTAATTTCTGGTATGGCAACTGTACAACCACTAATAACAAGTCTCCACACGAACTTACCGATTTTAGTTGATCTCCAATGTAGTCTACCAGTTGTTGGCTGGACATGCAATCCCTATGCAAAGAAAGAGATGGTCAGTGATTTACCATTTTTTTGGTAGTCAATGAAATCTAATAATTCGGTTATACTCGATGGATAGGCTGGCTTCCGAGAAAGAATAATATTCCTATACTAACAGTCTAACACCACATCGATGGAATCGATTTAGAAAGCTCAGAACTACCGTGCTGATTTTTTCTAGAGTACAATGGAATGGTATGGAAATTTTAAATCCAAAACATAAATTATTTTAAGTCAGTTAGACTATTGATTAAATTGCCACTTCACATCATTACAAAAGAAAGTGATTTGATATGTAGTGCGTATATGTTATTACAGAAGTGTAAGGGAACTAATAAGGTTATGAGGAATAGTATGGTATTAGTAAGGGCATAAGGATAGATAGGGAGTTGGTGTATTTGGTTATAAATAGAGGGAGATTGAGAAAAACAAGTGATTTAAGGCTTGGGTTCACATACTCAAGAGGGGAGGTTTCAAGTGCCTCATACTTGGTTTATCATGTAGTTCTTGATCCTATATTTCGGTCGGTTCTTTATTTTTTTTTTTTTCAGGTGGTATATACTAAACAAAAACATACATAACTTCAAGTCAGTTAAAGGGCTGGATGGTTCAGACTTCAGAGAGATTAGCTTCCCCTAAAAGCACAAAATTTCAAACTTACCAGATCCCATCACAGGCAATAACAAGAAATTCGTCATCCTCACAAAGCTCAACCTAATTACAAGAAAAACAAATGAGATCCTGAAAAATGAATGAGGGATTAAAAAGAAAATGATGAACCCTTCCAGGTATCATCAGACTTCAACAAATCATATAAACTTATAACACCATGGCTGAAATATTAAAACCATTAACACGTACAGTTGTCACATCTGGATTGGCAGTTACAATCTGCTTTTCTGCAGGCATACTTTTATTCTGCTTAAATTCCATGTCTCCTGTAAAATCAGTATTCCAAATCAATAATAATCACGGAAGGAAATTCTCAATTAATATTTCAAATTTAGAAATTACAACTAAGACTTAAAAAGTATGTAACTAATAGCCTTTAGCCCAGGCCCCAATTTATATTCCAAATTCAAAGATAAGACTTAGAAAAAGGGTGTACCTATAGCCCGTGCCAAGTTGAGACTTCCATTAACACGACCAACTCGGATGAAACCACCTGCTTTCAGAATCCTGTCCTTCTCGACCTCAAGATCAGGCTTGTGATCTTTAGATAGATTATATGCCTGTGAAGAAGATGTTAGGTGGAGCTCTAGATGCCCATGCAAATATCTCGATTATTCTCCCTAATTTACAGTGCTTCTCATGACATTAAAAACAATCATATTCTGGTAACACTGTCAGAATTATTACATCCATATCTATTTATGCTTCTTCACTCACAACCTGTTATGTTAACTTCACTAATCAGAATAGGATTGATTGTATTTCAAGTGAGAAATGTTGGGAGCAATCTGGTTAGGAAACAGAGGGACAGAAATTGACAATTCATCATCTTTCCAATTAACATATCCAATTGCCTGCCCTATCTCTATTATCCTCTCTCCTTATACAACACAATTCGACTGAACTGACAGAACTTCAACGGATATTGATCTGACAAATCCACCATTCATATAAATTAAAATGAGATAAGTTGGGGCAAAAGAAATGAGAACAAAAATAATTGAAAAATATATTACACAAACAACAATAAGGATTTACTAATGATTACATCTTTATACATCTAATTGGTTATTGCACTCATAATTCTGATCACATCACAACACATCCAATTGATTCTTATTTTCACCTCTCTATTCAGGAAGATATATTATATGGGCTGCATGAAAATCAATTGTTCAATGTCTTTTTAATGCAAATACCTGACCCTTTCTGGAAATGACACAGCGAGAATCACCAGCATTTGCCACCACAAGTTGGTTATTTCGTATGATCGCAACACAGGCTGTGCTTCCAGCATTTGGTCCATGAAAGTCAGAGTGAGGTCCCTAGTTAGCAACATCACCTCCTCACTTTAATTGAATCCATGCCCAACCATAAATGTACAATTGTTTCATAACAAAATTTAACCCAAAACTAACACAGGTTACTACAAATCAATGCAAAGAAATACAGTTAGTGAACTGCAAATTGCGTCCAACTGGACACAGAGGAAAGAGGGGGACTACCTCTTCTACATACGCATGTCCACCTCAAAACAGAAAAGGAAAGTAAATCCACCATAGCAACTGGGAATTGTGCATAAAAATACCTCCTCCGGAGGCCAATCATCCACTTGGTTGTTAGCTTCATTACCCTTGGGCGACCATATAAATCCTTCTATCATACCAGATATCTTGTCCATTTTGTCTCCTAAAATAGCTAATTCTCTCCATCCTCTTTGTCCACGCATCATCTCATCCATTCTGCATCATTTCAGAGTGGCAAAATAAGAAGGCAGGTCTTGCAGTTTTGACACAAACATCCTTTCAACGATCAATGGTGGAAGAGGTAAAGCAAGAATCACATCATATCTGGATGGATTTAATGACTAAACACCCCCATTTATTTTTAATCTATTAATCTTTGTAAGAAAATGATAACGCGTACCTAGTGCATCAAATGAAACTCACAACTATAAAACTTCAGACAGGCTATAACAATAGAAAGCCCAAACGAACATGATAGTGATACACTAGTTGTTTCATCACTATCAATAAAATAAATAATTTCCAACTGCATAATCCAGGACACTGAGATAACCACTAAGGATACCAAGTAAACTAAAACAAAGGCAGTGGATTAATAACCTGAGAAAGGCCTTCTGCAGAGAAGTTCCCAAATCTCCAGCCATGTATGATTCATGCTTGAGCACCTGTCGATGAAGATACTTGGCACAGAACTTTGAAACTGCTTTACCTGCATTTCAATGAGATGAGGGGACAAAATAAAAGCTATTAAATTAATTTTTTAAAAAAATCACAGAAATGCAAGTAAAGTAAAAGAAATAATTAATGGTAAAATTGGGGGGCGATGCTGCTGAAAGAACAAATACTAACCTCCATGGCCATCATAAACACCAAAGAAAGATGTTGAAGGGTCCAAATCTAGACAGGCTGCATGCTGAAACTTAAGTAAGGTGAGAAAGAATCCATACGTACCACACAACATTTAGAATTTGCAGAATGCAGATCATTTTCAGAGTCTTCAGAAGATGGTTCCAAGCAGAAACTTAACAACATCTCAGATTCAGACGAACCGTCTCCACAGGTTACAGGGTTACAAGTGAGTTTGAGTAGGTTGTAGATTTTAGTAAATAAATAAATAAAATTTGCAGTCACTGTCCAGCAATGAATCAGACAGAAGCCTCTCGAATGATCGGAATGATGAAAAGTATAATACTAAAAGTGATTTTGCTCCACCCAGTGCCAAGTTACAAATTTCCATTGCTCTGTAGATATTCTAATGCAAACTCTCTGTTCCAGTACACTAAAAGGAGTGCTTAAAGAGCACATGTGACAGTACATACAATACCACTACCTCGAGATAATATAGTACAAAGTAGTTCATCCTATGTGTTAATAATTTGCATGGGTCACAGTAAGCAATAGAGAGCATGATGAATAACTGGGTATAATGACACGACAAGTTTAACATCAAAGG
Source organism: Benincasa hispida (assembly GCF_027475165.1). Taxonomy (NCBI): domain Eukaryota; kingdom Viridiplantae; phylum Streptophyta; class Magnoliopsida; order Cucurbitales; family Cucurbitaceae; genus Benincasa; species Benincasa hispida. The sequence goes on from NC_143486.1 coordinate 11,183,662, forward strand.
GAACAGTAAAAATAGACAGAAAACTCACAGCATCTTCCATGGTTGCACGCCAGCCTTGCATAGAGGATAGGCCGTACCGAAGTCTTTCATTCTCACCATCATCTGAGGCCTTTTCTGTTTTGGGGGAGCTGAGATATATCCCCATTTTCCAAGCTGGAATTAGATAAAATCCATGAATCACCAAAAGGTCGCCCCTCACAGAAAAATCATTTGCAAGCATACGTTCACATAATTTCCAAGGGGAAGGAAAAAGAAAAATTGACGCGTCAACAATTTTGCCCTTCAATCCCTCTTCGTTATATTGTTGTTTCAGTAACACTCATTCCAAAAGATATAAAGCACGCATGTGGTTTGAACTAAAGAATCAGTTAATACATTGACCTTTCATATGTATGGATGTTAATTCATGAAATCGTCAAAGCTATTCAACTTCACAATTCATAACAGTATATGTTTCTATCAGCGAAGTGGTTCTTGAAAGTAACCAGCAAAGCTAGTTGTTAACCCGAAATCAACATAGTAACAGCCTAAGGATTAAAATTACTAAAATCACTCCAAAACATGTCTTTATCATTCAAAATCAATCTAATTTTTTACATTACACTTGTAAACACAATTTTCATGTAGAAAAGAATAATTTAGGATTGAAAGAATGCTTCAGTTTGATTTTAAACATGACAAAAGTGAATTTAACCATTTCAAAATCACTCCCCAACAAATGGTCTTAATTGTGAAAGATTAACAGGGAGTAATATAAAATCCCTCCCTCCCAAGTGAAACACATCTAAACCACCCTACCTCCATCTTTCAAACTCTCCTTTAGGTTACAGAACAAGAACAAGATTCAAATAAAACCAAATACAACAGACATCCATACTCAACGAAAAGGCTTACTTCGGTAACTCCCTCCGAAACAAATCAAAATCAAAATCAAAACTAACAACGAGTGAAGAATGATGGCTCAACGAATTTTATGCAAACAGACGGATCATATAAACCACGAGAAACTCCAAAGAAACAGAGATCGGCGGAATCGAAAAGAAATATCTCCACAATCAAATTCAATCAGATATAGTAAACAAATCAAAACAAACAGTAGAAGAAATGAAAGAAAAACAAAAATGGAAAATACGACTCACCCGCCAAGCGCTTCGAACACTAGTTTCAGCGGAGAGAGAGGAAGAGAGATCTATCTTTTAGTGTGCTTTTTTTTTTCCCCCTTTTTCTTCAAAAAATTTTAGATCCTTCCGTTGCTTTTTTTTTTTTTTTTTTTTTTTTTTTTTTAACGATATGATAATAAAATAAATTCAATCAATCAGTGCAAGATGTTTTCGATAATTTTCGAGTTTAAACGAAGAAGGTGGGGCACGTGTCCTCCACGTGCACCCGTTTGCAGTTACATATGATGGGCTACGCGGCCCACACTCACTTAAAGTTCGGCCCATAATGTGGCCCATAAGTATCAGGAATTGGGTCACGTTTTCACATGCGGCCTTTTATAATCACATGCTCTAATCGATTAATGTCACAATTTAATCTATACTTATAAATTTGTAATAGAATGTAGTATATAACAATTTGTTCTTGTGGTTTTAAAATTTGTTATGATCTTAAATAAATTACAATTTGATCTTGTAGTTTTAAATTTTGTAATGATCTTAATTTTTGTTAAGTAATTGTAATATAAGTAAATATACACTTGGTAAATTTCAAGTGTAAACTTGAAATAAGATACAATATTTGATAAATAAATATTAGATTATTGTGGTTTAAGTATAATTATCAATATGTACTAAAAAGGAAAAAACAAAAAAACTAATGTAGATGTCAAAGTGAGTATTATTCAACTGGTATGAAGTATAACTCGTGGACCAAAAAGTTTATCGGAGTCCTTCCCACCTATGCTAGGAAAAAAATTGTAGTCATGTTATTTTAATTATATTTATATTGATATTTAATATCTATCTTGTTTATTTATAAGCAGTCTCTAATTTATTAAAATTTGCTTTTGTTTTACGATTTTGGTTAAAACTCATTCTCTTTTGATAACCATCTAGGACTTATTTAATAACGTTCTTGTTTTTTTGTTCATATATTTTATTTTTCAAGGAATTTACTTGTTTGATATCCATTCTCGTTCTGTCTCTAAAATTTAAGAAAAATTTCTAAAAAAGAGGCCAAATTTGAGAAATTAATTAGTTTCTATTTTATGTATATTTATTCCTATACCAATCGAGTCAAGTGCAAATTTTGTTTCTCAGTAGGCGTTAGAGTTTTGAATTGGCTATATTTGTTTAAGGGTGATTGATGTTTGCTGATTTGTTGATTGTCCCATGAAATGTCTTACAACTGTCTCTTAGGTTGTTAATTTTGTAAATTATTCTTTTCCTTATATGTTTTCTTGCGATATTTTTTTTCCGATAATTCTTTCCTTATTTATGCCATGCATTAATTGAATGGGTCTAATTACCTCTTTCGTTGTGCCTTTTTATGAGCAAGTTGTTATCTTACTAAGGTTGCCGCTTTTTAGTATTTTTGTTTTCAAGATTTCCATCTTCGTGGTGGTTGAACGTGAGAACAATGATTCAAAATTATTGTTGATCTTGAAGTTGTATTTGTGATTAGCGTTGAAGTAAGCTTCGTGAGAAGGTTATTCTTGGTCTTAAGGGGAGTCTAAGATTTCATCATTACTTGAGAATGGATTCTCCAACTTAGGGAAGACTAGGTTCGTCACTTGAAGAGGTTTTCACAAGAATGTGGAAAGATTACGGTTGAGAGGAAGTCTCACACTTAGGAAGAGCCTGAGTGATCTTACTAATATTCACATACTTAAGAAAAGCCTAAGTTTCTTTAGGAGAAGGTCTCACACTTAGGGAGGAGCCTAAGTGTTCAGTCATTGAGTTGAGCTATTCGTATGTGTCACTATATTTGTCGTTTGTTTATAGATGAACATACTGCTATAATTTCTTGATTTCATATTAGTAAAAGTATCTTTCCACAAACATACTGCCTCCTAGACATAGATGGTAATTCATCGAATTGGGTTACTAAACCTTGTGTTTTTTCTATTTTAGTTTATCTCTTTACTTTCTGATTGTTCTTGCAATTGCTGATACATTGTGTGTGACATTATTCTACTATGTGGTCGATTATTTTCATTTTAGTAGGAATATAAATGAAATAGGTTTGTAGTTTTTCAAATTTTATATACATATTTTAAAATTTAGAAACAAGAAGCAAAAGTAATTATCAAATAAGTGAACTTTTTTTAAAATGAAAAATAGAAATAGAAAACGACAACGTACCAAACAAATCATAAATGATTACCAAATAAACAACGGTAAGAAAACAAATCTAACTTTAAAATAGCAAACAGTGGGACCTAAACAATAGTGTTAGAAAATTAGAATTTCAACACTGAACATTTATTTGGAATGAAAAAGAGTTTGGTGGAGAAGAAGAAACCATCGTCACGTGGAATACATGCAAGAAGGAAGGTGACTTCTTAATCGACACTCATCCGGCCATTGAAGCACAACACGTTACACGCAACCTTTCTCTCCATCCAAAGTTAAAATAGTAATTCGACAATTGGAGGCCTTTGAAGTCATTTGTTTTTTTTTTTAAAAAAATAGTTGTTATAAGAATTCAAATACTATTTTAATAGATGAAGATTTTCATAATCTATAATATATATATATATATATATATTATATATATATTATATATATATAGTAAAATTGAAGAGCACAACGGAAATACGGTTATGAAGAAAATATAATATAATATAATAAAAAATAAAATAAATTAAGAAAAATAATATTAGTAATAATTGGGAAATAAAAATTGAAAATATGGAAATTAGGAAATTTGAGATTTCTCCAAATTTCTCTAATTTTTTGAACTTCTCACCGGTATATGTCTATAAAATCCACCAAATGCCATTATTCATAGGCAATTTGGCAAGTAGGAGGTGGAATGACTTAGACACTAATGTTGTGTGTTTACAAGATGCATGGTCAATATGAGACATAAGGTGGTAGAAGTATGACACATGGATTACTAGGACACTACACATGGGCATCTAAATTATACATATTTTAGAATATTTATAATACTTCTCCTTAGATGCCTATTATAAATATATGAAATATGCTTAACCTTAAGAAAAAAAATACATATTTCATATAATTTGTACTCCTAAAAGAATACAATATATTTTCTCCTCTCATATTTCACTTGTGATCTTTGAGTCGTCGCATTCCAATGCTATACACTAATTTTTCAAAGGTTGTGAAAGGTAATGTCTTTGTAAATAAGTTAGTCAGGCTATCTTTCAAACAAATTTGTTGTACTATGATGTCACCATTTTCTTTAAGATCATGAGTGTAGAAAAACTTTGGTGAAATATGCTTTATTCTATTTCCTTTACTATATCCTCATTTGATTTGGGATATATATGTATTGTCTTCATATAATATCGTTGAAAAAAATTTACTAGAAGACAAGTCACATGTTCCACGAATGTGTTGGGTCATTGATCTTAGTCATACACATTCTCTACTGATCTCGTGAATTGTATGAATTTCAACATGATTTGAGGAAGTGGCTGTTATGACTTGTTTCACTGATCGCCATGATATAACAGTTCCTTCATAGTGAATAAATAATTTGTTTGAGCCTAGTTTTATGTGAATCAAATAAATATTCAAAATCTGCATAACCAACTAGATCCAAATTTGATTTATTTGAATAAAATAAACTCATATCCATCATTCTTTGGAGATAACAGAGTATATGCTTAACTTCTAATGTATTTTTGTTAGAGAAGAATTGTATATAGCTAATAGATTTACTGAAAATGCAATATTTGGTCTTGTATTATTAGCAAGATACATAAGTGCACCAATTGCACTAAGATATGGTACTTCAAGGCTAAGAAGTTCTTCATTATCATCTCAAGATCGAAATATATCTTTTTTCACATCTAGTGAATGAACTTCTATTAGAATGTTCAATGGATGTGTTTTGTCCATATAAAAAATTTAAAAAAAAATCCTATATAAGTTGATTGATGAATAAATATCCCATATGTTAAATGTTCAATTTGTAAGCCAAGGTCAAATTTTGTTTTTCTGAGATCTTTCATTTTAAACCCTTTCTTAAGATGTTTTATTGCCTTTGAAAGTTCTTTAGGAGTTCCAATTATATTTAAATCATCAACACATACAGTTATAATAGTAAATCTTATTATGATTTCTTTATAAAAGCACATGGATATATTGGATTATTTTGATATCTTTCTTTCAACAAATATCTACTCAGCCGATTGTACCACATTCGTCCTAATTGTTTCAATCCATATAGTGATATCTGAAATTTTATTGAATATAGTTCTTGAGAACTTGATTTATATATTTTAGGTATCTTAAATCATTTTGGGATTTCCATATAAATGTCATTATTAAGAGATTTATGTAAATATGCTGTGACAATATCCATAAGATGCATGTCCATACTTTCATACACTATCCGACCAATTAAATATCTTAGTGTTATTACATCCACCATCGGAGAATATGTCACCTCATAATCAATACCAGGTCTTTGTGAAAAACTTTATACAACTAGTCCTGCTTTATATCTTGTGATCTCATTATTTTTATTTCATTTTCTCATAAATACCCATTTCTATCCCATAGGTTTGCACCTTATGGTGTTCGAACTACTGGTAAAAAAAAATATGATGTTTTGAAAGTGAGTTTAATTCTGTCTCGATTGATTCTTTGCACTTAAGCCAATCTCTTCTATGTTGACATTCTTCAATAGATTTTAGTTCAAGATCCTCATTTTCATATATAATATCAAGAGCAATATTATAAGCAAAAATGTTATATCATCTTGAGTTATCATGTAAAATTTTCATTATTGTTTGGTTAGATTGGAATTCAAGATTTAAATAGTTGGTTAATTAATTTCAATTTAATTATTTTGAATCAATTGAGATTTAATTTGGCATGCAAATAAAAGTTGAATTATTTTATTTAGACATTTTGATTTGTTTTGTGGATGGAAGATTTAAAATAATTTGGAAGGGAATTCTTGGAAGAAAGAGGTGGGATATTGGCTTTGTTTGGGCTATGAATAAAAGATTTTGGATTTTGAAAAAGAAATTAGGATTTTGGAATTTAAAAAGGAATATGGAATTTTATGAGGGGAAAAAAAAAGAAATTTGGATTTAGAGGAGGAAAAGGGAGGAGATAAATAAGGGTTAGGGTTGTATTTAGGTTATGAATTAAAGAGAAAGAAAAGAAGAAGAAGAATTAAAAATATTTTTCCTTCCCTCAATAAGCACAAAAGAGAGAAAAAATAATAATAAATTAATTTTTTTCTCTTTCCTCCGCGTTCGTACGCACATCTCTCCCCCCATCTCTTACAAATTTTTCACGCTGAATGGAAACCCTTGCCGCCATTGAGAACAACCCGCGCCGCCGCGTCCAGCCATTCGCATCTCGCCAATCGCTCGGGGTCTGTTGCTCATTCTGTCGGAGAGCCATAACCGTGCGCCGTCGTTCACGTGTCTCAGTCCTTCGTGCCGACAGGCCCGTTCATGCAAAGTCGACAATCCTTACTGTCTTCTCCGATGCCAGCTCGTATTTCCAGCCGTTGTCGTCTCCTTGTTTGGTCAGTCTCTGACTGTTGGGATTGGTGTCCTAAATCTCTTTTGTATTCTCGTAGTTTGTAAACATTGTATAAACAAATTGTTATTGAAAAATAATTGTTATTTTATAAGCATTTACTCAATCCAATAAACTAAGATACTAGGTTAGTTTATATAATTTAAACATGTATGTAGAGACATACAGGTGGATAATGTTTAAATGATAACCTAAACGGTCTGTAGTAGATGGATAAGGCCGAGTACCTTATCCTTGTTATACTATGGATATGTCCACTTTTTAGATATTACAAGTGTTGTAAAATACTATAAATGATTTAATCCTGATCATTCATGTGAAGACCTGTGAGCAGGGGTATCCTATACAAAGAGATCGTAGAAGAGACAACATATTATATACGTCTATTCTCCTACTAAGTATTTTGAAATAGGGTTTTCATTGCATAGACAAACTTAGGCTAAGTCATTTATCTAAGTTTTAGTTCTGTTTTGCCCAAACATAACTCTTATGTTTAGATAGTTGATATAATGTGAATATCCAAGTTTATTAAACTCTTTAATAAACTAATCACATTATGTTATAATAAAAGTTTGATTAGTTCAACTCCCAAGTCAGTTTCCAAGTAGGAGTATTCCGTTACCGTCAGCTTAAATGCTCCGACATTAAATAGAACCTTCCTTAGACAGAGTTCACTTATAGACAACCTTTTATTATTTAAATCTTTTAGTTTACCCATTTTAAACTATCTAAAACTAAATTAAAAGATATATTTTAATCTAATTTCATTAGATAAGCACGTAATTTACTTTATTCTAATCTCATTAGAATTCTAATAAAAATAAACAAAAAATTTAAACTATTTAAAATTGAAGTAATTTTATCTCTATCAAGTCAAAACCTAATCTCATTAGGGAAGCATGCAATCCTTCTAATCTCATTAAAAAAATATATAAAGATAAATTAAAGTCAATTTTATCGTTAATTAAGCAAGATCCTAATCCTATTAGGGAAGCATGCAATATTTTCTATCTCATTAGAAAATTATAAAGAGAATTACAGAGAAAAATATGTACTAAATTCATAGGTTGATTAATTTGACATATCGAGATCAAGGACAAATTACTTGTATTTTAATTTCAACTTCTTTTTTTTTCAAGATTCATCCACCCATAAATGTGCATAAGTCTCGAAAATGGGACATTTGTTGAATGATAAATTTTAGACTAATCATAAATTTCCATGTCATTTCTTAAATTAATGGCAAAATTACCAAATCAACAAATTTGGACCAATTAAAAGTTGACATGTGCCCCAAATTGAAATTGAAGACATAAATCGGAAAATTTCAATAATGCCACATGTTTTCATCATGACCGTTGGATTAAATAAAATAACTTGGTCCAACTTGATATTATTATTTGGGCTAAAGTCCAATTGGGCCTAAAAATAGGCTTACTTTGACCCAGATCCAACTAGTTGGGCTTAAGGGCTAAGTCCATGGACCAACCATGCCCAAGCTCAAAAAATCCATCAGAAACTCTATAAATAGAGGAGTTCTCTTCATTTGTGGGGAACAAAAAAATCTGCACTCCAGAGAGTCTAAAGAGAATTCTCCCAACAATTAGAAGACTCCCAGATTCTTGAAGCTACAAATTTTTTGAAGATACAAGTCTCATGAATCATCCCGTAAACATCCATCAGCATATCCACAAACACATTAACTCTTAAACGCATTGTAGAAAACTTAAAACCCACCACGACTGTAAAAGAAGTTCAATATAGTAATGGAATTTGGAATATCAGAACAACTTGGCTTTGATACCAATTGAAGGAAATCTAAAATAGAGATCTCCATGAGCAGCGGAAGTGGATCGTTCCAAATCCCATTCAGAATGAACACAACAATTATAGTCTTAAACGGAAACGAACAAGTTATGCATAAATAGAAATTACAGCATGCTATAAGAAGATACAAGAGATAGAGTATGCGTACCTTTGAAGAATTATTCTTCAAGTATCCCTTGATTAGTCTCCAATATGTCCAAAGCAGCGCTCGAATGCAACGAACAGAATGCGACCTCTACGAACGTCTGAATGAGCCTCGATCCCAATCGAGTCCAACTTGATTCACGAACTGAGTTAGAACACCACCACAAGTGTTACCTTGGTATTCTCAGTGTGAGAATTCAAGAGTTGTGGGCTCTGTATGATCTTGCATTGAGGAAGATGAAGGTATACGATCGAGTAAGTGGGAGATATGAAGACTGTCTATCGTATAGACGATGTACTTGATCGTTTAGAAAACGGAAGCCTATCGTATAGACTTTGCCACTCGATCGTGTAGCAATGATCAACGAGTAACTATCGTATAGTCAACTCTCAACGATCGTGTATGCTCTCAATTGCTATCACTTAGTAAAAACTCTTTTTACTTGATAGCCTATTCCGTGAGAATTTCCCGGATGAATCGACTCTTAATTTTGGAAAACAATTTTCCTTATAAAACTTCCAATAGCCTCCCATTCAATCGGTTATTAGAGAAAAAGAATTAATTATCATATCATTAATATATTATAAATAAAAATGATAACCAACTTATCATTTTATATTTATAACCTATAGTTTTAATATTTCATCATATGAAACATATAAACCATAGTTCTTTTTTTATTTTATGGTACTTAATATAAATCATATTTATATTAATTCCTCCAATTAATGTATCTAATACATTACATCAATTATATCACATATAATTGAATTTCCTCTTGTTAATTTGAACACTTCAACTAACCCAAAATCTGATTCTCTACTTGAACCCATTGAGCTACCAAGGGGATCTCATGGACCTGTAGCTTGAAGCTCCAACGGTACATGAATAACTAACTAAACTCTTTAGTTACGAGATCCACCATCCGTTAACTGCCGAGTACTCCACTAAAGACCGACAGTTGCACTCTTCTCACTACAGATATACTTTTGTGTCCATATGACCAATCAACAGTGCGATAACCCTTCACAAATCGTCGTAAGTACAGCTTGGCTAATTTACCATTTTGCCCCTATAGTTACATCTAATTTCTTAAGTACCACTGATTTCTCTAATGAATAATAAGTCATAGTCCTACTATGACTAAGTTCTCTCTCCGAAGAGAGGGTATGGCCACTATGTTCAAGACCCGGAATCAGCCCTTAAGAAAGCAATTTATCTACTTACCCCTATTTCAGGGAAGGAGTGAATTCCGTCTTGTGTACCTGAGTTCTCAGTTCCCCAATTAGACGAATCTCTAAAAAGGTAGGCTTGTTGAATTGGTAATTTAGCCACTCTCACCCATACTAATCAAATGAGCACCCTCATAAGTAGGAGTTTCCAACTCACTCAGGATTAAGGCCATGCCACCTATGGTCATTTTAGTGAAATATAAGTCTCAATTATCAATGACATTATATAAAGAGACTAATCATCTATTGGTCTGGTCTTATACAAACTCTTTGTATAGGACACCTGCTCGCATGTCTCCACATGAATGGTCAGGATCAGACCATTTGTAGCACTTTACAACACTTGTAAATATCTACAAGCGGGTCGTATCCGTAGTGTCACCAGGATAAGGTATCCCTCATTTATCCTTATACTACAGACCATTTAGGTTATTACTTAAGGCATGATCCACTTGTATGTTTCACCTACATGCTTAAGTTACATAAAATAACCACGAATCTTAGTTTATTGGATTTGAGTAAATGCAAATAAAATTAACATTTATTTTATTAATAACAATGTGTACAAAAAGTTTACAAACTACGAGACCACCGGGAGAATTCGGACACCAATCCCAATAGTACCAACCTTCAAAGTCAAGCAACAAAAAGGAGAGCCAGTCATGGACTACATCAATCGATAGAAAGCTATGAGTCTTGATTGCAAAGACTGACTCACTGAATTATTTGCAATAGAGATGTGCACCTAAGGCAGACACTTGGAACTTCTTTACATCTTGCAGGGAATAAAGCCTCGCACGTTTGAAGAATTGGTGACTCGCGCCCAAGGTATGGAGTTGAGCATCGCCAACAAGGGAACTGAGGATTTCTTGGTTCCTAAAATGAGAAAAGAGAAGAACAAAACCAAGGGCATTGAAAATATCATGAATAATGCCACAAATGAATCTATGGTCGCTCATTCGATCCTAATGAACTTTTTCTCTAAAGGAAAAGAAACAAAATCTGAAAGAAAGCACAATGAGGGTGAGAATCATTGCCGAACTCTTAAAGAAACACAAGAAAAGGTCTATCCATTTCCTGACTCTGATGTTGCAAACATGTTGGAGCAACTATTAGAGAAACAACTCATTCAACTATTGGAATGAAAGTGGACGATGCAGTTAGGAAGAATAGATGATCCTAACTACTACAAGTATCGCCTGGTCATTAACCGCCCAGTTGAAAAATGTTTCATGTTGAAGGATCTAATCCTAAGGTTGGCTCATGAAAAAAAGATTATGCTAGATCTGGATGAAGTAGCTTAGAAAAACCATGCTGGGGTGGCAGTAACTTCAAGTGTTTCATGTTGATTGTATTTTATGACTGGTGACTGAGCTTCTAATCGTTATTTAATCAACACAACCTTTGGCTCATGCATGGCCTCAATGCATCTAGCCCAATGCTTGGTCTAGTGCCAATACTTGCTCTCCTTTGTCGTGGCCTTTGCTTGAACAACACATAACTCATCAACGCATGGCTCAAACTTCATCTCATAGCTTCCTCGTCAACACCACCGCGTAGGCATTAACCATCACCCATCACCTTGCCTAAATGCCATCTATAGGTTCACATGCCTATGCCGCGCATCAGGCTAATGCATGCACTCCCATCCTCGGCACAACCTCAGCTTGGTAGCGCTCTATTTGACACATTTTCACCCTTGCTTATTAAAGCACACGTGCAGCCCCCAACGCCTTAGGCCTTCAAGCTTTCGCACGCGCATCCTTGCCCATCTAACCTCTCATGGCTTCTAACCAACACATGCCCTTGCTTAATGCAAGGCACCTCATGCGGCTTACACTTAGCCATTTTCCTCCACGCAACATTCCCATCAAGCGTCAACTAACCTCTTAGGAGCATGGTTGTTGCATACTTCAACAACCTTCAACACATGGCTACTTTGGACTTCCACATTTAGCCAAAATTTTCTTACAAAAAGGCTTCCTTTGTCTTGCTACCCGAGAGCCATTTGTTTAACACTTAGAACATTTTCCTTCTTTCCTTCTTCATTCTTTTCCTTAAAAACATATTAATAACTTATTTTAATCTTGATTAACATGTTAATTAACTAACTTAAGTAGGAAAAATAGGGTTTAGGGTTTATAAGATGTGTCTACAAGATGGAATTCAACATATTTGATGCTTGACCGTGTTCTAAAATTTGAAATGGTTTTTCAATGCTTATAAGAGGAGGATGAAGATTTTGTAAATTACTTTACCGAAGATGAGATGAATGGAAAAAAAAAGTGGCTGCCCACTTTAGCCGATTGGAATCAAGTTAGAACATTTATCAAATTTTTTAAAATGTTCTATAATCTTACATTGAAAGTTAGTGGTTCAACATATATGACTTATAATACCTTCTTTCATGAACTTTGACAAGTATTGGGAATCTCTTGACAAGATGAACAAAGTGTTTTTTTTTCTAACAATTGTGCTTGATTCACGCTATCAGTTGGATTATGTGACCTTCTATTTCATTAGTATCTATGGGCAGAAGTTGCTAGAACAATGGCTAATGTGGTGAAAGTTAGTTTGATGGACTTGTATGAGTTTTATAAGACAAATGATTCAAGTGATCATGTTTTTGAACAATCATGTCATAGAGTTGATATAAGTGGGGATTGTGATGACATGGAAATGGATTTAGTTAGAATACAGATGGAGAAAGAAGAGAAAAAATTGTGACAAAATGATGTGGAGAGATATTTTTCACAACCTAATGAGGATCTGATAAAAAATTTTGATATTTTGAATTGGTGAAAATTAAAGGCTCCTAAATACAAAGTTTATCACAAGTTGCTCAAGATGTTTTAGTCGTTCCAGTGTCAACAGTTGCGACATGAGGTAGAATATTTGACTCTTTTAGAAGCTTTTTAAGTCCGAAGATGGTGGAGGCTTTAATATGTATATAAAATTGGCTACGTGTGAAGCCGATGTTATTAGATCTTACTCCACAAATTGAAGAATTGGAAACTTGTGATCATGTTCTATAGATATATAATAATATCTTTTATATATTTACTCTCTATTATTACAATGAAATTATTATAAGTTGGGATAACATTCTTGTATAATTTATTTTCAAAATGTTGTTTAGGGTTTAAGGAACACTGCAACACTATAGACGAAGAGTTCGGAAAATTATGAAAAGCACACTAGATTTTTTGGTAAGTGATCAATAGTTAAAAAAAAAAAAAAAAAATACAAAAATTTGATAGTACTCTAAATATTTTCATGTATGTACAGGATCATAAATGGATCATTCAAATTCGTTGGTTGGTGTTCATATATTTAATGGATTTCTCTTTTTAGTGGATTTTGTAGTCACTACAATCTTGTTTGTGATTTTTGAGACTTTTGTAGACATTACTATTGATTATGGATTTTATGGACATTTGAAGACATTATAGTCTTTTTTGTGGATTTTGGAGCCTTGTTCATGAAGATTTTAGACCTTGTTATTGTAGAATCTAATTTATGCTTTAGCATTTTGATTAGTGAATCTTATTTTAATTTGATTCATTACATGTTTTCTTTTATTTCTTCAAATATTATTAAGTCATTTAACCTTTTCAGTGTAAGATTATGGGTAAAGAAATAAAATTCTCTCTTTGTCTTTAAGATACTTCAATAGAGAAGTATATTTTACTCCTCACATCTCATGACTTGAAAGGGAACAGACGGAACCAAACCAACTCAACCCATTTTTTTTTTATTGGTTTCATTTGGGTTCAAAAGTTAATAAGGATTAGTTGGGTTAGAGGAATATGTTTGTAACAACCCAAATTTGTACGCATACACTACAAGAAATTAAATGTCAAATTTTAAGCAGGTCGAAATTTTAATTAAAAGGGTGGTAAATGTAATACCCTAACCCTAATTTAGAAAGCAGGAAAACAAATAAAATATATAATTAAGAATGAAAAATATATAAATTTAATAGGAAAATCGGGTGGAAATTTAGAATTGAAAAAAATAAGAAATTTATTAATTATCCAAAAATAATGAATAAGGGGGCAGAATCAGGGAGAATTAATTGGAAGTTGAACGCTAGCTAATTCGGGTGACAAAGGGCAGTAGATAACTTTTTGTTTGGGCACTACTCATTGAAAGAATTGGAAGTGAATTAATTATACGGTTAAAATTTGAAAGAGTTAAAAAAAAAAAAGGAAGTGGAACCATGAGTGAAAACTAGCGAGATTGGTGGAGAGAAACCTAGAGAAGGCGAGATTGGAGAGAAATAGTGGAGAGAAATATTGGAGAGAAAACTGGGAGAGAGCAAAGTTGGAGAGAAAAGATGGAGAGAAAGAAGGAGAGAGCCACACTGGAAAGATTGGATAGAGCAAGATTGGAGAGAAAATTAGAGAGAGCGAGATTCTCAACAAGAAAGTGGGAGAGAGCGAGAACCACGAGAGTAAAACCAGTGAGAGCAAGAGCGAGAGTGGAGAGAGCGAGATTCTCAGCGAGAAGGTGGGAGAGAGCGAGAGCCATGAGAGTAAAACCAGCGAGAGTGGAGAGAGAGTGAAATTCTCAATGAGAAAGTGGGAGAGAGAGAGAGCCACGAGAGTAAAACCAGTGAGAGCAAGAGCGAGAGCCACGAGAGTCAAACCAGCGAGAAAGCTGGAGAGAGCGAGATTCTGAGAACAAAAAGAGCGAGATTTGGACAAAAGCGTGGATTATGCGTTGAATTTGGCCACGATCTTATAGATTATACATAGAGAACCCTAAAATTGAATACAAACAAAGGTTGAAGACGTAAGGGCAAACGTTAGCCAAAGTTAGATGTTTTTTAAGAGAAATTCTTAAACCTAAGTAATTTTAAAGGAGTCATTTGCCGGATGAGTTGTCACACAGAGAAGAGCTAAAAATGACTATAAATAGGAGGCTTTGGGCTGGAAGTTAAACTTATTCTCAAACAAAACTCAGTAGTAAATAAATCGTGTGAAAAGGGTGAAGTAATTCTGTTAGTTAGAAGGAGGAAACGCGAGGGAAGTGCTGCCTAAATTTCCTTTTGGTTTAAGAGGGAAAGCTCTACTGATTAAACCATAAGGAATAATAAGGAATAACTAGGATCGCAGTCAAGGTAAGTAGTTTATCTCACCCTTTCTTTAAGTGGTTCATGGTAGTGTACCTTTAATATGTTGCATAATTATGTAATTATTATGTTGCATTACATGTTTAAAATATGTTTATCGACAAGGGACCTCATGCATTATGTTTGTTCACAATGATGAAATAAGATTAAATTTTAATTAAATAAAGGTTATGCTTCTAGGGCTAGCAGGGCATGTATGGTTGCAACCCTCTAGACCCAATTCTATGTCAAGATTATGTTAGGGACTAACAGGGTATGTATGGTTGCACCCCTTTAGTCCAATCTTATGTTTATGTTAATGGTTGATGTTGGATGCGACTCTGGCCCTACTGACTACATGACCCGTTAATCATTAGATGAGTTAGTTTCCGCCTAAGTCCTCATCTTCCTATCAGGACGGAGAAATTTACATTAGAAACATAACCGATCACCACATGTTATTATATGTTTTCGGTCCCAATCATTTGTTTTCAGAACATGTTGCATGTGATTGTGCATTTAGTCACTACCCTATGTGAGAACTACTTACTGGGTATATTATATACTCGTCCTATTTTTACAGACTTTGTAGGTAAGGACATAGCGTAGGTGGCAGAACTAGACGTCGCTCAAATGGCCAACCATCAAACTCACTATTATAGGCATAGGCATTTTTTGTATCACTATGCTAGTGTTTTATGGATCCTGGTGTTTTGTAAAATAAACTTTTTATATAGTTTTCTACCTAATTAATAAAATCTTAGATATATTCTTTTGAAATTTTTACCAAAACTCATCTCATAATAGAAAAGTCTAAGTATGCATGTCGTAGCGGTCAGACCATAATATGTAAGGATCCGGTCGTTACAATGTCGGCGTTGATGCCTTAAATCTCATAGGGTCCTATAGTTTGTAAATTTTTTGAATAAACACATTGTCTATTTAATAAAATATATGATATTTTATTCCACATTTTGTTGCATTAACCACAAATAAATAAACTAACATCCAAGGTTATCTTGTAGCTTAAACATATATGTAGGAATATATGGGTGGATCATGTTTAAGTGATAACCTAAATGGTCTGTACTAGATGGATAAGGTTGGGTACCTTATCTTGGTGAAACTAGAGTATGACCTGCTTTGTAGGTGTTACAATTGTTGTAAAGTACTACAAGTATTTGATCCTAATCATTCATATATAGACATGTGAGCAGGGATATTCTATACAAAGAAGTTTGTATAAGACCAGACCATAAAATTTTGTCTCATTATATAACGCTGTTCATGATAGAGACTTACATTTCACTAGGATGACCATAGATAACATGACCTGAATCTTGAGTGAGTTGTGAACTCCTGCCTATGAGAACGGTCTTTTGATTTGTATGGGTGAGAGTGGCAAGATCATCGACTCAACAAGCTTAGCATTTTGGAGATTCGTCTGATTGGGGAGCTGGGAACACACCTATACAAGAAAGAATTCACTCATTCTCCGAGGTCAGGGTAAGTAGATAAATTACTCCCTTAAGGGTTTATTTCCAGGCTTGAACAATGTGGCATCACACTTTCTACTGGCCTGAGAGGGGTTTAGTCATAGTGTGACTATAATTTATTGTTTATTAGAGGGATCAGTGATACTTAAGGACTTAGATGTAACTATAGGGGCAAAACGATAATTTTGGTCTAGCTGTAGTTACGAGCAATTTGTGAAGGGCTATTGTCCTATTAATTAGTTATATCCAATTGACATAAAAATATATTTGTAGTGCGAAGAGTGCAGCTGTTGGTCTTTAGTGGAGTGCCCGAAAGTTAACGGTGTAGGAACTCTAATGAGAGAACCTTGAACGGAAGCGGATCGACCAAATTCTATAATTTATCGAATACAAAGATTACAGTAATCAAACAACAACATATGCATTTACAACTAAATTACAACATGCTTTACAAGAAAATGGGTTTAAAGAACCTCACCTTTGAATAACTTTTCTTTGCGTTTTTCCCTTGAACAATCATGAACAACTTGAAGACCTTCTTCAAAATAAACCTTGAACCATAAAACCTAGACACTAACACAATGAAACCATGGTATTCTTAGGGTGAGAACCCAGGAATGGTAGGCTCTGACTATTTTGGTTAAGAGAGAAAGGTTAATATAGAGGAAGAAAAAGATTGAAAACTCTCTCAATAATACAAAAAATACACAGAACACTTATGTAATCTTTCTCAATCGTTCAACAGCAACTTCAATGTCAAGAACAAGAAGAAAACAACTTTCTTTTTATTCTCTTTTTGCTAAATAGAATAACCACCTCCACTAATGTGGGTGGAGAGAAAAAATGGGAAAGGGAGTTGTAACTTCCTTCCTTATTATAAAAAAAAAAATATATAAATATAAATATAAAGGTAATAACTAACTTGTCATATATATATATATATAACCTATAGTTTTCATATTGTATCACATACAATATAAACTATAGTTTCTTTTCTCTATTGTATGAAATTTAATATAAATCATATTTATATTAAATTTAACAACTATGTATCAAATTCATAGAAACTATATTTGAATCTCATTCAAATATTTATTTCCTCCCATTAAGCTATAATGTATTAAACACATTATGACAATTATATCATATATAATTAAAACAACTTAATTGTATCATATATAATTAAATCTTTCTATTAATTTGAACAATTCAAATTAATCCAAAAATTGATTCTCAACAAATCCTATTGAGCTACCAAGAGGACCTCATGGACCTGTAGCTTGAAGCTCAAACGGTACATGAATAATTAATTAAACTCTTTAATTACATTATTTATTAACTATTAGGCACTCCACTAAAGACCGACAGTTGCACTCTTCGCACTACAAATATATTTCTGTGTCCATTGGATATAACCAATCAACAGTATGATGACCCTTCACAAATTGCTCGTAAGTACAACCAAGCCAAAATACTGTTTTGCCCCTGTAGTTAAATCTAACTCCTTAAGTACCACTGTTCCCTCTAATGAATAAAAGATCATATTCCCATTATGACTAAACCCCTATTAGGCCAGGAGAGGGTGTGGCACCACATTGTTCAAGACCCGGAATCAGCCCTTAAGGGAACAATTTATCTACTTATCCCTGCCTCGGGGAAGTAGTGGATTTCATCTTATGTAGCTGTGTTCCTAGCTCCCCAATCAAACAAATCCAAAATGGTAGGCTTGTTGAATCGGCGATCTGGGCACTCTCACCCATATAAATCAAAAGATCGCCCTCATAGGCAGGAGTTCATAACTCACTCAGGATTCAAGTCATGTTACCTTTGGTCATCCTAGTGAAATGTAAGTCTTTATTATGAACGATGTTATATAATGAGACTAAACATTTCGTGGTTCGGTCTTATACAAACTCCTTTGTATAGAATATCTCCGCTCTCGTGTCTATACATGAATGATCAGGATCAGATCATTTGTAGCACTTTACAAAAATTGTAGCACCTACAAAGTGGGTCATACTTGCAGTGTCACCAGGATAAGGTACCCAGCCTTATCCATCTACTACAGACCATTTAGGTTATCATTTAAACATGATCCGCTCATATGTCTCCACATACATGTTTAAGTTACAATGATAACCTCAGATGTTAGTTTATTGGTTTGTAGTTAATGCAACTAAAATATCAAATATTTTATAGATAATGAATAAAATATCAAATATTTTATTAAATACATAAAGAGTTTGTTCAACAATGTTTACAAAGTATAGAACCCTACGAGATTTATGGCATCAACCCCAACAATCTTCCACTCCACTTAAAGCTAGTGGGGTGTACAATATAATCAAAATACAAAGTACACAAATAATAAACTAGGGCATAACAAGCCCAGTACAATATCTCCCACTTGCCCTAGTCCAGACATGCCCTGTCCCATAGACCCATACTCTGCAGGTGACCCTCAAATACTGTAGTCGTGAGGGCCTTTGTAAATAGATTAGCAACATTGTGCTCCGAAGCTATCTGTGTGACAATCACGTCCCTTCGATGCACAATCTCTCGGATGAGATGATACTTCCACTCTATATGCTTGCCACGCTTATGACTCTTAGGCTCTGGGGAATTAGTTTCAGCACCACTATTATCACAATAAAGTGTGATGGGCTCTGACATGTCTGGAACAACTTACAGATCAGTCAAGAACTTCCTGAGCCAAACGACTTTCTTATCAACTTCACAAGCTGCTACATACTCAACCTCCATGGTGGAGTCAGTGATGCACCATTGCTTGGTGCTTCGCCATACTACTGCCCCTCCGTTAAGGGTGAACACTGATCCTGATGTGGATTTCCTAAAATCCTTATCAGTCTGAAAATCAGAATCTGAGTATCCTGTAAGGATCAAATCCTTAGAACCATACACAAGTATGTAGTTCCTCATTCTTCGTTGATACTTGAGGATGTTTTTAACAGCTGTCCAGTGATCTAATCCTGGATTAGATCGATATCTACTCACTATCCCCACTACATAGCAGATGTTTTAATTTCCTTTTTAAATTAGGAACACAAATACATCTTTTAATACAAAAAATTTGTTCTGTAAAGTCAACCGGAGACCTCCCACTGCCGCAGTTGAGACGACATGTCCGGTTTCAATTTGCACCGTCATCTCACTAGTATCTAGTTGCTGCCAGTAACTAATTTCCTAAAATGAGGAACAAACATGGTTAAGGCCTTAGAGTCAATAATCCAGGCAGAATCATCATTCTCTACTAAACAAGTTTCCAATACAAGCAAATTATATTTACCTTATTTGGCCTTCTTCTTTTCTGCCAAAGATTTGGGGCAGTTTCTCTTCCAGTGCCTATCTTGGTTGCAATGGAAACATTTTCCCTTGTCAGCCTTGACAAATTGTCTACCTCTTGGTGCAACAACTACTGGGTTAGCAGCCTTCCCCTTTCCACCATTTTTCTTCTTCCACTTTTTTGTGCTGAAGGTTAAAGGTATAAAATTCGTTCCAGAGGTCAAACCTTTGTGGAGCTTTTTAGAAGACGAAGCAATATTTGCTTCACCCTTCTTCTCTTTTCTTTTCAACAAGGATTGGAAGATCTGTAACTCGTCGAGCAGGGTAGTCAATCCTATTCAAAACAACATTGCTACGAAAATGTAGGAAACTTTCAGGTAAAGATTCTAGTATTATGCTAACTTGGTTGACCTCATCGATGCTTGACCTGTTCATATCCGCCACGTTGAAGGGGATCATCATGTTGAGAACGTGTTCTCGAACAGATGCCCCTTCTTGCATATGGGCATTAAAGATGTACTTGAGAGTGTCATGCCTGAGCTATGTAGACAGTTATCCGAACATTCCCTTCAGGGACTCTATGATCTCACGGGTTGTGAGCATGGGCTCATGCTTCTTAGCCAGGACTTCATTAAGACTTGCCAAGATGTAAGCTCAGGAATTTTCGTTTGCCCTTGTTCAGTGCTCATATGCTTTCCGAACATTTTGAGGAACATTGGACGGTGGAAGGGGAGAACATTCCTCTATTAGGACAAAGCGAAGGTCATTGATGATTAGAATAGTATTGATTGTGTTTTTCCAACTAGCGTAGTTTTCACCCGTTAATTTATCAGCGGCTAGTAAACTTAAGGTAGCGGTAGCCATTTTAATGAAATTGTTGAAAAAACAAACTTATTTTAGTCTACTTACATTAAACCACTTTTAAGAAAACCGATCAAAATTTTAGCAAAATATTCTAGTGTACCTTAAGTGATCTCTATTTTGCAATGATGCTTCAGTGAGACAGAACAAAAGTCACCGTAGGATGACCAAGTGCCCCTTCACTGAAATGAGACATTCTCAAACATTGGGCAGAAAAAATTCCTTGTCACTGTAACTAATCGTCAGCATTGTTCGGTCCAAAATTTATTAACATCCTTAACAATTCTGTGTGAGTGTAACCCCTCATTTTAGGTTCTAGAGTTCCGCACCAATGAGCCAACTGTAGGGAAAAGCCAATTGGAACATGAAACTAAAGACCCTATCCATTTATGGAGATCAAATAAAGCGTCATGAAATATAACCATCCTTTAGGGGGATACCCACGATGCCTCGACGCGATGCATGAAACTTTATTCAACCTAATGAGAGAGACCGAGGGATGTGTTGTCACACATCCCGCTCTCACTTACTATAAACACTCTCTCCATTCACCTTGTTGACCTACCCAAATGCCACCCGTAGGGGGGACACCCATGGTGCCTTGAGGCCGAGAGTAGATCTCACAGTGTGAACTTTTAAGGAGAAATGTGTGAGGCTAAAATGAAGTAACATATACTTTGTTTTCCTCCCACCAAGTGTTCTACTTAGGGTTAATTAACATAGGAAAAATATGGCCACTGATGTTATCTAAGTGTTTGTTTAATTTTCTAAAAAACAACTCTTGTCTTTGATGATTAAACAATTTTGATTGAAGTCTCATTAAACTCTTCAATAGACTTTAATCAAACTTGCATGCATGTAACAAATCTATCTAATTCACCTTTCTAAGTAGGTTTCCAGGTAGGAGTGCGACATTTCCATCGACTTAAGTATACCATGAAGGAACTCTTAACGAAAAGCATCCATGAGCGTGTTCGGATCTTTCCGATTTCATCATGATCGAAATACAACACATACATTCTAATATATAGTTATGCAAATAAACACTACTTAATGGCATGCTTCCAACAATAAAACACAAGGGAAAGAGTTCTCATACCAGTTGAAGAATCTCTTCAAATGTCGAACTCGGAACCAGTGGAAGAACCTCTACGCGAACTCTATCGCCCAATAAACTAGTCAGCTGCAGCAACACGATCGTCTACACGAATGGCAGCAACTCGAACAAGCACGAACAAGTAAACAGCAGGGACGACACTACCAATTGGAGCCCTTAGTATTCTTAGAGTGAGAATCCAAAGTGTGATCTTTGGTGAATTTGGTAGAGGTAGGACAAAAGACAGATCGTGTAGACGATAAGCAAGTGGGAGTGAAAGAGCTATCGTATAGCAAGGATGCTTATCATTTAGATGAAGCTACACCATCGTGTAGGTTTTACTAAGCGATCGTTTAATAAAAGGTAGACGATCGTTTAGAAAACACGACACGCTATGCGATCAATTAGGAAAACTAAGCGATCATTTAGGGACAGACGTGCGATCGTTTAGGCATTGGTGTGCAACCCTTTAGATGATGAGCTACTATCATATAGGCTCTCAAGCTAGGCGATCGTCACGTTTTCACACCGATTGCGAATTTTTTTGAACCTTTTGCAAAATGAAACAAATTTTTATTTTATTCATTGGTTACAATAACCAACTTCGGGTTCTCCCACAAACGCACGACCGAGGAGAGGTTTTAAGCCAATTATCATATAATTAACCAATTTAATAATTAATGAATATAATCATATTATATTCTTATCCTAATAGTTTGATATCACATATCTACTATAGTAATTTCTCTTCCATTTGATATAAATCATATTTATATCTAATTTCCTTCATAATAATATATCTCATACATTTAGTCAATTATATCATACATAATTAACCAGTCCAATTATATCATATATAATCGAACTCCCTCTTGTCAATTTGAATATTTCAAACAGACCCAAACACTGATCTCGACTTTATCCAAGCTACCCAGGGGACCTAATGGACCTGTGGCTCAAAGTTCCAACGGTACATGAATAGCTGACTAAACTCTTTAGCCAAGAGATCCACCGTTCGTTAACTACCAGGCATTTCACCAAAGATCAATAGCTAAACTCTTCTTACCACAGATATATTTCTGTGTCCATCAGATATAACCAATCATGAGAACGATGACCCTTCACAGATACTCGTAAGTACAGTTGGGCCAATTTACCGTTTGCCCCTGTAGTTACATCTCATTCTTTAAGTACCATTGATTCCTCTAATGAACAATATAACATAGTCCAACTATGTGTGAATACCTCTCGGGCCAAGAGAAGGTATGTGGCACCACATCGTTTAAGCCCTGGAATCAGCCCTTAAGGGAGTTATCTATTTACTTGCCCCTACCTCGGGGAAAGAGTGAATTCCATCTTGTGTAGCTGAGTTTCCAGCTCCTAAATCAGACGAATCCCCAAAATGGTAGGTTTGAATCGGCGACTTGGCCACTCGCACCCATACAAATCAAAGGACCATCTTCAATGGCAAGAGTTCCCAACTCATTTAGGATTGAGGTCATGTTACCTATGGTCATCCTAGTGAAGTGAAGTCTCTGTCATGAATGGTGTTATATAATGAGACGTTAACACTTCGTGGTCAGGTCTTATACAAACTCTTTGTCCCTTCTCGCATGTCCCCTATATGAATGATCAAGATCAGACCATCTGTGACAAGTCACAACACTTGTGACTATTCCACAAAGCGGATCACATCCGTAACATTACCAGGATAAGGTTTCCCTCTTATATCCATATACTACAGACCATTTTGGTTATCACTCAAGACATGATCCACTTGTATGTCACCACATACATGCTTAAGTTACATACAGATAACCAGAGATTTTATGTTTATTGGTTTGTGTTAAAGCATATAAAACATACAACTTAGCAAAATCAAAATGTGAAGTAAATATCATATATTATACAACAAAAGTGTTCGTACAAACAATTTACAAACTACAAGACACGAGACTTTAGGGCATTAACCCCGGTACCCCAGCCTAGCCAGAACCCGTGTTAGACAAAAGGTCCCTTATACATATATTTGTTACATATTTAATCTTTTATTAGGAATCAATTTAATCCCATTAAACCGATTTAAAAAATTAAACTTAGATTTCTAATCTTATTAGAAATGTGATCTTAGGTCTATCTCAATCATATTTTAAAACAATTTTAAAAAATGATTATAGCCTAAGGTTTGCATGCAACTCTTTATAATTAATCTTAATTCTAATTTCATTTAGTTATAACAATTATAAATAAATGAAACAATTAAAAACAACCTATTGCATGATAGACATACTTTAGTTAATTATAATATTTATAAATTAACCTAAGGTAATGTCATGCTTCATGCAATATTCATTCATTATTAATATATAACATTCATATAACTAAGTAATGAATCATGCTATAGCATAAATTCCATACAACCATTCTACCATATATTATAACACTTATAATACAAATGATGCATGAATATGTTATAATGCATGCATACATATATTATAACATTTATACTATATGATGCATGAGCATGCTTTATGTAATTTAAATCATGCATATTCATATATTATAACACTTATAATATAAAATGATGCATGAAAATAAATGCATAACATATGGTGGGTTTTAAAACTATATGACATACATTATGACATATAAAATAAAACATGCATCGCATGTATATTTATTCTAATAGTTGATGGACCGAGATAGAACCTCCCTAAAAAGAGAAAATAAAAGGCTAACTATTACAAAAAATGAGTCAACGGGTTCGGAACAGGTGAACCGAGTCTTGAACCGCTCGAACCGAACTGCCCTTCAAAGAACCACCTTGCAGCTGATCGTGTAGCAAACGTACCATGCGTCGAGCAGCTTTGCATCGAGCATTAAAGACTGTGATCACGTAGCTAATGACTATGTGAAGAGCATGAAAGTCTACGCGACCGTGTAGCAAGAAAGCATGCATTGAGCATCTTAAGAACCACACGATCGTTCAGTAAGCGACTAAACGATCTTGTTGCAAATGCAACACGATCATGTAGAAAACTCTACATGGTCGCATAACATTATCTATGCGATCGTTTAGCAACTGCTACACGCTCGTGTAGCAAAAGCTACCTGATTGCATAACAAGAGCTACCCGATCGTTTAGTTGTAGCTATACGATCTCGAACCTTTATTTCGTCTTCTTCATTGAAACAACGAGCTGTAACCCTTCTGTGAAGCCTCCGGAATATCATGAGTGACTCAAACTTATAAATTACAGACTCGATTGTAATATTAATGCCCGAAAACGCAAAGGCCCTTACAAACAAAATTTTGTAAATAAAAGAAAGCCTTAAACAAAGAGTTCTATCCCGTAAACATCCATCAACATATTCATCCACAACCATCCATCACATAAATAGAATGAAGATTATAAAATCCACCATTACTGGAAACAATTCAATACAAGAATGGGATTTGGAATAAAAAAACCTACAACCTGGCTTTGACACCAATTGAAGGAACTCTAATGAGAGAACCTTGAGTGAAAGCGGATCGATCAAATTCCATAATTTATCGAATACAAAGTTTACAATAATCAATCAAGATATGAATTTACAACTAAATTACAACATGCTTTACAAGAAAAGGATTTCAAGAAACCTCACATTTGAAGAACTTTTCTTTGCGTTTTTCCCTCGAACAATCATGAACAACTTAAAGACCTTCTTCAAGATAAACCTCGAACCAGAAAAACCAAATACTACCACAATGAAACCTTGGTATTCTCAGGTAAGAACCCAGAAGTGGTGGGCTCTTACTATTTTGGTTAAGAGGGAAAGGTTTTTATGGAGGAAGAAGAAGATTAAGAACTCTCTCAAGAACACAAAAAATACACAGAACACTTCTGTAATCTTTCTCAATCGTTCAACAAAAACTTCAACGTCAAGAACAAGAAGAAAACAATTTTCTTTTTATTCTCTTTTTGCTAAATAGAATTACCACCCCCACTAATCTGGGTGAAGAGAAAAGATGGGAAAGGGAGTTGTAACTCCCTTCCTTGTTATTAAAATAATAATAATAATATAAATATAAAGATGATAACTATATATATATATATATTATATGTTATATCAAATATAACTTATAACTTATAGTTTTAATATTATATCACATACAATATAAACTATAGTTTCTTTTCTCTATTATATGACATTTAATATAAATCATATTTATATTAAATTTAGCAACTATGAATCCAATTCATAGAAACTATATTTGAATCTCATTCAAGTATTTATTTCCTCCCATTAAGCTATAATATATATCAAATACATTATGACAATTATATCACATATAATTGAAACAACTTAATTATATCATATATAATTAAATCCCTCTATTAATTTGAACAATTCAAATTAATCCAAAAACTGATTCTCAACTAAATCCTATTGAGCTACCAAGAGGACCTTATGGATCTGTAGCTTGAAGCTCCAACGGTACATGAATAATTAGATAAACACTTTAGTTACAGTATTCACCATCCGTTAACTGTCGAACATTCAACTAAAGATCGAAAGTTGTACTTTTCGCATTACAGATATATTTATGTGTTCATTGGATATAACCAATCAACAGTACGATGACCCTTCACAAATGTCTTGTAAGTACAGCTAGGTCAAAATACCATTTTGCCTCTGTAGTTACATCTAACTCCTTAAGTACCACTGATCTCTCTAATGAACAATAGATCATTTTCCTATGACTAAACCCCTCTCGGGCCAAGGGAGAGTGTGACGCCAATTGTTCAAGACCCAGAATCAGCCCTTAAAGGAGCAATTTATCTACTTACCTCTGCCTCGGGGAAAAGTGAATTCCATCTTGTGTAGCTGTATTCCCAACTCCCCAATCAGACGAATCCCCAAAATGGTTGGCTTGTTGAGTCGGTGATCTGGCCACTATTACCCATACAAATCAAAGACCACCCTAATAGGCAGGAGTTCACAACTCACTTAGGATTCAGGTCATGTTACCTATGGTCATCATGGTGAAATGTAAGTCTCTATTATGAACGACGTTATATAATGAGATTAAACATTTTGTGGTCCAGTTTTATACAAACTCCTTTGTATAAAATATCCCCACTCGCATGTCTATACATGAATGATCAAGATTAGATCATTTATAGCACTTTACAACAATTCTAACACCTACAAAGTGGGTCATACTCGTAGTGTCACTAGGATAAGGTACCCAGCCTTATCCATCTGCTACAGACCATTTAGGTTATCACTTAAACATGATCCACAAGTACGTCTCCATATACATGTTTAAGTTACAATGATAATCTCGAATGTTAGTTTATTGGTTTGTGGCTAACGCAACTAAAATATCAAATATTTTATAGACAATCAATAAAATATCAAATATTTTATTAAATACATAAAGAGTTTGTTAAAAAATGTTTACAAAATATAGGACTCTACGAGATTTAAGGCATCGACCCTAACAAATGGATGGTGAATAATTTAATAAAAGAGTTTGGTTAATTATTCATGTACAGTTAGAACTTCAAGCTACAGGTCCATGAGATTCTCTTGGTAGCTTAATAGGATTAAATGAGAATAATTTTTTGGATTAATTTGAATTATTCAAATTAATAGAGGGATTTAATTATATATGATATAATTAAGTTATTTTAATTATATGTGATATAATTATTATAATGTATTTGATACATAGCTTTAGTGAGAGGAAATACATATTTGAATATGATTCAAATATTAATTATATGAATTGGATTCATAATTGTTAAATTTGATATAAATAAGAGAGAAAAGAATCTATAGGTTATATTGTTTATGATACAATATTAAAACTGTAGACTATATGTTATATTTGATATAACATATTGTTGGAGTACATCGACATGCAGCGGAAGCAACAAGGATCAATAAGTATTCTAATTCATTAATTTTGGCTATAAATAAAGCATGCTCATAAACTAATGAGAGGGTTTCAAGACATACCTTTGTAGAACTACTTGAAACTCAAATTCAGCTGCAAATCTTCTCCAAATCTTCTTGTGAACCATCTTTAAAGCCTTCCCTTCTATTCTCTTGGTGCCTTAGATTGAGTTGTGAGACTCAAAATAAGCTTGAATAAAGGGAATTTGGAGAAGAGGCACACTACAGCACCTTGGAAGAACACCTTTTTCAACTAGAAAGTTTTTAAGTAAAAACTCATCAAGTGCTTCAGTTTTGCATGCTTGATTCTCAGTCCAATCTTCTTTATTTATTGTAAGACCATCATGCAAAGTAGATAGCTACATGAAGAGCAGCTCATGCTTGGAAGATAGATTTAAGCAATGGTGGATATTGAGTGAGCTACTACATGGTGAAAGTGAAGTTCTCCCACTTTTTCTATTTTCAAGTTTTCAATCTTTTGATTTTCAAATTGATTTCTAAAATCAATTTTGTTTTCAATCTTTAAGGGAGCAACCTTTTTACTATCCTTGAAAGCGGGTAGGAGTGAATTCCATCTTGCACCCTATGTGCCCAACTATCTACCCGTTCTTACCCCTGAAATGGAGGTTTATTGAGCCAACCCTCACCTATACAAATCTTAGGATTATCCCGAATAAACAGGAGTTCATAGTTAGCTCAGGATTAAGGTCAAGTTACCTAGGTCATCACTTTGAAATGATCAATCTTAACCAGTAAACAACGTTATAAAGTAAGAGTGACTAATTTCGTGGTCTGATCTTGTACAAACCCATTGCACAGGGCACCCCTACTCCTCATGTCATAACATGTACGAATTAGGATTACATCGTTTGTAGCACTTTACAACTCTTTGTAACAACTATAGAGTGAACCGCATCCAATAGTGTTACTAGAATAAGGCACCCAACCTTATTCATATACTACAAATCATTTTGACTATTTACTCGAACATGATCCACTTTTATGTCTTCAAATAAAGTTCAAGTACTCATGTAATAGTCATGGATCTTTTACTTTATTGGATTTATTTCTAAACGAAATAAGGAATTCATATATTCAATAACAACTTATTGAACAAAATAAGTTTTATTATTTACAAACCACGAGTTTTAGGACATAAAACCCAACACATATAATTTAATATATATATATATTTATATATTATATGATAAGTTAATTATCATATTGATATATATTAATTGTTATTTTAATTTAAATGGGGGAAGGAGTTACAACTCCATCCCCCCTCTTTTCTCTCCACCCACGAAAGTGGGTGATTGCTGTATTTTTTTGAAAAAGAGGAGGGATTCTCTTCCTTCAAAAGATACAGATTGTAAGAAGAAAAAAAATTGAACTGGTTTTGTAAGTTTAGAATTGTTGGTGAACAATCTCAACTCTTCCTCCTCTCTACTAAAAAATTTCTTCATTCCAAAATAGCCAGAGCCCATCACGCCTGAGTTCTCTGCCTGAGAATACCGAGGAAGCCATTGTGGTAGTGTTCGTATCTTGATTGAGGGATTCTTGAAGAAAGTCTTCAAAGGTAAGGGTTTCTAAAACCCTAAGTTTCTTTTAATTCAGCATGTGATAATTTATTCAAATGTATATCTTGTTCTTTCTTTTTTGTAAATAATAAATTCTGTGAGAAATGGGAATTGGGAAGATTCGCTTCCGCTCAAGATTCCCTTCAATTTGGGATCCTTCAGAATACACAATCCAAAGCATAGGGTTGGACCTAAAATATACCTAAACCCAACCCAACCCAACCCAAGAACGCGCCTACTGGATGGGTCAAATATATCATTATCCTTGTATGCAAAATTTGCTTCCATATTTTTTCCTTTTTCTCTTAAGGAAACTTGATAAAGATCAACTAAATATTTTGATGTATGACATATACATGTCCACTGGCTAGTCATACCACATCAAAAGCATTTCTGTTCAATATCTCTTGAATTCTTATCTTGTGAAGCCTTTCATTTATGTCATCATTTCGTGTGGTTCTTTTGAAATTTGAATGATTATAACAACTACCACAAAATGAATAATTGTTTCTTCCTCTGTCATGGTCACGACCTTGACCACGTACATGACCTCAACCCCGACTATTATTAAAATTCACAACATTCACTTCAGGGAATGGTATTGTTTCAGTTGGTTGAGATTCATGATTTTTTAGCAATAACTTATTATTTTGTTTAGCCACAAGAAGACGTGAAATAAGTTCAGAATATTGTTAAAAACCTTTCGCTCGATATTGTTGTTATAGGAACATATTCGAGACATGAAATGCAGAAAATGTCTTCTCTAACATATCCACATTAGTAATTTTCTCTTTGCATAACAACAATTTTGAACTTATTTTAAATAGTGCAGAGTTGTAATCACTTACTGATTTAAATCTTGGAACCTCAAATGCATCCATTCGTAATAAGTTTTTAGAAGAATAACTGTTTTATGGTGATCATTCTTTCAAATTCTTCCAGAAGATGTGAGGATCTTTCGCTATTAGATATTTCATCTTCAATCCCTCGTGGAGATGATGACAAAGAAAAATCTTAGCTTTGGTTTTTTTCTGACTAGATGTGGTATTCCCTTCTTTAATTATTTCCCCAAGGTTCATGGCATCCAGGTGTATCTTGGCATCTAGTGCCCATGACAAATAATTATTACTATTAATGTCAAAAACGTTAAATTCTAGTTTTGTAAGATTTGTCACATTATCACAAAAGATTGTATTTATATTGAAAAATTAAAACATGCAAAAAAAAATTTAATTTATTAATTATAATAAAGAGGAAAAAAACGACCTACCTTCAATGAGAGAGCTCGTGCTGATAATGTAATATAAAATTGAGGAGCACAATAGCACACCACGGCAACACATATATTGACAAAATATAATATGATAATAAATAAAATAAATGAACAAAATAATATTAATAATAATTTGGAAATAAAAATTGAAAATATAGAAATTAGAAAAATTGAGATTTCTCCAAATTTCTCCAATCTTTTGAATTTCTCACCAATGGGTATGTATCTACAAAATTCACCAAATGTCATAATTTGACATGTAAGAGGTGGAATGACTTGAACACTAATGTTATGTATTTACAAGACACATGGTCCACATAGGGTGATGAAAGTATGTCACATGGATTATTAGGACACTAAGTATGGGGCATCTAAATTACACATATTATAAAATATTTATGATAATTTTTGTTTTGTTACCTATCTTTTAAGATGTTTTTGAATTCAACTTGTGTTTTGAAAACAATAAAGTAGGAATTTCATTTCTAGTTTTTAATTTTTAAAATTTATGCTTGTTTATTTTTCTCTTCAATTTTCTTACTAGGGCTTTTATCTATTTATATTTGAGTCCTTAGCAAAAATTTAAAAATAAAGCAACTTTTTTTAGTTTTCAATAATGGTGGTAGACAATACTAGAACGTGCACTTATTAGAGAGAGGGTTGGAATCACATGAGAAAACATTAACTCAAAATTAAAGGAAGAAAGAGAAAAAGATGATGAAACAATGTGTAGAAGTCCGTTCTGGTTTTTTCTTTTTAAAAAACACAAATTTTCAGTTTTGAAATTATTGCACACATTAAACCAAAAAATAATTATTATTTTTTATGTTTTTGCATGAGCCCAGTTACCACTCTATTCACTTCTACAAGTTCGTTAGAGAGCTTTCATATTTATACCCTCTTTCCAATCCTAAGACTTCTAATACAGGATAAGAAAACCTCTCTAAAGTGTGAATATGCTTTGGGCCATGGACGTAGATAGTTGTAGTGTCTCCCAACATTCAAAAGTTAACTTATTTTTTATTAGTAAAAGCTAGTTTACAAAACAAATAAAATCTTATCAAATGGAAGTAGTGTTTACTGTTTATAAGTTTAATTTTAAAAATTAAATACTTATCAAACAAGAATATAATTTCTAAAAACTTATTTTGTTTTTGAAACTTAGTTAAAAATTCAAATTTTTATCTAAAAAGGTTGAAAATCGTTATAGAGAGTTAACAAAGTTGTGGAGAAAACAAATATAATTTTCAAAAGTAAAAAGCTAAATAGTTATCAAATAGGGTTGTTTTTAAATATAGAAAAATAAACTAAAATATTTATAAAATATGACAAAATTTTAGAACTATCAATAATAGACGTTGATAGATACTGATAGACTTCTATCATTAGTGATATTGATAGACACTGTAGGTTCATCAGTGTCTATCATTGATAGTTCTAAAATTTTGTTATATCTTGTAAATATTTTTAATAGTTTTACCATTTGAAATAATTTTCATATCAAATAAGGCCTAAGAGATTTAGTTATTTTGACCTAAGTTCCTTTTTATAAGGTTAAAAAAGTTTCGTAGAACTTTAACTTTTATGAAAGTAATAATTTAATCTCAAGAGTTTAGTTTAAAACAATTTAATTCCTGTATTTTTAAATTTGTAACAATTTAGGCCTCATTTGGTAACAATTTTGTTTTTTGTTTTTGTTTTTTAAAATTAAGCTTATATCATTCACATTTCTTACCATGATTTACATCTTTCTTAAGTACAATGGTTGAATTTTTAGCCAAATTCCAAAAACAAAAACAATATTTTGAAACTATTTCTTTTAGTTTTCAAAATTTGGCTTGATTTTTTAAACCATTGGTGGAAAGTAGGTAACTAAGAAAGAAATTTGGTGGTAGAAATAATGTCCATAGGCTTAATTTTAAAAAGTAAAAACAAAAAATAAAATGATTACCAAACGGAGCCTTAGTATTTGAACTTACTTATTTTAAAGGTTAAAATTACTTTTAGGCCCTAAACCTTTATAAAAGCAATAATTTGAAACTCCATATTTTAGTTTATAACAATTTAATCATTATATTTTTCAAATTGTATCAATTTAGTATTTGAACTTCAACCTATAAATTATTATTATTATTTTTGTAACTTTAGCATGGTAAGTGATTTATTTATATTTTTTTACCTACTTATTTTTAAGGTTGAAAATTATTCTGGTCTCCACTTTTAATAATTTGGCTTCTAAATTTTAATCTATAACATCTAAATCTTTATACTTTCAAATTTGTAACACTTTAGTAGGTTAACTTTAATATGTAACAAGTTAATTCCTACTTTGAATCTTGTAATAATTTAATATCTATCCTGAAAAATTATACATCAAAATTAAGTGTCATGTTTCATGATGTGAATATAACTAATATTTGTAGCTTCCAAATACATTTCTAATGATAACAAATGTAATAAAAACTTTCGTTAAATCATAATATTATTTTTTGACTAAATCATTGCTAATTAAAAGTTCAATTAGAAACTAAATTATTAATTTTATAAAAATTTAGGGATTAAAAGATTTTTTTACAATTGTCTTATACAAAAGAAATCCATCACAAAATTTCAATGTTGCAATGTCAAAAAAAATTTAAAAAAAAATGAAAATCTCAAACTGTAAAATCAATTTTTTGTTTTTTTTTTAAAAAATTAATCCTACTTTCTCTCAGTTTCTTACAATGATTTGTATTTTTCTTAAGTAAAAGAGTTGAATTTTTAGTCAAATTTCAAAAACAAAAACAAATTTTTAAAACTATTTTTTTTTAATTCAAATATTTGCTTTGTTTCTAAAGATATTGGTAACATGCAGATAATAAAGCAAAAATTTAGAGGTGAAATAGTTGTTTATAAATTTAGTTTTCAAAAACTAAAAAAAAAAAAATTAAATGATTAGCAAATGGATTTAAAATAACTAAAATAACAATGGAGTTATTAATAGAAAACCTGGAACGTAAATTATTTATATAGTTTCTAAAAGACAACCATGAAAGTTTTTTTTGTTTTTTTTTGGGCAAAATTAAGAGTTGTTTATTTATAATGTAATAATATAATAATAATAGGGGATTTTCAAAAATAGAAAAATAGAGAAAATATTTACACAAAAGAGTATAATTTAATCTTCTTGGATAGAAATTGATAAAAGATGATAGAAATCTATCCATATCTATCGATATTTTTTTGTTTTATTTTTACACTACAAGAATTTTGGTTATTCCCGACGGTATTTCTCCCGCCGACCAAAAAGCGTCGGCGGTTGTAACCTCTCCTGACGGTAAAAATAAGGGGTCGGGATAAATGTTTTATCCCGGCGGTCTACGAAAAACCGTCAGGATTTTAAATACTCCAAAATGGTCACCTAAGGAACCATCGGGCTTATTGCACTTTTGCTCGATGGTTATATTCGACCGTTCGACTTTTTAATTTCTCCCGACGGTGTGCAATAACCGTCGGGAGTTATTATTTAAGTCCAACGGTGGTCAATTATTTGTCGAACAAGGTGTGTAGTATACAAAACTCATCTACTAGAATTTGTATGTTATCCCAACGGTACTCAACAACCGTCGGGAGGTTCTAATCAAGCCCAACGATTTCGTGTAATCGTCAGAGATTCTAAGAATCTTTTGGAATTTGCTGAATGTCTGCTGACGGTTGTGTGGTTAACCGTCGGTAGTTATAAACTATATCATGACAGTGTTCAGTCAACCGTCGGGCATTCAAAGAGTCTTTTGGAATTTGGTGAACTTTGGTTGATGGTTGCGTCAGAACATTGTCGGGATTGTTAGTCTTCATGAAATTTGGTGAACTTCAGTCGACGGTTGTGTCAGACGACCGTCGGGAGTTCCAAACTATATCCCGACAATGGTTAGTCAACCGTCGGGAACTCAAATAGTTTTTTTGAAATTTGGTGAACTTTGACCAATAGTTGTGTCAAATCACTGTTGGGATTACGAGTCTTTTTAGAATTTGGTGAACTTTGGCCGACAGTTGTATCAGACTACCGTCGAGAGTTCGAAGTTTTGCCCGCCGTTATAAATAGTTGGACCATTTTCCTATATATGAAAAATTCTCATAATATAGTAATCAAACATATAATATTCATACTGCTATTTATTACTAAAATACATATAAATATTCTTTCATAATTTCTTAATTTTTTTAATGAAAGGAATAATAATCCATCGTTGAATTGTTGGGTGAAGTGACAATGGCAACCACTCAATTGAATTAAAAATGAATACAATATAGAATTAAAGGTTTTAAAATATTAAAAGATGAAAATCAAATTTACTACAATCATATATTTGACTCTTAATTATATTTATAAAAGTACCAAATCGCCAAAAACGAGTATACCGACAGAGATATTCGAATCAATTATCGAAGAAGAAATCAAATAGATAATTATAATTTATCTTCAAGTTTCTCTTTAACAATTTTATTTTATAAAATATAACTTTTGAAGATTTGGAAATGCCCTTCATGTGACGGGAGTTGAAATATAATAAAATAAAAATGGTAAAAGTCAACCAAATTAACAGCGACATCAATCGTTGATTTACCAACTAACAAATTAATAAGTAATTTTTTCCCTTTCTTTTTAAGAAGATTATTAAGTACGTTATTATTTTGACTTTAAAATCCTTTTACCAAACTCAAAATCAGAGATAGCATGAAGAGGAATGTAAAAGTAAAAGAAAACCCTAGATTTTAGTATTGACCAAAATAATAAAGTTATCAACCCTTATCAAGGAGCTTTACACATAAAAGAACGGAGAGATGAGCTGACTTTCATGGAGTTGACAATCAACACACAGATGATCTTGAACACTCTAATTATATTAATTTTAGTGAATTTGCATGTAGGTTATAAACTATCATAAATATCTTCTCTACTATTCCCAGGCCTTAGATAATTGGATAGTAAAATCCAAATTGAGAGAGATTGAGTGTGGTTTTGGGAGTTGAAGTAAAGAGGAAAAGGCATAATTTTTTTTCTTTAATTTTCAGATTGCATGCTCCTAATTCAGCATGAATAACCATGTATTTATAGAATTAAAGCATGTAAGTCTAAATAGTAAGGGAGTTTGACACTCAAAATTTCACTAATTGAGTGGATTAAGTGGAGGCTTATTGGAAAAAATGGGAAAAACCCACTTTCCAATTTTCAAATTAATTTTTTCCTTTTAATTTAATTTTAATTTTTAAATAAGAATCAAATTAAAAACTTGATTTTTTATTTTTGAAATTTTAAAATCAAATTTATTTAAAATACTTTATTTTAATTAATTAATTAATTAAAGAAATTTAATTAGTTAATTTTATAAATAATTTAATATCGAATATTAAATCAATTAAAAACTAATCCAAACATGAATCCTTATTCATGTAATTGATATTTAAATCTTATTTAAATATTTTTAACTTCCATTATTCGTTAATTAAACGTTAATTATATCGAATATGATAATCCAAACCCTAAACCAAATTTGAACATTTCAAATTCTCTCAACACGCTATTCTAAGGTTTATTCTTTCAACGAGCTAGTAGATGGGCCTAATGAACCTACAAACCATGAGCTTCAATGATTTGAGATTAATTGATCAAACTCTTTAAACCGAATTAATTAATATTCGTTAACTACTAGAGCACATCACTATAGCTCAGTAGTTGCACTCTCCTCACTGTAGATATATTTTTGTCCACTTGATTTAACCATAATCAATAAGTCGATCCTTTACGAGTTGTTCGTATTTATAGGTATGTTAAAATTACCGTTTTACCCCTGTAATACATCTTGCTCCTTAAGTCTCAACTGATCCTCTAATGTACAATTGGTTTATGATTCTACCAATATACTGAGTCCCTCTCACCCATAGATAAAGTGGGCCCCCTTTTGTTCAAAACCAGGAGTCAGTACTTAAGGGAACAATCTATATGTTAACCTTAAAATGGGTAGGAGTAAATTCCGTCTTGCAGAACTATGTCCCTAACTATCTATCCGGCCTTACCCCTAAGATAGGAGGCTTATTGAGCGATGAAGTTGAGCCACTCTCACCTATGCAGATAAATGATAATCCCAAATAAACAGAAGTTCATAGTTAGTTCAAGATTGAGATCGAGTTACCTTAGGTCATTGAATTGAAATAGTCAATTTTGACAATAAACGGTCGTTATAAAGAAAAGTGACTATTTTGTGGTCCGGTCTTATGCAAACATCTTTTGCATAGGATGCCCCCACTCATATGTCTCCACATGAATGACTTTGGGAGCACTTTGTTTGAATTAATATACAAAGTGGGCCACTTTCATAGTGTCCCCAGGATAAGGTACCCAACCATATCCAT
This sequence comes from Benincasa hispida, assembly GCF_027475165.1. Classification (NCBI taxonomy): domain Eukaryota; kingdom Viridiplantae; phylum Streptophyta; class Magnoliopsida; order Cucurbitales; family Cucurbitaceae; genus Benincasa; species Benincasa hispida. The sequence continues at coordinate 11,220,627 of NC_143486.1, forward strand.
ATATTTATAGACTATTTTGGCTATATACTAAAACTTAATCGTCATTTATGTCTCTACATAAAGTTTAAGTATTCATATTATAGTCATAGGTTCATGAATTTATTTGATTTATGAACCTATGAATGCAATTAATATATTCAATAACAACTGTACTGAAAAAACTCTCAATAACATCTTTATTATAAATAAAATATGTTCACAAACTACAAACTGTGAGTTTTAGGACATATAACCCAACAGATTTAATGGGCTATCCTAACACCCCCTATAAACCGATGCCAGCAGCTGCCACAGTAGTAAGTTTCTTAAGTTTTTGAAAGCTGGTGGCTGATAACAATTTGGTATGCACATCAGCAATCTGTTCAGTAGCTGGCAGTAGCTGGAAGATGACGAACAGTGGTCTCTTTCTTGAAAACAAGGTCTCAAACAAAATAAATATGAAGTTCAATAGGTTTAATCTATGAGTGTAAAATCAAATTTACATTTAAGTGGACAATTGTGAGATTATCATACCACAAAACTGAGGATTAGATAAATCAATACATAGATTAGATAAAAAGGAATGAATCCATACCATTTCAGTTGCCACAAGAGCAAGACACCTATATTCAACTTAATTCAATACTCAATTTTTTCTTGGAATCCCAAGAAATTAAATTGCCTCCAAAGAAAACACAGAATTTAGAAGTGGACATCCTATCATTGGGATCAGATGCCCAATCAACATAAGCAAAACCATACAAAGTCAATTCATTGGTGTGTTTGAGTAATATGAGTTAAAACTCTCTTCAAGAATCGTAGAATATGTTTAACTTGCTTCCAATGTAAGATAGTAGGAGAATGCATGAATTGACCTGCTTTGTTCACACTATATGAAATTTCAGGATAGGTAAGAGTAGCATATTGAAGAGCACCCACCACGCTTCTATATAAATGAGGATCATGGAAAGAATCACCTTGATGAACAGATAAAATTAGGTTGCTTATCATAGGGGTGGCTATAGATTTGCCTCAGACATTTGTGTTCGATGCAATAAGTCTAAAATGTATTTTGATTGTGAGAGAAACAAATCATTAGTGATAGAAACTTCAATACCAATAAAATAGCTAAGTTTGCCAAGATCCTTAAGAGCAAAAGTCTGATTTAAAGAGAAAATTAACTCATTCAATTCAGTAGGAGAGCTTCCTATAACAATAAGATCATCTACATAAATCAGAAAACAGCAACAGACATTAGGTGTGACACAAATTAATAAAGAAGTATCCGCTTGAAAAATTCTAAAACCAAGACAATATAAACAATAACTCAATCTGTCATACCATGCCCGTGGGGCTTGTTTGAGCCCATATAGGAGCACCAGTCATTTCGAATCCAGAAGATTACTACATATAAACATTCTCTTGAAGAAAAACATCATTAACATCAAGTTGGTAAATAGGTCAACCTACAACAATAGTCAATAAGATATGAATTATAAAAGGTTTCACAATAGGACTAAAGGTCGCATTGTAATCCATGTTAGGTGTTTGATGAAAATCTTTAGCATCCAGCTGAACTTTACAACGAGCAATAGCTATAGCTAGAATAAGACATACGCACTTGATCATGAGTTATGTTAGAGAAAATAGTCAATTGAAGTTGTTGAAAGAAATGTCATTTTATTGGGATTTTGATTGTAAATCATTGCATTAGGGGTCCTCTATTAATTATTGAATCAGAGTTTTTGGACGTGGTGCAAGCCTTGTACCGTCTGGGTATTGATCTCTTTGAAACGACAAACATTTTGGTGGCGATTGGGAAGGAAATGAGGCCTCCAAACGTCGTTTTCTTCCTCAAATGCCACAAAAATTCCAACTTTATTGCTCAGATCTGCTATTTGTTCTCACTTTTAGTTTTGACATTCCATCCTTGTTCATGGAGGAAGAATTACTTTTTGGTGTGTTGTTTAGGAATCGTTTAGGTTAGGTTCCGTCAGATAATTATTTTGTTTTTTTATTTTTGTTTTTGAAAATTAAGCTCATAGACTTCACTTCTATCGTCAAATTTCTTCTTTTGTTATCTACTTTTTATCAATAGTTTAAAAAACCAAGTCAATTTTTTTAGAAATAAAAAAGTAGTTTTCAAAAAAATAGTTTTTGTTTTTTAAATTATTCAACCATTATATTTAAGAAAGACGTAAATCATTGTAAAAAATGTGGATGATATAGACTTAATTTTAAAAAAAAAAAACTAAAAATCAAATTATTACCAAACAGGGTCTTAGTAACCATTTAATTTTAAGTTTTTTATTTTTGAAAATTAAACTTTTATGCAAACCCTTTCCACTTCTAGACTCATTCTTGTGTAATCTATTTTTTTACCAATTATTTCTCAAAAATCAAACCAAATTTTGAAATCTTAAAAAAAAAAAATATATTTTTCAAATTATTTTTGTTTTTAGAATTTGACTAAAAACCAAATGATTTAAATATCCTAATTGGCTTTTCTTTGTAGCTAATGAAGGAGTAGGCGTACTTAACCTTTTATTTGTGTTAGATAATATTTGTCTTTCTAAAATAAATTTTAAAAATAAATAATTAGTAGGATCTGTGAAAAATAAGAATGTAAGAGAAATTATTTATCCAAAATAACAAAATTTAATCATTTAGACTTCTATCAATTTTTATTACTGATAGACACTAATAGACTTTTATCAGTCTCTATTAGTGATAGGCTTCTATTAGTTTCTATCATTAATAGATGTTGATAAAAGTCTATCGATGTCTATCCGTATTTTTTGCTATTTCTGTAAATAGTTTAACATTTTTTCTATCTACGAAAATTTCTCCTTAAAAAAAACTAAAGATTTCGATTATCACTCTCAATTTTGTATTTATATGGTATATTTTTAAAAAACTTATTATTTGATATATCTACCATGATTTGCTTCTAGTTACATTTAAATTTTGTCACAAATAGAACATATGTTAAAAATTTTGAAGGCATAATTTTATATAAAGTATATGTTTGTACAACTTTACTTCATCTATTACCAAAAGTTTATGTGCCTCAATTCACATAAATAGAGACTAGATAGATTTGAAAAATTAAAAAGATAAAAAAAGAATATTTTCTTTTAGAGGAGTATTTTTGTCCCTTTTTTTTTTCCTAAAAACAAGACATGAATGCATATTGTTATATAAAACAACGTTTTTTTTTTCAAGAAAGTAATTATATAATGAATGTCATTTTATTTGAATGATATAAATATTTAATTAAATATAAATATTTTAAGTAGATTTGGTAAATAAGATTCAAATGGTTCTGATCTTATCCTCTCAAAGAAAACAGTTCTTATCTTATATAATATGTATCACGTGAATACCGTTTTAAAGCAAAGTTTTGAAAGAATTAATTATAAAATGGAATATAATTTCAACCAATATTTCTCAAATTTAAAAAAAGGTTTGAAGAAAACAGTTTGATTTTTTATTTTGATTTAAATTCTTTTGTTTTTAAGGGGTGAAATAGAATAACCTATTTAATTTAAAGTGTAATGATCTTATGAATTTATTGTTTTGAGATACATATCTGATGTTTTGATGGTATATTTCAATATATTTTTAATTCATAAAGACTATTTTATTTTAGGTCTGGTTTGATATAACCCTTCGATTTTTTATTTTTTTTAAAAAAATGAAATTTATAAATACCACATATATCGTTTGGTATCTATGTTTCATTATCACATTTTAGAATTGTTTATAAAATCTAAGTTAAGTTCTGAAAACTACGAAAAGTTGATTTTAAAAAAGCTGTTAAAAAATAATCGACTAAAAATTCAATGTCAAACATATGAAGAATGAAAAGCACGATTGAGAAATTAATGAGAAATCAAGCACAATCTTCTAAATAAAAAAAAAAAATTAAAGTCTCATTTGATAACTATTTAGGTCCCGTTTGATAACCATTTTGTTTTTTGTTTTTGTTTTTGAAAATTAAGTTTATATCATTTATATTTCTTATCATGATTTGTAATTTCTTAAGTACAATGGTTCAATTCTTAACCAAATTTGAAAAACAAAAACAACTTTTTGAAAGTCACTTTTTTGAGTTCTCAAAATTTGGCTTGATTTTTTAAACCATTGTTGAAAAGTAGATAACAAAAGAAGAAATTTGAAAGTGGAAATATTGTTCATAGGCTTAATTTTAAAAAACAAAAACAAAAAATAAAATGGTTATCAAATGAGATCTTGGTTTTTTGTTTCTAGTTTTTGAAAATTAAGCTTACAAACACTCATTCCACCTCTAAGTTTCTTGTTTTGTTATTTGTTTTCTACCCATATTTTTAAAAATCGAACCAAAATAAAACTAAAAAAAAATAGTTTTTAAAAACTTGATTTTATTTTTATATTTTGGTTAAGAATTCAACTCTTGTAAATAAAAAAGATGCAAAACATGGTTAAAAAAAAGACTATAAACTTAATTTTCAAAATCTAAAAATAGAAAACGAAATGATTACCAAGTGGGATTTAAATAAATTTAAAATGAGACATGAAAATATCGATCAAAATTGAAAAAGTAATATTTTCTAAGGTATTAAATTTAGATTTCAAAACTTGGATGTCATCCGTGAGACCTTTCAAGTACAAATGGCATGAAGTTGATTTTTGGGACTTACAAAGATAGAACCTCCAACCTGAAAATTAAATGCATGTCATTTAGACTGAACTAAACTCATTTTAGTAGGATGGATGTTATAGAAAAAAAAAATTAATATTATTTTAGTACTTATTACTTTCATTACGTAATTAGATAATATATTAATTTGTTTTATAGAGTCCCATGTTATTCTTAAATGCTACTAGCAAGAAAAACAATGAATGGTGTGGTAGCATGGACAATAATTTTCATTATATATTGATGGTTTGATTGTGTGGTTAGTTGGTGGAAGGGAGTTTTCATTTTTTTTTTTTCAATGGAGAGAAAATGTTTTTTTTTTTTTAAAGATAAAAGAAGAATATATGATAACCACCATTCATTTGAGAGGAAAGAATTTCAATAATAAAATCATAAGGCCACTGAGATAATAAATGTCAAAGTGAGTTTGATTCAATGGTATTGATATGTGTTTCATGCTTAAAGATGAGAGGTCAATCTCCCACTCTCGTAATTATTGTACTGAAAAAATAGAAAAAAACTAAAACTATAAAAAAAAAATATTTAGAGATGTGTTAGTTTCTTTTTTAAGTGAGAGTGAAAAGCTAATCTTTTATCTTAAACAAAAAAGTAGATGTTTTAAAACGTCTTGTTCTTTTCTTTTTTAAAACCATAATGGTTTAATTGTTGAACTATACTCAATTTAATAAACTGTTTATCACTTTTTTTTTTTGTTCAATTTGATTACTTGGGTCAAGAGTTTGTAAAAATCCCCGTAGGGTCGGTCAAACCGGGGATTATAACCGGGTCCCTGGTTAGGGATGGGGAGGGTATCCCCACCCTGTCCCCGATCTCGACCCGACCTCAATTCATTTATATATATACTAATTTTACAAATATTTATATAATTATATATAATTATATACATTAAAAAGAAAAAATTGAAGATGGGTCTCACGGGATCGGGGATGGGGAATCCCTCACCCCACCATGTTGTCAAACCTACTTGAGTCTTGGATGTTAGGTTAGATGTCTTTGTGGTTGTTTAATTGTGTGGAGGGAAGAGAGGCTACATATATATATATATAATGAGAGAATATATGTATTTATTATCATCACATTACAAATTAATGAGAGAATGTCTGTTTTTCTTTTTGGGAAAGAAAAATCTCATATTGATGTCTTGCATTCAATTGCCATACTTTTTGACAGAATATTTGAACCAAATATTGATAAAAACATCAGATTATGGCCTTTTTATTAAAATTATTTCTATTTATAAAGTGCTTTAACGATGCAGATCCAAATTATGCATTCATAAAAAAAAAAGTCGAAAAATCAAACATAGTTTAATTAGTTAAGTCGTTGACAAACTTTAGAATGATCGAATATTTAAATCTTCACACTACCTATCTATTTATTTTGTTCTCTAAATAAAAACCTCATACCGTCGTTCAACAAATATGAAATATTCATTTTTTTTAACGTTAAAAAATGTTAAAATTTGTTTTCAATAAATTACTATTTTTAAAATAAGTCTCTCAAAGGAAAACTAATTTATCTATAATATTCATTATTTCTTGAAAACATAATATAATGTGGCTGTATGTACCAAAGATAATTTTTTCTTGTGGTCAATTTTAACATAATTTAGTAGATAAATATATAAGTAAGTTAACATTTTTTCATTGTTAAAAGACAAATCAACAAGCCAAGTAGTCAACATTACACAAGTCAAATTTTGATGACATGTTATCTATTTGCAACTACTCTAATAAATATCTCCCTTCAATTATTTGCTCATATGACTTTGGAAGAAAAATGGAAAAAAATGAGTGGTTCACCAAAACCTACAAGAATTTCCTTCATTATTGATCTTGTTATTCATCTCTTCTCACCTCATTTTACTTTTCTCATTTTTCATGTCATATTTTCATTTCTTTTTTTAATTTTTCACTCATTTATGTGATGAAATCAAGTGATGAGAAATTATTCACCCCACATATTTTTCTCTTTTTTTTTTTTTTTTTCTTTTTTTAATTTGAAGTCTCTTTCTTGTTATTAAGACAATTTTTTCCAATTTTCTAATCTTCTTGATTGTTGGTCTTGAAAAGGAAACCTATTTTATTTATATTTTTTCTAGTTAAACCAAATAAGAATAGTAAAAGTAGCTAAGAGTCAAGGTTTTGTAGGCAATCTAAATGATTTTTTCTTTTTAATGTTTTCAGTTCTATTAAATTGAAGCAAATATGACCGTTAATCTAAATTTTGTTTTTAAAACTATTTTTGAGTGTAATCCAAATAGTTTAATTATAAAAATAATTTTTTTTATATTTTCAATATATACATATTTTAAATAATATGAATATGTTCATAAATATATTTCATATTATAAATTCAATTATTTTTATTAAATTAAAATAAGTATTGGATAAGGTATCAAAATAATAATAAAAGGGAAATGCACCATAAATATATTTTTTTTTCTTTTTTTCTTTTTTTTTTTTGGGTAAAAAACATGACAACGAGTGGACCCAATTTTCAAAAAGAGTAAAAATTTCAAATATATACCTAAAAACACTTTTGCCAATTTTTCTTAACAAATTTACTATCTTTAACATTAAGGGGACGTTTGGAGCAAGGAATTGGTTATTATAATTTTCAATTATTATAATTGGGTTATAATAGTTTGTGTTTGGGTTGTAGATTATTTTAATTTGGACTATAATAGTTTGTGTTTGAGGTATAAACTATTTTAGTTTGAAGAATAAATAGTAAACACTGTAACAAAGAATAAAAAGAATTATGAATGTAAAATAGTAAAAACTATAGCAAATAGAAGTTTTGAAATAATGTTGATTGTAGCTAATTGGAGAATACAAAATAGTATTTACTGTAGCAAAAGATGATTATTATAATCTTAACGTAGTCCTTGCTTCAAACGCACCCTAAGTGTGAAAATTTAAACTTCAACGGAGAAAATGATGCACCTATAAATCTTAGAATAAGCCAAACCAAGCGTAACTTAATTGACATATGAGTATATGGTTTTGTAGTTCAAGTCGCTCTATTCTCAGTTGTACTAACAAATAATAAAAATACTCAATCATATATATATATATATATTCTAAGCATAAAATGATTTATTTATTTATTTATTTATTTATTTAATAGAAAATGAGGTTCTAGCCACCTAAACAAGTTAGTTGATAATGGTTTGGAATTCTACAAGAGTTCATAGAAAGTTAGTTGATAAGAAAAATAAAATGTTTTTGTATTAATTTTTATTCTAAATTTTTAATTTCATCAAATTATATAGTAAATACCACGAGTTAATGGGGGAAATGGTTCAAAATAAAATAAGCCAACTAATAAAATAGGGGGGAAATGCCTATTTTAACAAATTTGACCAACTAATAATGTTTGATAGATTGCATTCCAATTATCGATAAATATTGTTAATCTTCAACTAAAAAAAGTTGCAGTTTTTATTTTATAATAAATACTTCTCTGTATTATAAATATGTTAAGTTAGGTATAATGTAGATGTCCATTATTAATGTTAATTAGTCATTTGTCACTTATTCATTATCCCATGTGTCATTCATGTATTTCAAGATTACACACTATTGAGGCTCATTTGATAACGATATCATTTCTTGTTTCTTATGCTTGATAACTATTCCTATTTCTTATTTCCTATTTCTTGAAAAAAAAAAAAAAAAGAACAGAAAACTGTTGGATAACTATTTCTTGTTTCTCGTTTCTTGTATTTTCCCCCCTTACATTTTTCATATTTTATAGTTTAAATATAATCTAACTATATAAAATAAAAAGATATATAGCATGCATTAAAATATAAAAAATAATTATCAAATATTTAAATTATTGAATACACATAAATCCCGATGTAAAATTAATATCGACAATACAATTGTTTCTATCATTCACATGTTGCTCAAATTTGATTTACAATATCATTTCTTACTCAAGTCATTTGTTTTAAATATTAAATGATGTTGACTCAAATATATCTTAATTATATTATTATGTAAATGTCGTGATTGTAAAAATATTAAAATGAACCTAAATGAATATCTTAGTAAACAAGATTTATATTATTGTAAAATTATAATTGGTTTTGGTATGTAAGAAAAATTAAAATATATATACAAAAATCATATTGTAAATTTTAAAATTCAAAATTCAAAAAATATTTATAAATGACAAAATTATTGAAAATATTTACAAATAATAGTAAAATATCACAGTGTATGTGCGATAGATCGTGATAAACAGTGAAATTTTGTTATATTTGTAAATATTTTGGTTTGTTTTCATGTATCTGAAAACAACCCTATTGAAAATTTGAAATTTGAAAATAAAAACAATATATAAATCTAAATATTTGAAATTTTAAAATTCAAAATTAAATTTACATATTTATAAATATTTTGGTTTATTTTTGTATATTTGAAAACAATCTTATTGAAAATTTGAAATTTGAAAATCAAAATAATATATAAATCTAAATATTTGAAAATTCAAAATTCAAAATTAAATTTGCTATATTTATATATATTTTGGTTTATTTTCCTATATTTGAAAATAACTTTACCGAATATTTGAAATTTGAAAATCAAAACAATATATAAATCTAAATATTTGAAAATTCAAAATTCAAAATTAGATTACCATATAAAAATAAAAAATAATAAAAAAATAAATATAAATAAAATAAAGAAATAATTATAAAAGAAATATAAAAAAATATAGAGAAAAATAAATATAAAATAAAGAAAGAAAAATAATAATAAAAAATATATAGAGAAAAATGAAATATAAAAGGAAATAGCCAAGTTCTCACTTTGACACATATTAGTAACAACTTTAAATAAATTAGAAATAGACTAGGAGAAACTACTTTTTGTAGTTCCTAATTTTTGCCCCATTTTTAGGAGCATTTCTCAAATGTTAGAAAAAAAAATATAAATAGTTACCAAATAGGTCAGTTTCTTAAAAATAAGAAACAGAAACAAGAAAAAGAAACGGAAACTTTATCAAATAGGCCTTTAATGTTCACGTATTCCACCTCCTACTTGTCAAATTGCCTATAAATAAGTGACATTTAGTGGGTTTTGAAAGACATACACATATTGGTGAATAATAAAAAAAGATTGGAGAAAGTAGAAAAATCCATTCTTTGTTATTTTATTTATTTATTTATATATTATATTATGTTTATTTTATATATTTATTTATTTCATTATATTATTATATTATATTATAATTTTCCCGTATCTGTGTTCTCGTTGTGTGCTGTTGAGCTCCGCAAATTCACAATATATTATCAGCACGAGCTCCTGTCGTTTTCCTCGCTAAAGGTAGGTCCTAAAAGTATGTATGTTTTTTCCTCCTCGTTATAGTTAACCAATTTAATGTTATTTTGTATATTTAATATCTATTAAATTTCTAATATAAATACAATATTTTATGATAGTATTGTCATGATAAATCTCGTAAAATTAGAATTTGTCGCCCTTGATATTAACGGTAGTAAACATTTGTCATGGATATATGATGCCGAAATCGACCTGGATGCTATGAATCTTGGAGAGACTATTAAAGAAGTAAATATGATATCCAGTCAGAATAAAGAAAAAAATTATGATTTTCCTTTCTCATCATCTCCACGAGAGGTTGAAAATAGAGTATCTTAGAATAAAAGATTTCCATATCTTGTGGAAAAATTTGAAAGAGATGTAAGATCATAAAAAAACAGATATTCTTCCTAAAGTTTGTTATGGGCGGATGCACTTGAGGCTACAAAATTTCAAATCAGTAAGCGATTACAACTCCGCATTATTTAAAATAAGTTCGAAACTGTTATTATGCAGAGAGAAAATTACTGAAGCTGATATGTTAGAAAAAACATTTTCTACATTTCATGTCTTGAATATGCTCATGCAGCAGCAATAACAAGAGAAAGGTTTTAAACAATATTCTGAACTAATTTCATATCTTCTCGTGGCAGAACAAAATAACAAGTTATTAATGAAAAATCATGATTCTCGACTGGGACGACACCATTCCCTGAAGTGAATGTTGTGTATTTTAATAATAATCGTGGTCGAGTTTGTGACCGTGGCAGAGGAAGAAATAATTATAATTTTCGTGATGGTCGTTCTAATCATTCAAATTTCAAAAGAACCACACAAAATGATTATCACAAAAGAAAAGCTCCATAAGATAAGAGTTTAGAAAATGTTGAAAATAAATGCTTCCTATGTGGAATGACTAGACATTAGTCATATACCTCGTTAAAGCACATAGTTGATCTCTATTAAGCATCCCAGAAGGAAAAAAAGAAAAATGTTGAAGCAAATTTTGCATACCAGGATAATGACATATTTGACCCATCTCATGTGACAAATTTGGATGTGACGGACTTCTTTGAATCTCCTGAAGAGAAAATCGGCAGAATTGATGGAACATTAAGTGTTTTCTTAGATTTTGAAAATATCTAAACTTATTTTTTTTTTATTTTGTTCATCTCCATGTTTTTTGTCCTCTTGGTAAATGTTAACCTTTGTATATTCCAAATATTGTTTTTCTTATTAAAATTATTTTTTTAATGAAGAAACTTGGATTATTTTCATATGTTGGGTGACTAAAAAATGAGTAAATAAGATCTATCTCTGGCAAATAGTATAACTACACATAAAATACTTATGAGTAGAAAATATTTTTCAAAACTGACAATGCTGGAGGCAAAAGTTAGTACAATATCAGCTTCTACAAACCTAATTGAAGGGTTTGGAAAAACAAATATTATTTTTCCTAGGAACAAAATTTACAATTAGCAATGCAGTGTTCTCTAGTCAATAAAAAATAAATCTACTTAGTTTTAATGATATAAGTTGCAATGGTTACCACATCGAGACTGATAGAAAGAATAATATGGAGTATCGTTATATCATATCTACTATCTCATATGAAAAACGTATACTAGATGGATAATATTATACTCATATACGAGTAATTGAAACATATGCAACAATGAACCTGAAGTTCATGAATCCAGACATATTTACAATTTGGCATGACAGATTAGGTCATCCAGGGTCTATAATGATGAGAATAATTATTGAGAATTCAAATGGACATTTATTGAACAGCCAAAAGATTCTTCAATCTAATGAATTATCATGTGATGCTTGCTCTCAAGGTAAATTAATCATTAGACCATCACCAAATAAAGTGGGGACTGAATCACATGCATTTTTAGAGCGAATTCATGGTGATATAGACCTATTAACCCACCAAGTAGACTATTTAGATATTTTATGGTATTAATAGATGCATCCAACAGATAGTCACAGGTGTGCTTATTTTCAAGTCGAAATATTGCATTTGCAAGATTACTTACTCAAATAATTAAGTTAAAAATACAATTTCTTTATTGTACAATTAAAACCATTCATCTTGATAATATTGGTAAATTTACATCCCAAGCTTTTGATAATTATTGTATGTCAATTGGGATAAGTGTTAAGCTCATATTCATAAACAAAATGGTTAAGTAGAATCATTCATAAAACGTTTGTAGTTAATTGCTAGATCATTGCTTATGAAAGCTAAGCTTTCTACATCTATATGGGGACATGTTATTTTGCATGCAACATCACTTGTATGCATTAAACCAATATCTTATCATATGTACTCGCCATTATAATTAGCTCATGGCCATGAGCTAAATATTTCCTATCTGGGAATTTTTGGATGTGCAGTATATGTTCCGATTGCTCCACTACGTACTAAGATGGGTCCTTGAAAGAGGTTAGAAATATATATTGGATATGATTCTCCATCAATTATCAAATACCTTGAACCTTTATTGGGTGATGTATTTACTGCACGATTTTTTAATTATTGTTTTAATGAGACAAATTTTTCAACATTAGGAGGAGGAATTAAGAAGCTAAGAAAAGAAATTACATGGAATGCATCATTATTGTCTCATTTAGATCCTCGTATATATCAATGTGAACTTAAAGTTCAGAAGATAATTCATTTGCAAAATATAGCAAAGAAAGTAACTAAGTCACATATACCAGCTGCAAATGTTCCATAAAAAATTGATATCCCAACACAACAAGTTATCACTAATGAGTCTAGAACACGTCAAAAGCGTAGTAGACCGGTAGGTTCCAAAGATAAAAATCCTCGAAAAGGAAAAATAATTAATAGTCAAGAAGACTTGGTTGAGGATGTAAATACTCATGAAGAAATTTATAACATGACTAATGAGGAAGGTGGAATACATAAAGATAATAATGAGATTTCAATAAACTATGTCATGATAGGAAGAAGATGGAACCGAACTCATGTAGTTATTGACAAGATTTTTGCAACCAACTAATGAGGAAGGTGGAATACATAAAGATAACTTGATATTATATCTGAAAATGAGGATTCTAAACCAAAATCTATTGAAGAATGTCGACATAGAAAAGATTTGCTTCAGTGGAAAGAAGCAATCAAGACAAAATTAAACTTACTTTCAAAATGTCGGGTTTTTAAATTAGTAGTCTAAATACCAGAAGATGTCAAATCAGTGGGATACAAATGGGTATTTGTGAGGAAAAGAAATGAAAATAATGAGGATCATACAAACAAGACTAGTTGCACAAGATTTTTCACAAAAACTTGGTATTGATTATGAGGAGACATATTCTCCTGTGGTAGATGCAATTACACTAGGATATTTAATTGGTTTAACTGTGTATGAAAGTCTGGATATGCTTCTTATAGATGTAGTCACAACACATTTATATGGATCTCTTGATAATGATATTTATATGAGAACCCAAAATAATTTAAGGTACTTGAAACATATAAATCAAATTCTTGGGAATTTTATTCAATAAAGTTACAGAAATCGCTATACAATCATTTGAGTAGATATTTGTTGAAAGAAGGATATCAAAACAATCCAATATGTCCGTATGTTAGATTTGCTAATATAACTGTATATGTTGATGACTTAAATATAATTGGGACTTCTGAAGAGCTTTACAAGGTAATAGAATATCTTAAGAAAGAATTTGAGATGAAAGATCTTGGAAAATTTTTTTTTTGTCTTGGCTTGTAAATTGAGCATTTAGCAGTTGGGATATTTGTTCATCAATCAACTTTTATAGCAAAAGTTTTGAAAAGATTTTATATGGACAAAACACATATATTGAACATTCCGGAAGTTTGTCTCCTAGACGTTAAGAAAGATATATTTTGACCTCGGGATGACAATAAAGAACTTCTTAGTCCTAAAGTACTATATCATAGTGCAATTGATGCACTTATGTATCTTGCTAATAATACAAGACTATATATTGCATTTTCAGTAAATTTGTTAGCAAGATATAGTTTTTCTCCAACAAAAATATATTGGAACGAAATTAAGCATATACTCTACTATCTCTGAGAAACGATCGACATGAGTTTGTTTTATTCAAATAAATCAAATTTTGATTTAATTGGTTATGCAGATTCTCAATATTTATTTGATCTGCACAAAACTAGATCACAAACAGGTTATCTGTTAATATGTAGAGGAACTACTATATCACAACGATTGGTGAAATAGACTATAATAGCCACTTCCTTCTATCAGGCTGAAATTCTTGCAATTCATGAGGCTATTCGAGAATGTGTATGGCTAAGATCAATAACTCAACATATTCATGAAACATGTGATTAGTCTTCTAGTAAAAATCTTCCAAAGATATTATATGAAGACAACACAACATGCATATCCCAAATCAAAGGAGGATATACTAAAGGAGATAGAACAAAACATATTTCACTGAAGCTTTTCTACACTCATGATCTTGTAGAAAATGGTGATATCACTGTAAAGCAAATTTGCTCGGAAGATAACCTGACAAACTTATTTACAAATGCATTACCTACCACAACCTTTGAAAAACTGGTGCAGAACATTGGGATGCGACGACTCAGAGATCTCAAATGATATTTCCATGAGGAGGAGTAAATACACTTTTTAAGAGTATTAGATTATATGAAATATGTATTCTTTTTCCTTCACTAGGATTCTTTTCCTTGTGGGTTTTTTTTTTCTAATAAGGCTTTAATGAGGCATATTTCATATATAATGGGCATCTAAGGGGGAGTATTATAAATATATTAAATTAGGTGTAATGTAGATGCTCATTATTAGTGTTCATTGACCATGTGTCACTTATCCATAACCCATGTGTTTTCCATGTGTCTCAAGATTACACACTATTGGTGTCTATGTAATCCACCTCCTACTTGCCAAATTGTCGATGAATAGTGACATTTTGTGGGTTTTGAAAGACAAACACATATTGGTGATCAATCCAAAAAGATTGAAGAAAGTGGATAAATCTATTCGTTGTTATTTTATTCTCTATATATTTATATATTATATTATATTTTCTCCATATCTGTGTTCTCGTTGTGCTCCTCAAATTCACAAGACATTTGTTTTAAAATTTCAGTATTATCTACTTTTAATGAATTATGAAATATAATTATGGTACAAAGTTGAAAAGATTTAAAAGAAAACACAGCCCATTCAAAAAAGAAAAAAGAAAAAGGAAAACACATGGTTAAGTTTCTATTAAATTTTATGACTTTTGATGGTTATAATTATAAATTTGTTCATTAATTAAACCCAAAAATTGTTGCAAGATTTGATATTATTAAAATTAGTGAGTTCGTGGAGAATATACATTACTTTTTATTTTGAAAAAGTAGGTGTATTGATGCATGATTTTGGACAGATGAAAAGATAATGTGGGCACCTTGCTATGAGCCTGGGGCTATTGTCCTTGCGCTCGGGTCAAGCTCGCATTGAACAGGTAGACCCTTGTTATGAACAGGTAGCCCTTCCAAGCTCGCATTCAAATCAGTATTCTCTAGTCGGTAGCCCGTCAAAGATAAGCCATATAGGAAGTCATCGTTGCACCTTTAAATCGAATAAAAATTGCAATATTTAAATTAAGCTTAAGGTTGGTCAATTTAATTAAACTAAAAGTGTGTAATAAAAATTGATACAGTATAATATAATAAGGTTGTGGATAAAAATAAAAATTTCTCAATGAAAAAACAGACCAAAATGCAATGTATTTTTTGCTCAAATATTTTATATATAAAATATATAGCCAATCAATACGTCGATACCAACTACCAACTAAATACCAATTGCCTCAACTCTTTAAAATATTATTTCCGAAAATAATAATAATAAATAGTTTCAACTCCGATATTCCGAATTAATTATTGGCAATCTGAAATGGGATAAGTTATTTAATAGGGTTGCACCATATGTCTCTCCAGTTTTAAATACACGAAAGAGATTTTTTATTATTTTTTTTAAAAAAACTAATATTATTATTTAGAAAAGAAGGAATTTATTACGCCACTTGCGCCAAAAGAGAGTCATTTACATACAGATTCAATACCCCAACCAAGGAAAGAAACATTCCAACTTTGACCAAACATCCTAGCTGTAACGATCCAACTCTCCATGCATATTGTATGGATGTTACTTCATGTATGCGTATTATGAGATATAAGACTTTGCTAAGTTAAAATAAGAGAAACAAACCATTTTTATTAAGTGAAGCGCCAAAAGAATAAGAAACATAAAATTCACTGTTCAGGGTATCCCTGAATCTAATTTAGAATAAATTAAGTAAATAAATAAATTAACAAATGAATAAATGAATTAACCAAGAGTTTCAAACGCTGGACTTCTAAACCAAATCATGTCAATTTTTCTTTTTTTAAAAAAATAAGTACGGAAGTGATGTCAAGTCCCAATGGCTGGGTCATAGATTCTTTCCCTTACCTAAAATATATGGAGAGAAAAGAGTGAGTATAAAAATACCCGGCAAGTGACCCACTACTGGGCCCACTAGGTGAATTGTTAGTCTTCCTATCAAGACTCAAGTATACATTACGCATCATAAGTAGAAGCAGAAGTGGCGAACTCGAGAGCATACTTTCATAAGTAGTGATCCCGGAGGGTCACAATCATAAGCATAAGTGTTGATCCTATAGGAACACCAACACATAAACATAAGATGTGAACTTAAAGGCTCAGAAACATACGATGTACACTGCCTGATAAAAATACCAACTGACACCATCCATCCAATCGCGCAACATACAACATTCAGATTTCAAACCAACAATAAACATGTTATCCTAAACTTAGTAACATGACCATAGGTTTTCATATCACTATCAACAATTCATCCATAAGTCAAAATCATAGCAAATTATTCCATTAAAAAAAAAAAAACATGCATTCAACTTAGTCATAAGCATAACATTAACTTGAAGTTTGAAGGCGAATTGGTAGTAAATCACTTACCTCAAGTTTTATGCCCAAATAAGAAGCGAAGTAATCTTTCGCTTAGGCTAGCTTGGATTTTGAATTTAAATTCCTATAAAAAACCATTGAAATAAATTCCCAATTATGACAAAATCCTAAAACTTACAACCATTCATAAGACCCTCAGACTACAACACTTACCCAACACAAGGTTTAGTCCAAAGTCAATTCTAACCTTAAATTAAGGTGCCAAATCAAAAAGTGTCAAGAATCGTCAAGATTAACCTCCTAAGCCATTATGCAACCAAAAACTAAAGTCAAATCTTATGGGTATTCAAGACTATATGAACCTACATCTAAATCCACAACACCTTACCCACAAAATATGCCAAAATCATCCAAAACCACCGTTGAAGTTGTTGCGCAGTGTCACTCAACACCTCGAAACTTCAATCTAAGCTTCAAAATATCATGGGTGTGACTTAAATTAGACCAATACTCAATGGTCATTCAAAACCCATTCAAGAAAATCAGATCAAAACCTTAAATCTTACACAAAATTCAAAGTTTCGACATAATAGAATCAGACAAAGATCGATGGCGACGAGGCGCAGCAACGAGTCATGGTGAAAACGAGTAGCATCGAACAAAATTGGTGGCTATACGGACGTTGGCTCGAGCAATGGCGACTTCCTGGATATGTTGGATTTCGATGTTATATTAGACATGGATTGGTTGGCTACCAACCATGCCATCATAGATTGTTTTAGTAAAGAAGTTATTTTTAGCCCCTCTACGGAAGCTAGTTTTAAGTTCAGAGGAGCCAAGACTGAGGCTTTGCGTAGGTAGTCTCAGCTTTAAAAGTTATGAAGATGGTTAGCCAGGATGCTTGGGGCCTTTTTGTGGATGTAGTTGATGGCTTTTTGGCCCTTAATCACAAATTAATTAATTTTAATAAATTAATTAATCAATGTTTTGATGATAACAAACTCAATTTTTAATTATTGAAAATTTTAGTATTTTAATATATCTATAGCGTAGTGCTCGGAACAATGATTCCAACACCTCTTGAATCATCAAATTGGAGCTAAAACGAAGACGATACGACCGAAACAAGTCTATAGAGAAAATACCGTGGTGGATGACGTGACATAACCAGATCATTTGCATGTAGACATGTATGCTTGAATGGTGGATCATTAAGAGATTAACATATGATGGACTTTTGATTTTTCGATTGATTTAAAAAATGAAATTTAAAAGAAATTTAAAAGGAAAATAAATTTAATATTATTTTATATTTGTGTCGAACGGCTAGTTTTTTTACACATGGTATATTTTTTTTATTGACTTTTAAAAGAATGAATTTAAAAACAAAATGAATTAAAAGGAAAATGAATATAATATTATTTTATG
Source organism: Benincasa hispida (assembly GCF_027475165.1). Lineage (NCBI taxonomy): Eukaryota > Viridiplantae > Streptophyta > Magnoliopsida > Cucurbitales > Cucurbitaceae > Benincasa > Benincasa hispida. The sequence continues at coordinate 11,239,070 of NC_143486.1, forward strand.
TTTGTGTCTAACGGCTAGTTTTTGACACATGGTATGTTTTTTATTTTTTGGATTAATTTTAAAAAGAAAATGAATTTCAAAAGAAAATGAATTTAATATTATATTTTGTTTGTATCTAACGACTAGTTTAGTTTAAAATCTTCACCATTGATTTTTCTTTCCAAAAATCCAATGGTCTAAATTAATTGTGGTTTCTAAAAATTTTTCCATCTCTATATAAACCATCTTCCTCTCCAAATTTTGTACTAACAAATTTTACATTTCATAGTCCTCCAAAACTCAAAAGTTTCCATTGTTGCTCTCTCTAAGCTCTCAATTTTTTTTCTTTTCATCTTATTCTTGAGAAGGTGTTATTGTATTGTGAGAATAAATTTGTTGAGTGGTTAAACTTGTAAATCCACTCTAGTGAGAGTGGTATTGTGTTCTTAAAAAATTCCAACATTTGTAACGGTTTGATCCTAAACCGTGGAAAGGATCGAGTTGCTCTTGAACCCGTAAAAGGAGCGGTGGTGTAATAGTTGGGCTCTAATCCACGGAAAGAGTCGGAAAAATTTTATTCATATTCCCAAGGCGCTTAGGGGGTGGAGTATGTCGAGTATGACCGAACCATTATAAAAATTATGGTGTCTTCTTCTCTAATTCTTTCTTTTTTATTTTTGCAATTAATTTAAGCAATTTATTGTATGCTTTAGTTTGTTCTAATTTATTTGCTAAAATTTGATAGAATTAAATTATCACACTTTTTGTCATCTTATTTGTTGCATAAATTGAATTTTTCTTATTAATTAGTTTAATTGGGTTAATTTAGAAAAAGGTTTAATTAAAACCTATTCACCTCCCCTTCACCCCTCCCCCCCCCCCCCCCCCTAGGGTTGCCATATTGATCCAACAGTTGATACTAGAGACCTCAAGGTCTCCTTGTCATCCGAGCCAATCGTAAGGGAGTATCTAGAAGTTTTTCTAGAAGATCTTCCTAATCTGCCATCGTACAGAGAGATAGACTTCACTATTGAGTTAGAACTAGGCACCACTCCTATCTCTAAAGCTTCGTATAGAATGGCTCCAGCAAAACTGAAAGAGCTTAAGACCCAGTTTCAAGACTTGCTTGACAAGGGTTTCATACGTCCAAGTATGTCACCATTATTGGGGTTGATGCCCTAAAGTTTCGTGTCTTGTAGTTTGTAAATAGTTTGCACGAACGCTTGTGTTGTATAATATATGATATTTACTTCACATCTTGTTTTTTGTTTCAGTTTCTTGTTTTATTTCCTTTACCTCAAACCAATAAACATAAAATCCTTGGTTATCTGTATGTGACTCAAGCATGTATGTAGTGACATACAAGTGGATCATGTCTTGAGTGATAATCAAAATGGTATATAGTATATGGATATAGAAGGGAAACCTTATCCTGGTAACTCTACGGATGTGGCCAGCTTTGTATAATGGTCACAAGTGTTATGACTTATCACAGATGATCTGATCCTGATCATTCATATTGGGAACATGCGAGCGGGGGCATCCTATACAAAGAGTTTGTATAAGACCTGACCACGAAGTGTTAACGTCTCGTTATATAATACCATTCATGAACGAGACTTCACTTCACTAGGATGATCATAGGTAACATGGCCTCAATCCTGAGTGAGTTGGGAACACCGGTCATTGAGGGTGGTCCTTTGATCTGTATTGGTGCGATTGGTCAAGTCGCCGATTCAAACCTACCATTTTGGGATTCGTCTAATTTGGGAGCTGGGAACTCAGCTACATAAGATAGAATTCACTCATTCCCCGAGGCAGGGGTAAGTAGATAGATTGCTCCCCTAAAGGTTAATTCCAGGGTTTGAACGATGTGGCGCCACACACCTTCTCTTGGCCCGAAAGGTGTTAACATATAGTTGGACTATGTTGTATTGGTCTTAGAGAAATCAGTGATACTTAAGGAGTGAGATATAACTATAGGGGCAAAACGGTAATTTTGTCCAACTGTACTTACGAGCATCTGTGAAGGGTCATCGTACTCATAATTGGTTGTATCCGATGGACACATAAATATATCTGTGGTAAGAAGAGTTCAGTTGTTGGTCTTTAGTAGAATGCCTGACAGTTAACGGATGGTGGATCTCGTGGCTAAAGAGTTTAATCAGCTATTCACAGACCATTAGAGCTTCGAGCCACAGGTCCATTAGGTCCCTTGGGTAGCTTGGATAAAGTCAAGAATTAGTGTTTGGGTTAATTTGAAATGTTCAAATTGACAAGAGAAAGTTCGATTATATATGATATAATTGGACTGGTTAATTATATATGATATAATTGGTTAAATGTATAAGATACATTATTTTGGAGGAAATTAGATATAAATATGATTTATATCAAGTAAAGGAGAAAATACTATAGTAGATATGTGATATCAAACTATAGGGTAAAAATATAATATGATTATATTTATTATTAATTCATTGGTCAATTATATGATAATTAAGCCAATTTTTCACGTTTAGACGTATGTTAGTAGGCTATCATCGGTTATTGTAACCGATGAATTAAAATGAAATTTATTTCATTTTTGAATCGTTCGTAGATTGTCTGAAAAGAGATAGAGGGGCGCCTTGGTGAAATCATAAACGATCGCTTAAGTAAATCGAGAGCCTATACGATAGTCGCTCTGTGCGTAAACAATCGTCCATCTCGCACCTAAACGATCGTACACTACTTCCTACACGATCGGATAGCTTCCCTAAACGATTGTATTGTATGCCGAGTTTGCTACATGATCGTATACCATTTTCTAAACGATCATTTAGTAAAACCTACACGATCGTGTAGTTTCTCTAAACGATTAGCATCTTGCTATACGATAGTGTCTTTTTCCCTCCCACTTGCTTATCGCCTACGCTATCTGTTCTTCCTCCTTCCTCTACCAAATTCACCAAAGACCATGCTTTGGGTTCTCACTCCGAGAATACCTGGGGCTCTTTTCTGGTGTTGTCGTCCCCATGACGTTCGTATTCGTGCGGTTGTTTGTGCTGCTATAGTCAACGCTTATGCTGGTCGTTGGTTGATCGGGTAGAGGTTTTCGCTGCATTGAGTTCCAAATGTTTGAAGACCGTCTTCAACTGGTATGGCAACTCTCTCCCTTGTAATTTCTTATTCAAAGCATGCCGTTAATTAATATTTGTTCGCATGATTGTGCTTATGAATTTATATTGTGTATTTCGGTCATGGTGAGATCGGAGCGATCTGAACGTGCTCTAGGAACTCTTTTGTTAGAGATCCTTCAACCATGGGGTGCACACTTGTTGTTTGTGAAGAAAAATGATGGTTCATTACGCCTATGAATAGACTATAGAGAGTTGAACAAGGTAACCATCAAGAACAAGTATCCCATCCCCAAAATTGATGACTTGTTTGATCAGTTATAGGGAGCTACAATTTTCTCCAACATTGACCTTCGGTCAGGTTTTCACCAACTAAGGATAAAAGATAGCGATATGCCTAAGCATGCATTTCGTTCTAAATATGGACATTACAAGTTCATTGTAATGTTGTTTGGTTTGACCAATGCTCTAGGATTTCCTAATGGACAAAGTGTTCAAGGATTTCCTTGATACCTTTGTGATAGTTTTCATTGACGATATTTTGGTTTATTCCAAGACAGGGGTAAAGCATGAGAAGCATCTTCAAAATGTTTTAGAAATTCTGAGGGAGATTAAGTTGTATGTTAAGTTCTCTAAGTGTGAATTTTGGACCAAACAATGGTGACTAATAATTGTAGGAACACGACTTGTTCTAGTGTAATTATTGGTTGAGATAGTCTCAATTCAGTGAACGGGTAACTAATCACCCTACAGTGGCTTTTATCCTGCACTATTGAAGCATCATTGCAAAATAGATGTCCCATGCTCACTGCCCATGAGATAATGGAGTCCCTGAGGGGAATCTTCTTGTACTGGGCTTGTTTGTGCCCTAGTTTATTGTTTTGTGTACTTGTAATTTGATTATCTTTTACACCCCACTAGCTTTACAACAAGTGAAAGATTGTTGGGATTGATGCTCTCAATCTCGTAGGGTTCTGTAGTTTGTAAACCGTGTATGAACAAACATTTCTGTGATTAATAATATTTGATATTTTATTCACTCTGTCTATGAAATCTATGATATTTTAGTTGCATTAACTACTAACCAATAAACTAATATCCATGGTTATCATTGTAACTTAAACATGTATGTGGAGACATACAGGTGGATCGTGTTTAAGTGATAACATAAATGGTCTGTAGTATATAGATAAGGTTGGGTATCTTATCCTAGTGACACTATGAGTATAGCCCGTTTTATAGGTGTTACAAATGTTGTGAAGTGCTACAAATGATTTTATCCTGATCATTCATCTATTAGACATGTGAGTGGGGATATTCTATACAAAGGAGTTTGTATAAGAATGGACCACAAAATGTTTAGTCTCGTTATATAACGCCGTTCATAATTGAGATGTTTATTTCACTAGGATGACCATAGGTAACATGACCTTAATCATGAGTGAGTTATGAACTCCTGCCTATGAAGGTTGTCCTTTGATTTGCATGGATGAGAGTGATCAGATCGCCGCCTCAACAAACCTACCATTTTGGGGATTCGTCTGATTGGGGAGCTGGGAACTCAGCTACACAAGATGGAATTCAATCCTTCCCCGAAGTAGGGGTAAGTAGATAAATTGCCCCCTTAAGAGCTGATTTTGAGTCTTGAACAATGTGGCGCTATAATCTTGGCCTGAGAGGGGTTTAGTCATAATGAGACTATAATCTATTGTTTATTAGAGGGATCAATGGTACATAAGGAATTAGATGTAACTATAGGGGCAAAATGGTAATTTGGCCCCGCTCTACTTACGAGCAATTTGTGAAGGGTCATCGTACTGTTGATTGGTTATATCCAATGGACACAGAAATATATATATAGTGCGAAGAGTGCAGCTGTCGATCTTTAGTGGAGTGTCTACTAGTTAACGGATGGTGGATAATATGACTTAAGATTTAATCAGTTATTCACATACTGATAGAGCTTCAAGCTACAGGTCTATAAGGTCCCCTTGGTAGCTTAAAGGATTTAAGTTGAGAATCCGTTTTCGGGTTAATTTCAAATGTTCAAATTAATAAGAGGGAATTTAATTATAATATGATATAATTCAATTAATTCAATTATATATGATATAATTGATATAATGTATTTGATACATTATTGTGCAATTGGAGGAATAGATATTTTAATATGATTCAAATATATTTTCTATGAATAAGATTCATAGTTATTAATTTTAATATAAATATGATTTATATTAAATGTTATAAAATAGAGAAAAAGAACAATGGTTTATATATTGTATATGATACAATATTAAAACTATAGGTTATAAATATAATATGATATGTTAGTTATCATATTTATTTATAATTATTAATTATTTGAAAACTAAATCCTTTTTTTCTCTATAACCATCCTTAGTGGGAAGTTATTTAGTTTTATGGAAAAACGGGATAAATAAAAATATGATTTTTATTATTCTAGATCCAAGACACACGATTTGAGAGTTAATACATGATTGCTTGTGAAGCCTATGCGATAAACTCGCTTCTCTAAACGATCAAGAGTGTCTTGCTATACGATAGGTTTACATCCTCGATTGTCTTCCTCCTCTAACTCTAAAACTCCCCTCTAACCAAAATAGCCAGAGCCCACCACTCCTGGATTCTCACACTCAGAATACCAAGGTCATTAAGTGGTAGTGTCCCCTTTTTGTTCGAGTTTCTCATTGTTGTTTACTGCTATTCGAGGAGAGTTCGTGACTTGTTCGATGCATTCGTGAACAAGTTAGATCAAGGGATTAACACGAAGAAGGGTTCTTTAAAGGTATAGTCTCTTGAATCTTTGTTTATTATGAGATAGCATGTTGTAATTTAGTTTTATGCATATTTTGTTCTTGTTGACTGTAAATATATGTGTTCAATCGAAATGGGATTTGGATGATCCGCTTCCACTTAAAGGTTTTCTGTAAAAAAATATCCTTCAAATGTTTGGACAACTGTCCACTCAACTCAGGCACGATGCACTCAAGTACATCTGTAATGCCCGCATGCTAGAGGAGGCCTTAGTTCAAAAACACGTTCTGAACATGATGGTCCACCTTAATGTCAGGGAGATGAATGGGTCTGTCATTGATGAAGCTAGATAGGTTAGCTTCATCTTGGAAACTTTACCTAAAAGTTTCCTACAGTTCCGTAGCAATGTTGTTGTTCGCGTGTAAATTGCTTGTTGCTTTACACTGAATGTAATACCATCGCAAAGACTGATTACGTGTATGATGTGCGTTGCTTTGTCTTAATCACGCTTTTAGATAATACATGTGATGCTAAAAAACACTATAGAATGCGTTCAGGTAGTTTATGTGTGTCACAAGTTTTCTTACGTTGGAACCAAGTATAATTCCACTGCAAGTTTCTTAGAGTGATCTAAGGTCGAACACTGGGATTGCGATGCTAGATGCGATATTGATGTGATACATGCGACCGAAATCAAAATAATAGTGTGTTGCATTTGAAAAGTAAAATGCGGCGACAAACAAATAAATGAATAAATGTGAAGTTGTGCAAGTGTATGAGGAAATGCCATGGCAAGTCTTGTGAAAGGTATCAGAATGAGAACGAGTTGGGGGAAAGGACATCGTAAGTTTTTCAACCCTGTTGAGGACGCAACTAAGGTTCCGTGTTACCTTGGCTTACATTTCTCAGTGATCGGCCGCATTCCCATATCTCTATGGTGAACAGGGATGAACGTTACGAATGCAAAGTTGTTTCCATCTCTGAAAATATTTCTTGCTTTAGTTAACGCATTTTTTTCAACCTGCTTTCGAGAGGTGGATTAACATCTTCACTTCTGCTCTCACAGGTGAAGATGTCGTTGAGCATGCATTAGCTAAACTTAGCTAACTTCTTCAACATGGTTTAACTTACTTACTTAATCCTTCCCCCTTACCCTGAAGGATTAGTTACACATGGTGAGAGAAATGGACGATGAAAGTATGGTGGTGAACAGAGAGATGAAGATGAACATGATAATGATATTACAGATAAATATAAAACGTTTGTTATAGATAGATGAATGAAAGATAAAAAATGAATAACAGTTGATGAACCGAAGGTAAGAACAAATGAGGACAGCATGTCAATGTCTTCACACGGATCCTGATCGGTGTTGTTTTAATTGCCGGCGTGTATGAGGAGTGGTGTGGAAAACTTGCTTCTCAGGATAGTTCCCCAGGTAGAAATGACCCTTGCACAGAGCTTCTCTTCGAGATTGTGAATCAATTTCTGGCTTCTGAGATTCCTTTCGGACTTGTCTTGTCTATCTCCCGTACTCTCTATGAATGTCTCTTCAGACCAGCCTCTCACGGATTCTTTCTGAATGTCTCTTCAGACCAGCCTCTTTTCTTTGGTGTTGATGTAGCTATTTATAGACTTTAGCACCTTCTTCTCAATGGTCCCACTCTGAAAAGTTACTTTTTCTGCCGATGCTTGGTGGAAACGTTCGTTCTACTCCACATTCAATTTTTCTGATCGTACAATAGAAAAGTTATACAATTTCAGAAATCCCCGCGAATGCGTCGCTCTTTTTATCCACAATCGATCGTCGCATGCGGCGCGAATGCGTTGCTCTTTTTGTCCATGATCGATCATTGCATGCAGTGTAAATGCGTTGCTCTTTTTGTCCTCGAGCGATCGTTACATGTGGTGATACCTGTTTCCTGCAAAGCAAAGACTTAGACATCTCTTTTTGGCATCGCAATAGGGTCAACGGGTGTGCTTCCAACATTTTACAACTTTTGCGTTTTTAAGTCAATTTCTATATGTTCGACGCAACTTTTTCCTTTTTTTTGCCGCATATTCTAAATAAGATGGTATAAATAACTTGTATTTCTACTTACCCCTAAGTCAGAGTGCATTTCCGACTTCTTTCCTCCCGATTGAGCATGGCAATGTGAAGCACCCGAATCTTTCATTTTCTTGGGGATATTGTTCTAGAAGAGTGCACGACACTCGTATGTTAGTGCGACAGTTTCCTTTTCCCCGATCTTCCTCTTATTGGCGAGTATATCTTTGAGGAACTTCACATAGCTGGGCATCTGTTCCAGCGCTTCTACTAGGGGAATCTTAATATGTAGCTGTCGGAGAACATCCGGGAACCTCTTGAATTGCTTACTATCATCTTTCTTTTTCAACCTAGATAGGAATGGTGGAAGATCCCGCCGTACTTCTTGATTGATTGACTGTTCATTGAGGTCCCTCACTTCCTATGTTCTTGGGGCTGGAGTTTGCGATGACTTTGGTTCTGGGTTCTGAAAGGATTCATTCTGTGTAGTGGTCATTACTTCCAAACTGGTGGTTCTGCTGTTCGTAATTGAGTGTCATTATTGGTGATTGCTTCTTTTGATCGTCCTATTGATTCTGATACTGTTGACATGGGGACCACCTTTCTACTGCTTATCAATGTCACCGCTTGACATTGTTCCTTCCCACTTTTTCTGGGTGCTTTCGAGTTGCTGGGCAATGTACCAGGTGTTCTGTTTTTAAGTTTGATCTTAAGCTGCCCGACCTGTACCTCCAAATTCCTAATGGAGGATGATTGCGATTACATGATCACATCGTTCTTTTTTATGTATTGTTTGAGCAGTGCTTCCAAGGACGATGAATTGGATGAGGTGTTAGATGAAGAGGGTTGGTTGTGCGGTTGCCTGTTCTGATACATACTTTGGCCTTGGTCATGGTGATGAAAAACTAGAGTATTTCCTTTATTCTCGGAATTATTTGTCTGCAGGTTTCTCTAGCCTCCCTGGTCGTTGTTCCCTCCCCAATTGAAGTTGGGATGATTCCTCCAACCTGGGTTATATGTGTTTCAAAAAGGGTTGTTATGGATAGAATATCCTGATTCTTGGTTTGACGAGCAGACTTCCACTGAATGACCCTCTCCACATTGTATATAGCTTACTGTTGCCACTTGCATCAGCGTATTGGCTTGCATTGCACTCTAAGAGAGAGTTTCTCAATTTATAGCCATGGTTTGGAGGAGCGAGGTGACTACGGCCATCTGGGCAGCCAGTGTGGTCATTGTATCCACTGGTACAATGGCACTCTCTGCTTAACTTCGTTCCATGCCTCTGCCTCCATATCCATCATCAACCCAATCATTCATATTTCACGAGATGTGATCTAGGATGACTTTTGCTTTAGTATATGTTTTATCCATAAACCCTCCTGCTGCGGAGGCGTCTTCAACTTCTTGCGTTGCTCTGTTCAGGCCATTGTAAAAAGTTTCCATGAGGACGCAATCAGGAATCCCAATATGTGGGCAGTTCTTCATCAATCGTCAAAAGCGCACCCATGTGGTGCTCAGAGTTTCATTTTCTGTTTGTTCAAAATTTAACACTTCCCGTTGTCTTCTTGCGTTGACGACGAGAAGGAAGAACTTCTTCATGAATCTTTTAACAAACTGATCCCAAGAATTTATCTCATTTTACTCCAACGAATGAGCCCACCTCTTTGCTTCGTCTCTAAATGTGTATGGAAAAAGATAGAATTTGATGCCTTCAAGAGTCACGCCAGGAATGGAGAATTTATTGCACATCTCGACAAAACTAGTCAGATGTGCATGCGGGTCCTCTCTTTGCAAACCTTCAAACTGACCCGCATTCTGAATCATTTGCAGCATGACAGGCTTAATTTCGAATCTGGCGTTCTCTTCTACAGTAGGCCTTGCGAACCCAGCGAGAAAACGTATAAATTGGTTGCGGCATAGTTCCATGTTGCGGTTAGCAGCTAAAAATTTTGGGTCTTGCAGTGGTGGATTCATTCCCTGCCTTCAGGCCTCTCATTGTTGTTCGCCATATTTCTAATACGCCTAGTACGGTTTTGGCGTGCTCTCCTGCGCTAGGTTCTCTCGATTCCTGGGTCGGTGTTGAATTCTGGATTTGTTCCAGTACTCATACATCATCAGCTGCTCTTCGCTTAAGCAACTATACTCCAGAAATCTGTCCTGCACAATATCACAAAAATATTCAGCACTAAAGTTGCCAATCCCCAACAATGGCACCAAATACTTGTTCGCATGTCAATTGCTTGTTGCTTTGTGGCGGATGTAATACCACCACAAAGACTGATGATGTGTATGTGTTGTTTTGTCTTAATCACGCTTCTAGATAATATATGCGATGCTACAAAACACTGTAGAATGCGTTCATGTAGTGTATGCATGTCACACGTTTTCTTGCATTGGAACCAAGTATAATTCCACCGTAAGTTTCTCAGAGTGATCTGAGGTCGAACATGGGGATTGTGATGCTAGATCCAATATTGATGTGAAATGCGATGAAATCAAAATAATAGTGTGTTGCGTTTGAAAAGTAAAATGTGACGACAAACAAATAAATAAACAAATAAATGAATAAATGTGAAGTTGTGCAAGTGTATGAGGGAATGCGATGGCAAGTCTTGTGAAAGGTATTAGAATGAGAATGGGTTGGGTGAAACGACATCGCAAGTTTGTCAATCCTGTTAATGACGCAACTAAGATTCCACGTTCCCTTGGCTTACACCTCTCAGTGATCGGCCGCATTCCCATATCTCTATGGTGAACAGGGATGAACGTTCGAATGCAAGGTTGTTTCCATCTCTGGAAATACTTCTTGCTTTAGTTAACGCATTCTATCAACCTTCTTTTGAGAGGTGGATTAACATCTTCACTTTTGCCCTCATAGGTGAAGATGTCGTTGAGCATGCATTAGCAAAACTTAGCTGACTTCTTCAACATGGATTAACTTACTCACTTAATCCTTCCCCCTTACCCTGAAGGATTAGTTACACATGGTTAGAGAAATGGACGATGAATGTATGGTGGTGAACAGAGAGATGAACATGAACATGATAATGATATTACGGATAAAGATAAAGCGTTTGTTATAGATAGATGAATGAAAGATAAGAAATGAATAACAGTTGATGAGTAGAAAGTAAGAACAAATGAAGACAGTGTGTCAATGTCTTGATATGATTCCCGATCGAAGTTGTTTTACTTGCCGGCGTGTAAGAGGAGTGAGGTGGAAAACTTGCTTCTCAGGATAGTTCCCTAGGTAGAAATAACCCTTGCACATAGTTTCTCTTCAAGATTGTGAATGAATTTCTGGCTCCTGAGACTTCCTTTCGGACTTGTGAATTTCTGGCTCCTGAGACTTCCTTTCGAACTTGTCTCGTCTATCTCCTGGACTCTCTATGAATTTCTCTTCAGACCAGCCTCTCTCGAATTCTCTCTAAATGTCTCTTCAGACAGCCTCTCTCGGATTCTCTCTGAATGTCTCTTCAGACCGGCCTCCTTTCTTTGGTGTTGATGTAGCTATTTATAGACCTTAGCACCTTCTTTGTCAGTTGTCCCACTCTGAAAAGTTACTTTTTCTGCTGAGGCTTGGTGGAAACGTCCGCTCTGCTCCACATTCAATTTTTCAGATCGTACAACAGAAAAGCTATACAATTCCAGAAATCCCCGCGAATGCGTCACCCTTTTTATCCACGATCGATTGTCACATGCGGTGCAAATGCGTTGCTCTTTTTGTCCATGATCGATCATTACATACAGTGTAAATGCGTTGCTCTTTTTGTCCTCGAGCGATCCTCGCATGCGGTGATACCTATTTCCTGCAAAACAAAGCTTGGACATCCCTTTTTTCCATTGCAATGGGGTCAGCGGGTGTGCTTCCGACATTTTACAACTTTTGCGTTTCTAAGTCAATTTCTATATGTTCGACACAACTTTTTCCTTCTTTTTGCTGCATATTCTAAATAAGATGGTATAAATAACTTGTATTTCTACAAGTTATCAGCTGTTATGAACATGATTGACTACAACCTGACCACCCTACTCAATGAGCTACAGACTTATATATCCTTGATGAAAGTCGAGAAATAGAAGCGTGAGGCAAATGTTGCCTCGTCCTCCAAGAAGTTCTACAGAAGTTCGATCTCTGTAACTAAGTTTGTACCCATTTCTTCCAGAACCAAAACGTGGAAGAAGAAGAAGAAGAAGAAGAAGAAAGCTAGGGGAAGGCTAACCCACCAGCTGTTTCTTAAAAGGGCAAGAAGGCCAAGGTTGCAAAGGGAATATGTTTTCATTGCAACCAAAAGGGACATTGGAAGAGGAACTATCCCAAATACTTGGTAGAAAAGAAGAAGGTCAAGCAAGGTAAATATGATTTACTCATGTTGGAAACATGTTTAGTGGAGAATGATTATCCAGCCTATATAATTGATTCAGACGCCACTAATCACATGTGTTCTTCATCCCAGGGAATTGATTCCTGTTAGCAGCTGAAAACTGGTGAAATGGCGATGCGTGTTGCAACTAGGCACGTCATTTATCGTAGGCAGTGGGAAGACTACGACTTTTTTTTTATAGAAATCTTATATTTTATTAAAAAATGTCTATGTTGTTCCTAGTTTGGAAACGAACTTGATTTCTGTAAAGTATTTATTGGAACAAAATTACTCTATTAAATTTTATGTAAATAAAGCATTTATTTGAAAAAATGGTATTGAGATTAGTTCTGCTAAGTTGGAAGATAACATTTATGTGCTAAGGCCATTAGCAATAAAGGACCACTTAAATACTGAACTGTTTAAAACTGCGGCAACTCAAAATAAAAGACAAAGAATTTCTGCTAAAGAAAATGTCTATCTTTGGCACCTAAGATTAGGTCACATAAATCTTAATAGGATTGAGAGATTGGTTAAGAATCGACTTCTAAGTGATTTAGAAGAAAAATCTCTATTTGTATATGATGCTTTGAAGGTAAAATGATTAAGAGACCTTCCATTGGAAAAGTTCACAGAGTCAAAGAACCCTTAGAACTTGTACATTGGACCTCCTTGGTCCTATGAATGTTAAGGCAAGAGGAGGGTTTGAGATTCTAGTACAAGTAAATCATATTTACCTTTATCTGCCTTGGCCTTAGCCTTGGCAGCCTTCCTTTCCTTCAACCAGTGAGGACAATTTCTCTTTCAATGTCCATCCTGGTTGCTGTGGAAACATTTTCCTTTTTCAACTGGCGGTGGACGCCTCCTTGGGGCGACAAGTGGTGGTTTAGTAGGTGCTTTCCCTTTCCCCTTACCACCCTTCTTTTTCTTCCCCTTTACAGAGTTAGAAGTAAAAAGTGCAGGCTTCATCCCTGAGGTCGAACCTCGGTGGAACGTCCTAGAAGATGAAGCAACATTTGCCTCACCCCTTTTTCTCTCCTTACTTTTCAGTAAAGATTGGTATGTCTGCAACTCGTTGAGGGGAGTTGTAAAGGTATATTCCACTTTATTAAGCATCGCATTGCTAACAAAATAGAGGAAACTCTCTGGCAAAGAATGTAGCATTATACTAACCTGACTGCCCTCATCGATTCTAGACCCATTCATCTCCACCACGTTAAAGTGGACCATCATGTAAAGCACATGTTCACGAACAGAGGTGTCTTCCTCCATTTTAGAGTTAAAGATGTATTTAAGAGCCTCGTGCTTGAGCTGTCCAGACGGTTGTCCGAACATCCCCCATAGAGACTCTATGATCTCACGCACTGAGTCCATGGGCTCAGGCTTCTTGGCCAACACGTCACTTAGACTGGCCGAGATAAAGGCTCGAGCTTCTCGTTTGCTCGTATCCATTGCTCGTACGCCTCCCGAACATTTCGAGTGCCGTTTGTAGATGGAATAGGAGGACAGAGCTCCGTAAGGGAAAACATGAGATCTTCGATGATGAGTATCATCGTGATCATATGTTTCAATCAGTTTTTCAGCACTAAGCAAAGCGATTGTGGCTATAGCCATTTTAAAACTTTGTTGGAAAAACGAATAAACATTTATAAGATTTTTCTAAACCAAATTCCAAACAATTAGTTTTAGCAAAACAGTTTCCAAGTACCCTAAGTGTTAAAGACTTCTATTTTGCAATGATGTCCTAGTGAGGTAGAACAAACGTCACCTATGGGGTGATCAGATGACCCTTCATTGGGATGAGATATTCTTAACATCATGCAGAACCAACTCTTGGAACTGGACCTAACAACCACCATTTATTCGGTCCAAAACTGTTAACCTTTAACAATTCCGCGTAAGTGTGACCCCTCGTTTTCGTCGCCAGGGTCCCGCCCTAACGAGCCCACCATAGGGAAGAAGCAAATTAGGAAAAGAGACTAAGTAACCTTATCCTTTTACAGGAGATCAAATAAAGAAACGCGCAAAACTGCCATCCGATAAGAGGACACTCCCAGGGTGCCTTGAGGTGATGTACATAAACTTTATTCAATCCAACGAGAAAGACCGCGGGATATGCTGTCGAACTTCCCGCTCCCACTTACTATGAACATTCTCTCCATCCACCTTGATATTGACCTACCCAAACACCATCCTTTAGGGAGATACTCCCAGGGTGCCACGAGGCCGAGGGTAGATCTTACTATGTGGACTATAATGGAGAAACGCGAGAAGTTTAAATGAAGCATCATATGCCCCAAGTACCTCTCATTGAATGTTTGACCTAGGGGTTCATTAACCTAGACAATGTGGTTACTTATTTTAATCTAAGTCATTTATTAAGTCCGCTCATAAATAAATTTTGTCTATGAAATAAAACAAGTTTAAGTAGTCACATTTAAACTCTTTAGTAGACCGTCTATAACTTGCATGCAAGCATCAAATCTATCTAATTCACCTTTCCAAGTAGGTTCCTAGGTCCCTGTTACGTTTCTGTCAACTTAAATACCCCAGCCTAGACAGAACCCACCTTAGACAAAAGGACCCTTATAGATAGATTTGTTACGCTTTAACCTTTTATTAGTCAATTTAATCCTATTAAACATAATAAAAGATTAAAGCCTAAGGTTGCTAATCATATTAGAACCGTGATCTTAGGTCTATGTCATCCAAGTTTTCAACATTTTAAAACCATGAATTAAAACCTAAGTGAGCATGCATGTCTTACTTATTGCTTTTAGTTCTAATTTCTCTTTAACCTTTAAAAAGAAACAACTAAAACAAACATTGCTACACAACTAAGTATTCATAACGCTTATAAAATAACCTATGTGTCATGCTTCAAGCAATGTTCGGTCATTACTATACATAACTTTTATATACAAATAACAACCAAGCACACACGCTTTCCATACACCCTTATACTATAACAATTATAATATAAAGATGATGCATGTTAATGCTTTATGCATGCATAAATATAACTCTTATATTATCTGATGCATGAGCATGTTTTTAAGTAATTTAAATCATGCTTCTCTAAATCATAACACTTATAATAAAGAGATGATGCATGACCAATACATAACCTAAGGTGAGATTTTTCTATATGTGCATACCATATGATATATAAAATAAACATACATCTCATGTATAAAACCATACATTAATGGACCAAGATGAACCAACTCTAAAACCAGAATGAAAATTTCTATCTATTACATTTTTCCCACCAAGCAAACCGGTTCACAGGCGAACCGGGTCTTAAACCGCCGAACGAAGCTCTATCGTTTAGTAAATGCCTCCAGGTAAACGATCGTGTAATGCACACTAGACGATAGCGCGAATGCTAAACGATCGCTTAGACGACAATGAGGCTGTGAAGCCTGATCATCTAGACGATCACATAACACGCGATAGGTAAACGATTTACCATGCGATTTACTCTGCAATCATTTAGTCAGTAACTAAGCGATGGGGCTTGCTGAGCTATACGATCATCTAGTGTGTGCGCATTAAATGACACCCAAGTATCTGATACTCACCGATCGTTTACCCCATCGTCTACATGACCCGACCAATGCTTGATCATCTTCTTTCTTGAAGAATAGCAACCCTTGCTCTGAATCTTCTAATGAAGGACTCAAAACTCAAACTAACTTTGAATACAGACTCGATAGCAATTAATTATGCCCAAAAATGCAGAGGCCTTTACAAATAATTGGAAATGTAAAAGAATTTAACAAACCGAGGTTTCATCCCAGAAAACTCCATTAATCCACACATCCACAAACGAATTAGCAATTAAAATAAAGAGTAGACATGCTTCGCCTATCAAGAATGTAAATGTAATTCTTTGTAGCAATGAATTTTGAATATCAGAAACCTATCTTTGATACCGATTGAAGGATCTCTTATACAAGAGTAGCTATGAGGGGAAGCGGATCTTTCCAAATCATTGTGACAGAATTTCCATATCAACATTCACACAAATAGATATGCATTAACATAACTAAACGACCGACTTGTTTCGACAATAAATGACAAGAGAACGAGTAAACATACCAGTTGAAGACTTTCTTCTCGGCAAGACTCACTCTCTCCACGAATAAACTCCTTTCGCTCTCGCTAGACCAGCAAGCAATCGTCCAACAACACCCCGGTCATCTACATTATCGGCTTCGCACGAACAGCAAGAAATGGGGACGACACCACCACTCGAGCCCTTAGTATTCTCAGAGTGAGAATCTAAGGTGTGGGCTTTGTTCGGATTTGGTAGAGGTGAGGAGGAAAGGCTATCGTGTACAAAGATCAAGCAAGTGGGAGAAGGCAACCACTATCGCAACGTATAGTCAGAGTGCTTGATCGTTTAGGCGAGGTACACGATCGTGTAGGAAAAGCTAAGTGATCGTCTATACGATCGTTTAATAAGGCTCGAGCACTAAGAGATCGTTTAGTAAATGGTAAGCGATCCTGTAGAGAATGCAAGCGCGATTGTGCGATCGTTTAGTAAATGATTCGCTATTATATAGGCTCTAAATTACTATGCGATCGATTGCTAAACACTTCGTGAGCAATTATGCGCATATCTTGCAAAATGAAAACCATTTTCATTTTATTCTTCAATTACAAAAACCGAATTGAACCTCCCACTATCTTATGGTTATGGAGAAAACGCCAGCCAATTATCCCATAACTGTCCATTTAATAAAATAATAAATATAATCACATTATATTCATAACCTATAGTTTGATATCATATATCAACCATAGTGTTTTCTCCTCTACTTGATATAAATCATATTTATATCCAATTTCCTCCAAATTAATGTATCTCATACATTTAGTCAATTATCATATATAATTAACCAGTTCAATTATATCATATATAATCGAACTCCCTCTTGTCAATTTGAACATTTCAAACTGACCCAAAAACTGATTCTCAACTTTTATCCAACCTACCAAGGGGACCTTATGGACCTATGACTCGAAGCTCCAACGGTACGTGAATAGCTGACTAAACTCTTTAACCACAAGATCCACCATCCATGAACTACCAGACATTCCACTAAAGACAGATAGCTGACCTCTTCTTACCATAGATATATTTCTGTGTCCATCGGATATAACCAATCATGAGTACGATAACCCTTCACAGATGCTCGTAAGTACAGCTGGACCAATTTATTGCTTTGCCCCTGTAGTTACTTCTTATTCCTCAAGTACCACCGATCCCTCTAATGAACAATACGACATAGTCTTACTATGTGTGAACACCTCTTAGGCCATAAGAAGGTGTGTGGCGCCACATCGTTCAAGCCCTAGGATCAACTCTTATGAGAGCTATCTATCTACTTACCCCTGCTTCGGGGAAGAAGTGAATTCCATTTTATGTAGCTGAGTTCCCAGCTCCCAAATCAGACGAATCCCTAAAGTGGTATGTTTGAGTCGGCAGCCTGGCCACTCGCACCCATGCAAATTAAAGACCGCCCTCAATGGTAGGATCACTCAGGATTGAGGTCATGTTACCTTTGGTCATCCTAGTGAAGTGAAGTCTCTGTCATGAACGATGTTATATAACGAGACGTTAACATTTCGTGGTCAAGTCTTATACAAACTCTTTGTATAGGACGCCCTCGTTCGCATGTCCCCACACGAATGATCAAGATCAGATCATCTGTGGCAAGTCACAACACTTATAACTATTCCACAAAGTGGGTCGCAACCGTAGCATTACTAGGATAAGGTTTCCCTCCTATATCCATATACTACAGACCATTTTGTTTATCACTTAAGACATGATCCACTTATATGTCACCACATACATGCTTAAGTTACATAATCACAACCAGGGATTTTAGTTTATTGGTTTGTGGTAAGGAAAATAAAACATTCAATATGCAAAGTCAAGAAGTGAAATAACTATCAAATATTATACATCACAAGCATTCGTACAAACTGTTTACAAACTACAGAACACGAGACTTTATGGTATCATCCCCAACATGAAATATCCTTTACTATTCCTAGTCAAGATGCCATTAAATTCACATAAATCTAGAGGCTAAAAGATCCCGAGTATAGATTTATGCAGAGTTTTAGTAATTTTAGCCTGACCACAATACTCGAATTTTTCAAAATCATTCATGGATAACTTAGGTATCATTTACAGCCTAATCATGTTACTAATTAAATCCTTATTCACATGACAAAGTCTAACATGCCAAACATTCATAGAACACAACATATACACAGAAGATTTCATTTTATTGTAGTCTAAATTTAATTTGAACATTTCCTCAGTTGCATCTCTTTCCCTACGAATACATTATTTTTTGTAAGGGTATATAGGTTTACCCCTATAGTTTGAGTAAACCTGGCTTTGTTGAGGACATAGCCCGAGACCAAATTCTTTCTTATCTCCAAAGTGTGCAGGACGTCCTTCAACCTGAGGGTCTTCCCAGAGGTAAACTTCAGTTCCACCTTGCCAGTTCTAACAACTTTTGTAGAGTGGTGATCCCCCAACAAAATATTCTTATCCTTAGTTTCAGTATAAGTTTTAAATAGACTAAGGTCGTGACGACGCATAGCGCCAGTGTCTATCCATCACCCTTCACAACCACCGATCACATTTACTTCTGTGATCATGGCGACTAACAGTTCTTTTGTCAGGTTCGCCTAACCAATAGGACGATGCCTGTTCCTATAGTTCCTAACCATGTGACCAGGTTTATTACAATTAAAGCAGAGGAACTGTATCGTTTCTCCTGAAGGGGGCTTCTGTTTTTTCTGTTGGTTCTGGTTGCTGAAGCCACGATTCTGATCTTTCCTCTTTGTCCCCTTATATTTTTTGTCAGGTTTTACCACGAAAGAGGTGGGTTTCCCAGGTACTGCGTTTACCTTCTCCCTCTGGTCCTTCTTTTGAGCTTCCTCCTCGATCCTTAGCCGGGTGACAAGACTCTCCAAGGAGAAATCCTTGGTCTTATGCCTCAAAGTGTTCTTAAAGTCCTTCTACAAAGGGGGCAGTTTATCAATAATAACAGCAACTTGGAATTGTTCGTCTAGAGGCATGCCTTCAATAATTATCTCGTGGGCTATCTTCTGGAGTTCATGGGACTGGGCCTCCATGGATTTATCACCGTGCATCTGGAACTTGAGATAATGGCTAACAATATATTTCTTCGACCCAACCTCCTTGGTGTCGTACTTCTTTTGCAGGGCATCTCAAACCTCCTTCGTTGTCTTCATTGTACTGTAGTAGTCATATAGATCATCAGTCAATCCATTTAAAATAAAGTTATTACAAAGAAAGTCTTTCTCCTCCCAGACAACACCATCTTTTATCTTTTGTTCAATTGGTTCTTCTACAGGAACGATTGGCTTATCTCTGGTACAAGTTTCGGAAACTTTCTTGACGGTGATAAAGAATAGCATCTTTTCCTTCTACCGTTTGAAGTTCGCTCCTTCGAACCGGAATGGACGGTTGAGGTCATATATTATAATGTCATTGTTGGTAATGAAGGCCATTAGTGATTTGGTGGTACTTACGTCTTAAAATTGTTGGAAATGACAAGACCCTCAGACGACGAACAAGACAACAGCAAACGATCAGGTCATAGCGGTCGAGCAAAGAATAAAACCTACAAAACCGAAGCTCGTTATAGACTAGGTCGCGGAGCTCACTCTTTTTAAGACATTTTGCGGCTCTGTCCAAGTGTGCAAGCAAGTCGGGTATACTGTCACGTCGTTCCAAGGATAAAATAGCCTAAAAAAACCAGGTCGAAAATGCACCGTTACCGATCGGAACACACACTCTTTCTAACTCACTGCTCATAAAACGAAAAGTGAAAAAGTATGAGAGAAATGGAGAACATTCAAATGGAAGTGAAAAGTTCTGTGAATGATACGCTGAAGGCCATGCCTGTGAGAAAGAGGCGGAGAGCCTCAGAATGTGCGAGGGGCCGGAAGGACTTTTTTTTCAGGTTTAAGAAATAAGAATATATTTATTAAAGAGAATAATAATACACATACACGCACCTCGCCACGCCCACCCAGACGACGATGGTCTATCTCCTCACTCCTTCCAAAACATGGGTACCCTTTAGGACCCAAACTCAAAGCCCAAGGTTGTAGTACATAAGGGAAGTTTCCAAATCAAAGTTTTTCAAGGTGGGATTCTCCAAACAAAGGTTAGTTCCCTCTTATTATTTAAAATTAAATTTGCACCCAACATTTTGTTATTTAATGGATATGTTACTTTGATTTGATTTTGATCTCATCATTGAGCTAATTGAAGAGTCATTTTTGTAATCTTTTTTACCCTTTTTACCGCGAGCTTATTTGCACTTTTTGTAACTTTTTTATTTCTTTGATATATCACAATTTTAATTCTAATTATTATTATCACAGGTCATCAATTAGTTATTGTGAATTTGTAATTTTATATATATCTTTGCATAAATCTAAAATCCATCATTAATCTCAAGTGTAAATGAAATCAAGAAAATAAAATATTCACCAAAAATATTTCTTAAATTAAAAATGGTAGCAGATTAATATTTAGTTGAAGGCGGAATAATGTTTCATTATTGGTTTTTGTTAAAATTTCATAAATACATGAAATGCCTAACCAAAATTAAATTTGAGAATTAGTGGTGTTATCTTTGTGAATTATTCTAATTCATAAATACATAAAAATTCTCTTGCAAATAAATATATTTTTTAAAAAATAATAATAAGTTTGAGAAGAGTAGTGCCCTTTATGGATTTTTATTGTTAAAAAATCATAAATACTTAAAATTTATCCTTAATTTAAAATTCTAAATTTGAAATCATTTTCATAAAATTAACGATTCGAATTTCAGCTATCAATAATAATTTTTAATTTAAAATGAGACTAAGTAGTATTCGCACTTTAGAATTTGTTAATTCCTTAAATACATGAAATTTCTCATTAAACACCAATGATTGAGATTAAAATCATCAAAGTTTGATGTTAGAATATTCTTGATGTGTAAGAAACTATTTTGGGAATTCAAAATAAATTTCCAATTTACTTAATGGCTCTAATGCCACTCACAATTTTTAGCTCATGTTTTATTTCTAAGATGTGAGCTAATAAACATGAGACATTTAAATGACTCTCGACTCAAATCTGAATTTATGCAGACCAATACTTTTTTAGTTAGGCGACCAATCATGTCTTTAATATGATTGGTGGCAACTCCAAAACTCTTTATTTTAAGATATCCATAAAAGAGGACGTCGGCTGCTTCGCATAGCGTCACGTTGCGACAATTATTACTCAACTAATTTTGGTAAGAAAATAACAACATTGAGAGACTAAATTTTAGATCTATTGGAAATAGAAGATTGTGATTCGACGTTTGAAACTATAAAGATTAAAATTGAACAAGCTCTAATGTACAAAGATCAATATGGTATTTTAATATATATTTAATCATTCGACAATAACTATATTAATCTTTTGTTTCAAAGAAATATATATATTTGAAAAAAGCCATGCATTTATCCTCTTATTTTAAAAGACTACAAATTTGTGGACCAAAATATCCTTAGTCTCACTCATAAACTTGTAATATTATAAATAAGAAAATAGAATGTAAAATATTAATTAAGCATAAATTGAAACGAGATTATCAACAAAAAAAAAAAAAAATTAAGGTAAAATTTAGAAAAATCAAAAGACAAATTCAAATGAAATTGGCCTTATATTCATATTGGTTATTGTGTTCAAATGATCTACTCGGATTATTCAATCTAAATTATAAAGAATGATAGAGATTTAGTTGAGTTAGTTTTGTTCTTGAGTTTGAGTTAATTAAATTTTTCTATTTTTGTCAAGTTGGATTAGGTTTCTTGTTGAAATGCCTTGAATCTGTTTGTTGGCGCTTCGAACAACCTAGTACGGGGGTTTCGTTGCTCGGTCAGTGAGCCAGGGTCAAGGGGCGGCACGCCTTGGTGGGGGTTCGGGGGCAATGCCTCCGAAATCTATTCAGATTTTTGTATTTAGCATATTTATTTATTTGAAGTTATTTACGTTTTTTACCCTAGGGTTCAGAGCAGTGCGATATATAAACTCTCTAACCTAAAGGCGCCAGTTTTGATGATAATTCTGAAAACATTCTCTCGAAATAATATTGTTCTCTCTCTTCCCGTGGATGTAGCTAACACACTGTTAGTGAACTACATATATTTGTGTGTCGATCTTTCCCTACTCTACGTTCCTTTTTGTGTTCTTTAATTGTCGATTTCGCAACAAACTGGTAATAGAGCCTTGTTAGGGTTTTTTCGAAATTCTGCATTTGTTCGACAATTGAAGATGTCTGGTGTGAACGTAAAGATCGACAAATTTATCGGGAGAAACAGTTTTGGTTTATGGCAGATCAAGATGTAATCCCTGCTAAAGCAGTAGGGGTTGTGGGCGCCGCTGATGGGTAAGTCAAAGAAGGATGTCGTGGATGACGAAAAGTGGCAAACTCTTGAGGAGAAGGCTCATTCGACGATCATGCTATGTTTGGCAGATGATGTCATCATCGAGGTTGCAGATGAAGAAACTGCCACTTGTATTTGGTTGAAGTTGGAGAGTCTTTACATGGCGAAATCTTTAACCAAGAAGTTATTTATAAAGAAACGTTTGTATCATCTACGTATGCAGGAAGGTACGTCTCTACGAGACCATCTTGGTCAATTAAATAAAATTTTATTAGATCTGCGTAATGTAGAGGTTAAGGTTGATGATGAGGATGCTACCCTAATTCTGTTGACATCTTTGCCGCTGTCTTATGACACTTGCGTTTCACTCTTATATTGGAGGGAAAGAAACTCTGACCTTAGAAGATACAAAGTCCACGTTGCTTATGAGAGATGACCGTCAGAATGTAGGAAGTTCAGTTACAGAAAATCAGGCATCTGAGTTAACTGCTATAGGAAGCAAGGGACATAGGAATTCTGGTAAGCAGAAGTCGAACCAGAATAAAGGTTTTCGAAGTCAAAGGGTTCTAGATCAGATTATTTTTGTAACTACTATAAAGAAAAGGGGCATTAGAAAATTGAATGTCCTAAGATAAAAAGAAATCAGGAAAAGAAGGAAAAAAGTGACAAAAGGGAAGCATCCGCCTTTGTTGCACAAGTTGAGATTGATTCTGAAAAAGTCGAGATCGATTCTGAAGGAGATCTAGCTTTAGTTGTGAATGAACAATCACATTCTGATGATGTGTGGATTCTTGATTCTGGGCATCTTATCATATGTGCCCAAATAGAGAGTGGTTCTCAACCTATCAGTAAATAGATAGAGTGAATGTTAGCATGGCTAACGGTGCTGTGTACAAGATAGTTGGAATCGGCTCAGTCAAGATACGAACACATAATGGTGCCTTCTACACTTTAAAAGAGATTAGGCATGTTCCACTAATGAAGAAGAGTTTGATATCCTTTAGTGTACTCAATATCAAGGGTTACATTTTTGAAGGTAAAGGTGGAGCAATGTATATCCATAAGGGTTCTAAGATAGTTCTGAAAGGCATAAAGTGTGGAACACTATATTTTCTATTAGGTTCCACAATTACAGGTTATGTTGTTGTTGCATCATCGGTCGTTCACAAGGATGATATGACTTGGTCATATGAGACTTGGTCATATGAGTGAAAAAGCGATGCAAATTCTATCAAAAAGAGATCTTCTTTGTGGGCATAAGGTGCAGGATTTTGAATTTTGTGAACATTGTGTATTTGGGAAGCTTCATCGCAGCAAGTTTTCAAGAGGCGTTCATCGTACAAAAGGGAAACTTGATTATATTCATTCAGACTGTTGGGGACCTTCCAAAGTTGAATCTATTGGAGGCAGTAGGTATTTTTTTTGTTTATAATTGATGATTACTCAAGAATGACTTAGGTTTTTATGATGAAACATAAAAGTGAAGCCTTCAAGAATTTCAAGCAGTGGAAGATATTGGTTGAACATCAAACTGGGAAGAAGATCAAAAGGCTGCGAATTGATAATGGTCTGGAATTCTGTGGATCTGAATTTAATGAGTTTTGTAAAGTTGAGGGGATTGTTCGCCATTATACTGTTAGGAATACTCCACAGCAAAATGGGGTTGCAAAACGTATGAATCATACGTTATTGGAGAGAGCAAGATGCATGCTTTCTAATGTAGAGTTGGCTAGAAAGTTTTGAGCAAAAGCAGTGAATACATCATATTATCTGATCAATTGTGGACCTCACACAGCTATTAATTGTAAAACACATTACGAGGTGTGGTCTGGTAAGCCTACGGATTATTCTTTATTAAAAGTTTTTGGTTGTACTGTCTACTATCATGTTAATGAGGGTAAATTAGAACCGAGAGCTAAAAAGGGTATATTTGTGAGTTTTGGGGATGGAGTTAAGGGATATAGAGTCTGGTCACCTTCTGAGAATAGAGTCATACTTAGTAGGACTGTGATATTTGATGAAAATTCCATGTTTAACTCAACTGTAAAGCCTTTTGTGACGTCTACTGATGTGGAAGAAAGTAGTAGTGTTGATAAACAGTTGGAGATGCAATTCACTTCAGCTGTGAATGAATTACAACATCCAGGTGGAGAAGATCAATATGTTACTGTAGAAACTGATGTGCAACCAGAAATTAATGTGCCTAGAACGTCAGAAGTTGATTTGCCTGAGAATTCTAGATCACAAGTAGATTAACCGAGTATAGCTCATGATAGAACTAGAAGAATTGGTGTTGGACCTCCTGTGAGGTATGGTTTTGAAGATATGGTTACTTTTGCATTGAAAGTTGTTGAAGAGGTGGATTCTCATGAGCCATCCACTATAGAGAAGCTGTGTCATGTGGTGAGTCTGCAAAATGGTTTGTTGCTATGGGGAATGAGATGGAATCTCTTGACAAAAATCAGACTTGGGAATTAGTTAAACGACCAAAGGAGAGAAAAATTGTCACTTGTAAATAGGTCTTCAAGAAAAAGGAGGGGATATCACCTTCAGAGGGTATTAAATATGAAGCTCGAGTTGTTGCTAGAGGGTTCACACAAAGGGAATGAGTTGATTATAATGAGATCTTCTCACCAGTAGTCAGACATACTTCTATCAGGGTATTACTAGCTATAGTAGCACATCAGAATTTAGAACTTGAACAACTGGATGTGAAGACAGCTTTCTTACATGGAGAGTTGGAGGAAGAAATTTATATGACCCAACCAGATGGGTTCTAGTGTCCAGGTAAAGAAGATTATGTTTGCAGTCTCCAAGGCAATGGTACAAACGATTTGATAGCTATATGATTAGACTTGGCTATAACAGGAGTCCATATGATTATTGTGTATATCACAACAAAGCTAATGATGGTTCAATGATTTATTTGCTTTTATATGTAGATGATATGCACATAGCTGCAAAGTCCAAGTCTGATATTTTGAAATTGAAGAATCTTCTCAGTGTTGAGTTTAATATGAAGGATTTGGGTGCTGCTCATAAAATTCTGGGTATGGAGATTTATAGAGACAGAGGTAAGAATAAGCTTTTCTTGTCACAGAAAGGATACATTCAGAAAATATTATCCAAGTTTGGTATGTCATCAGCTAAGCCTATAGATACTCCTAGTGTTGTAAATGCTCGTTTGTCATATGAGTTTTCACCACAGTCTGAAGCTGAGAAGAAATACATGTCTCGAGTTCCTTATGCTAGTGTAGTGGGAAGTTTGATGTATATTATGGTATGTACTAGGCCTGATCCTGCCCATGCTGTTAGTGTTATCAGTAGGTTCATGGGTCAACCTGGAAAGGAGCATTGGCAAGCCGTTAAGAGGATTTTTCGTTATCGTAGAGGTACATATGATATTGGTCTTGTTCATGAGAATTGCACAAAGTGTTTGGTGACTAGTTATTCTGATTCTGACTATGCTGGAGATGTTGACAGTGGGATGTCTATGACTAGTTATGTGTTCACTCTAGGTGATTCTGTTGTTAGTTAGAAGGCAACCTTACAGAAAAAAACAATGTAACAATTGCATGAACCAAACCTATAAAAACCCAACACCTATAATCCATTATCTTAGTGGGCTTAATGTCTCCACTATAAGCCAACACCTAGCTCACTATTTTGTTAGTGGAATTATCCAACAAAATTTTGGATTTTCCCATTAACTATAATCAAAAGGCAAAACAGTCATTTGGTCAAAATCAAACTTTGACCAAAAAGTAAACATTTTTACTTTTTATGATTTTTTCCGTGTTGACCAATTTTAACCTCCCGAGCATGAATCCACATTCATTTTCTCGAAATTCAAATCATATTTGAATATAAGGTCGGTCATAGTTTGACTTTTCAAAGTCAAAAGTCAATTCTTTGACTTTTTACATCTTTCACCATTTCCATTATTTCCAAGCTTCCGAATATGAACGTATTCATATTCTTGATATTTAAATCACATTTAAATATTAAGGCTGTATCTCTAAACTGAAAAACCCGACCACTACATCACATATACTTGTCGATTTCTCTCTCTTCACCTAATTCGAACAATTCGAATCATTCTATTATACTGTTCTAATTTTATTCCATATGAGCTAGTAGGGGAACCTAATGGACCTATAGATCATGGGCTCCAACGATCCGAGATTAGCTGGCTAAACTCTTTAGACAGAGCTAATCAACATTCGTTAACTAACGGGTCATTCCACTATAGTCCCGTAGTTACATTCCCTTCACTATAGATATATTTGTGTTTATTTGATATAACCATGATTAGTAAGCTAATCCTTCACAGGTTGTTCGTAATCTCGGCTGGGTCATAAAAACTGTTTTACCCCCAAGACTACATCTTGTTCCTTATGTTCCACTGATCCTCTAATGAACAATTAGTTTAAGGACCATCCTATAAACTGAATTCCTCTCAGGCCAAGGAGAGGGTGGGGCCCCTTGTTCAAGACCTGGATTTAGTACTAAAGGGAATAACCTATCTACTATCCCTATAACGAGTAGAAGTGAATTCTGTCTTACACCCTATGTTCCCAGCTATCCACCCGATCTTACCCCTGAAATGGGAGGCTTATTGGGCCAGCGATGATGAGCTGCCCTCACCTATGTAGATCTAAGGATAATTCCGAGTGAACAGGAGTTCATAGTTAGATCAGGATTAAGATTAAGTTACCTAGGTCATCAATTAATGAAATAGTCAGTTTTATACATAAAACGTCATTTAGAACGTAAAAAGTGACTATTTCATGGTTCAGTCTTATGCAAACTCATTGCATAGGATGCCCCCACTCATATATCTCTATATGAACGATTCAGGATCACATCGTTTGTACTAACTACAAAGTAGGCCGCATCCATAATGTCCCCAGAACAAGGCGCCCAACCTTATTCATATACTAGAGACCATTTTGGCTATATTTGAACTTGATCCATCTTTATGTCAGTACATAAAGTTCAAACTACATTAAATAGCCTCAGGACCTTAGTTTATTGGATTCAAGATTACAATTTCAATAACAACTTTATCGAAAAACAAAACAGAATATGTTTATTAATTTACAAACTATGAATTTTAGGACATAAAATCCAACAAACTCCCACTTGGACTAAAACTTCTAGTGGAGTATCATAATGTTGAATTTAAGTGAGAAATATATGAGTGCAATAAACATATGAATACAATAAACTAGGGCATATACCCAAACGTTCTCCCACTTATCCTAGTTTACAAACTTCATAGACCTAGAATTTGTAGGTGACCTTCAAACACTTTAGTCGTGAGGGCCTTTGTAAAAGGATCAGCAATGTTTTGCTCAGAAGATATCTGGGTTACTACAACGTCTCCACGATGTACAATCTCCCAGATCAGATGGTATTTGCGCTCAATATGCTTGTCGCGCTTGTGGCTTATTGGTTCTCTTGAATTTGCAACTGCACCACTATTATCACAATATAGGGTGATAGGCAAATGCATATTTGGAACGACTTCCAAATCTGTCAAGAATTTCCTCAACCATACTGCTTTCTTTGCTGCTTCGCAAGCAGCTACATATTCAGCTTTCATTATGGAGTCTGCAATACAATTTTGCTTCACACTTCTCCACACTACTTCTCCTCCATTCAGAATGAACACTGATCCCGATGTAGATTTTCTTGCATCTTTATCGGTTTGAAAATCAGAGTCAGTGTATCCAGTAAGGATCAAATCCTTAGTACCATACACGAGCATGTATTTCCTCATTCTCCTAAGATAATTTTTTAACGGTAGTCCAATGATCATATCCAGGATTGGACTGATACCTACTGACTATCCCTATTGTGTAGCATATGTCAGGTGTAGTACATAACATTGCATACATTAGGCTCCCTACTGCAGAAGCATAGGGAATGCGTCTCATATCCTCAACCACTTGAGGTATCTTAGGACATTTATCCTTTGACAAATGAATTCCATATCTGTAAGGTAACAGGCCTCTTTTGGAATTTTGCATCTTATACCTAGACAACATTTTATTTATATAAGTTGCTTGAGACATGGCTAGTGTTCTATTCATGCGGTTCCGAATAATCTGAATCCCGAGAACATATTGAGCATTTTCTAAATCTTTCATTTGGAACTGCGTTGCTAGCCATTTCTTGATGTCAGTTAGATAACCTACTTCATTCCATATGAATAGAATATCGTCAACATATAAAACTAAGAACGCTATAGTAGAATTAACGATCTTTTTGTAAACACAAGGCTCGTCAACATTTTGTTCAAAGCCATAAGATTTGATCGCAGTATCAAATCTTATATTCCAAGATCTAGAAGCTTGTTTCAACCCATAAATGGATTTTTGAAGCTTACAAACCTTTTGTTCTTGACCCTGTGCAATAAACCCCTCTAGTTCAGCCATATAGATACTCTCCTCAAGATCGTCGTTTAGAAAGGCTGTCTTGACATCCATCTGCCAAATTTCATATTCATAAAAGGTGGCAATGGATAAGAGTATTCTAATCAACTTAAGCATAGCAATGGGAGAGAAATTTCTTCATAGTTCACTCCCTCTCTCTGGGTATAACCCTTTGCCACAAGTAGAGCCTTAAAAGTCTGTACTTTACGGCTTGGTTTCGTTTTCTCTTATAGATCCACTTACAACCAATTGGTTTTACATCATTTGGTTGATCTACAAGTTTCTAGACAGAATTGAAGTATATAGGCTCCATTTCGAGGTCCATGGTTTTGACCCACTGATCACGGTCCACATCTTTCCTCGCCTGTTTATAGGTTGATGGATCCTCTATGTCGTCATCAGGTATGACGACTTGTGTTTTTGTTAAACCCAAGTAACAGCCAGGCTGATAAACAACCCTCCCACTACATCGAGGTATTCTCAACTCTTGAGAAGGATGTGACTGACCAGATATACTAGTTTTATCTACTACTTTAGTAGATGAACTAGTTCTATCTGTAGTGTCTTTAGAAATTTCATTCAATACTAGTCTACTGCGAGGTTAATGACTTCTTATGTGGTCTTTCTCTAAGAATGTGGCATTTGTCGATACAAATATCTTATTCTCTTGAGGATCGTAAAAAAAGACCACATTTTGTTTCTTTTGGATAATCTACAAATAAGCATAGTTTTGAACAACGTTCCAAGTTTTTTAGGATTTTGCACCAACACGTATGTGAGGCATTCCCAAATCCTAAAGTGACGTAAACTGCCTTTACGCCCTTTCCATAGCTCATAAGGTGTTTCTGAAACACTTTTAGGGGGAACGTTATTCAAAATATAGACAGCAGTCTCTAATGCATGTCTCCAAAAGGAATCAGGTAACTTGGCAAAGCTCATCATTGAGTGAATCATATCTAATAAGGTTTAGTTTCTTCTTTCTGATACACCGTTCTGCTGAGGCGTACTAGGCGTAGAGAGTTGTGACTGGATCCCGTTTTCTATCAAATAGTCTTGGAATCGTATGTCTATATACTCTCCAACTCGATCTGATCGAAGTGTCTTTATTGTTTTACCTAAATCATTCTCAACTTCAGCCTTGTATTCTTTGAACTTTTCAAGAGAATCAGACTTATGATGAAGCAGGTAAACATGACCATACCTTGAATAATCATCAATAAAACTGATGAAATATTCATACCCACCTCGAGCCTTGACATTCATTGGTCCACAAAGGTTCGAATGTACGAGCTCTAAGGGTATTTTGGCTTTGAGACCTTTTCCAGTAAAAGATCTCTTGGTCATCTTTTCCTCAAGACAAGACTCACATGGAAGTAAAAAATTGTCTTCTGATTGATTTAGGAGTCCATTCTTAACCAATCTCTCAATCCTATTGAGATTTATATGACCAAGACTTAAGTGCCATAGATAGGCATTAGAAGAAATTTTTTTTGTCTTTTATTCTGAGTTTCGACTGTTCTAAACATCTCAATATTTAAGACAAATTTTGCTTTAGTTGGTCTTAACTTATATAAGTTGTTTTCAAGTATAGTAGAACAAATTTGAATACCTTTTCTGAAAATGAACACTTCATTAACTTCAAAAGATATTTTATACATTTATTCCAATATACATGTGATAGATATTAAATTTTGTCTCATTTTAGGAGCATATAAAACATCTTTAAGTATGATATATCTATCGTTGAAAAACAACTTCAAGTCTCCCACTGCTTCGGCCGAGACGACCTCTCTTGTTCCAACCTTGAGGGTGATCTCTCCTTCTTCAAGCTTTTTCCAGGAACTAGTTTCCTGAAAAGAGAAGCAAATATGTTTTGTGACTCCTGAATCCAATATCCAGGTTGAGGTATCATACTCCACTAAACATGTTTCAGCAACTAGTAAATCATATTTACCTTGTGCTTCTTTCGAGGCAGAGGCCTGAGGACATTCCTCAGTTAAGACGAATCTCAGGTCATCTATTACTAGTGTTGAATTCAGAATTGTTTTCCATGTTGAGTAATTATCGCCATTTAGTTTCTCAGAAGCTAAAAGTTGATCTAAAGAGCTAGTCATACTGAAAATAAAAACATATCCTTTTTAGTAAAAAACGTTAATCTTTTAAATCCAATCAAGTTTAGCAAAAAAAACTAATAATGTACCCTTCATTATTATATCTTGCAACGATATTTCAACAGTTTAGAATAACCTTCACGGAGGGGTGATCGACTATTCCTCTGTTGAACCAAGACTATCTTGACTAGATACTATCACCAGAATAACTCTTATTCCTATAGTAACTCAGTTATCGCTACTTTGGTCAAGAATTTACTAACGCTTAGTAATTCTCGTAAGTGTGACCCTCCATTTTCAGACCTCAAAGATCGGAATCATTATGCTCCCGAACTTGAAAAGACAAGAATGAAAACGTACCTGAGAGGCCCTATCAATTTCTAGAGTTCGCCGAGTTCCGAATCCTATAATACAACCCTCCGATTGGTAAGGTCGGTCCAGGGCAGACATGCAGGTGCATTATAAGAATCACAGGTGCGACCTAATGGAAGAAACTGTAGAATGTGTTGACACACTTCCTTCTCCTACTTACTATGAACAACTTCCCCTATTCACCTTGGTATTGACTCATGCAAACACTCTTCGAATGGAGTTCACTCCCAGGGTGGCCCAAAGCCAAGCATGAATCTCACAGTATGAACTTTTAGGGACGCTAGAGCTAAAAGTACATTACTTTTCTCCAGCCAAAGTGTTCTAGGCTGTTAGGGTATAAAATACTTAGCAATACATTTCAGCTAACTAAACATATCCTAAGTCTAGGTGATTCATCCGAGTATAACTTTTATACTAGATTTTTAACCTACGATGTCTAGGTGATAAACAAATTTTATTATCTCACACCGCTCATGAATGCTCATAAAACCTGTTTAACCTAACTCAGACACTGGCTTGATCTCCAAGTAGTAGGTGTTCCGTGAATCGTCAACTTAAAAACCTTCAATCTTAGTCATCTTATCTGACTTTTTGCCAAGATCTTGTCGGGTGAGTTTTCTTATAACTTCGGTTTTACAAGATATCGACCTACTTTTCTATGAAAAATGGGATTGCTCGATAACCCTAAGTGAGCGCATCTTATCTTTGTTATAGATTTTAGAAGTCTAGGTTATTTTATAACAATTATAACCCTAGAGCATTCATCTATAACATGCTTCCTTCAATCAAACATGATTTAATATAACACTTATATTAAAACTAAGCATGCATAGTATATATTTTTAACACTTATAAGATATAACAAATGCATGTCACATGTTTTTCCTATGGTGGGGTCTTAAAACTATATGGCATACTATATGCACACAGAATCAAATAACATTATACATCACATGCATAATAGGTAAACAACACTAAAGTGGACCGATTTTGGCATTAAAAATAAACAAATAACTAATTTATAACACAAATCAGCAATCAGCTTCCCAAAATCGGCTTTAAACACTTTGAACCATCTTGAACCGGCCCAAAAACTCCCGAACCTACCCAAAAACACCAAAACCCAAGTTGAACCGGTCAAACCGGCTCAACCAGGTCAAACAGACTGGTCCAGACTATCTGGACTGGCTGGTCAACGGGCGTTGGCACAGTCAATGGAAGTGGACGCGGAGCGAGTCAACGGAGGCGGAGCAGGCGGGCGGCCAACCAGGTCAGTGCACAGTGCGCGAGTCGCGGGCAAGTGCACGGGCGCGGGTCGCGCTAATCTGATCCGGGAGATTCTACATTGTGGAGACGTTGTAGTAACCCAGATATCTTCTGAGCAAAACATTGTTGA
Source organism: Benincasa hispida (assembly GCF_027475165.1). Lineage (NCBI taxonomy): Eukaryota > Viridiplantae > Streptophyta > Magnoliopsida > Cucurbitales > Cucurbitaceae > Benincasa > Benincasa hispida. Next base: position 11,272,176 of record NC_143486.1, read on the forward strand.
TCCTTTTACAAAGGCCCTCACGGCTAAAGTGTTTGAAGGTCACCTACAGAGTATAGGTCTACGAAGTTTGTAAACTAGGACAAGTAAGAGAACTTTTGGGTATATGCCCTAGTTTATTATATTCATATATTTATTGTACTCATATGTTTCTCACTTAAATTCAACACCTACAGTTACTTTGTCTACTACTGAAGCAGGGTACATGGCCTTGACAATAGCTACTAAAGAGGAATATGGCTGAGGGGGTTAATTGGTGATCTTGGTTTCAAGCTATTGTATATTGTGATAGTTTGAGTGCAATATGCCTAGCCAAGGATCAAGTTCATCATGAGAGAACTAAGCACATAGATGTAAGATATCATTTCTTAAGAGGTGAGCAGAGATTGGTACTGCTGATAACCCTGTTGATATGTTCACCAAATTGGTTCCACAAGGCAAGTTCCAACATTGTTTGGACTTACTGAATGTTTTGAATTGTTAGTGGTCCCCTTTGTGGGACACTTTGAGGCATGAGGGAGAAGCCTGGGTACATCTGGCGATATTGATTTATGTTGCATTTGGTACATATATTATCTGGAAGAGAATTCAAGTCAAGGTGGAGATTTGTTAAAATGCCTTGAATCTGTTTGTTGGCGCTTCGAACAACCTAGTACAGGGGTCTCGCTGCCCGGTCAGCGAGACAGGGTCTAGGGGCGAAGCGCCCTAGTGGGGGTTCGGGAGTAACGCCCCCGAAATCTATTCAGATTTTTGTATTCAGCATATTTATTTTTTTGCAGTTATTTACGTTTTTGACCCTAGGGTTTAGAGCAGTGCGATATATAAACTCTCTAACCTAGAGGCGCCGTTTTTGACGTAATTCTGAAAACATTCTCTCGAAATAATGTTGTTCTCCCTCTACCCGTAGATGTAGCTAACACACTGTTAGTGAACCACGTATATCTTTTTGTCGATCTTTCCTTACTCTACGTTCCTTTTTGTGTTCTTTAATTGTCGATTTCGCAACATTTCTATTTGATGAACACTTTTTCGTCAATTTACCCGATCTAACTTAATCCAAATTACATAAGCATAAGTTGTCTTTGTTTAATGTTTGATTATCTATAAATGGATGAGTTTGTAAATTTTTAATAATTTTTTTTTAAGATTGACACTATGTTTTTCTTTGTTTAAAGTTTGTAGTAGATATTATGATATTTGGTTTATGAAATTTTAGTTATTAGTCATATTGTAGATAAATTTAAGTATTTAAATTAATATAAAAATATTAATCACCCGACAATTCAACCTTAATTTTAAAGGTTGAATTGGGATCGAGACCATGTTTAAATTTTTCTGGAGTTTGTGTACACCCGTAGTGAAAATTGATAAACAATTTCATCTTAATTAAATGTAATTGGAAATCATTGGATTTTGAGATGGGAAATGAATTGTGTTTGTTTTGGCCGAATTACAAAAATGTGTATGATTGGACATAAAGATTTTGGTTAACTTTATAGATCTTCAATGTGAATGGGATCTCCCATTCTCACCTCTAAATAAAGTTCAACATGTTTTTAAGTATCTGGTTAGAATTCAAACACTTTTTTTTACATTAACTTTGATACAATATTAATTATTAATGTTGTTAGTGGTAAATTGAAGCGGAGTGAAAACAAGCTAAAGCCTATACTAGTTAATCAGACAAAATTGAGGTTTGAAGAATTAAGCACACACCATAGGTCATAATACCCATGGTCCACCTCGATTAGGATCATGTAGGTTGAGGTTATGTTATTGAAGATGCGCACAATTCGCACATCTTTTGCGCATAATTGGCTTGGTGAGAAGCAGGGAGACCTCAATCGTCCTAATCCGAAAAGGAATGTGGAAAAACCTAGGTTATCTCTCCTAAGTCCTATATATACATCACTATAACTCCAGATGATGAGTCAACTCTAATTCTCTAAACTTTGGCTAAACCTTTCAACTAACGTAGGTATCAAAGGTGGTGTGACAAGTACCACATCAGCACCCAGTTTTCTCTGTTTTACAGGTTAGGTATTCCATAGATCGATAAATTCATTGATGAAGCATGTACAAAATATGTGAGATTTTTCAAGGTCCAAATTGTGCATCCATAAATGGATCGGTCAATTTTAAGCATTACTTAATTAGTCAAGTAATACTTGCTTGCCTAAACACGTATTTCAATTCTCATCCACGTTAAACAAAAAAAAGAAAGAAAGAAAGAACGAACTTGATTATTTATTACATATGACAATTAATTATTTATTACACATGAGAGATATAAGAAGATTATTTATTACATATGACAATTAGTTATTTATTGCACATGAGATCTTTTATTGTATTTTTCTAATATAACATCACAAATTACATTACCGAACTCTTTTCTCTTTTTATTTATTTATTTATTTATTTATTTATTTATTTTGTACTCTTAAAAAAGAGAGTGGATGAATTAATAATTAGTTATTTAATCTCAAGTAATGTTACTGAATTTGACATCCACATAGAGGTTGTTAAATTATTCAATTATATTGAAACAAATTATCCCTAATTTCTTTTATAAAATATCACCATCGTGAATACTAAAATAAATAAATATATTTGTTAAATTTTATACTTTATGACACTTTCTAAGAAATTAAATAACTAATAATAATAATAAAACTTCCGAAGAAAAAGGGGAAAGGAAAGGGAAAGACGAAATTCCACTCTGATTAGAGAAAGTTTACGAGTTATGACCGGCATTACTTTTGGAAATTTTCAAATCTTATCGAATAATCAATTGACTTAACGAGAAAAATTATTTTCCTCTCAAAAAAATTAAAATAAAATAAAGATTTAATTCCTATTTTGACTCTTGAACTTTAAATTTTGTTCTATTTTTATCCCTAAATTTTAAAAAATATTTGTGTTAGTCTCTGAACTTTTAAAAACTGTTTATTCTAGTCCTTACCGTTAAAATTTTGTTAACTCTTTAGAGACGAAATCTATTTAAGGATGAAATTATATCTAACATGGGTTGAAGGTGAAGTAAAATATCATCAATCAACACGCCAAAATAATATATAATCAAAATCTTGAACCCAAAACGACTTTTAAATTCAAAATTAAAACCTTAGATTGTATAGCATTGACTAACTATATTTGGCAACCTAACCATCCACAATACAAGTTATATCACCATTTCGATTAAAAGTTAACAGAATCTTAACCATAGGATCAAAATAAACAATTTTTAAAAATTTAGAACAAAAATAAATATTTAAAAAATTTAGAGACCACAATAAAATAAGATTCAAAGTTAAGAAACCAAAGTAAGATTTAAAACCTAAAATAAACGTGTGAAACCTAAAAACACTTTTAATTGATTTGTAAGTTGACCTTTTTAAAATATTAAATTTAAATTTTAATATGCCCAGTTAGAAGAAAGCTTAATCATTTATATTCAATTATAAAATTCAATGGATTTAGAAAAAGTCAACTTTATTTTAATTTATTTTATGTTTTTTTTTTCAGTATTATGATCTACATATAGAGAAAAATGTAATTGAATTCACAAATTTACTCAACTTAACTAATATCTTGATCAATTTAAATTATATGTAAGTCTCAGTTAATGATATATTTACTTGCAAACAACACTAGTTACCATTTTCAAATTTTAATTCAGTTTAGAAAACCTAAGAGAACTTTAACATTAAAATATAACAACTTGCAAAGAGGTACACTAATGGTTGTTTTTAAAATTCAATTCAATTGGGTTATTGATTAGAGTTTGAATGAAGATTAGTCATATGTTTATATTTTCATACTCAAATGAAAATGCACCATTGTGAGCATTAAGTGATAGAATACTGTAAACAAATGAAAAAAATAATAAACAGTAGGTTAAACCTCACTTCTCATCTTTTAACTTTCATGAAAGTAACAATTTAATTTTTAAATTTTAGTTGGTAACGATATAATCTTAATATTTTCAAATTTGTGACAATTTAGTTTTTGAACTTTAATAAGTAACAATTTAATCCTTATTATGAAACATTTTATTAAACTTTAATAAAATTTCTTAGATGATCTGTTTGGAAATCATTTTTTTATAAACTATAAAGATTAAGTCGTTACATAATAAAGTTGACACTTAATTTTGAAGAAATCTTCCATAATTGAGACTAAATTCTTACAAATTTCAAAGTATAAGAACTAATTGTTACTTATACAAGTTTAGGGACTAAATAGTTATAAATTTGAGAGTATAAGAACTAAATTGTTATTTCTACAAAAGTTTAGAGACCAAAAATATTTTTAACCTATTTACAATGTTGACATCCATACAAATGTTGAGATCTCCAATTTGTGATAATATTGATGAAAATATCGATAAAATGTTATGTTGATAAATATTTCAAAAAAAAAACTTTAGAAAAAGTGTATGTATATACTTACACATAACACACATACACACACATATATATATATCTTTTAAATAAGTACAAAACAAAACGTGGTAGGGTAGACAGTACAATTATAGAAGTAAGAGAGCATTTCTCCTCGTTTTAAACAAGGTAAGATATAGAAAGATTTTTAGTACCATATTTCCTTTGTTTGGACTATTAATCCATCTTCATAAATATTTATAGACCCCACATTGATGTTAGTGAGTTCACCATATTTTTAAAGTGTATTGACTTGACACACAATAAGTAGAGATAGTATGAAGAGTTTTGAAGAATTTTCCATACTACCGTAGTATAGGATATTTTCCCTAAGAAATAGAGATGATAAATTTATTTTCCTAATTAAGTATCTGAGGTGAAAGCATTTCACTCTACAATCCTAATACCTATCCGGGCCTTCATTAAGAGTGATTTTAAAATGGTTAAAATCATTTTTGTCAAGTTTAAAATCATTTTGAAACACGTCTTTAATTGCTTTGAATTAAAATAATATTTAATTAAACACTTCTAAATATAATTTTCATATTAAAAAAATTAATTTTGAATACTTAAAAACATGCTTCAAAATAATTTTCAAAAAACAAAGTGGTTTTTAACCTTCTAAGAATCACTCCTAAAATGCTCTATTTCATGAATAGTTAAACATGTTTTTCCCCTAAAAATTAGGGTTTAAAATTATAAAAATCAAATGACAATCAAACGTGATCTAAATTATCTATTTATCGAAAATAAAATAAATGTGAGAATCAAAATTCTACAATTTCCATCTATTTGCATATAGAACCGAAATAGAAAACTATTTGTGATTAATCGTTTATATATGATCTTGGGAAATTCTATACGAAATTATTAATATCTCAGTAAGAGAAGAAAAGAGAAATTGATGATGATGATAATAATAATAAAAATAAAAATATGTTCACTCATATTATGATGAACAAATTGTCTTTACAAATAGATAAAGTGAATTTAACTCAATGATATTAACATTTCTCCCTAAAAATTAAAGATTCGATCTCACATTCTGATAGTAAATTAGATAGAGTAAAGATGTTAAATGCCTTAGAAAAATAAATAATATATAGATGGTCTAAAGAGGAAATGACATGAAATTTAAGATTATTTCAATTTTTATTATTATGATTAGATAATTGATGAAAGGCATGAAAATAATAATAGCCTACGATGTACTATCTTTCTCATCGTGGTCCCATTAGAAAACTAAATCGTTCATATGCAATCATAAAATTCAGCTTAATATTTTTATTATTAAAAAAATGCAAAACTCGACGTATTTTGGCTTTCAAAAAAGTTAAATACTTTTATAGATAATTGTTTTAAATGGTAAAAGTGTTGAAAATTTTTAATTATACCAAAGTATCACTATTTATCAATAATATATTATGTCACTGATTGACAATTATATTTTATTATATTTATAAATAAATTGTCTTATTTTCCTTTATCTAAAAGCAACTCAATTTTAGATGATTTTTTCGTGTAAAGGGAAAAGACTTCCATTTGATTAGAAAATCGTAATAATTAATTAATTTGAAAACATAAAATGAATACTCAATATGTTATTAATATTGATAATAATAAGAAGAAGAAGAAAAAGAAAAGGGAAGAAAAAGATGGATGCAATTATCATACGCAAGGACATTACATAATAGAGAAACAAACAAGGTCTAGCTATGAGTGACTGTCAATTGGCTTTCAGAAACTTTATACAAAACGGCTCTCTTGTTGGAACTCACGTGTCAACATTTTCAATAGAAACTCAACACCAAAATTCCTCATTTAAAGGGACTTGAAAATTTTAACTTCTCTGCTTGGCCTATCATCGTCAAAGTGCACTAAGAACATATTGATTATTTATATGGTCTCTCACGCAATATTAATAAAGGTTCAAAATAGTGAGCACGAGCATGTATAGGAGTGCAAGTGAGAGAGAGGAAGAGCGTAAGTGCAATAGAGTGAGGGAGGAAGAATCGAAACGTGTGAGAGTACTATTGTATTGGATTAGATGAAATCGAGTACAAGGGAGAGATGTGAGTGCAAGTGCAAGGAAGGGAGGAAGAAACCTGGCGTATGAGGGCACTATTGTACGAATTATTTTAGATTCACACTCACTAAAATCACTAGGAGTGTTATAGATAGTTTGACAAACTTTTAAAGGAAATTTTGGGCACTGAGCTAGTTATTATAGTCAATGGTGATTATAATCGGTGGGTTATAATAGACAATGCATTATAATAATTAGTGTTTAGTGCAGACTATTTTGGACTTGGTTAAAATAGTTTATGTCTGGAGTGTAAATTATTTTTGTTTGAATAGAAAAGAGTAAATATTGTAGCAAAGAAGAAAGAGAGAATGAGCGAAAAATAGTAAATACTATAGCAGAGAGAATTCTGGAATAGTATTTACTATACTTAATTTTAGGTTATAAATAGTTGTATACACCACTATTATTGTTGGTGCCTAAGCCGCCCTTAGTATGTTATGACTATGACAAAGAGTCATATATTGTTATTTTCAAAATTTGAGGCAAACAACATTATGACCACCTATGAAGCACAGATACTTCATGCGAGGCAAAAAATCCGTATCAGACACGTATCAGATACTAATACTTTCAAATACTTTTCATATACGTATCTGACACGCGATTTGATGTATCTATTTCTACTCTACCTTTTTTTAAAGAAAAAAGACAAGCAACTCATATAATCTTTCTTCATCTAAAACTAGACAACCTATTTAAAAAGCTCACTACTCGAGTCCAAAACTAAAAGAAAAATAAATAAATAAAAGACCAAACCCTAGAATCATCTAATCTTCATCTTCACATTTAAGTCCCCACAAAATCCACTAAAATATAAACCATTTGGATATGTTCAACAATTTAATGAAGAAATTCTTCGTTTATCTTCATACTTCTCCTTCTAATCTTCTTCTTTTTTGTAATATGAGACACTGTTCTATTACATTTTATTAACTATTGAACTTCAATATATTAGATGTTACTTTTTTGTATTGTATTTCAGTGTTTGTATTCTATTTTGTGTTATTGTTATGAACTTGTATGGTAAATTTATCTATATCCCATATTTTTTTAAGAAAAAAAAATGTATCTTCAATGTATCAGTACCCTTATTTTTTAGAAATATATATAAAAAAATGACATATCCTTAGACATATCCGTATCTAAGTTTTTTAGAAATTGATGAATCGCCGTAGCCGATCGTATCCATCGTGTAACCGTATCTGTATATGTGCTTCATAGATGACCACGGAACTAAGGTATTTTGTATAGAACAAAAAGAAACACCCTTTGAGAATCGTGTTTGTTTTCTTCCAATAAAGAATAATTAAAACTACTCTAAATCCTCAAATTTTGATTTGCATTTTGAAAGTCCTTATAAAAAGTAGACAACAAAGTAAAAGAAAAGAAAAACTAAGAAATAGAAGTGATGTCTATTAAGTTTAATTTTATAAAACAGGAAAAAAAATGGTACTTTGGTTTTTTTCCCTAGAAACTAAGTTTGTTTCTACATAATTATTTTCAAATTTCAAGAAATATTAAAAAAATTAGGCAAATTTAAAAAATAAGAACAAAATTTTAAAAAATTATTTTTTAGTTCTCAAAACTTATTATGAATTTTTAAAATATTTATAAGAAAATAGATTAAAAAAAACAAATAAATTCATTGGTGGAAGGAGTACACAACTTTTGAGATTCTTTGTTTTATTTATTTATTTTGGAGATATGTTCTTTGTTCCGTTATCTAATTATAAAAGTATTTTTAAATCCTAAACAAGTTTGACAAGTGCTTTTATGAAAGACTATCAACTCAACAAGTTCTACTAACCATACAATGTATGGTTCGAAATATATCCGCGCCATAATAGCCTTGCCATTAGTGTCACTTATAAATATAATTGCCTCAATTGTTTATCTAATAATAATGAGCATATCTCAATTGACATAGTATTTACGTTATCAATTTTTAAATTGAGGTTTGATTTATCCACTCCACATATTATAAAATAATTATAATAGTAAATAAATAAAATAAAAATAGGTGCCCCAATAATCACAATAATTAAATGTTATGATTAAATATGAGAAATGATTGTAAGGGATAGTTGCAAATATAGCAATCAAATCTAAAGAGTGTACAGATATAACAAAATTTAGAGTTTACTTTTGAAGTCTATCGGTGATAGACCATATTGTTAGTATGGGTCTATCAGTGATAGATTTTACTTTATAGCAATTTTAAAAAAAATGTTGTTATATACTTAATTATTATCCCTAATAGTGTTATCTGATATAGCTATTCAATTTTTTATATATGTAATTTTCCGTTTCTTCTCCTTTTCATTTTTCACTGTTTTTCTGTTACTATTTTATTATCTCTCTCTTGTTTGTTATTGATCTCCTATCAGTGTGTGACAAATGGCATATATACATTAATAAATATTGGCACAGTGGCTCCAATCACTGTGGTCAAGCCTTTTCGTTTTTCATAGACCTTTCTTCTTCCTTTTTCTTTCTTACATGGTATCAGAGCTATAAGCATCCTCCTCCCCTTCGCTTCCATGGCATCAAGCTCAGGAACGTCAGAAGAAGACTCCACTCAGCCGGTGACGTCGATTCCAGGTATTCAATCGACCAACCCACCTCCAACTAATACCTCTATATCCTCACCGTCGTTCACTCCACCAGTTACTCAACGAATCCCACCCCCTCCTATTCGAAATCCAATCTTCCCTCCCCAATATGGTCCTCCACCACCACATTTTTATCCATAGTACACCGGTTTTCCTGCCCATCACTCTTTTCCAACTCAAGTACCACAGAATCCCTTCTCTACCCTCTCATCCCCGCAGTCACCGGTAGCAAACTTTCCTCATATGTCCCAATCCCTCACTGTCAAACTCAACGATTCCAACTACCTCCTCTAGAAAAACCAGCTTCTCAATTTGATCATTGGCTACGGCCTTGAAAACTTCATTGACGGCATCTATCCTCAACCTCCAAAGTATCTCGACCCTCAGCAAACACACATAAACCCTCACTTCTCTTATTGGCAGACATGCAACCGCACCATTATGAGCTGGTTCTACTCCTCACTGAATGAAGATAAAATGACGAAATCATTGGCTACGAATAAGCATTGGAAATTTGGGAAGCTCTTCGTACGGTCTACGAATCATCCTTAATAGCTCAAATCATGGGACTCAGATCTCAACTGCAAAGAATAAAGAAGGATGGCGTTACCGTGTCCCAGTACCTAGCTCAAATCAAAGACGTTTCTGATAAGTTTGCTGCCATCGGTGAACCTCTGTCTTAACGCGATCACCTCGGCTATATCCTTGAAGGACTAGGTAACAAATACAATCCTTTTGTAAATTCTATTCAAAATAGAACCGACCGCCCTTCTATTTTTTATGTTCGTAGCCTCCTCGTTGCATATGACTCTCGTTTGGAAAAACAAACTGCCATAGATCAGCTCCAACTTGTCCAAGCTAATGTCGTCCACCTTTCTCTTCACTCTAAGACTCGACATCCACAGTGGCAACAAAACAAAAGACCACCTTTCAGCCCCCCTCTCTCCCAGGTATTCTCCCCAATCTACCCTTTTCCCCTGTTACTGTTGATTATACTCCCACTCGACCCCCTGCTTGAAATCAACAATCATCTCCTAACCAACCACCCAACTTCTCCAATCGCCCTCAATGCCAAATTTGCAATAAACTCGATCATACAGCCTTAGCTTGTTACAACATTGACAACCCCAAATACAGGACTATTCACCCTCCCCAAGATAATCTCACTCAAACCGTTCCAACCATCACCCAACCTTTGTCCTATGTCACCTTATGCCCTACACCCAAAACCAACCATCCCGATGAAGGCTGGTACATGGATTCCGAAGCTACTCATCACATGACCCCCGATCTGTCCAACATACAACAGTCTTTCCATATTATGGCGGTGAACAAGTTGTGATAGGCAATGGTAAGTCCCTTCCTATTTCTCACACTGGCTCTTCCCGTTTCCTTTCCCCCCTCTCCAATACCCCTGTATATCTCCACTCTGGCCTTTACACTCATTCTATCTCTCGAAACCTTATTCGCATTGGTCGTTTATGTTATGACAATCATGCCTATGTCAAATTTTTCCATGACTCATTTGTTGTAAAGGATCTTCGAACCAAGAATCCACTCCTCCGAGGTACACTTGATCGTGGACTCTACTAACTCTCTATCAATCCAACTGTTCCAAATTCATCCAATTCCCCCTTCCATCCCATAGCTCTTGTTTCAACATTCACTGATGTCTCACTGTGGCATCGCCGCCTGGGGCACCCTTCCATTCCAATCATTCAATCAATTTTGTCTAAATGTAGTCTGAAGTACAAAAATAACACTACTATGTCTGTTTACGAACACTGTCAAATGGCCAAAAGCCATCGTTTACCATTTTATGCATCTACCTCTCGTCCCTCCTCCCCCTTTGAAATTGTGTATGCTGATGTATGGGGCCCTTCCCCTGTAAGTTCAGTGAATTCCTTCTGTTTATTGATGCTTTCTCTCGTTTCACTTGGATATACACACTAAAAGCAAAATCTGAAGTCCTCCTCTATTTCAATAAGTTTCAAGCTATGGTATCTAACCAATTTTCTACCCCAATAAAAGTAATTCAAACTGATGGAGGAGGTGAATTCTAAGCTCTCTCAGCTGTCCTAGACACCCTCGGCATCCTCCATCGTTTATCCTACCCCTACACCCCCTAACAAAATGGTAATGTTGAAAAAAAGAACCGACATGTTGTCGAGGTAGGATTGTCGATACTAGCTCACTCCTCTGTCCCACACACATTTTGGCTTTCCACACATCCACCTATCTTATAAACCGCACACCTACATCTGTTCTTGAAAATAATTCTCTCTATGAAGTCCTCTATAATAAACTCCCAAATTACCATCTTCTTAAAATTTTGTGTTGTACTTGTTTCCCCTTTTTTCGTCCGTTTAATGATAATAAGCTTCAATACTGATCCCACGGATGCATCTTCTTAGGTTACACTTATTTATACAAAGGCTATCTTTGTCTTCACCCAACCTCTGGTCACATCTATGTGTCTAGGCATGTTATATTCAATGAATCTGTTTTTTCCTTTGCTGCCAATTCTTAACATAAACTCCTTCACAATTGTCCTCCCCTTCAGTCATTTCCATTCTTGTCACAATCACCCATCCCTTCTCTTCCCCATTTAGTCCTTCTACTATCAGCCCTCATCACAATGATGTTCATCACCATGATTCCCCCCATCCATCTTCCATTCTCCCACTCTCCAACCCTTCCTCCCCCCTCCCCCCTCCCTACCAACCTACACACTGCCCTTGATATCCTTTCCCCTGCTTCTGCCACACACTCACCTAATTCCCCTATTCCCTTACCTCCACCAATACTAACCCCTACTTCTGCCACCTCAACTTACTCTCCTTCACCATCACCAACTGTCTCCAACATTCCCGACCTACCACACCCTCTCCCCCTCGCCACCAATGCCTATCCTATGATCACATGCTCCAAAATGGGTATCTTCAAACTAAAAGCATGGCTTTCTGTTGTCACTGACTTGGACAAGGCATAACCACACTCTTACAAGGAAGCTCTCCTTCATCCCAAATGGCGTCGTGCTATGCTTGAGGAGTATGAGGCACTCATTCACAACAACACATGGTCTTTGACACCTCTTCCCCAGGATTGTAAGGTCATTGGTAGTAAATGGGTGTTTCGACTTAAACAAAACCAGACAGGTGAGATTGATAGTTTTAAAGCCCGTTTAATCACTCAAGGGTTTAGCCAAGACTATGGTGTAGATTACTTTGAAACATTTAGCCCGGTTGTAAAGCCTACCACCATCACGATTGTCCTATCCATTGCCTTATCAAACAATTGGGTCATTTGACAACTTGACGTGTCCAATGCTTTTCTCAATGGTGACCTATCTGAAGAAGTATACATCAAGCAACCATCGGGCTTTATCAATGATCAATATCCGGATCATGTCCTGCTCCTTCAAAAAGCATTATATGGTTTCAAACAAAGCCCCCGTGCGTGGTTCTCTAAGCAGCACATGTTTGATGCAATGAAGTTTCTCAAATGCAAAATTTGATACGTCCATGTTCATCTTCCGCAGTAATCATTACTTAATCATCTTTCTTATCTATGTTGATGATATTTTTGTAACCGGCAACAACCCTTACCTCACTCAATACTTTATCAGATGTTTACATACTTAGATTGCACTCAAGGACCTTAGTGATCTCTTCTTCTTTCTTGGCATTCAGGTAACCCGCTCATCCAATCTTTTACACTTATCTCAAACCAAATACATTCACAGCCTGTTGGATCGTGCAAGCCTCTCCGACTGTAAGCCCATTCATTCCTTCATGGCCGTTAATACTACCTTTTCTCTCACTGATGGACTCCTTCTGGACAATCCCTCTGAATACAGAAGTTTGGTAGGAGCCCTCCAATACTGCACTCTAACCAGGCCTAATATCAGCTTCAGTGTCAACAAGCTATGCCAGTTCATGCACGCCCCGACTTCCTCACACCTTTAAGCAGCAAAAAGGCTTCTTCGTTACCTCAAAAGCACTACCAATCATGGTATCCTTCTGTCAAAATCCCCTATTTTAGCCTTAACCTGCTACACTATTGCTGATTGGGCCAGCTGCCCGGACGACCGACGAAGCACAAGTGGCTTCTGTTTCTTCTTAGGTTCAAGCCTCATCTCATGATGCTCCTCCAAGCAAAAGGTGGTCTCCCGATCCAGTGCTGAATCATAGTACCGTGGCCTCTCCAATGCTGCTTCGAAGTGCTCTGGATCCAATCAGTCCTAACTGAAATTGGCATTGGTCCAATCTCAATACCTCTTCTGCTTTGTGACAATCTGAGTGCCACCTACATGTCTGCCAACCCTGTATTACACAATCGCACCAAACACCTTGAGATTGACCTGCACTTCCTTAGAGAAAAGGTGGCTACTAAACAACTTTCGGTCAGATTTCTTCCCTCCGAAGACCAACTTGCAGACATCATGACCAAGGCCTTACCAAGTCCCCGCTTTCTCAGTCTCAAGACCAAGCTCACAGTTGCAGCAGCTCCTTGTTCGCTTGCGAGGGATGATAAAATAGTTATTTAATTTTTTATATATGTAATTTTCCGTTTCTTCTCCTTTTCATTTTTCACTGTTTTTCTATTACTATTTTATTGTCTCTCTCTTGTTTGTTATTGGTCTCCTATCAGTGTGTGACAAATGGCATATATACATTAATAAATATTGGTACAGTGGCTCCAATCACTGTGGTTGAGCCTTTCCGTTTTCCATAGACCTTTCTTCTTCTTTTTTTCTTTCTTACATTATCCAATGCAATTATCCTTTAAATAAATTACGTTCGATACTATTTATTTAGATATTTGGAAGAAAAAAATAGTAAAGCGTTTGCCAATGTAACCTACCTCAATTAATAAATATTTACTTTCAAATTAAATGAAACTCAACAATTAAGTTAGGCTACGTTTGGCATTACGTTAACTATGTCAAAATGTCCTTCAGAAAAAATCACTTTTTAAACCAAGTTAATTTCACGTTGACTTTAAAAACAATATCCTTTTAGCTTTTAGATTCTCATAAAATCAGGTAGAATTTTTAATTAATATTTAGTTTTCAATTTTATACTTTAAAAATAAATTTTATTTTATATATTTATCTATTTCTCACATAATCAAATCTATTTTCTATTTTTCCTCGAGTTAAATGCATCATTTTTTTTAAAAAGTACACCATATTCATTTTTTTAAAATAAACCTATTTTCTTTAATATTTAAAAATTAATCAGTAACAAAAAAAATTATCGTACTAAAAAATTATTTAAAATTTTAAATTACAAAAAAAAAAATTGATTATAAGTCTATTTTAATTATTATATCTAAAATAACATATTTTTGTTTTTATTTACTAAACATTCTAACCTACTTTTTCCAGTTTAATCTAAAATTTACCCAATATTATTTTATTTCAATTCATAGCTGATTTTTCTAAAAGCACAACTATCAACAATTATTTTAAAAGCTACAATATTCCTAAATGGAGCCTTAGATTTTTATAAAAAGAAAAAGAAAATAGTTTCTTTCTTTCTTTTTATTATTACAACAATATCACCTTGAAGAATGACATAATATTTATCTAGAAGTATACTCATTTTGACATTATCTTTCTATTTAAAACGATACCATATCACAAATTAACTTGAGTCAATGAGTTAAAATATCATGATTTAAAACTTCTATTATTAAATAAAAAACAAGAAATTATACTACCAAATTAATTTAAATACTGCAATCTCGATCATGCCCTTATCAAATGAGAATGTATATAATAATATTGTCTATACTAACTCTTGTTTGTCATAAACAAATATTTGAAAATTATATGATTTATGAATTAAAGTAAGGAATTTTCAAAAATATAAAAATAAGAAAAATTATTTACACAAAATAGTAAAATTTTAATCTTTTTTAATAGATGTTGATAAAAGTCTACGATAAAAATCGATAGAAATTTATTATTGATAACACTGATTGAAATTTATTAATAATTATCAATATTTTTTTACTATTTATATAAATAATTTGACATTTTTTTATCTGTTAAAATTTTATATAATATTTAATAACACGTTATAACATGAGTAAAATGTACTCTCATCAGACCCATCACTATCCAAATGCAAGTTGATCAATTGTAAAATTTGTTGTAAACGCAATGCTTCCACGTCTATATCCCCTCTGTCGTTTGCGGGTCCCACCTACTCCACTGTTTCAACCCTACACCTAAAAAAATTATTTTCAAACAAAATAAAAACAATAATTTCTCTTCTCTACTTTTAATATATATTGAATTTATTTTTTCTTTTAACAAAATTAGTGGAATAAAATTCCAGTGCAATAAAATACTATATATTATGAGTGTTTGTGGGTTAGATTGAGTTGGATTTAGGGATATTTTAGCCAACTCTATAGTTCGATTTGTTATTTTTTTAATTCAAATTAACCTTGTTAAATTATGAACCCGGAACAAGCTAACCCATAAAAAATGGGTTGGTTGGTTCAATTCCATTGGTTTCCTTAAAAAAAACTTGGAATCACCAATAAAAAAACACATAAGATTTCACAATTCACAAGAAAAATATCCAAAATCTATTATAACAAAATAAGTCTCCAAAATTCATAAGAAATACCATAATAGCATTTGAAACACTATTCGAAATTAAACAAAAACAAGTCATTTATTTAAAATTTTATTTTAAAAAAAGTAAAACGTAAATATGTAAAAGTCTAATTTAATTATTTTCATATATTAAATTAAGATTAATGACTCAATTTCAATTTATATAGTTAATTTTTTCTAAAGTGTAAATAAACTACTTCTAAGAGTTGTTGAAGAATAAATTATTCAAAAAAATATTGGAATTAAAATCAATATATGTATAAGTAATTGTGTTATAAGTAAGAAAAAAATATATTTTAAAGTTAATAATAAATTCGAGTTGGTTCGGGATGGTTTGGGTTATATTAGGTAAACCCATGAACCAGTCCAATTTATAAAATTTTCATTTATTTGAACCGCATCCAACCCAAATGAGTTGATAACCCAACCCAAACCGCACGGGTTGATTGGGTTGATCGGTGTTTTCGGTTATCAGGTTTTGTACACCCCTACTATATATTTCAAATATAATAAAATAGTTTTGAAAAAACCAATCATAAACTAGAAGTAGGGCCTAAATTTAAAATTTAGATTTAAATTCTACTTTTCCCTAATTTTGTTTTAGTTCATTTATATCTTTATACTTTTAAAATGTTTATTTAATTTCTATACATTAAATTTTGGTTTATTTTTTATCTCTACGTTTGTAACATGTTCATTTCAATCCTCATGCTTTCAATTTTGGCTCATTTTTATTATTAAATTTTCAAAAAGTGACCATTTTAATCATTTAATAATAAAATAAAAATCTAAATGAAGAAAAATAAATGATCACGTTTTAAAAGTATAAAAATAAAAATGAATCAATATTAAAAATATAAGGATTTGAATGAAACTTTTAAAATATATGAATCAAAATGAAACAAAAGTAGTATTTAAATCTAAAATTCAATTAAAGAAAAAAAAGAGTAGATAAACTAAATTTAGAAGTTTAAAAATGCAATAATTAAATTTAATTACGGAGCGAAATATACTCAAACTAAAAAAAGTGCTTATGTGGAGCATAAACGCAGCGTTTTGAAGTGGGTGCGGTGTTAGGTTGCTGTCTTACCAACTCCTGCGGTATGTATTTCTCTCCACAGAAAACCCGCATATGCAAAAGAAGGACACGTGTCGGTCGACCAAACGGCTTTTCTGGTGATTGTGGTAGGTGGATCACCGTGCCTCCCGTTTCCCCTCTCTCTTATTTATACGGTTCCTTCATTTGGTACGATCTTCAGGGCGATTTCATTTCTCCCTGAAAATACTGGTAATTCACTCCATTTTTCTCCTTCAATTTTCCCTTCCATTTTCTTCTTCATCATCAATTTCATTCCCACCCGATTCACCGATCGATCAAGATGATTATTACCGTGAAGGATTCGACTATGGTGACTCCGGCGGAGGAGACGCCGCATCGGAGCCTCTGGAATTCCAGCATCGATCTCGTGATTCCAAGTATGCACACGCCGAGTGTCTACTTCTACCGACCTACCGGCGCCTCTAATTTCTTCGACGCTCAAGTTCTAAAGGAAGGTCTAAGCAAGGCGCTGGTTCCGTTTTATCCAATGGCTGGACGGTTGAGACGCGATGAAGACGGTCGAATCGAGATCGACTGTAGTGCCGAAGGTGTGCTTTTTGTTGAGGCTGAGACCACGGCGGTTATTGATGATTTTGGTGATTTTGCGCCGACGTTGCAGCTCCGGCAGCTTATTCCGGCCGTCGATTACTCCGGTGGAATTGAGTCGTATCCGTTGCTGGTGTTACAGGTATACAATACAATCCTTGCCTGAAGTTTAATTTCTTTTTTTTATTGAAAATATTAAATTAGAATATTATTGATTAGTTTGGTGAGAGTTAAATAAAATGGTTGAGATAAAAGTAGTCTGCGGAGGTGTAGTTTGTGGTCTGTCCTCTCTTATTAAACTTCGGCAAGGACACTACTTTTCTTTTTTTTTCTTCTTCTTTCTTTCTTTCTTTCTTTCTTTTTTTTTTTTTTTTTTTTTGGTTGTATTCTTTTTCATTTTTCCTCATTTTAATATTTTCTTGTCTAAATAGTTATAATTTTTTTCAAGCATGAATAGAAATCTTAGTTAAATAAATTATTTATAATACACTTGAAAAATAGTTAATTTAGAGATACCAATTATTATAATAATCACATTTTCTAAATATTATTTTGTAGTCTCTAATTAGATTTACTACGGTATTTACTATTTATTATCGTGTTTACTATTTTACATTCATTTTCTTTTTAATTCTTTGCTACAGTTTACTATTTTCTTTTCAAACCAAAATACTTTACCCCTCAAACACATACTATTATAATCCAAACTAAAATAATCTACACTCAAACACAAATAATTATAATCCAAACATAATAATCTAGAACTACAATAACTAACTCCTTACCCCGAATGTCCCCGAAGTTTGTGTCTTACTAAGTTATAGTTTAGTGACCATCCAAAATTTTAAATATTTACACATCTATTAAACATGAAAATGAAAGTTTAAATTTCCATTTATTTCTATAATATTGAATTTATCGAGAATGGTTCACATAAATTGAGAAGTTTAAGCATCGTTTGGTTTTGGATTTTCGATTCTTTTAAATTAAACATATTTACTCTCATTTTTTTTACCATGGTTTACATCTTCCTTTATGTAGAAAAGTTGAATTATTAGTCATATTCTAAAAATAAAATATCACATAAGCTATCTTTTTTTAAGTTTTCAAATTGATTTGATTTTTTTAAATTGATAACAAAACAAGAAATTTAGAAATAGAATAAGTGTTTATAAACTTAAATTTTAAAATTAAAAATCAAACGAGTATCTTAAGATTTCACTGGACAAAGAATTTAAAGTTTAAAGAACTTTTTAAAGACTTTTGAGAGTTTATAAACTAAATGGGCACAGTCATCAAAATTAGGGGGTAAATTTGTAATTTAACTAAAAAATGGTCATTATGTTTGCGGGCGTGAATAAAGGGTATTTTCTGTTGACTTAAAAGACAAAACAAAGAGAGAAGTTTCTATTGACTCGGTATAGAGTACAAGCTAGCTAATGATTTGTGAATAAATTAATTTGATTTTGTTTAAAAATTTTGCAATGAGTCGTCCACTGACAAGGATATTATATGGATGGAATGCTAAAATACAGATAAAGTTAGATCCAAGAAACCAAATAGCAAGACTTTTTGTTTTTAATTGTTGTAATGATTCAGTTTTTACAATTTTAAATTTGTTTTCATTTCCAAACTTTAACTAACATTTATTTCCATATGCCATGTTTGGTTCGATGGTATTGAATGAGGAGAGTCCATATGTTAACTATCGATTTCATGATTTATTGATTGTTGTCCCATGGCCACACAATTAATTAAACAACTCTTCATAGGAAACAACTTTACTCTTTTGTCCCAATGATTAGAGGTTAGAAGGAGATTATATTTTTTTTGTCTAATATGAGTTGAAAACCTATTCTAGTACTACAATAGTATCTATATCTATTTGTTATTTGTTCGCAATAAAATAAGTATTTAAAACTGATGCAGGGGGTTAAAATAAGCATAATTCAATAATAATTGATATTTACTTCTTTCTTTGAGGTCAAAGATTTCAAATCTTTATACTCCACTTATTTTTTAAAAATAATGGTGTTGGAGTGTGTAAATTATCATTTAATTACATGTTAAATGTAATTAAATCACATAAATCATAAGCGCACATAAATAGGTTAATAGATTATTTCAATAATAAAATTTACTTTTAGTTCAATTTGGTTTATCTCCTTTATTGACACGGAATCACGGCGGCTTTTATCACTACCCTTATAACTAAACCTTCCTTGATCATCAATTCCAATACATTCAATGACATAGATCAAGTATGGATGGATAGCATGGAAACTATATGCAAAGTGACTTAGATCATGTCTGTTTCCAACTGGTCCAAATTTCTTAGTGAGATCATTCTTAAAAACTTTATGCCAAACCGTATTTGCAAAACGTATTGTTAGAACTCCATAGATAACAATTATAAAAAACATGCATACCTGTCACGACAAGAGCTCTGACCTCAATTGTGACAACACATCAGAACTTGATTATGTAGCTAATTGATGCTAATAAGATTGATAATAAGCCCTTCAACTAACATTACATCATTAAATGGTGGAAGACATGGATAATTAAGTTCCCTTTCTCATTGATCTTACCACAATTACCATCTCCATAAAAGAAACCTTTCCTGAGTTGGTTCAACAAAAGAAAAGTTCTACAAGTTAATGAAAAGTGGATGTATAGTGTTGAAATTTTCCCCACACCAACTCCATTTAAGTATTAATTTTTTATTTTTTATTTTTTTTTAAAAAAAACTCTTGGAGGGAAAACTGATTTTTTTAACAAAATCAATTTATCACATAAACAAGGTATAATTTTTCAATTTTACCATTAAAGGTAAATAAGGTCAAAACAACCTAACGTGGTCCATTTAATTTTTTTTTTTTTCCACTTGCGCAATTATTCATTTCATTATTAAATTTTTGTTGTCTCAAAAAGTCATATCCACATGATGATAACATGCGATATTCAGAACTAATTTCTTAAGCAAACTTACTACTACTTTTCTTCTAGAAATCAAAACACTACAATAAATTCCATTAAATGGTAGAATTTATGGTTTCGTACTATGAAATAATAAAATATTATATTATGTAATATACAAAATAGTGAAACTTCTATTTATTTCTGTGTCAATGTTAGCCAATTACCTTATCTTATAAATATAGGTGTTATCTGAGATATACTTAAAGTATTTTTCTTTTAGATTGATTATTCTAAATTTGTTTCCTTTTTGTTGTGATCAGGTGACACACTTCAAATGCGGCGGTGTTTCGCTCGGCGTTGGAATGCAGCACCATGTGGCGGACGGCTTCTCCGGTCTCCACTTCGTCAACACTTGGTCCGACATGTCGCGTGGCCTCGACCTCAAAGTCCAGCCTTACATCGACCGGACCCTCCTCCGCGCACGGGACCCACCTCAACCGACCTTCCGACACGTCGAATATGAACCGGCCCCATCCATGAAAAGCCCGGTCCAACCCGACCCGGAAGGAACCACAGTCTCCATTTTCAAATTCACCCGGGAGCAGCTTAATTTACTCAAAGCCAAATCCAAAGAAAACGGCAACACCACCAACTACAGCTCCTACGAGATGCTCTCCGGCCACGTATGGCGGTGCACGTGCAAGGCGCGTGACCTTCCAGAGGATCAAGACACTAAGCTCTACGTCGCCACCGATGGCCGTGCCCGGTTGCGCCCGCCGCTCCCTAACGGCTACTTCGGCAACGTCATTTTCACAGCGACGCCGCTCACCGTCGCCGGCGAACTAATGTCGAATCCGACGTGGTTCGCCGCTGGCAAGATCCACGACGCGTTGATTCGGATGGACAACGATTATTTGAGATCGGCTTTGGATTATCTCGAGGTTCAGCCGAACATATCGGCGTTGGTCCGTGGTGCTCATACTTACCGGTGCCCTAATTTGGGGATCACGAGCTGGGTCCGGCTGCCGATTCACGACGCCGATTTTGGGTGGGGCCGGCCGATTTTTATGGGCCCTGGCGGAATCGCATTCGAGGGATTGTCGTTTATAATCCCGAGTGCTTCCGACGATGGCAGCTTGTCGGTGGCGATTTCGCTGCAAAATCAACATATGAAGGTGTTTGAGAAGCTGTTCTTTGATATTTGAGGAAGTTGGGTGACGGAGTGTAACAGAGATCGGTGGTTTTTTTCCCGGCACGGCCGAGGAAGTTTGCCGGGATGGTCTTTTTTTTTCCTCTCCCCTATCTCCTTTATTTTTTTCGTACTTTTTACTTTTTACTTTTTCTTTTTCTATGTTCTTTTGGGCTTTTTCAGTTGTAGTTTAATCAAATATCGTTTCTTCCAGATACGTGTAGTTGTTTAATTGTAAAGACCTTCCAGTTAAGTAATGATATACCGTGAATGCAGATGTGGAATTAATTTAGTCCTTAAATTATAAAATTTGTATTTATTTAGTCTTTAAGTTAAATTTTCAAAAGTGTTTATTAGAGTGGATAATTCAATCAAAGAATTCTTAGATTCTTAGGGTGATTATTCAACTTCAAGTTTTGTGTTTAATATATTTAAATAGTTGAAAAAAAATTTAACTACTTTATCCATCTCGTATTTAATATAATTTTAAAATTTTAAATTGGTAAGATCAATGATTTAAAAGAAAATACATATTAAAGTGATGCTTGTTTTATTACAACATAATTGTCATTTAAGAATCCCATAAATTGACACAAATTTCAAAAATTATATTACAACAATAAAATAGAGAATAATAGAATCACTTCAAAACTCTAGAACTTACATATTTCAACAAGGTTATACGATAAGTAGTTGAGTGTACGTTAATAACCAAATAAGTCATTTTTTATTTGGTTATTTATCGTTTGGGTAATTTGGGTAATTTTTATAGAGAGATTTTGATTTTAGAAATTTTGTGAGATTTTATGCATTTTCTTGAAGTTTTGATTGATGTTTTGTTGTTGTGGTGTAAGATTTGGACAAATGAAAAAAAGGAATGTATACATAAAAAAAGAGAGAATTAAATAAAACTTCAAACAAATTAAACACTATACCAATGATAGGAACATTCATTTTTAAACTTTACTATTGTTATTATTTTGTACGGTTGGATACTGATGCAAGATTTGAAAGTTTAATGGGAAAATAACAAAAATAACCTTTTAAGTTTTTACATTACAAAATTAGCACTTTTTGAAAATTCGTTATAATAGTTTTTCTCGGTCCATTTTGCTCGAGATCGACCATCGAGATTTAGTTTTAAAAAATATATATTCTAACTTATGGATTGTTTTGGGCTTTTTCGGTACATTTCACCACCGAGATTCGTTAATTTTGTATGTAATCTTCCAAAATCTTATATGATTTCAAATTTCTCCAAATTTGGTTATCTTTACTAAATATTATATCAAATTATTTCGTGCTTTTTCAAATTTTTAGCATAATTTATGTTTTCACGATTGCATGAATTTCTAAAATTCCAAATGAGTTTTCCAATTATCAAAATAGATTTTCCAAATTGATTCAAGATGATTGCACCATGATTTTTAAATTTTAAGAAATATCAAATTTTGCGAAAATTAGATAAGATTTGGGATATATATTGAATCTCGGTCTTAATCCGGCACAAGATTCTATCGAGAAAACTCAAATATATCGAATTTCAATGTTAATTATGCTCGAGTTTCACCAAGAAAGCCCAAATATATAGAATATCAATGTTATTTTGTCTGGAATTAATACCAAGATCTAAATAATTACACGAATTTCTAAATTGATTTACTGTTATCTAAATAATTTACCAATTATCTTTTCAAATTTCTCCAAGTTGTGTAATATTTGGTAGTGTGATTTCTTAATTTTGGAAATATTTGAGAAGATTACATAACATTTGGAAAAGTTAGCAAATCTCGATGTGTAATTCTTGCGAGATGTATCGAGAAGGCTGAAACAATCAATAAGTTGGAAAAAATTATTTTTTTAACATATCTCAGTGGTCGATCTCGGGTGATGGACCGAGAAAAACGATTTTATCACTTTTTCAAAAAGCGTGCTATGCTAGTTTTATAAGTAAAAACTTAAACGTGTTATTTCTGATAATTTCCCAAGTTTAATGATACTTTTAAATGAGTGTTAACCGTTTATGTTAATATACAAACAATAGAGTATCTTTTAAGTTTTTTTTTTTGAAAAAAAAAATAAAATTTAACGTATTTTTTAAACTTTTGAAAGTTAGAAGAATATTTTTGAAAAATATTAACAATTTTCATGAAAAATTAATGGTAGAGATATTTTTCATACAAAGTACAAATATTAAGAATATATTTTGTAGTTTAGCTAAAATCTAAGGTTACTTTAGTAACCATTTTGTTTTTTATTTTTGTTTTTAAAAATCAAGCTTATTTATCTCGAAAATTCTTTTTTTTGTTATTTACTTTTTACCAATCATTTAAAAAATCAAGTCAGATTTTATAAACTAAAAAATAGCTTTTAAAAGTTATGTTTGTTTTTGGAATTTATCTAAAAGTTTTATCATTATACGTAATAAAGTTACAAATTATTGTAAAAAAATTGAGAAAAAATAGATTTAATCTTTTTTAAAAAAATTAGAAAAAAAAAAACAAACAAAAACAAAAACAAACAAACAAAAGGGTTACCGGACATAATAGTTTAAGTTTTTTTTTTTTTAACCATTTAATTTGAAACATATTTGGAGGGTGGAGACCGAATTTTGAAAGGCAAGGCAAGAGAGGTTTAATCCTTATCTATTTGAATAGGCATTTTTAACTTTTATGTTCTATATAACTTTCATGTCATAATAACCTTCAAGTATTTCGTATCTTGTTCTATGATTAATTTTGTATACAATATATTTTTTTAAAAAAAATTTAAAATTCACTTCCGAAAACATATGAGAAACTATTTTTACCATTCCAATTAAAAATTTCATTAAACCATTAAACAAATTTTTAATTTATTGAAGAATTCAAGTACTTGTGACGTCAAATGCTTATCCATTAATAATTTGATTAGGTAAAGAATTAAAGAAAAGAACTGTTTAACTAATGTTGATGCGAAAATATGAACATTAAAGAAAGAATTTGATGTTCTTATCCCAACAACTATCAATTTATTTAAATAAGAGAGGATGCAACTTATAAGACAAAATTTATACACGGAATATTGTGGAAGTTCAGAGAACCGGAGAACTCTCTTAGAGAATGAAGAAACTCTCGAACTAATAATTCGAATATGGAGAATTCACTTATTTCCCTTTAAATTATAGTGGTATATTTATAGGAGCAATTAACATTGATTCTCTCAGATAGAGTTTAAGAATCAATCTTGAATATTTTCTGATTTCCCTTGGGTCAATGCATGCCCCACGCACATCTTGCCAAGTTCAACCTCAATTGAGCAACTTCTCTTGGGCTTCGACCTAAATTCTCTCCTTTTCCTAGGCTCCTTTTGGTCATAGGGTGTTACTTCTGACCCAAACTTCACCTCGAGTCAATTTTACTCTTATCTACTAAATTATTCGCAAACAATATTATTGGTTTCCCGTGTGAGAGTCAAAATAATATATTAAAAATTAATGAAAAATAATTTAAAATATTTTCTTCCAATCAGAAAAGGAAAAAAAATAATAAACATGCTAGATTATTGTTTAATTTTCTCTCGAACAATATTATCATCATGATTCAAGCTGATTTTGAAAAGGAAAAGAACTATGGCCCAAACACTATTTGCATTTGAGGCCCACTACTTATAAAACGATTAAGGCCCAAAACCTTATTCACAGCCCAACTATAAATATATCACCGTTTCTAAATTATTAGAGATATGGCACATTTGATCGGTTAATTTTTAAATATTTTGATTTTTCCAAGTTTGTCCTTCTATATTCCTCTTTCTCTTCTTTCATTTCATTTCATTTCTTTCTTTTTCTTTTCTTTTCCCTGCCCTGTTCTCCTTTTTTTTCCTATTTCTTCTCCTCTCCTGCTGTGTGTTATTCGTCTCTTTTTCTCCAATTTTGTAGTTGTGTTTTTTCTATGGCTTACTTTTACTTTTTAATTTCTTTTTTTCTTAATTTTTTTTAATTTTAATTTTCTATCTTCAATTTTTTAATTGTTAATTTTCATCGCTTACTTTTACTTTTTAGTTAAAAAAAAGAATCAAGAAAGCTGCTAGGTTTCGAACCAAAGAATTGAAAGAAATTAGAAACGAAATGAGAAATGGGAACTAGAAACATACCTTTTTTTTTGTAAGACTTTAAAAGTATGAAATTTAACAGTAATAAACTTTTATCACTAACAACTTGTGATATCAGTAATAGACTTAGTCTATTGGTGATATGGTTCCTATCACTGATAAACTACGTGAATCAGTGATATAACATAGGTAGAGATTGGTAATATTTGTGTATCGATGATATCAATTATTAGTGATATCAATAATAGAACTTAGATAGATATCAATCATATTCATGAATCAGTAATATCGAGCTTAGTTAGATATCAATTATAGAAGTCTATTGGCGATAGAAAGTCTATCATTGATAGTCATGATAAAAGTTTTTTAGTAATAGCTACTGTTATCATCGATACACAAATATTACCAATCTCTACCTATGTTATATCACTGATTCACGTAGTTTATCAGTGATAGGAACCATATCACCAATAGACTAAGTCTATTACTGATATCACAAGTTGTTAGTGATAAAAGTTTATTACTGTTAAATTTCATACTTTTAAAGTCTATTGGCGATAGAAAGTCTATCATTGATAGTCATGATAAAAGTTTTTTAGTAATAGCTACTGATAGTTTTGAGTGTTAATCTTTCAAAATTGATAGTCACTAATGAAAGTCTATTAGTGATAACCACTAATATTTTCTATTATTGATAGCTTAATCTTTGATGACTTTTCTTTCAAATATAATAATCACTTGTAGAAGTCTATCATTGATAGCCAACTTAGTGAATTTAATTAATAAAGTTGAATCTCGAACTAGAGTGTAAGTGTGATGCCTAGAAGTTATCACTAATAGCATGTTATTAGTGATAGAAGCTAACAACGATAACATGTTATTTGATGGTAAAAGGAATGACATAAATTATCTCGGATAGCATGTTACGAATGATGGAAGTTATCGCCAATAACCACGATATAAGCGATATCAGTGATAGAAATTAGGTAATATCCATATATCAATGGTATTAATGATATAAAATGTTAAGATCTATTAGCATGCAACGGAAGCAAACAAAATTAACAAGCACTCTAATTACATTTAATTTGAGTTCTAAAAACGTGCTTAAATAGAAACTTCAGAAGAGAGTTTCTAAACTACATACCTTTGATGAATTCTCCCAATTTCAAGCTGCTCTTCACGTGATTCTAGTTTCAATTCAACAGTGAACCACCAAGAGATCTTCTCTACTATTCTCAGTCTTGAATTTGAGTGATGGAACTCAGATTAGAGTGAATATGTGAAGGGAAAAATGAGTTTTTAGATAATGAACAAAACTTTCTACAGAAAACCTTTTTCCATCAGCCAATCCCTCCTTCATCAGCAAAAATGGAGTGTTTTATATATGACCCACATGCAGGTCCTCAAGTTCAGCAACCTTGACATTTCAACTTGCTGAAGAAAATGAGAAATGTGCGTGTTTTATGGAGGAACACCTCATACTTCATAAAAAAAATGGGAAATTCCCACTTTTACATAATTTTCATTTTATTTATTTATTAATTTTAATTAATTCTCAATTAACTAAAATTAAATAATCATTTCAAATTCTGAATTTTTAATTAAAATGAAAAACAATTATAGATTTTAGTTAATTAAACAAGTTTAACTAATTAAATAATAATTTAATATAATTTAAAAAACATGAATTTTATTCATGAAATTAATATTTAAATTAATATTTAAATATTTAATCACACATAAATAAATTAAACGTTAGTTAATTATATCAAATATAATTATACAAACGTTAATCTTTGAAAGTTGTTAGTTTCTTTTCAAAGTAGATAGCTACTTATAGAAGTCTCTATCATTGATAGCTACTGATAGCTTAAGTATTAGTATTTCAAATTTGATTCTAATGAATGAAAGTGTATTAATGATCTCCACTGATAATTGTGATAGCAAATTGAAAGCTAATAATTCAGGTGTTGCCATTTCAAGGTTATATTAATATATCTCAAATTGAAAGTTATCACTGATAACAACTATCAGTTGAGAAAATCGAAAGATGAAGCGGAAATGGTGGATTGCACGTAGGCTTTTTAGTCATTTACCAATATGGCTATCATTAATAGTTGCTATTAGTGATATTTGATGCTAATTTTGGGTCATATCCCTAATATATATATCCTTGCATACATTTTTTATTATTTGGACTTGATTATTATTTGTGTAACCATCCCTAAAACTCAAACCCAAGCTCATACGAACAAACCTCATCCCTGAAAATATTATCTAGCAAATTTTTGTATACCAAGTAAAATACGTGTGAATTGTTGAAGTGTTATATTAAGGCATAGAAACATACCAATTGCAAAACAATATATCTACTATTTTTTTAGTACATAACAACCAAGTAACTTGGATAAAAGAGAAGTGCTGACTATAATCATTAGTGGTTGCATACTGTAGCCACATGTTTTTGTCCAACCTTATTTAAAATAGATTTAATTATTAATTTAATTTATCTTATTTTTTTAAATTTTAATTTGATTATTTTTCAATTTTTTATGTTAATTTTTATCTCTTTTTAATTTTTATTTTAGTTTGGTCAAAGTAACCAATTTAGTTAGGATAAAAAAAAAAAAGCAAATGTGAAAAAATTTTGAATTAGGTTTTAGTTGTCCAAAAGTTATTCTTCCTTTTCAAGGATAGGACAAGTTTGGTAAAATTTCAGAATTGAAATAAGAATCAATAAAAAGAAAATAACATTTACAATAAAGTTTTTAGGTTTTCTTCACAATATCAAGAATCCAACACACAAGAAAAACTCTAACTTAGTTGAAGTTTTATTGGTAGGGCCTTGGTCCCAAGGATCCAACTTCAAACAACAAAAGAGTTTAGTGTTTTAGATTTTAACCTTTCTTTTTTCTTTTTTTTTTTTTTTTTTCAAGCTCCCCTAAAGAAAAACTAAAATGTTAGATATTTGGTTTTTGTTCTTGTTTTTATTTCTCTATTTTCCTTTTTAATACAATTATTTCTTTATTGTCTTGTGAGTTCCTCTTTTATTTATTTATACATATTGCTTCACATCTTGTTGTTTATTTATTTATTATTTTTTGTAACTTATTGTTTGTTTTTACTTCTCTTTTCTTCTCCTTGTGAGTTTCTTTTTAGCAACAAAATAAGAGAGATGAAAAAATAATTAGGACCTGTTTAGGGGCCCAATATCCTATGTGGGAAGATGATATAGGCCTTATATCATCGTTTGACTCAATGATATATCTGTTGGGGTTGATGCCCTAAATCTTGTAGGGTGCTATGGTTTGTAAATGTTTTGTACAGACTCATTGTTTATTTAATGAAATGTATGATATTTTATATTTTTTAGTTGCATTAACCACAAACCAATAAACTAACATCCAAGGTTAACTTGTAGCTTAAACATGTATGTAGAGACATACGAATGGATCATGTTTAAGTGATAACCTAAACGATCTATAGTAGATGGATAAGGTCGAGTACCTTATCTTGGTGACACTACGAGTATGACCCGCTTTGTAGGTGTTACAATTGTTGTAAAGTACTACAAATGATCTGATCCTGATCATTCATGTATTAGACATGCGAGCAGGGATATTCTATACAAAGGAGTTTGTATAAGACCGGACCAAAAAATGTTTAGTCTCATTATATAATGTCGTTCATAATAGAGACTTATGGTTCACCAGGATAACCATAGATAACATGACCTGGATCCTGAGTGAGTTATGAACTCCTGTCTATGAGAGTAGCCATTTGATTTGTATGGGTGAGAGTGGCCAGATCGCCGTTTAATTGGGGAGCTGGGAACATAGCTACGCAAGATGGAAGTCACTCCTTCCTTGAGGTAGGGATAAGTAGATAAATTGTTCCCTTAAGGATTGATTTTGGGTCTTGAACAATGTGGCGCTACACCATCTCCTGGCCCGAGAGGGGTTTAGTGATAGTTAAACTATGATCTATTGTTTATTAGAGGGATCAGTGGTACTTAAGGAGTTAGATGTAACTACAGGGACAAAACGGTAATTTGGTCCAGCTGTACTTACGAGCAATTTGTGAAGGGTCATCTGGTTATATCCAATGGACATAGAAATATATTTGTAGTGGAGTATCCGACAGTCAACGGATGGTGAATAACGTAATTATAGAGTTTAATTAATTATTCATGTATTGTTGGAACTTCAAGCTACAGGTCCATGAGGTCCTCTTGGCAGCTCAATAAGATTTAGCTGAGAATCAGTTTTTGGATTAATATGAATTGTTCAAATTAATAGAGGGATATATTTACTATATTTGATACATCATAGCTTAATGGGAGGAAATAAATATTTGAATGAGATTCAAATATATTTTCTATGAATGAGATTCATAGTTGTTAAATTTAATATAAATATGATTTATATTAAATGCCATATAAATAGAGAAAAGAAACTATAATTTATGTTGTATATGATACAATATTAAACTATAGGTTATATGTTAGATTTGATATAACATATAATATAATATATAATATGATAAGTTAGTTATCATATTTATATTTATTATTATTATTATTTTAATAATATGGAAGGGAGCTCCATCTTTTCTCTCCACCCACATTTGTGGGGGTGGTTATTCTTTATGGCAAGAAGAATAAAAGAAAATCGTTTTCTTCTTCTTTATGAACGTCTTGCTGTTGAATGATTGAGAGAAGACAGAAGTGTGTTGTATCTTTGAGTGTTCATGAGAAAAGTTCTCAATCTTCTTCTTCCTCCACATTAACCTTTCCCTCTTAACCAAAATAGTCAAAGTCCACCGCTCCTGGGTTCTCATCCTGAGAATACCAAGGTTTCTATTGTGGTAGTGTCCGGGTTTTTGGTTCAAGGTTATCTTGAAGAAGGTCTTCAAGTTGTTCGTGTTTGTTCGAGGGAGAATCATGAAGAAAAGGTTATACAAAGATGATATTTCTTGAAACATTTTTCTTGTAAAGCTTGTTATAATTTAGTTTTAAATGCATGTCTAGTTGTTTTTTTACTGTAAATTTTGTATTCAATAACTTATGGAATCTGGTTAATCTACTTTCGCTCAAGGTTCTCTCATTAGAGTTCCTTCAATTGGTATCAGAGCCAGGTTGTAGGTTTCTGATTCCAAATTCCATTATTGTATTGAATTGTTTTACAATAATTGTGGGTTTTATAATCTGCATTCTGTTTATGTGATGAATGATTGTGGATGGCTTTGTTGATGGATGTTTCGAGATAGAACTCTCTGTTTAAGGCTTTCTTTAATTTACAAATTTGGTTTGTAAAGGCCCCTACGTTTTTAGGCATTATTATTACAATCGAGTCTGTAGTTTATAAGTTTTAAGTCTTTCATGTGTTTCGGAGGCTTCAAAGAAGGGTTACAAAGTGTTGTTTCGATGGAGAAGAAAAAATAGAGGTTCCAGATCGTGTAGCTACAACTAAACGATCGGATAGCTTTTGTTATATGACCGTGTAGAATTTGCTACACGATCGTGTAGCATTTGCTAAACGATCGCATAGCTAATGCTACACGATTGTGTAGAGTTTGCTACACGATCATCTGGCGTTTGCTATAAGATTTCATAGTCATGTTCATCACATAGTCATTAGCTACGCGATCGCATAGCCTTTCATGCTCATCATTTAGTTGCTCAACGCATGGTTCGTTTGCTACACGATCAGCTGCAAGGTGTTCTTTGAAAGGTGGTTCGGTTCAAGCGGTTCAAGACCCGGTTCACCTGTTCCGAACCGGTTGACTTAATTTTTGTAATAGTTAGCCTTTTGTTTTCTTTTTAGAGAGGTTCTATCCCGGTCCATCAACTTTTAGAATAAATATAAATGTGATGTATGTTTAATATTATATGTCATAATGTATGTCATATAGTTTTAAAACTCACCATAGGTTATGCATTTATGTTTATGCATCATTTTATATTATAATGTTATAATATATGAGTATGCATGATTTAAATTACATAAAGCATGCTCATGCATCATATAGTATAAATTTATAATATATGTATTCATGCATTATAGCATATCCTTGCATCATTTATATTATAAGTATTATAATATATGGTTGAATGGATATATAGAATGTATGCTATAGCATGATTCATTACTTAGTTATATAAATGTTGTATATTAGTAATGAATGAACATTGCATGAAGCATGACATTACCTTAGGTTAATTTATAAATGTTATAATTAATTAAAGTATGTCCAGCATGTAATGATTGGTTTTAATTGTTTCATTTATTTATAATTTTTATAACTGAATGAAATTAGAATTAAAATCAATAACAAAGAGTTGCATGCAAACCTTAGGCTATAATCATTTTTTTTAAATTGTTTTAAAATATGATTGATATAGACCTAAGATCACATTTCTAATGAGATTAGAAATCTAAGTTCAATCTTTTAATCGATTTAATAGGATTAAATTGATTCCTAATAAAAGATTAAATATGTGACAAATGTATCTATAAGGGACCTTCTGACTAAGGCGGGTTCTAACTAGACTAGGGTACTTAAGTCGATAAAAACGTCGCACCCTTACTTGGGAACTTACTTGGATAAGTGAATTAGATAGATTTGTTACATGCATGCAAATTTGATGGAAGTCTATTAAAGAGTTTAGTGGGACTTCAATCAAAATTGTTTAATCAACAAAGACAAAAGTTGTGTTGGGATTGATGTCCTAATTCTCCCAGAGTCTAGTTGTCTTGTAAAAGATACATATTGTTTAATGAATAAAATAAGTGTTATTTAATTCTAGCATTTACTCATATCCAATAAACAAAGTTTCTTGGTTATCTTATGTGAACTTAAACATGTCTATGTGATATACAAGTAGATCATGCCTTAAGTGATAACCTAAATAGGTTTGTAGTATAAGGATTAAGGTAGGATACCTGATCCTGGTGACACTATGGGTACGACCCACTATGTAAAGGTTTGCAAGTGTTGTAAACTACTACAGATAGTAGATCATGACCATTCATGTGAAGACGTGCGAGCGGGGGTGTCCTATACAAAGAGTTTGTATAAGACATGGACCACGAGATGACTAGACTCTGTATATAACATCGTTGATACTAGAGACTTGAATCTCACTTAAACGACCATAGGTGACACGACTTCAATCCTGAGTGTTTTGGGAACTCCCGCCTTTGAAGATGACCCTTTGATTAGTATGGGTAAGAGTAGCCAGATTGCCAACTCAACATGCCTACCTTTTTTAGGACTTGTCTGATCTAGGAGCTGGGAACTCAATCCACAAGATGAAATTCACTCCTTTCCCGAAGTAGAGATAAGTAAAGAGTTTGCTCACTTAAGGGTTGATTCCGGGGCTTGAACATAATGGCCATAACTTCTATTTGGAAGATAAGACTCAGTCATAGTAGGACTATGACTTATGTTTATTAAAGGGATCAGTGGTACTTAAGGAGACAGATGTAACTACAGGGGCATAACAGTTATTGGCCTAGCTGTACTTACGAGCGATCTGTGAAAGGTTGTCGCATTGCTGATTGGTTAAGATGGACACATAATATATCTGTGGTAAGGAGAGTTTAGCTGTCGACCTTTAGTGGAGTGCCTGGCAGTTAACAGATGGTGGATCCTGTGGCTAAAGAGTTTAGTTAGTCATTCACGTACCGTTGGAGCCTTCGATTTACAGGTCCGTAAGGTCCCCTTGGTAGCTCAATGGATTCAGTTGAGGATCAATTTTGGTTGTTGATTTGAAATCTTAAAATTGACAAGAGGTATTTTGATTATATATGATATAATCGGTAT
This sequence comes from Benincasa hispida, assembly GCF_027475165.1. Lineage (NCBI taxonomy): Eukaryota > Viridiplantae > Streptophyta > Magnoliopsida > Cucurbitales > Cucurbitaceae > Benincasa > Benincasa hispida. The sequence continues at coordinate 11,305,631 of NC_143486.1, forward strand.
GATGTATAAGATACATCTAGTGGAGGATTGATGTAAATGAGATTTACATTAAGTACCATGGAATAGAAAAAGAACTATAGTTTATATGTTTCATGAGATGAAATATTAAAACTATAGGTTATAAATATAATATGATAAGTTGGTTATCATTTATATCTATAATAATATTAATTATTGGATAATTAATTCTTTTTCTTTAATAACCAATTGAGTGGGTGGTTATTGGATTCATGGTAACCGTGAGATAAAATTAAAATGATTTTCCTAATTTTAGTAAGATTTACAAACTGTTGAAAAATTTTCATAAAAGTTCTTTGAGATTTCTCTCGGTGAAAAAGGATCTCACAGAGTCGTCAAGTAAACACAGATTTACTAAACGATGGGTAGGGCGAGATGAACGATCGTGCAATTGCGAGCTAAACGATCATACAGTATTTACTACAGGATCGCATAGCTTGTGCTAGACGATCGCTTGCCCAAAGTAAACGATCGTGTAGTGTCTGTAGGCGACAGACCGAGTTAAACGATGAGCTAAACGATCACATAGCTTTTGCTAGACGATCGCATAGCTTTATCTAAATAGTCGGCTACCAGCAAACAGTCGGCTACCAACAACACGATCGTCTACAGAGTGGTAGCAAACGAACAAGCAAGAGCGGGGACGACACCACCACTTAGAGCCCTTGGTATTCTCAGATTGAGAATCCAAAAAGTGGTCTTTGTTGGAATTGGTAGAGGAAAGAGGAACGGGATGATCGTGTAGAATGATAAGTAAGTGGGAGAGGCTATTGTATAGCGAATGCTTATCGTTTAGAGAAAGCTACACGATCATGTAGGTTTTACTGAGCGATCATCTAGTATTTGGTAAGCGATAATTTAGAAAACTCAGAACGCTAAACGATCGTTTAGAAAAGCTGAGCGATCGTTTAGAGAATATGTGCGATCGTTTAGACGCGGGGTGTGCGATCGTTTAAGCGATAAGGCACTATCGTATAGGCTCTCAGCTAAGTGATCAATACGTTTCCATACCTTGAGCGAATTTTTCGAACCCTTTGCAAAATGAAAACAATTTTCATTTTATTCTTTAGTTACAATAACCGAATAAGATTTTCCCACCAAAGCATGATTGAGGAGAAGTTTCCGACCAATTATCACATAATTAACCAATTACTTAATAAATGAATATAATCATATTATATTCTTAACCTATAGTTTGATATCATATATCTACTATAGTAATTTATCCTCCACTTGATATAAATCATATTTATATCTAATTTCTTAAAAAAAAAAAAACAATTGTATCTCATACATTTAGTCAATTATATCATATATAATTAACCAGTTCAATTATATCATATATAATCGAACTCCCTCTTGTCAATTTGAACATTTCAAACTGACCTAAAAACTGTTCTCAACTTTATCCAGGCTACCTAGGGGACCTTATGGATCAGTGACTCGAAGCTCCAACGATATGTGAATAGGTGACTAAACTCTTTACCCACGAGATCCACCATCCATTAACTGTCAGGCATTCCACTAAAGACCAGCAGCTGAACTCTTCTTACCACAGATATATTTATGTGTCCATCGGATATAACCAATCATGAGTACGACGACCCTTCACATATGCTCGTAAGTACAGCTAGACTATTTACCGTTTTGCCCATATAGTTACATCACACTTCTTAAGTACCACTGATCCCTCTAATCATAGTCCTACTATATGTGAACACCTCTCGTGACATGAGAAGGTGTATGGCGCCACATCGTTCAAGTCCCTGGATTCGCCCTTAAGAGAGCAATCTATCTACTTACCCTTGCTTCGGGGAAGAAGTGAATTCTATCTTGTGAAGCTGAGTTCCCAACTCCCAAATCAGACGAATCCTCAAAGTGGTAGATTTGAGTCGGTGCTCTGACCACTCACACCCATGCAAATCAAAGGACAACCCTCAATGGCAGGAGTTCCCAACTCACTCAAGATTGAGGTCGTGTTACCTATGGTCATTCTAGTGAAGTGAAGTCTCAGTCATGAACGGAGTTATATAACGAGACGTTAACACTTCGAGGTCAGGTCTTATACAAACTCTTCATATAGGATACCCCCGCTCGCATATCCCTTACACGAATGATCAGGATCAGATCATTTGTAACAAGTCACAACACTTGTAACTATTCCACAAAGCTGGCCGCGTCCGTAGTGTTACCAGGATAAGGATTCCCTCCTATATCCATTTTGATTGTCACTTAAGACATGATCTACTTGTATGTCACTACATATATGCTTAAGTTACATAAAGACAACTAGAGATATTTATTGGTTTGTGGTAAAATAAAAAAATCTAAATGTGCAAAGTCAAGAAGTGAAGTAAATATCATATATATTATGTATCACAAGCGTTTTTACAAAGTTGTTTACAAACTACAGGACATGAGACTTTAAGGCACAAACCCTAACAAATGAGACAAGCCCACTAAATATAATAAAGGACCAAAATGTATTAGGTTAGTAAAAACCATAACAATTCTCCACCTTTCTACATAATACATTAGTAAGAAAAATATAAGACCTTTCTTAATAACATAGTTCACAAAGAACCAACTGTGAGAGCTTTTAAACAACTCTCAAGTTGATGTGTAGGTAGAGTCTTTGTCAAGGCATCAGCTGCATTTTCAGAGGATGAAATTTTCTCAATCCTTACTCTCCCTTCTGCAATTACATCTCTTATGAAATGGAATCTAACATCTGTATGCTTGGTTCTTTCATGGTAGGTTTGATTCTTTGACAAAAAATTGCACTCTGACTATTATAAAAAATCACCAAATCATCCTTCAAACAAATATGAAATTCTTCAGCTAACTCATTAAGCCAGATAGCTTCTTTAAATGCTTCAGTTAGAGCCATGGATTTGTTGGATTTTATGTCCTAAAACTCGTAGTTTGTAATATCATATTCTTGTTCAATAAAGCAGTTATTGAAAATCTTTAGTAAATTTAAATTCTATATTCATGAATCCAATAAACTAAGGTTTCAATGCTATTAAGTTTAAGTTTGAACTTTATGTAGTGACATAAATGTGAATCAAGTTCAAATATATATAGCCAAAATGGTCTATAGTATATGAATAAGGTTGGGCGCCTTATTCTGGGGACACTATGGATGCGGCCCATTTTATAGTTAGTACAAATGATGTGATCCTAAACTGTTCATGTGGAGACATGAAAATGAGGGCATCCTATGTAAAGAGTTTACATAAGACTGAACCATGAAATAGTCATTTTTACATTCTAAATGTCTTTTAATATATAAAACTGACTATTTCGTTAATTGATGACCTAGGTAACTTAATCTTAATCCTGAGCTAACTATGAACTCCTGTTCACTTGGAATTATCCTTAGATCTGCATAGGTGAGGGCAGCTCATTATCACTGACCCAATAAGCTTCCCATTTCAGGGGTAAGATAAGATGGATAGTTGAGAACATAGGGTGCAAGATAGAATTCACTCCTACCCGTTATAGGGATAGTAGATAGGTTGTTCCCTTTAGTACTGAATTCAGGTCTTGAACAAGGGGCCCCACCCTCTCATTGGCCCGAGAGGGGTTCGATTTAGAGGTTGGACCTTAAACCAATTGTTCATTAGAGGATCAGTGGAACTTAAGGAATAAGATATAGTCTCAGAGGTAAAACGGTTTTTATGACCCAGCCGAGATTACGAACAACTTGTGAAGGATTAGCTTACTAATCATGGTTATATCAAATGGACACAAATATATCTATAGTGAGGGGAGTGCAACTACGGGACTATAGTAGAATGACCCGTTAGTTAACGAATGTTGATTAGCTCCGTCTAAAGAGTTTAGCCAGCTAATCTCAGATCGTTGGAGCCCATGATCTATAGGTTCATTAGGTTCTCCTACTAGCTCATATGGAATAAACTTAGAACAGAATGATAGAATAATTCGAATTATTCAAATTAGGTGAAGAGAGAGAAACCGACAAGCATATGTGATATAGTGGTCGTTTTTTCAATTTAGAGATACAGCTTTAATATTTAAATGTGATTTAAATATCAAGAATATGAATACGTTCATATTCGGAAGCTCGGAAATAATAGAAATGGTCAAAGATGTAAAAAGTCAAAGAGTTGACTTTTGACTTTGAAAAATCAAACTTTGACCGACCTTATATTCAAATATGATTTGAATTTCGAGAAAATGAATGCGGATTCATGCTCGGGAGGTCAAAATTAGTCAACACGGAAAAAATCATAAAAATTCAAAATGTTGACTTTTTGGTCAAAATTTGACTTTTACTAAATGACTATTTTGCCCTTTGACTAAATTTAGTGGGAAAATCCAAACTTTTGTTGGATAATTCCACTAACAAAATAGTGGGCTAGGTGTTGGCTTATTAGAGACAATAAGCCCACTTAGATAGTAGATTCTAGGTGTTGGTTTATGTGAAGTTTTTTCATGCAATTTTGCATGGTATTTTTCTATAAATATGGGCTTGTGTTTTTGGATTAAAGACTTTTAGAGATTTTGAAAAATTAGTTTTTAAAATTGGGCTGAAAAAAAATCAAACCCAACCCAATTTCACTATACTTTTTCCATCTCTTTTTCTCTCTCTCGGGTTCTTCTTCCATTAGGTCCCACAACCCGGTTCTAAGTCCAGAGATTAGTAGGTCAGCTCTAGTGGTGGTCCGTTCATGTCCGGGTGGAGATAGACAAGTTTCGGGAGCTTCAAAGGTATTATTTCAAAATAACCCTAATTAATTCTTTTAGGGTTACATGTTTATTTTGGGCAATTAAAGTAAACTCGATTCTTATTTCCGCTGCGCATGTTGATTTTTCCATCAGTATTCAACTTCTGTAGTTGATAAGGCAACTACTGATTGTAAGGATGATTTCTAGCTCATTGTGTTTCCAAAGAACTTGAAAACTAAACCAGACAATGATCTTCTCTTGTCTTTATCAGTTGTATAATCTATATCCACAAAACCTGTGAGAACCTCTTGATTACTTAAGTGTTTAGTATATAACAACCCATATGAAATGGTTCCTTACATATCTCAGAATCCACTTGACTGCTTGCCAATGATAACTCCCTGGATCAGCCATATATCTACTAACAACACTTAAATAATGAGTTTGGTCTGGTACAGACCATAAGATACATGAGACTTCTACAGTATTTCCAGATGGTACAACTTGCATTTGATCTCTTTCATCATCAGATTTGGGGGCATGCTCAAATGATGACTTAAAATGAGATGCAAGAGGTGTTGTAACTGATTTAGACTTTCATTCTAAATCTTGTTAGCATCTTATGGTAGTATGCTTCTTGAGAAAGTCTTATAGTACCAACATCTCTATCTCTATCAATTGTTATCCCTAGTATTTTCTTTGTAGGTCCAAGATCTTTCATGTCAAAGCCTCTTTCAAGTCATTTTTCAGCTTATTCACCTCTTGTCTAGCTATGCTTGCTACTAGCATATCATCAACATATAACAATAAAAAAACATAATGTCTTCCTATTTCATGTCTAAAGTACATACAATGATCTAGCATACTTCTTTTAAAACCACATGACAGCATAAAAGAATCAAACTTAAGATACCATTGCCTAGGTGCTTGCTTTAAACCATATAAGGATTTCTTAAGAAGACATACCTTCTTTTCGGTTCCTACTTTTATAAATCTAGGTGGCTGATACATATAGATAGTTTCAGACAAGTCTTTATGTAAGAATGTTGTTTTGACATCCAGCTGGTCCTATTCCATGTTATACTCAGTAACCAGTGATAATAGCATTCTGATGAAGGTGTGTCTCACTACAGGTGAAAAAATTTCATTGTAGCCTACCCCTTCTTTTTTATTAAACTCTTTAGCAACAAGCCTTGCTTTATACCTTGATCAATCTTTATTTTGAATGTCATGTTTGAGCTTGTATATCCATTTACATCTAATGGTTTGTTCACCAATTCCCAAGTTTTGTTATGATCAAAGAATCCATCTCTTATTGCATTGTTCACTGCCATTTAAGTTTTTCTTTACAATTTATTGCTTCTTTGAAGGTTAGTGGTTCATTATCAGCCTCTTCCAGCTTAGTACAGAATGCATAGTGAACTATATCAGCATCTGCATACCTGGAAGGTGGCCTAATCTGTCTTCTCGGTCTGTCTCTAGCAAGGGTATATGACTGAAGATCATCTCCTTGAGAAGTTTCTGCTTGAATTGTCTCCACCTGAGAGTTATCTTCTGCATTTTTCTAATTTTTAGATTCATTTGAAGTGTGGCTCGGTATTTCAAACTCAATATAAGTTTCAGATGCTGCCTCTAGCTCTTGTGCGGTCTTATTCTCTTTGTTGGTCAATGTCATCTTGGTTTCATCAAAAGTTACATCCCTACTAATGATGCATTTCTCTTATCCTTATTTTACACACCATAGTTTATAGCCTTTTACACCTTTAGGGTAACCCAGAAAAAGATACTTCTTATCACGATTGTCTAACTTTCCCTCTTTGGAATGTGCATATGCAACACACCCAAAAATCCTCAAGTTAGATAAGTCTAGTGGATGTCCTATCCATTTTTCCATGGGAGTTTTAAACTCTATAACTAAAGAAGGACTTTAAATAACAAGGTAAGTAGTTGTTGCCAATGCTTCCCCCCAAAAATTCCTTGGTAGGTAAGCATTTGACATGAGACATCTTACCTTTTCTAACAATATACGATTCATCCTTTTGGCCAGCCCATTTTGCTAAGGTGTTCCTTTCACTGTAAGGTGTCTCTAAGTTCACAGGAGCTTGAATTCATTGCTAAAAAATTCCAGGCCATTATTAGTCCTCAATGACTTTAACTTATTGTCTGTTTGATTTTCAACTAGATTCTTTCATTCAAAAAAGTTCCTATAGGTTTCAGCTTTGCTTTTCAACAGATAGGTCCAAACCCTTCTTGAATAGTCATCAACAATGGAGAGGAAAAAACGTGCCTCTTCCATGGTAGGAGTTTTTTCTGGACCCTATAAATCAGCATGCACATATTCTAAGACAGATTTAGATATGTGCAACCCTTTACTGAATGAAACTCTGGTTGACTTGCCATACATGCAATACTCACATATACTAGGCTGATTTCTGAAGTTGTTCCCAGCAAGCCTTACTTGAAAAGATGTTTTAAACCATTCTCACTGATATGCCCCAACCTTTGATGCCATATTCTTGCTTCAATGTGATGTTTTTGTGAAGCAACTGATGAGGCACCAATGATTGTATTTCCCTCTAAAACATATAGTCCATATTGAAGTTTTCCTCTAAGTTTCATCATCGCTCCTTTTATGACTTTTAAGGTACCATTCTCAAGTTTACAAGAGTATCCTGTAATGTCAAAAACTCCAAGAGAAAGAAGATTTCTCTTTAAATCAGGGACATACCTTACTGAAGTGAGCTTCCTGATCTGTCCATCAAACATCTTCATCAGCACTGTTCCAAACTTCATTCTTGATGATTTCCTTGAAGAACCTTTCCCCCATTAATCTCCTTGAACTGTTGAAACCAATCCTGGTTGAAAAGAACATCCGGAGTCAAGAATCCATTATGATTTGAACTTGCCATCCGAAATAGTTAGAACTTCAGCTTCTTGGTAGTTCTCTCACATTGACATTTTGAGTATCATCCTCTTTTCTATTTTCATTTTTCCTTTTATTTTTCAGCTCAAAATAATTCCTCCTAATGTGACCTTCCTTATGGCAATAGAAGCACTTCTTCATTTTTCCTTGAGACTTTGATCTACCACGGTTTGAATTTTTATTGGATTTATTTTCTAACCTTTTCCTTGTCATCAAGGATTCAAGTTCTTTTCTGTTAGCCTTCCTTAGTTCTAAGTCTCTTGATCTTAAGGCATTTAACACAATATCCATCGAGAGACTGTCCCTGCCATACTTAATAGCCATTTTAATTTCATTATAAGAATCAGGCAGAGAATTCAACAATATTATGGTCTTATTCTCATCAGACATAGTTTCACCAATAATGCTAAGATCCAACAAAACTCGATTATACTCATCTAGATTATATTCTAGATCTTTAGTGGGATCCATTTTAAAATCAAAGAACATTTCCTTGATATACGGTTTACTAGTAAGTGATTTCGTCAAATAAATTGCATCAAGTTATTTTTGTACCTCGATTGTAGTATTTGCATCATTCACCTGTCTCAAAAGTTGTCTGCAAGATACAAAATGATAGTGTTGTAGGCTATTTCCTTCATCTCAATAATTTCTTCTGGCTTCATGGTTGTCGACAGGTTTATCTGCTCATCCAGATCTTTTGCCACTTTCTATTGAACAAGTAGGGCATTCGTCTTCTTCTTCCACAGAACGAAATTGCCCTTTCCATCGAATCTCTCAATCTGAAACTTAGTTGCCATGGGCTCTAGTTTTAACTTCTCTCCAGGCGTTCGAGTACCAAAAGCTCTAATACCAAACTGTTGACCTGAGCTATACTAACTAACGTTTTAGCTCAGTGATGTAGCAGCAGAAGTACTCGAATGCAAATAAAAGAAAAAGAGAAAAAAGAACAAACAACACAAAAATTATAGTGGTTCAATCTCAAGGTGAGATTTACATCCACTGTGAAAGGTAGAATCTTCTTTACTGATACTCATAACAGAATTACAGAGGAATTCTTTTTGGAAGAGGAAATATAAAGTTCGTTATTACAGCAACAAGAAGAAAACACTTAAATAGCCAGTGCTTCAGAGTTTGCATACTCATACTCGATCCTCGATAGCATCTTACTCGATGCTTGATCGTTCACTTACTCACTTACTCATTGCTCACTGCTCACCGAAAGCTTGCACGTTTACAAGCTTACTCGATTACTTGATACATGCTTATTCGCTTCCTTGATGCTCCCTTGAATACTCGTTCAACCTGCCATTTAATTACATCAGGGGAAACATTTCAGTTGGGATCACTTTACGCACGAATTCAAGTGACATACCTCAACCAATCAACCAATCCCATGTAGTCTTCTGTAACAGATTTAGTGGAGGAATATTCTTCTTCCAGCTCATTCACAAACAGCTTGAAGATTGGCCTAAAAACAACAATAACAATACATTTTCCCTGTAGACTACAAAGAGTATACCAAGCCCAATAAGAAGCTAAATTAATGTGTTGAAATAAGACAAACCCATTGAATATAATAAAAGGCCAATATGTATTAGGCTAGTAAAAACCACAACAAACCTAAAGGAACGTCGACCCTACCTTGCCTCTGAGTGTCGTGACCTTGCAGAAGCTAACAAATGGCGTCAGAAAATCATGCATGAGATTGGTCGTAACGTTTGCCGAAATCCAAAATGAAGGCCTTGGTGAGCACCGGTGGCGTGATCTCAATGATGAGATTAACAAGCTCATTAGAGTGAAGTCACATTGGGAGCATCTTATAATTGAGCTAGGTGGCCCCATTCATACCAAACATTCAGCCAAAATGACTGATTTAGAGGGCAAAAATCTGTTTTCCTAGAATTTTCCATGCTTATGCAATGCATCACAACTTCTGTGATCGACAAGCAAAGCATATGTTGTATTCAACCAGAGTGATAACAAAGATCGAGGTATAAAATGAACCGTATGTTGTTCAGATCTCTATATATTTTGCTTTAAACATCTCTTAGAGGTGCAATCAATGCTAATGAATGACGCAAAACTTTAGATAAGAGGTTGCTAGAATTTTCCAAATTCATGTACTTGGATGGAATGCTTAGGAGCCGCTTTCTCTTAAGAGTTATTTACAATTAGATGATACAGATATTCAGGTTCTTTGTATTTCTATTTTGTTTCTTTCAAGTTTAGAAATGAGGGCTTTTAAATTAGCTCTATTTACTTCAACGAACACTTTGAGCAAGCTGTCCATCTCTCAAACTATATAATATTTGTTAGATCGACAATACGTACAATTTAAAATGAATTTTCTGGTGTGCTTCAAGTTCTTAAACCTTGATTCGTCTAGGTATAAATAATAAATTTATACCCAACATCTAATAGGGTCTACATTTTCAAATTTGTTCTCGGGACTATATATTTGATGTTTTTAAAAAATTCACGAACTGATGGGACTATCCTATTCAACAAGTCAATCTATTAAACATAAAATTCAGTGCTTATCGACCTAATAGGTGCAAAATCTTAGGTCATCCAAATCAATTTTTTTTAATAAAAAAAACATCCAACATTCAGTGACATTAGACGTACGTCTTATATTGAAAGACCCTTTTTTTTTTGGTTAAAGAACACATTTGATTTCTAAATTTTTTTTATGAAATTAATAATTTAATCCTAAAACGATATTTGATGATGATTTTGTCTTGTGCTTTTAATTTGTAACGATTTAACTTCTATACTTTAAAATTTATAACAATTTAATATCTCGTAAAAATCTTAACAAAATTAAGTGTCAAAGTTATGTAATAGTTCTTTTTGTTTATAGTTAAAAAAAAAAAAATTGATCTCCAACTAATTTATTGATTTGAATAGAAAATGATAAAGTATGAATGTCTCAATAGAAACTGAGTTGTTACAAATTATAAAATATAGAAACTAAATTACTACTTATCAAAATTCATGGATTAAATTGTTGTAAATTTATAAGTAGGACTAAATCAATGCCAACTAAAAATCTAAAGATTTGGTAACCATTTTGTTTTGTTTTTGTTTATGAAAATTAAGCTTATATCATCTACGACTTTTTAAAAGCTATTTTTTTTAGTTCTTAAAATTGGAAAAAGTTCACAAAATGACCTAAAAACAAATAACTTTTCTACGAATGACCTTTTCCTAAAAAAATTTCTACCACGGACCTTTTTCTCCCAATTTTAAAAATCCTTCTGACCGTTTGGTATCCGCATGTCTCTATATATACTTTACAACAATAGAACATTTCCTTCATTTCCTTGTCAAACCATTTCTCTTCAAAGAATTTTCTCTCGAATTTACTCCTGTTTTCTCTTCGAACTTCAACTGAGCACTCATCGTAGGTGTCTCGTCAATCGTCTCTGCACACTTGTCACTGTCGTCGTGATCTGAAAGATATGAGACTATTCTCCTTGAAGAATGCATGTTAATATTCGAGGTTTGACTATCTTTTAGGGTTTAATCGCGTATTCGTTTGTAATCGATTGTTGAGAGAATACTAAGCGATCGGATAGAGAATACTAAGCAAGTGTTTAGAGAATATTTAGCACACGTCTAGATATTACTAAGCTATTGGATAGAGATTACTAAGCAATCAAATAAAGATTACCAAGCAATCAAATAGAGATTATTAAGCGATCGAATAGAGATTACTAAGCGATCAGATATAACATACTAAGCAATCATTTAGATATTTGTTGTGTGATTGTTTAGGTTTATATCGTGCGATCATTTAGCAATCTTTTATGTTATCGTTTAGATATTCATTGTGTGATCATTTATGTTTATATCGTGTGATCGTTTAGTTATCTGTTATACGATCGTCTAGTTAACTATTAAGTGATCGTTTAGATATTTATTGTGTGATTGTTTAACTATCTGTTATGCGATCGTTTAGCTAATCGTTTAGATATTTATTGTGTGATTATTTAGGTTTATATCGTGTGATCGTTTAGCTATCTGTTATGCGATCGTTTAGCTAATTGTTACGTGATTGTTTAGATATCTGTTACGCGATAATTGAGATATCTATTATGCGATCGTTTAATTTTTGTTATGCGATTGTTTACTAATTGTTGTAATGTACACGCTTGTCAGATTGGTAAGATGGACGTCTTTGCTAAGAAATATTTTCCTACTACAGTCTCTTGCCAAGTCCACAAAACTACCTCTGTGATTAAGAATAGATTGACAGAAGAACAAATGAGATTGTATAGGAAAACTGCCTTTGATCCACTATTGGATATAGATCTTGTTTTTAATGGACAACTTTTGCACCACTTTCTGTTAAGGGAGGTAGCAGATGCGAACCCAGACGTTATATCATTCAACATTCTAGGGAAGAAGATAACATTCTCCCAAGACGATTTTAACCTGATAACTAGGTTGTGGCTGACCAGGGAAATAGTATAAGGAGAAACAAGGAGTGAAAGGTTGCGAAAACTCATTCTTGGATTGAAGGACCCAAATGAAAAGGATAATTATTGCAAGGATGTGGAGACTGCATTCGAGAAGTTCAATTTTACTAATGATGAAGATGTTGTCAAGGTTTCATTGGCACTATTCATCGAAACGATAATGATTAGAAAAGACAAGAAAATCCAATTCGATGTGGATATATTTGGGATTGTCGATGACCTTGAAGTCTTTGTACATGACAACTGGTCTTCTCTCTTTTATAAACGTACATTGAATAGCATGAAGACTATCATGCGGAGGAAGAAGGAGGCATATGATTCAAAGAAAGCAGAAAATGATCAACGTGTCTTATATTACTATATAAAGGGATTCACACTTGCATTCCAGGTATGTACTTTTGTTTCTGATTCACTTTAATATACATTGAACCTGTGTGTTATGTACGTGTAACAAGGTTCCCATATCGTAGGTTTGGACTTATGAAATTTTATCCACATCAAGTAAGTTCATAGCTACCAAAGTCAGTAAGGTTGTAATTCCTAGAATTCTTAGATGGACTTATTCTCGTGTTCCATCTTACCAATCATTGAGAAATAACGTTTCCAGCCAAAAAAAGTAACTGGTTGCTTCTGACTTGCTCATTTGTTTATAGTTTCATGCATTTTAACTTGCTCAATTGTTTATGTACAGACTATTGTTCTGTCGAGACTTGTACCTAGCATAGAGGAGATGAGGTACAAGGAGAACCTATTGAAGGACTTAATGTGGTTCATGTTGTTGGAGAAAGAAGGATCGAAGGGGTTGAACACTCCACCGATACTCACTAGTTCTCTAGGGGCATGAAGAGCATGAATCCCATGTAGATCAACCTGTAAATGTGCAACATATAGAGCTTTGAAGGGCAAGAGGCAGCAGAAGTCCTCAAGACATCGTCATTCCAAATCCTACAAGGTCCTTAGGGAGGAAATTAAAGAAGTTCGCAAAGATTTGGCAAACTTGACTACCATGGTCTGCCAGATGGGGGATACATTTACTATCCAACATCATCTGATGGGCCAACAACTGAACGAAATAAAGATGATAGTCCATCTTCTGAATGAGGTATGTATTTCTGTATAGTCGTTTAGATATTCTCAAATGGTAACGATCGTTTACATAGTCTTAAATGATTGTTTAGAAAATATAGACGATCGTTTAGGATTATTAAACAATCGTTTAGATATTCTTCTTCCACCTCATTCACCTTTAAAATCTTCTCAACCCCAATCTCATAAAACTCAATCACCTGTAGTGGGATTGAAACCGACTACTAGTGTTATCAATCCCAACCCCTTGGCCCCTGTACCTAACTTGCCTATAAGGATCATTAGTTCCTATGACTCATGCTTCCCAATCCCAGATGTTCTATGGAATGCAAACAAAAAATGGAAAAGTCATGCTAAAACAAAAAATGAGGAGTGGATAGTAGTATATACCTTTACGACCAAGGATTTCTTCAAAACACTTGAGTAGAACACGTGTGCTTGGAGACGTGAATATTTCTATACACGATCTTCAAGATAATTCTACATGATCATTTAGAATTTACAGTATTTATAATTATATTTTTCTTTGTTGGACAAGACTATGGATCTTCTATTCATGCACGTGCATTAGAAGTTGCACTCAAAACTTGACCTGTGTAAGTACCGATTCACGATAAGAAAATTTCACATATTTGTTGAAACTACTCTTCACTCAACCGTATATTTACATCTTGCCTTTCCCAGGGTACTTTGATAAACCCAGACGGAATTGCTTCTAAGATTCGGTCAGAATGTCTTGAAATGAAGGATGGCAATGTGGCAGGGTGGTTGGATCGTGAAGCACACATGAGGTTTTGGACGGACTCTCACTTCTTCATTGACTACGTGCTTGGACAATATGAAGAATACAAGCCAGCATGGATGAATGTTGACTCGTATTTGGGCCAATCAACATCAAACAACACTGGCTTATGCTTGCCATTGATTTGGAAAGGTGCACAATCTTTGTATTTGACTCCATGCCTAACTACATCAATATCGATGTAGTTAATGGTTATCTTTAGCTCGTAGCTAGAGCAATATCTTCGTTGATTTCTATCCAATTTAACATTTAACATAGGAGGTTCAAGTACGGGCAATGGGAAGTGAAGAGATCGAAGTTGACCCTCCAAGAGGGCAGGTCTTTAGACTGTGGTATTTTTTGTGCTAAATTTATAGAATACTATGCAACTGTTGTTGATAAGGCTAGCTTAGCACAGACTAATATGGCATTGTATAGGAAACAATATGTTGCCCGGTTGTGGGAAAATAAATATTTATGGTAGTAGAATTCAAATTGCACTATACATTTAACTAAGTAATCGCCCAAAACTAACTAAACGATCACCCATATTTGAGTAAACGATCACACATAATAACTACAATAACGCATACAAATAAAAAAGTGATCGCATACAAATAATAAAGTGATTGCATAGAAATAACTAAGATAACGCATAGATCAAAGTAAACGATTGCACATAATAACTAAGCGATCACCCACAAAGGACTAAGCAATCACCCATAAATAACTAAGTGACTGTATATAAATAATTAAATGATAATCCAAGAATAACTAAACGATTGGCCATTTATAACTATATGTTTGGCATACAAAGTACATATCGTTTAGTCTAGATGGGCCAATGCCAAGTGTTATTAATGTTTGTTTACACATTTTCTTGTTATGTCCTCCCTGACCACATCATGTACACCTATGTATTTGACATGGCTCCTCTCCAGTAGAAGGTATCCTAACGGTTTGACATCGACCGACACTTGTTACCTTTCGTGGTGATAAAATTTCAAAGTCTTCAAAATCTGGTCTCTGACTCTATTCTTGTCTATATCCAACTAGGAAGATTTGTTCGACGTAAGCAGCAAGCACACATTTAATTGTAAACCATTTTGCACATAATGTTTAGACAATAATGTTTCTCAGGGTCGTTGCAGATATTGCATGGGAGCATAGGATCTCAATGCAATTAAACTCCATACAAGTACATGTCCGTGAACGAAGATCAACCAACCCCCCAAATATCCATCGTCCACATTAATTATATGCATGTTAACCGCGGAAACACGATATGTCTTATACATCAATTCTGATTCCTTAAGAATACTCATTGCGTAATCAGTTACAATGTGTGTGCATGCTATTGCATGTGTACGTCGGACATGAACTAACCTTATAGGCACTCACGGATATGCTCCAATAGCTTCGTGATTGGTAGTTCTCATGCATCTTTCAACACTCCATTGAAGCATTCTACTATATTTGTCGTCATCTTGTCATACCTGTAATGGATTTGATAAACCCTTATTTTGATCCAACATCTTCAAGATATATCGTCACATCAGGATATTTATGGAGCTTAGCCCAATACATTTGAAACTTAGACATTCTATAAGCTTTCGCCACTAGGTAGAATTGTGAGATTATATCCTTATTCTTAAATTTATCAATCAAATTGTTTTGAATATGATATATACATAAGGCATAATGCATCAGGCAATATACTTGAGACAACTTTTGCAATTGAAATGTGATGATCTGATATAATCACTAAATTCGGAATGTCTCCTATTGAAGCCTTCAAATGAGTCATGAACCAAGGCCATGATGCATCGTTCTCGCCATCTAAACGCTAAAGGCGATAGGATATATGTTATTATTGCCTAAAATACATGTTGCTATTAACAACACACCTTTGTATTCCTCGTGCAAATGGGTCCCATCAACAACATTTACTGAGTGGATACAGTTCAAAAAATCCCTAATACACGGGTCAAGTTCCATGAAGACGTAAGTATTGTTCATCCTCTACTTCAACCTCAAAGATCGTACCTGGATTTGCAAGCTTAAGTGTCTTGCCATATGCCTTAACAATTGCATATGATCCTTCTGGCGACCCTTGTGCGAACACCAATCGATATTCTCTAGCACGATAAACAATTGTGTATATATTGTAATGAATGATTGTGACAGCGATCGTTTATATTGTAATTCATGAACGATAAGTCTGCCCGTCTAGTCATTCATGAACGATCATTTATATTGTAATGGACGATTGTGTATCTACTATATGATCGTTCATTTGATGTTAAACAACACTTACTATGAAAGCGATTTGGGACAAAAAATATTGAATATCACTTAGATTCTCTCCCTTTTTGAATCGATGAAAGCAATCGACGAAGATGTTGGACAGAAATTCTGAGATAACACTCTGATAGAACAATGGGAGATTTTTGTGGGGAGTTTGACAGAAAGTAAATACTAAGAGTGTTGGGAATAAATGTTTCGATGAATGTTGATGTTGCATTGAATACATATTGAATGCTTGAGAAATGGTTGAAGGAAGAAGATGGAAGGCTAGGCTCTCTAAAATTGGGGGTAATTTTAGAATTTCACATGGACAAAGATCGGTGGTAGAAAAATTTTTAGATCATTGGTAAAAAAAATTTTGGTTTTTGGATCATTTTGTGAAATTTTTTCAAATTTTAGCTTAGTTTTTTAAACTATTGATAATTAGTAGATAACAAAAGAAGAAATACTTTTTTTAGTTCTCAAAATTTGACTTATTTTTTAAACCATTGGTGATTAATAAATAACAAAATAAAAAATTTGAAAGTGATAGTTAGTATTCATAGGTTTAATTTTAAAAAAACAAAAACAAAAAACAAAATGATCACCAAAAGCCTAAATTATTATTGAAAAAGTTGAGACAAAAGCAACTTTTAACCTTGTTTTAAATCTAGTTCACGAAAGAATCTTTCTATAGGAGGAAAGGAATAAATTCATATCCTCGACGTGTATGTCTTACGGAAGGCAAAAGCGCACCGTGAAAATTTGATTCCCAAGAATTTCTGGAATTTGGATGGGTAAGGATGTGTAACAATTGCCTAAAAATCAACCACCTTTGAAACATTGTGACTATTCTCACTGAGCATGATTAGACAAACGGAGGTCTTCAACAACAAAACCCTGTTACTCTGGTTTAGCCCAATAAATCGGTGATAGATCAAGCAAAGTGGTGCCCAAATAAAAACAAAAGGTTATACCAAAAATCACAATTATGCAAACAAAGGAACAAGGGGGTTCTGCAACATTATGGGGAAGAAAATAGGCCCTGCAGTTTAATCAGTTGTACAGAAGATAAATGAATGACCACTTGGTACACCTCCCCATGTTTTCTTTTTCTAAAAGGAATGAGGGGGAAACTCCAGCCTCAATTGTAGACCATATACTTGGGGGTTGCACTGAACTTTTGATATCCCTTGATCACCTTGTTCACTGCATCAAGGAAGTCCTTCTCTGTCACGGTCTTCCTTCGAGCTCGGATGGCATACATTCCAGCTTCCGTGCAGACACTCCTAATATCGGCCCCTAAAAGAAAAGAGATCGTATTTAGAAAAATAAATATGTTTAATACAATCCCGGAGACTACGTGAGTAAGATGGAAATGTATAAAAAAAAGTTGAGGTAAGGATATGTAGACCTAAGTTCAGAATTCGGTGACCTTTAAAGGAGACGGGATCAAGAAACACAGGCATTCGGTGAAACCAAGAAATGAGAAGGGTAGGATTAACATTTAAAAGTATTCCTACTTGTTTGGCCCTTAAATTACAAGGTTTGAAAATTCACGTAGATACAGTTACTTAGCTTCTATGTGCCCTACAATGAAATGATGATAATTGAAGGTTCACATATGATTTCTAGTACTACAGACACCCTCTTTTATCCGAAATGTTCCTTAAGATTCCATTAAAAACACAACATGAAAAAAGGTAAGGCTGCAAGTCTCAAGTCTTAACCTGTAGAATTCGGGCAAAGCCTAGCCAAGAGTTCAAACCGGATGTCCCTCTCACAATTCATGGTCCTTGTATGGATTTTAAAAATCTGTGTCCTGCTCTCCAAATCAGGAAGTCCAAACTCAACCTTGCGATCAAGCCTTCCAGGTCGTAACAGAGCTGGATCGAGTGTATCAGGCCTGAAAGTGAGAGAAGAAAATTAGCTATTGTTAGTTTCACGAGCATGTCATTAATTTTAAAACTAGGACCTGCATTTCCCCATTTATTTTGCAACTAAGAACCATATTGACAAGCAGATGACAAATACAGACAACCCCTGTAGCGAGTTTTAAGACATTACTGTCAAATGACCAGCGCCACGAATAAAATGACTAACCTATTTGTTGCCATCAGAACTTTGATGTTACCACGTGCATCAAAGCCATCTAGTTGATTCACAATTTCAAGCATAGTACGTTGGACCTCATTGTCACCACCAACACCATCATCAAAACGAGCACCTCCTATGGCATCAACTTCATCGAAAAACACTATGCAAGCCTTTTTGGAGCGTGCCATCTAGAGTGCACAAAAACATGTAAGTAATAATGCAAAACTCAAAAGTATGAACACTATTTATTTATTACAAGATCTAAAAAGAACTACTGAATATAAAATAACAGCCAACCTGAAATAGTTCTCTGACCATCCGAGCCCCCTCACCAACGTATTTTTGAACAAGTTCACTTCCAATAACACGAATGAAACAGGCATCTGTTCTGTTAGCTACAGCACGTGCTAGAAGTGTTTTGCCTGTTCCAGGGGGACCATAGCAAAGAACTCCTTTTGGAGGATCAATTCCAAGCTTTACAAATTTCTCAGGATGAAGCATAGGCAACTCAACAACCTACATGTAACATTTTCAAATACAAAACACAAAAGTAAAAAACTTAAATTTCTAAGAATTATTAAAATCATGAAAATCTGGTTAAAGACAAATGCAAAATTGCAAAAGCAAAAATTTATGCACACCTCTCGCATTTTCTCTATCTGCTCCTTACATCCACCAACATCGTTGTAGGTCACGTCAGGTTTTTCTTCTACCGTCATCATGGTCACACTTGGATCAATTTTGGGAGGCAAAGGAATTTGAATCTGATATTTATTTCTATCAACACTGTAAGGGCAGAATAAATGTCAACGGTTATAGGCTAACACCATATTTGCATGTAGAAAAATGAGAAAAGGCCACCAAAAGCAGGAAAAAAATATTTGAAAGAAGCAGATGCATCACATATTGTACCATCCCTAAACGGTATCGAGTGACTTATAACAGTGAGGAATGATGATGATCATTCCTAAATCAAGCAACATAAATGTGGCACATCATAACCATGCATATATGATAAAATAAGCTACTGTCATGAGTTAGATATCATCCTAAACTTTTGACAATGGATAGTTGAAGTTTAAGTATAAGACAATGGACAGGATGGTAAAGAACTGAACACCGTCAGATTAAACCAATACACAAAACAAGGAGAACAATAAGTAGAGAACATCCAAAACCTACCCTACACGCATGCCTTCTTCTATGTCTGTTGGCGAAACTTTGTCACCGAGTCCAACAACAAACTACATAATGAAGTATAAAAGAAGTTAGAGAACCACTGCAGATTTGATGAATAATTATAGATAATACACTCTTAAAGTCTAAAGTACAATTGAAAATCATGAAGTTCAACCATAAATAAGTAAGTCCCTCTTTTTCCCTTTCCTCCCCAACCACCACTCTTAGAACCAATGCCTGACTGACTTAAGAGTGCATCATCATATACACAAAGCTGATAACAAACCTTGGCAATTTGCTTAACATTAATAACATATTTGGCATCTTCAGAATTTGGATTGATGATCTTTGTGCATCTCGCCACCTGATTGACAACACATTTTGCTGCATCAGAGTAAATACCTCCAAAAAAAAAAAAAAAAAAGTAATCCAAACCTCATTGAAATCAGACCTGAAGAGGCTGCTCTTCCTGCATCATTTGCTTATCAGATACAAGATCCCACTGGCTTGGAGCTGCTAAACCGGTGTCAGACTCCTTAATACCTGTGATGCCATCCATATAGATATTTAATTTCACCGATAAACTGATTATTCATGTATATAAAGCAACATATACATGCTGGTTTCTAATATAGAACGTGAAGCGACTCATACCACATAAATCATTGACCTTCTTTGCCATATCCTTGATTTCTTTCTCTACCTTCTTGATATAGGTTGAGTAAGGTCCCAACCCCTGCAAAAGAGGATGACGGTAAGCAAAACCGAGGATACAACAAAACTACGCTCTAAGATAGGCCAAAAAAACTGAAAAAATAAGAATATGACATCCACTCTCTAAAAAATGCGCCTCGTCGCGAGACCCACTGCACATAGTTTCTTGAATAGAAAGAGAATCGAGATTCAGAGAACCCTAACTATATGGACAAGCTGCCCCGAACGTTTTAGCTTGCTCAGTAGTGCATAAACTATCACATTCCCTGCAGATGGCAGCCCCCCATGAATTCCCACATTATCCAGACATTTCAACCAAAGGACCAAACGAAATGAGGAAATCCTCTCCTAAACATGAATTTACTTAAAATTTAAAATTCCCCCAGGTGAAGGAACGCCAACAGTAGAAACCGGGTTGACAAATCATCAAAACTAATCGCATGGTTCGTTTAAAGCACTTAATTAGCTAAGAACCCACATCATACGCAACGAGATTATACTAAAGTAGCTGGATCTAATCCGATGAGGAGATGAGAACATAAAAATGATGCACAAATCAGGAAACAGACAGTAAAATAGAGCACGAATTTAGGGTTTATAAAGTAGAAAAGGGCTCTGATAGATGAACATACATAAGTCTTGAGAAGAGCAATATCGTCCTCATCGAGAGGGCGAGGATTCTTCTCGTCCTTGATCTCATCCTCGGGGTCCGGCGCCATCAGAGTGAAACTTTAGACTTGGAACTCCGAAGTAGAATTCTGCAACTTTGTGATTTTCTTGCGGACGAAGACAACCAATGAAGAAAGGCAGAAGCTCGAAATGTACCATTGCCTCTCTTAGACCTCTTTATAATGGGTGGGTTCTTGGCCTCTGGATTGGGCCGGCCCAATTGGACACCGTCGTTTCTTTCTTTTTTTCTTTTTTCTTTTTTTTTTTTCCTTTTTAATTTATTAAATCTAGATCAAAATAATAGCAAAACTAGCATACTACAAAAAGATTAAAATATGGCATAACTCGAATAAGAACATTTGAAGACAAAAAGACAAAAAAAAAAAAAAACTAATTGGCATCTCTCAACTCCGCATTATTGAGGATAAAGACAGCAGAGCACACCTCAAAAAAACAGATGACAAAATCAGCCTACCTGGGAGAACAGTCAGCAGCTGATTTGGCCAACCATTTTCTGTTATGTAATTAGTCTAATTCACCTATAGGCATGTGCCATGTGTACTATGTTTAATTTATTATTTTGCCCTCTTTGTCCTAGCATTTGTATATTAAAAGGTGTAGGTAAATGTAGGGCTGTTGTATAAGGAAAATATTTTCGATTGACTATTGGATAAAGAATAGAGTCGTCGACCTAAGGTCTGGTTTTTGTTGCATTCACTCTGTCTATGCTCTTTGTTTTCTTCTTCTTTTTCTTTTCAACCTTTTCTACTCAAGCTTGACTTGGTATCAGAGCCACATTATGGCCAACGCCAATCTCAATACAAGCCTCTCCTTTAACCCGTCAAACACTACCTTCAGCAGCCCACCCCTAAATCAACTCCTTAACCAAATCACCTCTATCAAGCTCGCCAGGAACAATTTCTTGTTGTGGAAGAATCTGGCTCTACCGATTCTAAGGAGTTATCGTCTTGAAGGTCATCTCACTGGCCAAAAACAATGTCCACCAATGTATCTTCAACCAGCAGGTGGAGATGCGAATGTATCAAAGGTTGCCTTGTTCAGCGAAACTGCTGTTGGACTCTCCACGTCCGATGGATGCTCAAGTGGAAGTGCAGGAGGTTCAAGTTCAACCTTAGTTACTAAAATCAACCCTCAGTTTGAAGCCTAGATGGCAGTCGACCAGCTGCTACTTGGATGGCTATACAATTCCATGACCCCTGAAATTATTGTGCAAGTCATGGGATGTGAGAGTGTTAGAGCGTTGTGAGATAGCATCGACAAGCTTTTTGGTGTCCAATCACGTGCCGAAGAAGACTATCAATCTACTCGAAAGGGAAATTTAAAAATGGAGGAATATTTACGAGTTATGAAGAAAAATTCTGATAATCTTGAACAAGCGGGCAATCCCGTTCCTACTAGGGCTTTGGTGTCACAGGTTCTTCTTGGATTAGATGAGAAATACAATGCTATTGTAGCAATCATTCATAGCAAAGAAAATGTGTCATGGTTAGATATGCAATCAGAGTTACTTCTGTTTGAAAAAAGGTTAGATCATCAAGCTATACACAAAGTGACAACTGGATTCAATCATAATGCCTCTGTTAATTTGACAAACACAAGAGGCTCTCCCTTTAACTCAGCTCCAAGACCTCAAGAAAACAATAACAACAACATTGGGGGAAATCAGAGAGGAAATGGAGGCAACTGAGGTCGAGGCAGGGGAAGAGGAAATAAACCGACCTGCCAAGTCTGTGGTCGAGTCGATCACATGGCCTATTATTGCTATGGTCGATACAACAAAGAACTTGCACCACCACATTTCTCATAGAACAGGAGAGGCCATGTAAATTCTCAGCAAATCAAAGTGCCCATTCAACAAAATCAGTCTGCTCTTGTAACTTCCCATGCTCCTCAACCATATACAGTTGGTCCTGAAATCCTAACTGGCCTAAGCTGGTATGCAGACAGTGGTGCATCAAGCCATGTGACAGCCGACTATACTAATCTGGGGAACTCGAATGAGTTTGAAGGTAAGGAATCTATTATAGTTATAAATAGTGACAGTCTTAAGATCTCTCATATAGATGATACATCACTTGTGAATGAACATGTTAAGTTGAACTTGAAAGATGTTTTGTGTGTACCTAAAATTACCAAGAATCTTGTGAGTGTGTTCAAACTTACTAAGGATAACAATATACTTATTAAGTTTCACAATGGTTTCTTTCTCATTAAGGACAAGAACACGAGACTAATCATACTGAAGGGGCAGCTTAGAGATGGTCTGTACCAACTTGAGGATGTTAAAGTTTGTTCGAGAGGAAGTTCCACTGAAGAGTCCGATCAAAAGGATCCAATGCACATAAATAATCACCTGTCTATTTTAAATTTGTCAAAGTTGAGTCAGTCCCCTAGGATGAGAGTGTCCAAAAATGTATGGCACAAGCGGCTTGGTCATCCTGCTTTAAGAACTTTGGAACTTGTCATTAAACAATGTAATCTCCCTACTACTATTAATGATAAAGTTCAATTTTGTGACTTTTGTCAATATGGAAAATCTCATGCACTTGCATTTCCAAATTCTAAATCAAGATATACTGCCATGTTTGATTTAGTTCATACTGATCTATGGGGGTCTGCACCTATCTTATCTTCTGAAGGCTATCACTATTATACTATATTTGTAGATGATTATAGTAGGTTCAATTGGATTTACCCCTTGCGGTTAAAAAGTGATACTGTGGCAGCCTACCTACACTTCACCAACATGGTTAAACAATAGTATAATAGAGCTATTAAAGTACTTCAGTCAGACAATGGGGGTGAGTTTGTAAAAGTGCATCAGGTATATGGAAGAGAAGGTACTCTCTCGAGATTTTCGTGTCCCTATACATTGGCACAAAATGGCAGGGCTGAATGGAAACATAGAGATATTGTTGAAAAGGGACTGACTATACTAGCTCAAGCCTTCATTCCACTTTCTTATTGGTGGGAAGCCTTTGCCTATGCTACCTACCTCATAAATGGTATGCCAACTTCGATTCTACAAGGTAAGTCTCCCGTTGAAGTGTTGACTGGTACATATTTAGCTTTTGAAGAGTTGAATGTGTTTGGGTGTGCTTGTTTTCCTTGTTTAAGACCGTATAATAACCATAAATTGAGCTATCGCACGAATAAATGTGTCTATCTTAGGCCGAGTCTTCAGCATAAAAGGTATAAGTGTCTTAACATGTCTGGGAGGATTTTTGTTTCTAGAAATGTGATTTTTAATGAAGATGCTTTTCAGTATCATTTTACAGATACTACAACAATACCAACACAGCAGACTACTTCCTCACACCTACTTGTCGCCCCTCTGTCTTGGTTACCTACTGCCCCTAACTAACCGCCCACTACCCCTACTCCATCACCCACAGTCCCTGTCCCATCGTCCACTGTCCATCCTTCCTCGTCTACTATCCATGCTCCCTGCACTATTGTCCCTGCTCCGTCTCCTCACCCATGTGTCACTGCCCCTATATCAGTATGCACATCTATTTCTCCCAATCTATCGATTCTTGTCCCAGCTGAAAATATCCATCAACCAGCAACTTCTACAACCACTTATATGCCCTCCCCATAGCACATACTACCTTCCAACCAGCCGAGTGACCAAACACCATTATCTCCATCCCCACTGCCCTCTGCTATACCAGATACAACCAGCCCATCCCTACTTCCTACAGTTGCACCATCACTTGTTACTACTCACCTACCACCTCCAATCCCTCTCCCCACCCATCCTATGATAACTAGAGGCAAGGCTAGAATCTTCAAACCTCGGGTACTCACCATTCAGTCGAAGAAAGATTGGACAATTACTGAGCCTACATGGGTAACTGATGCACTCAATAGACCTTAGTGGAAAGGTGCAATGGATGAAGAGTATGCAACCCTGATGAAAAGTGGTACATGGTGCTTTATTCCTTATTCCCTACCTCTGAATGTTGTAGGTGCCAAGTGGGTCTTTAAAATAAAAGACATCCTGATGGCATGATTCAACGTTACAAGGCACGGTTGGTAGCTAAAGGATTCCATCAGACTCCAGGTGTGGATTTTTTTGAAATATTTAGCCTAGTTGTCAAAGCTTCCACCATCCATGTAGTGCTCACTCTTGCGGTTGCCTATGGATGGAAAATGAGACAGCTTGATTTCAACAACGCTTTTCTGAATGGCAAGCTACATAAGGATGTTTAAATGAGCCAGCCGCCCGGGTATGTTGACCCTTAATATCCTCAACATGTGTGCAAGCTGAACAAGACTATTTATGACCTCAAACAAGCCCCTCGGGCTTGGAACAACACTCTTAAGAATGAACTTTTGTCTTGGGGTTTTAAGAATGCAAGGTTAGATACTTCTCTCTTCATTTTCAGACAAGGACCTACTGTAATTATTAGTATATGTGGATGATGTGATTCTGATTGGCAATGATCCCGCTCTTATACAACAGTTGGTTACTCTGCTAGATACCCGTTTTGCTCTTAAGAACCTCGATCCTCTTCATTATTTCCTTGGTGTACAGATCAAGTACTTAGACCAAGGAATCATACTTAGCCAAGAAAAATATGTTGAAGATCTTCTACACAAGCTCAACATGTCTGACCTCAAGGCTGCCCCTTCACCAAGCGTAATGAACAAACAATTATCTCTCAGCAGTGGCACTCCCCTTACCGACCCTTTCTTATACGTAGCACCATCGGGGCCCTTCAATATCTCACAAACACTCGGCCGGACAACTTTCATGGTAAACCAGCTTAGTCAATTCCTAAAATGTCCTACCGACACCCATTGGACTGTTGTAAAACGACTCCTTCAGTATCTTAGTGGCACCAAGCACTATGGCATCTGCATACAACCAACCTCTGATCTGTTTATTTCAGCCTTCTCTGATGCTGACTGGGCAGCAAATATAGATGATCGGAAGTCTGCCGCTGCTTACTGTGTTTTTATTGGCGGCACACTTGTATCTTGGTCATCGAAAAAGCAGTCAGTTGTAGCCCGTTCCAGCACTGAGTCGGAGTATAGGGCACTTGCTTATGCTTCAGTGGAGATAATATGGATCCAACAACTTCTTGGGGAGATCGGAGTTCCCCAACGTAGCAAACCAATATTGTGGTGTGATAACTTGAGTGCAGGTGCGTTGGCAGTTAATCTGGTGTTCCACGCCAGAATGAAGCATATTGAGATTGACATCCACTTTGTTCGTGATTGGGTTCTCCAAGGTCTTCTAGATGTTCGGTATGTTCCTTCTATTGATCAAGTAGCTGACTGTCTTACTAAAACTCTTACACATAGTCATTTCTTTACTTTATGACGCAAACTCGGCGTAGTTGAACTACCGCCTCGTTTGAGGGGGGATATTGAGGATAAAGACAGCAGGGCACACCTCAGCAAAGCAGATGACAAAATCAGCCTACCTTGAAGAGTAGTCAGCAGCTGATTTGGCCAACCATTTTCTGTTATGTAATTAGTCTAATTCACCTATGGCATGTGCCATGTGTACTATGTTTAATTTATTATTTTGCCCTCTTTGTCCTAGGGTTTGTATATTAAAAGGTGTAGGTAAATGTAGGGCTATTGTATAAGGAAAATATTTTCGATTGACTATTGGATAAAGAATAGAGTCGCCGACCTAAGGTCAGGTTTTTGTTGCATTCACTCTGTATGTGCTCTCTGTTTTCTTCTTCTTTTTCTTTTCAACCTTTTCAGCTCAAGCTTGACTCGCATGTGTATTAACTATACATTTATCACATATGGACGAGGATTTATTAATTATAGATGTTTGATAAGGATATACTATGATATGTCCATGGAGATAAAATGAGAATCGTGTAAAAATGTCTAAATATACATGCATAAACTTGTAAAAAAAAAAAAAATCATATTTGAAAATGATCTTCCTATGTGGCGGCTTTTAAAATGACAACCAATTTTGTCAATCACTGTAAATTTCTTTGAAGAATAATTTTAGATAGAATCAAATTATCTTAGCTAAAGTGTAATTTAGTTGTGGACTTTGTTTGGTTGATTGATATATCAGATAAAAATACAACATTAATATAATAATTTTAAATTGTAACAGGGAAATTGTTGTAACTATCATTTCACCAAAACATAATTGTTTTTTTTTTCTTTTTGGGGGGAAATAACCAAAACACAATTGTTGTAACCATTATTTCATCAAAACATGACCTATTTGCTTAATACTTTATTTGATAATAGTCTAATAGTTTGTTTGGTAAGTTTGATGCGTCTATATGTAAAATAAGGCACCAATCTAAGCATAATCCAACACATGACAATAACAAATCAATACACTAATTATCATTCTAAAGCCATAATTTTAATCTTTATAATAATTTCAAACCACGCACAAGACAGTCAGCGATTGCCATTCAAGCAATAATTTCATCACATTGGGTCATGTAAATGAGGTATATGTTTAAAAGACATTTAGAATTAGAACTTATAAAATTAAGTTCGTTAAAAACATGTTATTTATTAAAGGCCCTTTTACGCCTTAGAAGTTGGAATTTATCAGAGGATCAATCATTATCTGGACTCTATATTACAACTTTCTTCATTCATCATATGCAAACGAGACAATGTCTTCCAAACAAGTTCAAGACCACTTTTATAGGCCATCCTTCAGGCTCTACATATACATAATGGAAATTTCCCAAGAACAGCATACGTGCGTGCCCATAAAATCTACTTCAGAGTTCAGACGCATTAACATCACCAAATATTTCCCAGAGTTCGACGACTAAGCACTCAGAAGTCCCGGTCTGGGAACAGAACAGGGGCAATCAAAGACCAGATGAACAATGCTGCAGTAGCCCAACCAGTCACAATCCGAACCCACACGGATGCCCAACCGACATCAACCAATTTGCCGCTTCCGCCAACAGAGGTGGTCCATCCAGTCAGGAGCATTGCTGAGTACATACTAGCAAGAGAGAAGATGATGTGGAAAAATGAATATGAATATGTAACTGGCTTTGCCTTCTCTTTTTCCTCGTGCCCATCCGACTTCTCCAATGGAAGCAATGGCTTTCCTGCCCAATTGATAGAGAATAAAAAATGTCATACATAATAAGCCTGATATATGAGAGGCTACAAACAGAATCGAGAGAAAAAATCTCCCTCCAAACTTGAGATGGAGGTTGCCTGCCCAGTTAAAGGACAGGTCTCACAAGAGATTTCAACAGTCACCTATAAGATTAATACACGAGAGGCTACAGACAAAAGTCATGAAAACTTAAAAAAGTGCTATAATGTCTAGAAGATGGAAGTACACCCAATCGCATCTTGCTTACTGTAAAATTAGTACCATGCACAATTCTTAGGACGTAATTAGAAGAAACCTCCAAACTATGAGTTTAAAAAAGAAACCATCCAAAGTTCAATATTTGCCAGTTTCGTGGAAGAACGTGAACCCAATGGGGGATGGGTACTCCATTAAGACAATTGAAATAAACACACTTAACATAAATAACCATTGCATAATTGTGTGTTCCAGAACTGTAAAACCCATAAAATAATAATAATTGTAAAATATATTAGCTGACTCTTACCTGCACGGGGTGAACTTGGAGGGGAAAGCAAGGTTGTAGAAGAACCAGCACGAACAGCAGAATAGACTACCGATAGAACAGTCGTGAGAAGACCTAAGGCTAGAGTGCCTGTAGAAACAGCTTTGGAATGGTTGTGGAGACCATTGCATTCATAGTCTCTTGGTTCACTGGCAAGTCCACTGTAACAGAGATATATGCAGTATAGCGAGATGACTGATGCAGGTAAAACACTGCCACCAACCTGTTTTTCCATCAAGATGAAAGTCATAAGAGACAGAGAAAATCTAGGTCCTTAGTATTAGAAAGGAAAAAGGGAGGGAGACCGTCATACTCAAAGATAACACCAAAACAATAAAAAAATATATATAGTGCAGGTGTGCCATATTTTCTAAATTAAGATATACTGTTACAATAGGTTATCACTGTCCAGTACAAGGGCATTATTATGTCAACAAATACTGTAGTAGGTTGCCAAATATCAATAGACAAACAATGCAATTAGTGTCATAGTACAATAACTTGGTTATTGGCCAAATATATTATCAACTGTATGAAGAGCTTTTTAATTACAGCCTCCCATCAATTGAGGCAAAATGAGAAGACATTAATTCTAATTTGTAGGACAGGGAGAGAAGCAAGATGAAGAGGGAGGTAAATACTTACTGAAGGGTGTAGTGCAACAACTGTGAAAACAAATGCAAAAATTAGGGTCATCACAATAAAGAAGGTGTTCAGCCCACAATCATGCCCTGATGGTGTGAACCAATGGAAGAGAAATCCAGACGAGACAAATGTTGCCACATAACAGAAAAGTGAAACAACAAATAAGGCAATGTACCTAAAAAGGAAGGGAAAACTCAAATGTTAGTCAAAAAACCTAGAAAGAGGAACACGAGAAAAGAGAATACGAAGACACAAGAGAAGAAACTAGAATTCAACAAACCAGAACTGCTCATCATATCCAACCCAGGTGTCATTCCATCTGTGAACAAAATCCAGCAAAAGAACAACTTGAACGAGGAGAAACAATCCTGAGCCAAATTTTGATATAGACTCTGCAAACGTAAAATATGTTAATGTCATTTTAAAGAAAGGAAAAGGAAAAGGAAAAGGATCTTAAATCAAACCAACAGAAACTGAACAATCTTTGAAAAACGTCATTCTAATTTCTGACATGCTGAAATAATTTCTTACCATAAAAGGAAATAATCTCATTGGGAATGAAAAACATTAGTACCACAAGAAGGAACCAACAAATAACTTTCACCATCCATCCACCATGGTGAATACTATCCCGGGGATCCCTTTGACTTTTTACACCAACCATCATTATGGATAGAATGGTGAAGAATAGAAAATTTCCCAGGCTAACTCGCAAGACTGCGTCAGTTTGAAACCAATCCCTGCTAGGTGTTTCATGGAAAGTATTAATCCCTGAAAGAAAAAAAAAAAAAAAAACTGTTATAACACTTGAAAGTATAAAAAAACCAGCTACATGATTTCTTTGGAGACAGAAGGAAGGTCATTTAAAATTGACTATATTTCATTATTATCCCATAATGGTTCTGAGTAGCACGTACCTCTTAGTACAGTTAATTAACAAACCACAAATTTGATAGTTAGAAGTGACAAAAAAAAAAAAAAAAAAAAAAGCTTCCAAATGGGTAATTACAAATGCTCTTATCTAAAAACAGCCGATTAACCACAAACAGTTTACACTAAATGATTCTAGAATAATGAGAATATATCTACATCATAAGTAATTTGTAATAAAGCAGAAACAAAAAATGTATCATGAAAGTGATCCCATCTCTGATCTCCCAATATGGCATCATTAGACGATTCACAACAATATGTGGTTTAATGAATGGAGCTAAGAGCTATAGATGTAATAAAAAATATAAAATTCGTGTAAGGTGTTGAATAGACTATAATAGCGACGGATGATTCCAACCAATCACATCGCCAATTTCTTATGAACCCTAGAGATTCATTCCTTCTGAGGATGTACGAGATATTTGTTTATTTTTATGCTAAACGAAAGTTTCTAGCATTCCATAGCCGTCATGTGGCTAGAACAGAAATACATTACTCTACCATCAACACTAGCTTGTACAGCAAATCCATAGACATTTATAACAAAGGGAAAGATCATGACTCACAAGGGATCTTCTCCAGAAGGGGAGCAGCGACTTCTCTGAGAATCCAAGAAACAATCAAAGAGAGTGCGAAGAGGCCACAGTATGCAATCCTTGCAGACCTTCGGCTAATACTCGAAACAACCGTCCGACATGCATCACATGCGCAAGCTGCACAGCACGACGCAAGGCAAGAAGCTGCCCACATCTTTTTTCCTCACACAGCCACCAGTTTAAAAGCTTATCTGCCAAGGAGCCCGCGTCAATAGAAGGACAAATTGTAATACTCTCAGCAATTTTATCAATATGTAAAGAAAGAGAAGCCCTAAACTATATAATTAACTTACAACCCAATGAAAAAGGACGACCAATCCAAATTAAACCTAATTCTCCATAATCAAACAACTATTTAGCGCCAGAAAAATGTTCAAGATAATCGTATTAAAAAAATCATATAATCAGCCGTGCAAATCCAATAAGAAATCCTCTGATCAACCTTATACCAAAACCGAAATCATCTTATTCGATTTTGCCAAGATCATTGAAACCTAAAGGGTTTTTCTTTGCTGAGAACAAGTGCGGAAGCACAAAAAATCCGTAAATACAAGAAAAATGATCGCAGAGTTACCTCGGAAGAGATTTGGAGGAGAAAATTCCCAGGAGCAATCACCAAGCAACCGGAACAATCGTATGAGAGATCAAGATTCGAGACTGACTTCGGTTTTGTAGTTCGTTGTTGGTTTCCTTTTCCTACTTTCATTCCAATTGATCCTTTACGCCGCTCTTATCTTAGGTTGGTGACTCGACCGGGTTCGCATCAAAAGCCGTGGATATGCCGATCCATTTCTTAATACTTTTTTATCAACCCGGTCTATTATTTTTATTATTTTTTAAAAAACCCGCTCTTAGTTTACAAGGTTCCTTATTTGGCTCGATAATATATTTTTGTTGTGAACTTGAGAAGTACAATAGCAACACGGATATCAATAAAGTATAATATTAAAATAAATATAAATAAAATAAATCAACAAAATATAAAATAAGAAATTTCTCTAAATTCTCTACTTTCTTCAATTTTTATGGAATTTGGCCAATGTGTCTTCCAAAACCCACAAAATGCCACTATTTGTAAGCAATTTGGCAAGTACGAAGTGGATTACAGGATGTAATCTTGAGACACATGGACAACACATGAGGTAGTGGATAAGTGACACATGGCCAATGTATACTAATAATGGGCATCTACATTACACCTAATTTAACATATTTATAATACTCCCCCCTTAGATGCCCATTATATATTAAATATGTCTCATTCAAACTTTACTAGGAAAAAACTCACTTGGAAAAAGATCCTAAAAAAGAATACATATTTCATATAATCTGTTACTCTTAAAAAATATATTTACTCTCCTCCATAAAAACATCACTTAAGATCTCTGAGTCGCTGCATTCCAATATTGTGCACCAGTTTTTCAAAGGTTGCGATAGGTACTATCATTGTAAATAAGCCTGTCACGTTATCTTTCGAACAAATTTGTTGTACAGTGGTATCGTCATTTTCTTCAAGATCATAAATGTATAAAAGTTTCTGTGAATTATGTTTTGTTCTATCTCCTTTAATATATTCTCCTTTGATTTGAGATATGCATGTCATGTTTGTGGGAACCATTGAAGGTCCTCAAGAAATGGGATCAAACCCAAAAACCCAAATTTACAAAATATGAACTTCAGGCAAACATACAGAAAAAATATGCATTTAAGATTAAAAAAAATACAACATGCTCAAAAAATAAGAAGAGAATAGGGAAGAGGAGACTTACCCTTGAATAACGTTTTCTTCACATATCCTCTTCTCTGTAAAATCATGAACTTGAAAAAACTTAATTTTCCAAATGGCCACAACCAAAATGGTTTCACATGTATTCTCTGGGATGAGAATTCAGAAGTGTGTGGGCTCTAGCCTTTTGGTGAGGGAAATAATTAAATGAAAGAGGAAATTGAGAGATTGGGGAAGCAGATGAGAAGTTATAGAACCTTTCTTTTTCAGTACTCGAGGAAAAAAAAGATGAAATCAATCCCCTAAATTGTCTTTCCCACTCTTTAGAGAGAAAAAAGGGGGAGGGAGTCAACTCCCTCCCTAAAATTGTTTCTAAAAATATAAATAATAAATAAAATTAATTTTAATAAAAATTTTAATGTATATTTATATGATAACTACTTTATCATATAATATATATTGAACTATATATTATATCAAATATAACATATAACCGATAGTTTAATATTGTATCACATAGAATATAACTTATAGATAAATTCTCTCAACTAGGGTTGGCAACAGGGGCGGGGCCTCCCCGCTCTCGTCTTTGATGGGGGATTTTATCCCCATCTCTGCCCTCATCCCTGCCATTTCAAGGTTGGGAAGGGGACGGGTCCCCATCAGGAAAATGCGTCCCCACGAGGACCCATTCCTCGTTTTCCTTTTTATTTTCCTATGGGGATTTTATTTTATTTTGTAATTTTATCTTTGGTTTGAGCTTGGGCACTTTAGTTGGGCTTAGATTGAGTTAAATTAAAGACCAAGCTAAATGTAAAAAGTTAAATACCTAATATATATAAAAAGAGAGAAAAAATATTTAAAAATCTAATTATATATATAAAAAATATTTAAAAACCTAATCGGGGCCGGGTCGGAGTTAGGGACGGGGTGGGGATACTGTCCCCCTCCCTACCCCATCCCCGGTTTGGGGACCTTAAAGAGGTCCCCGGTCAAATCGGGGATTCCTCGCCTTGATTGGGGTGGGGACCCGACCTCGCGGAGAATTTTGCCAACCCTATTATCAACAATGATATTTAATATAAATCTCATTTTTATTAGATTTAATTATATGAACCCAATTCACATAATTAATATTTGAATCATATTCAAATATTTAATTTCTTTCAAATAAACTTTATATTATAATATATCAAATACATTACAGTAATTATATCATATATAATTAACTTAAAATAATTATATCACACATAATTAATTTCCTCAATTAATTTGAACAATTCAAATTAATCCAAAATTGATTCTCATAAATACTCCATTGAGCTATAGAGAGGACCTCTTGAACCTATAGCTTGAAGCTCCAACGATACGTGAATAATTAATTAAACTCTTTAATTAAATTTTTCACCATCTGTTAACTGTTGGACACTCCACTAAAAACTGACAATTGCACTATCCGCACTACAAATATATTTTTGTGTCTATTGGATATAACCAATCAACAGTACAGTGACCCTTCACAAATTGCTCGTAAGTACAGCTAGACCAAAATTACCGTTTTGCCCCTATAGTTACATCTAATTCCTTAAGTACCACTGATCCTTCTAATAAACAATAAATCATAGTCAAACTATGACCAAACCCCTCTTAGGCCAGGAGAAGGTGTGGCACCACATTGTTCAAGCCCCGGAATCAGTCCTTAAGGGAGCAATTTATCTACTTTTTCCAACCTCAGGGAATGAGTGAATTTCGTCTTGTTTAGCTATGTTCCTAACTCCAAAATCAGACAAATCCCCAAAATGGTAGGCTTATTGAGTCGGTGGTCTGGCAACTCTCACCCATACAAATCAAATGACCACCTGAAGGATCTCTTAATGAAGAGTTCCATGAGCGCGTTCGGATCGCTCTAATTTCACCGTGACCAAAATACACCATATACATTCAAACGCACAGTTATGTAAACAAATAGTAATTAGCGACATGATTTGAATAAGAAATAACAAGGGAGAGAGTTCTCATACTAGCTGGAGACGTTGTTCAAGCTATGGAACTCAACGTAGTAGAAGACCTCTACTCGATCAACCAACGCCCAGCAGATGCGTCGACTACAGCAGCATGAACAACCACAAACAAACGAAGGTAGCGGGGACGACACCACCAAAAAAAGAGCCCTAGGTATTCTTAGAGTGAGAACCCAAAGCGTGGTCCTCGGTGAGTTTGGTAGAGGTAGGAGGAAGAGCTGATCGTGTAGGCGATAAGCAAGTGGGAGAGAATGAGAAACTATCACATAGCTAGATGCTTACCGCTTAACAGAAACTACACGATTGTGTAGATTTTACTGAACAATCGTTTAGAAAACAATAGGCGATCATTTAGTAAACACGACACACTATACCATCGTTTAGGAAAGCTAACTGATCCTTTAAGACTTAGTGTGCGATCGTTTAAGCGCGAGGTATGCGATCGTTTAGGTGCTGAGCGACTATCTTATAGGTTCTTGAGTTTAAGCGATCAATTACGTTTTCACACCAATGCAAAACTTTCCGATTTTTTTTCGAACCATTCAAAATGAAACAAATTTCATTTTTATTCATCGGTTACAATAACCGACGCTGTTCCCACTAACGCACGTCTGAACGAGATTTTGGGTTAATTATCATATAATAAACCAATTAAATTATTAATAAATATAATCATATTATACTTTTACCCTATAGTTTTATATCACATATCTACTATAGTAATTTCTCCTCTACTTGATATAAATCATATTTATATCTAATTTCCTCCAAAATACTGTATCTCATACAGTTAGCCAATTATATCATATATAATCGAACTTCCTCTTGTCAATTTGAACATTTCAAATTAACCCAAACACTGATTCTCGACTTTATCCAAGATACCCAGGGGACCTAATGGACCTGTGGCCCAAAGCTCCAACGGTCCGTGAATAGTTGACTAAACTCTTTAGCTACAAGATCCACCATCCGTTAATTGTCAGGCATTCCACTAAAGACCAACAACTGAACTCTTCTTACCAGAGATATATTTCTATGTCTATCGGATATAACCAATCATGAGTACGATGACCCTTCACAGATGCTCATAAGTACAGTTGGGCCAAATTACCGTTTTGCCCCTATAGTTACATCTCACTCCTTAAGTACCACTGATTCCTCTAATGAATAATACAACATAGTCCAACTATGTGTGAACACCTATCGAGCCAAGAGAAGATGTGTGACGCCACATCGTTCAAGCCCTGGAATCAACCCTTAAGGGAGCTATCTATCTACTTATCCCTGCCTCGAGGAAGGAGTGAATTCATCTTGTGTAACTGAGTTCCCAGCTCTCAAATCAGATGAATCCCTAAAATGGTAGGTTTGAATTGGCGACCTGGCCACTCGCATTCATACAAATCAAAGGACCGCCCTCAATGGCAGGAGTTCCCAACTCAACAGGATTGAGGTCATGTTACCTATGGTCATCCTAGTGAAGTGAAGTCTCTGTCATGAACAGTGTTATATAATGAGACGTTAACACTTCATGGTTAGGTCTTATACAAACTCTTTGTATAGGACGCCCCCGTTCGCATGTCCCCAACACGAATGGTCAGGATCAGATCATATGTGACAAGTCACAACACTTGTGACCATTCCACAAAGCGGGCCGCATCCGCAGCATTAGCAGGATAAGGTTTCCCTTCTATATCCATATACTATAGACCATTTTGGTTATCACTCAAGACATGATCCACTTGTATGTCATCACATACATGTTTGAGTTACATACAGATAACCAGGGATTTTAAGCTTATTGGTTTGTGGTAAAGCAAATAAAACAAGCAACTGAGCAAAATACAAGATGTGAAGTAAAATATCATATATTATACAACATAAGCGTTTGTACAATCTGTTTACAAACTAGAGGACACGAGACTTTAGGGCATCAACCTCAACAATCTTCCACTCGTCCTAAAGCGAAGTGGGTGTACAATAAACTAGTACAAAACAATAAACTAGGGCATAAAAGCCCAGTACAAGTAACGACTTGATCCTGTAGACCCATGCTCCGTAGGTGACCCTCAAACACTGTAGCCATGAGAGCCTTCGTAAATAGGTCAGCAACAATAAAATGACCTGGGATAGACTAATACCTACTGACTATGCCCACAGCATAGCTGATGTCTAGACGAGTACAGAGCATCGCGTACATCAAACTGCCAACGACAGATGCATATGGGACCCGTCTCATCTCTTTAACCTCTCGAGGCATCTTAGGACACATGTTCTAAGACAAAGTGACTCCATGCCTGAATGGGAGTAGGCCCCTCTTGGAGTCTTACATCGAGTACTTGAGTAACATCTTGTCAATGTACGATGCTTGAGACAGTGCTAGCACTGTTCTTACAATCTCGAAAGATCTGTATACCTAGAACAAACTGAGCCTCTCCTAAATCTTTCACTTGGAATTGGGTCGCTAGCCAGTTCTTAACTGCAGTCAGTAGACCTACATCATTCCCAATGAGTAGGATATCGTCTATGTACAATACTAAAAAGACTACTGAAGCGTTGATGATCTTCTTGTAAACACAAGGTTCATCAACGTTTTGGTAAAAGCCATACGACTTGATCGCAGTATCAAATCGTATGTTCCAAGATCGAGACGCCTGTTTCAGTCCATAAATGGACCGATTTAGTTTGCAAAGCTTTTGCTCTTCAGGAGGATGTGGATCAACTTTTACATGGCAATAGGCGAGAAAGTCTCCTCATAGTCAACTCCCTCTACCTGGGTATAACCCTTTGCCAGAAGTCGAGCCTTGAAGGTCTGTACCTTCCCATCAACACCTCGTTTGCGCTTGTAGATCCATTTACAACCTAGGTCGAATCCCATCAGGCTGATCTACAAGATCCCATACTGAGTTAGAGTACATTATCTTGAGATCCATGGCCTTGACCCATTCATCTGGATCAACATCCTCCATTGCCTTCCGATAAGACAACGAATCCTCAACGCCGCCATCTACTACCATAGCAAAGATTTTCGTGAAACCTAGATAGCGAACGGGTGGGTTCACAACCATCCCATTAAGTCGAGGTTCCCTCAACTCTTGAGGTGGAACCGATCTACTAGATGAACTCCCATCAACAACTCTTGCTGATGTAGCAGGCTCTTCAACAACTCTTGTTGAAGTTTCAGTAGTTTCATTGGAAAGCTCACACAACACGACTTTGCTTCGTGGACTGTGCTCCTTTATATAATCCTCCTCCAGGAAAGTAGTGTTTGTTGAAACAAACACCCTATTTTTCGTTGAATCATAACAATAACCCCCTTGTGTACCTTTGGGGTAGCTTATAAAGAGGCATAACCTCGACTGTGGTTCCAACTTCTTGGAATTAACCTCAAGTACATGTGTAGGGCAACCGAAAATGCGAAAGTGATGTAAACTAGCTTTATGCCTGTTCCACAACTTTAGAGGTGTTATTACAACACTCTTGGAGGGAACACGGTTGAGTATGTATACTGCAGTTTCCATTGCGAAACCCCAAAACGAGTTTTGTAAGGAAGCGTAACTCATCATCGAGCGAACCATGTCTAACAAGGTCCTATTTCTTCTCTCCGCTACACCATTTTGCTGAGGTGTACCCAACGCTAAGAGTTGGGAAACGACTTCATGTTCTATTAAATAGTCCTAGAATGTCAAGTCCAAAAACTCTCCACCTCGATCCGATCAAAGTGTTTTAATCCGTTTATCCAATGCATTTTCAACTTTAGCCTTGAACTCTTTGAACTTTTCAAAGGATTCAGACTTCCGTTACATAAGATAAACATACCCGTACCTGGAGTAATAATCAGTAAAACTGGTAAAATACTCATAGCCACCTCGAGCTCGCACATTCATAGGACCACAAAGGTCAGAATGTACTAACTCAAGAGGCTTCTTAACTCTATAACCTTTTTCAGTAAAAGGTTGTTTAGTCATCTTACCCTTAAGGAAAGATTCGCACACTAGTAAATGAAGTCCATTCTTCACCAATCTCTCAATCCTAGTGAGATTGATGTGCCCTAAACAAAGATGCCAAAGTTGGGCATTTTCTTTTAGAGAAATACGTCGATGTTTTGATTGAGTTACGACAGTTCTAAACAATTCAGTATTATAGAGGGAATTAATGGCTAACGGCCTTAGCACATATAAATTTGATTCCAGATTTGCTGTGCAAATAAAAAAACCATCTTTATGAATAAACACTTATCCACATTAAAAGAGACAGTATATTTACATTGCAATAAACACTTTACATAAATGAGGTTCCTTTTTAGTTTGGGAACAATATATACATCATTCAAAATAAGAAACCTATTATGTAAAGCTAACTGGAGCCCTCCCACTACCACAACTGAGACAATGTGCCCGATGCCTACTCGCATCGTCATCTCACTAGATTCTAGCTGTCGCCAAGTTCTAATCCCCTGAAAAGAAGAACAAAAATGGTTAGTGGCGCTCGAATCAATTATCCAGGCAGAATCGTCATTCTCCACTAAATAAGTTTCAAGTACAAGTAAATCATATTTACCTTGGCCTTAGCTTCTTTCTTTTCTTTCAGATACCGAGGACAGTTCCTCTTCCAATGTCCATCTTGGTTGCAGTGGAAACACTTTCCCTTAGCAATCGGTGGATGCCTCCTTGGGACGACAGGTGGTGGGTTAGCAGGCGCCTTCCTTTTTCCCTTACTACCCTTCTTCTTCTTCCCCTTTCCAGAGTTAGAAGTAGAAGGTGCAGACTTCGTTCCTAAGGTCGAACCTCTATGGAACGTCCTGAAAGATGAAGTAACATTTGCTTCACCCTTCTTCCTCTCCTTACTTTTCAGTAAAGATTGGAAGGTCTACAACTTGTTGAGGAGAGTTATAAGGTTATATTTCACTTTGTTAAGAATCACATTACTAACAAAGTGCAAGAAGCTCTCTGGAAATGAATGCAGGATTATGCTAACCAGGCTGCCTTCATCGATGGTAGACCCATTCAACTCCGCCACATTAAAGTGGACCATCATGTTAAGTACATGTTCACGAACAGAGGTGTCTTCTTCCATTTTGGAGTTGAATATGTATTTAAGAGCCTCATGCATAAGCTGTTTAGACGGTTGTCCAAACATCCCCCGCAGGGACTCCATGATCTCACATGCTGAGACCATAGGCTCATGTTTCTTGGCCAAAACTTCAGAAAGGCTTACCAAGATGTAGGCTCGAGTCTTCTAATTCGCCTTTGTCCATCGTTCGTATCCGTCCCGAACATTTCGAGCGACATTCGGAGCTGGAATAGGAGGACAACCTTTCATGAGAGCGAACATGAGATCCTCGATGATCAGGATCGTCGTGATCATGTGTTTCCATATTGCGAAATTATCACCAGTAAATTTTTCAACGCTTAACAATGCCAACGTGGCTGTTGCCATTTTGAAAAAGTTGCTGAAAATAAGAATAAAATTTTATTAGATTTTGCTAAACCCTTTTAAACCAATTAGTTTTGCAAAAATAGTTTCAAGTACCCTAAGTTATAGACTTCTATTTTGCAATGATGCCCCAGTGAGGCAGGATAAACGTCACCGATGGGGTGATCAATTGCCCCTTTGCTGGGATGAGATATTCTCAACCATTAGGTCGAACCAACTCTTGGAACTGAACCTAACAGCCACCATTTTTCGGTCCAGAACTGTTAACCTTTAACAATTTCGTATAAGTGTGGCCCCTCGCTTTCGGTGCCAGAGTCCCGCCCTAATGAACCCACCATAAGGAAGAAGTAGATTAGGACAAGAGACTAAGTTACCTTATCCTCTTACAGAAGATCAAATAAAGAAACGTGCAAAACTATCATCCTTTAGGGGGACACACCCAGGGTGCCTCAAGGCGATGCGTAGTAACTTTATTCAACCTAATGAGGGAGACCAAGGGATATACTGTCGCACTTCCCGCTCCCACTTACTATGAACACTCTCTCCATCCACCTTGATATTGACCTACCTAAACACCATCCGTTAGGGGGATACGCCAAAGGTGCCACGAGGCCGAGGGTAGATCTCACGGTGTGGACTATTTAGGAGAAACGTGAAAGGTTTAAGTGAAGCATCTTATGCCCCAAGTACCTCCCACTTAATGTTCTACCTAGGGGTCATTAACCTAGATAATCCGGCTACTGATTTTAGTCTAAATCGTCTTTTTAAACTTTTCTCATAAACAATGTTTGTTTATGAAAAATGAACAAGTTAAAGTAGTCACATTTAAACACTTTAATGGGCTGTCCTTAACTTACATGCATGCATCAAATCTATCTAATTCTCCTTTCCAGGTAAGTTCTCAGTTAGGGGTATTACGTTTCCATCAACTTAAATACCCCAGCCTAGACAGAACCTGCCTTAGACAAAAGGTCCTTTATAGATAGATTTACTACACTTTAACCTTTTATTAGCCAATTTAATCCTATTAAACTGATTAAAAGATTAAAGCCTTAGGGTTGCTAATCATATTAGAACCGTGATCTTAGGTCTATGTGATCCAAGTTTTAAACACTTTAAAACCATAAATTAAACCTAAGTGAGCATGCATGTCTTTCTTATTTCTTTTAGTTCTAATTTCTCTTTAACTTTTAAAAAGAAACAACTAAAACTATTACGCACAATAAGGTGTTTATAACATTTATAAAGTAACCTATGTGTCATGCTTCATGCAATTTTTGTTCATTACTATACATAACTTTTATACAACGTGTAACAACCAAGCAAACATGTTATCATTCACCCTTGTACTATAACAATTATAATATAAAGATGATGCATGTCGATGCTGTTTATGCATGCATAAATATAACTCTTATATTATATGATGCATGAGCATGCTCTTACATTATTAAATCATGCTTCTCTAAATTATAACAATTACAATAAAGAGATGATGCATGACCATTGCATAATCTAAGGTGGGATTTACTATATGTGCATACCATATGACATATTAAAAAACATACATCGCATATAATAAATAAAGGATTAATGGACCGAGATGAGCCTTTACAAAAAAAATCAGAATGAAATAACCCTATCTATTACATTTTTCATCGAGAAAATCGGTTCATAGGTGAAACGGGTCTTGAACCGCCAGGAGGACTCCATCGTGTAGTAAATACCGTAGGTAAACGATCGTTCAGCGCGCAGTAGACGATAGAAGCAAAATTAAACGATCATGTAGACGACAACAAGGCCGCGAAGCTTGATCGTCTATGTGATCACTTAATGCAGTGACAGGTAAATGATTTACCTTGCGTTACTAAGTGATCGTTTAGTCAGTTACTAAGTGATGAAGCTTGCTGACCTAAACAATCATTTAATGCGTGTGCATGTTAAACGATACGCGAGCATCTCATCGTCTACACGACCCGATACTCTGCAATTGCGTACCCGATCGTCAATACGATGCGATCAACCTTGATCGCATGCCCTATCGTTTAACCGATGCGATAAAAAACAATCGTGTACCCCATCGTCTACACGATGCGATCAACAACGATCGCGTACTCCATCCCTTCTTCCTCGAAGAACCGCAATGCTTGCTCCGATTTTCTTCACAAACGACTCAAAACTTCAAACAGACTTTGAATACAGACTCAATAACGATTATTAATGCCCAAAAACACAGGGGTCTTTACAAACAACCGTAGATGTAAAAGAATTAAATCAAACCGAGGCTAATCATCCACGAAAACATCTATTAATCCCGCACATCCACAGGAATTTAACAATTAAACAGTGTAGAAATGCACCCACCATGAACGTATTCATTTCGTTGCAACATATGAAATTGGAGTATCATAACCTGGCTCTGATACCAATTGAAGGATCTCTTAATGAAAAGTTCCATGAGAGCGTTTAGATCGCTCCAATTTCACCGTGATTGAAATACACCATATACATTCAAACACATAGTTATGCAAACAAACAGTAATTAACGGCATGCTTTGAACAAGAAATAACAAAGGAAAGAGTTCTCATACCAGTTGAAGATGCTCTTCAAGCTATGGAATTTAACGCAGTGGAAGACCTCTACCCGATCAACCAACACCCAGTAGATGCGTCGACTACAGCAGCACGAACAACTGCAAATAAATGAACGCAACGGGGACGACACCACCAGAAAAGAGCCCTAGTATTTTCGGAGTGAGAACCCAAAGCATGGTCTTCGGTAAGTTTGGTAGAGGTAGGAGGAAAAACTGATCATGTAGGCGATAAGCAAGTGGGAGAGAATGAGAAACTATCGCATAGCTAGATGCTTATTGCTTAGAAGAAACTACACGATTGTGTAGATTTTACTGAACGATTGTTTAGAAAACAGTAGGCGATCGTTTAGCAAACACGACACACTATACCATCATTTAGGAAAGCTAACTGATCGTCTAGGACTTGTTGCGATCGTTTAGGCGCGAGGTATGCGATCGTTTAGGTGCTGAGCGACTATCGTATAGGCTCTCAAGTTTAAGCGGTCGATTACGTTTTCACACCAACGCAAGCACTTCCGATCTTTTTCCGAACCATTCAAAATGAAACAAATTTCATTTTTATTCATCGGTTACAATAACCGACCCTGTTCCCACTAAGGCACGTCCGAACGAGATTTTGGGTTAATTATCATATAATTAACCAATTAAATTATTAATAAATATAATCATATTATATTTTTACCCTATAGTTTTATATCACATATCTACTATAGTAATTTCTCCTCTACTTGATATAAATCATATTTATATCTAATTTCCTCCAAAATAATGTATCTCATTCATTTAACCAATTATATCATATATAATTAACTAGTCCAATTATATCATATATAATCGAACTTCCTCTTGTCAATTTGAACATTTCAAATTAACCCAAACACTGATTCTCGACTTTATCCAAGCTACCCAAGGGACCTAATGGACCTGTGGCTCGAAGCTTCAACGATCCGTGAATAGCTGACTAAACTCTTTAGCTACGAGATCCACCATCCGTTAACTGTTAGACATTCCACTAAAGACCAACAACTGAACTCTTCTTACTAGAGATATATTTCTATGTCTATCGGATATAATCAATAATGAGTACGATGACCCTTCACAGATACTCGTAAGTACAATTGGGCCAAATTACCGTTTTGCCCCTGTAGTTACATCTCACTCCTTAAGTACCACTGATTCCTTTAATGAACAATACAACATAGTCCAACTATGTGTGAACACCTATGAAGCCAAGAGAAGATGTGTGACGCTACATCGTTCAAGCCCTGGAATTAGCCCTTAAGGGAGCTATCTATCTACTTACCCCTGCCTCGAGGAAGGAGTGAATTCATCTTGTGTAGCTGAGTTCCCAGCTCCCAAATCAGACGAATCCTCAAAATGGTAGGTTTGATTCGGCTACCTGGCCACTCGCACCCATACAAATCAAAGGACCGCCCTCAATGGCAGGAGTTCCCAACTTACTCAGGATTGAGGTCATGTTACCTATGGTCATCCTAGTGAAGTGAAGTCTATGTCATGAACGATGTTATATAACAAGACGTTAACACTTCGTGGTCAGGTCTTATACAAACTCTTTGTAATAGGACGGCCCCGCTCGCATGTCCCCAACACAAATGATCAGGATCAGACCATCTGTGACAAGTTACAA
This sequence comes from Benincasa hispida, assembly GCF_027475165.1. Classification (NCBI taxonomy): domain Eukaryota; kingdom Viridiplantae; phylum Streptophyta; class Magnoliopsida; order Cucurbitales; family Cucurbitaceae; genus Benincasa; species Benincasa hispida. The sequence continues at coordinate 11,349,796 of NC_143486.1, forward strand.
GACTTGTGACCATTCCACAAAGCGGGCCGCATCTGCAACGTTACCAGGATAAGGTTTCCCTCCTATATCCATATACTACAGACCATTTTGGTTATCACTCAAGACATGATCCACTTGTATGTCACCACATATATGTTTGAGTTACATACAAATCACCAGGGATTTTAAGTTTATTGGTTTGTGGTAAAGCAAATAAAACAAGCAACTGAGCAAAATATAAGATGTGAAGTAAAATATCATATATTATACAACACAAACGTTCTTACAATTTGTTTACAAACTAGAGGACACGAGACTTTAGAGCATCAGCCCTAACACCACCTTCATAGGCAAGAGTTCACAACACTCAAGATTTAGGTCATGTCACCTATGGTCATCCTGGTGAAATGTAAGTCTCTATTATAAACGACATTATATAATGAGACTAGTCATTTTGTGGTTCGGTCTTATACAAACTCTTTTGTATAGAATATCCTCGCCACATGTATCCACATGAATGATCTGAATAAGATCATTTGTAGCACTTTACAATAATTGTAACATTTACAAAGCGGACCACACTCGTAGTGTCACCAGGATAAGGTATCGAGCCTTATCTATTTACTACAGACCATCTAGGTTATCACTTAAACACAATCCACCTGTATGTTTCTACATACATGTTTAAGCTACAAGATAGCCTTAGATGTTAGTTTATTATTTTATGGATTAATGCAACTAAATGCCGAATAAAACATTACATATTTTATAAAATAAGTAAGATGTTTGTACAATACAATTACAAACAATAGGACCCTATGAGATTTAGGGTATCAACCCCAACAATGTTGTCTTCGTATAATATTGTTGGAAGATTTTTACTAGAAAACAAATCATATATTCTACGAATGTGTCGAGTCATTGATCTTAGCCATACACATTCTCGATTAGCTTCGTGAATTACAATAATTTTAGCGTGATTTGAGGAAGTGGCTATCATGGTCTATTTCACCGTTCGCCATTATATGTAGTTCCTCCACATGTGAATAGATAAACAGTTTGAAATATAGCTTTGTGTTGATAAGATTAATATTTATAGTCTGCATAACTAACTAGATCAAAATTTGATTTATTTGAATAAAACAAACTCGTGTTGATCGTTCCTTGAAGATAACGAACTATATGTTTAATTCTGTTGCAATGTATTTTCATTGGAGAAGAATTATATCTTGCTATAAATTTACTGAAAATGCAATATCTGGTCATGTATTATTAGAAAGATACATAAGTGCACCAATTGCACTAAGATATGGTTCTTCAGTACCAAGAAGTTCTTCATTATCGTTTCGAGGTTGGAATATACCTTTCTTCACATGTAGTGAACAAACTTCCATTGGAATGTTTAATGGATGTGTTTTGTCCATATAGAACATTTTTCAGAAAAAAATCATGTATAAGTTGACTGATGAACAAATATCCTATCTGGTAAATGCTCAATTTGTAAGCCAACAAAATTTTGTTTCTTTGAGATCTTTCATCTCAAATTCTTTCTCAAGATATTCTATTGCTTTTAAAAGCTCTTCAAGAGTTCCAATTATATTTAAATCATCAGCATATATAGTTAAAGAGAAACCCAAGATCCTTTTTACTGGTTGAATCATCAGCATATACCAAGATTAGCATATACAATCATCAGCATATACCTTAATACAATTCCCAAAAATTAAAAGAAAATCTCACAATATTACCTCTTGAAGGCTAAATACACAAGTTGAACACAAAAAAAAAAAAAAAAATCACAAAAATAACTCTAGGACAATTTAGGAGCAAAGAGGACAAGAATTTGAGAGTAAAGAGAATTGAGAGCTTAAGACTTGATAGCTTTTGGTGTGTCAATGAAGAGTAAAATCAAGTTGAATTTATAGGCGAGGGGGATAAATTTTGGCCATTGGATATGATTGCAAATGAAGGGTGGAGATTGAATAAAAATAGAAAAGGAAAGGATTTGTAATTAAGAGAGGAATTAAAAAGGAAAGGATTTGTAATTAAGAGAGGAATTGAAAAATTGGAATTATTGAGATTTAGAAAATAAAAAAGAATTTGAAAGATGACAATTTAGGAAGGAAATCAAATTTGAAAAGGCTGAAATTTGGTGAGAATTTGAGAAAATTGGATCAGGAAATTAAAGAAAAATAAAAGAATAAAAAAATAGCTGGATGATATGGGTACCACGCGCACAGGGGAGGAGATTGAGCGTCACGCGCCGTATTCTGTGAAGAAACCGCAGGCACGTACGGTGCATATGCACGTGAAGCTGGGTGACCGCCACTTGTCATTATCTCATTCGTCCACGGTTGCCACATCACTGCCACATCAGCAAAAAGTGATCGGTTGGAGCGCCACATCATCCACCGTGTCAACTGCCTCGTCATCAATATTGACCGTTTGTGTGTCACGTCAGCCGCCACGTCGGATGCCACGTCAGCAAGGTGCCACGTGTCATTTCCACGTTGGATTTCCTCTCCGATCTTCTTTTGCTTATAACCTTCTCGTTTGAACTCCGATTTGAGCGATTCAAATTGCGTTGGAATCGTCTTCCCGAGCTCTACAAGATAGGGACTCTAAAACACTGAAAATGTTAGTACAAAAAAAATCTGAGTTTGTTATCATCAAAATACTTGGTTTGATTGAAGCCCTAAAGCTAACAATCTCCCATTTTTTATGATGACAATCCACCATAATACTAAAAATACTTCTCCCCCTTTTGTTATAAAAAAAAAAGATAAAAAAGTGATCTTTCTCCCTCTTAATCATACAAACAATGCTCCCCTCAATAAATTATAACACATAAATTCATAGAAATATGAATAATGCTCCCCCTATCAAACATAATTAGGCAATTCTAATAATACCAAGTGCAAGTCTATTTTTACAAAAGGCTTCTTTATTTAATGCCTTTGTAAGAATATCTGCTACCTGGTTCTCAGTATTAACATAATTAATGACAATATTCTTATTTTGCACATGCTCTCGAAGAAATGATGTCTAATATCTATATGCTTTGTTCTAGAATGTTGAATGAGATTTTTAGTTAAATTAATTGAACTAGTATCATCACAAAAGATTGGTACTTGTTCAAAATTTAAACCAAAATCACGCAACGTTTGTTTCATCCATAAAACTTGAGAACAACAACTAGCAACAACAATATATTCAGCCTCAATGGTAGTTAATACAACAGAATTTTGCTTTTTACTATACCAAGATACTAAAGAACTACCTAGAAAATGACATGTTCCACTAGTATTTTTTTTATCAGTTAGACTACCAGCAAAATCAGCATCAGAATATGCAATCAAATCTAAAGATGCATTTTTAGGATACCATAAGCCTAAATCAACGGTACCAAGCAAATATTTAAAAATTCTTTTTACAGCATGCAAGTACGATTCTTTAGGACATGATTGAAATCTAGCACATATGCATACACTAAACATAATATCAGGCCTACTTGCATTAAGTAAAGCAAGGATCTGATCATACCTCTATAAGCTTTAATATCTACGTTTTTACCTTTTTCATCCTTATCAAGCTTTGTAGTGGTACTCATTGGGGTCTTTGCTACTTTTGCATTATCGAACTTAAACCTTTTGAGTAGATCCCTTGTGTACTTCTCTTGATTTATGAAGATTCCATCTTCAAGTTGTTTAATTTGAAGCCCAAGGAAGAATTTAAGTTCTCCTATCATGCTCATTTCAAACTCAATATGCATACACTTAGAAAATTCTTCATAAAGAGAAGAGTTAGTAGCACCAAATATAATATCATCAACATAGATTTGCACTAATAAAATATCATTATCTTTAATTTTGATAAAAAGAGTAGTATCAATAAGTCCCGTGTTAAAACCATGTTCTAGCAAAAGTTTACTCAAACGGTCATACCAAGCTCTAGGAGCTTGTTTAAAACCATAAAGTGCTTTATTTAATTTAAAAACATGATTTGGACTATCAAAGCTTTTAAAACCAGGAGGTTATTCAACATACACTTCATTATGAAACCATTTAAGAAAGCACTTTTTACATCCATTTGAAATAAAGTAAAATTCTTATGAGATGCAAATGCAAGCAGCATGTGAATAGATTCTAATCTAGCAACAGAAGCAAATTTTTCCTCATAATCTATTCTTTCTTCTTGACTATAGCCTTGAGCAACTAGTCTAGCTTTATTTCTAACAATATTACCAGATTCATCCATTTTATTTCTAAATATCCATTTACTACCTATAACAGGATGATCACTAGGACGCGGGACTAGTTCCCACACATTATTTCTTTCAAATTGATTTAATTCTTCTTGCATAGCAATTAACCAAAACTCATCAGATTCAACATCTTTAAAAGACTTTGGTTCAATTTGAGACACGAAATCAAATTATTTAAGCATTTAAAGAAGAGCGAGTTCTTACCCCTTGAGATATATCACCTATTATTAACTCCTGAGGATGGGGAGTGGAGAATCTCCAATCCTGAGGGAGGGACTTTTCTGGCTCTTTCTGAGATTCATTTGATACTGCTTCCCTATATTTAATACTAAGATCTTCAACAGGTATTTCTAATTCATCACTAGCAGAAACTTTATTAGTGGCAACATGTGTTTCATTAAAAACAACATTCATTGACTCTTCAAGTACATGAGTTCTTTTATTAAAAACTCTATATACTTTACTACATGTAGAATATCCTAAGAATATGCCAATGTCCGTTTTTTACTCAAACTTTCCAAGTTTCCCTTTGTCTTTCAAAATAAAACATTTGCAACTAAAGACTTTGAAATAGCTAATATTTGGAGTTTTATTATTAAAAAGCTCATAAGGAGTTTTTATCTAAAACAGGTCTTATTAAAACACGATTCATTACATAAGATGCTATATTAACAACTTCAGCCTAAAAAGATTTTGGTAAATCATATTCATTAAGCATAGAGGTAGCTAATTATTGTAAAGATCAATTTTTCCTTTCTACAACACCATTTTGTTGAGGTGTTTTTGGAGAGGAAAAATCATGAGAAATTCCATTTTCTTCACAAAAATTTTCAAAAGAAGCATTTTCAAATTCTCCTCCATGATCACTTCTAGTTTTCAAAATCATAAAGCCTTTTTCATTTTGAGTTCTTTTTGAAAAGCTAATAAAAGATTTTAAAGCTTCATCCTTATGAGATAAAAATAAAACCCAAGTAAATCTTGAAAAATCATCAACTATAACAAACGCATAATGTTTTCCACTTAGACTTGCAACTCTAGTAGGTCCAAAAAGGTCCATATGTAACAATTGCAAAGGCCTAGAAGTAGAAACCATTTTCTTTGGTTTGAAAGAAGACTTAGTTTGTTACCCATTTGACAAGCATCACAAACTTTATCTTTTTCAAAGTTTAATTTTGGAAGACCTCTAACAAGGGATTTCTTAGAAATATTTGAAATTAAATGCATGCTAGCATGACCTAACCTTCTATGCCATGACCACGAATCTTCATGCAATGCAGATAAACATTTATTTTCTAGTATAGGACAATCTAATAGATCAATAGTATAAACATTTTTATCTCTATTTCCTACAAACAAAACTTTTCCATCACATGCATTTTTTATTGTACAATTTTTATCACTAAAAATTACTCTATATCCTTTATCACATAATTGACTAATACTTAATAAATCATGCTTTAAACCATCAACCAACAAAACATTTTCAATAAGAAAATTCGAACCGTTACTAATATTACCTTTGCCAACAATCTTACCCTTTTTATTGTCACCAAAGGTAACGTATCCTCTATCTTTCTTTTCTAGGTATGTGAATTTTGTGTGGTCCTCAGTTATATGTTTTGAACATCCACTGTCCAAGTACCATTTATTCTTTATGGATCTCAAACATACCTGAGAGAATTAATTCTCAAGATGTAACCTTAGGTACCCAAATTTGTTTGGGTCCTTGGGGGTTAGCTAACAAAAATTTAGGAATCCATCTCTTTTTATTTATAATATTGATTTTTCTTAAATTGCATGCATAAGCTTTATGACCATATTTTCTACATGCATGACAAATAATAGAACCTTCTTTGACAAAGTAGTTTGGTAAATTTCTTTTGTTTTTGGTGAGGTTTATAACCTAAGCCACTTTTATCACATATGCATTGTTGCTTACCCATCATGATATCTAAATTTTTTTTCCCATTTGTAAACTTTAAAAGAGTAGCTGAAATATCTTCATTTTTATTTTCTAATAATTTATACTCTTCTTTTAAAGCATGCAAATTTGATTTAAATAAATCTAGATCTTTTCCTAATGTCTCATTTTTCTCGTTTAGATTATCTACTCAATTAATAAATTATTATTTTCAAGAGCTAATTTAGCATTTTTCTTCCTAAGAGACATATATTTGCAACCTAGTTTTTCAAATTCAATTTTAACTTCATTATATGCATCAATGAGCTCATCGAAAGTAAGGTTTTCAGGACTTACCTCATCGTCGTCGTCGTCGTCTCCAAAAGCCATAACGCACAGATTTGCTACTTCTTCCTCGCTTTCAGATTCGCTTTCATCGCTTTCGTCCCAAGTAGCTTTCATGGCCTTCCTGCTCTTCTTTGAAATGGTTTTTCTTTGAGGACAGTCCCGCTTCACATGTCCGGGCTTTTTGCATTCATAACAGATGATTGTATCTCTGTTGCTCTTTTCTCATTTGCCTTCTTGATTGTTGACTTTCTTTGAGAAATTCCTTTTCCTAAAATACTTTTTGAACTTCTTGGTCAAGTAAACGAACTCCTCATCATTTAGTTCAGCTTCAATTTCAGAGTTCTCTTGAACTTGAGTGGACTTTAATGCTAGGCTCTTCTTCTTTTTGACATTTTCTTCCACATTGGCCTTCATGATTATCTCATGTGTCATGAGAGATCCAACGAGCTCCTCCAGTAGAAGTTTTGAGAGGTCTTTTGCTTCTTGGATCGCCATCACCTTAGCTTCCCAACTCTTAGGCAATGATCTAAGAATTTTTCTCACATTTTCAGAGGTGGTATAAGATTTTCCTAATCCCTTCAAAGCATTAACAATATTAGTGAACCTAGTAAACATTTCAGATATAGTTTCATTTGCATCCATTTTAAACAATTCATAATTATGAACTAACGTTGCTAATCTTGAGTTACTTCAAGCATATCCTAATTTCTTTAGCAGAATTATATGCAGAGACTCGATTAAACTCATCCGGACATAAAGCACAAAACAGACAGTTCATGGCTTTAGCATTAATAGAAAACTTCTTTTTATCTTCATCATTAAACTCTTTTTCTTCCTTAAGAATATATTTATTATCAACTATCTTAGTAGGAATTAAAGAACCATTAAAAACAATTTCGCATAAATTATAGTCAATAGAAATGAAATAAATTTTCATCCTAGTTTTCCACCATGCATAATTATTTTCATCAAACAAAGGTGGCCTAGTGGTAGATTGACCTTCACCATACCCATTTATTCTAGTAGTTGCCATAAGCTCGAACAATTAAGTTTTTCGAGAGAGGAAAATAATATAATAATTTTTTTAAAAAGATTTTTGTAAAGAGATACTTTTCCAAATTTAGATTTTAATAAAAAAGATTTCAAATATTAAGAAGTAGAGGAAAAAAAAAGGTTTGAATAACCAATTTTCAAGAAAAAAAAATTCTAATGAAAACAACTTTTAAAACTCAATTTTTCAAACTTTTTGCATAAAGTTAACCCACTAATTTGATTAAAGAAATTTTATGCAAGACAAACCTTAAATCATGCAAGTTATGATAACTTCAAATTTAAAGACAATTTAATCAAGGATAAATTTAAATAACACACTAAAAATTAAATCATGCAATTAGGAAATATTAAAAAATAACTAAGACAAGAAGCAAAAAATTGAAAACCAGAAATCGAAGAGAGAGGAAGAGAAAACACCGGGAATTATAATGGTTCGGCAAATTGCCTACTCCACTCTCTAAAACCCTTCTTAGGTATTTCACTAAGTGATCCTCTTGCAGGTGAGGACCAAACTGACACACGACCCTCTTTTTCTTAGGCTAAAGAGAAACCCAAGATCCTTTTTACTGGTTCAGGATCAAACCAATTTCTTTTTCTCACAACCCAAAGTGTACCCACACCTTAATACAATTCCCAAAAATTAAAAGAAAACCTCACAATATTACCTCTTGAAGGCTAAATACATAAGTTGAGCACAAAAAAAAAAAAAACTCACAAAAAAAACTCTAGGCCAATTTAGGAGCAACGAGGACAAGAATTTGAGAGTAGAGAGAATTGAGAACTTAAGACTTGATAGCTTTTGGTGTGTCAATGAAGAGTAAAATCAAGTTGAATCTATAGGCGAGGGGGATAAATTTTGGCCATTGGATATGATTGCAAATGAAGGGTGGAGATTGAATAAAAATAGAAAAGGAAAGGATTTGTAATTAAGTGAGGAATTGAAAAGGAAAGGATTTGTAATTAAGAGAGGAATTGAAAAATTGGAATTATTGAGATTTGGAAAATAAAAAAGGATTTGAAGGATGACAATTTAGGAAGGAAATCAAATTTGAAAAGGCTGAAATTTGGTGAGAATTTAGAGAAAATTGGATCAGAAAATTAAAGAAAAATAAGAAAATAAAAATGAAAATAAAAAAATAGGCGGATGATATGGGCACCACGCGCACAGGGGAGGAGATTGAGCGTCACGCGCCGCATTCTGTGAAGAAACCGCAGGCACGTGCGGTGCACACGCGCGTGAAGCTGGGTGACCGCCACTTGTCATTATCTCATTCATCCACATCATGTGCCACGTCAGCAAAAAGTGACCGGTTGGAGCGCCACATCATCCACCACGTCAACTGCCACGTCATCAATATTGACCGTTTGTGTGCCAGGTCAGCCGCCACGTCAGCAAGGTGCCACGTGTCAATGCCACGTTGGATTTCCTCTCCAATCTTCTTTTGCTTATAACTTTCTCGTTTGAACTCCGATTTGAGCGATTCAAATTGCTTGGAATCGTCTTTCCGAGCTCTACAAGATAGGGACTCTGAAACACTGAAAATGTTAGTACAAAAAATCTGAGTTTGTTATCATCAAAATACTTGGTTTGATTGAAGCCCTAAAGCTAACACAATTAATTTGATATAATGAAATATATTAATAAATTAATTGCAAATTAAATAGAGGAGGGATAGAGAAATTGATACCAAGGATTTTATAGTGGTTCGGCACAATCGGCTTACATCAACTTCCCAAGGTCCTCTTGGGTATGTCACTACAAATTTGACTCTTTCTACATCTTAAAGTCGAACCATACAACGTTCTTTTTTCGGATACAAGAATAAACTTGATCCTTTCCACAGTTGAGGATCAAACCGTTACAACGATTTTTTTTCGAGATCAAGAGCAACCCTTATAATAGTTTAGAAAAATAAATAGCACACTCAACAAACTCTTTAAAAGAGTGGATTTACAAATTTAGCACTACATGGATCAATCCTCACAACATAAAATATCTCTCTAAAGAAGAAGATAAAAAGAAGAAAACTGAAGTTTGGAGTGAGAGCAGCAATGGTGGTTTAATGAATTATGGAAGATTGAAAATAATAAAAATTGTTGTGATTTGGAGGAGAAGATGAGTTTAAATAGAGAGAAAAATTTTTGAAAACTACATTTAACTTAAACCATTGAATCTTGGAAAAGAAAAATCAATGACAGAGATTTTAAATTAAATTAGTCGTTAGACATAAAAAAAATATAATATTATTTTTTTTCTTTTTAAATTCATTTATTTTTTAAAACCCCAACAAAAAGCAAAAACCCATCATGTGTCCAAAACTAGCTATTAGACACAAACATAAAATAATATTAAATTCATTTTTCTTTTAAATTCATTTTCTTTTTAAAACCAATCCAAAAATCAAAATCTCACAATGTGTTGCTCCTCCATTGCTCTAAGTAGCACCTTTCAATTGGTCCACTTTGATGAGAAACTTATGCCACATCATCAGGATTTTTTCATTAAGTTTATTTCGGCCATATCTTCTTTGTTTAAACTCCGATTTTAGTTATTCAAATTGCATCGAAACCATTGTTCCAAGCTCTATATAATTGACACTTCAAAATACACAAATTATTAATAAATAAAAGTATTTTGTTTAGGCTACTCTGATATACTTCATTTTTCTTTCCTTTGGAAGTACGACATCATGACCATAAGTTGAGGCAAATGGAATCACTCCCATACCTTGAGCGATAGACTGACGAATCTCATCCAGTTAACACCCATTTTTCAAATAGAGAATTTTAAATAGTTACTGGAACTCTTTTAAGTCCTCTGGCACAAAGATCATCAAAATATTAATTAATTAATTAAAATTTGAGATTAAGGTCCAAAAAGCCAACAATCTTCCCTTTTTTTATGATGACAAACAAATCAAGAAAAATGAAATTCAAAGAGGTGTTTGATGTAAAATATGAACAAGAATCACAATCAACGCACATATAATTTCAATTAACTTAAAAACAATGAATATTTCAATAACAATATACTTTTATTTTTCTTCCTGCCTCTCCCCCATTGGAATCAATAAGAAAAAGGAAAAATAAGAAAAATAAACAAAGACATGAAAGCCTCCTCTAGAATCACAAGCACATACTTTGTATTTCTTCTCATATTGACATGCCTTCTAAAAAAAATATAACAAACAATATCTTAAATTCAAAAGGCTTAAAAAAATTAACCAAACTCAAGCTTAATTCTATTTAAGACCAAATTTCACAAAATTCTTCCCCTTTTGAAGTCAATTGAACACTCCCTTTTAATAAGGGAGAAAAAGATATTTAACATATAATTCAACTTGAGGGTAGAAATATCAAACAAATTTTCAAAATAAACTTATATTCCAAAGACAATTACTCCTCTTAAAGGATAAAGAATATGTATAAGAGGGGTACACAATAATAAAGGAATATGGAAAATCAAAATCATCAAATATATGAAATTCATATATGAATTAAGAGAAAACTTCCTAAAAATATGTATTGTTTTCTCCTTCTAAAAGAAATCAATAAATTCCAAGGAGAAAATTATTTAAGCAATTGAGATTCCAGTATATCATATATTATAAAATAAACACCAATTGTGGAAAAACAAATGATACCAAATCATAGCAAATCTACATTATCACATACTATGCCATAAAAAGAATGTTAAAAAAAAATATAGCATTAGAAATAAAAGGATTATACCAATTTTTAGCAATTCACAAATGGGGATTCAAGAAAATATCAATTCTATACATACTCCCCCTATGAAAAACAAATTAACAACTCTTCCATGCAACATTACAAAATATACTTTTAAACAGAAGACAAACACTATGCATCAAAATGATTTTCATTCAACGGTAAAAACCATAGAAAATGTATAACTTCATGTTTGAAAGGCATTTAATAAGAACACTAATCAATTTCATTCAAAGGATAATCAACATATTTCAAACTCAATATCCTTTTGGCTCAAAGTTTTTTAAGAAAAACACAAGGATAGAGCAAACATCTAATTGACCAAAAAGCCAAATAATAAGCAATGAAGACAAATGCTACATATATATAAACTAGATTACTCATGGCATTAAATTTCATAATCAATGCGATTCAATAAGTCAATTTAAAACATTTCAAACTCATTCATAAATTAAATTTTCACAAAAGAAACTAATAGAAATACTTATCTCAACAATTCAACAAAATATATAAACTTACCAAATATGTCATTTCTTTTGTTGGAATCAAACAAGCCATAAAAGTTGCCCCAATTTGAATTATGTACTCATTTGAAGTCCAAACAATAATTGCTTCTTGAATCACACCTACAATGAAAGCTCGACCAAAAGATTTTGGTACCAATTTCTTGGGTCCTTCATTGTTAGTGAGCAAAGATTTTGGAACCCATTTCAAATTATATCCAAAAGTACTAGCATCCAAAATTACTAGCAGTTATTTTTTTGCAAATAATAAGTATGATATTTATGACTAACTTTGCCACAAGAATAACATACAACATTGGGCAAGAATTTCTTTTGAACTAATTGATTTTTCAAAATATTTCTCTCGAAGAAATTATTTGTTTGAGCACTTATCAATTTAAAATAATTTGGTCTAATATGACCTCTAACTTCACAATAATGACACGTAGGCACAAAATTTAGTTTTTTATGCACATTTCTAGTATTTACATATCTAGGTGCAAATTTAGAACTATGCATCTATTTAGATTTTTCATGAACGTGTTTGAGCACAAACTTTGATTTTTCAAACATAGGTTTAACTTTTTCATGCTTATTCACAAATTTCATATTATGAGCACATCTCGATCTAACATGAAATTGTATAGGTACAATTTTTTATTTTTCAAGAATATTTCTAGTTTTTTCATGCTCACATATTTAAATTCAACTTTAGGCATGATAGGTAAAATGCTTTGAGATATACAATGGGAGACTTTAATAAATGTACTTTTAGAATTGAATGAAGGAATTTTACAACATAGCCAAATCCTTTTTGTCATTACAAGGTTTACCTAAGTTAATAGTTTTATCTAACTTTTTAGCACCTATAGTCAATTTCTTGACAGTTCTTTTGCAATTTCAAGCTCTTTATTAACAAATAATTTTTTTTCTTTAAGCACATGCAAAAGATCATTTTTCTCATGGTTATCAAATTCAAGGAATTTAATCTTGTCAACAAGAGAAAATTTCTCATTTTGTAATGCTATATTGCTAGTTTCCAAATCAATAATTTTATTTTTCAAACTAGCAATTTCATCACTTAATTCCAAAGAGAAAGATTCAATTTTCTCATTTTTATTTCTCAAGTTATTCACTTCAATTTCAAATCACATGACAAAGATTTGAGCTTATCACTGTCTTTCTCAAGAAACTTGATTCTATCATTCAAGTCATTTTTCTCATCACAACAAATATCAACCTTATTATACAAACACATTATTAGCTACCATTTTTCAAGCTTGAATTTTCAACTATCAAATTTTTATTCTTAATAATAATATCTTGTGCTTCTTTGATAATTTCAAATATTTAGAGCCAAGCTTATCTAAATCATGTTGCATAACTTCAAAAGCATCATATAGTTCATCATAAGTTGGAAGTTTTTGAATTACCTCATCTTTGTCACTTTCACCATCAAAATGAGCCATTAAGCACAAGAGAGCTCCATCACATTTTTCCTTTTTCACTTCACGGACTTTTTTTTTTATTGATTTTGAGAATTATAATTATTCTTCACATTAAATAAATCATTAGTAGTACAAGGAGAATTTTGTACACTATACATATTATCAAGGAAGTTCCAAATGTCATATGCATAATCAAAATACAAAATTGTATCACATATTTTTTTTATCCAATGAACAATATATGATATTAATAGCTTTAGCATTAAAAGTAAGCAACTCATTATTCAATTGTAATTTAGACAAATCATGCTCATAAACACACAAAATGTTAAAATCCACAGCAAGCATAAATGATTTCATTTTATTTTTCTATACATCATAATTTCTATTTCCATTAAAGTATGTGGGTCTATCAATAAAATCACCATTTAAAGTTGTCACAGTTCTAGCAATTAAGCTTTTCAAAATATTAATAATATTTTTAAAATAATTTATGTGGAAGAGCTCCTTGCTCTGATACCAATTATAAGATCGGTATGGCACCCTAGATGGGGTGAATGAGGTTAATTTAAACTAGTGAAAAACTTTTTAATAATGTAGTCCCAATTAAACAAATTAACAAACTTTTGTTAATTAGTAATTTAAACAAGAATGTTATGCAAATACATTCAATTCAAAAAGATCAATAAATTGGCCTAAACAAATTCAAGAACAAACTATAGCAATTAACTTGATGCAATGAAATATATTAATAAATTAATTACAAAATTAAATAGAAGATGGATAGAGAAATTGACATCGAGAATTTTATAGTGGTTCGGCACAACCAGCTTACATCCACTCCACAAGCTCCTCTTGGATATGTCACTACGAATTTGACTCTTTCCACGGCTTAGAGTCGAACTGTACAATGTTCTTTTTTCGGGCACAAGAACAAACTCGATCCTTTCCATGGTTGAGGATCAAACCGTCACAACGACTCTTTTTTCGGGATCAAGAGAGTTTGGTTCCATCTTTTTCCTATCATGACGTAGTTTATTGAAATCTCATTATTATCTTTAGGTATTTCATCTTCCTCACTAGTGATTTCTTTATGGGTATTTACATCCTCAACCAAGTCTTTTTTTACTATTAATTATTTTTCTTTTTCTTCAAGGATTTTTATCTTTAGATCCACTAGTTTACCACGCTTCTGGTGTGTTCCAGACTCATTAGTGACAACTTGCTGCGTTGGAATATCAATTTTCGATAGAACATTTGCAAATGGTATATTTGATTTAGTTACTTTCTTTGCATCTATAAATGCATCTGGTAGCTGATTTGCTATATTTTGCAAATGAATTATCTTTTGAACTTCAAGTTTATATTGATCTATAGGGGGATCTAAATGAGACAATAACGATGCATTCCATGTAATTTCTTTTTCCAACTTCTTAATTTCTCCCTCTAATGTTGGAAATTTTGTCTCATTAAAATGATAACCAACAGACCATGTATTGGAATCATATCCAATATATATTCCTAACTTCCTTTGAGGAGCCATCTTAGTACATTGTGGTGGAGCAATTGAAATATATTCTACACATCAAAAAATTCTCATATGTGAAATATTTTGCTCATGGCCATAAGCTAATTGTAATGGCGAGTATTTATGATAAGATACTGGCCTAAAGCATACAAGTGACACTGCATGTAAAATAGCATGTCCCCGTACAGATGTAGGAAGTTTAGCTCTCATAAGCAATGGTTTGGCAATTAACTGCCAACATTTCATGAATGATTCTACTAAACCATTTTGTGTATGAACATGAGTTACAAAATAATTCTGCCAACAAAATGATTCTGGTAAACCATTTTGTGTATGAACATGAGCTACAAGATGTTCAACACTTATCTCAGTTGACATACAATAATTATCAAAAGCTTTGGATGTAAATTCACCAGCATTATCAAGACGAATGGTCTTAATTATATAATCAGGAAATTGTGCTCTTAACTTAATTATTTGAGTAAATAATCTTGCAAATGCAAGATTACGACTTAATAATAAGCACATATGTGACCATCTGCTGGATGTGTCTATTAATACCATAAAATATTTAAATGGTCCACTTGGTGGATTAATAATTTCATACATATCACCATGAATTTGTTCTAAAAATGTAGATGATTTAGTCCCCAGCTTAGATAGTGATAGTCTAATTATCAATTTTCCTTGAGAGCAAGCATCACATGATAATTCATTATATTGAAGAATCTTCTGGCTCTTCAATGAGTATCCATTTGAATTATCAATAATTCTCCTCATCATTATAGATTCTGGATGACCCATCAATCAATCCAATTTGTAAGTATTTCTAGATTCATGAACTTCAGGTTCATTGTGCACATGTTTCAATTACTCGTATTAGTATAATATAATCTATAAGATAAAGTAGACAACTTGTCCAGTATACGTTTTTCGTATGAGACAGTAGATATGATATAAAGATACTTCATATTATGTTGGAGTTTATGCCCTAAATCTCATGCATCTTGTGGCTTGTAAAGATAAATTACATATCTGATAAAATAAGAGGTATTTTATGATGTTTAGACTTCATTAATTCGGTCCAATAAACTAAGATCCAAGGTTATCTGATGAAACTTAAATATGTATGTGGAGACATACAAGTGGATCATGTTTAAGTGATAACCTAAATTGTCTATAGTATATGGATAAGGCTGGGTACCTTATCTTGGTGACACTACGAATACGGTCTATTTTGTAGATGTTACAATTGTTGTAAAGTGTTACAAATGATATGATCCTGATCATTCATGTAGAGACATGCGAGTGGGGGTATTCTATACAAAGAGTTTGTATAAGACTGAACCACGAAATGAATAGACTCTCTATATAACACCGTTACTATAAGAGACTTACATTTCACTAGGATGATCATAAGAGACTTGACCTTAATCCTAAGTGAGTTGTGTATTGAGGTTGATGCCCTAAATCTCGTAGGGTTCTATAGTTTGTAAACCTTGTATGAACAAACATTTCAGTGATTTATAATATTTGATATTTGATTCACTTTGTCTATAAAATATATGATATTTTAGTTGTATTAACTACAAACCAACAAACTAACATCCATAGTTATGTTGTAACTTAAACATGTATGTGGAGACATACAAATGGATCGTGTTTAAGTGATAACCTAAATAGTCTGTAGTATATGGATAAGGCTGGGTAACTTATCCTGGTAACACTACGAGTATGGCCTGCTTTGTAGATGTTACAAATATTATAAAGTGCTACAAATGATCTGATCTAGATCATTCATATATTAGATATGTGAGCGGGGATATTCTATACAAAGGAGTTTGTATAAGACCGGACCACGAAATGTTTAGTCCCATTATATAACGTTGTTCATAATAGAGACTTTCATTTCACTAAGATGACTATAGGTAACATGACTTTAATCCTGAGTGAATTGTAAACTTCTACCTATGAGGGTGATCCTTTGATTTGCATGGATGAAAGTAGCCAGATCGCCGACTCAACAAGCCTACTATTTTGGGGTTTCGTCTGATTGGGGAGTTGGGAACTCAGCTACACAAGATGGAATTCACTCTTTCCCCGAAGCAGGGGTAAGTAGATAAATTGCTCCCTTAAGAGCTGATTTCGGGTCTTGAACAATGTGGCGTCACACCCTCTCTTGGCCCGAGAGGGCTTTAATCATAGTGGAACTATGATCTATTGTTCATTAGAGGGATTAGTTGTACCTAAGGAGTTAGATGTAACTACAGGGGCAAAACGGTAATTTGGCCCAAATGTACTTACAAGCAATTTGTGAAGGGTCATCGTACTGTTGATTGGTTATATCTAATGTAAAAGAGTTAAATAAAATGCAGAAGGATCTATAAGCATTCAAATTCAATATTTTTTACATAAACTAAAGCATGCTTTTCTAAAAAAAGTGTTTAAAGATCTTACCTTTGAAGAACTCTCCAAGAAACCGAGTGTACAGCAGCAGTCTTCACTAAAAATCATCGTGAACCACCTCAAAGCCTTCTCTACTATCTTCTTGGAGCTTTAGGCAGAGTTGTAGGACTCAAGAACAGCTTGAAAAGGTGAAGAACAATGAAGAACTCACAACAGCTGGACAAGAAGAACAATTTCTTCTCACAATGATTTTTCTCTAAAAAATTATGCATTCAATCTTCTCAAATGACTCCAATCTTCTTTATATATTGCAGATGAACATACAAAGAGGTGAAGTACATGACTTGCAGCTCATACTTGGATAATTAATGAAGAGAAGATAATGGCCTTTGTGTGAGCATGAAGATGAAGGTAATGGAAAAAATTCATTCTCCATTTTGTGCAACATGCAAAAACGATTTTCACTTTTCCTTTTAAAAACATAAAATGATTTCAAAACCATTTTAATTCAAAATTGATTTTCTTAAATTAATTTAATATCAAATATTAAATTAATTTTTGCACAATAATCATCTTCATATATTTAAATCATATTTAAATATATATTCTCTAGTTTCGTTTAATTTGAACCTTTCAAATTGATTTCTCAAGCTATTCTAAAACTTATCCATTTACGAGCTAGTAGGGGGACCTCGGGGATCTACAGATCATGGGCTCCAACGATTTGAGATTAATCGGCTAAACTCATTAGTCCGATCTAACCCCCGTTCGTTAACTAATGGGACACTCCACTATAGCCCATAGTGGAACTCCCCTCACTGAAGATATATTATGTCGACTTAATAACCATAATCAGTAAGTCGATCCTTCACAGGTTATTCGTAATCACAGCTGGGTAAAAAATATCGTTTTACCCCTGTGAATACATCTTGTTCCTTAAGTTCCTACTGATCCTCTAATGAACAATTCTAATTCATAATCTCTATGAATTAAATCCTTTCTCTATCATAAGAATGCGGGGCCCCGATTGTTCAAGACTTGGAGTCAGTACTTAAGAGAACAACCAATCTGCTAACCCTAAATAGAGTAGGAGTGAATTCCATCTTACAAGGCTATGTCCCCAGTTATTCATCTGGTCTTATCCCCAAAATGGTAAGCTTATTGAGTAGTGCTGTTGGATTATTCTCACCGTTTGCAGATCAAAGGATAATCCTGAACAAACAGGAGTTCATAGCTAGCTCAGGATTAAGATCGAGTTAACCTAGGTTACATATTAAATGAAATAGTCAGTTTTAGCAGTAAACGGTCTTATAAAGAAAAGTGACTATTTTCGTGGTCCAGTTTATATAGAAACTCATTGCATAGGCTGCCCTCACTCTCATGTCTCAACATGAACGATTTGTGGATCACATTGTTTGTAGCACCTTACAAATTCTTGTAACAACTACAGAGTGGGCCGCATCCAATAGTGTTACTAGGATGAGATACCCAATTTCATCCATATATTTATTAGACCATTTAGGCTATATACTGTCAACTTAATCATGTAAACGATTGATCAAGTGGGAGATGGCAGAACCTATTATATAGGTCGATGCCCAATCGTTTAGGAAAAGCTAAGCGATCGTCTAGCAAAAGCTATGCGATCGTTTAGCTCATCGCTTAGCTAAGTGTCTGTCACCTACAAACACTCCACGATCGTTTACCTTATCCAAACCGTCGCTTAGTAAATCTTATTTACTTGACAACTTTCATGAAAATATTTTCGAGAGAGGAAATCTCAAATTCACAAAATCTCAAGCTTATAAAAAAAAATACTAAAATTAGGAAAACATTTTTCCTTTTATCTCACGGTTACCATGAAATCACTAATAACCTCCCGCTCAATTGGTTATTAGAAAAAGAGTTAATTATCCAATAATTAATACTATTATAAATATAAATGATAACTAACTTACCATAATATATTTATAACCTATAGTTTTAATATTTCATCTCAGGAAACATACAAACCATAGCTCTTTTTCTATTCCATGGTACTTAATGTAAATTTTATTTACATTAATTCTCCACTAGATGTATCTCATACATCATACCGATCATATCATATATAATTGAATTATCTCTTATCAATTTGAACATTTCAAATCAACACCAAGAATTGATCCTCAACTGAATCCATTGAGCTACCAAGGGGACCTTATGTGTAGCTCGAAGCTCTCAACAGTACGTGAATATCTGACTAAACTCTTTAGTCACGGGATCCACCATCCGTTAACTACCAGACACTCCACTAAAGACCGACAGCTGAACTTTCCTTACCACAGATATATTATGTGTCCATCTTAACCAATCAACATTGTGACAACCTTTCACAGATCACTCATAAGTATAGCTCGGCCAATAACCGTTATGCCTCTGTAGTTACATTTAACTCTTTAAGTACCACTGATCTCTCTAATGAACATAAATCATAGTCCTACTATGACTGAGTCCTCTCTTCCAAAGAGAAACTATGGCCATTATGTTCAAGCTTTGGAATTAGCCCTTAAGGGAGGAATCTCTTTACTTATCCCTGCTTCGGGAAAGGAGTGAATTCCATTTTGTGTAATGAGTTCCCAGCTCCCAGATCAGACAAGTCCCCAAAAAGGTAGGCATGTTGAGTTGGCAATCTGGCCACTCTCACCCATACTAATCAAAGGGCCGCCCTCAAAGGCAGGAGTTCTCAAAACACTCAGGATTGAGGTCGTGTCACCTATGGTTGTTTAGGTGAGATGAAAGTCTCTAGTATCAACGATGTTATATACAGAGTTTAGTCATCTCGTGGTCCGATCTTATACAAACTCTTTGTATAAGACACCTCTGCTCACATATCTCTACATGAATGGTCAGGATCTACCATATGTAGTAGTTTACAACACTTGCAAACCTCTACAAAATAGGCCGTATCCATAGTGTCACCAGGATCAGGTATCCCACCTTAATCTTTATGCTACAGACTTATTTAGGTCATCACTTAAGGCATGATCTACTTGTATATCGCATATACATGCTTAAGTTTACATAAGATAACCATGGAGCTTTGTTTATTGGATATGAGTAAATGCTAGAATGAAATAACAATTATTTTATTCATCAAACAATGTGTATCATTCAACGAGACTCCGAGAGAATTAGGATACCAATCCCAACAATCTCCCATTTTTCCTAATGACTCCGGAGACTAATGTATAATACAATATAAAACATGTACAATATACAATAAACTAGGGCATACCCTAGTATCATCTCCCATTTGCCCTAGACAAGGTGTCGTATGTCCCGCAGACCCAAACTCTCCAGGTGACCTTTGAACACTTTAGCCATGAGAGCCTTTGTAAAGGGATAAGCAACGTTGTGCTCCATGCGATCTTCATGACTATCACATCACCGCGATGCAAAATCTCCCTGATCAAGTGGTATTTCCATTTAAAAAATATGCTTATCCCGATGATGACTCCGAGGCTTCTTCAAATTTTCCACAGCCCCGCTGTTATCACAATACAGAGTGATAGGCAAATCCATATTTGGAACAACTTCCAAATCTGAAAGGAATTTCCTAAGCCAAACAACCTTCTTAGCTGCTTCACAAGCGGCTACGTATTTGGCTTCCATAGTGAAGTCCACGATGCATCCTTGCTTGACACTTCACCATATTACAGCCCCTCCATTCAGAGTGAAGACTAACCTCGAAGTCGATTTGCGAGAATCTCTATCGGTCTGAAAGTCAGAGTCTGTGTATCCTATAAGGATCAGATCCTTATCTTCATACACAAGCATGTAGTCCCTCGTTCTCTGAAGATACTTGAGGATCGTCTTAACCGCCGTCCAGTGATCAAATCCTGGATTGGACTAATATCGTCTGACAATCCCTATTGCATAGCAAATGTTGGGTCGGTACAAAACATTGTATACATCAAGCTTCTTACAACTGAAGCATAGGGAATCCGTCTCATTTCCTCAATCTCTTGAGGTGTCTTAAGACATTGATCCTTAGACAAAATGATTTCATGCCTGAAGGGTAACAAACCTCTCTTGGAATCCTGTATCTTGTACCTGATCAATATTTGATCGATGTACGATGCCTGAGACATGGCTAACCGTTTGTTCTTACGATCCTGAATGATCTGGATCCCTAGAACATACTGTGCCTCACCCAAATCTTTCATTTGGAACTGGGCAGCTAGCCATTTCTTAATGTCAGTCAGATACCCTACATCATTCCCATGAGTAGGATATCATCCACATACAGTACCAGGAAAGCTACTGAGTTATTGATGATCTTCTTGTAGACACAAGGCTCATCAACATTCTGATAAAAGCCAAAAAACTTGACAACAGTATCAAATATGATGTTCCAAGATCTAGATGCTTGTTTAGCCCATAGATGGACCTATTAAGCTTGCAAAATCTTTGCTCTTGATCTGGAACTATGAACCCCTCTGGTTGAGTCATATAGATGGTCTCCTCAAGATTACCATTAAGAAAGGTAGTCTTGACTTCCATTTGCCATATTTCATAATCATAAAATGTGGCTATGGATAGGAGAATCCTGATAACTTGAGTATGATAACAAGTGAAAAAGTTTTCTCATAGTCAACTCCCTCAACCTAGGTATAACCCTTTGCCACGAGTCTAGCCACCTTTCCATCTACACCTCTCTTTCACTTATAGATCCACTTACACCCAATAGGTCTTACCCCATCAAGTGGATCAACAAGCTCCCAGATGTTATTAAAGTACATAGACTCCATTTCCTGGTTCATGGCTTTAACCCATTCATCTTTGTCAACATCCTCCATTGCTTTCTTAAAAGACAATGAATTCTCGACCCCATCATTCAAAATGACATTTTGGGCTTCAGTCAAACCCATATAGCGATTCAGTGTGTTCATAACCCTCCCACTACGTCGAGGTAGTCTCAATTCTTGAGCTGGTTGACTAGATGTACTGACCTCAAAACTCTTGTTGATCTGTTGGCCTGTTCAACAACTCTTGTTGAACTCTCAACAGTCTCAGTCTCACTAGAGATCTCACGCAAAACAAACTTACTTCATGGTTATGATCCCTCATGTGATCTTCTTCCAAGAAGATAGCATTTGTATAAACAAACATTTTGTTCTCACTCGGATCATAGAAGTATCCACCTCTCGTTTCCTTTGGGTAATCTACAAAGAGGCAAACCTTCGAACGCGGTTCTAACTTCTTTGGTTAGTCACCAGCACATGTGCCAGACAACCCCAAATCCTGAAGTGGCATAAACTACCTTTACGACCTCTTCATAACTCAAAAGGTCTTTCAGAAACACTTTCCGAGGGAACGTTTCATAAATTATTGATTTCAAAATCATATTTTATTTCTAAAATCAATAATTTATTAATTTTACAAATTAATTTTCTAATAAAATTAATAAATAATTATTTAAATAATTTAAATAATTTTAATTAATTTAATATCTAATATTAAATTAATTTTTACACAAATTCATCTTCATATATTTAAATCATATTTAAATATATTTTCTCCAATTCCGTTTAATTCTAATTTGAACGTTTCAAATTAACTTATCACGCTATTATAGAGCTAATCCATTTTCGAGCTAGTAAGGACATCTCATGGACCTACAGATCATGGGCTCCAACGATCCGAGATTAATCGACTAAACTCATTAGACCGATCTAACCCCCATTCATTAATTAATGGGTCACTCCACTAAAGCCCATAGTTAAACTCCACTCACTGTAGATATATTATGTCTACTCGATATAACCATGATTAGTAAGTTAACCCTTCACAGGTTGTTCGCAATAACAGCTGGGTGAAATCTCTGTTTTATCCCCAAATTACCTCTTGTTCCTTAAGTCCCCACTGATCCCCTAATGAACAATTTTTTTGTGATCCAATCACAAAACCGAGTCCCTCTCATGCCAAATGAGAGGGCGGGATCCCTTGTTCACGTCCTAGAATTAGCACTTAAGGGAATAACCTCTTTACTATCCCTGAAGTGGGTAGGAGTGAATTCCCTCTTGTACCCTATGTTCCCAACTATCTATCCAGTCTTACCCCTAAAATGGCAGTCATATTGGGCCGGCGCTGTTGAGCCAACCCTCACCTATGCAAATATAAGGGCAATCCCAGATAAATAGGAGTTTATAGTTAGCTCAAGATTAAGGTCAAGTTACCTAGGTCATCGCTTTGAAATAGTTAGTCTTAAACAGTAAACAACGTTATAAAG
This sequence comes from Benincasa hispida, assembly GCF_027475165.1. Classification (NCBI taxonomy): domain Eukaryota; kingdom Viridiplantae; phylum Streptophyta; class Magnoliopsida; order Cucurbitales; family Cucurbitaceae; genus Benincasa; species Benincasa hispida. The sequence continues at coordinate 11,373,228 of NC_143486.1, forward strand.
TAAGAGTGACTCATTTCGTGGTCCGATCTTGTACAAACTCTTTTGTACAAGGACATCCCCACTTCTCATGTCCAACATGAACAAATTAGGATTACTTCGTTTGTAGCACTTTAAAACTCCTTGTAACAACTATAGAGCAGGCTGTATCCAATAGTGTTTCCAGAATAAGGTACCCAACCTTATCCATGTACTATAGATCATTTTAACTATTTACTCGAACCTGATCCACCTTTATGTCTCCACATAAAGTTCAAGTACTCATCCAATAGTCAAGGGACTTTTAGGTTTATTAGATTTTTATTCAAGCAATAGATATATTCAATAACACCTTTACTGAATTATCAGAATAAGTTCCATTATTTACATACCACGATTTTTAGGACATAAAATCCAACACATGAGGCCAAGCATGAATCTCACGATGTGAACATACAGGAGAAACGTGAGTGGAATCATAACATATCATATACATCTCTTCCTCCCACTGAGTATTTTATAACCTATTGGTTTAGCTTACTTAGAAAAAACACGGCTAAGGATTTTAACTAAGTGACTTTTAGGTTTGCCCAAGAGTAACTTTCACCTTGGATAATTAAACAACGTTTTGATCATCATCCATTAAACTCTTTAACGGAGTCTTTGACCAAATTGTTGCATGCTTGTTGTAAATCTATCTAATTCACCTTTCCAGGTAGGTTCCCAAGTAGGGGTGTTACGTTTCTGTCAACTTTGTTCTATTAAGTTTGTTCATTTTTCAACAACGTAAAAATGGCTACAGCCACATTAGCCTTATTAAGCACCGACAACATGACTGGCGAGAATTATGCTAGTTAGAAACACACGATAACTACAATATTGATCATCGATGATCTAAGGTTCGTCCTTACGGAGGAGTGTCCTCCTATTCCAACTCAGAATGCCACTCAAAATGTTCGGGAGGCTTATGAGAGATGGACACAGGCGAACGAGAAGGCCCAAGCTTACATCTTGGCCAGTCTAAATGATATTTTGGCCAAGAAGCATGAGCTTATGGTCTCAGCGCGTGAGATCATATAGTCCTTACGAAAAATGTTCGAATAACCATCTAGACAGCTCAAGCATGAAGCTCTGAAATGCATCTTAAACTCCAAAATGGAGGAAGGCACATCTGTTCGTGAACATGTTCTGCACATGATGGTCCACTTCAGTGTGGCGGAGATGAATGGGTCGCACATCGATGAAGGCAACCAGGTTAACATCATTCTGCACTCGTTGCCAGATAGCTTCCTGCACTTTGTCGGTAATGCTATACTAAACAAAGTTGACTATGCCCTTACAACTCTCCTCAACAAGTTGCAGACATTCCAATCGTTGCTAAAAAGTAAGGAGAAGAAGGTAGGTGAGAAAAATGTTGCTTCATATTTAAAGAAGTTCCATTGAGGTTCGACCTCAGGAACTAAGTCTGTACCTTCTACTACTAATACTACCAAGTGGAAGAAGAAGAAGGGTGGTAAGGGGAAGGGAAAGGCACCTGCTAACCCACAGTCTGTCGCTCAGCGAGGAAGGCAACCAGCGCTGGTTAAAAAGGGAAAGTATTTCCATTGCAATGAGGATGGGCACTAGAAGTGGAACTGTCCTCGCTGGATAAAGGAAAAGAAGAAAGCTAAGGCCAAGGAAAAACAAGGTAAGTATGATTTACTAGTTTTGGAAACTTGTTTAGTGGAGAATGATGATTATGCCTGGATTATTGACTCTGGGGCCACTAATCATGTTTGTTCTTCTTTTCAGGGGATTAGATCTTGGCGGTAGCTTGAGGCTGGAGAGATGATGATGTGAGTAGACACCGGGCACGTCGTCTCAGCTGTGGCAGTAAGAGGACTCCAGTTGACTTTACAGAAGAAATTTATCATTTTTAATGATGTGTATATTGTTCCTGAGTTAAAGCAGAATTTAATTTTTGTAAAGTGTTTGATTGAATGTAAATATACTCTACACTTTTTGGTGAATAAAGTGTTTATTCTGAAAGATGGTGTTGAGATTTGTTCAGCAAAACTGAAAAATAATTTGTATGTGCTAAGGTCGTTAGCAAAAAATTCCCTCCATAACATAGAGATGTTTAAAACTATCGTAACTCAAAACAAACTACTTAAGGTTTCTCCCAAGGAAAATGCCCATCTTTGGTACCTTCGATTAAGGCATATCAATCTCAATAGGATTAAGAGGTTGGTAAAGAATGGACTTCTGAGAGAGTTAGAGGAAAATTCTTTACCTGTGTGTGATTCATGCCTTGAAGGCAAGATGACTAAAAGACCTTTTACTGGAAAAGGTTATCAAGCCAAAGAGCCTCTAGAGTTAGTGCATTCAAACCTTTGTGGTCCGATGAATGTGCGAGCCAGGGGAGGCTATGAGTATTTCATCACTTTTACTGATGATTACTCTAGGTATGGGTGTGTCTATTTGATGCAACGGAAGTCAGAATCCTTTGAAAAGTTCAGAGAGTTAAAGGCTAAAGTTGAAAACGCACTAGATTAACGGATTAAAACACTTCGATCAGATCGGGGTGGAGAGTTTTTGGATTATGAATTCTAGAATTGAATGATAGAACATGGAATCGTTTCCCAACTCTCAGGGCCAGGTACACCGCAGCAGAATGGTGTAACAGAGAGAAAAAATAGAACTTTGTTGGACATAGTTCGGTCGATGATGAGTTACACTTCCTTACCAGACTCGTTTTGGGGTTTTGCAGTGGAGACTGCAACTTATATCCTCAACTATGTTCCTTCCAAGAGTGTTGCCAGAAATCCTTTGGAGTTGTGGAATGGGTGTAAAGCTAGTTGACGTCACTTCTACATATGAGGTTGCCCAGCACATGTGCTTGAGGTCAATCCAAAGAAACTGGAACCACGTTCGAGGTTGTGCCTATTTGTAGGCTACCCCAAAGGTACATAAGGGGGTTACTTTTATGATCCTAAGGAAAACAGAGTGTTTGTGTCGACGAACCCTACCTTCCTGGAGGAGGATCATATGAGGGAGCACAGTCCACGTAGTAAGATCGTGTTGCGTGAACTTTCCAATGAAATTAATAAAGCTTCAACAAGAATTGTTGAAGGGCCTGCTCCGTTAACAAGAGTTGTTGAAGGAAGTTCATCTAGTTGGTCAGTTCCATCTCAAGAGTTGAGGGAACCTCGACGTAGTGGTAAGGTTGCAAACCCACCTGTTCGCTATATGGGTTTCACTGAAATCCTGGCTATGGTAGCCAATGGCGAGGTTGAGGATCTGTTGTCTTATTAGAAGGCAATGAAGGATGTTGACAGAGATGAATGGGTCAAAGCCATGGATCTCGAGATGGAGTCTATGTACTTCAACTCAGTATGGGATCTTGTAGATCAAATTGATGGGGTAAAACCTATAGGTTGTAAATGGATCTACAAGAGGAAACGTGGTGTCGATGGGAAGGTTCAAATCTTTAAGGCTAGACTTGGGGCAAAGAGTTATACCCAGGTGGAGGGGGTCTACTTTGAGGATATTTTCTCGCCTGTTGCCCTGTTCAAGTCTATCCGCATCCTCCTGTCCATTGCCTCATATTATGACTATGAGATTTGGCAAATGGACGTCAAGACTGCTTTTTCTAAATGGTAATCTTGAAGAGACCATTTATATGGTGCAGCCCGAGGGATTCATATCCCAAGATCAAGAGCAAAAATTTTGTAAACTGAATCAGTCCATTTATGGGCTGAAATATGCGTCTCGATCTTAGAACATTCGGTTTGATACTGCGATCAAATCGTATGACTTTGACTAAAACGTTGATGAGCCTTGTATCTACAAGAAAATCATCAACAGTTCAGTAGTTTCCTAGTGTTTTATGTAAATGATATCCTACTCATTAGAAATGATGTAGGTTTACTGACATCAGTTAAGAACTGGCTAGTGACCCAATTCCAAATAAAAGATTTGAGGCTCAGTTTGTTCTGGGTATTTAGATCTTTCGAGATCGAAAGAACAAAGTGCTAGCGCTATCTCAAGTATCATACATTGACAAGATGTTGCTCAAGTACTCGATGTAAAACTCCAAAAGGAGCTTACTGCCTTTTAGGCATGGAGTTACTTAGTCTAAGGAAATGTGTCCTAAGACACCTCAAAAGGTTGAAGAGATGAGATGGGTCCCCTGTGCATCTGTCGTTGGCAGTTTGATGTATGCAATGTTGTGTACTAGATCGGACATTTGCTAAGATGTGGGGATAGTCAGTAGATATCAGTCTAATCTAGGACAGAGTCACTGAACCACCGTCAAGAACATCCTCAAGTATCTTCGGAGAACGAGGGACTACATACTCGTGTATGGATCTAAGGATTTGATCCTTACTGGATACACAGACTCTGACTTTTAGACTGATAAGGATTCTTGGAAATCCACTTCAGGATCAGTGTTCACTCTTAACGGAGGAGCTGCAGTGTGGCGAAGTACTAAGCAGGGGTGCATCGCCGACTCCATGATGGAGGCCGAGTATGTAGCAGCTTGTGAAGCTGCTAAGGAGGTCGTTTGGCTCAGGAAGTTCCTGATTAATCTGAAAGTTTTCCAAACATGTTTAGGTCCATCACCCTTTATTATGATAATAATGATGCTGTGGCGAACTTCAAGGAGCCTAGGAGTCACAAACGTGGCAAACATATAGAACGGAAGTATCATCTCATCCGCGAGATAGTGCATCGAGGGGACGTGATAGTCATGAAGATCGTTTCGAAGCACAACGTTGCTGACCTGTTTATGAATGCTCTCACGGCTACAGTTTTTCAGGGTCACCTTAAGAGTATGGGTTTACGGAACCCCCTGCGGATGGACTAAGGCAAGTGGAGGATTTTTTTACTGGGCCTTAGTGCCCTAGTTTATTATTTTGTATTTAATATTATCTTGTACATCCACTCGTTTTAGGACAAGTGGGAGATTGTTGGGGTTGATGCCCTAAACTCTCGTAGGGTTTTGTAGTTTGTAAATACCTATATGAACAAATGCTTGTGATATAATAATATGAGATATTTTCTTCACTGTTGTCTATGAAATATGAGATATTTTATTTGCATTTACCACAAACCAATAAACAAAGATCCTTGGTTATCGTTGTAACTTAAGCATTATGTGGAGACATACAAGTGGATCATGCCTTAAGTGATAACCTAAATGGTCTGTAGTATATGGATATAGGAGGGAAACCTTATCATGGTGACACTACGGATACGACCCGCTTTATCGATAGTTCCAAGTGTTGTGACGTGCTACAGATGGTCTGATCTTGATCATTCATGTGGAGACATGCGAGCGAGAATGTCCTATACAAAGGAATTTGTATAAGACCGGACCACGAAGTATTTAGTCTCGTTATATAACATCGTTCATGACAGAGACTTTCATTTCACTAGGATGAACCATAGGTAACATGACCTTAAGCCTGAGTGAGTTGTAAACTTCTGCCTATGAGCGCGGTCTTTTGATTTGCATATGTGCAAGTGGCCAGATTGCCGACTCAAACCTACCACTTTTGAGGATTTGTTTGATTGGGAAGTTGGGAACTCAACTGCACGAGATGGAATTCACTCATTCCCCAAAGCAGGGGTAAGTATATAGATTGCTCCCTTAAGGATTGATTCCGGGGCTTGAACGATGTGGCGCCACACACCTTCTCATGGTCCGAGAGGTGTCCACTCATAGTAGGACTATGATGTATTGTTCATTAGATGGATCAATGATACTTAAGGAGTTAGATGTAACTACAAGGGGAAAAATGGTAAATTAGCCCAGCTATACTTACGAGCGATCCGTGAAGGGTTATTGTACTATTGACTGGTTATATACGATGGACACAAAAATATATCTGTGGTAAGAAGAGTGCAGCTGTCGGTCTTTAGTGAAGTGCCTGACAGTTAACGGATGGCGGATCTCGTGATTAAAGAGTTTAATCAGTTATTCACGTACCGTTAAAGTTTCAAGCCACATGTCCATAAGATCCCCTTGGTAGCGCAATGGATTCAAGTTGAGAATCAATTTTTGGGTCAGTTTGAAGTGTTCAAATTGACAAGAGGGAGTTTGATTGTATATGATATGATTAAACTAATTTAGTTATATATGATATAATTGATATGATGTATGAGATACATTAATTGGAGAAATTTGACATAAATATGATTTATATCAAGTAAAGGAGAAAAGAATTTTGTTTTAAATGTTACATATGATGTGATATTAAAACTATAGGTTATAAATATAATATGATAAGTTAGTTATTATATTTATTTATAATTAAAACAATTATACGATAATTGTAGATGGTTTCTTCTTTAACTGTGCGTGAAGTGGGAGGTTATGTTCAGTTTTCATAACTGAAGGATAAAAATGAAAAATGTTTTCATTTTGTAAGGTTTTATTAAGTGTATGACTATTTGTTTAGCTAACTAGAGACCGTGTGACAACCTTCTAAGCGAGAGCCTAAACGATTGTGTACACGCGCCATTCTCTACACGATCGTGTAGCTTTTTACTAAACGATCGCGTGGCTAGAAAGATTCACTAAACTATCGTGTAAACGATCAAGTCTGTTTTTCCTAAACGATCGTGTACCTGCTGGGTTTTACTAAACGATCAAGTACAAAGTCTAAACGATAGACAGACAGTATACTCTCTCACTTACTTGGTCGTATAGTTCGATTATTGTTTCCTCCATCCCTCTACAAATCCAACAGAGCCCACACCTCCTGGATTCTCACTCCGAGAATACCAAGGTTACTGAGTGGTGGTGTCTAAGAAGTTACTTGTCTATGGAGAAGATTGTTTGTGATTGACCAAACGATTGGTTAGACGATCGTAGAGACAACAAGAAGTTGTTGGTCCAAGTCTTCATGTGAGCGAGAGATCTCTAGAAGAAAAGTTCTTCAAAGGTTTGTCTCTCGTCCCTTTTGCTATTAATTATTAAAGTATGCCGTAATTTATTCTGAAATACATAACTAGTTTGTATGTTTGTGAATGCTTGTAATTCTGTCACAATAAATTTGGATCGATCGTGCTTCTGCTCATGGGTTCTCTTTGATAAAAGTTCCTTCAAGGCAAAGCATATAGACGGTGTTGGTATTAACCTGTTTGTATTGGGGGTCTTATACCCACCTTGACTGTTTTGATCAAGGAAGGATGTACCATTCTCGAGTATTGTTTGTTTCTCTTCTATTCATCAGATCTCCACGATTGACATCAACACCACGTCATAATTGGTTAATAATTTCAATTGACGATTTTTAATTGGGATTTTCACACTTTAATCTAAATCGGTTTCTTTCTTCATGAATGCAATTATTTAGACGAAGTTTTGGAATAATCAGGTAAATAGCAGTAATTACACTATCATTTGAAAAAATAGCAAAAAACGGAGTAGTTTTGAATTATATCAAAATACATGGAGATCACGTGAGTCAAACTTTTGGAAATCCTAAAATGCTCTTATCGTCTCTTTAATTGCAATCTAATTAATTCACATTTGTATTGATGAGACTATAATTACTTCAACTATATATTCCAGCAGACTTTCAACGCTAACTAACTTGATTATTTCAAGCGGATAATCATCCTTAAATCTTGCGATTTTAGCTGTTATGAATTTATGTATCAAATTTAATACTTATTTTGAATTTTCAAATCTTCTACAACAACTAATTTTAAAATATTCGTTTGAAATTTAAATGATCATATTATATTAATTATCTGAACTGAAATTTATTGTTTTTATTATACTTTCTATTAAACTTAATCAAGATTCACAGTTTTAAAATACTTTTGAACATTATATTTATTATCCTTTTGTTTCAAACATAAAATATTAGAATACAACACGTCGCCCTAGCTTTCTTCACCCTCTTGACGTTTTCGACGGCTGTTAAACAATTAAGAGTTTTGTTCAATGGTAAGTGAGATGAAAACAACTACTATCATGACTTCCGATTTATTGAAGTTTCTGTTGCTTCAAACACATCTTTTAAATATCTTGTCGATCTAATCCAATCTAAGGTTTTTTCAACTTCTGAATATATTATTTCTTGGTCAACAATGTATCGAGATGACTGCAGAAATCCTAATGTGATTAGAATTTTGGAAGATAAAGATGTGAAATCCTAATGTGATTAGAATCGTGGAAGACAATTGACGACATACTTTGCAAGATGAAAGACTCGGCTCAATCAACTACTACCAATAGTTCAAGTTACAAAGTCTCTTTTTCCAAAGTGATTCCTATCAAGCCATTGTGAAAAGGTAGGCCAAGCATATAGACGGTATTGGTATTAACCTATGTGCCTTTGAGGTCTTATACCTACATTGATTGATTCGATCAAGGAAGGATATACCATCATCGAATATTGTTTGTTTATCTTCTATTCATCAAATCTCCACGATTGATATTAACACCACATCATGATTGGTTAGTAATTTCATATGACAATTTTTAATTGGGATTTTCACACTCTAATCTAAATCGGTTTCTTTATTCATGAATGCAATTATTTAGATAAAGTTTTTATTAGTCAGCCTTCACTTTCTAAACTAATATTTTGGTCTAGAACCAAGAAAAAGTATTGTTACAGAATTTTTGGTAAATTCAAAAATGATGTAGATGGTTTGGTTGAGTGATTTTCAATTGCATTGTATTTGTTTTTAAGTTTAGTGTATTTGTTGGGCGTAGTTCTGAAACTAATTACACTGTATTTGTAGGTCACATAAATATCTCACTGGAAGTATCGTAAAAAACTTTCAAAAGATATTTGACGACTACAAAACCTTCATCCAAATTACGGTGTAATTAATTTTTCTTTAACCCTAAAACGTCCCCATCTGGACTTTTAGAATTTTGAGTAGAGTGGAGGAAATTATGATTGCGATGATAGATTCAGAGATAGTAATTCTATTCACGATCACACCATTATTGGCGGAGAAGCCGATTTCGAAGATGAAAATGACGACAACTTGGTTGGAGATGAGGTCGGTGCAATGATTAGAGTCTAGCCAACCGATAGTCTCTAGATGTTAGTTTTAATTACAATGTAATTATAAATATTAAATGCATTGCAATCTCATTTGTATGGTTGGAGGTAGTTTAGTTTATTTTTTATTTTTAATTTATTTCATCATTTTTCCGAATGAAATGATGATTTACTACTTTATCTTCTTGTCGTTAGTCCAATCTTGAATCATATTTCACAAATCACAAATCACCCTTCACAAACTGAATCGAAAATCAACCGTGCAATAATCGTTCTAATGGCGGCCTTAGGCCCCATCGAAGAGCCACCATCGAAAGGGCCGATTTATATAGCTACCACTCATGACCCACCCACCCGCCTGCTCTCTCTCTCTATATAAACACATTATTCCCACGCTTTATCTTTCTATAAAGCTTTCCAACTGTGGAGACCGCGTGGAAGGCCTTTCGGGCATCTTTTTCCCGGAGCCGAGGCGTGTCGAAACAGATAAGCATCACAACAATCTCCTTTCAGCTCCTTCAGTTTAATTTATCTTCATTCTCGCGTTGGGTTATTCGCGGGTTTTGATTTTTGTAAGTCCCTTTCTGTCTCTGTTTCTATCTTTCTGATTTGATGTTTATCGCTTGATATTTCCTCGATAGGGGTTGGTTTTGTCGGAGTTTGGCTCTTTAATGTTATTTTTTTGGATGGAATTCATTGGGCGTATTTAGCTGGGTTTTAGATCAGAGCTGTGCAATTTGCTTACAGCCTTCTGTTGAAGGGGTTGATTTTTGTTGTGGGTATGATAAGCTAATGTGTCTCGATCTACTTTTGATGAAAAATTGAGAATTCGATCTTCTGAGGCCAACGCATCTCATGAGTTTCTTTGTGTAATTCACTTGCGGTTGTTTATTTGCTTGGTTCTTTACGTTCTTTCGGGTGGGGGATGAAGAATTTGAGAGTCAAGACTTCGAAATGATAGATTTGGGATTAAAGTGGGAACACGGAGGAAGAATTTTATTCTGTTGGATGTTCAATTGAAAAACCTCTTTAACTTTGTGCTGCTTAAAATGTTAGTATTTTGGTGTTCTTTATTATCATTATTATTTTGGTCAAGAAAGAAACAAAATTATATTATTAATTGGTAATTAATTAATTAAAAGGTCAGAAACTTGGGACTTGATTACATTAAATAACCAAGAAGGTTCAATCCCAAGTCAACCATCCGTTGTAACTGTAACGAGGGAAAATGTACTGGGTTACAGGTACATTTGAATTTTGGGGATTCTTTCTGGTCTGTTTTTATCTTTGATAAATAATGAGTCATTGAACTTGCATCCTATTTATGAATTATGAGATGTTCTAAGCAATAACTTTAGCTAATTGAACGTAATATCAAATTGTTAAGCTGCTTTTCCAGAACTGATATTTTCATGTTGTCATTTTTTTCACTTTCGTTTCTGTTGCTATTATCCTCGGTCTTCCTGTCTTGATGCTTGAAAATTCTGAAGTTATCCTTATTGCATTTTGATTGCTGATAGAATGGGTTGTAGAAAGTAAGTTACACAAGGAGAGTTATATGAGCGAGTTGTGTTAATTTCATGTTCTAGCGACCTTCACTCATATGCTTGCTTGTTGTTTGCTTGGAAAAAATTGGAGACGTCTTTTGAACCTGCATGCCTTGCCTGCTTCTCGGTAGACTTCTGAGAATATGGTTTCTTAGGTTATGTCATTCTTATGTGATTGATGTGAACGAAATACATTAAATTCTAATTGCCTGATGAGCTGTTTTTCTTTCAGTTACTCTACTCTGTATCGAGTTTACATCATTGGATGATCTACAATAGTGTTTCCCTCTGAAATATAGAAATATCATCTCTCAAATATGACGTTGCACTATAGATCTACAATAGTGCATTTTTGGATTAGCTGGAGATTTATTGAAATAGATGACGTTTTCTTGTTTATGTAGTAGGCTTGTGTTAGTTGTCTGCTCTAACGTAGCTAGTTTTGGGGCTTCTGATGTGAAAAAACTCAATTTGGCTTGATTTTTGTATCGCTTATGACTTGTATTGTATTCCTATTGACCACGGCAGTTTTGAGAAGGTCCGTTGCACCATTTTTACATCAGTTGGTAATGGAAGAGTAGAACTACACTAGGGTTGGCTACTTGGTCCCATTTGGATTGCCTCTGTTTGTACTAGAGCTAAGAGATGGACAATTGTACTAGTGTTAGTTCTACTTTCTGAGAAGAAAAAAAAAGTGCCAGTGTTTGGTCTGTTTTTTCTTTTTTTTATTGAGTAATCATTGTTTAGTCCTTAATTGTATAATATTTGGAATGTTTTGTTCTGGGTGAAATCACCACCAACAGTAGTAGAAGCTGAGATCAATTACTCTTTCTCAAAATTGCTGCATACAAACATCATGGATTGCCTATTGGTAAATGACCTTGATAAAGGGCCAAGAGGTCATAGTTTTATTCCATGGTGGCCACCTATCTAGAATTTAATATCCTACCTACTTTTTTTAAGGTTAGGCAGGTTGTCCTATGAGATTAATCGAGATGCACGTATGCTAGCTTAGACATTCACGAATATCAAAAGAAAAAGAATGCTGCATACCCTGCTATATGAACTTCAATCTTACTTTGAAAAAAAATACATATATTGAGAATCATGTAGCAAGTTATCTAATCTGTGCTGTACATTTCAGGCTGACTGAGGAAGTTGGATCATGCAACATGGTTCTTGACAGTGTCCTTTCTTCTCCTAACAGGAGGACCCCGTCATTCCGAAAGTCCTTTCCAAATGAGTTGGGTAGTTGGTCGACTCTTGTGCAGCGACATCACTTTCTGCTGACAGCACTTGCCCTCTTGACTTTTCTTTGCACAATTTACCTTTACTTTGCTGTCACCTTAGGCTCTTCCTCCTCTTGCTTTGGACTGACTGGGACGCAAAAAGCTAAGTGTCAACTGGAGCTTGCAAAGACTTCCATGGCTAAAGGGAAACTGAAAATTCTTTGATACATAGGATTGTGATCCAAAGCATGTCTTTTGTTTGTAGTTCTCAACAATTTGTGTTGAAGACTTGAGAAAACGAAGGAAAAAAAATTTAGTTTGGCATACAAGTTTGTGTAGTAAGATGTAAGCAAACTCTCGATACATGATATCTAAGGGGAAAAATGCATTAATCAATCATTTTTTGTTTTGCAGATTTATTATGTATAAGCTCTAAATGAAAATGAAGAGATAATGGTATGTTTGGTGGGAATCTAAGGTGTTTAGATTATTGAATATTCTTTTCGCAGTAAGGTAAGATGCCAAACGCATCAAGAGATTTTTGGACATCTCAAGAGTTTTGGATGTTCTTTTGAAATATGAGTTTTTTGGACTTTTGTGTTGAGTACATCTCTTTTTACTTTTTTATCTTTTTTATTTTCATTTCATAATTAAAATAAACATAATCGTCATTTTGAATTAATATATATTATTTTGTTGATAAAAATAACAAATAAAATAATAAAACTATATTAATTTGAAAAGAAATTTGAATTAATATAAACAAATATGTTAGATTTAATTTATATTAAATTAATTATAAATTAATGAATAATTATAAAGACATTCTTGAAATATTATGTAAATTTAAGACAATCTTGGATAGAAATCTTACAAAACAGACATAATTATTTAAGATCATTCATCCGTCTTCATAAATGAGAATTGAGATGTTGAGTTATGTGCGACAGGATTCTTATGTGTTTTTTAGTTAATCCTAAAATGCCCTCAATAATATCTTAAATTTTGGTCTTCCTATTTTATAGCCTGCAAAATCTCCCCTATTAGTTACCCCTATTTGTTTGAAACTTTGAGATAATATCAAATATTTGTTTTTAAATCTCACTATTTTCCATTTCTTTTCTCTCTCTTTTTTATGTATTTTTTTTTTTCAAATCTCTTATTGTTTCGATTCTTCCATTCTTTTCTTTTCTTTTTCCTTTTTCTTTTTGTATTTATTTCAAATCTTATATCATCCTTATTCATTTTACTTCTTCTTTGATATCTCAAATTACTCAAATTTTATTCTCAATTTAATTTGATTTTGAATAAAATTTGAAATATGTCCAAATCTTTTGAAGATAAATTTGAGGACAAAACCTAATAAAATTAAATTAAATAGAAAATTTGTTTAATTTAACTTCCCTAAACCCCTCCATTATTCTCGTCCTCTCCTCTTCTTCTGCACTTTCCTTTCTCTCCTTTTACTCTTCTTTTTCCAACGTTTTCTTTCTTTCTTTTTCTTTTTTCCTTTTAATCTTTTTGTCTTTCTTTCTTCATTTTTTTTTCATCTTTTTTTCCCCAATTTTCCTTTTTTTTTCTTTTTCTTTCTTTCGTATTTTTCTTTATTTCTTTCTTTTCTTTTTTCTTTTGATCTTTTCTATTTTGTTTTCGTTTTTGCAACAATGCCCCATTGCGTGACCGTCTCCTTGACACACACATGGATGACCCCGGAAAGGTCTATCTATTGTATCACCGCTTGTGCTCGTGCTTCCTGATCGTCATGGAGGCCCTAGAAAGGCTTACAACTCTCCCATTCGATCAACCTAGGGATGATCCCGAAAAGGTCTACCTATTGTATCGTCGCTCATGCTCGTGCTTCTTGATCGTCATGGGGGCCCTGAAAAGGCTTACAACTCCCCCATTCGATCAACCTAAGGACGACCCTGGAAAGGTTTACCTATTATATCGTCGCTCGTGCTCGTACTTCCTGTTCGTCATGGGGGACCCTGGAAAGGCTTACAACTCCCCCATTCGATTGATACCTAGGGACGACCCAAGAAAGGTCTACCTATTGTATCGTTGCGCGTGCTCGTGCTTTCTGGTCATCATGGGGGGTAGGGGGGTAGGGAAGGGGGTGGAAAGACTTACAATTCCCCCATTCAATCGACCTAGGGACCGTTGGGATTGGTGTCCTAATTCTCCCAGAGTCTCGTTGTTTGTAATTATACACATTGTTTATGAATAAAATAACTGTTATTTTATTCTGGCATTTACTCATATCCAATAAACAAAACTCCATGGTTATCTTATGTAAACTTAAACATGTATATGAGATATACAAGTGGATCATGCCTTAAGTGATAACTTAAATAGTGTAGTATAAGGATTAAGGTGGGATACCTGATCCTGGTGATACTACGAATACAACCCGCTTTGTAGAGGTTTGCAAGTGTTGTAAACTACTACAGATGGTAGATCCTAACCATTCATGTGGAGACATGCGGGCGGGGGTATCCTATACAAAGAGTATGTATAAGACTAGACCACGAGATGACTAGACTCTGTATATAACACCGTTGATGCTGAAGACTTACATCTCACCTAAACGACCATAGGTGACACGACCTCAATCCGAGTGTTTTGGGAACTCATGCCTTTGAGGGCGGTTCTTTGATTAGTATGGGTGAGAGTGGTCAGATTGCCAACTCAACATGCCTACCTTTTTGGGGACTTGTCTGATTTGGGAGTTGGGAACTCAATACACAACATGGAATTCATTCCTTCCCCGAAGCAAGGGTAAGTAGAAGATTGCTCCCTTAAGGGCTGATTCCGGGGCTTGAACATAGTAGCCACAACTTCTATTTAGAAAAGATGACTCAGTCATGGTAGGACTATGACTTATGTTCATTAGGGAGATCAGTGGTACTTAAGGAGTTAGATGTAACTACAGGGGCATAACGGTTATTGGTCGAGCTGTACTTACGAGCGAGGGTTGTTGCACTGTTGATTGGTTAAAATGGACACATAATATATCTGTAGTAATAAAAGTTCAGCTGTCAATCTTTAGTGGAATGCCTGGCAGTTAACGGATGGTGGATCCCATGACTAAAGAGTTTAGTCGGTTATTCACGTACCGTTGGAGTTTTGAGCTACAAGTCCATATGGTCCCCTTGGTAGCTCAATGGATTCAAGCTGAGGATCAGTTCTTGGTGTTGATTTGAAATGTTCAAATTGATAAGAGATAATTCGATTATATATGATATGATCGGTATGGTGTATGAGATACATCAAGTAGAGGATTAATGTAAATGAGATTTACATTAAGTGCCATGGAATAGAAAAAGAGTTATGGTTTGTATGTTTCATGAGATGAAATATTAAAACTATAGGTTATAAATATATTGTGGTAAGTTAGTTATCATTTATATTTATAATAATATTAATTATTGGATAATTATTTCTTTTTCTCTAATAACCAATTGAGTGGAAGGTTATTGGTGGTTTCATGGTAACTGTGAGATAAAGGAAAAAGATTTTCCTAATTTTAGTAGGTTTTGTAAGATTCGCCAAATTGTGAATTTGAGATTTCCACTCTTAGAAACAACTCATGGATAGTTGTCAAGTAAATAAGATATACTAAGCGACAGCTTGGAGTTATCTAAACGATCATGGAGTGTTCTTACACGATAAACACTAAGCTAGACGATGAGCTAAACGATCGCATAGCTTTTCCTAAGCGATTGGGCATCGACCTATACGATATGATGTTCCATCTCCAACTTGCTCAATTGTTTACACGATTTTTCTTCCTCTAGTTTTCTGCCTCTAACCAAGTCCACACAGAGCCCACCCACTGGATTCTCACACCGAGAATACCGAGGTAATCTTTTTGGTTATGTCTTACTCAACTCGACACAGTCGAGGATCTGTGGAGGCCGTTCGCGGTGTTCGGGGTGTTCGTGACTTTGGCAATCGCTTTGTTCGAGTGTGCAGTGTTCGTGCAGTATAGCGGTCGTGTTGGACGAACGTTCATATGTTGCTATGTTGCTATGACTGAGCGTTCGTGATCAAGGAACTTAAAGATGAGTCTGCAAAGGTTTGTTGACTCTTGTCCTTGATCTATAGTAAAGCATGTTGTAATTTCTATTTTATACATAACCGTTTGTTTCCATTTGTGATTGTAATTGTAATGTTCATATATGATTGAAATTTAAAAAGATCATTTCGCTGCTTATGGAAATCCTCGTGTTTGATTTCCTTAAATTGGTATTAGAGCCATGTTGTTCTAATATTCCAAATTTCAATTCTGTTTTGAACTTCTTTTACAGTCTTGGTGGGTTTTTTGCATTTGTGTTTAATTGTTAAATTCTTTTGTGGATGGAGTTGATGAATGTTTACGGGTTTAATTGCCTTTGTTTAAAGATTTCTTCAATTACAAAGTGTTAATTTGTAAAGGCTCATGTGTTTTTGGGCATAATTAACATGCTATTGAGTCTGTAATTTAAAGAGTTTGAGTTAGTCGAGTCGTTTTGATGACGTTTCGAAGCATGGAGATGCGGTTATCAACGAAGAAGAAGACCAAGAGTTGGTTGTGTCATGTAGCCTAAGGTAAACGATCGTTGGGATTTATCTAAACAATCATGTATTTTTTCTATATGATTGTGTAGTATTTACTAAAACGATCGTTTAGCTAATGCCAAACGATTGGATAAATCATTTACTCTATCGTGTAGCATTGGTTGCCTGATCGCGTAGACGCTGGAGGTAGACGATCGTAGTGGGAGCATTTGATGCTCATCATTTAGTAGAAGGCACGCGCTAGACGATCGTGTAGTCAGCATGCCTCATCGCATAGTTACTACTTACATGATCATGCGGTATATGATACGAAGGTGCTCAACGATCGTTTAGGGATGGTACTTTGCCGCATCGTAGTCATTTAGACGATCGTGTAAGGCTTGCGTTGTACAGTGTGCTAGACGATCGCATACCTCGAGCTTCATCACTTGGTAAAAGGTATACGATTATTACTAAATGATCGTTTAGCTCTGGGAGCGTTGGTAAACGATAGAGGAAATCATTTATTTTTTCGTGTGGACAATCGTGGGAGTTTGGTGCACAATGGTTGGAGACGTGTTGCTTCACCCAGACGGTTCAAGACTTGGTTCACCTGTTTGAACTGGAAACTCCTTAATTTTGTAATACTAAGCTTTTACTTTTGTGGATTTGAGGCAATTTTACTCGGTTCATCAACTTTTGTTTTTTATACATGTGATTTATGGTGTTTATCTGGCAAAATGTTTGACATATAGTTTGACTTAGGTTGTGCAATCATTCATGCATCATGTATTATGATTTTTATAATCTTGCATGAAGAAATTATATGAAAGCATGTGCATGCATCATGAAATATAAGATTTATATTTTGCATGCAGTGAGCATATTCATGCATCATTCTTTTATTATAAGTGTTATAGTCTAAGGGTGAATGGAAGCATGTTATGCTTGTTTCGTTGCTGTTTTGTACAAGCATTATATAAAAGAAGTAGCAATGAATGAACAATGCATTGAGCATGACACTTAGACTGTTTATAATCGTTATGAATGCTTGCATGTCTTAGCTTGGCATTGTGGTTTTGGTTGTTTCCTTTTATAAGTGTTATAAAGGAAATTAGAACTAAAATCAATAAGAAAGAGATGCATGCAGACTTAAGGTGAACTCAAGTTTTTTAAAAGGGTTTTAAAATTGGATTGAGATAGACCTAAATTCAAATGGTTCTAAAGAGTTAGTAACCTAGATTAATCTTTTGAAATTGGTTTAATAGGATTAAATTTTAGGGAACCTACCTGGAAAGGTCAATTAGATAGATTTTCTACAAGCATGCGACAATTGGTCAAAGACTCCATTAAAGAGTTTAATAGATGATGATCAAAAGTTGTTTTAACTATCCAAGGTAAAAGTTATTCTTGGGAAAACCTAAAAGTCACTTAGTTAAAATCCTCAGCCGTGTTTTTTCTAAGTAAACTAAACCCTAGGTTATAAAATACTCAGTGGGAGGAAGAGATGTATCTGATATGTCTATGATTCCACCCACGTTTCTCCCTGTATGTTCACATCATAAGATTCATGCTTGGCCTCGTGGTGCCCTGGGAGCATCCCACTTTGGATGGTGTTTGCTGAGTCAATATCAAGGTGGACGGAGAGAATGTTTATAGTAAGTGGGTGAAAGGGTGTGTTTCAACACGTCCTATGGTCTCTGTCATTTGTTCACACCGTGAGATCATTCTGTACTCCCTCGTGGCACTCGGGGAGTGTTCCCTTTTGGATGGGTTTTGTGCAGTTGGTCAAGATCAAGGTGAACTCCAGAAATAGATAGGGTCGCTTTAGGTTTTGCCTCAATCGAATTTTTTCCCTTCAGATTAGCTGCTTGGGGCGGAACTCCAAGGCCTAAAATGGCGGGTCACACTTACGGGAGGTTGTTAAGTAAGTTTCTAATCTCTTGGCCAAATCAATGATGGCTAGTCGTTATAGGAATAAGAGTTGTTATAGTATTAATGACTGGTTGAGAACTTCTCAATTCAGAGGAGGGATAAATGACCTCCCTTCGGAAGCTTTTATCCTAAACCTTTGAAGAGTCATTGCGAAACTAGATGTCACACAATGTTCATATTAGTTTTGCTAAAATATTATTGGATGTTGTTTGTTTTTCAACGGGTATTTGCTTAATACCTAACATAGGTCAATGTGTTTTTCTTTTCAGCAACTCGTTAGTATTTCCGTTTAGTGCTTTTAATATGACCAATTACATACAATGGAGAGAATCATGTAGAACATATTTCGTGGCAAACGACCTCGAATTTGTCATGGTTGAGGAATGTCCTCAAGTCCCCACCCTTGATGCACCGTGAAGTGTTTGCAATGCATATGAGTTGTGGATGAAAGCTAATTTATTGGCCAGACTTCACATTTTGGCTAACATACGTGATGTTTTGACTAAAAGGGTTGAGAACATGATCATTGCACGCAAGATCATGGACTCGTTGTAAGATTTATTTGAACGTCAGTTCTTACTTTTCGAGAACACAGGGATAGATGACAAAACCAGTAGTGTCAGTTGTTTTGACACTAATCCCACTACTCTCCAAAAGAGGAGGAAAGACAATAAATCTAATTTATTAGACTTGGAGACATGTTTGGTAGAGAATGATGATTCTTCCTAGATCCTGGATTTGGGTGCTACCAACCATGTCAGTTCCTCTTACCAAGGATTTATTTCCTGACAAACGTTGTCACAAGGAGAGATGACTCTACGAGTCGGCACTGGTGAGGTTGTTTCAGTTGTTGCTGTAGGTAGGCTAAAGTTATTTGTTGACAAGAAACGTTATCTGTTATTGGATAATGTTTTCGTAGTTCCTCATATTAAGAGGAATTTAATCTCGGTTTCTTATCTCGTTGAACAAGGATATACCGTATCTTTTCTGAGAATAAAGTGTATTTTTAAGAATGGAACAAAGATTGGTTATGGTTCAATGGAAAGTAACTTATATGTACTAAGTTCGTTAGTCATAAAAGCCTTGTTTAACACTGAAATGTTCGGTAAGGCAACAATAGCTAAAAGACCAAAGGTTTCTCCTAAGAAAAATGCCCATCTCTGGCATCTACGGTTAGGTCAAATCAACCTCAATAGGATTGAGAAGTTGGTGAAAAGTGGACTTCTAAAGAGTTTAGAAGTAAACTCCTTGCCGGTGTGTGAATCATGCCTCGAAGGAAAGATGACCAAACGACCTTTTACTGGAAAAATTTTATAGAGCCAAGGAAGCCTTGGAGCTTGTACATTTTGACCTCTGTGGTTCGATGAATGTTAGAGCTCGAGGTGGGTATGAATATTTCATCTCTTTCATAGATGATTATTCAAGGTATGAGTATCTCTACCTAATGCAACATATGTCTGAAGCCCTTGACAAGTTCAAGGAGTATAAGGCTGAAGTTGAAAACTTGTTAAGTAAGAAGATAAAAACACTACGATCTGATCGTGGTGGAGAATATATGGACCTCCAATTCCAGAACTATATGATAGAACATGGGATTGCGTCCCAAATCTCGACCCCAGGTACACCTCAGCAGAATGGTGTATCAGAAAGGAGAAACAGAACCTTGTTGGACATGGTTTGGTCTATGATGAGTTATGCTCATCTTTGGACTCATTTTGGGTTTTGCGGTGGAGATTGCATGTTAATTCTGAACAATGTTCCCTCGAAAAGTGTTTCTGAAACACCTTTTGAGTTGTGGAGAGGCCGTAAAGGTAGTTTACACCAATTCAGGATTTGAGGTTGTTCGACACATGTGCTTGTGACTAACCCAAAGAAGTTGGAACCGCGTTGGAAGGTTTTCCTATTTGTAACCTACCCAAAGAATACGAGTGGTGGATACTTCTATGATCCGAGTGAGAATAAAGTGTTTGTTTCTACAAATGTTATCTTCTTGGAAGAAGACCATATGAGGGATCATAAGTCACGAAGTAAGCTCGTTTTGCGTGAGATTTCTAGTGAGACTGAGACTGCTGAGAGTTTAATAAGATTTGTTGAACAAACTGACAGATCAACAAGAGTTGTTGAGGTCGGTACATCTAGTCAACTAGCTCAAGAGTTGAGATTGCCTCGATATAGTGGGAGGGTTATAAACCCACCAGATCGCTAGGTTTGACTGAAGTCTATAATGTCATTTCGAATGATGGGGTCGAGGATCCATTACCTTTTAAGAAAGCAATAGAGGATGTTGAATGGGTTAAAGCTCGTGGTATGTAAACAATAGAACTTACTCTGAAAATTCAATAAGGTGTTATTGAATAGATGTTTTGCTTAATAGAAATCCAATAAACTTGAAAGTCCCTTGACTATTAGATGAGTACTTAAACTTTATGTGGAGACATAAAGGTGGATCAGGTTCGAGTAAATAGTCAAAATAATCTATAGTATATGAATAAGGTTGGGTAACTTTGTTGGGATTGGTGTCCTAATTCTCCCAGAGTCTCGTTGTTTCTAATGATACACATTGTTTGATGAATAAAATAAATGTTATTTCATTCTGACATTTACTCATATCCAAAAAACAAAGCTCTATGGTTATCTTATGTGAACTTAAGCATGTATATGTGATATACAAGTGGATCATGCCTTAAGTGATAACCTAAATAGGTATGTAGTATAAGGATTAAGGTGGGATACCTGATCCTGGTGACACTACAGATATGGCCTGCTTTGTAGAAGTTTGCAAATGTTGTAAACTACTACAGATGGTAGATCCTAACCATTCATGTGGAGACATGCGAGCGGGGGTGTCCTATACAAAGAGTTTGTATAAGACCCTGACCATGAGATGATTAGACTTTGTATATAACGTCGTTGATACTAGAGACTTACATCTCACCTAAACGACCATAGATGACACGACCTCAATCCTGAGTGTTTTAAGAACTCCTGCCTTCGAGGGCGGTCCTTTGATTAGTATGGGTGAGAGTGGCCAGATTAACAACTCAACATGCCTACCTTTTTGGGAACTTATCTGATCTGGGAGCTGGGAACTCAATCCACAAGATGGAATTCACTTCTTTCCCAAAGCAGGGACAAATAGAGAGATATCTCCCTTAAGGGCTGATTTCGGGGCTTGAACATAGTGGCCACAACTTCTCTTTGGAAAAGAGGACATAGTCATAGTAGGACTATGACTTATGTTCATTAGAGGGATCAGTGGTATTTAAGGAGTTAGATATAACTATAGGGGCATAACGGTTATTGGCCCAGCTGTACTTACAAGCAATCTATGAAGGGTTGTCACACTAATGATTGGTTAAGATGGACACATAATATATTTGTGGTAAGGAGAGTTCAGCTGTCGGTCTTTAGTGGAGTACATGGCAGTTAAAGAATGGTGGATCCCGTGACTAAAGAGTTTAGTCAGTTATTCACATATCGTTAGAGGTTCGAGCTACAAATCCATAAAGTCCCTTTGGTAGCTCAATGGATTCAGTTGAGGATCAGTTCTTGGTGTTGATTTGAAATGTTCAAATTGACAAGAGGTAATTCGATTATATATGGTATGATTGGTATGATGTATGGGATACATCTAGTGGAGGATTAATGTAAATGAGATTTACATCAAGTACCATGGAATAGAAAAAGAGCTATGGTTTATATGTTTCACAAGATGAAATATTAAAACTATAGGTTATTAATATAGTATGATAAGTTGGTTATCATTTATATTTATAATAATATTAATTATTGGATAATTAAATCTTCTCTAATAACCAATTAAGTGGGAGGTTATTGGTGGTACATGGTAACCATGAGACAAAAAGGAAAATTGTTTTCTTAATTTGAGTAAGTTTTTTTTGTCAAAATTGATTTGAAGATTTTTCTCAATCGAAATCTCACGGAACGGAAGTTGTCAAGTAAATATGATTTACTAAGCAAACACTTGACTAAGGTAAACGATCGTGTAGTGTTTTGTAAGTGACATACACGGAACTAAGCGATGAGCTCAACGATCGCTTAGCTTTTGCTAGACGATCACTTAGCTTTTGTTAAACGATTGGGCATCGACTTATACGATAGGTTTCAGCCATCTCACACTTGCTCAATCATTTACACGATTATTGAATCCTCCATCTTCTGCCTCAATTCAAGTCCACACAGAGCTCACCCTCTGGATTCTCACACCGAGAATACCAAGGTAGCCTTCTTGGTGGTGTCATACTCAACTCGACGTCGTTGAGGTTCTGTGGAGGTTGTTCATGCTGTTGGGGAGTTCTTGCTTGAGACGATCGTTGAGTTCGAGTGCGAGGTGTTCGTGCTATGTAGCGGTCGTGTTGTTCGAGGTTGCTGTGTTCGAGCGTTCGTAAGCAAGGAGCGTGGAGACGAGTCTACAATTGTTCGTAGCATTTCTCCTTGTTCATTTGTACTTTTCATGCTGTAATTTTTGTAATGAATGCATAACCGCTTATTTCATTTTACGACTGTAATTGTAATGTTCATACATATTGTAATTTGGAATGATCTATTCCACTGCTCATGGAAATACTCGTGATCGATTTCCTTCAACCTTATTTTGGTAACACTATTGGATGCAGCCTGCTCCGTAGTTGTTATAAAGGGTTGTAAAGTGCTATAAACGAAGTGATCCTAATTAGTTCATGTTGGGACATGAGGAGTGGGGGTGTCCTTGTGCAAAAAGGTTAGTACAAGATCAGACCACTGATGACGGGCTGAAATGTACGTCATTATAAGCCTTTTATTTAGAATTATGAGGGTTGTTAAGTAGAATATGCGGCGATTATACTAAGAATTCATGAGAAAACGAGCTTGCGTCGATCAACATTAAGAATCTCGGCTAGACCACTATTATGCATTATTATGCGTCCAATTGTTTATTTTTGTAGCAAACGCAGGAATCGATCACATGTGAGGAATCTCTCATCATAGAGGCGAACACATATGTTCGACTCATGGATGTTGCAGCCATTAACCATATGCGTCCATCGCATAAAAGTTGTGGCTACAGAATGATAACCATAACTGAGGGATGAACGTAAGGATGGTGGAATGCGTTGATAATTCGAAAACCAAGTATAAACGCATACCTTGGGAGTATCAAATGGTGATGTTGACATTTCACCTACCACGACATTAGCAGCAGAGATTTAGAGCAAGTCCATCACGCCGTTAGCTGCAGAATTTCAGAGAAGGACCATTAATGTTGTCGGTGATCAAACTCTATAAATAGAAGCCTTAGAGCCGAACTTCAAATCATCCAAGGTTCCCCGCCTGAAGGTATCCGAGCTTCTGCCTTCAGGTAGATCCTTGTGATCCAGGTGAAAGTGTGAGAAGATATTCTTGAGAGTTCTTCATTCCTTCAACCATTCCGAGTGACGACCAGAGCCCTGCCAGAGATAGATCTCAAGAGAGACTACTCCACCGCCCATCCATGGCACCACCGGCAGCCTTGACACACATCTGATGGAAGCAAGATATTGCCCATCTGACCCTCCATATTTCTTTTATCTCTGTATTCTATTACATTGTGGCTTAAGAGATTAATATATTTTGTGATCAATGCATTTCTCTACTTCCTTCGATTCCATCTTAATTTTCTTATCATCCTTTACTTTCATTGTAAAGACTAAGTAAGATTGCTAGAGTATCGCATATTTAATCATGCGACATAGACATATGAAGCATGTAACAAACCACCGAGAGGTGTGCGTTGCGCGAGTGTTGTGAGAAAATCCTCTTTGTTTAGTGTGAAGCTGTAGCAACGCTTGTCTATGAGCGGACACAATACTTGTCTATAAACAAAATCAGCAGCAACTGACTGCCTGGGAGGGTAAGTAGTTGAACGCATTAAGCAAAGTAAGCAGTGTTCCTAGGGATAGGAATATTCTTATGTCAACCATGCTTTATGTGATTACCTTGTCTTATGAGCGCATCATTCATTATTTAGGCATACTTGGGAGAGTAGTCTAAAAACCAAATCTAGGCTTGGGAGAGTCAGATTGGATC
Source organism: Benincasa hispida (assembly GCF_027475165.1). Taxonomy (NCBI): domain Eukaryota; kingdom Viridiplantae; phylum Streptophyta; class Magnoliopsida; order Cucurbitales; family Cucurbitaceae; genus Benincasa; species Benincasa hispida. The sequence goes on from NC_143486.1 coordinate 11,397,537, forward strand.
GCATAAGCAAGAATGGAGATTAGGAATAAGCTTCTTTTGCTATTACACAGCGCATGCACCCTATAGATAGGATATGAAAGTATACGGTCACATTACATGTGTCCAGAAGTAGGATATGGTGGTATGCGGTCATCTTGTTTATGTGTGAGAGCACATGAGCAAGAATAGAGACTTAAAAATAAGGCATCTGATAACGGGCAGAAATGCACATCATTACAAAGCAAAGATATAAAACAATGTACGATTGCGACAGTAAAAATATGTAACATCGTGTCCAAAAGCATTAAGTTGAGAACATTTTGATCGCATGCGCAAATTGCATTAAAGCAGCAAATTTACGTATTTTGTGCAGAAAACGCGTTGGCGCAAGGTAGAATTACTATCCAAGGAATTCAGCGTTCGAGCACATTAGAAGATTGCGACCGTAAAGCTATGTGATCATATGCGTTCACGAAGATCTGCTCAAGAAGGTGGCTACATAGAGACGGCGCATCAAGGTGAAAGCTTAATAAATCATAATGGGACAGAAAGCTGATGACAGTCGAATCTGAATTTAGTTGACAAGCCGTTAACGACACACTGTAGCAAGTACACTCAACTTTTTGGTGACCATTAATCGGCACATCAAACAGAGAATTAATGACATCCCGTCATTGCAATCATTAGAGAAAAAAGCTTCATCACCTTGATCTCTATAAATACCGAAGGCCACCATCGATACACAAGCTTAGCCATATAGAAGATAGTTAGCCGTTGTTCATAGTTTTCTTACACTTAGAAGGCGGAGGCGAATAGAGATAAGAGAATGCCGAGAGATCACTTCGGGGAAGCTCGGAAAGCTACTGGGAGGCGCTGCAAACGGAGAGAGGGCCGAATCTTACAGAAGTAAGAACATTTTTTTAGGCAGAGTAGAGAAAAACACAGTGTAAAATCCTTGGAAGCAAGACGGTGCTACCAGGCTCACTATCCCTACTTTTCATTGTCATTCTATAATCTGATAGCGTGGTGGTACGTAAGGCACGGACTCCGCGAACGTCCCGCGTCTAAGGGTTGCTAGGTTCGCTTTCCCTGCCTCAAGATCGATTGTTGGCCATGCCTAATAGAATATGAAGAGTGCGCAGTGGTCCAAAGCCTTTCTTCCAGAACCTTGATTACGGCTCTTCATCGAAACTCACTGCCCAAAATCTTAGGAGCGAACCTTTTCGGAACTGGTTAGGAATGGGCGTGCGGAGAACTAGTCAGAATTGGGCCAGCCATCCAACTAAGCCGAATCCGAATCTAATAAGGGAAAGGTAGATTAGGGAAGAAGCTAGAACAAGAGTCAGGGAATTCCTGATTGAGCAATCCTGTATTTTACATATCCATACGATTGAGTCTGATACTCATTATGCCTAGCATTGAATAGACTGATGAAACTGCTAGGAAAGAAAGAGCAATATACGAGATCGGCAAGAAGCTAAAAAATGAGGGGGAAAAATGCTTGAACGTATTTCCCCGGGGAACCAGTAAAAAGCGGGTTGTCGTCAAGCGTGACGAGAGGGCAGGGTTAAAGAGATCAATCCTAGCTGCTTGAAGCTACCTTCATTCAACAGATTTGTGGTCGCCGGTGAAGAACGCAAGCAAAGCTGGAGCTAGCTGAACGAGGCGAATCTCTGTCTGGTGGTGCAGATGAATAGAATAAGCCTTATTTATAAAATGGAATTTGCATCTCTACATCTGTTCACTCTCTTTACATTACGCATGAGTAACTAAACTTCGGAATGGGTTAAAAAGCACTTAGCTAGCATAACCTGAGATCTTCACTTTATGCGAGCATCTTGTATTATGTATGCATCATTCATCCTTTAGAGATGCTCGGGAGGGTGGTCTAAGGATAGAATCTAGGCTCGGAAAAGTTAGATTAGAATCTAGGCTCGGGAGAGTCAGATTAGAACCGCATAAGCAAGAGATAGAAACTTAGGAATAAGTTCTGTTTGTTATTAACGCATCGCATGCACCCTAGAGATAGGATATGATAGTGTGCGGTCACCTTGTGTATGTGTGCATCATTCATCATCACATAGACAATAATGGAGACTTAGGAATAAGTCCTATCGACATCATCGTATACATCACATGCGTCCTAAAAATAGGAACTATGGCATTTGCATTGGAAGATTATTTGTTGTTGTGTGTGTAGCATGATCGCATAGCTTGAACGCAATCTTAGCAAGTGTTAGCTAAATCCTTTCTCAACCCGTTCCCCACATACTCATTGTAACTTTCGCTGTTATCAACACCTTCCTCAATTCCGCCGCATAAGATTTATATTTTAAACAACATACCAACCAACTTATTGTTTTTGTTACCGCAAAGGAATCATAACTTACCGACGCATATTGTCTCAGTAGTCCCTGTGTTTGACCCTGGGCTTACCAGGCAACCTAGTAGGATTTATACTTGGATTTTACTAGGAAAACTTGGATGTGCAACGCATACACCACCATCGCAATATGCATCATTATTTCATCATTCACAACGCATCAAGTTTTTGTCGTCGTTGCCGGGGATTACGACAGTACATATTGTGCTAATAGTAACTTTTTAATTTTCTTTGTAGCTTTCCATCTTTATGCACTACCTCTCCTGTGGTAAGGGAAGAAAGCAGGCGTCGTATGAATGGCGGAGCAACCGGAAGACAGAGCAGGACAAGTTCTTGGCGAACGACCGCAATAGGCCCATCTGGGACTATGCGTTGCCCAATCTCTATGATTTCTCACCAAGAATCATGAGGCCAGCCCTAGACGGATCGAGGTTCGAGATGAAGCCGGTGATGCTATAGATGATTCAAACTGTCGAACAGTTTGGCGGTAGGCATGGCGAGGATCCGAAAGCCCACCTCCGGAGTTTTATTGAAATCTGCAATACATTTGTGTTCCCAAACATCTCCACTGAGGAGGTTCGTCTAACGTTGTTCCCATTTTCGCTGTGTGACCCAACACGAAAATGGGCTTATTCTCTCGAACCAGGGGAGATTACATCGTGGGAACAAGTAGTTGAAAAGTTCATGAAGAAGTACTTCCCCTCGACAGAAAATACAAGACGAAGGAAGTTGATTACTAATTTTGAACAAGATACTGACGAATCGCTCAGTGATGCCTGGACGAGGTTTAAAAGACTAGTGTGAGATTGTCTACACAATGGCTGCCCGATTGTCTCTAAATGAAAATTTTCTACCACGAATTGAACCTTACATCGTAGACAGCTGCCAATGTGGTAGTAGCTGGAGGTCTGCTTGACAAGACATACGATGAGGCTAAGAACATTCTTGATCGCATTTCAAAAAATCATGAAGACTGAAGAGAAAACGATCAACGACTGAGAATTAAAGATAGTGACGTAAACAATGGGGCCATCACATCCCTACAAAACCAAATGAATGCGATGATGAATTTAATACAAGGAATCGCAATCAATAGCCCAGGAATGCATAGGGGGCAGGACAACGCAATCGATCAAACGAGCGCAAGTTGTGCCATTTGCGGGGAAGCCCATCCAATGGAAGAATGTCCGAGGAACCCACAGTCTGTTTATTTCATGAAGAATAATCCGTTTTCCATTACTAACAACCCTGGGTGGAGAAACCACCCTAACTTCGCATGGAAAAATCAGCAACAAAATTTTCAACCAATGGCGCAAAAAGAAAGGTCGTTAGGATTTTTCCTATGAATAAACGGTCAACCACAAACTCAAGCTAGTAGTTCGCAGGCGCCGCAATCTTCATCTTTGGAGAGCTTACTGAAGCAATATATTGAGAAGAATGAAACAGTACTCCAGAATCAAGCGACGTCTATCTGCAATCTTGAAATTTAGATAGGACAGATTGTGGGTAAATTCAAAAGTAGACCGCAAGGGACATTGCCGAGTTCTACTGAACTCCCGTGCAACCCAGGGAGTACGAGGAAGGAGCAATGTCAAGTTGTGACTTTGCGAAGCGAAAAGACAATGGCGGAGGAGAAGAAGGAGCCAAGTCAGACTATTCTAGTTGCGATGGAACCACAGACCCCGTTGACTCAAGATCTAGAAGAACAGAAGACGAAGGAATCGAAAATTGCGTCCAGCTCTAAGCCGATAGAGCAGGGAACCATGAAAATACAACTGCCACCATTTTCCCAGAGACTAAGAAGAAAAATGATGAAGTGCAGTATCAACGCTTCATGGACATGCTGAGATAGTTGCATATCAACATCCTTTTCACTGAAGCGATTGAACAAATGCCAAAGTATGCGAAGTTTCTGAAGGATATGGTGTGAAGAAAAGAAGCACAGGTAAGTTCACAACAGTGGCATTAACGCAAAGATTAAAAACCATAATTCCACCAAAAATGCGCGACCCCGAAAGTTCCACAATACCCTACTCAATTGAAGGGATATATATTGGTCAAGCGCTTTGCGATCTTGGGGCCAGTATCAACTTAATGCCCCTTTCAATTTTTAAGCAGCTGAATGTGGGGTAGCTGGCACCCACGACGGTGACTCTCCAGCTAGCTGACAGGTTCCTTGTTCATCCAGAAGGGGAGGTGAAGGATATTCTGGTCTCAATTGACAAATTTATCTTACCGGCAGACTTCATCATCCTTGATTATGAAGTGGACAAGGATGTACCCATCATTCTGGAACGACCATTTTTATCCACTGGTCATGCTCAAATTGATGTGTACAAGGGAGAGATCACACTGAGTGTGAATGGAAATAAGATCAGGTTTGATATTATCAGAGCCATGAAGTATCCGGAAGAAGAAGACCTCACGGATTCTTACAATGAACCCAGTTTGTATGAAGAAGAAAAGTATGGAGATGAAGATGAAAGAGAGGGGACGACCGAATCTATACTAACCTGCAATGCGATCGTAGAAATAACAACCAAAGAAGAAAAACTAACGATGAATGAAGAGAGAAAAGCACAAAAACCATCCTTGGAACAACCATCTACAGTAGAACTAAAAACCTTGCCAAACCACCTGAAGAATGCTTATTTGGGGCAAAATGAAACTCTACCAGTAATAATTTCCTCTGTACTTCAAGAAGATCAAGAGAATGCGCTGCTGAGCATCCTGAAAAAGTACATAAAAGCAATAGGATGGACGCTAGCAGACATTAGAGGAATCAACCCCGCATATTGCATGCACAGGATACGTCCCGAGGATAATAAAAAAGGATCGATCAAACATCAACGCAGACTAAACCCTATGATGAAGGAGGTCGTGAAAAAGAAGATAATCAAATGGTTGGACGCAGGGGTTATCTATCCAATCGCCGATAGCATGTGGGTCAGCCCGTTGCAATGTGTGCCAAAGAAAGGAAGGATGACGGTAGTCTCAAATACAAATAATGAACTAATACCGATGAGGACTGTCACTGGCTAACGAATCTGCATAGACTACCGCAAACTGGATGCAGAGACAAAGAAAGATCATTTTCCCTTGCCTTTTATTGACCAGATGCTAGACCGCCTAGCAGGAAATGATTACTATTACTTTTGGGTGGATATGCAGGTTACAACCAAATCATGACTGCTCTTGAAGATCAAGAGAAAACCACATTCACCTGCCTCTATGGAACATTTTCGTTTCGACGCATGCCATTTGGCTTATGCAATGCGCCGAGCACATTCCAGAGGTGTATGATGGCCATCTTTTCTGAGTATCTTGAAGATTCGGTAGAAATTTTCATGGATGACTTCTTAGTGTACGGGCAAAAATACGAAGTCTGTCTCAATAATCTAGAGAAGATACTGAGGAGATATGAAGAGACGAACCTTATGCTGAACTGGGAGAAGTGCCACTTCATGGTGAAAGAAGGTATTGTGCTCGGGCACAAAGTCTCTAAGGACGGGTTGGAGGTGGATAAGGCAAAGATTAAGGTGATTAAAAAGCTCCCACCTCCAGCAAATGTGAAGGCTGTCAGGAGCTTCTTGAGGCATGCAGGCTTTTATCGACGTTTTGTGAAGGACTTTTCGAAGATTGCACGACCATTGAATGCGTTACTGGAGGCAGAAAGAACATTTGACTTTGATGAACAATGCCTAAACGCATTCAAGATACTGAAGGATGCATTAATAACCGCACCTGTGTTAGTCGCACCGGATTAGACGAAACCATTTGAATTGATGTGCGACGCAAGTGGTTATGTGATGGGGGCGGTACTGGCACAAAAGAAGAAAACAATGCTACACCCCATCGCATATGCAAATAGAACCTTGAACCTTGCCCAAACAAATTACAATACCACAGAAAAAGAACTGCTTGCGGTGATCTTTGCTCTGGAGAAATTCAGAACCTACCTGTTGGGATCCAAAGTGATCGTTCACACTGACCACTCGGTAATCAAGTATTTAATGACAAAAAAAGATGAGAAGCTGAGGTTGATTCAATGAGTTCTCCTTCTTCAAGAATTCAACATGGAAATCATTGATCGCAAGGGAACAGAGAACCAGGTTACAGACCATTTATCAAGACTAGAAAATCTGGAAGTCGACCACAACCAGTCAGAGGTGAATGCAACCTTCCCAGATGAGCAGCTGTTAAAAATAGAAGAGTTACCATGGTATACAGACGTGGTCAATTTCTTGGTTTTGAACAATTTCCTAAGAACTACACAACCCACCAAAAGAGGCCGCTCAAACATGAATGTAAATCATATTGTTAGGACGAGCCAAATCTTTTGAAGAAGGGATCAGACCAGATTTTGTGCCTATGCGTACCAGACGCTGCGCAACAGTGCATACTATTGCAATACCATGACTCGCCATATGGTGGACACTTTGGAGGCCAATGCACAGCAACAAAGGTGTTACAAAGTGGAGATTATGCAATGAAATGCGACCGGTGCCAACGCACGGAAACATTTCATGGAAGAATGCGATGCCCATGAATATCATCTTAGAATTGGAACTATTCGACGTCTGGGGCATAGACTTCATGGGACTATTTCCACCATTAAACGGTCACAAATACATTCTATTGGCCGTTGACTACGTTTCCAAATGGGTAGAAGTGGTATCGTGCGTCGCAAGCAATGCGACGGTAGTCTCCAAGTTCTTGAGGAAGAATATTTTCACTCATTTTGGCACTCCATGTGCCATAATAAGTGATGAAGGCTCTCAATTTGTTAATAACATCATCAACAAATTGCTGCTTAAGTATAATATCCTCCATAAAGTAGCCACTGCATACCATCCACAAACAAATGGTCAAGCTGAAGTGTCCAATAGGGAAATCAAGCCGATATAAGAGAAGGTGGTGAAGCCTTCACGCAAATATTGGGCAATGAAGCTGGACGATGCCTTATGGGCATACAGGACTGCCTATAAGACACCTATAGGCATGTCCCCATATGCGCTGGTGTTTGGAAAGGCATGCCACTTACCGCTTGAGTTGGAGCATAAAGCAATGTGGGCAGTGAAAAACTCAATTTTGATTTAAAGGCCACAGGGGAGGCAAGGAAACTTCAATTAGTCGAGCTTGATGAATGGAGAACTCAAGCATATGAGAATGCCAAAATTTACAAGGAGCACGCAAAACGTTGGCATGACAAACAACTATGCAAGAAGAATCTTCAACCTGGATAGAAGGTCTTGTTATACAATTCGCGGATACGTCTTTTTCCCAGTAGATTAAAGTCACGTTGGTCCAGACCCTTTATAATCAAAGAAGTATTCCTGCATGGTGCGGTCGAATTGACTAATGAAGAAGGGACCTGCGTATTCAAGGTCAAGGGGAAAAGAGTCAAGATGTATCACGGAGGTGACTTTCATCGGGAAAATACCTCTGTGGACCTGAGGAATCCTAAATGAAGAAAAATTGAGCGGTCCCTGCGTTGTTATACGACAAAAACTCATCAGGAACGCAATTTTTTTGGAGTATCCTTTTCCTATCTTTGATTCATGAACTCACTCTACCTTTTTATATCCATAATCATTTCTATATCCCTTTTACTCCTTATCTCAAAAAAAAAAAAAAAAAAAAAAGGAGAAAAATTTTGTTAACTCTGTCTTTTAGATTTTTTACCCTCTCAATGTTTTTTGCAACGATCGTGGTGAACGATTGCGGGGGAGCTACATGATAACCGAAAGACGCGACAAGTTCGGTCAGTCACCGCAATCCAAGAAATCGGTTCGCCGCAAAGAAGGATGGGATAATAAATAATGCGGGCGACAGAGCAAATTTGGGGGTTGTATCTTTCCTTGACTTTGTTTATTCCAAATTTTGCACTCTCGCGTCTCATTTTTAACTTTGATAATTTTATCATCACATCCTCTCTGGTCGACACAATCATTAAATATTGATTACTTTAGTAAGTCACCGCATTGTTTTTCCGTACCAATTATGGTTTCAAGATGAAATGCATGCCTCTATCTCTCATCGCATGCACTAGAATCAACTTAATTTTAGGACAGTCAATTCATGAAATATTTCTAGAAGTTAGTGAACCACCAGCTTTCTTTCAAACTAATTTTACGAAACTTCCTAAGAGCATGGCATGAATTCTTTCTGTCTTTCAGCAATGAGGACATTGCTACGTTTAAATTGGGGGTGCGGTATTTAATTGCAACCTTACTACTTTTAGGCATTCAAAAAAAATAAAAAAATAATATAAATAAATAAATAAATAAAATTTAAATCATAATGTTACGATCGGATCCTACTCGTAGTTGGATGTCCGCATAATACCCATGGGGGCAAGCCAAAACGAAGGTAGGAATCGTGATCAACGCATAAATAAAAATGATCGCAACTTCGTTGCCAAATGGGCATGAGATTAGATTGAGAAAGAGCGCCTTGCTCGTAGTTGGATGCTCACATGACACCCATGGGGACAAGCCAAAACGAAGGTTAGGCACTCAGATCAACGCAAGGTTATAGAAAGAATATCTAAAGTACACAAGGATAAAAATCATTTGAAAACAACCCAGTTGAAAAAAAAAATAAGTTTTTTGAAATAAATCATGCGATGCCCTGAAAACAAGTAAAGTCTTTTTTAAGATTAAACTTGCGGTCCCTAAATTTTAGAAATATTTTAAAAAGAGACCTGGATAGAAATTAAGAAGATTTTGGTTCATAAGATTTGAATAAGGCACCTCGAGAAATCTAGGTAAGGAAAAGGCGGCTGAGTTTCTAGAGAAAATCTTTAGTTTATGCTTGAGAACAAACATTGTTTTAAATTTGGGGGTGTGATAACGGGCAGAAATGCACGTTATTACAACATAAAGATATAAAACAATGTAGGATTGTGACGGTAAAAATATGTAAAATCGTGTCCAAAAGTATTAACTTGAAAACATTGTGATCGCATGCGCCAATTGCATTAAAGCAGCTAATTTACGTATTTTGTTTTAAATTTGGGGGTGTGATAACGGGCAGAAATGCACGTTATTACAGCACAAAGATATAAAACAATGTAGAATTGTGACGGTAAAAATATGTAAAATCGTGTCCAAAAGTATTAAGTTGAAAACATTGCGATCGCATGCACCTATTTCATTAAAGCAGCTAATTTACGTATTTTATGCAGGAAAACACAATGGCGCAAGGCAGAATTGCGATCCAAGGAATTTAGCATCTGAGTGCATTGGAAGATTGCGACCACAAAGCTATACGATCGTATGCATTCGCGAAGATCTGCTCAAGAAGGTGGCCGCATAGAGACGGTGCATCAAGGTGAAAGCTTAATAAATCATGATGGGACAGAAAGCTGATGCCGGTTGAATCTGAATTTAGTTGATAAGCCGTTAACGACACACTGTAGCAAGTACACTCAACTTTTCGGTGACCATTAATTGACGCATTAGATAGAGAATTAATGAAATCCCATCATTGCAATCATTAGAGAAAAAAGCTTCTTCACCTTGATCTCTATAAATACCGAAGGCCACCATCGATACACAAGCTTAGCCATATAGAGAGTTCGCCATATAGAAGATAGTTAGCCGTTGTTCCTTATTTTCTTACACTTAGAAGGCAGAGGCGAGTAAAGAGAAGAGGACGCCGAGAGATCACTCTTAGGAAGCTTGGAAGACTGCTGGAAGGTGCTGAAAACGAAGAGAGGGCCGACTTTTACGGAAGCAAGAACATTCTTTTAGGTAGAGTAGAGAAAAACACAGTGTAAAAGCCTCGGGAAGCAAGATAGTGCTACCAGGCTCAGTATCCCTACTTTCCATTGTCATTATGTATTCTGATTTTATTTATAAAATGGAATTTGCATCTCTACATCTATTCACTCTCTTTAAATTACGCATGAGTAACTAAACTTCTGAATGGGTTGAGAAACACTTAGCTAGCATAACCTGATATCTTCAATTTATGTTATCTTATATTATGTATGCATCATTCGTCCTTTAGAGATGCTTGGGAGGGTGGTCTAAGGATAGAATCTAGGCTTGGGAAAGTCAGATTAGAATCTAGGCTCGGGAGAGTCAGATTAGAACCGCATAAGCAAGAGTTAGAAACTTAGGAATAAGTTCTGTTTTCTATTAACGCATCGCATGCACCGTAGAGATAGGATATGATAGTATGCGGTCACCTTGTGTATGTGTGCATCATTCATCATCACATAGACAAGAATGGAGACTTAGGAATAAGTCCTATCGACATCATCGTATAAATCGCATGCGTCCTAGAAATAGAAACTATGGCATTTGCATTGGAAGATGATTTGCTGCTGTGTGTGTAGCATGATTGCATAGCTTGAACGCAATCTTAGGAAGTGTTAGCTAAATCCCTTCTCAATTAGTTCCCCACATACTCATTGTAACTTTCTCTGTTATCAACACTTTCCTCAATTCCACCGCATAGGATTTATATTTTAAACAACATACCAACCAACTTATTGTTTTTGTTACCGCAAAGGAATCATAACTTACCGATGCATATTGTCTCAGTAGTCCCTGTGTTCAACCCTGGGCTTACTAGGCAACCTAGTAGAATTTATACTTGGATTTTACTAGGAAAACTTTCATATGCAGCGCATACACCACCATCACAATATACATCATTATTTCAACATATTCACAACACATCAGCCTCTCGACACTATCGCATATACATCCATGCGTCTTCGTCAAGTGTGTTTAGCATAATCGCATAGCTTGTGCTGGCTGGGGTTACTCTTGCAATCAAGCTTAGTGTTGCGGTGAAGTCATCCCCGCCATTTTATCTATTTTTCCATGCATTTTATTACACTTTAACAGTTGTCGTGTCTCTATCTCTCATAGTCATACTTCCACTGCTTAATCTGTTAGCTAGGAGTAGGAGTAGCGCATAGCCCATAACCTTCAAATTCTTTTATTCTTTGCCGCAAACACATTACTTCAGGACATTTAGCTACAAGTCCCTGAGTTCGACCTCGAATCACCCGAGAAACTTGCGATCTTATTATACTTGGCGAGAGCGCAAGAAAACTGGTGGCAAGAATGCATGGTCACTGTATACATTCTTAGACGCATATGTATATCTGACGCATGACCAGCGACGCATTGAGAACGAACGATAAACGCATATTTATTTACCTCCATTTCCCAACCTATCAATCACAAAATTAGTTACTCTTACTTTATAATGCTGTTTACTGTTTAAGACTGACTATTTCAAAGTGATGACCTAGGTAACTTGAATTTGTAAGATTCCCCATCATGCAAGTCATAGGTGGATTGTTCTTCGAATTCTATCACAATTCGTCGAGGAATATCTTTCTTCCTTGCACGGGCCCATTCCTGGTCTACAATTAGTTCAAGTAGCATGTTGTTACTTCCCAAACTTGAACCACCAGTTAGTTCCCGTTGATACCTCACTTGCATTTCTCTCGATTTCTTCTGGAAGGTGTAACAGTTTTTACGAATATGGCCTACTTTGCCACCATCGTAACAGATCCCAGTTCCCTTTAAACACATTCCATCATGGTTTTTCTCACAATGTGGACATCCCATATCAGCTCAGGACACCACCAGATTTGTATTGTTCAAAGTAATAATGTTATTATTTATGCTAGCTTCTGATTTCTTAGGGTTATCCCCTGGGTTAGCATCGCAGGTCCCATCTTGCGTTCTGGAGTCGTTCCCCCACCAATTTCTTCCGCTCAGATCCATTTCCTACAGTAGACATTTTTCAGGTTACTACTTACTAGTCATTTTCCACTTCTCGCATTTCTTTTTTTTTTTTTTTTTCAGGATTTCCTTATTCCCTTAACCTCTTTTCGATTTTATGTCAGGTTTTCCTAATATAGTTTATCATACCCAAGTGTTTACCTATCCTAACTTTTATTACTTGGATTTTCCTACCATAGGTAAGCCTTTTCCTAAGACCGTTGTGGCTCTAAACTTATCCCTTTTATTATATTTTTGTCTTATTTTCCTATATCCCATTTATGCCTAGGCTAGACTCAACTTTCATTTTCAATCCTTCCCCAGGTTTTACGTAAACCTTTGCTCTGATACCAAGTTGTCACACCCCTTCCCAAGCCTTAATCCCTAAGAACAGGAAGGGAGCGTGAGGGTAACTAACATCTTAAGACAACACTTATATTCAATATTTCCCCCCATATTTATTACAAATTTTAACAAGTTTACAGTATTTCCCCCTATCCCTCTATACACATAAGTAGATTTTCTCTCTATTCTTGGTTACATGGTCTAAGTTATGCCCTGAGAGTTTACCAAATCCTGAGATGGTGGTGGTGGGTGGTGGACTCCTCTTCGAACGCTCTGCTTTGCTACCGGGGTGGGGGGGAGGGGGGGATGGATATAAGAAAACATTTGGAAAAACATGAGCTAATAAGCCTAGTGAGTGGTATATTTTCTTATAAACGAAACCTTGGCTTATCAAAAATAAACTTTTGGGGAAAACAACATGCAATCAACAACACATTAATACCATTTCAAATTCATTTCCTTAGCCAAGCCGCTGAATCATTTCCTGTTAACGGTCAACTACTGTCAACACAACAACACAACAACAATTTTATGGAAACTTTCCCTATACCCCATTTTCCTGCCAACGTGTACATCGACCATTTCTTTCCTGCTAGTTATGCTTAGGTAACTTGGCCATTTTTTCCTGTCGGTCGTCACCGACTGTCATTTCCCGCCGACCGAAGCCGACGATATTTTCCCACCGACCGAAGCCGACGATATTTCCCCGCCAAGTACCCTTTTCAAGCATACTAACCATATCTCGGGTATAATTCTAGTTTCCATCATAATATAACATGCAATATCAAGGCAATCACAACAGAAATCATGCATCCCTACTCATGCACATTTGACATTACCCTCTACATACAAGGCTCATATATACATATACATACATAAATCAAAACAACACATAGTAACCACTCACCGTCAGCAAATCCTCCTAATGCAATTTACTTGTAAATATCTTCCCTACTCAAACAGAATATGAATCTGTGCAGGACCTCCTTCAAATTCCTTGCCTCCACCACCAACGGCAGCTTTTCCACTAAATGCTCACTCTCTACTTAGGATTTTTACTACTGAAATTGTTTGGAATGAGTTTAACCTTCATGCCGAGGCCTCCTATTTATAGCCGTTCCCAGCCTCTTTCCTCACGACAACTCACCATACAAATGGCTCTTCCTTAGGCTAGTCGCGCTTTGAGTTGTCTAATTCTGGGTTTGCCAACCAAAATTATCTTAATTTGCATGTAATCTCAAACGTATACCACCTACTTAAGTTGATAGAAATCTTTTACATGAAATCTCCCTTTGCCAATTCATCTGCTTAATTTCTGATTTATTTATCCAACTTACTAATGAACCCATCCAATTCTCCTCAAATGCATTCATCTGTCCCAATCTTGCTGGTTTCGCTCTCGTGGCTCTCGCTCTCTCCAACTTTCTCGCTGATTTTGCTCTCGTGGCTCTCGTTCTCTCTCACTTTCTCGCTGGATTTGCTCTTGTGGCTCTCGCTCTCTCCAACTTTCTCACTCAAACTCTCGCTCTCTCCACTCCTGCTCTCTCCACTCTCGCTCTTTCCCATTCTCTCGCTCTCTCCATTCTCGTTCTCTCTCATTCTCTCGCTCTCTCCATTCTCGTTCTCTCCCATTTTCTCGCTCTCTCCCATTTGCACGTTAAAACTGCTCTCTCCAATCTCGCTTGGCATCACGCTATTTCGTACTTAATTCATTTTTCTTTGGTTTTCTCATGTCTAAATTTCATCTTAATTTAATTATATTTCTTGTTTTTAATATCCTATTCCCTCATGCCTTCCAAATTAGGGGTAGGATATTACACCCCGCCCTCTCACTGGCTCGAGAGGGACTCGATTTTCTTGATTGGATCACAAAACAATTGTTCATTAGGGAATAAGTGGGGACTTAAGGAACAAGAGGTAATTTCGGGGTAAAACAAAGATTTGACCCAACCGTTATTATGGCAATCTGTGAAGGGTTGACTTACTAATTATGGTTATATCAGTGGACATAAAATATCTACAATGAGGGGAGTTCAACTATGGGCTTTAATGGAATGACCCATTAGTTAATAAATTGGGGTTAGTTCGGTCTAATGAGTTTAGCCGTTTAATCTCAGATCATTGGAGCCCATGATCTGTAGGTCCACGAGATCCCCCTACTTGCTTGGAAATGGACTAGCTTTAGAGTAGCGTGATAAGTTAATTTGAAACGTTCAAAATAGAACCAAACGGAATTGGAGAATTTATATTTAATATGAAAATATATGAAGATGGATTTGTGTAAAATTAATTTAATATTGGATATTAAATTAATTAGAATTGTTTAAATTGTTTAAATAATTATTTATTAATTTTATTAGAAAATTAATTTATGAAATTAATTTGTAAAATTAATAAATTTTGGTTTTTAAAATCAAATTTGGATTTTGGAAATAGAAAAACACAAAATGGAAAATGGGATTCTCCAACTTTATCTTCAAGTTGCTCACACTAAACCCACCATCTCTTCTTCAAATTACTCCAAGCATAAGCTGCATCTCATGCAGCTATTCTCTTTGCATGATAGTTTGTAATATATTGAAGAGATTGGAGTGAATTTGAGGCAAGGAAATTGATAGAATTTTAGCTGAAAATTCGGGTAGAAGAAGAAGTTCTTCATTGGGTTGCTGATGTGAGCATTCTCCAACTTCCCTTGATTCCAGCTTATTTTAAGTCCCACAACTCAATCTAGAGCACCAAGAGAATAGTAGGGAAGATCTTATGCTGGTCTACACAAAGATTAGGAGGAATTTGCAGCTGGAAATCGAGATTTCAAAGGTTCTTCAAAGGTATGACATGAAACCCATTAATTTATGCTTTAGCATGTTTTCGTTTCTGTCAAAATTAATGAATTAAAGTGCTTATTGATCCTTGTCGCTTCCGCTGCGTGATAATACAATCCAACATAATAACGTCTGGGACCTTATTGATCTGCCTGATGGGGTAAGACCTATTGGGTGTAAGTGGATCTATAAGCGAAAGAGAGGTGTGGATGGAAAGGTGCAAACCTTTAAGGCTCGACTCGTGGTAAAGGGTTACACCCAGATCGAAGGAGTTGACTATGAGGAAACTTTCTCACCTGTTGTCATGCTCAAGTCTATCAGGATACTCCTGTTTATAGCCACATTTTATGATTATGAAATATGGAAAATGGACATCAAGACTACCTTTCTTAATGGTAATCTTGAAAAGACCATGTATGTAACTCAACTAGAGGGGCTTATAGTTTCGGATCAAGAGCAAAAAGTTTGCAAGCTTAATAGGTCCATTTATGGGCTAAAACAAGCATCTAGATCATGGAACATTAGATTTGACACTGCGATCAAGTCATTTGACTTTGATCAGAATGTTGTTGAGCCTTGTGTCTATAAGAAAATAATCAATAGCTCAGTAGCTTTCCTAGTACTGTATGTAGATGATATCCTACTCATTGGAAATGATGTAGGGTATTTGACTGACATTAAGAAATGGCTAGCTGCCTAGTTTCAAATAAAAGATTTTGGTGAGACACAGTATGTTCTAGGGATCCAGCTATTTCGGGATCGTAAAAACAAATGGTTAGCCCTGTCTCAGGCATCGTACATCGATCAAATGTTGGTCAGGTACAAAATGCAGGATTCCAAAAAGGGGTTTGTTACCCTTCAGGTATAGAATCGTTTTGTCTGAGGATCAATGTCCTAAGACATCTCAAGAAATTGAGGAGATGAGATGGATTCCCTAAGCTTCAGCTGTAGGAAGCTTAATATATGCAATCTTGTGTACCCGACCTGACATTTGCTATGCAATAGGGATTGTCAGTCGGTATCAGTCCAATCAAGGATTTGATCACTGGACGGCGGTTAAGACGGCTCGTGTTTGGAGATAAGGATCTAATCCTTACAGGATACACGGACTCTGACTTTCAGACTAATAAAGATTCTCACAAATCGACATCGGGGGTCAGTGTTCACTCTAAATGGAGAGGTTATAGTACGGAAAAGCATCAAGCAAGGATGCATCACATACTCCACTATGGAAGTCAAATACGTTGCAGCTTGTGTAGTAGCTAAGAAGGCTGTTTGGCTGAGGAAATTCCTTTCAGATTTGGAAGTTGTTCCAAATATGGATTTTCCTATCACTCTTTATTCTGATAACAGCAGGGCTGTGGAAAATTCGAAGGAACCTGGGAGTCATCGTCGGGGCAAGCATATAGAGCGAAAATACCACTTGATCAGAGAGATTGTGCATTGCGATGATATAATAGTCACGAAGATCGCGACAGAGCACAACGTTGAGATTTCTATGTTGCGCGTGCCGGTTTGCTTTAGCTGGCCCTTGCTATTCATTTAACGATGGCTATCTTTTCAGATGGTTGTAACATAGGATTTGGAACAACTCAAACTCCAGAAATGGATAGGATTTCTTAGGTCCATTCCCAACCTCGACTCTCTATTTCGGTAGCATAATTGGGGCCGACCTCTAACATCTGAAAACGGAGGGTTATACTTACAAAATTATTAAGAGTGTTAGTAATTTCTGACCGAAAACGATAACTAAATGACTATAGGAATAAGAGTTATTCCGGAGACTATAGGAATAAGAGTTATTCTGGAGATAGTGTTTGGTCAAAATTGTTTGCTTTAGTGAAGGAGTATCTGACAGCCCCTCGGTAGCACATATTCTGACTCACAAAGTATCGTTGCAAATAAATAATGGTTATGGCTACATTATTACTTTTGGCGAAAACTTAATTTTGGCTTTAGTTACAATTTGCTGATTAGAATTTGTTTAAATTTTATCAGCATGTCGAATTCTTCTAGAATACTCGCTTCCGAATTAAATAACAGTAAAATCAATAACAAACAAATTACTAGCAGTTGATTACACCAAAAGAGTTTTAACAGAGGATTGTCCTCTATCTTCCAACTCATAAAATTTTTTGAATTAAATAGATGAGAATGTAGAATTCAAACAAGAAGATAAATATGATTTACTTGTTATCGAAGCATGTTTAGGAAAACAACAAGATCTGGATAATTGATTCAGGTGCCGCTAATCATGTTTGTACTATCTCACAGGAAACAAATTCCTAGAGACAATTGACAGAAGGTGAAACAATCTTTAAAGTAGGGACAGGGAAGGTTGTTTCAGCTAAAGTAGTGGGAAATATGAAGTTATTTATAGGAGATAAGTACATGTATTTGAAAAATTTTATTACATTCCTTCTATATAAAGAAATCTAATATCTATCACTTGTTTGCTAGAACAAAATTATAAAGTTTATTTCGAAAATGATGAAGTGTTCATCAATATAGGAACTAAACAAATTTGCTCTGTAAAATTAGAAAATAACTTGTATATGTTAAAACTAACTGAGGTTAAAGCCGTATTAAACATAAAGATGTTTAAAACTGCTGAGACTCATAAGAAAAGAAAATTTTCTCCAAATGCCTATCTTTGGCACTTGAAACTGGGTCACATAAATCTCAACAAGATTGAGAGATTGGTTAAGAAGGGTCATCTAAATAAGTTTGAAGACAGTTCATTACCACCTTGTGAGTCTTGTCTCGAGGGTAAAATGACAAAAAGATCTTTTTCTGGAAAATGTCTTAGAGCCAAAGAACCCCTAGAGCTAATTCACTCAGACCTTTGTGGGTCTCTAGATGTTAGAGCGAGAGGAGGGTATGAATATTTCATCAGTTTTATAAATGATTATTTTAGGTATAGGCATATTTACCTAATGCACCAAAAGTCTGAAACTTTTGAAAAGTTTAAAGAGTATAAGGTTGAGGTTGAAAACCAATTAGGTAAAAAGACTAAAACGCTTCGACCGGATCGAGATGGTGAGTATATGGACTTAGAATTCCAGAACTATTTGATAGAACATGGAATTTTATCTTAACTCACAGCCTCTGGCACACCTCAACAAAACAGTATGGCAAAAAGGAGAAACAAAACATTGTCGGACATGGTTCATTCCATGATGAGTTACGCTTAGTTACCCAATTCTTTCTAGGGACATGCACTTGAAACTGCAATGTATAATTTGAACATACTTCCGTCAAAAAGTGTTTTTGAAACACCTTACAAGCTCTGGAGAGGACGTAAAAGAAACTTACGTCACTTCAGAATTTGGGGTTGTCTGGCACATGTGTTGGTGCAAAATCCTAAAAAATTGGAACGACTTCAAAAGTATGCCTATTTATAGGCTACCAGAAAGAAACAAAAGGTGGTTTCTTTTACGATCCTCAGGAAGACAAGGTATTTGTATCGACAAATGTAACCTTCCTAGAGGAAGATCATATGAAGAATCATCAACCTCGCAGTAAGCTAGTAATAGAAGAAATGTCCAGAAAAACGAAAAATGTATCAATAAGAGTTGTTGATAGAACAGGTCCTTCAACAAGAGTTGTTGATATAGTAGGTCCATCAACAAGAGTTATTGATGAAACTGGGACTTCACATGCTTCTACGAGTTGAGAATGCCTCGTCGTAGTGTGAGGGTTGTGCAATAGCCTGACCGGTACATGGGCTTGACTAAAGCTCAAGTCATCATACCAGATGATGGTTTAGAGGATCCATTGTCTTTTAACCAAGCAATGAATGATGTGGATAAAGACCAATGGATTAAAGCCATGGACTTTGAAATGGAATCTATGTATTTTTATTCTATCCAGGATCTTGTAGATCAACCTGAAGGGGTAAAACCCATTGGTTGCAAATGGATCTACAAGAGAAAACGAGATCAAGCTGGTAAGGTACATACCTACAAAGCAAGACTTGTGGCAAAAGGGTTTACCCAAAGAGAAGGGGTAGATTATGAAGAAACTTTCTCTCTGGTTGCCATGATAAAGTCAATTAGAATACTCTTGTCCATAGCTACATTTTATGATCATGAAATATGGAAAATGGATGTCAGGATAGCTTTTCTAAATAGCTATCTTGAAGAGAGTATCTATATGTCTCAACCAAAAGGGTTTATACAGCAGGATCAAGAGTAAAAGGTTTGCAAATTTAATTGATCCATTTATGGGTTGAAACAAGCTTCTAGATCCTAGAATATGAGATTTGACACTGCGATCAAATCTTATGGCTTTGAACAAAATGTTGATGAACCCTGTGTATATAAGAAAATCGTTAACAAAACTGTCGCTTTTCTGGTGTTGTATGTTGATGATATTCTATTCATTGGGAATGGGGTGGAATTTCTAGGTGACTTTAAGAGATGCGTGGCTTCACAATTCCAAATGAAAGATTTGGGAGAAGAACCGTATGTTCTTGGAATCCAAATAGTTCGAAATCACAAGAACAGAACATTAGCATTATCTCAAGCATCTTATATAGACAAAATGTTGTCTAGGTATAAAATGCAAAATTCCAAGAAATGATTATTACCTTTCAGACATGGAATTCACCTATCTAAGGAACATAGTCCTAAAACACCTCATGTTGTTAAGGAGATGAATGGAATTCCATATGCATCAGCAGTAGGGAGTTTAATGTATGCAATGTTATGTACTTATCCCGATAAATGCTATGCCGTAGGAATAGTGAGCAGATTTCAGTCCAATCCTGGATATGAACATTGGACTACTATTAAAAACATTCTTAAGTATATTCGAAGAACGAGAAATTATATCGTGCCCGGTGGGGATGCCTCAGGGCCTAATTTTTGTATGTGAACTTTCCGACGGGCGAAAACAAGAAAACGGACCCAAGGGTTAAGAACAATGAAAAAAAGTCGTGCGCCGAACGATTTTCCGAACGGAGCTAATTTGGTGCCCACAATGGCTATCGAGCATGGCGGGGCTGTCCCGGGGCCCAATTTTTGTACGCAAACTTTCCGGCGGGCGAAAATACGAAAACGGACCCAGGGATTAAGAACGATGAAAAAAGTCGTGCGCGTAGAAGATTGTGCGAACGGAGCTCACTTGGTGCCTCAAATGGCTATCGAGCCAGGCAGGGCTGCCCCGGGGCCCAATTATTGTGCGCAAACTTTTAGACGAGCGCAAATGTGAAAACGGACCCGGGAGTTAAGAACGATGAAGAAAAGCTGTGCGCAAAGACGGTTTTGCGAACGAACCTCATTTAGTGCTCCAAATGGCTATCGGTCTAGGTGGGGCTGCCCCGAAGCCCAATTTTTGTGTGCTAACTTTTCGGCGGGCGAAAAACACAAAAACGGACCAAGGGGTTAAGAACCATGAAGAAAAGCCATGCGCGCAGAAGATTTTGCAAACGTAGCTCGTTTGGTGCCCCAAATGGCTATCAGGCCCGGTGGGGCTGCCCCGGGACCTAATTTTTGTGCTGAACTTCCGACGAGCGAAAACGAGAAAATAGATGAAGGGGTTAAGAACAATGAAAAAAAATCGTGCATACAGACGGTTTTGCGAATGGAACTCAATTGGTGCCCCAAATGGCTATCGGGCCCGGCGAGGCTGCCCTGGGGCCTAATTTTTGTTCGCGAACTTTCCGGCAAGCGAAAATGCGAAAATGGACCCAGGGGTTAAGAATGATGAATAAAAGTCGTACGCGCAGATAGTTTTGCGAATGGAGCTCATTTGGTGCCCAAATGGCTATCGGGCTCGCGGGGCTACCCAGGGGCCCAATTTTTGTGCGCAAACTTTTCAGCGGGCGGAAACGCGAAAACGGACCCAAGGGTTAAGAACGATGAAAAAAAGTCGTGCGCGTAGACGATTTTGCGAACGGAGCTCATTTGGTGCGCCAAATGGCTATCAGACCCGGTAGGGCTACCTCGGGCCCAATTTATGTGTGCAAACTTTCCGGCGAGCGAAAACGCAAAAACGGACCCGAGGGTTAAGAACGATGAAAAAAGTCGTGCGCGCAGACTGTTTTACGAACGGAGCTCATTTGGTGACCCAAATTGCTATCGGGCCCGGCGGGGCTATCCTAGGGCCTAATTTTTGTGCGCGAACTTTCCGGCAAGCGGAAACATGAAAACAAACCCAGGGGTTCAGAACGACGAAAAAAATTCGTACGCGCACACAATTTTGTGAATGGAGCTTATTTGGTGCCCTAAATGGCTATCGAGACCAGTGGGGCCGCCTTGGGACCTAATTTTTGTGCGTGAACTTTCCGGCGAGCGAAAACACGAAAAAGGACCCAGGGGTTAAGAACGATTAAAAAAAACCTTGCGTGCAAACGGATATACGAACGGAGCTCATTTGGTGCCTCAAATGGCTATCCGGCCCGGCGGGGATGCTCCGGAACCCAACTTTTGTAAGCGAACTTTCCGCCAGGCGAAAATGCGAAAACGGACCGAGAAGTTAAGAACGATGAAAAAAAGGCGTGCGTAGACGGTTTTGCGATCGGAGCTCATTTGGTGCTCTAAATGGCTATCGGGCCCGGTGAGGCTGCCCCGGGCCAAATTTTTATGCGCGAACTTTCCGGCGGGTGAAAACGCGAAAACAAACCCTAGGGTTAAAAGTGATGAAAAATAGTCGTACGCGCAGACGGTTTTGCGAACGGAGCTCATTTGGTGCTCCAAATCGCTATCGAGCCCGCCAGGATGCCCCGGGGCCCAATTTTTGTGCGCGAACATTCCGGCGGATGAAAACGAGAAAACGGACTTAGGGGTTAAGAACAATGAAAAAAAGTCGTGCGCGTAGACGGATTTTCGAACAGAGCTCATTTGTTGCCTCAAATGGCTATCAGGCACGACGAGGATGCCCCGGGATCCAATTTTTGTGCGCGAACTTTTCAGCGAGCGAAAACGCGAAACCGAACCCAGGGGTTAAGAACGATGAAAAAAGCCGTGCATGCAGACGGTTTTGCGAACGGATCCAAAGGTTAAGAACGATGAAAAAAAGTCGAGCGTGCATATGGTTTTGCAAACGGAGCTCATTTAGTGCCCCAAATGGCTATCGGGCCCCGTGGGACTTCCCAGGGCCCAATTTTAGTGCACGAACTTTCCGGTGGGCGAAAACGTGAAAACGGACCCAGGGGTTAAGAACAATGACAAAAAGTCGTACACGCAGACGGTTTTATGAACGGAGCTCATTTGGTGCCCCAAATGGTTATCGGGCTCGACGGGGCTGCCCCGGGGCCCAATTTTTGTGCGCGAACTTTCCTGCGGGCAAAAACGCGAAAACAGACCCAGGGGTTAAGAACGATGAAAAAAAATCATGCGCAAAAGCGATTTTACGAACGAAGCTCATTTGGTACCACAAATGGCTATCGGGCCCGGCGGGGCTGCCCTAGGGCCCAATTTTTTGTGCGCGAACTTTCCAGCGGGCGAAACGAGATAACATACCAAGGGTTAAGAACGATGAAAAAAAGCGATGCGCGCAGACGGTTTTGCTAACGAAGCCCATTTGGTACTCCAAATGGCTATCGGGCCCGGCAAGGCTGCCCCGGAGCCCAATTTTTATGCCCGAACTTTCCGGCGGGCGAAAATGCGAAAATAGACCCAAGGGTTAAGAACGATGAAAGAAAGGCGTGCGCACAGATGGTTTTACGAACAGGGCTCATTTAGTGTCCCAAATGGCTATCAGGCCCAGCGGGGCTGCCGGGGGCACAATTTTAGTGCGTGAACTTTCCAGCGGGCAAAAACGCGTAAATGGACCCAGGGGTTAAGAACAATGAAAAAATCCGTGCGTAGACGGTTTTGCGAACGGAGCTTATTTGGTACCCCAAATGGCTATCAGGCCCGGCAGGGCTGCCCTAGGGCCCAATTTTTGTGCGCGAACTTTCCGACGGGCGAAAACGAGAAAACAGACCCAGGGGTTAAGAACGATAAAAAAAAAGTCGTGCGCGCAGAAGGTTTTGCGAACGAAGCTCATTTTGTGCCCCAAATGGCAATCAAGCCCGGCGGGGCTGCCTTGGGGCCCAATTTTTGTGCGCGAACTTTCTGGTGGGCAAGAACGTGAAAACGGACCGAGGACTTAAGAACGATAGAAAAAAGCCGTGCACGCAGTCGATTTTGAGAACGAAGCTCATTTGGTGCCCCAAATGACTATCGGGCCCGGCGGGCCTGCCCCAGGGCCCAATTTTAGTGCGCAAACTTTCCGGCGGGTGAAAATGCGAAAACGGACCCAGGGGTTAAGAACGATGAAAAAAAGGAGTGCGCGAAGACAGTTTTGCGAACGAAGCTCATTTGGTGCCCCAAATGGCTATCGGGCTCGACGTGGCTGCCCTGGGGCCAAATTTTTATGCACGAACTTTTCGGCCGGCGAAAACGCAAAAATGGACCAAAGAGTTAAGAACGATGAAAAAATGTCGTACGCGTAGACGGTTTTTCGAACGGAGCTCATTTGGTGCCCCAAATGGCTATCGTGTCCAATGGGGCTGCCCTGGGGCCCAATTTTTGTGCGCTAACTTTCCGCCGGGTGAAAACGCAAAAACGGACCCCGGGGTTAAGAACGATGAAAGAAATCCTTGCGCACAGACAGTTTTGTTAACGGAGCTCATTTGGTGCCCTAAATTGTGAACCCCGAATCCCAAATTTACACTTAAGTATGTTTTCTTATTTAAATTGTCTTAATTTTCCACTTAATTGTGTGTCCCTATTTAAATTTGTATAAGAAGTTGAGTAGGTTGATGAGAAAATTAGTATGAAATAGTGAAGAAGGGATGGGGATTTGAAAAAGAAAAATATGGAAATTGAACTTGGGAAATTTCGGCTAAGAGAAGTTATGTGAAATGCATTATGGATGAAGAAACGATTGAAGAACTGAGAAAGATATGGGAAATTATTTTGGGGAAAATCTGGAAAAGAAAACGTGTAGAAGTTGCACGGAGACAAACAATTCGCGGTAGCTAAGAGTGAGATCGTTGAGAGTGAGATCATTGAGATCGAGACCAGTGAGATTGGAGAGGAAATGGCAGAGAGCGAGATTGGATAGAAGATGGGAGAGAGTGAGACCAGCGAGAAAGTTAGAGAGAGCGAGAGGGAGAGCGAGATTGGAGAGAGCAAGACCAGCGAGATTGCTGGAGAGAGCGAGAGTGAAGAGAGGGAGACCAGCGAGAAAGTGGGAGAGAGCGACACTGCCGAGAGCGAAAAGAGCAAGAGCACCTATGCATTTAAAAACCCTAATTTGAATACAAACAAAACTTGAAGACATAAGGGCAAACATCAATTAAAATCTAGGTGTCCGATTAAGAGAAATTCTTAAAACCTAAGAAGTTGTGTTGGATGTGTTTGGGAAGAACACATTGAACCAAGGTGAAGTCAACTTACGTTGATAAAGGGAGGATTAAACATTTGGCCATGCAGCCAAGTAGGTGCTGTCAATCCCACGAGCAATTTGAACGCCTATAAATAGGGAGTTGGGATTTCATTTTCAAATCACACAAAAATCATAAATTTCGTAGAGAAAGTAGAGGGCAGTGAGGGTTCAGAGGAATGTGTCAATTTTGGATGAGGAGATCTTCCAATCTACTCGTGCGTTTGGAGTGATTCCAAAGCCATCTGAAAGCTCTGGAAGTCTAGTTTTCATAGTAGAGTTGCCGAAGGAAAAGCTTAAATGAACTGGGCTGGAGGTTGAGAAGAAGTTAGAAGGGTCAGACTGTTAGATCAGTCTGGGCCAGTCTTGAATATTTTGAGATTCCACCCAAACCACAATTAATTCTGAGCTGAAAGTTTAGGGTAAGATTTATAAGACATTTTAGAATAAGTTTGTAGAAGGAAGTATTTCCAAAAAAGGTTTAAACTATGAGTAATCAAAATTGTAAGTTGAATCTGGATTCTAGGGGTGAAAAGGGGACCCGGGGAGCTACTAGAGTGAAAAGTTCCTAAGAAATCGAGGTGAGTGGCTAAAATGTTTTCGAACTAAAACGCTTTTAAACTGTTTTGATTTCAAACGTTTTACAGAAAGCATGTTTGCGAAAATATTCTCATGCCTACTAGTTTTATAAAGTGATTTCCAAGCAAGTTTGAATTGTGATTTGAACGCATGCGTATTCTTGAAAAACTATTTACATATGTATATGTATTGATTTTATTTAGCATGCGTTAACATCTTTAAATTCGTGTTGTATATGTGTTATATTGTACATGCCTTAAAGAAAAAAGTTGTTTTTAAATAGTTTTGGTAAAATGCAATGCCGAAGTACAAGGAGAAGGTATCTATTAGTACTGAAGTACGTTTGAGAAGGTACTAAGCCAACGGGATACTGAAGCGCGTAGATAGTTTTGCGAATGGAGCTCATTTGGTGCCCTAAATGGCTATCGGGCCCGGCAGAGCTGCCTCGGGGCCCAATTTTTGTGTCGAACATTCCAACGGGCGAAAATGCGAAAACCGACCCAGAGGTTAAGAACGATGGAAAAAAGCTATGCGCGAAGATGGTTTTCCAAACGGAGCTCATTTGGTGGCCCAAATGGCTATCGGGCTCGACGGGGCTACCCTGGGGCCTAATTTTTGTGCGAAAACTTTCTGGCAGGGGAAAATGCGAAGACGGACCTAGGGTTAAAAACGATGAAAAAAAGTCGTGCGCGAAGACAGTTTTGCGAACGGAGCTCATTTGGTGCTCCAAACGGCTATCGGGACCGGCGGGGCTGCCTCAGGGCCCAATTTTTCTGCGCGAACTTTTCGGCGAGAAAAACGCGAATACGAACCCAGAGGTTAAAAATGATGAAAAAAAGCAGTTCGCGTAGACGATTTTGCGAATGAAGCTCATTTGGTACCCCAAATGGCTATCGAGCCCAGTGTGGCTGCCTTGGGCCCAAATTTTAGTGCGCGAACTTTCCGGCGGGCGAAAACGCGAAAACGGACCCAGGGTTAAGAATGATAAAAAAAAAAAAAAAAGGTCGTGCGCACAGACAGTTTTTCGAACGGAACTCATTTGGTGCCTCAAATGACTATCGGGCCCGGCAGGGCTGCCCCGGGGACCAATTTTTGTGCACAAACTTTCCGGCAACGAAAACACGAAAATGGACCCAGGGGATAAGAACGATGAAAAAAAGGTAGTGCGCGCAAATGGTTTTACGAACTGAGTTCATTTGGTGCCCCAAATAGCTATCGGGCCCGGCGGGGCTGCCTCGACGCTCAATTTTTGTCCGCGAACTTTCCGACGGGCGAAAATGCGAAAATGGACCCAGGGGTTAAGAACGATGAAAAAAACCTTGCGCACAGACGGTTTTGCAAACGGAGCTCATTCGGTGCCCCAAATGACTATTGGGCTCGGTCTGGCTGCTACGGGGCCCTATTTTTGTGTGCGAACTTTCAGGCGAACGAAAAGGTGAAAACGGACCCAAGGGTTAAAAACGATGAAAAAAAGCCATGCGCGTAGACGGTTTTGCGAACGGAGCTCATTTCGTGTCCTAAATGGCTATCGGGCCCGGCGTGGAGGCCTCGAAGCCTGATTTTTTTTCGCGAACTTTCCGACGTGCGAAAACGCGAAAATGGACCCAGGGCTTAAGAACGATGAAAAAAAGCCGTGCGTGTAGACGATTTTGCGAACGAATCTCATTTGGTACTCCAAATGGCTATCGGGCCCGCCGGGGCCCAATTTTTGTGCGCGAACTTTCCTACGGGCGAAAACACGAAAACGAACCTAGGGGTTAAGAACGATGAAAAAAATTCGTGTGCTTAGACGATTTTACGAACAGAGCTCATTTGGTGCCCCAAATGGCTATCGGGCCCGGTGGGGCTGGCTCGGGGCCCAATTTTAGTGCGTAAACTTTCTGACAGACGAAAACGCGAAAACGGACCCAGGGGATAAGAACGATGAAAGAAAGTCGTGTGCACAGACGGTTTTGCGAACAGAACTCATTTGATGCCCCAAATGACTATCGGTCCTCGCGGGGCTGCCCCGGGGCCCAATTTCGCTAACTTTCCGGCAGGAAAAAATGCAAAAATGAACCTAGAGGTTAAGAACGATGAAAAAAAGTCGTGTGCACATGCGATTTTGCGAACGGATTTCATTTGGTGCCTCAAATGGCTATCCCCCCCGGCGGGGCTGCCACGGGGCTCAATTTTGTGTGCGAACTTTCCGGCGGGCGAAAACGCGAAAACAGACCCGGGGGTTAAAAACGATGAAAAAAAGCCTTGCGCGCAAACGATTTTCCGAACGGAGCTCATTTGGTGCCTGGCTAACGGGCTCGGCGGGGCTGTACCGGGGCCCAATTTTTGTGCGCAAACTTTCCGGCCGGCAAAAACGCGAAAACGGACCCAGGGTTAAGAACGATGAAAAAAAGTCGTGAGTGCAGACGGTTTTGCGAACGGAGCTCATTTTGTGCCCTAAATGGCTATCGGGCTCGGCGGGGTTGCCCCGGTGCCTAATTTTAATGCGCGAACTTTCCAGCAGGCAAAAACACAAAAATGGACCCACGGGTTCAGAACGATGAAAAAAAGTCTTGCACATAAACGATTTTGCGAACGGAGCTCATTTGGTGCCCCAAATGGCTATCGGGCCCGGTGGGGCTGCCCCGGGGCCAAATTTTTATGGGCGAATTTTCCGGCGGGCAAAAACGCGAAAACGGACCCAGGGGTTAAAAATAGAGCTCATTTAGTGCCCCAAATGGCTATCGGGACCGGTGGGGCTGGCCTGGGGCAAAATTTTTGTACGCGATCTTTCCGGCGGGCTAAAACGCAAAACAGACGAAGGGGTTAAAAACGATGGAAAAAAATGGTGCACGCAGACGACTTTGCGAACGGAATTCATTTGATGACCCAAATAGTTATCGGGCTCGGCGGGGTACCAAGGGGTTCAATTTTGTGCGCGAACTTTCTGGCCGGCGAAAATGCGAAAACGGACCTGGGGGTTAAGAGCAATGGAAAAAAGCCGTGCGCATAGACGGTTTTACGAATGGAGCTTATTTTGTGCCCCAAATGGCTATCGGGCCCGGTGGGGCTGCCCCGGGGCCCAATTTTTGTGCGCGAACTTTCCGATAGTTGAAAACGCGAAAACGGACCCAAGGGTTAAGAACGATCGAAAAAAGTTGTGTGGGTAGATGGTTTTGCGAACGCAACTCATTTGGTGTCCCAAATGGCTATCGGGCTCGGCGGGGCTGCCCCGAGACCCAATTTTTGTGGGCAAACTTTTCGGCGGGCGAAAACGGGAAAACGAACCCAGTTGTTAAGAACGATGGAAAAAAGTCGTGCGCATAAACGGTTTTGCAAACGAAGCTCATTTGGTGCACCAAATGGCTATCGGGCCCGGCGGGGCTGCCCCGCGACCAAATATTTTTGCGGAACTTTCTCGCGGGCAAAAACGCGAAAAATAGACCCCGGGGTTAAGAACGATGGAAAAAAGCCGTGCGTGCAGACGGTTTTGTGAAAGCAGCTCATTCGGTGCCCCATATGGCTATCGGGACTTGCGGGGCTGCCGCAGGGCCCAATTTTTGTGCGCGAACTTTCCGACCGGCGAGAACACGAAAAAGGACTCAGGGGTTAAGAACGATGGAAAAAATCTATACGCACAAACAGTTTTGCGAACGGAGCTCATTTGGGGCCCCAAATGCCAATCAGGCACGGCGGGGCTGCCCCGCGGCCCAATTTTTGTACTTGAACTTTTCGGCGGGGAGAAACGCGAAAACGGACCCAGGGGCTAAGAACAATGGAAAAAAGTCCAGACGGTTTTGCGAATGGAGCTCATTTGGTGCACCAAAGGGCTATCGGGCCCGACTGACTCAGGAGTTAAGAACGATGGCAAAAAGCGGTGCGCGCAGACGGTTTTGCAAACACGTGCCCCAAATGGCTATCGGGCCTGGTGGGGCTGCCCCGGGACCCAATTTTTGTGTGCGAACTTTCCGGCGGGCGAAAACTCGAAAACGGACCAAAATGGCTATCGGGCCAGGCGCCATGCGCATAGACGATTTGTTGAATAGAGCTCATTTGGTGCCCTAAATGGCTATCAGGCCCGGCGGGGCTACCTCGGTGCCCTAAATAGTTGTCGAAATCGCGAAAACGGACCCAAGGGTTACGAACGATCGAAAAAAGTTGGGCACGCAGACGATTTTGCGAACGCAGCTCATTTGGTGTCCCAAATCACTATCGGGACCGTAGGGCTACCCCGGGGCCAAATTTTTGTGGGTGAACTTTCCGGCAGGCGAAAACGGACCCAAGGGTTCAGAACCAAGCTCATTTAGTGCCCCAAATGGTATCGGGACCGGTGGGGCTGCCCTAGTGCCCAATTTTTGTACGCGATCCTTCCGGCGGGCGAAGACGCAAAACGGACGAAGGGGTTGAAAACGATGGAAAAAAGTGGTGCATGCAGACGGATTTGCGAACGGAGTTCATTTGGTGACCTAAATAGCTATCGGGCCCGGCGGGGTACCACGGGGCCCAATTTTGAGCGCGAACTTTACGGCCGGAGAAAATGCGAAAACGGACCCAGGGGTTAAGAGCGATGGAAAAAAGCCGTGCGCGCAGACGGTTTTACAAACGGAGCTCATTTTGTGCCCCAAATGGCTATCGGGCCCGATAGGGCTACCCCGGGGACCAATTTTTGTGCGAGAACTTTCCGGCGGTTGAAAACGCGAAAACGGACACAAGGGTTAAGAACCATCGAAAAAAGTCGTGCGCGCAGACGGTTTTGCGAACGCAACTCATTTGGTGTCCTAAATGGCTATCGGGCCCGGCGGGGCTGCCCCGAGGCCCAATTTTTATGGGCGAACTTTTCAGCGGGCAGAAACGGGAAAATGGACCCAGGTGTTAAGAACGATGAAAAGAGTCGTGCACGTAAACGGTTTTGCGAACGGAGCTCATTTGGTGCCCCAAATGGCTATCGGGCCCGGCGGGGCTGCCCCGCGACCAAATTTTTGTGCGCGAACTTTCTCGCAGGCGAAAACGCGAAAAATGGACCCCGGGGTTAAGAGCGATAGAAAAAAGTCGTGCGCGCAGACAGTTTTGTGAACGAAGCTCATTCGGTGCCCCAAATGGCTATCGGGACTTGCGGGGCTGCCCCGGGGCCCAATTTTTGTGCGCGAACTTTTCGACGGGCGAGAACACGAAAAAGGACCCAGGGGTTAAGAACTTTGGAAAAAATCTGTGCACGCATACCGTTTTGCGAACGGAGCTCATTTGGTGCCCCAAATGCCTATCGCGCACGGCGGGGCCACCCCGTGGCCTAATTTTTGTACTCGAACTTTCCGACAGGGAAATGTGAAAACGAACCCAAGGGCTAAGAACAATGGAAAAAAGTCGTGCACGCAGACGGTTTTGCGAACGGAGCTCATTTGGTGCCCCAAATGGCTATCGGGCCCGACGGACTCAGGGGTTAGGAACGATGGCAAAAAGCAGTGCGCGCGGACGGTTTTGCGAACAGAGCTCATTTGGTGCCCCAAATGGCTATCGGGCCCGGTGAGGCTTCCTCAGGGCCCAATTTTTGTGTGTGAACTTTCCAGCGAGCGGAAACGCGAAAACGGACCAAGAGGTTGAGAACGATGGAAAAAAATCGTGCGCGCAGACGGTTTTGCGAACGGAGCTCATTAAGTGCCCCAAATGGCTATAAGGCCCAACAAGACTACCCCGTGGCCCAATTTTTGTGCGTGAACTTTCCGGCGGGAGAAAACGTGAAAACGAACCCAGGGGTTAAGAATGATGGAAAAAAAGTCGTGTGCAGACGGTTTTGCGAACAGAGCTCATTTGGTGCCTTAAATGGCTATCAGGTCCGGCGGGGCTGCCCGGGGCCAAATTTTTTTTGCGCGAACTTTCTGGCGAGCAAAAACGGACCCAAGGGTTAAGAACGATGGAAAAAAGCCATGCGCATAGACGGTTTGTCGAATAAAGCTCATTTGGTGCCCCAAATGGCTATCGGGCTCGACAGGGCTACCCCGGCGCCCAATTTTTGTCCGTGAACTTTTCGGTTGTCGAAAACACAAAAACGAACCCAAGGGTTACGAACGATCGAAAAAAGTCGGCGCGCAGACGATTTTGCGAACGCAGCTCATTTGGTGCCCCAAATCGCTATTGGGCCCGGTGGGGCTGCCCTGGCCAAATTTTTCTGGGCGAACTTTCCGGCAGGCGAAAACGCGAAAACAGACCTAGGGGTTAAGAACGGAGCTCATTTAGTGCCCCAAATGGCTATCGGGACCAGTGGGGTTGCTCCGAGGCCCAATTTTTGTACGTGATCTTTCCGGCAGGCGAAAACGCAAAACAGACGAAGGGGTTAAAAACGATGGAAAAAAGTGGTGCACGCAGACGGTTTTATGAACGGAGTTCATTTGGTGACCCAAATAGCTATCGGGCTCGGCGGGGTACCACGGGGCCCAAAATTGTGCCCGAACTTTCGGGCCGGCGAAAACGCGAAAACGGACCCAGGGGTTAAGAGCGATGGAAAAAAGTCGTGCGCGCAGACGGTTTTATGAACGGAGCTTATTTTGTGCCCCAAATGGCTATCGGGCCCGGTGGGGCTACCCTGCGGCCCAATTTTTGTGCGCGAACTTTTCGGCGGTTGAAAACGCGAAAACGGACACAAGGGTTAAGAACGATCGAAAAAGTCGTGCGCGCAAACGGTTTTGCGAACGCAACTCATTTGGTATCCCAAATGGCTATCGGGCCCGACGGGGCTACCCCGAGGCCCAATTTTTGTGGGCGAACTTTTCGACGGATGGAAACAGGAAACTGGACCCAGGTGTTAAGAACAATGGAAAAAAGTTGGGCGCGTAAACGGTTTTGTGAACGGAGCTCATTTGGTGCCCCAAATGGCTATTGGGCCCGGTGGGGCTGCCCCGCGACCAAATTTTTGTGCGCGAACTTTCTCGCGTGCGATAACGCAAAAATTGACCCCGGGGTTAAGAACGATGGAAAAAAGCCGTGCGCGCAGACAGTTTTGCGAACGGAGCTCATTTGGTACCCCAAATGGCTATCGTGCCCGGCGAGGGTACCTCGGGGCCCAATTTTTGTGCGCGAACTTTCCGACGGGCGAAAACGGACCCATGGGTTAAGAACGATCGAAAAAAGTCATGCGCACAAATGGTTTTGCGAAGGGAGCTCATTTGGTGCCCCAAATGGCTATCGGGCCCGACAGGACTGCCCCGGGGCCCAATTTTTGTGCGCGAACTTTCCGGCAGGCGAAAACATGAAAGTGGATCCAGGGGTTAAGAGCGATGGAAAATAGCCGTGCACGCAGACGGTTTTGCGAACGGAACTTATTTCGTGACCCAAATGTCTATCAGTCCCGGCGGGTTGCTTCGGGGACCAATTTTTGGACGCGAACTTTCCGGCGGGCGGAAACGCGAAAACAAACCCAGGGGTTAAGAACAATGGCAAAAAGTCGTGTGCGCAGACGGTTTTGCGAACGAAGCTCATTTGGTGCCTCAAATGGCTATCAGGCCCGGTGAGGCTACCCCGTGGCCCAATTTTTGTGTAGGAACTTTCTGGCGGGCGAAAACACGAAAACGAACCCAAGGGTTAAGAACAATGGAAAAGTCCTGCGCGCAGACGATTTTGGGAAAGGAGCGCATTTGATGCCCCAAAATGGCTATCGGGCCCGGCGGGGCCTAGCTTGGGGCCCAATTTTTGTGCGCGAACTTTCCGGCGGGCGAAAATGCGAAAACGGACCCAGGAGTTAAGAACGATTGAAAAAAGTCGTGCGCGCAGACGGTTTTGCGAACGGAGCTCATTTGGTGCCCCAAATGGCTATCGAGCCCGACAGGGTTGCCCCGGGGCCCAATTTTTGTGAGCGAACTTTCCGACGGGCAAAAACGCGACAACGAACCTAGGGGTTAAGAATGATGGAAAAAAGCTGTGCGCGCAACAGTTTTGCGAACGGAGCTCATTTGGTGCCTCAAATGGCTATCGGGCCCAGCGGGTCCACCTTGGGGCACAATTTTTGTGCGTGAACTTTTCGGCGGGCAAAAATGCAAAAACGGACCCAAGGGTTAAGAACGATGGAAAACGCTGGCCATGCAGACGGTTTTGCTAACGGAGCTCATTTGGGGCCCCAAATGGCTATCGGGCCCGACGGGGCTGCCGTGGGGCCCAATTTTTATGCGCGAACTTTCCGGCCGGCGAAAACGCGAAAACGGACCCAGAGGCTAAGAACGGTGAAAAAAGGTGTGTGCGCAGACGGTTTTGTTAACGGAGCTCATTTGGTGCCCCAAATGGCTATCGGGCCCGGCGAGGCTGCCCCAGGGCCCAATTTTTGTGCGGAACTTTCCGGCATACGAAAACGCAAAAACATACCCAGGGGTTAAGAACGTTTGAAAAAAGTCGTGTGCGCAGATGATTTTGCGAACGGAGCACATTTGGTGCCCCAAATGGCTATCAGACCCGGTGGGGGTGTCCTGGGGCCCAAATTTTGTGCGCGAACTTTCCGGCGGGCGGAAACGCGAAAACGAAACCAGGAGTTAAGAACGATGGAAAGTTGTGCGCGTAGAGGATTTTTCGAATAGAACTCATTTGATGCCCCAAATGGCTATCGGGCCTAGTTGGGCTGACTCGGGCTTAATTTTCTGAATGATCGATCTTAATTAATGAATAAACAGAAATACTCACGTCTCCAAGCACTCATGTGTTTTGCTCAAGCGTTTTGAAGAAATCCTTGGTCCTTAAGGTATATATGACCGTCCGCTTCTCGTTTTTTGGTTTTATGATGGTTTTTCCATCTTTTGTATGCATTACATAGAACATCTGGGACTAGGAAGCATGGGTCATAGGAACTAACGGTCCTTATGGGGAAGTCAGGTATAGGGACCAAAGGGTTGAGATTAACTGTGGGCAATTGGGGCTGAAAATATTGGAGCTGAGAAGATTATGGCTGAGAATATTAGGGATGAAAATCTCCCTTCTTCCCTCTTTTCACCAACTCAGGTGTGAACTTGGCTAATTTTTTCCTTTTCTGACGCTCTCGGTCATTTATTTTCTATATTTAAATTATAAACTAGTGACAATACAATATTAAGAAGACTAATTCATGCAATAGTCGTACCTCGACTTCAGTAGCATCTTTATGAGTTGATGTTCCCACAACCTTTGTTGAATCCGCAATGAAATGGCCCCTAAGACTGAATGCTTCAGTGGGGACTTCATTGATCGTCCCAACTAGCTGTTCATTGACATGTTATTCTGCATCAGTTTAAGGGGAATCATCTACACTGTGGGTTTCTTGGTGGGTATGAGGGGGATCTCCTGCATTAGTTTGAGGGGGATCATCATTATTACGAGGTCCCTCATTATTGTCACCATCACTATTATTATCATCACGAGGTCCCTCATTACTATTACTATCCTGAACAAATCGGACGAACTATTATGTCGAGGGAGGTCGTAAAGGAAATCTAAACGATCGTCTAAAAAATCTAAACGATCGTCTAAAAAATCTAAACATTCGTTTACAAAACCTAAATGATCATCTAGAAAATCGAAACAATTGTTTAATATTATTAACTTATCGTCTAGAAATGGAAACCTCATTCAGACGATGGACCATCATCTTTATTTTGTTCAATTGTTGGCCCATCAGATGATGTTGGATAGTAAATGTATCTACCATCTAATGGACCATGGTAGTCAAATTCACCAAATCTTTGCGAACTTCTTTCCTCCCCGAGAATCTTGTATGATTTAGAATGACGATGCCTTGAAGACTTCTATTGCCTACGTGGTTCCGACTCTATTGGGTTAGTCTGAACCGGCATATGTGGTTTTGGTCCTATACCTTGCACATTTTCAGAGCTTTCTACATGGGGTTCCTGCTCTTCGTGTCCCCCAAAGGACTCATGGGTATCGATTGAGTGTTCAACCTATTCAATCCTTCTTGCTCCAACAACCGGAACCACATTAAGTCATTCCGGTTGGTCCTTCTTGTACCTTATCTCTTTTACGCTAGGTACAAGTCTCGACACAACAATAGTCTGTACATAAATAAATGAGCAAGTCAGAATGCAAGAAACTATAAACAAATGAACAAGTCAGAAGTGATCGTTACTTACTTTTTTTGGGTGGAAAACTTTATTGCTCAATGATTTATAAGATGGAGCACGAGAACAAGTCCATCTAAGAATTTTAAGAATTTCATCTTTGATGGCTATGAACTTACTTGATGTGGAAAAAATTTCGTAAGCTCAAACCTACGATATGGAAACTTTGTTACACGTACATAACACATAGGTTCAATGTATATTAAAGTGAATCAGAAACAAAAGTACATACCTGGAAAGCAAGTATGAATCCCTTTATACAGTAATGTGAGGCATGGTGATCACCTGTTGCTTTCTTTGAATCATGTGCCTCCTTCTTCCCACACATGATAGTCTTCATGTTATTCAATGTACGTTGGTAAAAGAAAGAAGACTAGTCGTAATGTATGAATACGTCGTGGTCATCGACAATCCCAAATATATTCACATCGAACTGGGTTTTTCTTGTCTTTCCTAATCATCGTCGTTTCAATAAATAGTGTCAATGCAACCTTGACAGCATCTTCGTCATCAGTAAAATTGAAGTTCTCAAACGCAGTCTCCACATCCTTGCAAGAACTATCCTTTCCATTTGGGTCCTTGGTCCAATAATGAGTTTTCACAGCCTTTCATCGCTTGTTTCTCTTTCTACTATTTTCCTAGTCGGCCACAACCCAGTTATCAAGTTAAAATCCTCTTGGGAGATTATTACCTTCTTCCATAGAATGTTGAATGATATAATGTTAGGGTTCGCATATGCTACCTTGCTTAACAGAAAGTGGTGCAAAAGTTGTCCATTAAAAACAAGATCTATATCCAACAGTGGACCAAAAGTTGTTTTCCTATACAGTCTCATCTTTCTTTTGTCAACTTATTCTTAATCATAGGGGCAATTTTATGGACTTGGCAAGCGATTGTAGTAGGAAAATATTTCTCAGTAGGGACGACCATCTTAACAATCTGACAATCGTGTACATTACAAGCAAATATAAACAATCGTCTAGAAAAACTAAACGATTGCATAACAAAAACTGAACGATCGCATAATGAAAACTAAACAACCGCATGATATAAATTTAAATGATCACACAATATATATCTAAACGATCGCATAACAGTTAGCTAAATGATCACATGATATAAACCCTAAACATCTAAACGATACTAACAGTTAGCTAAACGATCACACAATAACTATTTAAACGCTCGCTTAGTATTCTCTATCTGACCACTTAGTATCTCTCAATGATCGATTACGAACGAATACGCGATTAAACCCTAAAAGATAGTCAAACCTCGAATATCAACATGCATTCTTCGAGGAAAAGAGTCTCATACCTTTCAAATCACGACGATGGTGGCAATGAAGTTCGAAGAGAAACCTACGAGAAGTTCTCGACTGGAGTTTGAGGAGAAAATGAGAGCAAATTTGAGAGAAAATTCTTCGAAGATAAATGCTTTGAGAAGGAAATGAAAGAAATGAAGTGAAGAGACCTGTCGCAAAGTATTTGTAGAGGCGCGCAAGCGGTCTGAAGGATTTTTAAAACTGGGGACAATTTTGGAATTTCGCATGAGCAAAAGATCAGTGCTAGAAAAGT
Organism: Benincasa hispida; assembly: GCF_027475165.1. Classification (NCBI taxonomy): domain Eukaryota; kingdom Viridiplantae; phylum Streptophyta; class Magnoliopsida; order Cucurbitales; family Cucurbitaceae; genus Benincasa; species Benincasa hispida. The sequence goes on from NC_143486.1 coordinate 11,434,416, forward strand.
TTTTAGGAAGAGATCATTAGTAGAAAAATTTTTGGTTTTGGGTTATTTTGTGATTTTTTTTTATTGAATTACAAACAGAAGAAGTTGGACGGGAAATTTGTATGAATGACCCATTTTTTGGACCCAAAATGTCAAATGAGCTATTTTTTAAAAAATAATGGCAATTGTCCTTCTGCTAACATCATCGCCATACCAAATTACTAAATTTCCCATACAAGTGCCTCACGTTATAAGTCTCTATCTCGTCTGGTTAAACACTCTCGCTCTCGCTTGAAATTACCTAGTTTGATGTGATTACTCGTCGGTGTACGAATAATTTGACAATTTTCACGACTGAAGTCTCAAATCAATAATACCTAAACACAATACAATGGTGATTTCTTTAAACTCTAAACTCCATTTCAACGGTGATTACTTCTCTGGTTTTCGACTGTGTTTTTTTTTAACGGAGTTTTTTTGAACTAGGATTTCCAAGACGAGGCTTTTTTAAAATGGAACAGGTTTTTCAAAACGGTGTTTCATTATTTTGAGTCTATTTCATTATTTTTGCCATGTTATTTATGGAAAGGTAGCATTACGAAATTTTGTATTGGGAGAGAGAGAGAGAGCGAGAGATAGAACGAGAGTGAAAGAGAGCAAGAGTAAAAGAGAGAGAGATTAAGAGAAAGCGAGATTAAGAGAGAGCGAGATTGAGAGAGAGAGCGAAATTAAGAGAAAGAGTAAGATTAAGAGAGAGTGGGAGTACACTTCAATTGCTTGTACACTTAATGACAAATGTTCTCTTGCTTTGTAGGATGACAGAAAAGTGTCTAGTTATTCAATATGGAGGTGATTGGAATGATAATGAAAGTTTGTATATTGGGGGAGAGTTGACAGGAATCATTGTGCCTGTTACATTGAAGTATGAAGAACTTAAATCTCACATTTACAAGGTTAAACATGTTAGTTCTTCAGAGTTTGATCTTATAATGAGAGTTAAATATAAGCTTGAATATGAAGCCCCTCCTCAATACATAAGGAACGAGGATGATGTTCGCTTTCTTCTTTTCAGAGAAAAGCTTAGTAGACTTCAATTACCTGTAACCCTAAAATCGAATTAAGATGAACATATTAGAATGAGGTTTGGAAATGTGAGTTATGATGATACAACTGTGGATAGACAATACGAGGAACCATATCAGTTTCGTCGGGAAGAGGATGATATTCCATTGTCTACCAACATTGTACCATCAACATTATCACTAGACAACGACTGCACTAATCCAACAAGATTGAATTAAATGAATTATGATGATACAAAATTGGGTGGTATTTCAATTGTTGGTAATAAGAGATCATCTAGACTTGATTATATAGATTGTGGTTATATAAAGCAACGTTGTGGTCCTTCGGTAGATGTTAATGAGCAACCAATAGGATTGAATGAAATGGATCGTGATCATAGAGATGTGCGTTGTTCTATAGCAGCTTTAGTGGTTCTACCGTCTGTGTCTTCAAGTCATAGGGGAGGATTGATTATGTCTGGTACCTCCTCATCTGGAACATATCATCACTAAGTGTGTATGTCCCTCCCTCCACCCTTCCACATTCAACATCCTCGTGCTTAGAATGCTCATGTTCATCCATTCCCTCCATCCTTCGACATTCATCATTGTTACCTCCACGATGATCATCACCGTCGCTTTCAGAACTACTCCCACTACTTGACCTACTGCCACTTTCAGCACTATCATCATTGGAACCTAGATCGAATATAGGTCATCTGTCCATTGGGGTATCCCCAAACTTCTCAATGTCGGTCATGACAATACCCTCTTTAAGCTTTGTCTGCATTAACAACCTAGTAAAATGGCTAGTGCCAATTGAACAACCAAATAAACATATTGTGCATAGAGTAAATGTACATTGTTAGACTCGAATATGTCTCTCTCGAGTACTTTGAAGGACACTGAGTGGAAGCATGACCATCGTAATATGCAAGGCAAAGCTACCTTGCTCTTTCGCTCCGCAATGTTCCCAGCTATCGATGCTGCTAAGATTTTATACGTCCATACCTAAATAAAATTTAACATATATTAAGAATAATAGTAATGTTAAATCAAACAACACGATTATTATGTTAAGCAAATTTACCTAGAACGTTTGTGGAAATCCATGCAAAGAGTATTTCATGACATAATTTTTATTTCCTTTGACATTCGTCTTGTATAAACTACCATTGTCATTCAATGCAGTCGTTAGGGCATCAAATTTCCCCTCCCAAATAATGGTACCCCCGTCTAGACTGTTGTAGCACTCTATGTTCTGAACGTCCTTAAAATGTTTAAGGTCCACTGCATTTTTCTGCTTATTCTTTCCCATTATTGTAACCTTCGTGTTGTAGACTAAAGTGATCTTCACAGCATCCTCGTCATTTTCAAACTCCAACTCCTTGTATTTTTCTTCTAGTAGACGAACATGTAAAGTGTCCTTTGTCACTCGATTACCAAAATACTTGATTGCAAGTTCATATGAGGATTGCTCATTCTGATCAACGCGTAGGGGATCGCCACCAACTAGTCATCAACAAAAAATCATCATTCGAAAAAGTGACAACCTTTCCACCAACAGAGAATGAGATTGAGTTAACTCTCGTACTTTTCACTTATCTCCATAACATATGATGTATAATTGGGCTGTTGAACACCATGTCAACGTCTACAAATCGCCCAAAAACTGTTCTGTTGAACATCTCTAGCTGCCTTGGGGTAAGTTTCTCCTTCACAGTCTTGTTCACATTAGCAATGTGGGCCAAGCTCGTTACTTGACCGGGAAATCGATCGACTACAGGTATTCTGAAAACGTGTTGACATCTTAAATCACTCCTGCATGAAATAAAGATTCAATCAGTAAACTCTTTCAGAAAAAAATTGTAAAAAAACATTATGTATCGCTTTCGCTGGCATCGCTATCTATGGTATCACTCTCTCCGGTATCGCTCTCGCTGGTATCGCTCTCTTTGGTGTCACCCTCTCTAGTAATTCTCACCAATCTCGCTCACATTCTCTCTTTTTACTCGTCTTCAACCACAGAACACATCGAAAACCAAAAAATAAACAAAAAAACCATAGATTCATAGTATTTATAAACCCTAGAACAACCCACCCTTTCCGGTCGCTCTCTCTAGTATCGCTCTCGCCGATTTCACTCTCACTTATCTCGCTCACATTATCTCTTTTTACTCGCTTTCAACCATATAACACATCGAAAACCAAAAAACGAATAAAAAAAACCTAGGTTCACAGTATTTCTAAACCCAGAACGACTCATGAAGCCCCATTACCGATCATTTTCAGGCATATATTGAAATCACTTACCGATCATATTCGATTTGTTGGTGGCAGAAAAATCGTTTGCAAGCCCAAATGATGGATTTTAGAACGCAGCAAAACCGTCCAGAGCTTATGATCAATATGAAGCCATTAGGGAAATTTGAAGAGTTTTTAGTTTTGGTTGGTTTTCAGTAAAAGGGTAAGAAGACAAAGAGGTGAGGACAATTTACGTAATTTGATATGACGATGACATCGACAAGAATCAATTGACATTATCTTAAAAATGGGTCATTTGACATTTTGGATCCAAAAAGTAGATCATCCGAATAAATTTCCCAAGTTGATCCAATGGAATTATTTCACAAAGAGTGAGAAGGATGGATAGGTAAAGGAATCTGCCAAATTCGATAAAGTTACGTGAAAGTTGAAAAGTGTCAACGTTTTATTCAAAGGTTACTATCTAGACCTTTCAATTGACGTTCATCAATGGCGGAGCCTCATACGCAGGAAGAGCATTTCGACGTCCTAACCAAAACTGGAGAGAAAACTGGATTTTCCAAACCCAGGCATGATTTTCTTTAGTATGCTTATTCTTCTTTTTCTTTTTTCATTCATGTTCGATTGGTTCTCCTGAAATTTTAGACCGCAAAACTGCTGATTGATGCAAGTTCATTAATTTCCAAATTGTCATCCATACCCACCAAGACGGTGGGACAGTGATGATCACACGTTTCGTCTTATTCCCTTAATGTTTGTTGGCCTTTTGGTTGAGTTATTAGATGGAATTCGTGTCTGACTTTCCCTGAACGTGTTGGTTTTCTAGCTTCCAGCGTAAAACTCAATTGCGCCCACTACCAAGTGCTAGAACACCTGAAGAAGTCATTTACTTTCTTGTTGCCTTGGATTGTTCTTCCCCTCAGCTGCAAACAGGATATGTAGCACCTCGTGTAGTTGTTTAGATTCGAGCTTGCTCAGGAGTATCATGTAACCCATTATCAGTTGTATTTTAGTTGTGTACTCTGTTATCTGTTAGTCTCCTTTTCTGTTAGAATATGAATGTAGGCTGTTGGTTAAGTCTCTGTAAGTCCTTATGTATATTGAGTCTGCAAACCCATCCCTTCATCTAATAATACAGCTGTAAGTATTTTAAATTTGTGAAATATTCTTATGCAGGCTCTTTGGTTTTCTTTATCTTTTTCCACGATTCTCTTCTTCTTCCTTCCATGAATTTCCATAAGCTCTACAATGATGAGCTCTTCGAGATGCATGCCTTTTCTCCAATTTTTATTCTCTCCAACATATGCAATACGTTGTCTATATGTCTCGATTCTTCGAACTTCGTACTCTTAAAATTTCAACTTACTACTATCCTGAAGGCTCACAGGTTACTTGGTTTCATTGATGGATCACAATCGAAACCCTGCTGCAACGATTTACCCACCGACTAGTGAATCTTCTGTCTTCTATTGATTCACAAAAAGATTAGGTGCTTATGGCGTTGGTCAATCTATGCTCTCAGGCTCTCGCTTATAATATCAACACTACTTGTCAACAAGTTTGGAAAACTTTGGAAAAAAGTTATTCTTCTTTATTTTATTATTCCCCAAGTTATCAGTACATTTTCTATTTCAATTAGAGTTACTACAGAATCTAGTCTGCCAAATTATATGACCAGTCCATGGAATAGAGGGATCCTAAATGTTCTCATTTATCATCTAAAAAGTAATAGATTTCCCCCCATTTTTTGACAGAATCAACAACTTTCATTAAGAACACAAGAGCATACAAAAAACAAGCCCACCAAAACACCTCTACTAAAGGAAGGGGTTCCAACTAAGTAAAATGTTACCAAGAGAAGAATTACAAAAAAGCTTCAAAACTGAAGTCCAAAGACACATGAAACCTCGCTAAAGACCAAACCTCACACGAGACCCTATCCCTACCTCTGAACACTCTATTGTTCCTCTCCCTGCAAATAACCCATAGAACCGCGCAAACCCTAACAAACTGCAAAAAACGACCTTTCTCTCTGAAAGGCGGATGGAGGAGGAGCTCCTCGATCATCGTATGAACATCCCTTTGGCCGGTAATTCGAACATCAAACTCCTGCAAGAAGTAACTCTAAACAGCCCGCACATTCTGACAATCCCAAAGGAGATAATCCAGGTCTTCCTCTGTCTTCTGACAAAGAATACAAAAGGTAATAGATAGACCAAGACTCTGACACATACAACTCCAAATTATGGAAGTAAAAGGGCACAACCATAAAATTTATTGAGATCCTCTCTGTCTAACTCACTAGTACACTAAACACAGTAATTCGAGCCTAGAACTTGAGGCTTTCTGTAGAACATCTGTAGTGTTATTCTTTCCCAAGTTAATGTAACAAACAAAAAATCAAACCTTTTTGGGGATTTTGAGCTTGCACCAAAGGATGGAAGAAATAATGAGAGATTGAGGAGACTGGAGAACAAGCCAAATGAGGATACAAAGATTTAGGAAAGGAAGTTCCTGATCAATCAAGGCTTCAAGGGGTTGTAAATGTTAATCTCTATAACTAGGAGAAAGAACAACCAATTGATGTGAACTGATGTGAAGACAAGAGAAAGGCCAACTCCCCAACTCTTGATTAAGGAGGGCCTTTTGCGATCAAAAGTTAAAGTAGTTTAATGAAAGATCATAAACATCGGTGGTAGTCTTTCTTCTTTATGTGTGATTATGGTGTTGAAGAAATTGGAACAAAAGGAAGAGAGACAAAACTTTTACTAAAAATTTACAAGGAAAGACAGTTTGGAGAGAATACTCTTTCATTCTCTCAAAATACACTCACGCACTTTTCACTCTAAGTTTCTCTCTAACTCTTCTTACTTTGCTTGGCTCACATATGAGACCACATCTCCTATTTATAGGCATCACATCCTTGGAGCCCAAGCAAAAGGATCTCTCTTGATTTTTCTTGGAATTTATTATTATTATTATTATTATTTTTTTAAAATGGAAACGAGTCTCTTCATTGATGTAATGAGATGAGACTAATGCTCAAAGTATAGAAGGATTATACAATGAGCAAAAAAAGCCTAAGGATCATGAGACACACCTAGACATCTCAACTAGGTGGACACCCCCTTAGCGTCCTTATCATTTCCATACAAACTATCTCAATATAATAGAATAAGGACACAACAATACAGCCAAGAAAATGACACTATCTAGGCTAGAGAATTGGTTGTTCTTGAATTCTGGTGTACCGAGAGTTTGTAAGCGAGTTAGTTAAATAGGTAGTTAGTTAGTTTGTTACTCTATAAGCTTGTAATCATATATTCCAAATTAGGTTTTTAGTCACCAAATTAGAAGCAACCTTTTTAATCAATTTAATAAATTAAATTTATTTAATTGATTTATTTTAATAAATTCAATTGAATTGGTAATTCTATATCTCTTGTCGAGTCACTATGGATATTCCACATCAATCATTAACCTTTTTAATCAATTTTAATAAATTTAATGTATTCAATTCATTTACGATAAAGAAGATTTATTTAATCAATTTTATTGAATTGGTAACTCTATTTCATCTATAAATAAAGCATCTCCCATCATTTTGAGGAAGAGAATTACATTCATTCAAATTCAGTCCTTTGGTATATTACATCAAATTGGTATCCGAGCACTCCAAGAATCTGGGCTGATGGTGGGAAGAAGGGCTGCCCATCTGAGAGGAGGAGAACCTGTGGCAAGATCAAGAGATGGAAGAAACCCCCACACTTTCTCCTAGAACAACAACACAACACTTGCTGTCTGTTGAGAACTCTTTGGAGGGAATTCATGGAACGATGACTAGCATTCCAGAAAGTATGGAAACCCACACTCGTAGGGTTGAGAGGCTGGTAGCAGCACCTCAAAATCAAGAGAACGCTCAACCATTCGTGCAAGAATGGGGAAGAAGAGGTAAGCGTGGCATTGAACAGCCAAGAAATTTCCAATTTCAACCAGAAATTCATCAAGAGCTCCAAGATTACATAGGCAGCTCTAAGAAGACGTTTGAATAGGCAAGAATGGCAGCAAGAATTTCAAGATTGGGATTATTCGAGTGAGTATGATCAAGAAGAAGAGTTATATGCTCCAAGGAGGCGACGAGAAGAGAGGTATAGAGATAAAGGTGACTCATATGATTACAAAATGAAGATTGACTTGCCGACTTTCAATGGGAAGCGTGACATCAATACATTCCTCAATTGGATCAAGAACATTAAGATTTTTTTCGATTTTATGAATACGCCGGATCACAAAAAGGTACGTTTGGTAGCTGATGGGTGGCAAAATGGAGAATAAATATGTGTGCGTCTTATGATATGCATTGATCTCCATGCGTCGATGGTCATGAGTTGGACTAAGGGATATGCAATATGCGTTTAAGAATATATGCAATGACCATGCGCTCCCGTCACAAGTTTTCTTGCTCTCTCGCCAAGTATAATGAGATCGCAAGTTTCTTGGGGTGATCCGAGGTCGAACTCAGGGACTTGTAACTAATGTTGCGAAGTGATGCGTCTGCGGCGATGAATAAAAATGAAGTTAAAGGACTATGCGCTACTCCTACTCCTAGCTAAACAGATTAAGCGATGGAAGTATGACTATGAGAGTTGGTAGAGACGCAACAACTGTTAACGCGTAATAAGATGCTAGATAAAATGGTGGAGGGGATGACTTCACCGCATCATTAAGCTTGATAGCAAGGGTAACCCCAGCCAGCGCAAGTTATGCGATCATGCTATACACAAATATATACGCATGCGATGCATATGTGATAATGTCGATAGGACTTATGTCTAAGTCTCTATTCTTGCTTATGCGATCTAAACACATAAACAAGGTGACCGCATACCACCATATCCTACTTCTAGGGTGCATGTGATGTGTAGATAGCAGATAGAACTTATTCCTAAGTTTCTACTCTTGCTTATGCGATCGAATCTGACTCTTTCAAGCCTAGATTTGGTCTTTAGAGACTACTCTCTCAAGTATTTCCAAATGATGAATGATGCACTCATAAGACAAGATGATCACACAAAGCATGGTTGACATAAGATTATTCCTATCTCTAGAAACACTGCTTACTTTGCTTAGTGAGTTCTACTACTTACCCTCTCGGGCAGTTAGTCGTCGCTGGTCAGCTCATAGACAAGCATTGCGACCGCTTATAGACAAGCGTTGCTATAGCCTTACATTAAGCAAAGAGGATTTACTCACTATACTCGCGCAACGTACACTTCTCGGTGGTTTGCTACATGCTTCATATGTCTATGCTGCATGATTAAGTATGCAATACTCTAGCAATCTTACTTAGTTCGTTGCAATGAAAGTAAGGGAGGATAAAGAAGAAGTTAATGAAGATGGAGTCGAAGGAAATAAAGAGATGCATTGATTACAAATTGTATTAATGTCTTAAGTCAAAATGTAATACAATACAGAGATAGAAGAGAGATGGAGGGCTAGATGTAGGCAATGTCTTGCTTCCATCAGATGTGTGTCAAGGCTGTCGGTGGTGCCATGGATGGGCGGTGGAGTAGTCTCTCTTGAGATCTAACTTCGGCAAAGCTCCAGTTGTCACTCGGAATAGTTGAAGGAATAAAGAACTCTCAAAGAATGTCTTCTCACGCTCTCATTTGTGATCACAAGGATCTGCTCTAAGGCAGAAGCTCGGATGATTTGCAGTTGGGCTCTAAGGCTCTATTTATAGAGCTCAATCACCGACAACATTAATGGTCCTGCTCTGAATCTCTGCTACTAACGGCGTGATGGACCTACTCTGAATCTCTGCTACAAACGGCGTGGTAGGTGAAATGTTAACATCATCTTTTTGATACTCCCAATGTATGCATTCATGCTTGGTTTCCGAAGTACCATCGCATTCCACCAACCTTGCGATCACCCTTCTATTATGGTTATTATCCTGTAACCGCAACCTCTATGCGATGGACGCATGCGGTTAATAGCCGCAATATCCATGCGATGAACGTACGCGATCACCCTTGCGATGGTCTGGGATTTACCGCATGCGATCGGTTCCTGCGATAGCTATGAAAATAGACGTTTTGTCGCAGAATAACGCATAATATTGGGTTAGCCGAGATTTTCAATGCTGATCGACGCAAGCTCACTTTTCATATGAGTTCTTAGAATAATCACCGCATATTCTACTTGTTAGCCCTCATAATTCTAAATAAAAGGCTACAATAATTTACATTTCTATTAGTTATCAGTAGCCTTCAAGTTGAAAGAGGGAGCTTCCACTTAGTGGGATCAATTGGAGATCAATCGGCAATGGCAAGGCAAGAGGCTAATTCAAACGTGGGAAAAAATGAAGGGGTTGATGAAACAGAGGTTCCTTCTTCCCAATTATGAGCAGACCTTTTACAATCAATACCAAAACTATAGTCAAGGGCCTTGACAAGTGGTAGATTATGTGAAAGAATTCCACCGATTGGGAGCAAGAACAAATTTGGTGGAGAATGAACAACATCTAATTACAAGATTCACTGGTGGCCTACAGGTGGACATAAAAAAGAAGGTAAAATTACAACATTTTCATTTTTTGGATGATGCAATTTATTGTGCTGAAACAATAGAGGAGTTGAATGATTTACGCTCCAAGAAAATTTCAAGAAAAGCTCATTGGGATGCTTCTGTAAGTAGAAGAGCAAATAGTACCTTGGACCATCCTACTCCACCAATTTCATCCAAGGAGGATAAAGAAAGGCAAGAAGAGGTTGGTGAGAAGGAAACAAAGGTTGTTTATGAGCATAAAGTTCAAAATCCTTATAATTGGCCTACATTGGGAAAATGTTTGAGGTGTGGCCAAGCGAGGCACTTGTCTAATGAGTGTCCCCAACAAAAAACAGCAGCATATATGGATGAAGAAGGGGATTCGTTGGCTGAATGCAGTGAAGATAATGAGGAAGAAGCCAATTATATTGACACAGATGAAGGTGATAGGGTGTCTTGTGTTCTTCAAATGGTGCCGATTGCTCCTAAAGGAGATTTTAATCCTCAAATACATTTTTTTTTGGAAAAGGAAACACCACTTTTCATTGATGAAATGAAAAGAGCCTATTGCTCGAATTACAAGAAACTACTAAAAATAAGAAGAACCAGGGATCGGCAGATGCACCAGACTATCTCAACTAGGTTGACACACCCATTGCATCCTCTCCATACTCCAAAATGAACATTTCGAATACAATGGAAAACCATGTGTCTAAAAAAACTATTACATAGAATGAATGAAAGCATTCCAATTAAGACAAATATCTTGAATAGAATAATCCAAAAAATTCTTGGAAAGTGAACACCAAAAAGAAGCTTTAACTCTTGCAATTTCATAACGGTCAAACCATTGAAGAGACTTTTCTTGAAAAATATGTTGATTTCTCTCAAACCAAATTTCTGTCAAAACTGCTTTAGCTGCATTAATCCATAACTGAAGCGAGTGAGCTTTTTTTTAGAAAACGACCGTTATTAATCATTAAGATTTAGTACAAGAGATGTGTACTTGGAAATAAAGGCGAATGCAAATAACCAAGAAGGAAACCAAAGGATCAGTAGGCGCACCCGGGCATCTCAACTAGGTTGACACCCCCGTAGCACCCTCATCATATCCAACAAAACTGATGAGCCCTTAAAAGCTAGCAAAAAGTTAATATTAATGAGAAAAAGACAAGTAAAAGCTTCACAAACTGAAGCTGCAAAGAACTAAGAATACAGCAAGGAAATTATAACAATTGAGATTACAAAAGAAAGTTTAAATCTGCTGCCACATCCAACGGATCTTCAACTAAGCTTCCATTTGTAAGAACGCTTGCCAATTTGAGCTCATGTTTTGTAAGGAGTAGGCTTCAAAACATTTAGAAAGGGAGCATCAAAGAGAAGCATTGAGCTTTGTCGCCTCAAATTGAGCAAACCAAGGAGTTTCCTTACTATTGAACACTCTTTGGTTTCTTTCAAACCCAATTTCAACCAGCACTGCTTTTATCCTATTAATCCAAAGTAAATTAGAGTATTTCTTGAGAGATGGACCAGAAAGTAGTTGTTGCACATTGCTTCTAAATGAATTATCGAAGACCCAAGAGGTGTTGAAGCAATTGAGAAATTCTCTCCAGCAATTAAAGGCAAAAATATAGTCGAAGAATAGGTGTTGGAGATCTTCTTCAGCTGATTTGCAAAGGATACACCAATTGGGGGAAATATAGTAGTAGGGCAGCTTTCGTTGCAGCACTGAGGAGCAATTAAGGGCTCCAAAAAGCATTATCTATATTGTTATATTAACTCGCCTAGGATTGTTGGTCTTCTAAAGACCCTTTTGAAGGCTGGCTGAAATTGGAGGGGCCAAAGAAAGGTGGTTTACTAGTGTTTTAACTGAGAAGGGGCCATTATTTTCAAGGGACCAAAGGCGAGTATCTTGCCTACTGTTTAAATCTTGCTTAACCAACAAGGCTAGAAGAAATATGGGGTTCTGCTTCTGGTGGCAACATGCTATGGGGTGGTGGTCCCGCTTATGGGGTCTAATCAATACGTTCGAACTCTAGAATCTCATCTTCCTTTAGGGCTCTTCTGAAGTTAAGTGTCCATGAAGAGGTGTGAGAATCCCAATAGTTTGATACTGAACCATTGGGATGGGTGGTTAAGCCAAATAGGGAAGGGAATTTGTCTTTTAGAAGAGAAGAATCCAGTTAAGGGTCTTGCTAAAATGCAATCCTGGTTCCATTTCCCAATTTAAAAGCTACCAAATTCTCAACATTCAACCAAGATCTTGAAATACTTATCCAAGAACTTCGAAGACTGCAATGAACCTTGCCGGATGTGTGCCAACCAAATTGGCTGCTGCCATGGATACTTGTAATAACTTGATTCCACTCGGAGGGTTGTTCTTTCATATACCGCCAGCCCCATTTGGCTAATAGAGTCAAGTTTTTAGCTTTCAAGCCTCCTAGCCCGAGACCCCCATCTGCCTGTCTTTTAGAAGCTAGCTCCCACTTTGATAAATGGTTTATCTTTCCACCTTTATGGCCTTCCCAAAAGAAGTTTCTGATGGTCCTTTCTATGGCTGATATCACTTTTTCAGGCATCAAAAAAGAGGACATGTAGTAGGTTGGAAGGTTGTAAAGGACTGATTTACACAAAGTAGCTCTTCCACTCCTTGGTAAGTTGTATCTTCTCCACTTGTCAAGTTTTTTGTGTACTTTATCTATGACCAGCTGCCAAAAATCCAATTTCTTTGGATATCCCCCAAGAAGAAGGCCCAAATATAAGAATGGAAGGTGTGCTAATTGACAATTCAGCCTTGAAACTACTGCCCTCAACTTGGAATCTTCAATATTATCCCACAAATGGCAGATTTTTTTCAATTAACTTTCTGACCGGAGCACCATTCAAACAAATTAATGGATTTTCTAAGATTGTCTAGCATGTCATCGTCATACTTACAAAAAAGTAGAGTATCATCACCAAATTGAAAAATGGAGAGTTGAACCTTATTTTTCTTAACCATAAAGCCTTCAAATAGATCTTTTTCTTGGATTCTGTCAACCAATACACTAAGCAAATCACTAACCAAAAGGAAAAGGAAGGGAGAGAGGGGGTCACCTTGTCTAATTCCCCTTGTAGCTTTAATTCTTCCTCTTGGTCTTCCATTTATGAAGATGGAGAACATTGGATTAGAGATACAACCCAAAATCCAAGAGATCCACTTGGGGTGGAAGTTCCTCTCATGAAGGGTTTTTTCAAGAAAATCCCAATCCACTCTATCAAAAGCCTTTTCAAGATCCTGCTTTAAAATCCAACCCTTTCTCTTCTTGCTTCTGTAATCTTCTACTGCCTCATTAGCTATTAAGACTGGATCAAGTATTTGTCTACCTTCAATGAATGCACTTTGAGTTGGGCTTATAAGGCTAGGCATTACTTTCTTGAGTCTTTCTGCAAGAACTTTGGCTAGATAAACTGATAGGTCTGAAGTCTTTCACTGGGACTGCCTCTAATTTCTTTTGGATTTTTTTTTTTAAAGGGAAACAAACTTTTTATTAATTCATAAAAAGAGAGTACAAGAGATGTGTACTTGAATGGGGTCGATACAAGATACGGGATCAGGAGACGCACCCGGGCATCTCAACTAGGTTGACACGCCCTTAGCGTCCTCATCATATCCATAGAACTCAGACAAAGATGGAAAATATGAAACTTACAGGAGATTTGAAAAATAGAAAAAACGTCCTCTTTTGATGGCCAAATTACAAACCAAGAGGGAAAACAAGAGAATCATAAAATAAACCTAGCTACTTGAGTCTTCAAATTTGGGTAGTAATGATCCTTCTCTTTGAAACATAATCAAACTGGGAAGATGAATGCTTGCCAATTCAAACATAAATCTTGAAGTGAGTAGGCTTCAAAGTGTTTTGAAAGAGAATACCATTGAGAAGCATTAAGTTTGGCGGCCTCATAGCGGAAGAACCAAGTGTGTTCTTTATCCTGAAAGATTCTTTGATTTCTTTCGAACCAAATTTCAACTAATATTGCTTTTACTGCATTGCACCAAATCAGATTTGGGGCTTTTTTGAGGATAGGACCCGTGAGTAACTGCTGAACATTCTGTTTACAAGTAAAGTCGAACACCCAACTGATGTTGAAAGATTTAAAAAGGACTAACCAACAATTTCTTGCGAAGAAGCAGTCAAAGAACAAGTGTTGCAAGTCTTCTCCTGCTGATTTACATGAAACACATTGATTCGGAGAAATAAAATGGGAGGGCAGCTTGTGTTGCAGAACTGATGCGCTATTTAAGGATACAAACAGCAAGATCCAGACTGTAATATTCACTCTTCGAGGGCTATTGGTCTTCCACAAAGCTTTTAAAAGGTGGGTGTCAATAGGTGAGGCCAAGGAAAGATGGTTAGACATAGATTTTACTGTGAATAAACCACTTGTTTCTAAGGACCAAGAACGATAGTCAGGTCTGAGAGAGGGCTTTAGATTGGAAATCAAGAGAAGCAAAGTCTGAAAGTCTGGTATTTCTTCATCTTTTAGCAATCTTCTGAAGGGTAAAGACCAAGATAGGGTTCTAGAATCCCAATGATCCATTTTGGATAGAGGCAGCTCTAAATAAAGAGGGAAAACTGAGTTTAAGGGGTGAATTACCAGCCCAAGAGTCGTGCCAGAAGGCAATTCTGCTACCATTTCCCAGTTTGAGGACAGCCAAGGCTTCTACTTTCAACCAGATTTTTGATATGCTAATCCAAGGACTTCGAAGACTACAAAAGGACTTTCCTAGAGTGTTCCAATCACCAAAAATTCTGCCATGAATACTCCTTATAACTTGAAATAAATAACTCAACATAAAGCAGATTTTCCCAATTAACCTTTTGTCCCAACCACCATTGAAATAAATCAATGGCATTAATTAATGTCTTCAAACTTTTTTCATCGTCTTTGCAAAATAGTAATGTATCATCAACATATTGGAGGATTGAAACATGAACTTTTTCCTTGCCAACTAAAAAGCCTTCATAATTCCCTTTCTCATGTATTACATCAACAAGGATACTCAACCGTTCGCTAACCAAAAGGAAAAGGAAAGGAGAGAGAAGATCTCCTTGTCTAATACCTCTAGAAATAAAAATTCTTCCACGTGGCCTTCCATTAATAAAGACTGAAAACTTTGGATTTTTTACACACCCCATGATCCATTGAATCCATTTAGCAGTGAAGCCTTTTAAATTCAGCACTTTTTCTAAAAAATCCCAATCTACTCGATCAAAAGCTTGGTGCATCTCATATGAACCATCTCCGCATCAAGAGAATTTGCAACTTTTTCATCGATCCCACAACAAACTCCATGAACTTCTCTTTTTCTAAATCCATTTCATCTCTCAAAGCTTTTAAAATTCGATCTTGGTCAATAGAATTTGAAGAATCAAACTCTAATAAATTAACAAAGTTTGAACACTTTAAAGCTTGAATTTTTTTGGTCTTCTAATGCCTAAAAAATGATGGTAAAATCTCCACGATTAAAATCTTTTATATTCATCGATGTTGGGATGAAACCACAAACATTTTTTTCAACTTTGGTTATAGCTGAAGAACAATCCAAACAATTAAGAGTTTGGGATGCAATGCTAACCAAACCTCCTAATTGTTGCCCAATTGCATTGAAGACTGAACTTTTCCAATATGCCAGAGGTAAATTTTTTATACGGATCCAATCTCTATAACTATAAATCAAGTTTGGTCTAGAAAATGCCCTGTTTGACCAACACATCCACCTTTAGATGAAGATTGCCAAATCGCTGCCACTTTCCAATATTTTTGAAATTTTTTTGATTCATATCAATTTTCAGTAATGCTTTGTCATCCATGAATGGATTGATTAAAACTCTATTATGAAGATGATCCTCCAAAGCAGTCTTCACATCCAACCATGAACTGTGAGCAAACAATCTAGAAACCACAAATAAGGAATTGAAACTCAAGTTCAACACTTCTGTTTCCTTCTTAACCCAAAATGATGAAGGACTAACATGGGTATGCTTAAAAATTGAATCACCTTGTTTAATTACTTCTGCATATGATCTCTTTTTGTCCAAAACATCAGTTGATGCAATAAACTTTCGTTTACCCATCTCAGCATCATATTCTAGCCATTTCCTCGTGATTGGATATTGAATATTTTCAGATTGATCAGTCAAGGCCAGAGGTTTATTAATACAAAAACTAACCATTTCTTTGAACTCTGGCCAACCAGATTTGTCATCTCCATAAGGAATGTGAATGTTCTTCCTTCCTTCTGTTGAAGGCCAGACCGCACACTTCACAAACCACCGTTCTTTGTTACGAAACTTTGAAAGTCGGATTACATATTGATCTACTCTTTCCTTAAGTAAAAAGAACTCAAAAGTCAGACCGCTTAATAACCTTTTCATGCTGATATCGAGCCACTTTGCCATCATCACTGAGAAGAATACTTTCTGACCTCTTTTCATATGTTCCACAAAAAATTCGTTGCCATCTTGCCACATACAGAAGAAATGATCAATAATAGTACAACTTTTCACCTCCATAGTTCCGAATAAAGAATAGAGGTAAGGATAGAAAAGGGGAAATAAACGGAGATGTTAGGAAGGTGGTCGGACTGGAAGAAAAAGATCGGAAGGAAGGGAAAGAGCTTGAAATGGAGAGGAGAGAGGAGAGAGTGTTGGGGGGGGGGGGATGTAATCCTCAAATACATTGCAAAATGTTTGTTAAAGAGAGAGAGTGGGTCTTGTAGTGGTTGAAAAGAAAAAGTACAAAAAACAGTGAAGACATTCAGCACCACATTGACTTGGTTCCGGATGCTACAATCCTTCATCTTCCTCACTATAGGATGAGTTTGAGTATGAGATCCTCCACCAATATATTGAAGAATTATTGAAAGGGGGCACATTCAACCAAGCCTTAGCACATGTGCGGTGCTAACTCTTACCCCTAAAAAGATAGTAGTTGGAGGATGTATGTTGATAGTAGAACTATCAACCGGATTACAATGAAGTATAGCTTCCCAATCCCTAGAATAAGTGATTTACTTCATCTACTTGGAGGAGCCTTGATTTTTTCAAAAGAGGACTTGAAGAGTGAATACCACCAGATTAGAATGAGGTCGAGGGATGAGTGGAAGACTGCATTTAAGCCCTACTTCTCATTCGCAGATTGGTGGCCAAACCAAGTTACTGCATTGAGTTACCTTATGACCTACGTATTAATCCAGTATTCAATGTTGCTGATCTCAAACCTTATTTTCCCCTCGATGACTACCAGTTGGCGTCCTAATTGTCATCCTCGAGGCCGAGTTTGATTTTAGGGCGGTGGAATATGGTGTACCGAGAGTTTGTAAGTGAGCTAAGAGTGAGTTAGTTAAAATAGGTAGGTAGTCTGTTATTCTACAAGCATATAATCATTTCATCTATAAATAAAGCATCTCCCCTCATTTTGAAGAAGAGAATTATATTCATTCATATTCATCAGATTCTAAATATTCTAGATATTTTTTGGTTTATTCTTATCTGAAGGAATTTTCTAGAATTCCTTAAACCTAAAGAAAACCAAGGATATTTCTAGATTTTTCTTTGAGATATTTGTTTACATACTTCAACATAATTCTAGAGAAATCTCATTTACACATTAATGTTATATTGTAGATACTTCAAGAATCTTCTAGACTAGTTAGTGTTTCTATATATTTTAACATATGGTACCTTTTTTATTGCCAACTATTGGAGTGGCTCAACAGATCCTTTGAGTTTTGTCTGTCTTGTACCTTTCACACATCGTCTGGGAAACAAGTTTGTTATAAAGAGGGAAAAAAAAAAAAAGAAAAAAGAAATCACCATATGGTTATTTTTACTAAATATGCTAAATATTTCTCCATGTTCGTTGTAAATACTTTACTTGACAATGCAGGGGAGATGTTCATAGAGATGGGGACTACCATCGGGCTGTTCATATGTGGATTTTTGCTGAAAGTACACAAGAATTACTTCTCCAACTACGTGCTGACTGCAAGGATTCATGGCCTGGGTTGTGGGATATATCCAGTGCCGGTCACATATCTGCTGGCGATTCATCACTTGAGACAGCTAGGTAATTTAAAATACTATTGATGATTAATCATCATCATTTTTCACTTCACTGATCAGTTACTGCTCCTCTTTTAGGTTGTATGACTGCAAAGAAGCTTCTGTAAAAGATACAAGCATGCTCTATTGGATGCATATATATAATTTCATACACATTATCATTTGAATTCACGTTTTCAGCTTTGTCAATGGAGAAATAAGAATGTAGAAAACACCTTATGAAGTATGTCAACAGAATCAAGGAGTTGACTGAATCCAATGGTTAAATGAATGTTTTATGCATGATAATTATAAAGATAATTTTTCTGGATGCCCCTTAGTTCCAATAAATTCTTAGCATACAGGATAGCAAACTAAATAGCTGGATTCCAATTCTGAGTATTTGGTTTAAATGGCTCAAGAGTCAAGACTTCTCAATTGTGCTCACTCCCCAGCTTATTTGATCATTATTCTTCAAGTGGAATGCTTTTATTCATTCTTCCTAATTTGTTTTGTTATTATTATTTTTTTTAATATTCCTTTTCTCTACTTTGAGAGTTCGCGTCCTTGAGCCATTTTGCTTCTTTTTATTATCAACGAGAAATTAGGCTATTAGATAAATACTATGGAAAGGCTTCATAGTTTTGGTCTCGAAATGACCTGATTAGTCTTGGTTACCCGTTCAAGGCCTTCAGCTTTTTTTTTTTTTTTTTTTTTTTTTTTTTTCTTTTTATTATTTTCTCTGGCTTGGGCCATATGGCCCCATTTGTTAGCTCTGAATTGCGATTTCCTTGTATTTCATTTTACTGCTTTCTGAATCATTTATTACTGAAAGAATAACAAAGGAATCTACACGTATTCTTTCAGGAGAGAGCTTCAAGAAGAGCTTGGCGTTATTCTTCCAAATGATGCATTTGAATTGATATTCATTTTTCTCCATGAGACGTGAGTGGATTGTTCCAAGTAACCATGATAAAATTAGACAATGCATATGATATGGTTTATTATATCCTTTGTTTATTTCTCAAATAACGAATTTTGTAGCTACATTTCCCTTTGTGATCAGCTCAATGCCGACATGTGTGTGTTTGTTTTTAGAAAAATTACACCTTCAGTCCCTAAAGGTTGAATTTGGTAGTATTTTGGTCCATGATTTTTCAAAGTCGGCATTTTATTTCATTTTTTATTTAAAGAAAACCAAGAGTTGACGCCTGCATTGCATGTTATTTCTTCTAATTTTTAGCCTTGGATTGATGTACAGCATCACAAATGGTGGACAATTTATCAATAATGAATTTGAGGACGTGTATTTGGTAACAACATTGGATCCAATCCCTTTGGAGGCTTTTACTGTTCAGGTTGGTGGTAAATCATCTATTCTCTTATTTGATACCACCCCCCAAATGTATACAATTTTGCTTGCATCTACATTGACAGCAAACGATTCTTGAAAAAATAGGCTGGTGTTTTTTTTTTTTTTTGGGCTTTCTTATTTGCTTGAAAGACATAAGACATAAACTTGTGATTGAAGTTTTAAGTTTTGGTAAGGAGTTGGAGGTCAGAAAGGTAGTAGTAACCCAATATATGCTTAGGTTTGATTGGATTTATTATCATTAGTTGCCCCTGCACCACATTTATTAATTGGATTTTTTTTGAATAAGAAACATTTATTAATTGGATTGAACCATTAACTCATCAACTCCATCGTGGTGCCCTTGGATTTGTTCAACCAGTTTGGGTTAGATGCCCTTGATTTCTCTTTCTCCATCATGGTGCTGCTTGTGTCAAAATAGCAGTGAATTCGTGAACCACCTTTTCATCCATTGCTGTTTTGTTCAACTAATTTGGGCTGCAATTATCAATGCTTTTGGATGAAATTTGGATCTGCCTCGAGATGCCATGGATTGGACCAATCTCATGTTTTTGGATCACCCCTTCAAGGGTCAAAAAGCTAATATTTGGATCAACATCTGTTGGATTTCCTTTTTCCCTTGTAATATTGGATATTTATTTTGTGTATATTTATCTTTTATGATGGTAAGATTTTTTCTTTATTTGTAATTGGTCTTTCTTCTATATAAAAAGACCTGGTATTTGATTCATATTAGAGAAGGATAATATTACACTATTTTCTTCCTAATTTCAACTTGGTATATAGTAGGGAAAGAACCCTGATCTTTAGAAACCCTAGCCATCACCTCAGTACCATCAAAATCCTAGCTATCACCTTGAAATGGCACCTCTCCTTTTGTTGGTATGTGTTTGAAAGTCCCTGTCCTTGTTTGACCATTGAAATGCCCTAAGACCACTCGATTTGTGTGTGTTCATAGATGATCGAGGCTGATTTTTTTTCGTGGGTTTGTTCGCACGTTGTTACCTCATCCACAATTGTCGCACCACCACTGAAAGTTATTGAAACCGCCGCTGCAATCATTGCAACCACTAATAATTGTCGTCGCCCGTCGCCCATCGCCCGTTCAGAGTTTCTTTGTTCGCTCATCGCACTTCGAGGATATTGTGGGTTTAAGATTTTGCGCGACTGTTAAAAACCTAATCTGAAAGTTGGCTTTTTCTGGTCTGGTTTTCTTGGTTCAGTTCACATCTGGCTTGGTTTGGTTCAAGTATGGTTAGTTCACTTCAGCTAGTCTGATTTAAGGTTTGGTTTGGTTTGGTCTGGTTCTACTCATATTTGTGGTTCAGTTAGAAGTATTTTCCTAGTGTGGATTTTTTTTTTCTCTAACCTATTAATGGTTGTTGATTTAAGTTACCTAAATTCATCGACTCAGGACACTGTTACAATCCAATTTATCATTTGGTAATTTTTGTATTTTTTTGGCATAAGTAGGTAACTATTCTCAAGCCTTTTCTTGTAATAGTTTATCTCCTTGGATCATTGATTCGGAGCTGTTAATCACATGACCGGTTCATCTCAATTTTTTGATTTGTATTATATTTCTTATGAAAATAATTAAAAAAATTGCAGATGACAGTTTCTCTCCTATTGCAGGAAAAGGAACCATTAAATGACTTATAAACTTTCTTTGCATTATGTTCTCCATGTTCCTAAACTACCATGTAACCTTTTATCTGTTAATAAATTTTGTCAAAATTCTAATTGTCATGTTATCTTCTTTGATTTTCATTGTATCTTTCAACATCAGGAGTCGGGACAATAAATTGGGAGTGCTAGGATGCTTGATGGTCTCTACTACTTTGATCGATGTTCTTTTAGTAATAAAATAATTTAGGATCTATTAGTATTAGTTCGTTTATGGTCATGAACAAATCAAGTTTTGGCATGGGCGATTAGGACATCCCAGTTTTCACAATCTTAAACATTTGTTTCCAAATTTGATAAAAAAATATGGATTGTTCTTTTTTTTTTTTTTTCTTTTGAAACAAGAAACAAGCCTCTTCATTAAGGTAATAAAATGAGACTTAATGCTCAAAGTACAACAAGATACTAGCAAAACAAAACTTTAGGATCAGGAAGTGCACCCGGGCATTTCAACTAGGTTAACACCCCCATATCACCCTCATCACCTCTCTTGAGAACAACAGAAACAAAAATACAACTAGAAATCAAAACATGGCCCAAACACCAAGGGTCCATCTAATACAAAATGATACAATCAGCAAAACCAACAAAGGAATTTAATACTATCATAATTCTATAGTTAAGGTTTTCCATTCTTGTAAGTATTTTGTGATATTTTCCTTTTCTATGCTTTGTACACTTGTATATATTCATATCTTTGGTGAATGAATAGAGCATTCTGATTCTTTTTCAAACCTAAGAGTTTTACATGGTATCAGAGCTCTCTAAATAAACTTAGGGTTTTTGTGAACCTTAGGGTTTGAGAATTTAGAACCCGTTTGTGATACGTTTAGGGTTTTGTGGAGAGGTGAGTTTACACTATTACTCACAGTCGCCGTCTTTGGTTCGTTCGCCGTCGTTAGCCGCCGCCGCCGGAAAACAAAAAAAAGGAAGCTGTTTTTTCCTACACCTCCCAGTCCAATGAGGAGCCCAACCGCCGATCTACAAAACCCCAAAGTCCGGTTGCCATTTGACCAACGCGTGACGCTCACGCGCCGATTGTCCCACTTGCCGTCCGTCCACGCGCCGACATGTGTAGGCACGTGTGCCATCATTTTTTTGTTCGTTTTCTGTGGGTTTCTTCAGTGTGGTTGACTCTTCTTGGTAGTGTGTTTGTTTGGGATATATAGATATTCTCACTGCTTGTAAAGACATCTCTTCAGTAAATTAGGGTTTGATTCTCTGCTGTTTGGTGTCTATTGTTTTTGAGGTAATAGCTGATAAGAAACCAGTAGTCATGTCTGAGATTGTTCCTATGGTGTCAAAAGTAACTGAACACAAGTTGAATGGATCCAACTACTATTCATGGAGATCAAATGTCCGCCACTTTATTAGGAGCATGGAGATGGATGATCACATCACAGAAGAGCCACCGATTGATGCTAATAAGAAGATTTGGTGGCGGGACGATTCAAGGATGCTTCTACAAATCAAGAATTCTATTGACCATGAAATTGTTGAACTAGTAAATCACTGCGAATCAGTCAAGGAACTATTGGAATATCTGGATTTCCTTTATTCAGGGAAAGAGAATATTAATAGAGTGTTTGATGTTTATAAGACTCTATATCAACCTGATCAAGGAGAAAAATCTCTAACAAGCTACTTTATGGAGGTAAAGAAAATACATGTGTGGAATCAAATGCCTTGATGCCAATTAGTACGGATCCAAAAGTTCTAATGGCTCAATGTGAAAAGTTGTTTATCATGAGTTTTTTAGTTGGTCTTGCACCTAAATATGAGATGGCCAAAGATCAAGTGTTGTCAAGCTCAAACATCTCATCGTTAGAAGAAGCTTATACTCGAATACTTCGTATAGAGAAGCCACATGCAGTTTTGTCATCTGATTCTAGCAGTGCTTTGATTGGGCGCACAAATGATTATAGAGGTAATAAGGGGGTTGAATCAAATAGCTTCAAAGGTCATCCAAATAACCAAAGATCAAATCCAGGAGGTGTTGTTTGCTATTATTGTCATAAACCTGGGCATACGAAGTGTGAATGTAGAAAATTGTTGAATAAGAGTCAGAGGATGCCAAACTTATGGCGTTGACTATGCTGATACTTTTTCTCCTATAGCAAAAATGGCATCTGTGCGGTTGTTTGTTTCATTAGCTTCAATCAATCATTGGCCTTTACATCAACTTGATATTAAAAATGCATTTCTTCATGGTGATCTTCAAGCAGAGGTGTATATGGAGCAACCACCAGGGTTTGTTGCTCAGGGGGAGAATGGAACGATGTGTCACCTTCGTAAATCCTTGTATGGATTAAAGCAGAGCCCACGAGCTTGGTTTGGTAAATTTAGTCAGGTGATTGAAAGCTTTAGAATGCGGAAGAGCATGTCAGATCATTCAGTCTTTTTTAAGAGATCTGAGGGTGGTGTCATCTTGTCAGTCGTATATGTGGATGATATTGTGATTACAAGTGATGATGTTGTAGGTATCCAGTCTCTAAAGACCTTTCTTCATAGTCAATTCCATACAAAAGATTTGGGCATGTTGAACTACTTCTTAGGAATTGAGGTAATAAGAAGCAAGAAAGGAATTCTATTATCACAGAGAAAATATGTACTTGATTTGTTGACTGAAACAGGAAAGCTAGGGGCCAAGCCATGTAGTACCCCAATGATGCCCAACTTACAGCTCACAAAAGATGGAGAATTGCTAAAAGATCCTGAAAGATATAGGAGGTTAGTGGGAAAACTTAATTACCTTACAGTGACTCGACCCGACATAGCCTATTCAGTAAGTATTGTGAGTCAATACATGTCATGCCCTACAGTTGATCATTGGGCTGCATTGGAACAAATTCTTTGTTATTTGAACGCTGCTCCCAGGCGTGGTTTATTATATAAGGATTATGGTCATACTAATATTGAATGTTTCTCAGATGCCGATTGGGCAGGATCTAAAGAAGACACAAGACCAATTTCAGGGTATTGTGTATTTGTTGGTGGTAATTTGATTTCTTGGAAGAGTAAGAAGCAAAATGTGGTGTCACGTTCAAGTGCAGAATCAGAATATAGACACAATCTGTGTGTGAATTGATTTGGATATATGAACTTCTTGTTGAGTTGGGATTTGAAATCACCACACTGACAAAGTTGTGGTGTGATAATCAAGCAACACTTCATATTGCATCTAATCCAATATTTCATGAAAGAACTAAACATATTGAAGTTGATTGCCATTTTGTACGTGAGAAAATTCAACAAGGGTTGGTATCTACAGGATTTGTGAAGACTGGAGAACAATTAGGAGATATCTTCACGAAAGCATTGGATGGAAGACGTATAGATTATCTATATAACAAGTTGGGCATGATTAACATATATGCTCCAACTTGAGGGGGAGTGTTATAATTCTTTAGTTTTGGTTTTCCACTCATGTAAATATTTTGTGATATTTTCCTTTTCTATGCGTTGTACACTTGTATATTTTCATATCTTTGGTGAATGAATAGAGCATTCTATGGTGGAAGAATGGCATATTATATAGGCAGGGGGCAGAAACTTAGAGGTCTGGGTTTATGAAGGCTCGCCAATTGAGACATATATCTTGAATTGAATAATCTGCAAAGGCCTTGGATAGAAAACACTATGAGGAAGCATTCAGTTTAGATGTCTCGAAATGAGAAAACCAAGGAGTCCCTTTATCATGGAAAACACTTTAATTTCTTTCAAAGCATAAAACTGTAAGCAAAGCCTTAAGAGCATTAATCCAAAGGAATTTTGGTGCTGGCTTAAACTTTGGCCCCATGAGAACCTGTAACACATTTTCTTTAAAAACTTCTCTAAACACCCAACTAGTGTCAATTTATGCACTCACCTGGACCCACTCATTTTGAAGCAGTGTACAAAACCTTAAGATACTTGAAAGGAACTCCAGGTAAAGGTATATTATTTCAGAAAGACGATCATTTTCAAGTTGAAGTATACACCGATGCAGATTGGGTTGGGAGTACTACGATAAAAGATCTACTTCTGGCTATTGTTATTTTGTTGGAGGAAATTTAGTTACATGGCATAGTAAAAAATAAAATGTAGTAGCCAAGAATAGTGTTGAAGCGGAATTTAGAGCCTATAAAGCACCGACACTCCTAAGATGGCCAAGTGTCGGTGTCGGACATGCCGCCGACATGTGTTTGACACGTTAGTTAGTATGTTGATTATCTTTTTATTTTTTTTCATTTCTGACTCGCCTGACATGGCTGCGACACGTTCAGGACACAAGACCTGCAAAATTAGAATGAAAAAACAATGAAACTGCCATTTCTAAGCCCAACAGCTTATAATATCGGCCCAGCCCAAAACTTAGCTTTTAGGGTTATTGTGTTTTTATTTTAATTTCTCAAAATCTCAACTCAGATTCCAGTTCTCCAACCAACCTCCATTCCTTCGACCTTCCAAACAGCAAACAATCTCCACACCCAAAATTCCATTCCCAAATGCACTCCACAGCAGTCGGCCAAACCTCCACGCCCAAACACGCCGGCGATTTGCTATAAATGGAATATTTCACAATATGTTTATTGCACGACATATATTTAATTTTTTAATAAAAAAATAATGTGTCCTTGACGTGTTGTGTCCTACTTTTTCTGAAAATCGGCGTGTCGTCGTGTCGGTGTCCGTGCTTCTTAATTTAGAGCCTTAGCCATGAAATTTGTGAAGGTATATGGATTAACAGGGTCCTCGAAGAACCGAAAGTGTCTCAAATGACATGTATATGGATTTATTGTGATAACAAGGCTGCCATTGCTATAACTCATATTCCATTTCTACATGATAGGACAAAACACATTGAAGTTGACAAGTACTTCATAAAGAAGAAAGTTAGATGCAGGTGTTATATGCATAACTCATCTTCCGACAACAGAATAAACAACGGATATACTAACTAAAGAGCTTTCGAAAGACAATTTGATAAACTTCTCAACAAGCTGGCTATAGATGGTATCTACAAACCGGCTTGAGGAGGAGTGTTGGATTTCCTTTCTCTCTTGTAATATGATTTTTTTGTGTATATTTATCGTTTATGTCTGTAAGATTTTTTCCTTATTTGTAATTGGTCTTTCTTCTATATAAGAAGACCTTGTATTTGATTCATATTAGAGAAGAATAATATTACACTATTTTCTTCCTAATTTCAACTACATCATTTGTGTGGTTTTGTCAAAGATGTGGGAAGAAATAAATGGTCTCATTTTCAACAATAAATCGAAGTCATCCAAGGACATTATGGACTCTTTTATTTATAATGCTATTTTTTGGTGTAAAGATTACCAATCTCTTAAATATCACAGCTTATGTTTTCTTGTTGCAAATTGGACCCATCTTTGTATTCCCTATCGTAGGGATCTTTTGTAGATCCTTTGAATATTTCATACATCAATGAAAGTGTTTCTTATCTAAAAATATAAACTTATCCGCTCCAATGGTAAGATTGCATGGGCCGTGAGCCTGTGAACTTCATCCTAAACTAGCGTCTCCTAACATCTTATAGTGTCTAATAAACTTGGTTATGCCTCTCCTTTCTATTCTAATAGTGAAAAGTAACAAGAAACTAGAATGCGGTAGGATGATTTAATACTAGAAACTGTCATTTTCAATGCTTCAGCACTTATTCTATTGTTGTAAATGTTTTTTTTGAAAAGGAAACACACTTCTCATTGATGAAATGAAAAGAGACTAATGCTCAAATTACAAGAAACTACGAAGTATCAAGAACTAGGGATCAGTAGATGCACTCGGCTATCTCAACTAGGTTGACACACCATAGCATCCTCATCACACCCCAAAACAAAATATGACAAATAGTCAAATAAAATATAAAACTATGTGTCTTAAAGACATCATTACATTGAATGAAAGCATTCCAATTAAGACAAATATCTTGAACAGAATAATCCGAAAATTTCTTAGAGAGGAAGCACCAAGAAGAAGCTTTTAACTCTTGCAATCTCATAACAATCAAACTATTGAAGCAACTTGTCTTGAAAAATACGCTGATTTCTCTAAAATCAAATTTCTGACAAAACTGCTTTAACTGCATTAATCCATAATTGAAGTGATGAGCTTTTAAAGAAGGACCAATGACAATCTGAGCCACATTCTCCTTGTAAACATTGCTAAAAACCCAATGAAGATTAAATGTTGCCAATAAGTTCCTCCATATTTCCAAAGAGTACTGACAATCAAAGAAAATATGCTGTTTGTCTATAGAGTTCTGCATACACAGGGGGCAGATTGAGGGCAAGAGATAATGGTTTGGCAGCTTTCTTTGGAGAGTTTGTGAACAATCGAGAGAACGATAAAGCATTTCCCAAATTATGATATTTATTCTCCTTGGGCAACTTGATTTCCATAAGTTTATGTGCAACTTAGTGTCCAACGGGGAAGATGAGTTTAAATGCCAGAATAATGACTTCATTGAAATTACACTAGAAGCATCTAAAGACCAAGATCTACAATCTTGCCTTTCAACTATCCTTTTCCCTTCTAATAAAAGTAAAAGATTCTGAAAATCTTGCATTTCTTCATCTTTTAATAATCTTCTGAAGTTAATTGACCATGATAAAGTAGATTAATTCCAATGTTGAAAAATTAAACCATCAGGAGACAAAGTAAGAAATGCTGGAGCTTGGCTATAGTGCATTGAGTTTACAATGGATCTTTCATACTTTGACTAGACGGAACTTACAAATGTTGATTGGGATTGGTGGTGGCAGTAAAGGCTAAGTTTCAATGCTTCTGCAAAAGCTTATAAGTACAGAATTCCTTTGGTATAGACACTAACAAGAAGAGAAACATCTAAGATTTAAACCATATTTCCATTC
This sequence comes from Benincasa hispida, assembly GCF_027475165.1. Classification (NCBI taxonomy): domain Eukaryota; kingdom Viridiplantae; phylum Streptophyta; class Magnoliopsida; order Cucurbitales; family Cucurbitaceae; genus Benincasa; species Benincasa hispida. The sequence goes on from NC_143486.1 coordinate 11,462,299, forward strand.
CTGTAGTTTCTCATTGTTTCGACTTCTTGCCAATTGAGTCAACAGAAAATTTCTTGCCAGGTGAAAAGATATCCAAAGAAGATCAATAGTCATTTCCATCTATTAATCACCACGTCCTTGGATCATCATTCGACGAAGGGATAAAGAAGTCTCCGACAAATGTTTCATCGTTCCCCTACTCCAAGAAAGGTGTATCGCCATCTTCTGATTGCGCATTGAAACCCAAAAGCAAACCTCACTTGTTCAGATCTTTCAGAAAGCATTTCGTAAGGTAGAAGACAACTTTTTGCAATATTTAAACAGCCATGGTAAACTCAGATTTGCTTGAAGAATGCTGCATTAAAGTCCAAATTCCTAGGTCATCGCCAGTCAGGTCAGATATTTCTCATTCTAAATCTGGTTCTTTCTCTTATTCTGATTTCAAAATTGCTGGCTCAAATGTAGTCTTTGTGTGAGTACCCTGGAATCTCAACGAGCTGTTGTTCAAAATCGAAAATATGATTTAGATGGAGATTCTATAGCCAGTTTCAGTAGTGAAGAGCTAGAAAAATCAGATTCAGAGGCTTTCCAAGAGGAGGAAGAAACTTATGATGGTCATTATAATGCTTTATAGTGCCTATTTCAATCAGAAGATGGACAAGTGACGGCAAATGCAAGTGCTTCACCCCATTCAATCTATTGATAAGAAGGAAATTCCACAAATACTATTATCAATGGTGGAAAATTGCGATTTGATCCTCGATTGAAGTCCAGCGCAAGAGTTCCTTTATAGTGTTGTCCTAGCATGAAGATTCTGTTGTGGAACACAAGAGGTTTAGGAGATGACTCCAAACGATTGGCTCTAGGAAGAAGCTTAAAGAAAATAAACACGGATTTGGTATCGATCCAAGAAACTAAAAGAGACAACGCAGTAAAAGCTTTGTTATCAGAATTATGGTTTGAAAGGAATCAAAGAGTGTTTTATGATAAAGTATCTCTTAGCCCCCTCAAATTTGATATCGCTCATCTCAACGCCTCTTCTTGGTGCTCCCTTGCAAAAGAATTTAAAGATTTCTCCATTCAAGACATCAATCTCAATTGGAATGCCTTCATTTTCCCGCTTTCATGATTTTGTAATAGCTTAGTTTTTGGCTTTAAGTTTATCTTTCAGTTTTGCATCTGATGTAAGCCTGTGTATCAGGCATGATTTCTTTCAGCTTAGTTCAAAGTTTAAGTCTCGTTGCTTTAAGAGTTAGGAGATGATGAGAGTGTTATGGAGGTATCAACCTAGTTGAGATGTCCTGGTACACTTGCTGATCCTTGTTATGTTATGTTCTAGTGTTTTACTTTAGCACTTGTTTCCTTTCTTTCACTTGTATCAGCTTTCATTACCTTAATGAAGTGACTTGTTTCTTGTTAAAAAAAAAGAGATTCATTTGACGTTAGCTTTATCAAGGAGTTATGGAGCTCAAAAGACATTGGTTGGGCCTTCATTGATGCATTTGGAAAATCTGGAGGAATTCTAACTATGTGGGATGAAAGCAAAATTTCAGTTACTGAAGTGCTAAAAGGAGGCTATTCTATATCCCGTGAAATGCTTGACCGTTTGCAAGAAATCATGTTGGATCACAAATGTCTACAAACCTACTAATTATAGAGAGAAAATATATTTGGCCAAAATTACTTTCACTTTAGATTACTGTGATGAACCTTGGTGTATTGGAGGGGATTTTAATATCACTAGGAGAGTTCAAGAACGTTTTCCTCTGGGGAGATTAACAAGAGGAATGAGGAAGTTTAATAACTTCATTGATTCGGCAAAGTTAATGGAAATTCCACTAAGCAACGATCGTTTTACATGGTCACGAGAAGGAAATACTGTATCATGTTCGCTTCTTGATAGATTCTTAATGTCCCATAACTAGGATGAGATATTTGCAGACACTAGAGTAGCAAGACAAGCACGCATATTCTCAAATCACTTTCCTATTTTGCTTGAAGCCGGTTCCTTTGAGTGGGGGCCTTCTCCCTTCAGATTTTGCAATAGCTAGCTAGACATTAAAGAAAGTTGTAGAGTTATTGAAAGGGTATTGAGTTTGTAGGTTCAACAAGGCTGGTTTCGTTATTTCCTCTAGTTAAGGAAAATCAAGGCTGCCTTGAAGAATTGGAATGCTGATTTTGAGAATAAAAAGAAAAGATCAGAGGAAGCTTTGCCAAAAGAAATTGAAAGATGTGACTTAGAAGCAGAAAATCCATAAAATTTTGTTTTGGAAAGGGATATGAGACTCTCCTTGAAAGCTGAATTGCTATCACTTTACCGACTAGATGAAAGAAATTTAAGACAGAAAAGCAAGTTAAATTGGCTGAATTTGGGAGATAAAAATTCTAAATTTTTCCATCGTTTCTTAGACACAAAGGAAAGGAGGAATCTGATTTCAGAACTGATCAACGAGCAAGGAGTATCAACAAGGTCTTTTAAGGAAATTGAAGACTTAAGATTGGGTTCTACTCTTCTTTGTACTCCAAACCACCAGGTATTAGAGCTATTCCTCTTAATTTGCAATGGCCTAAGGTTGCCTGAAATTCGCAGATGATACCTTGATCTTTTGTGAAAATGATGATGAGATGTTAGAAAACTTAGGGAAGGCAGTTGAATTCTTTGAATGGTGCTCAGGGCAAAAGGTAAATTGGGAGAGATCTGCATTATGTGGCATCAATATTGATGATAGCAAGCTGTTTTCAGTGGCGTCCAGACTGAATTGCAAAGGTTGTTCACCTTCCTTTTATGTATATTGGTCTACCTTTAGGAGGTGTCTCAAACAGGTTGAATTTTGGCAATCGGTGATTGATAAAATTCAAGGAAAATTGGATAAATGGAAGAGATACAATCTCTTTAGAGGAGGTCGTGCCACTCTTTGTAAGTCTGTCCTTTCGCACATCCCTACTTATTACATGTCTATTTTCTTGATGCCAGAAAAGGTAATCCTAACTGTTGAAAGATTTATGAGGAACTTCTACTGGGAAGGGCATTCAAGAGGCAAATTTTGCCATTTAGTTAAATGGGACACAGTTATCCGAACACAAGAAGATGGCGGGCTCGATATTGGAGGACTGAAAATTAAGAATTTAAGTCCTTTAGCTAAGTGAGGGTGGAAACTTATCAACGATGAGAACTCCTTATGGAGCGAAGTTGTAAAAAGTATCCATGGTAGAAGCTTGTCTGGATGGCATACCAATGGAAAAATTACTTGCAGCCTTCGTAGTCCTTGGATTAGCATATCAAGGACTTGGTTAAAAGTTGAATCATTGGCAACCTACAAAATTGGTGATGGTAGAAGAACTGCATTATGGCATGATCCTTGGGTGGATAAAATACCTCTAAAAAAATCCTTTCCAAGACTTTACAAAGTTTCTTTAAATCCGAATGGAGCTGCCTATGAATTTTGGGATTTCGCACTTGCCTCTTGGTCCATTAACTTTCGAAGATTACGCAAGGAAGAAGAAATAGATGATTTTCAAATCCTCATTGGTCTTGTATCTACAAAATCACTCACAACAAATCCTGATAAAAGATTTTGGGAATTAGAAGCGATTGGTTCATTTTCGGTAAAATCCCCTGTCAAACATCTTTCCATGGCCTCCCCCATTGGGAAACGGTTGGAATTGGCTTTGTGGAAAACTAAAAGCCCTTAGAGGATAAATATCACAATTTGGATAATGTTAAATGGGCTTATCAACTGAGCAGCTGTAATGCAAATGAAACTACCTTGTTATAGTTTATCTCCTCAAGTTTTTCCTCTTTGCTTGGTAGATTCTAAAGATTTGCAGCACTTGGTTTTCAGTTGCGGTTATGCTGAAAATTGTTGTCTCCAATTGTTTAATTGTTTCAACCTTAGCTGGGCTCTTGGTAATGTTTTTAAAGATAATGTTCTTCAACTATTGACCCGACCCTAAGCTCAAAGAAAAACCAAGATTAATTTGGATTAATGCAGTAAAAGCCTTGTTAGCCAAGTTGTGGTTTGAAAGAAATCAAAGGGTTTTTCATGACAAAGCCTCCCCTTGGATGTTCAAATTTGAGATAGCCTGGCTTAATGCTTCATCATGGTGTTCACTTTCCAAAGCTTTTGAAGATTTCTCCATTCAAGACACTAGTCTTAACTGGAAGGCCTTCATCTTTCCTTTTTCATAGTATTTAGATGGTCTTGTTTAGTGTTTCTGTTGGTTGTATTAAGCTATTATGTCTATTGAAAAAAGAAGAGAAGAACAGAAACACGGATTTACATGGAAACCCTATAGGGAGAAAAACCACGATAAGAGAATTTTTATTCTTTTAATTTTTTGATACACAGTACTCAACACAGGACATGTATAAATAACCAAACAGAGAGAAACCTTAGACAGTAAACACTGAGTAAAAGACTAAAACGCCCTTAGGGCTAAAACACCATTTCAATACTGCCCCTCAAGTTGGGGCATAAATATCAATGAGACCCAACTTGCTAATACAAGTGTTAAACATTTGTCTAGGTAAGCTCTTAGTCAGAACATCTGCAATCTGTTGACTGGATGGAACATAGGGAACACAAATACTACCGTTGTCAAGTTTCTCTTTGATAAAATGTCAGTCAATCTCAACATGTTTGGTTCTGTCATGCTGAACAGGATTATTAGCAATATTGATAGCAGCCTTGTTGTCATAGTAGAGTCTCATCGGGTCATGACTCTCTTGATGAAGATCTACTAATACCTTCTTCAACCAAATTTCCTCACAGATACCCAAGCTCATAGCTCTGTATTTAGCTTCGGCACTACTTCTAGCCATGACACCCTGTTTCTTACTCCTCCATGTAATGAGGTTTCCCCATACGAAGGTACAATACCACGAGGTTGACTTCCTGTCAGTAGCGGAACCGGCCCAGTCTGAGTCAGTGTAGGCTTCGATGCATCTTTTATCATTTTTCCTGAACATCAAGCCCTTCCCAGGTGTTGATTTTAGATATCTCAGAATCTGGGTAACAGCTTCCATGTGTCTCTCACACGGGGCTTGCCTACATGATGTTGATATCTCTCTTTGTTCACTGGTACGTCATCTACTGAGTTGACCAGATTATTGTTGACCTCAACTGGAGTATCTGCAGGTTTACACCTAGTCGTCCCAGTCTCTTGTAGAAGGTCTAACGTATATTTTCTTTGAGACACTGAGATCCCTTCCTTTGATCTTGCTACCTCCATTCCTAGGAAGTGCCTCAAGGAACCAAGATCTTTAATTCAAACTCCTCTGCCATTTTCTATTTCAACTTGTCAATCTCTACAGAATCATTCCCTGACAGAATAATATCATCAACATATACGATTAACCTTGCTACTTTCCCTGATGCTGATTTCTTAGTGAACAGGGTGTGATCAGAGTGACCTTGAATGTAACCCTGGGTTTTGACAAAGGTAGTGAACCGATCGAACCAGGCTCTAGGGGACTGTTTCAGACCATACAACGACTTCTTTAGCTTGCACACCTGACTCCCAAACTGTGCTTCAAACCCTGGAGGAGGGGTCATATAAACCTCTTCTTCCAACTCACCATTTAGAAACGCATTTTTTACATCCAACTGATATAGAGGCCAGTCTAGGTTCACAGCAACAGAGAGAAGAACCCGAATAGTGTTGAGTTTTGCCACTGGCGAGAAAGTTTCTGAGTAGTCCACCCCATATGTTTGAGTGAACCCTTTCGCGACTAATCTGGCCTTATATCTGTCGAGAGTCCCATCAGATTTGTACTTGACTGTGAACACCCACTTGCACCCGACGGTTTTGTGACCTCTAGGAAGAACAACTAGATCCTATGTTTTGTTGTTCTTGAGAGCCCGCATTTCTTCCAAGACTGCAGTTCGCCATTCAGGAATTTCCAGAGCCTTGTACACATTTCCTGGAATAGTCACAGTGTCCAGACTAGTGGTGAAGGCCTTGAATCTTGTTGACAAGCTACTGTAAGATAAGAAGCTTTTCATAGAGTACTTGGTGCAGGACCTTGTTCCCTTTCGCAGGGCAATTGGTAAGTCAAGGGTGGCATCAATTTCACTGGTCTTGTTACCTTTTTCCTCTGCTACACATTTTTCAGTCTCCTGAACATCATCAGGAGGAAATTCATTACTCTCATCCTCCCTAATTTTGTCAGGAGTCGCTACATCGTCAGTGTTCACTGCATTACTTTCAACACAGTTATTATTATCAAGAATATGGTTACCTTGAGTTGACTCTGGTTCTGACTCTTGAACACTTTCCGGTGGAGCAGCAGGGGAAACTATTTCCTTTCGTAGATTCTTCCGATAGTAGGTTACCCAAGGAACTTGTTTTGTAGGAAGGATAGGATTGTCAGGAATAGGAGGGTCAGGATAATGTCAGGATTTGGTTCAAGAAACAAGTCTACAGGAATGGAATAAGTGGATGACGTGCTAGTCTCTTCACTCGAAGTCTCCCCCTGAAGAGGGCTAATAGGAAAGAAAGGTTTATCTTCTTGAAAGGTAGCATCCATGGTGATAAAGTACTTTCGAGAAGATGGCTGATAACATTTGTAGCCCTGTTGATGGAGCGGTTACCTAACAAAGACACATTTTTGAACCCTAGGAGCGAATTTACTATGGAAACCATGATTATGAACAAACACAGTACACCTAAACACCCGAAAAGGAACATCTGGGAAAAGCCGAGTAGAGGAGAAGGATTCTTTGAATTGGGCTAAGGGAGTCTGGAACTTGAGAACACGGGAAGGCATTCGATTAATGAGATGAGCTGCAGTGAGTACAACATCGCCCCATAGGTACGAGGGTATGGATGCAGGAATCATGAGTGCCTGAGCAACCTCAATAAGATGACGGTTTTTCCGTTCGGCAACCCCATTTTGTTATAGGGGTATAGGCACAGGAGTTCTGGTGGATGATACCTTTAGAATTTAAAAACTCACGGAGGGACTGATTAACGAACTCATGACCATTGTCACTCCGAAGGATAGCAATTTTGGTATTGAACAGGGTTTTGACCGTGGTGTAGAATTGCTGAAAGACTGTAGTCACTTCAGACTTATTCGTAAGAAGGAACACCCATGTAAGACGAGTGTGATCATCTATGAAGGTGACAAACCACCGCTTATCCGACACGGTTGTGATATTAGATGGGTCCCACACATCACTATGTATCAGGTGGAAAGGTCGGGAAGGTTTATAAGGCTGGGAATTAAAAGACATCCGAGGTTGTTTTGCACGAATACACACATCGCAAGATAAAGATGAAATATTAACATTACGAAATAAATGGGGAAATAAATACTTCATATAATGAAAATTCGGATGTCCAAGACGAAAATGCCATAACAGGAAATCAGTTTCAGAAATAGTAAGGGAAGATAGTAAACAAGTGCTAGACAAACTCCTAGATGAAGCATCCTCCGAGAGGAAGTAGAACCCCCTATTGTACCGGGTAGTGCCAATTGTCTTCCTCGAGCTCAGGTCCTGAAACAACACATTATCCGATGAGAAAACGACATTACAATTCAGATCTTTGGTTATTTTACTGACAGATAGCAGATTATAAGATATCTTTGGCACATGCAAGACATTCTGTAAAATCAACCTTTGAATAGGAGATAAGTGACCTTTCCCAGCAACGGAAGCAAAGGACCCATCTGCAATTCGTATTCTCTCGTTTCCCGCACTTGGATAATAAGAGAGGAATTGATCAGATGATCCAGTTAGGTGATCCGTTGCTCCTGAGTCAAGGATCCACGATTCATCCCCTTCGACCAAGAAGCTAAAGGACTGAGAAGTACCTGATTGTGCGACATTGCCGGTTCCAACCATGCTCGACTCTACCTGGCTAGTGGCTGATGATGTACCATCCCCTATTTCACTGACATGGGCCCGACCGGTTTTTGACTTATCATTCGCAGACCGTCGCTTGCCATTCGGTGGGCGACCATGTAACTTCCAGCATTGATCTTTGGTGTGCCACGGTTTCTTACAGTGCTCACAAATTGGTGGGGATTTTCTGTTCTGTTTGTCGCTCTCTGGTCCCGAAGACTTGGCTCCAAACGCAGCAGAATCTATGTGGTTGTTGCTAGTGCCATTCATTGCCCTGGTTCTGTCCTCTTCTAACCTGACCTCTGAACAAACTTCCATTAGAGATGGTATTGGTCCCTGTCCCAAAATCCGACTTCGGACACCATCAAATTTAGGGTATAAGCCAGCCAGAAAATCATACACCCGGTCCCCCTCCTCAATCTTTGAGTACTGAACTCCGTCAACAGGACAATTCCACACAACTTCACGGCACAAGTCCATTTCTTGCCACAGCAGGGACAATTTATTGAAATAAGACGTTATGTCAAGGGTCCCTTGTTTGCACTCATGAACATGTTTCCTCAAGGTATAAAGACGTGAGGCATTTTGCCTCTGTGAATAGAGCTTCTGGACAGCTTCCCAAATATCCCGAGCGGAGGTGAGTACAGAAGTGGCTTCCCAATCTGGGGTTCCATGCTGTTTATCAGAATTGAGCGAAGAAGAGAGTCCTCTCCTTTCCATATACGTTCCTGGGGGTCACGGGGTTTGGTTTTGGTATTTCTCCAATTAGATATCCAAACTTGTGACGTCCCTCAAAGACCATACTTACGAATTGGGACCAGGAAAAGTAATTCTCACCGTTAAGTTTCTCACCAATAGACATCCCTGCAGAATTCCTCACAGAACTAGACATAATATTTGCTATAGGTAAATTAGAGTAAGCATTTACTGGTGTTTCTGAGCATAAAGAGAAGTCTGAATGTGGATGAAAACTAGTTGTATGATTTGTCGTGGATCTAAGGGCCGATATTTGTTGTTGTAAGTTTGCCAACTGCTGTTTAAAACCAACGGTTCCGCCAGAATTTGCCATAGGTTGGTTTTGCCCATAGATCCCTGGAAAGGTAGTTTCATTTTGGCTCGAGGACGGACCAAACGACGAGTTGGGAACAGGCTAACTGTACTGGCTCGACTGGACCCGGTTGAACCGTTGAACCAGTTGGTTCAGTTGGACCGGCTGGGAAGAGTGGGTCATCCACGATCGGTTTGGAATGTATGCTAGGGCTGGCGGTTGACCTGAAAACGGAGGCTGGAAATCGGCTGAAGATCGCCAGTCGCGTGTGGTACTATCGGGCTGTGCAAAACCTCCTGAGGCTGGTGATTTTCTGTGCATTGGTGGGTTCTGAGGCAAAAAATGGTGGAAATCAGATGGATCGCGATCGATTGAAGCTTGTTGCCAATCTGTTGGTCTGGTTGAAGCTGTACTAACGGGATCTGTGGTCTATGCGTCATGGATGGGCTCGAGTCTGGGAGCTCCGGTGGTCGGATCTGCAAAGGAAGGCCACTGGGTATAGATTTGAGGATCGGGTCAGGTCTGGCTTGAGGCTGAATCAGACATGGATTTGAGGAGTTGAGGCAAGGCGGCGTGAAAATAATCCTCAACGGCTTCTCTTATGGCTGCAGCTACTTCAGCGTTCATGGATTCCTTCGTTCCAGTGGAGGTTTCTGTTGGAGTCTCTGGTTTGTTCTCATCAATGACGGCTAGGGCTTCGTCGCCATGCTCTGATACCATATTGAAAAAAGAAGAGAATAACATAAATACGGATTTACGTGGAAACCCTAGATTAGGGAGAAAAACCACGATAGGAGAATTTTTATTCTTTTAATTTTCTGATACACAGTACTCAACATAGGACAGGTATAAATAACCAAACAGAGAGAAACCCTAGACAGTAGACACTGAGTAAAAGACTAAAACGCCCTTAGGGCTAAAACACCATTTCAACAATGTCATTGTGTTAGCTTTCGGATTTTGATTGTATTAATTTGGCATTGTACTGGTCCCAAGCTGTTTTTGGGACTTTGTTCTTGGTTTGTTCCTTTTTATTGGATAGATGAGAATGCTATGGGGGTATCAACCTAGTTGAGATGTCCGGGTGCACTAGCTGATCCTTTTGCTTTGCTTTGCTTTGTTATCGTCTCTTCATTGTATTACCATTCACTTTGTATTGTCTATTCATCATCATTAAGAGGCTTGTTTCCTTTTTCAAAAAAGAATTTAATTTTTCAATCTTTAAACTTTATTGTTTCTACTTCTTTCAACTTTCAAATGTTATTTTTAGTCTATTTAATTCTATAAAAAAATTAACTTTATGGACAATTATTAAATTAGCTTTTGACAATAAGTCTTTGGTTTGTTTGAAAACCTAACATCAAAATTACTATGTATGGCTTAAAAAATTTATTTACATTGATGTCACATTGAAAAGGTACATGACCATAAAACAAACAAGCTCGTATGCTCATCCACCTTGATGAGTGTTTAAGTGTTGATGTAGGTAAATATATCATAACTCATAAGCTTAAGCTTTTGGGTTGATTAGGGATTTAACTGTAACAACCCGACTTTTTACCATGCTACCAGGATGCTATTACGTGCATGCATAAGCTTGGTAATATATATTTCAAGAGGGAAAATTTTAAATAAAAGATTGAGACTTTTATTTAAAATTTAATATCATAAAACTGTTCGGGGCACCCCTGACTCTGGTTTAGAACAAATTAAATAAATCAATAAATGAGGTAACAAATAAATGAAATATCAAAAGTTTTAAATGCCAGACACCTAATCTAAATCATGCCAAAAATAAAATAACATAAAATGTAAGTGCGGAAGCATCGTCATGCTCCAATGACTAGGTCACGGATCCCTCTTGTCATTCGTTGGTCTATCTTTACCTTTACCTGAAAAACATGAAGAGAAAAGAATGAGTATATAAATTTTAATGGCATAAGCATAAGCCTCTGTAACCCCCCCTCGACCGTCAAACATAGCTAGTCACATAGTAACTCATAACAGTGCAAACCAACACACAGAATCATGCTTACATTACAATCTCATACTTAATAACAACTTGGGTTCGAGGGCGAACCTGTAGCGAAGCACCTACCTCTGATTTAGGCCTAAGCAAAATAGCAATCAAGCAGCTGACCTTCCTTTTAAATTAGCGAAGGCTTGAATCAAAGTCCCTGACACCAACCATAAACACACAGTTCAACTTGTGGGGCCAATCTCCAAAACTTACACAATTTAAACCAATAATCCTCACATAACTTACCCCAAAACTGGCCAAAATTAAACCAATGAAGAATTGGGCAGCCTCTAAAACGCCTTAGAACCTCAACTTCAACCTCCTAAATTCAAGATTGAACCAAGACCAAAATAAAAAAGATGACTCCCAAAACTCTCTCCCCTCTCTCCTCCCCTTCCCCTTCCTCCCACGGCCATCTTTCCATCCACCCCACCGGAGCTCACCATGTCCTCCCACCTTTCCAGTGACTCGCCCCCGCCCTTCTCACCCTCTCCCTCTTGTTCACCCTCCGGCACCTCCCCTCCTCTCATTTTTTACACCCTGCTTTTGCTCTGTATCCAGCCATGGAATTTAAATCCTGCTGCATTCTTGACCATTCCTTCCATATAGAGCAAGAAGGATCCGGTTCCTTCGTAAAAGACTTAAAGAAAGGACAATCCATTCTCCTCTCCTTAACCTCAACTAAATGACTTAATGAGAGTTTTCGCAGACTTCTGTCTGCTTCCACCTTTGAATTTTTCTTATTAAAGGAAAGAGTTGATCAAAGCTTCATTCGGCTGGCTAAATTTCGTGCAAAGGAGAAGTGGTTTGTAGAATGCGTTGTTTGACCAATCTCGGGAGGAAGGAAGAACATCCACATCCCTTTTGACAATGAAAAATCAGGTTGGCAAGACTTTAAGGACATGATCGAAGATTGCATCCGAAATTTCAGAGCATCCCCTGATATCCAGGTTAGTTCTCCTCCACCTTGTCCTTCCCCTAATCAGAGGCTGGTCAGTAGTCGTAGCCTTGCTCTCCCTCCTTGTGGTAAAACCTTTTCCGAAGCTTTACAAGCCTCTAAGCCCCTGAATCCCTTAGCTTCTACCTTTTCACTCTCCCCTGTTCCACCCCCGAAAAACAGAGTAACCGTTCTTTTTGGACTCAAAAGAATTGTGATGTTTTGCTTGAAGATTTTAGTAATTTATGGATTATTTCAAGATTATTAGCATCAAATGGGTGGAAGGAAATCGCCAAAGAGTTAAGTAAGTTTCTCGGCACCAATGTTGTCACCAATCCTCTGTTTGCAGACAAGGTTCTCATCAAGATCAACCAAGGAGACTTAAAGCGAAAAAATGCCAGCCCAAAAGAAAATGGAACAAGTTTGGCCCCATTCATCTGTTGTTGGAAAAATGGAATCCCCTTAGTCATGGAAGGCCTTCAGTAATGCAGGGATATGGGGGATGGATATCAATCAAAAAACTCCCTCTAGATTATTGGTGTAAAAGCACCTTTGAGGCAATCGGGGCTTACTTTGGTGGACTCATTTCAATTGCATCAGAAACGCTTAATCTCATCAATTGTTTAGAAGCTAAAATTCAGGTCAGGAAAAATCTTTGTGGATTCATGCTAGCCACCATCGAAATTAAAGATGAAATTCATGGAAGTTTTTATTTAAATTTTGGTGATATTACTTGTTTTCATCAACCTACAAGTCTACCTAATAATGTACTTTTTAAGGATTTCTCCAACCCAATAGACTTAGTTCGATTACAAGAGGTCTTGAAGGATGAAGATGCCACCTCCCAAATTGATATATCCGAATGGTCCTTCCTATTGTTAGCCAAGTCCAAGCCAAAGTTCTCAAGAAGTCCAAACGCGGTGGCAAAGAAGAAGAAGGAGTTCCAAAAGCCACAGGCTTCGAAAATCAGTAAGGGAGCATCAGGGGAAGGTGAAAAGTCACCCCCTTTGGGTATTAACAGCGTTAACTCAGAACTTCAAAGGCCTATATTTTTGAAAGAGGAAGTCAACTAGCCACTAAGTCCTGACGGGGGAAATCTGTCAAGGAAGGAAGTTGAAAAGTCTTTATCCCCTGCCTTGCAGCTTCAGCCCTCTGAGGGAAAAAAATTTCAACTGAAGGAAGTCGAAAAGTCTTTAGACTTAAGTATTTTGCCAGCAAAGGCGCCTAGTGCAAGTAATAAGGCTCCTCGAGTTCCACGGCCTGCTCTTAACTCCCTCTCTGCCATTAAGAAGAAAGAGAATAAAAAAAAAAAGGAGTTCCAGCTGGCTTTTCTCACTCAGAAGTTGAAAAGCCACTCGTGCTAAAAAGAAAAAAAAAACAAAGTTATTACTCCCTTTGGTGTTTCCCTCACCTCACTTGAGAATGCCTTAACCACGATTGAAGTCCAAGCGTCCCTCAAGCCCTCTTCTCCCGTCCCCTAGCTTAACACATCTCCCCTGCCCCTCCTTGTTCTGCCAGATCAATCGAATCCTCTGCCATTACTACCCCCAAGCAACCACATTCCCCCCAACCACCCTGCGCCACCCCCCCGTTTTAACAGGACAGCTGAATCCTTCGCCTGCGCAACCCTCAAGCCTTCTCCTCCCCTCAGCATTAAACCACTATCTAAACCCTGCAAAACAACTACAAAGCGGCTGTACAGAGCACGCCATTCTTCATGCCTTTTCAAGACTTTTCCTAAGCATTTTATCATAAGAAAGTATCTGAAGGAACATTCTAAGAGCCTTTGAAATCAGTGACTGTTCAGATTCAAGAAGTCAGAAGTCCCTTATCACCAGAGCACTTTCATTTTATCAGGTCAGACAACCAACTCTCCCTCCCCCCACCTAACCCGGAGTGTTTATTTCTGAGAGGAACTCCAAGATTTTCCCCAAACGCCTCAGTGAATGAAAAGAAGGATGGCCTTCTAGACTCCCCTTTCAGTGTGAGTAGTGAGGAAATTGATTGGAACAGCACATTAGAAGAACAAGAAGTGTCAAAAATGGAAGCACCCTTGCTTGTTGATTTAAATCCCCTGTTTCAGACAGAGGTGGACAAGACCTCCGAGGTAAAAGCTCTCAGCCCTGGCCACCCCACCCCCTCAGCAATCCCTTCTGACCTCCCAGCACACCTATTAAGCATAGTCACTGATTGCAACCTAGTTCTGGATTGACTTATGACTGCCAAGGCTGCCTTTAAACCCTAAGTACGAAAAGATGAAAATAGTGATTTGGAACACAAGAGGTCTCAAAGATAGTAATAAAAGGCTGGGCCTTAAACGATTCTTAAAGAAAATTAACTCCTTAGTAGTTTTAATTCAAGAATCCAAGAAAGAAAATTTTGATGCAAGCTTTATTAAATCTATTTGGAGTTCCAAAGAGGTCGGTTGGGACTTTCTTTCATAATGTTTTACCTTTTGGTGGATTGTTGACAATGTGGGTACAAACATGATTTCGGTATTAGAAACCCTCAAAGGAGGATATTCCCTTTCAATAAAATGTACCACTATCTGTAAAAAGATTTGTTGGATCACTAATGTATATGGGCCAACTGACTACAAAGAAAGAAAATTTGTGTGGGATGAACTACTTTCTTTTGTAGCTTACTGTGAAGAGGCATGGTGCATTGGTTGTGATTTTAATATCACAAGATGGGCACATGAGAGATTCCCCTTGGGCCGAAGTACTAGAGCATGAGAAAATTTAATGGTTTCATTGAACAAGCAAAACTCTTGGAAGTCCGGTTGAGTAATGGGAGTTTCACTTGGTCAAGGGAAGGCAACTTAGTTTCAAGATCCCTTCTAGACCGGTTTTTTATATCAAAAGAATGGGATGAGTTATTTGAAAATTCAAGAGCCAATAGACAAGCCCGAATATTCTCAGATCACTACCCAATTTTACTAGAGGCTGGTTCTTTCAGCTGGGGACCCTCCCCCTTCAGGTTTTACAACAGCTGGTTGCTTAACAAAGAGTGCATCCAAATCATTGAGAAAGCATGGTTTAACAGTAAAGTATACGGCTGGGCTGGTTTTGTACTCAATTAGAAGCTAAAAGAAGTCAAAACAGCAGTAAAAAAGTGGCATTATAGCTACAAGGAAGAAATAAAAAAGGAGGAGAGGCTGTTAGCAGAAATTGAAAAATGAGATACTCTTGCCGAGATTTCCCCCCTTTCCAGCAGTGATTATGCAGCATGGTCATCATCAAAATCAGATCTTATGGCCTTATATAGGTTGGAAGAAATTAACCTAATTCAGAAAAGCAAGTTAAATTGGCTCAAGCTGGGAGATGAGAATACAAGCTTTTTCCATAGATTCTTAGCAGCAAAGAAGAGGAGAAACTTCATAAATGAGTTAGTTGATGAGCAAGGAGTGCCAACAAAGTCGAGTTCAGAAATTGAAAGCCTAATAATCAATTATTACAACAATCTTTTCCTAAAATCCCTAGGGAGGAGGCACATTCCAATAAATCTAGATTGGTCATGCGTGAATATAAATCAGAATCAGTCCTTACTAGCCAAATTTTCAGCCACAGAAATCTTCTCAGCTATAAAAGCTCTCGGCAAAAGCAAAGCTCCAGGCCCCGATGGCTTCACTTCAGAATTCTTGTTGAAATTTTGGACTCCTCTAAAGTCAAGCTTCCAAGACACCTTTGATGACTTCTATAAGAATGGTAAGATCAATGCTTGCATAAAAGAGAAATTCATATGCTTAATTCAAATGAAGAAAGTAGCAGTCAAGGTCAGTGATTTCAGACCCATTCACTTAACCTCCTTAATCTACAAAGTCATTGCTAAGGTGCTAGCCGAGAGACTGAAAGGGATAACGCCTAGCATCATTGCTCCCTCCCAATGTGCATTCATAGAAGGTAGACAAATATTGGATCCCATTCTTATTGCCAATGAAGCTGTTAAAGAGTACAGAGTAAAAAAGAAGAAGGGGTGGATTCTTAAACTTGATATGGAGAAAGCTTTCGACCGAGTAGACTGGGAATTTTTAGAAAAAGTGTTAAGATCCAAGAATTTCAATCAGAAATGGATAGAATGGATTATGGGCTGTGTCAAAGACCCACTATACTCGATTTTCATTAATGGTAGACCAAGGGGAAGAGTGGCTGCTTCAAGAGGCCTAAGGCAAGGTGATCCCTTCTCCCCTTTCCTTTATCTCCTTGTCAGTGAAGTATTGAGTGCATTAATCTCCAGACTCATCCAATCCGGCATTGTTGAAGGTTTTATAGTAGGCAAAGAGCAAGTTCACGTTTCCATACTCCAATTTACGGATGATACTTTACTGTTTTACAAATATGACAGCTCCATGCTTGTAAAACTTAAACATACAGTGGAGTTCTTTGAATGGTGTTCAAGGCAGAAAGTAAATTGGGAAAAATCAGCCCTCTATGGCATCAATGTGGACGACAGTGAACTCATTAGCACAGCAACATCCTTGAATTGTACGGCTGACCAGCGACAACCTTCCTTTCTACTACCTAGGGTTGTCTCTAGGGGATACCTGAAAAGAGCCTCCTTTTGGCAGCCGGTCCTAGACAAAGTACAAGCTAAACTTGACAAGTGGAAGAGATTTAACCTCTCTAGGGGAGGAAGAGCCACTCTATGCACTTCAGTCCTCCTAAACCTTCCAACTCATTATTTGGTCATCTTCCTCATGCCTGAAGGAGTAATATCTAGAATGGAAAGGATAATAAGAAAGTTCTTTTGGGAAGGCAACACCGGCAGCAAGCAAAATCACTTGGTTAAATGGGATTTAGTTCAAAAACCTATAATAGATGGTGGCCTCGGCCTCGGTGGTTTCAGATCTATGAACATTGCACTCCTTGCTAAATGGGGATGGAGATATTTCAATGAGGAAAAGAACTATTCATGGTAAAGATTCCTTTGATTGGCACACAACAGGGAAAGGAGGTAGAAACTTGAAAAGTCCATGGATTAGCATCTCAAAGACTTGGCTTAAGGTAGAATCCTTGGCCACTTTCAAACTCGGTAATGGCAGTCGAATTGCTTTCTGGTTAGATACATGGGAAGGATCTTCCCCCTTCAACATCCTTTATCCAAGCTTATTCTGAATCACCATGCTTCCCAATGGTTCAGTTGCTGATCATTGGGATAGCAGCTTAGCTTCTTGGTCCATCTCCTTCCGAAGACTGCTCAAAGATGAAGAAGTGTTGGCCTTTCAAGATTGATGGGGAAAATTGCAAGTAGAAGTCCTTCTCACTCTTTTGATAAAAGAGTTTGGTCTATTTCAGCCACTGGTTTTTACACAGTTAACTCCCTTAAAGTGCACCTCTCCCCTTTCTCTCTTTTGGATAAGTCCCTTTACTCGGTCATTTGGAAAACAAAAAGCCCTAGACGAGTCAATATTCTCATATGGATTATGCTTTTCGGTCAATTGAATGTAGCTGAAGTTCTTCAAAGAATGCAGCCAACAACCTCCTTTTCACCCTCAATCTGCCCGTTCTGTCTCCAACACAATGAGGACTCCCTTCACCTCTTTTTCACCTGCACTTATTTAGCTTGGTGCTGGAAAAAACTGCTGTGCTTCTTCAACTTTTCATGGATTATGTGCAACGACTTCAAAGGCAATGTGTTACAACTTCTAGTTGGCCCTAATCTCCAACCCCACCCGTTTACTCTGGTGTAATGCAATAAAAGCCCTATTGGTAGAACTTTGGTTTGAAAGAAATCAAAGGATTTTTCACAACAGAGCTCTTGGATGCCAAGACCGCCATCAAGCCGCCCGCCATCAAGCCTCCTCCTGGTGCATACTCTCCGAATCTTTCCATGCCTCTAGTCTGTCGGATTTCAACCTCAACTGGGGGGCTATCATCTTCACTTCCCCCTTCGGACAACATTAATTAGTGCCGGATATTAGTTTTTCTCTTATTCTAAACCTCCCCCCCCCCCTCCCATCCCCCAATATCTTTGATCTCTATAATTTTTTTCCCTTAGTTTTAGGCCATTGTTTTCGCTCTATTTTAGGCCAATGTTTTTGCTTGTTTTACGGTTATTGTTTCCTCGAGTTGTACTCTTGTTAATGTCTTTTCTCCCCTATGTGGTTACATTGGATGTGATGAGGGTGCTAAAGGGGTGTCAACCTAGTTGAGACACTCGGGTGCACCTCTTGATCCTAAAAGAAGTCCTAGTATCTCCGTTTTTGCTCATTGTATAACCCTCTTGTACTCTGAGCCTTAGCTCTTCTCTATATATTAATATAATGAATCGTTTCCTTTTTTTTAAAAAAAAACTAAGACCAAAATCACACAAAATAGCTAAGATCTTTCAAGAAACCCAAGAAACTGACCAAAAACAACCAAATTCTTACCCAACAGTGCGCGAATAGAGGGCCATACGAGAAGGCTCGAAGCTGTCCTAACGAAAACTGCCGTGGACGCTGACGATTTCAGTTGGCAGAGCTTCAGTCGCGGCTGGATTGGCGACAGCGTGCACGGCTCGCGTTTAACGGCTTCCGGTTGGCAAGCGTGCACAGCTTAAATCGGCGACGGTGTCTGGTCGGCGGGTGTGCACGAACTCGGGGGGGGGGGGGGGGGGGGGGGGGGGGACGACGGAAGAAGAAGGATTTTCTTCTTTTATGTTTTTTTCCTTTTTTTTTTAATTGCATGCAAACCGAGGTTCCCATTTAAATAAATAAAACTCTTAAACCCTAATTTCCCCTTTTTCCTCAACCAAAAATAAATATCTCTTTTTCTCCAACAACCAAAGAAAATTGAAGTTATTTTATTTAATCTCACTTCCACCCAATAATTAGAATTCCAAAACCAAAATTAAATCCCACTCCCAATAATTGAATTAATTCCATATCTTGATCAAGATTAATTTAAATCGATTTAACCAAAACAAACAAATTCTAAGTCTCTAAAATTCGTAGTCCAAAACTAAATAATCAAGATAAATACATGAAATTTCTTGGAATTTGACTTTGTTACATTTACATAGTACCAGAGTAGGAGGTTATGTGTTCTAACTCTTGTAATGTTATTTTCTACAAATTGTCAAACCCATAAGTGAGGGAGAAGTGTTAAAGTGTTAATATAATTAAATTTGTTGTAACTCATCAATTTAAACTTCGGAGTGAATTGGTGATCTAACGATGAGGTTGAGGATGATGAAAATTAACTTTTAGGTTTTGGAAATATATATATAATATATATAATTTTGTTGATTCATTATTGTTAAAAGATTCATAATATTTTGTTGATTCATAATGTTTTATCTTGTAGTATCAGTGTATCTTGAGTATTAGTCTCATTTCATTTTCTTAATAAATAAAGAGACTTGTTTCCTTTCCCAAAAAAAAAAAAAAAAAAGATTCATAATATTTCAACCACTAGGTCTACTGGTCAATTAGAGCCAATAAAATAGTAAATGGCTTAGGGGGAACTGAATTCACACACCATGATGATTGCCCATCTAAAATTTAATATTTTACAAATTTCCTTAACAATCAAATGGAGTAAGTTAGATAATTGTCTTAGAAAAAGAGAAAATAAAAAGATTATGTATTTGTACATCTTGTTGCTTCACTGAAGTCCATGCTTAAGCTTCAAAGGGGATTTGATGTAGGAATCAGAAGTGTCTGCTGTTAATGACCATAACATGTTAGAAACTAAATTGTATGAGACAGTGAATATATATTTTGCTTTAAATTTGATGTAGGAATCAGAAGTGTCTGCTGTTAAATATATACATTATCTGGAGTATAAAAACTTACTTGCAAATGAAGATCCTGAGTATGTCCCATATGATGTAAATGCGCAACAATATGGTCAACTTTTTGACATAATTGCACGAAGGTATGCTGTTGACAAGCTTAATATTTTCGATGAGTAGATATTACTTTCTATATTATGAAATTTGTATTATCCAATTTTCAAATAGAAAAATGATGATCGATCTTGCTTGGATAGGATATGGTCTGCAGTAGTACTATGTTTTCTTCTTTTTCTTTTTTCTTTTTGCAAATAGAAATATTTCATTGATGTATGAAATAGATAATTGCAAGAAGTCTTTTTAGTTGAAAAGAAAGAAAGATAAGCTATGTGAATTTAAAGGAGACTGAAAGTACACCAATTGAAACCATGAGTAAGCACAGAATCTAAAAATATGTCAAAAGTAAAAGATATATCTCTGAAAAGGCGACCATTACATTCCCTTCCCCCCCCCCCAAAGAAAAAACTTCAAACTGAAAAAGTAGAAGAAAAAGGAGTACAAATAAAACAACAAGATAGCAATCTTTTTCTTGAAACGGAAACAAGATTTTTTCATTGAGTTAATGAAATAAGTTTAATGCTTAAAGTTCAAGATACAAAGGAAAAAATCTGAAAAGAACAAGAAGTGCAAATGGAACAAAGCACAACTTTAGCGCTTTCAGCAACTTCCAAAAATGATACAAAAAACAACCAAAAACCAAACGATACAAGGATCATAAAACAAAATAAACCAAGTAGCAGAGATGCAGAAAAGGCGACAATACAAGCCAAAAAACAAACAGTTGGAAAAAGTAATTGCTCCCCAAAATCAACAACGGTCTTGAATGAAGAAAGCATCAAATACCTTAGAAAGAATGCACCATGAAGAAACGTTGTGCTGAGAAATCTCAAAACGAACCCACCAAGCGGAAAATTAACATGAAAGACCCTTTGAATCCTCAAAACAAAGAGGCTTCCAACAAAGGCAAAACTTGCAACTTTACATCTTGAGATCTTTGATTGTAGATCATCAAGACAAAGAAATGCCACCCACTCAGAAAACCTCAAATTACATAATTAAGGCTAAAGCACAAATTAAGAATCAACCGAACACTAAACCGCAACCTTTAACAATTGACAAAAGGTTGGAAGGGATATCAGACTTATTTAATGGAGAGAAAATATAACTCTCTGTGGGTGAAGACTTTCTTGCTACTAATCTTCGTTCTTCATCTCTTTTGAAATTTGAAATAGATCATTGAGTTCCTTTCCAGAGTTATCAACAAATACATCTTCTTGGTCAGCCTCTACCTTAAAGCACTCTGAATCTTCACTACTAACACTTATTGCTGATTCATCATTTGATTCAATCTACCTCTCTTGAGAAGACTTTGGAATGTTGCACGGAATATTTCTCACAAAGTGTACCTCTGAGTTAGGTAATTTGAGCACTGATTGTTGGAAAATTTGAGAGGGAGGTGGAGGTTTTACCAACTTTTTAGTAACTAAGTTCGGTACCTGGGCATGAACACACCATTCTTCTAGAAAATCTGAGTTAATAAATGCAGAGAGAGCCTTGTAGGTTGAGGATCTTTTCCTTGATAACTGCATAGGATGTGGCTTTAATAACTTTGAGTACTTCTTGGGAGAATGTGAGGAGTCCGTGGATAAAGTAGTGGCAATCTCTTTATCCAAAAGGTTTTTGGAGAGAGATACCTCTTCTTTGTTAAATGCGCCAACATTATTAAGCCTAGGAGATGTAGCTTCTTGAGAAGGGGAATCTGAGCCGCCATTAACAATATTAGAGCTGGGAAGGATGGCCTGTTGAGAGGTGAATGATTCAAATGGTTAATTAAATTAATAAAGACTTCACTGAAAATAATCCTGATGGCTCCAAAGACCAAAGTCTACCATCTTAAAGAATTGAGAGTGAATCAAACCAAAATTAAGAATCCAGTCAACTACTACGGAATTTAAGGCCTCATTTTGTAACCATTTTGTTCCTTTTTTTTTTTTTTTTTTTTTTTTTAACAAGGAAATAAGCCTCTCCATTAAGATAAAAACAGCTTAAAGTACAACATATATAAACAATGGAAGCTAGAACAAAAGGAGCAGTGAGTGCACCTGGACATCTCAACTAGTGGTTGACACCCCATCCGAATTCATCATATCCATACAAATGAAACTAACTACCCAAAGTACAATAATAAACAACCCAACAATACAAAGCTCCAAAACAACAAAGAACCAATATTCAAAAACAGCTTCACATACAAGAACCCCTAGGAAAATGCAAAACAGAGTCAAGCAATTAGAAACAACTTTAATAGCCAACTAAACAGAAGCAAACATTCTGGACTAGGTGGAAGGGAAAATGAAAGCCCTCCAGTTGAGACTTAGATCTTGGAAGGGGAAATGTTTGAATGGCTTTGAAAGAGAGCATTACGAGGATGCATTGAGCCGAGCAATCTCAAAACGATCTAACCAGCAAGTTGCTTTGCCCGTGAAGACCCTTTGGTTTCTTTCAAACCAAATTTCTGCAAGTAATGCTTTGACTGCGTTTGTCCAGAGTAATTGTGGAAGCTTTTTAGCTTTGGGCCAATCAAAATCTGCAAAACATTGTCACCAAAAACATTGCCACCAAAAACATTGCCAAATGCCTAGCTAAGATTGAAACAAGCGAACAAGCGATACCAACACTTTTCAACCGCAAGTAAAGAACAAATGCTGCAAGTCCTCTGAATCAGCCATACCTATAGAGGGCAAATAGATGGGGATAAACAGTAAAGGGGAAGTTTCTGCTGCATAACTGAAGCACAGTTTAACAAACCATAAAGCATAATCCACACCAAAATGTTCACCCAACGAGGGCTCTTTGATTTCCATAATGCTTTCTCCAAATGCTTTTCAAGTGGGGAAGCCAAAGATAAATGTGTAACTAGAGATTTGACCGAGAATGCACCATTAGCTTCTAAAGACCATTGCCTCCTTGTCAGGATTTTCCAAGACTCTTTTGGCAGAAATAATGCCAAGGAGAGTCTGGAAATCTATTATTTCTTCCTCCTTTAATAATCTCCGAAGAATATAGACCAAGATGTAGAGGGGTCCCAATGATCCGAGACTGAACCATTACGATTCAAAGAGATCCTGAATAATCTGGGAAAGCAATCCTTCAAAGGAATTTTATCCAACTAAGGATCAAGCAATTCTTCTCCCATTACCAATCTTGAAGACAGCCAATGCTTCCACCTTTAACCAAGACCTTGATATACTAATCCAAGGGCTACGAAGGTTGCAACTTACTTTTCCATTTGTGTGCCACTCAAACAAGCTTCTGCCATGTATGCTCTTAACCACTTGGATCCATAAAGAATTACCTTCATTGACAAAGCACCAACCCCACTTAGCTAATAGTGCCAGATTTTTTGTTCTTAAACCACCTAAACCAAGGCCTCCATCTTCTTGTGTTTCTATAACGATCTCCCATTTAACTAAATGATTTAGTTTGCCTCCTTTATGCCCTTCCTAGAAGAAATTTCTCATTGTTCGTTCCAAAATTGTGAGCACCTTTTTTGGCATTAAAAAAGAAGACATATAGGGAGATTAGAAAGGATGGACTTACAAAGTGTAGCTCTACCCCATCTTGAAAGGTTATATCTCCTCCATTTATCTAATTTTCTTTGTACTTTGTCAATAACTGGTTGCCAAAAAGATATTTTTTGGCATATCCACCCAAAGGAAGACCGAGATACATAAAAGGGAGGTGGACAACCTTGCAATTCAATTTGGTAAAAAGATATTTTTTGGGATATCCACCCAAAGGAAGACCGATATACGTAAAAGGGAGGTGGACAGCCTTGCAATTCAATTTAGTAAAAAGATATTTTTTGGGATATCCACCCAAAGGAAGACCGAGATACGTAAAAGGGAGGTGGACAGCCTTGCAATTCAATTTGGTAGCCACTGAAAACAGCTTGCTGTCATCTATATTAATCCTACAAAGTGCGGATTTTTCCCAATTAACTTTTTGCCCTGAACACCATTCAAAAAGATCGATAGTCTTCCTTAAAATTTCCAGCATCTCATCATCATATTTGCAAAATAACAAGGTGTCGTCAGCAAATTGGAGGATGGAAACGTGGATTTTGTCTACCCCCATGAAAAAACCTTTGAATTTGCCGCTCTCGTGGAGCCTTGCGATGAGAGCACTTAGCACTTTGCTTACTAGTAGAAAAAGAAAAGGTGAGAGAGGGTCACCTTGTCTAATACTCCTAGAAGTGTGAACTCTTCTTCCTCTTGGCCTTCCATTAATGAAAACTGAGAAGTTTGGATTAGTAACACAGCCCATAATCCAAGATATCCATCGAGAATCCAAATTTTTACCAACTAAAACTTTCTCAAGAAAGGCCCAATCCATTTGGTCAAAAGCTTTTCTAAGTCTAGCTTTAGAATCCACCCATTTTTCTTCTTGGATCTATACTCCTGCACAACCTCGTTGGCAATGAGAATCGGTTCAAGGATTTGTCTTCCCCCAGTAAAAGCGATTTGTGTAGGGGCAATTATGCAAGGCATTATTTTCTTGAGGCGTTCAGGTAACACTTTGGCAACTACCTTATAAACAAGTGTTGTTAGGCTAATGGGCCTAAAATCCTTTACATAAACAGCATCCTCCTTTTTTGAATCAAGCAAATGAAGTTCTCCTTGATGCAAGAATTCAACCTTCCATTCTCATAAAAATCTTCGAATAAGCTCATGAAATTACCTCTGCAATGGGCACAGAATTTGATGAAGAACTCTGCTGTAAATCCATCTGACCCAGGGCTTTGTTCTTTTCCCAAAATCCTCAGATTTCTTCTTGAGTGAAGCTAGATACCAGCATGGCATTCTGGCTTTGAGAGACAATATTCCATTGCAAATTAAGAGGAATAGATCTTGCATCCAATGACTTGGAATAAAAGGAGGTATAAAAACTCAATATAAGATCTTCAATCTCCCTATTGGATTTTGTTTCGTTTTTGGTTTTTGATTTTTGAAAATTAAGCCTACAAACACCTCTTACACCTTTAAATCTCTTGCTTTAATATCTACTTTTTATCCATATTTTCAAAAACTAAGTCAAAATTTGAAAGCTAAAAAAAGTAGTTTTAAAAGAAAATAGGTCTTGATTTTATGAAAATATCGACGTCAATGAAAGGTTCGGGAAACTTTATGGAAGTTGATGGCAATTGTTATAATTAGTTAATGAAACTTTGATTATGACTCAATTAGACTATAATTGACCATTTTTAATAATTATTTCTATAAAGTAGACAACATTTAGATGTATATCATTAATATCTGTATAAATGTCGCGTGAGAGCAGAAATTTAAAAAAGAAATGGAAAATCATTACATAATATAAAATATTGGTAATTAATTTCAAAATTAAAGGAGACATGAAATATTTGCATACAAAATAATTGCAAAATGTTTATTATAGAATGTACATGTCTAATATTAAAAAAATTGACCTTGGAGCATCTAATCCAAAATCTTGATAATTCTGATAAAAATTACAATATTACTCAAATGAAAATGGTAGGACTTGTACGCCAACATGTAGACCCTATTGGTGGATACATTTCATTAATTGATGATCTTTTTCCTTATGGATAATACTATTTGGTGGAAAGTCATGACATGTGAAACTAAACAATTGCGTGTAATCAGGACCATAAAACTGAAAAAACTAAACAAAGGACAGAGAAAGGAGGAAAAAAAAAATGCTCTCCCCTCTCTCCTCCTTTTCTCTCTTCCCCCGCCCTCCCCCCCTGACCACCCCACCGGAATTCATCATGCCCTCCCTAGCCCTCCTTCCTTCTGACCGTCTCTCCCACCCCTCTCCCTGCCCCTCTTCCGGCACTTCCACCTTCCCCGATCTCCTTTCTTGCCCTGTTTCTTGCTCTGTTTTCCAGCCCTGTATTCTAACCCTTGCTGCTTCGAGTAAAAGGCAGTTTTTTTTTTTTTTTTTTTTTTGTGCAAAAACCTTTCGACTCCTTGATAGGAGTGCTTTCTGGTCATGGAGATTAAAAGCTGTAACATTTTGGGTCATTTCTTTTGTATGTGGCAAGAGGGTCCAGGATTCATAGTAGAAGATTTGAAAAAAGGACAGTCCTTGTTCCTCTCTTTAGCAGCAGCCATTTGGCTAAAAGAAGGCTTCAGAAGACTTTTGTTTGCCTCAACGGTTGAGTTCTTTTTGTTAAAAGAAAGAGTAGATGAGAGTTTCATACGTCTAGCCAAATTCAGAGTCAAAGACAATTGGTTTGTAGAATGTGCAATGTGGCCTACCACAGGGGGAAGAAAGAATATTCATGTTCCTTATGGGGTTGGATGTTCAGGCTGGCAAGAGTTCAAGGAAATGATTGATGTTAGTATCCATATCTTCAAAGATATTTTAGTTCAGCAAGCCCCTCAAGTGAAGAGTTTCTCAGAAGTGGTGAAAGGTACGTTCTCTCAACCATATCTAAAGCCTTCAAAGTTTAGGAATGTTGCAGCTCAAAAATCCTGTAGTAAAGGTCAATTAAATCAAGAAAAGGGTTCTTATTGGATTCAAAAAGATCATGAAGTTCTCAAAGAAGATTTTAGTAGTTTATGGCTCATCTCAAGGCTTTTAGTCTTCAATGATTGGAAGGATATTTCGAAGGTATTGAGTGAGGCCTTTAAAACCGGTGTCATCATCAATCCTCTGTTTGCAGATAAAGCTCTAATCAAAGTCAGCAATGGTGATTTGGCCACATTGATCTCAAGTCCGGGTATATGGCAGTCTTTTGGTCCTTTTCACTTGCTGTTTGAAAAGTGGAATCCCAAAATACATGGAAGAGCCTCTGTGATGAAAGGTTTTGGTGGTTGGATTTCAATCAAGAATCTTCCATTTGATTATTGGGGAAGAAAGACCTTTGAAGCCATAGATGCTTATTTTGGGGGTTTGGAATCAATTGCCTCAGAAACTCTTAACCTAACTAATTGTTTAGAAGCCAAAATTGAAGTTAGAAGAAACCTATGTGGATTTATGCCAGCCACAATCAAAATAAAGGATGCAATTCGTGGGAATTTTTTTCTAAATTTTGGAGATGTGGAATGTTTAGAAGCTCCTTCTAAGGCAGTGGGGAATTTATTATTTAAGGACTTCTCTAATCCTATTGACCTTGTTAGGTTAAATGATGTAATTAAAGATGAAGGAGTTAATTTCAAATTGGATATTTCAGAGTGGAACTTCCTTGTCTCTTCACATTCCAAACCCACCTTTTCAAAGGAACCCGAATCCGGTTCAAGAACCCCCTGCAAAGAGATGAAATTTATTCAGAGGAAGTCGAAAAGTCCTATCCCCCCCTTGCAAGGTGTTTAATTACAAAGAATCCAACTTCCCCTACCTCCTTTACTGCCGAGGAAGATATACAGCCCACTGTTCGTGAAAAGTTTAATGTGCAAGAAGTCGAAGAGTCACTACACTTTAATGAAAAAGTTGAAAAGATGCCTAGAGCCTTTAAGAAGAGAGAGAAGGGAGATTTTAATGGGGTATCCAGTCCCTTGGCCAAAGAATTTGAACAGTCACCTATTCAAAAAAATGAAAAGTCACAAGGAATTAATGATAATTGTTTTTCGAAGCAATCAGCAACATTTTTATCAAACAGCAAAAGTGAACCCTTCGTCTTCCAAGGCTGCTGCTTTGTTCCCTTGTTCCAGTCCGGGTAAGTTTCCCTTCCCTGTTTTCACTAAAAAACAGGCGCCTTTGCTTCAGCCGGCCCCCGAGACAGCCCCAAAAGTCCATGCCTCCTCCTCGGCACTCCTCCTCCCTCCCTGCAGTAAGCAAGTGCCAAAGGCAAGCAAAACAGGGGCTAAACGTCAGCAAAAATTCAAGCATCCCCCCTGCCTTTTTAAATCATTCCCTAATCATTTTATTAAAAGAAAGTTAGCCAAGGACTCATCCAAGAAACCAAGCTTTAAAGCCAAGTCCGTGGCAATTCACAACCCGGATTTATTAGAAGCCCAATGCACCCAAATTCAAGGACAACCTCAATGTTCCAGGTCAGGCTCCCCTTCTCCTCTCCCTACTCTCTTTGAACACTCTGTTTTTTCATTATCTAATACAGAGGTTACATTCTTGAGAGGTTCCACAACCCATCCGGGGGAGTTCCCAACAGAAAAAGGGGAGGTCCTCATTGATTCTCCTTTCCGTGTGAGTAGTGAAGAAGAAGTTTGGGCAAATCTAGTTGGTTTTTCAGAAGAAAAAAGTAAAGAGGACCCTATTATTCAAGATTTGAACCCCCTGTTTCAGACAGAGGATGACACTATTTTAGAGGCTGTTAGTTCAATTTTTCCAGCTATTCCTTGTGATCTTCCAGCTCATTTAACCTCAATTGTCAAGGACTGCCATCTCATCCTCAATTAATGTTTAGAAATTGAGGTTACAATCCTTGAGTTAAGTCCGAATCATGAGAATTGTGTCGTGGAATACTAGAGGCCTAAAAGATGTTAACAAAAGGTTAGCTCTCAACCGTTTTCTAAAGAAAATTAACCCTACGGTAGTTCTAATTCAAGAGTGAAAAAAAAAGACAGCTTTGAAGTGAGTTTCATCAAAAGCTTGTGGAGTTCTAAAGATATTGGCTGGGAATTTGTGGAATCTTATGGGTATTCAGGTGGTTTATTGACTCTATGGGATAAGAGTTTAATCTCGGTGATTGAAACTTTGAGGGGGGGGGGGGGGGTATTCATTATCAGGAAAATGCATCACTGCTTGCAATAAGACTTGCTGGATCACTAATGACTATGGACCAATTGATTACAAAGAGAGAAAATTCATGTGGCCAGAGCTGTTATCTCTTTCATTTTATTATGTAAAAGCTTGGTGCATTGGGGGAGATTTTAATATCACAAGATGGGCACATGAAAGATATCCATTGCGCAGAAGCACTAAAGGAATGAGGAAGTTTAACAGCTTTATAGACCAAGCCAATCTGCTGAAATTTTGGCACTTGATCAAGGATAATCTGCATTCCACCTTTGAAGATTTTTATAAGAATGGTAAGCTAAATGCATGTATAAAGGAAAACTTCATTTGTTTTATTCAAAAGAAGAAGTTAGCAATCAAAGTAAGTGATTTCAGGCCAATTAGCTTAACTACAGTGATATATAAGGTTGTTGCAAAGGTGCTGGCTAAAAGATTAAAATTGGTAATGCCTAGCATTATAGCCTCTTCCCAAAGTGCCTTTATTGAAGTAAGGCAACTTTTAGACCCCATCCTCATTGCTAATGAAGATGTAGAAGAGTATAGAGTGAAAAAGAAGAAAGGATGGATCCTCAAACTTGATTTGAAGAAGGCCTTTGACCGTATGGATTGGGATTTCCTAGAAAAGGTGTTGAAAAGTAAAAACTTTGATTAGAAATAGATTGATTGGATTCTGGGCTGTGTTAAAAATCCAATGTTTTATGTATTCATCAATGGAAAATCAAGGGGAAGAGTGGCTGCCACTAGAGGCATTAGGCAAGGTGATCCCTTCTCACCTTTCCTTTTCCTTCTAGTAAGTGAAGTTTTAAGTGCTCTAGTGACTAAGATCATTCAAGCCAGTCTATATGAAGGTTTTGTGGTTGGCAAAGATAAAATACAGATCTCCATCCTTCAATTTGCGGATGATACGCTATTGTTTTGTAAGTATGGCAGCAACATGCTTGCAAGACTAAAGCAAATGGTGGAGTTTTTCGAATGGTGCTCAGGGCAGAAGGTAAATTGGGAGAAATCAGCCCTTTATGGTGTAAATGTGGATGATAAAGAGCTGTTTTCAATGGCTGCTGCATTAAATTGTAAGGCTGATCAACTTCCAATCCTCTATCTTGGGCTGCCTCTTGGAGGGTACCCAAAGAAGCTGTCCTTTTGGCAACCAGTTTTGGATAACTTCCAAGCCAAATTAGATAAGTGGAAGCGCTTCAATCTTTCTAGAGGAGGTAGAGTCACATTATGTAAGTCAGTGCTATCTAACCTCCCAACACACTTCATATCTATATTTATATTGCTGGAGGGAGTTGCTTCGAAATTGGAGAGAATCACAAGAAATTTCTTTTGGGAAAGGCACAATGGCAGCAAGCTCAATCATTTGGTGAAGTGGGCTATGGTTCAAAATCCATTGACAGATGGAGGCCTCGGCCTTGGTGGGTTCAAACTTATGAACCAAGCCCTTCTTGCTAAATGGGGCTGGAGGTTCTTCAAAGAAGAAGGCTCATTTTGGGGGCAAGTTATCAGAAGCATCCATGGCACGGACCCTTTCAATTGGCATACGACAGGTAAAGGGGGTAGAAGTCTAAGAAGCCCTTGGATTAGTATTTCTAAATCTTGGCTAAAAGTTGAATCGATGGCCACTCTGAAGCTTGGAAATGGTAGAAGAATTGCTTTTTGGCTGGACCCTTGGGTGGGAGCAACTCCTTTCCGTTCCTTATTCCCAAATCTCTTCCGAATATCTTTGTTACCAAACGGTTCGGTTGTTGACCATTGGGACACTAATTTTGGCAGCTTGGTCAATCACCTTCTGCCGATTGCTTAAAGGTGAAGATATCGCCTCCTTTCAAGATTTGCTTGGGGTCATTGCAGCACAGAAAGTTTCAAAAGTTATTGATAGCAAGGTTTGGTCTATCTCCGCCTCGGGTCTCTTTACGGTCAGCTCACTTAGAACATACCTCTCCCACTCCGCCCCAATGGATAAATCGCTATTCTAGGCCCTATGGAAGACTTGCAGTCCAAGAAGAATTAATATTCTTGTCGGGATAATGCTTAGTGGGCAGTTGAACGTAGACTCAGTTTTGCAAAGTAAGATGGCAGCCAACAATATTTCTCCCTCAATTTGCCCTTTGTGTCTAAATTGGTCAGAAGACTCCCTCCACCTTTCCTTTCATTGTTCCTATTCAGCTTGGTGTTGGAATAAGTTGTTGTCCTTCTTCAACATCTCATGGGTTATGTGTAATGACTTTAAAGGAAACTTGCAGCAGCTGTTAGTTGGTATAAACCTTCACAAACCCAGCAATTTTCTATGGTTAAATGCAGTAAAGGCACTGCTGACTGATCTTTGGTTTGAAAGAAACCAGAGGGTGTTCCATGATAAGGTGCTTGGATGTCAAGATCGGTTCGAATCAGCCCGTTGGCTAGCTTCTTCTTGGTGTATCCTCTCCAAGCACTTTAATGCCTACAGTTTATCAGAGTTTAATCTTAATTGGAGGGTGTTTGCCTCCCTCCCAAGTGACGGGATTTAGCCTCTTCAGCATCCAGTGCTTCTCTTAGTTTTTTCATTGTATTTTTCAGAATGTTCATTTAATTATTAGCCCCGTTGTTTGTCCTTTTGGGTTTGTAAAGAAGCTATGCTTCCATTTTAAGCTAGTCTTAGATAATTATTGGATATGATGAGGGCGCTAAGGGGGTGTCAACCTAGTTGCCCGGGTGCGCTAGCTGATCCGTTTTGGCTTTCTGATGTTACTCAGCTCATTGTATAATTCTCTTGTACTTTGAGCTTTTGCTCGACATTCTCTTTAATTAATGAATTGTTTCCGTTTCAAAAAAACTGAAAAAACTTGAACTGAGTTAATGTAGCTAATTCCTAAAAAAAATCGGAAGTTTCTCGAAATGAGGGAAAAAACCAAAATTCCCCCTACCAAGATTTCGAGGCTATTGAAAATTCCCCCTATGACTTGCACACAAGCTTGAAGCTTCTAGGCCTTTCTTGATTTCGGATTGACAAAGTTATTTCTGCACTTGACCCCATTCCCTCCCCGTAAATCTACTTAGGTACAAAGTTGACAATGTGGCACGGAGTTTGACTCTACAAAAGCAATTGCAACGCTATGCTTCTGTTTCACTCAATGTTGAGGTAGCTGTTCTTTTGAATTTAGACTTTCTGACTTATGTCAAAAGATGCCTACGTGTTTTATCTATAATATTTGATTTTAACGATTATGAGTTTGCCATCACTTAATTTTATGGAAGGCTTTTTATTTACGAAATAGGAAAAATATCTAATGTCGAATGTTAAGGTTTATTGTACCTACATTGTTGTTTGTTTAGTTTTTTCACTAAGAGAAATGAAATTACCATTGATCTAACATTTTCAAATGAATAGAACCAGGAGACAACTGGGTAGATGGTTATGTATGCCCAATGAAGAATTCAACTGGGTAGATGGTTATGTATGCCCAATGATTTGTGGTTGGTTAAAGTAAAGCCTCTTTGGAATATTAGGGTTTTCTTTAATACAGATTTCTTTTAGATTTTAATATGTATTTCGGCTGACAAGAAAACAGTAGTCATGTTCGAGATGATCCCAATGGTGTCGAAAGTTATCAAACATTAGTTGACTTATTCATGGACATTAAATGTTTGCCATTTTATTAGATGCATTGAGATGGATGATCATATAATTGAAGAGCCACCGACTGCTACTACTAAAAAAAAATGGTTATGTGATGATTCAAGAATGCTTAAACAAATCAATAATTTGAGCATGAGATCATTGGGTTAGTTAGTTATTGCGAATTTGTCAAAGACCTGCTAGAATATTTGGATTTTCTTTATTCTAGAAAAGAGAACATGAGTGTTTTTCGTTGATTTATCATTTATAGATTTAAAATTTAGTGTTTCTAAACAACTTAGACGTGGAAGGTGACAGAAAAATAAAGATCTGATTCTCAAGCTTTCAAAACTCCTCAACATAAGTTACAAAGGCCTACCTTCATGCCCCCTTATAAAAAGTTTTATTTTCGTAAACGTGAGACTTCATTAATATCAAAAGATGCTGATTTTAATCCTGATGTAATTGAAGTTTGCTGCACTCTTGCCCAAGTTCCAGCACTAATTAGAAAACAGCCCAAGATTTCTTGCTCTAACCATGCTGTCACTAGAACGATTATTCCAGTTCCAAATGGAAAATTCAATTAATAAAGGAAATTCCATCCATTGCAAGTCCAAAAAGTCATGTGATTGAGGAAGATTTTGATGATGATTCTTTGGCAAGTGTTAGCAGTGAACAACCAGAAATATTGGTTCCAAATTCGGCCTCAGAACAGGAATATATTAGTTTTGGGAAAGAGGTCGCAGATTTCATTCAAACTCCTTCCTTCAAAAAGTCACTCCAGGTGCTTTCTTGTAGGTTTTCCTTAATTAAGTCTCATCGACTTCCTTCTAAGTTTTCCTCCATAATTGAAGCTTGTGGATTGAAGCACAGTAGGGTTATTCATCACAAATCAATTTAATTTTGTTGGAAATTGGAATCTCGGCAAGTCTTCAATATCCGGAAGAGTGAAGAGTTCTTGTGGTTGTTCTTCTGAAGTTGCTGGTGTAGTTTAAAATGATTTAAAGTGTTTCATTCAGAAGGTGGTTAGAATGTTTTGTCTTTGGGATCCTTTGCATTTCTTTGGCATTCTGATTCCATGTCATGGCCTTTTTATTTGATCGGCATCAAAGTTGTAGTTTTGGCTTCACAGCAGCGGTTTCTTGTTCTATGAAGCTCAAAGTTAGGGGTTCTTCCCTTTCAAGATGTGCGGTCTGAATTTTATTTGTTCTTCACCTCACTTTTTCATTTGTCAGCAGCTGGTTTTATGGATCAGAAGTTTCTTGGCAACTGTTTAGTTAAGTTATAGTTCTATTGTTAGGGTTTTCCATTATTTTAAATATCTTGTTATTTTCCTTTTCAATGCTTTCCTTCTTTGGTCACTCTTGTACACTTATTTATATTCATATCTTTGGTGAATGGAATGGTGTATGTTGGTTCTCTCAAACCTAAGAGTTTTACATGGTATCATAGCACTCTAAAAAAATAGGGTTTTATGGACCTTAGGGTTTGAGAATTTAGAACTCGTTTGTATTACATCTAGGATTTTATGGAGGGGTGAGTTTATACTTTTGCTCACCGTTGCTATCTTCGGTTTGTTTGCCGCCGTTAGCCACAGCCGCCGCGAGAAAAAGAGAGGGTCGTTTTTCTTCACTATTTTTCGACACCGCCCAGTCCATCGAGGAGCCCAACCGCCGATTTACAGAACTGCAAAGTCCGGTATCTATCTGACCAGCGTGTAAGGCTCACGTGCCGCCTTTTTCCTTTTTCTATCAATCCATGCCGGCACGTGCACCGTCGGTTCCCGTTCGTCTTCTGTGGGTTTCCTCGGTTTTATTGATTTTACTTGATGGTGTGTTTGTTTGGGCTATATACTCACTGTTTGTGGTTCATTGAAGAAAAAAACATCTCTTTAGTAAATTAGGGTTTGCTTCTCTTCTGTCCGGTGTTTCTTTTTTGAGGTAATGGTTGATAAGAAAAAAGTAGTCATGTCTAAGATGGTTCCTATGGTGTTAAAAGTAACTGAACACAAGTTGAATGGATCCAACTATTATTCATGGAGATCAAATGTTCGCCATTTTATTAGGAGCATTGAGATGGATGATCACATCACGAAAGAGCCACCAATTGATGCTACTAAAAAGATTTGATGATGGGATGATTCAAGAGTGCTTCTAAAAATCAAGAATTCTATTGATCATGATATCATTGAATTAGTAAATCACTGCAAATCAATTGAGGAACTATTGGAATATTTGGATTTTCTTTATTCTGGGAAAAAGAACATTAATAGAGTGTTTGATGTTTGTAAGACTTTATATCAACCTGATCAAGGAGAAAAATCTCTTACAAGCTACTTTATGGAGGTAAAGAAAATACATGTGCGGAATCAAATGCCTTGATGCCAATTAGTATGGATCCAAAAGTTCTAATGGCTAAACGTGAAAAGTTGTTTATCATGAGTTTTTTAGTAGGTCTTGCACCTAAATATGAGATGGCCAAAGATCAAGTGTTGTCAAGCTCAAACATCTCATCGTTGGAAGAAGCTTATACTCGAATACTTCGTATAGAGAAGCCACATGCAGTATATTATCTGATTCTAGCAGTGCTTTGATTGACAAATGATTATAGAGGTAATAAGGGGGTTGAATCAAATAGCTCCAAAGGTCATCCCAATAACCAAAGATCAAATTCAGGAGGTGTTGTTTGCTATTACTATCGTAAACTTGGCCATGTGAAACGTGAATGCAAAAGATTGATGAATAAGGGTCAGAGGGTGCCATCTGTACATGTCGCTTCTACTCCTGATAATCTTGATAAGTCAATTACGATTTCTGCAAAGGAGTTTGCTAAATTTCAACAATATCAAGAGTCATTGACGGCATCATCTTCTACTCCCATTACGGCCATCATGGAAATAGGTAACATCTCTAAATGCCTTCTTTCCTCCACATCAAAATGGTTCATTGACTCTGGCACTACAGACCATATGACAGGTAACCTCAGTTTATTCTCTAACCTTTGTACATCGACCTCGTCACCTAATGTCACTATAACTGATGGAACATCCACTCCTGTTTTAGGATCAGGAACCGTCCATCTTACTGAATCAATTTCTTTGTCATCAGTTTTAAATTTACCACATTTCTCTTTTAATTTGATTTTGGTCAGTAAACTCACTCGTGATTTTCATTATTATGTCTCCTTTTTTCTTGGTTATTGCTTATTTCAGGATCTTATGACGAAGTAGACTATTGGTAAAGGGAGCGAATTTGGAGGTCTTTACATCTTTGAACCACAAATACCTATAGCCATCACATGCTCTAGCATGTTGTCTCCCTTTGAAGAACATTGTCGTTTGGGTCATCCGTTTATCTCTGTGTCGTTTGGGTCATCACATGCTCTAGCACTCAAGTCTTATTTAGATGCCCATGCATTCTTCATCAATGCTCTTGTGTCGATACTCCATCTCAAAATGGGGTTGCAGAACGAAAGAATCGTCATTTCCTTGAGACAACCAGAGCCTTGATGAGATGCATGTTCCAAAATCCCTTTGGGTTGATGTTGTTTCCACAGCTTGTTCCTTAATAAATCGCATGCCCCCTTCCATCTTAAGGGTGAGATACCTTTTCGTACTTTATGCCCCAAACAACATTTGTTTCCCATTCCACCCAAAATATTTGGTTGTACCTGCTTTGTTCAGGATGTTCGGCCTCAACATACCAAGCTAGATCCAAAGTTCTTGAAATGTGTTTTCCTTTGGTTATTCCCGTGTTCAAAAGGGGTATCGATGTTATTGTCCTAGTCTAAATAAATATTTTATCTCTCATGATGTCACGTTTTTTGAACATTCCGTATTTTTTTTCATCGTCATCTTTCTCTTCGAATAAGAGCTAGAGGGAGTACAAGGAATTAGAGGATGATTTCCTTGTCTACACAATTGTTTCCCCTTTCGATCCTCTGCCTAATTCATCTCTACCTGTGGCTACCTCTATTCTTCCGTCCATTGTTAAGGTCTATACTCGACGACAACTTCCTTTAGTTCCATGCTCTGTACCAGAGTCTTCTTTGTCATTGAATTCAGAAACAAGTGATGATCTTCCTATTGCTCTTCGTAAAGGTAAATGTAAGTGTGCTCATCCTATTTCCTCTTTTGTTTCATATAACCATTTGTCGTCTTCCACATATTCATTCATTTCATCCTTAGAGTCTATATCCATCCCTAAAATTATTCATGAAGCTTTGTCTCATCCTGGTTGGTGTGCCGCAATGGTGGAGAAGATGACTGCCTTAAATGATAATTATACTTGGGATTTAGTTTATCTCCCTGCAGGAAAGAAGACTATCGGTTGCAAATGGGTGTTTGCCGTTAAAGTCAATCCTGATGGTTCTATTGCTTGGTTAAAAGCACGCCTTGTAGTGAAAGGCTATGCACAAACTTATGGCGTTATGCTGGAACTTTTTCTCTAGTAGCAAAAATGGCATCTGTGAGGTTGTTTATTGCATTAGCTTCAATCAATCATTGGCCTTAACATTAACTTGATATTAAAAATGCATTTCTTCATGGTGATCTTCAAGAAGGGGTGTATATGGAGCAACCACCAGGGTATGTTGCTTAGGGGAAGAATGGAATGGTGTGTCGCCTTCGTAAATTTTTGAATGGATTAAAGCAGAGTCCACGGGCTTGGTTTGGTAAATTTAGTCAAGTGATTGAAAGCTTTGGGATGTGGAAGAGCACGTCAGATCATTCGGTCTTTTTTAAGAGATCCGAGGGTGGTGTCATCTTGTTAGTCGTATTTGTTTATGATATTGTGATTACTGGTGATGATGCTTTAGGTATCTAGTCCCTAAAGACCTTTCTTTATAGTCAATTCCATTCAAAAGATTTGGGCATGTTGAAATACTTCTTAGGAATTGAGGTAATAAAAAGCAAGAAAGGAATAATATTATCACACAGAAAAAATGTACTTGACTTGTTGACTGAAACAAAGAAGTTAGGGGCTAAGCCATGTAGTACCCCAATGATGCCCAACTTATAGCTCACGAAAGATGGAGAATTGCTAAAAGATCCTGAAAGATATAGGAGGTTAGTGGGAAAACTTAATTACCTTACAGTGACTCGACCCGACATAGCCTATTTAGTGAGTATTGTGAATCGGTACATATCATGCTCCTGGGCGTGGCTTATTATATAAGGATTATGGTCGTACTAATATTGAATGTTTCTCAAGCACCGATTGGGCAGGATCTAAAGAAGACAGATGATCAACTTCAAGATATTGTGTTTTTATTGGTGGTATTTGATTTCTTGGAAGAGTAAGAAGCAAACTGGAGAACAATTAGGAGATATCTTAACGAAAGCATTGAATGGAACATGTATAGATTATCTATGTAACAAGTTGGGCATGATTAACATATATACTCCAACTTGAGGGGGAGTGTTATAGTTCTATTGTTAGGATTTTCCATTATTGTTAATATCTTGTTATATTTTCCTCTTCTATACTTTCCTTCTTTGGTCACTCTTGTACACTTGTATATATTCATATCTTTGGTGAACGGAGTGGTGTATTCTAGTTCTCTCAAACCTAAGAGTTTTGCGAGTTCTTAACATTATCTCTTTCCATCAGCTCATCAATCAATTTTTGTGCTTGAAACTGTAGTCTTCTCTCCATCTGTAGAGGGTTTTTGGGAGCTCAATTGGCTTGCTTGTCTTGAAGTTCAAGATTATCGTTTCTTATCGTTGTTCCTCTTCTTTGTTTTAAGAGTTTTCTCTCCAGATTTGTTTTTATGGAGGCCCTGTATTTTTCATGCCCTTTCTCGTTCCTATTGGGTTTGTACTCTCTTGTTTTCTGGTTCTTCGCTTTGTCTTCTTGTAATTTGTGCATTAGTCTCTTTTCATTTTATCAATGAAAAGTTATGTCCTTTCAAAAAAAAAAAAAAAAAACAAAGAAAACAACTTAGACATGGAAATACTGGTATTGAAACAGAAATTTGTCAATTCTCAATACAAACAGGAACTTAGAAAAATATACAGTGATTCGTTGAAGAAATTCATTCCTTATGTTGACCGGGTATTCCAATAACCTTTTATTGTCTGGTTTTCTATCTACCCATGTTTATCTTAAATAATGAGTATGTTTTCTTCTCTGTAGTTGGTAGGGCTTACAGATGCAGATAAAGGGGCTCTGGATTTACTAATCAAGGCTGCGGCAATTATGGATGAAATATTCTACCTGCAGGTTCGCATATACATTTTATTAAGTAATCTTGTAGGGAAGACTTTTACAGCTTGCTTGCTTTAATTTTGTGAGCCTAGGAAACATACAATATGTGGTTAAGACTTAAGAGGCTGTGCTGAAAAGATCTACAATGTTCTTTGATTAAAAGAATAATGCTCATCTCATGGTGAGAATTCCTTTCCATCATTGAATCCAATCACAAAATATGTTATATGATCGGATGTATCTCAAGTGACACTGAATTTATTCTATATACATAGATGGCTGACATAATTTAAGCAGGATTATATCTACTTCAAGGTTGTTATGTTTTAGCATACTAAGCAATACCATTAAGACAAGGATGATATATATATATGGAAACAAGCCTTTTCATTGAATTAATGAAATGAGACTAATGCTCAAGATACAAAATAGGCAACATAACAAAAGACTAATCAACATATGAAATTCAAGAACAGTGCAAGGACTTAGCAAGAAAAGTAGACTAAATTACTAACTGATAGAAGAAGTAAATGTATTCCAATTTAAGCTAATGTCTTCAAGGATGATATTTTAAGCCTGTATAGACTGGTTGTCAGGGGCATATTTATCATTTCCTAGTTGTTTTAATTATTCGCCAGGTTTTTTCTCTTGACAGGAGTCTTTTCTTGTAGGTTAAGTTTTTGCTGTGTATTCTTTCATTTTCCTCTCAATAAAAATCAATTTTTCTAGAAACAAAAAGAGAATTAAAAAAAAAAAAAAAAATCTGTTGGAGGTAAAAATGCTTGGTCCGATTTGCAAAAGTGATTTGGGGGCAAAGAAGAAACTAGAAAGTACTCACACTGAAGTTGAATTCACATGGAAGAGAATAGATTTGGGGTTAAATCTTTTTGTATATATTTTTTTTTATCCCTCAATGAAAGCTTGGCAGTATTAGTTTTATTTTATTTCGAGTATGAAAGCTTGGTTTTTCATTAAAAAAAAAAATCTCTGTGCTTATGAACAAGCAAAAACCCATCATAAAGTGGACATTAGACAACATGGGGCATGTTAGAGTTCAACCCCGCAAAAAGGAAGGGCTGAAAGACTTGGAAGAATTAGGGCTGGGCTATGGGCCATTCCATGTAAATGGTTGTTTTATCTAAGAGATGAAAATTAAAAAGAGAGGGTTGCCAACTTTTACGGATTTTGCTCCTGGTACAAAGTGTGTTTCAAGGATCGAGTAATGATAGGTAGATTGGCGTGGTGTATTTATCATTATGTAGTAAATGTGTTAAGAAGGGAGTGATGATAAATATGTGGGTTAAGGGAGTCCAGGTTGGGTAAAAATTGAGCTAATATTTGATGATTGGGATTGGGAGATTGGGGTAGGGGCCTTGGGGAAAGGCTCTCCAATTTCTTCTTCAGTTTGACTTTGATTCCTATCAGATTATTACTTTATAGATGTCCCTGATGCTTAATTGTGGCCGTTAGCTTTATCAACTTCCAGCAAAGGCAGCGCCTGAATGTTAAGGATCCTTTTATTAATTTTTTCTATGAACCCAATATGGGAATTGGGAATCGTTTCGCAGTGAAGGGTTATAGAAAGTCATACTTTCCCACGGTTGATTAAGGGAGATACGCTAAGACCCCGTTTTACTTAATAGTTGGAAGAATGAGGGAGAAACAAAATGGGAAAAAAATTTGTATGGTGAGAACAAAATTTCTGATATCACACTTACTAAAATTATTTTGAAGTTGAAGTTTGAATGGAGAGTACTTTATTGTTTTCTAATTTTAATCAATAGAACCACATTTAAATTGGTATGGGATTGATGTAGGTTGGTTAGATCATTTAGGGTTATCATTGTAATCTAACATGTGTCTTTTATTTAACCACCTTTGTAATTAAAGCCTATTACCCCATGTATAAAGAGCCAAAGGCTAAGGCTCCCCGTTTTGTGAAAAACTTTTCCAAAGATTATTAAATACTGTCCTAAGACTTTTTGGCTCCACTAGACTTAAAAACCAAGGATTAAGACGATAACTTAAAGTGACAGAGAGCAAATGAGAAGCAACAGTTGACTGTAAATGCTTGATGATTTTGTGTTACAGCGAATGGGTATAAATACCCTAAAATTTACAAGAGAGGGGCAATAACAAAGGCCACGTAAACAATCCTAACCACATAACAGCTTGTACAACTAAAAAGCTGAAGAATAACCTATATAATATTTATTGCAGAGTGGTAGCATCTGCCAAATTGAATGGTTAATGGAAATATTTCCATTTTCCATTCAATTTTATTGCGGAACTCACCAATTGGAAATCATTTTTCATTCTTTCATGAATTTAGTAAACTATAGGAACGAGAATGTGGGAGAATGCTCCGTTCCATCTTTCTCTTTTCACTGTAAAGAGAAGATCGACTTTATCCTTTCCTTGTTTCTATCTTTTTCATCGGACCTTCCTAAATAAGAAAGCTGTAAATGAAGCTGTTTTGTTCTTTAAATTGTTGATTGATGGTGATGACTTTGTCTAGAATTTTTGGTTTCATATTATTATTTCCAGGTTTGGTACAGTAATCCATATTTAAGAGATTGGTTGGAGAAGCATGCTGCTGCATCACAGTTGGACAAACTGAAGTGGGCCTATTATCTGATTAATAAGACTCCATGGTATGTCTTCTGCAGATTAGTTATAGTTTTTGAACGTCTATGCTCTTTCTGCTTATGCGTGTACTAATGTGGAGTCAGGGTTGGGCTTGTTGAAAGTTGCTGCTTTCTGTATTCTGCACTGTGCTAAATCTTAATTTGTTTAAAAAAAAATTCATGATAAGTCTTCTTTAGCTATTTTGCTTTCTTAAATGCTGTGTATGGATTGATTTCTCCCCTATGAATACGTTCCATTTTCAACAGGTCATGCCTTGATGAAAATGAGGCATATCTGACTACTGCAGATTCAGCAATAAAGTTGCTTTCTGAAGCCACTAGGCCAGTTAATGGTTGGAAGGGTCTGGAATATAAAGCGGCATTTCCATCTCAGAAACCTCCTGGTGCAAACTTCTACCCTCCTGACATGGACAAGATGGTATGCAATGATTATACTTAGCTTGATTAGGACTTAAATTGATATGCATTCATATAAAAGAAAAGAAAAAAAAAAGATGCAGTGAGTGCAACTTCTTGTTACAATCTTGTAGGAATTCATACGATGGAAGGACAGTCTGACGGAGGACCAGCAAAATGTTGTTGCAGGATTCTTCAGCGTCATTAGAAGACATAGTGAATCTAGTTCAGATTTGTCTATTGGCAGTAGTAGTCTTGGTAGCATAAATCGTTTGGAGGGTTCTACATATAATTTGTATAATGTACCTTTTTCCCAAGAATATAATTCTTTTCTATCAGAAGCTGCTGAGTTATTACATAAAGCAGGAGATATAACTAGCTCTCCCAGGTAAGAGTTTTCATAATTTTACATTTCACTTTTATTTTCTTAATATCTGAATCTATACCATTATGCTTACAATGTTTTCTGAAATCTATTTCCTTTCTATAGTTTGCAGAGGTTACTGCATAGCAAGGCTGACGCATTCCTCTCAAATGATTACTATGAATCAGATATAGCATGGATGGAATTGGTTAGTTTAGCAAGTCCGTTACATTTGCAAAGTGATGCTGTGAATGCATTATATATTTAGTTAATTTGTTAGACATGTATTGCTTGCAATTGGGATCCTGGACGTGAATGTATAGGAATTTCTAGCTACAATTCTCATTTCCAATGTATCAGTTAATTAAAAGACTAGAAATTTAGAAGAATTTCCTATGATTTGAACAATTCCAAGAAGATGTATATTGTACGCTATAACAAAGAATTTTGATCTGTCAACTTATTCTCAAATATTCCTTGATTTTTTGACATGGATTGCTTGCACTTGGCGATCCTGAAAGTGAATGTATATGAATTTCTAGGTACAGTTCTCATTTCTAATGTATCAGTTCATTAAAAGACTGGAAATATAGAAGAATTTCCTATTATTTGAACAATACCAAGAAGATGTATATTGTTAATTATACGCTATTACGAAAAATTTTGATGTTTCAACTTATTTTCAAATATTCCTTGATTTTTTTAGTGAGTTTTGTTTTGCTTTGTTTTTCTTTTTTGGGTTGAATACTTTGAATCGTCAAAAAGCATGAACTTGTCTGATTTTCCAATCTGCATGACAATAAATATCTCAAAATGTGAGATCCTACATTGCGTTTGACTTGTTAGGGTTCTCTTCCCTGTTCACCCTCTACATAGTCCCCCCAAATTAAGAATAAAAATCTCTCATCGTGGTTTTTCTCCCTGATCTAGGGTTTTCACGTAACTCTGTATCTTTTCTCTCTTCTACCTTTTTTTCAATATGGTATCAGAGCATGGCGACGAAACCCTGGCCGTCATCGATGAGAACAAACCAGAGACTCCGACAGCAATCTCCGTTGGAATGGGTGGAGCCATGAACACCGAAGTTGCCGCAGCCATACGAGAAGCCGTTGAGCATTATTTCCATGCCGCGCTGCCTCAAATCATCCAATCAATGTCAGATCCGAGCTCTAGCCGTTGGGCATCCTTAGCCGATCCGACCGGTCAAACCCACAGAGCCGATCGAAGCTCCAGTCGCACGGATTTGAGCTCCAGCGCCGCGATCCAGTCGCCGCTGTCCCTCCCTTACGCAGTCGTCGATCGCGACTTCTTCGCCCGCGACCCAGCCGATCCCTCGCGCGTCTGTTCTCCTCAGATCCAACCGGTGCAGGGAAACTCCACCACGGAGCCATCGATCACGATGCAGCTGCTAGCCATGGGTGTTTCCTCGCAGCCCTTGTTCGCAACCTAGCTGTCAATCTCTGATCTGCACCCCCTGTTCGCGAATCAACCGCCAGCCACAGCCCTCCTGTCGGACTGATCCTTCGCCACGTGGATGACCCAGACCTTCTTGCCGTCTCAGCCGGTCCAGCCAAGACCGGTCCAGCTGGTCCAACCAAACCACCCGGTCCAGCCAAACTAGCATATTCAGACCGTGCCATTCCAGCCTAGCCCCTCCTTTGATCCATCCTCCAGCCAAAATGAGACTATTTTTTGGGGGATATATGGGCAAAACCAACCTACGGCAAATTTTGGTGGAACCTTTGGTTTTCAACAATAACTGGCAAACTTACAGCAACAGATATCGGCACTTGGGACAGCTGTTAGATCCACGACACCTTCGACTGGCTTTCATCCACATACACATTAAGACTTCCCTTTATGCTCAGAAATACCGGTAAATGCTTACTCTACTTTACCTTTAGCAAATATTATGTCTGGTTCTGTGGGGAAACTCTGTAGGTATTTCTATTGGCGAGAAACTTAACAACCAAAATTACTTCTCTTGGTCTCAATCGGTGAAAATGGTCCTTGAGGAACAACACAAGTTCAGGTATCTAACTAGAGAGATACCAAGACCGAACCCTTGGGATCCCCAAGAACGTATATGGAAAGGGGAGGATTCCTTTCTTCTCTTGATTCTGATAAACAGCATGGAACCCCAGATTGGGAAGCTGCTTCTGTACTCAGCTTTCGCTCGGGATATTTGGGAAGCTGTCCAGAAGCTATATTTGAAGAGGCAAAATGCCTCACGTCTTTATACCTTGAGGAAACATGTACACGAGTGCAAACAAGGGACTCTTGACGTAATGTCTTATTTCAATAAACTGTCCTTGTTGTGGCAAAAAATGGATTTATGCCGCAAAGTCGTGTGGAATTGTTCAGTCGACGAGGTTCAGTACTCAAAGATTGAGAAGGCGGACCGCGTATATGATTTTCTAGCTGGCTTAAACCCTAAATTTGATAGTGTCCGAAGTCGAATTTTGGGACAAAGACCAATATTGTCTCTGATGGAAGTGTACTCAGAAGTCAGATTAGAAGAGGACAGAACCAGTGCTATGAGTGGTACTAGCACCACCCACTTAGACTGCTGCGTTTGGGACCAAGTCCTCTGGATCAGAGAGTGACAAA
This sequence comes from Benincasa hispida, assembly GCF_027475165.1. NCBI lineage: Eukaryota > Viridiplantae > Streptophyta > Magnoliopsida > Cucurbitales > Cucurbitaceae > Benincasa > Benincasa hispida. Next base: position 11,506,473 of record NC_143486.1, read on the forward strand.
CAGATCGGAAAATCACCACCAATCTATGAGCACTGTAAGAAACCGTGGCACACCAAAGATCAGTACTGGAAGTTACACGGTCGTCCACCGAATGGCAAGCGACGCCCTCCAAATGATAAGTTTAAAACTGGTCGAGCCCTTGTCAGTGAAATAGGGGATGGTACATCACCAGTCACCAGCCAGGTGGAGTCAGGTACGATTGGAACCGGCAATGTCGCACAATCAGGTACTTATCAGTCGTTTAGCTTCTTGGTTGAAGGAGATGAATCCTGGATTCTTGACTCAGGAGCAACAGACCATCTAACTGGATCATCTGATCAATTCCTCTCTTATTATCCAAGTGCGGGGAACGAGAGAATACGAATTGCAGATGGGTCCTTTGCCTCCGTTGCTGTGAAGAGTCACTTATCTCCAATTCAAGGGTTAATTTTACAAAATGTCTTGCATGTGCCAAAGATATCTTATAACCTGTTGTCCATCAATAAAATAACCAGAGATCTGAATTGCAATGTCGTTTTCTCACCTGACAATGTTTTATTTCAGAACTTGAGCTCAGGGAAGACGATTGGCACTGCTCGACAGCTGACACAATAGGGGGCTCTGCTTCCTCTCGGAGGATGCTTCCTCTAGAAGTTCATCTAGCACTTGTTTATTGTCTTCTCTTATTATTTCTGAAACTGATTTCTTATTATGGCATTTTATCTTGAACATCCAAATTTTCATTATATGAAGTGTCTGTTTCCTCATTTGTTTCGTAATGTTAATGTTTCATCTTTATCTTGCGATGTGTGTATTCGTGCAAAACAACCTCAGGTGTCCTTTACTTCACAACCTTACAAATCTTCCCGGCCTTTCCACCTAATACATAGTGACGTGTGGGGCCCATCTAATATCACAACCGTGTCGGGTAAACAGTGGTTTGTTACCTTCATAGATGATCACACCCGTCTTACATGGGTGCGGATAAGTTCGAAGTGACTACAGTCTTTCAACAATTTTACACCACCATCGAAACCCAATTCAATGCCAAAATTACTATCCTTCGGAGTGACAATGGTCGTGAGTTTGTTAACCAGTCCTTCTGTGATTTTCTAGTCTCTAAAGGTATCATTCACTAGAACTCCTGTGCCTATCCACCACAACAGAATGGGGTGGCCGAACGGAAAAATCGTCATCTTATTGAGGTTGCTCGGGCCCTCATGGTCCCTGCGTCCCTACCCTCGTACCTATGGGGAGATGCGGTACTCACTGCAGCCCATCTCATAAATCGGATGCCTTCCCGTGTGCTCAAGTTCCAAACTCCCTTAGTTTATTTCAAAGAGTCCTCTTCTACCCATCTTTTCCCAGATGTTCCTCTTCGGGTGTTTGGGTGCACGGTTTTTGTCCATAATCACGGTACCCATAGTAAGTTCGCTCCTAGGGCCCAAAAATGTGTCTTTGTTGGGTATCCGCTCTATCAACGGGGCTACAAGTGTTACCAACCTTCTTCTCGAAAGTACTTTGTCACCATGGATGCCACCTTTCAAGAAGACAAACCTTTCTTCCCGTTAGTCCTCTTCAGGGGGAGACTCCGAGTGAAGAGGCTAACACATCGTCCGTTTATTCCATTCCCGTAGACCTGTTTCTTAAACCCATTCTAGACACTAATGATCCTGTTCTTCCTACAAAACAAGTTCCTTGGATAACCTACTATCGGAAGAATCTCCGAAAGGAAATAGTCCCCGAAATAGTTCCCCTGTTTCTCCGCCGGAAGGTGTTCAATAGTCGGAACCAGAGTCAACTCAAGGAAACCATACTCTTGATGATAATAAATATGTTGAAAGTAATGCAGTGAACTCTGGCGATGCAACGAACTTTGGTGAAGTTAGGGAGGATGAGAGCAATGAATTTCCACCTGATGATGCACAGGAAACTGAAAATGTGCAGCAGATGAATGCGAAGGAAAAGGTTGACAGGACCAGTGAGATTGATGCTACCCTGGACTTACCGATTGCTCTACGAAAGGGCACGAGGTCATGCACCAAGTATTCTATGAAAAACTTCTTATCTTACAATAGCTTGTCAACAAGATTCAAGGCCTTCACCACTAGTTTGGACACCGTGATAATTCCAAGGAATGTGTACAAGGCTCTGGAAATCCTTGAATGGCGAGCTGCAGTTATGGAGGAGATGCGAGCCCTCAAGACCAACAAAACATAGGATCTAGTTGCTCCTCCGAAAGGTCACAGAAAAGTCGGGTGCAAATGGGTGTTCACCGTCAAATACAAGTCCGATGGGACTCTCGATAGATATAAGGCCAGATTGGTTGCGAAAGAATTCACTCAGACGTATAGGGTGGATTACTCAGAAACCTTCTCGTAGGTGGAAAAACTCAACACTATTCGGGTTCTCCTCTCCGTTGCCGTGAACCTAGACTGGCCCCTACATCAGTTGGACGTGAAAAATGCATTTTTGAATAGTGAGCTGGAATAAGAAGTATATATGACTCCTTCTCCAGGTTTTGAAGCGCAGTTTGGGAGTCAGGTTTGCAAGTTAAAGAAGTCCCTATATGGTCTGAAACAGTCCCCTAGAGCCTGGTTCGATCGGTTCACTACCTTTGTCAAAACCCAGGAATACATTCAGGGGCATTCTGATCACACCCTGTTCATTAAGAAATCAGTACCAAGGAAAGTAGTTGTGTTAATTGTATATGTTGACGATATCATTCTATCAGGGAATGGTTCTGTAGAAATTGACAAGTTGAAGCAGAAGATGGCAGAAGAGTTTGAGATTAAAATCTCGGTAATTTGAGACATTTCCTTGGCATGGAGGTAACGAGATCAGAGGAAGGGATCTTAGTGTCTCAGATGAAATATACATTAGACCTGTTACGAGAGACTGGGATGACTAGATGTAAACCTGCAGATATGCCTGTAGAGGTTAACAGCAATCTGGTAGAATCGGTAGACGACATTCTGGTGAACAAGGAAAGATATCAATGACTTGTAGGGAAGCTGATATATCTCTCACACACCAGACCTGATATTTCATATGTAGTGAGTTTGGTGAGCTAGTTTATGCAGGCCTCGTATGTGAGACACATGGAGGCTGTTACTCGGATTCTAAGATATCTAAAATCGACACCTGGAAAGGGCTTGGTGTTCAGGAAAAATGATAAGAGATGCATTGAAGCCTACACAGACTCAGACTAGGCCGGTTCCATTATTGATAGGAAGTCAACCTTGAGGTATTGTACCTTCGTATGGGGAAATCTAGTCACATGGAGGAGTAAGAAACAGGGTGTCGTGGCTAGAAGTAGTGCCGAAGCTGAATACAGAGCTATGAGCTTGGGCATTTGTGGGGAAATTTGGTTGAAGAAGGTATTAGTAGATCTTCATCAAGAGAGTCATGACCCGATGAGACTCTACTGTGACAACAAGTCTGCCATTAATATTGCTAATAACCTTGTTCAACATGACAGAACCAAACATGTTGAGATAGATCGACATTTCATCAAAGAGAAACTAGACAACGGTAGCATTTGTATCCCCTATGTCCCGTCCAATCAACAGATTGTGGATGTCCTGACCAAGGGGTTACCTAGACAACGGTAGCATTTGCCTCATTGATATTTACGTCCCAACTTGAGGGGAAGTGTTGAAATTGTTATTTAGCCCTAAAGACATTTTAGTCTTTTATTTAGCGTCTACTGTCTAGGGTTTCTCTCATTTGGGTTATTTATACCTCTCCTGTGTTGAGTACTATGTATCAGAAAATTAAGAATAAAAATCTCTTATCGTGGTTTTTCACCCTGATCTAGGGTTTCCACGTAACTCTGTGTCTTTTCTCTCTTCTACTTTTTTTTTCAATAGTTTGCAAAGTTAAAAGCATATTCCACATTCTTCAATGTAAAAATGAATGTTTATACCAAAGCATGTTTCTCCTATAGTTTTTGTACATTTTTCTTTTTCTTATTGATGAATTGTTTAGCTTGAAATATAGCTATATCAATTTTATCATTGCCACATCTGATCTATCTAATTATTAGAATTTAATAATGAATGTAACCGAGTATTATCAGCACCACACCTAGATTTAGATTTGTTTTAGTATTCTTTGTATAAATATGAGTCTTCGAGTTTTGCAATAGATTGCATGTTTTCAATATTAACAATGTGTATATGCAAGTAGTAGACCATTTGAACTTCCTGTTCCTTTTCTCTCACATTGTGTTTCTCCCCGCTACAAAAACTGACCCACAAATTTCTAATTGATACTTCATTCCAAATCTTGGTGTCTTTGATTTTAGGATTCTAAGCTGGATGTAACCATTGGTCCGTATGAGACCTATGAAGATACACTTTTTGGGTATAAGGTACTTATTAACTCAGCTGTTTATTTTGCTTAGACATTTATTGCTTTTACCTTACTAGAATAAGCCGGAGAAGTAGCTTATTGTAACTTTTATGGTTTTGGCTTTTTGGCTTTTTTTTTTCCCCCCGTAAATTTCATGCATCAATGAAATGTCTCTTGTTTGAAATTTAAAAATAAAATGAAAAGAATAAGCCGGATTCAGCCAGCCATGTCTTTGTTTGGTGGCTTGACATTCCTTCGAGAACTTCCTTTTCCTTTAACAAACTATTTTTTCCTTTAAAATGAAAGCATGGTGTTGGGATACGTCCCATAGTGTGTATTCTATTTAGCACCAGGTTTGATATCGGACTTGAATTTATTGATTGGTGCAATACCTTCCGTAAAATGGGGATTAATTAGTATTTTGATTGTTACTAATTTATATATGAAACTTGAATCTACTGGTTTTATAAAAGTAACAGTTCTTGTCAATTTACAACCTTCATATGTTAATGAAACCAATTTTTTGGATTGCATTAGGCTACATTTGAAGCTTTCATTGGAATTCGGGATGATAAAGGAACTGCTCAAGTAAAATTTTTTGGTGATAATTTGCAGGTAATGTTTTTTGAACCGTCCAAGTCACGACATGTATCTATTCATATTGGTTTTATTGCTGTTATAATACACATCCAAGTTCCTTATCCAAAAGAAAAAAAGGGTAAATATCAATTTATACCCTTGAACTTTAGGGATTATATCAATTTAAACCCTAAACTAATAATTGTATCAATCTAAACCCTGAACTATGGGGTTGTATCAATTTAAACCATAAACTAATAGTTGTATCAATTTAAACTCCGAACTTTAAAAAATGTAATCAATTTAAACCAACATTATGTTTTATTTGGATACACTTATGAAAGTTCAAGGTTCAAATTGATACTTATAAATATTTGAGGTTTAAATTGATATATTTATGAAAGTTTAGAGTTTAAATTGATACAGTTATTAGTTTAGGGTTTAAATTATATAATCCCTAAAGTTCAAGGGTATAAATTGATATTTGTCTAAAAAAAAAAAAGGATGATTTTCTGATCTTTTCTTAGGAAAGAGAGAAGTTTTTTCCCTATTGGGAGATGGTTCTAATGAAGTTCTTATTATAGGTCTTGGAACAAAATCTTCCTATGGACAATGCATACAAATCAAAAGATGTTAGTGCTGCTCCCATTCGTGTTGTTCAGCTTCTCTACAATGCTGGGGTAAGTTAACTTTTCACAATTTTCACAGGTTCTCATAAATATTATGTCCATTTATATTATAAGTCGTGCTTTCCGTAGTTTTATGTACATAAATTTTGTACACTAGGGAACATTTATCTTATACACTATATATTTATTTTGTAATTATTCATTAGGCAACATTTTACTTAGTTGGACATCCTTTATCTAGTGAGGTTTTTCTCATGGGTTTGGTTTTTTTTGTATGCCCTTGTATTCTTTTATTTATTTTTTTTCAATGAAAGCAATTGCTTCTATGAAAAAAAACTTGTACATAAATTATTTACTAGAAAAATTGGATAGAGATGGATATCTTGTGTGTTTTACATGTCCTAACTCTAAGGGAAAGATAAGTGGCAGCTCGATTCCATCACTAGCAAAAATGTGCACTCGTAAAAATGATGTTTATATAGAGGAGATGATTGGGATTGAGTGTTGAGAGAACAATTACAAAAGATCTTAGATTTAAGAAACTCAAACGAAGATAGAAAGGCTGATGGCTTCCCATTGCTTAACAAAATTTATGACCTAGAATACAAGGACATACCCTCAAAAGGAACCGAAATTTCTGACATAGAATACAATGACATACAAAAAAAGACAAGACCTCAAGAGGAATTCAGATTATGAAAGTATTAAAACTCTGATGTCACTAGCCTTCTTTGGAATCTTAATCCTCCAAACAGCAGACAAAACAATCTCTCTAATGGAAGAAGAGTCTATCAAGCAATGAAAGAAGGATAACAAGAAAAGCCTCCCAAAAGGTTAGGATTCCAGACATGAATATCTCTTCTCTCAATCCTAAAATTAAATTGCTCTTATCTAAGACTGAGAAAGCAAATGTCCACCACTTCTCGATCAGACAAGGACCTAAAAGCCAAAAGAAAAGGAGAAAAAGCTCATCAACCAGACCAAAAAAATCAGCCACCAAATGATTTTTAAAGGAAGACAAATGATAAAGATGAGAAAACGTAGAGCAGAGTGGTCTATCCCACACCCACGGATCCACCCAAAAATACGTTTCCTTTCCTTCCCTCATCACAAAATGGACAATGTAAGAGAAGGAAAGGAGCTCATAAGAGATATTTTTCCACAAATTTTGGTATGTGCTTTTAACCCCACATGACAATCACTCAAAAGGAAGAGGACCATATTTGCTAGTAATAATCCAAAACCCTATACCCTAAACCTTAAAACAACCAAAGTGAACTTAGCTCAATGGTAATTGACATGGCCTTCTTCCCTAAAGGCTGAAGGTTTGATCCTTCATCCCTATAGTTGTAGTACTAAAAAAAAATCGTTTGATAAAACAACCTTCCAATGAACTTTAGAAAGAAAGTTGAGCAGGGACTTAATTGATAGCAACTCAGATTTATGAAAGTATTGAAACTCTTATATCACTACCAAAGGACGAGATGAAGCACCTATCATATGCACAAGATAATGTCAATCAAACCTATATTGAAAAGTCTTTCGAAAGTCTCGCCTCTGAACATCTAATACCTAAGAGTTTTTGTCACTTTCCTTGGTTTGTTAATTTTGGTGAGTTAGAGGATTTTGCTATTTCTCTAACCTTTTCTTTCTGGTTAAATTTAAAATGATCTCTGACAAGAACCTTAGTTTTATCTGTTTCAAAATGTCTCATAAAGTGGTTTTTGCATTACTTAATCCTCACATTAGGAGAAATTTTAAAACTTCTGAAACAAAACTTTGGCTGTATATGCATCTATTATGTTGTTTTGTTCACCGATAGTATTGTTATTTATGTTAAATAAAGTGGTTTATGGCCTTAAAGTAACTTTAAATCTTCATTAAATACCATATAGTTCACCTGAATTGTACATCTTTGGCTTCCTTTAATAATGAGATCATTATGTCCTTCTCTTTCGGAATTCTGGGGGACTTTTTTTTTCTCTATTAGTCAACTTGTCACTGTTAACAGCTGGTTGGGTTGAATCAATTTGCTTGAGTTTCATTGTTTCGCATTTTTAGCTTAATGTCTCAGCTGTTATTCTCATTTTCAGTAAGCATTATACCTGAGGCATTCTATGACCTTGCTTTATGAATTTCCTTGAATTCTTATATACATGGTTTTTTTTTTTAACTTATTATTCATACATGTTCAAAACTTTTTCTCTCCTCGCTGTTAAATATCGTTACATCAAACCATGGTTGGTAATGAATCATAATAAATCCTGTTTTGAAGATGGCAATTTTTTTAACACAACTAGATAAAAGTGAATTGTAAGGAAAAGATAAAAACGTTCCAATTAAGACAAATATCCTTAATGGAAGGTTATTTTTAATCACCACTCGTCCGCCGTCGGCCACCACATTGCAGATCGTCCAGCTGTCACTGCCGCCGGCATTCTCACATTGCTGCTGCCGATCGGAAGATGTCGCTACCCATCATCGGCGGTGTTCCTCAGCCGCGACTGCTCCTCCGACTTCTTTTGTGGGTTGTTGCTGCCGTGGGTCTCGGTTCTAGCCATCGTCAGTCCGATTTCGGCAAGACGAATCGTGGAAGTAGAAAGTTGCAAGGTGAATGGTTCCTTCTTCTGCATCTAGTTCGAATCCGAATGGTTCTACGTTGAGGATATGGAAATCAACAAGCTCCTCCCTCTGGCCAAGGCTCACCTTCAGTGGCTTGTGGAGCAAATTTCAGAACTACTTCAGGGCCCAAGCAGCCGTTTCTTTCTCAAAAGGAACAGAGATGATTCGGGGGTAATGAGGTTTTCCAAATTCAGAGATATTACAGGTTGGGTTATGAGGTGTGTGGTCTGGCCAACTACCGGCAGTCGTTTTTTCATCCACGTTCTGATGGGTTCATCTAAAAAAGGATGGTATTCATTTCTTGGAATGCTTAAAGGTTTTTTGAGCAAGACCGAGCTTGCTGATCGGCAGACTTTGAAGAGTCAGGCTCCGAAAGATACCCCTTCCAACTTGGTTGTTATGGAATTTAAATCAAAAAGCCATAACCAGAGCTATGTGGAAATACTAAAGGTGAAAAGGAACACATAGTCCAATGCTTCCTCTTTGACAATTGAGAACTTGAGCAAAAAGTCACAGTCCTCTATTTTAGTGACAGCAGAGCAAAGTACGAATTTATGTTGGGTTCAAAAGAATTTCGAAGTGTTCGAGGAAGATTTTAGCAATCTATGGATTATATCAAGGTTGTTTGTGTTTAGTGAGTGGATAGAGATTGCTAAAGTACTTTGAGGACTTCTTTCAAACTAGAGTAATCATCAATCCTCTATTTAAGGCTTTGATCAAAATTTTTCAGGGCAAGTTAGAAGATCTACTTGAGGTCCCAGGCAAATGGTAGGCATTTGGTCCATTTCACTTGCTCTTTGAAAAATAGAATAAATTCAGTCATAGCAGACCTTTTGTGAAAGGATATGGGGGTTGGCTTTCAATTAAAAAACTTCCATTGGATTACTTGTCTCATAGCACATTTGAAGCAATTGGAGCTCATTTTGGAGGTCTTGAAAGTATTGCAATTGAAACGTTGAATCTTTTAAAGTGTTCGGAAGCCAAAATTCAGGTGAGGAAAAACTTATGTGAATTCATTTTGCGACCATAGAAATCAGGGATGAAAAGCGCAACAGCATTTTTTTAAATTATGGGGACATAGAATCAGTTGAAGCTCCAAGCATAAGTCGTGGTAATTTATTTATCAAAGATTTTACAAATCCAATCGATCTAGTCCATTTGAATCAAGTGTTACAGGATGAAGGCTTTAATGTCTGCATATTAAAATCGAAATGGTTTTTCCTTACATCATCATAGTCCAAGCCAGAGCTCTCAAGAAACCCCTTTCGCGGCACTCAAGCAAGATGTTTTACAAAAATAAAAAATCCAATCAGAGACTAAGTCTTCTTCACCAAAGAACAGCAACAATCCTTCACCGGCCGACCATCAAAATTCAAAATTGAAGATGAAGATCAATCAGAAAGGTGTGAACACAACAATGGAATCAGAAGAGTTAGGTTTAATGAGGAGAGAGAATTTAGTCGGCGGTTTTTCTATTGGGCCCAATGACGCGCCTTGTAATAATTCCCCTGACGATGCAATTTTGAAAGCTTCTCAATCTAAGGCCGTTGATATTCCAATGGTAATAATCCAACGGTCCCCTGCTCTTACTTTGGATGTCTCAAATTCCACGACTAACAAGGAACCGTTGGTATTCTCCTCTAAGGAAAACTTAGCCAATACAGGCGAAAACATTAACATGAACGGTCGTGCGCTTAACCATCTGTCTTCAACGTCTATTTCTTCAGACATTGCCCCAAAGCTTCCGTCGGTTTCGCAAAAGTTCTCGACACTCCTGAAGCCATTCCCTAAGCACTTCTCAAGGAAGAAAGATTCTTATTCAGGCCAAGGGCAATAGAAAACAATAATGATAAGTTGGAAGTTTGTTGTTCTCGAGTTCAAGCCCATGCTCGAGGAAGAAGAGACCTATTTTCAAGGTAAGTGTAGTGATTAAAAATTCAGCATTGTTGAAGAATTGTTGTGTGAGAGCACAGATTCTACCCATTGCTAGCAAAAAGAAAAGACCCATCCTCAAGTCAAGTGTTTCAGACAGCAATCCGGATTTGTTAGAAGTGTGTTGTGCCCAAGCTCAAGTCCCTGCTCTATCCAAGAGGTCAGTAAGTCTTTCCTCACCAACCCAACAGTTTAAACACACTGTTTTCTCCTTTCCTAATTTGAAGGTTCAATTTTTGAGAGGTATGCCATGCCTTCCTTCAGATTCTTCTCAAAAAGGGAAATTTGAATCAGATAATGAATCTTCTATTAGTGAAGATTCAAATGACTATGAGAATGGAGTTGATCATGATGAACTAGTCAAGAGGATAATTTTGGGATGGATCTCAATGCTTTGTTTCAGAATGAAGTTGATTTGGAAGATAATATGATGAATGTTGCTGCTTGTTTCTCTCCACTACATCCTTCATGTAAAACTCTTATGTTTGAGAAAGAATCAGAATATTCTATTCATTCACCAAAGATATGAATATATACAAGTGTACAAAGCATACAAAAGGAAAATATCACAAAATATTTACAAGAATGGAGAACCCTAACTATAGAATTATAACACTCCCCCTCATGTTGGAGCATATATGTTAATCATGCCCAACTTGTTACATAGATAATCTATACGTCTTCCATCCAATGCTTTCGTGAAGATATCTCCTAGTTGTTCTCCAGTCTTCACATATCTTGTAGATACCAACCCTTGTTGAATTTTCTCACATACAAAATGGCAATCAACTTCAATATGTTTAGTTCTTTCATGAAATACTGGATTAGTCGCAATATGAAGTACTGCTTGATTATCACACCACAACTTTGTCGATGCGTTAATTTCAAATCCCAACTCAACAAGAAGTTCATATATCCAAATCAATTCACACACAGATTGTGTCATTGCTCTATATTCTGATTCTGCATTTGAACGTGACACCACATTTTGCTTCTTACTCTTCCAAGAAATCAAATTACCACCAACAAAAACACAATACCCTGAAGTTGATCTTCTGTCTTCTTTAGATCCTGCCCAATCAGCGTCTGAGAAAAATTCTATATTAGTATGACCATAATCCTTATATAATAAACCACGTCCGGGAGCAGCCTTCAAATAACAAAGAATCTGTTCCAATGCAGCCCAATGATCAACCGTAGGGCATGACATGTATTGACTCACAATACTTACTGAATAGGCTATGTCGGGTCGAGTCACTGTAAGGTAATTAAGTTTTCCCATTAACCTCCTATATCTTTCAGGATCTTTTAGCAATTCTCCATCTTTTGTGAGCTGTAAGTTGGGCATCATTCGGGTATTACCTCAATTCTTAAGAAGTATTTCAACATGCCCAAATCTTTTGTATGGAATTGACTATGAAGAAAGGTCTTTAGAGGCTGGATACCTAAAGCATTATCACCAGTAATCACAATATCATCCACATATACAACTAACAAGATGACACCACCCTCAGATCTCTTAAAAAAGACTGAATGATCTGACCTGCTCTTCCGCATTCCAAAGCTTTCAATCACCTGACTAAATTTACCAAACCAAGCTCGTGGGCTCTGCTTTAATCCATACAAGGATTTACGAAGGCGACACACCATTCCATTCTCCCCTGAGCAACAAACCCTGGTGGTTGCTCGATATACACCTCTTCTTGAAGATCACCATGAAGAAATGCATTTTTTATATCAAGTTGATGTAAAGGCCAATGATTGATTGAAGCTAATGAAATAAACAACCGCACAAATGCCATTTTTGCTACAGGAGAAAAAATATCAGCATAGTCAATGCCATAAGTTTGTGCGTAGCCTTTCGCTACAAGGCGCGATTTTAACCGAGCAACAGAACCATCAGGAGTGACTTTAACTGCAAACACCCATTTACAACCGATAACCTTCTTTCCTGCAGGGAGAGAAACTAAATCCCAAGTACAATTATCATCTAAGGCAGTCATCTCCTCCACCATTGCGGCACACCAACCAGGATGAGACAAAGCCTCATGAACAGTTTTAGGGATGGATACTGACTCTAAGGATCCAATGAATGAACATGTGGAAGGCGACAAATGGTTATATGAAACAAAAGAGGAAATAGGATGAGCACATATACGTTTACCTTTACGAAGAGCAATAAGGAGATCATCACTCGTTTCTGGATCCACTGACGAAGAAGACTCTGGTACAGGGCATGGAACTGAAGGAGGTTGTCGTCGAGTATAGACCTTAACAATGGGTGGAAGAGTAGAGGTAGCCACAGATAGAGATGAATCAGGAAGAGGATCGAGGGGAGAAATAACTGTGTAGACAAGGAAATCATCCTCTAATTCGGAGAGAATGATGGTGATGAAAAAAATGGGGTATGTTCAAAAAACGTGATATCAGGAGAGACTAAATATTTATTTAGACTAGGACAATAACACCAATACCCCTTTTGGACATGGGAATAACCAAGAAAAATACATTTTAAGGACTTTGGATCCAACTTGGTATGCTGAGGCCGAACATCCCGAACAAAGCAGGTACAACCAAATATTTTGGGTGGAATGGGAAACAAATTTTGCTTGGGGCATAAAGTATGAAAAGGTATCTCACCCTTAAGAATGGAAGAAGGCATGCGATTTATTAAGAAACAAGCTGTGAAAACAGCATCAGCCCAAAAGGATTTTGGAACATGCATCTGAAACATCAAAGCTCTGGCTGTCTCAAGGAGATGACGAATCTTTCGTTCTGCAACCCCATTTTGAGATGGAGTATCGACACAAGAAGATTGATGATGAATGCCATGGGCATCTAAATAAGACTTGAGTGTATGAGAGAAATATTCCTTAGCATTATCATTTCGTAGGATTTTAAAAGCACCACTAAACTGAGTTTGAATTTCAGCATGGAAGTTACGAAAATGAGAAAGTAACTCAGAACGAATTTTCATTAAATATGACCACGTTACAAGAATAATCATCGACAAATGTAACAAAATACCTAAACCCTCTTTTGGACTCAATAGGACAAGGACCCCAAACATCAGAATGGACTAATTCAAAAGGAGCACTAGCTCGTTTATTGACTCGAGGATACAAACTCAAATGATGAAATTTAGCAAACTGACATGACTCACAATCTAAAGAAGACAAATGTTGAAGTTTTGGACGAAGACTCTTCAACACAGAGATAGACGGATGACCCAAACGACAATGCTCTTCAAAGGGAGACGACACACTTGAGCATGTGATGGCCGTCGGTGTTTGTGGTTCAAAGATGTAAAGACCTCCAAATTCACGCCCTTTACTAATAGTCTGTTTCGTCATAAGATCCTGAAATAAGCAATAACCAGGAAAAAATGAGACATAATAATGAAAATCATGAGTGAGTTTACTGACCGAAATCAAATTAAACAAGAAATGTGGTAAATTTAAAACTGATGACAAAGAAATTGATTCAGTAAGATGGACGGTTCCTGATCCTAAAACAGGAGTGGAGGTTCCATCAGCTATAGTGACATTAGGTGAAGAGGTAGATGTACAAAGGTTAGAGAATAAACTGGGGTTACCTGTCATATGGTCTGTAGCACCAGAGTCAATGACCGATTTTGACGTGGAGGAAAAAAGGCATTTAGAAATGTTACCTGTCTCTGCGATGGCCGTAATGGGAGTAGAAGATGATGCCCTCAATGACTCTTGATACTGCTGAAATTTAGCAAACTCCTCTGCAGAAATCGTAATTGACTTGTCAAGATTATCAGAAGTAGAGGCGACATGTGTAGAGGGTGATGGCATCCTCTGACCCTTATTCAGCAATTTTCTGCATTCACGCTTCATATGGCCAGGTTTATGACAATAATAGCAAATGACACCTCCTGAATTTGATCTTTGGTTATTTGAATGACCTTTGAAGCTATTTGATTCAACCCCCTTATTACCTCTATAATCATTTGTGCGCCCAATCAAAGCACCGCTAGAATCAGATGATGTAACTGCTTTGTGTCTTTTCAGTACGAAGTATTCGAGTGTAAGCTTCTTCCAACGATGAGATATTTGAGCTTGACAACACTTGATCTTTGGCCATCTCATATTTAGGTGCAAGACCTACTAAAAAACTCATGATAAACAACTTTTCACGTTGAGCCATTAGAACTTTTGGATCCTTGCTAATTGGCATCAAGGCATTGAATTCCGCGCATGTATTTTTAACCTCCATAAAGTAGCCTGTAAGAGATTTTTCTCCTTGATCAGGTTGATATGTTGATATAGAGTCTTACAAACATCAAACACTCTATTAATATTCTCTTTCCCTGAATAAAGGAAATCCAGATATTCCAATAGTTCCTTGACTGATTCGCAGTGATTTACTAGTTCAACAATTTCACGGTCAATAGAATTCTTGATTTGTAGAAGCATCCTTGAATCGTTCCACCACCAAATCTTCTTATTAGCATCAATTGGTGGCTCTTCTGTGATGTGATCATCTATCTCCATGCTCCTAATAAAGTGGCGGACATTTGATCTCCATGAATAGTAGTTGGATCCATTCAACTTGTGTTCAGTTACTTTTGACACCATAGGAACTATTTCAGACATGACTACTGGTTTCTTATCAGCCATTACCTCAAAAACAAAGACATCGGACAGCAGAGAATCAAACCCTAATTTACTGAAGAGATGTCTTTACAAGCAGTGAGAATATCTATATATCCCAAACAAACATACCACCATGAAGAGCCAACAACACTGAGGAAACCCACAGAAGACGGACGAAAAACGGCGGCACACGCGCCTACACGCGCCGGCGCGTGGACGGACAGCAAACTGGAACAATCGGCGTGTAAGCCTTACGCACTGGTCAGATGGCAACCAGACTTTGGGGTTTTATAGATCGGCAGCTGGGCTTCTCGTTGGACTGGGCGGTGTCGAAAAAAAAGCTTTTTTTTTTCCCGCGTCTGCGGCGACTGACGGCGTTGGCGGCTGATGACTGCGGCGGCAGCGGCTAACGATGGCGAATGAACCGAAGACGGCAACTGTGAGCAAAAGTGTAAACTCACCTCTCCACAAAACCCTAAACGTATCACAAATGGGTTCTAAATTCTCAAACCCTAAGGTTCACAAAAACCCTAAGTTTATTTAGAGAGCTCTGATACCATGTAAAACTCTTAGGTTTGAGAAAGAATCAGAATACTCTATTCATTCACCAAAGATATGAATATATTCAAGTGTGCAAAGCATATAAAAGGAAAATATCACAAAATATTTACAAGAATGGAAAACCCTAACTATAGAATTATAACACTTTGGAACTCCTATCAAATTTGGAGTCTATTGTGGAAGAATGGGGTTTAGTCTTCGGTTGACTCTACCCTCCTTGTCAGAATTTGTTTGAACTTTTCTACCTATAATTCAGAAATGAAAATTGTTTCTTGAAAAGGAGTTGGAGAAAGCATTTTGGAAATCCAAGAGTCCATGACGAGTTATTATCATGGATTGGTTAATGAGTCATAGAATCTATAATTGTTCAGCATTGGCTTTAGCGCATCAAAAGCTTCCTTCTCCATGAATGGCTCCCTCAACTTGTCCCCTTTCGCCTTTCGTGATCATTTTTGTAGGTTTTGGTTGATCCTTTACTGAAATCTGGCCCTAAAATATTGTATCAAAGTCAAAGTTTTATTAGCTGATCCTTGGTTTAGAAAAAATTCAAAGATCAACTCCTGGCTGGACCGGTTTGTGATAGCAAGTCTTAAAGCTTCATCTTAGGGCACCTTGTCCAAGATCTTTGCAGACTTCTCGGTTCAAGACATAAGTTTAAACTGGAGGGCATTTATATTACCAGTTTACTAGTCCTAATTCTTCTAGTGATCCTTCTTGCTTTAGTTTGTTTTGTTTTGTTTTTGCTTAGTTCCCCTGTAGCTTCGATGAATGGTGCTTTTGGCTTTTTTGTATTGGTCTTCGAGTGTTTGTTGCAATTTCTTGTCCACTTGGATAGATATTGGATATGATGAGGGTGCTATGGGGATGTCAACCTAGTTGAGATGCCTGGGTGCATATGTTGATCATTTGTTCTAATTCTTGTTGCTCTTAGTTTCTAGATATCGTACTTTGAGCATTAGTCTCATCTCATTTTTTCAATGAAGAGACTTGTTTCCATTTAAAAAAAATGGCAATTTTTTATTGATTGCCGATGGACAACATCTGAAAAAATTGCAGCTTCATGTGGTATGATTTTCTTTATGTAACCAAGATTTTTATTTTCTATTAATTATTCTTTTTTTGGATGAATTCAAACATGTTACAATTTGGATTTGTTTTGTACTGCTTGGTTCGGCTCTTTTCCTTTTCCTTTTCCTCCAAGAACTTTTTGTTTTTTTTTTTTGTTGGAATTTCTACTTTTATGAATGGTTATGTGTTACTATTGTTTGTGGAATATAGTCTTTTTTGGCTTTTTCCCCCATATTTGTAATATGTCTTTTTCCTATCTAAGAACTAATTTGCACATATTAAATAATTAAGATATTGATATTGTCTCAAAATTAAGATGGTATCAGAGCTCATAAAAACGAGTATTTAGTTATTAAAAAAAAAAGATTCGATCGAAGAATGGTGGGTCCAAATAGGCACCATTTTTGAGGAGGATCCTATATTAGAACTATGAAACGACCTCACAATGTTATTAAGATACATGAGTTACTCATCTTATTGATAGTTGATTGAGATAGAACTCATGTTTATCTAATATTTCCCTTTTCCTTTTTCATTTTTCAAAATTTACCTCAGGATTATGGTTTATTCAGCATAGGAAACAGTAGTTCGAGACATGAATTATTCTCACTCTTACAGAGGCTAACTATGCTGAATTGAGAATTATCATCAACAAGAAATTGGATGTTGATTATCGTGGAGACCAGTAGTTTCTACTATCTACGTGAATTGTTCAATACCTTTAGAGAGGCAAACCATGATAATCTATAAAGTAGATCTGTAAGAAGTTGTGGTTAATCTGTTGACATTTTATCAGGATGTAAAGGGTCCTCAGACTGTTGCTTTCAATTTGCCAAATGACGAGCGAATTGTAAAAGACCGAGGAACATCAATGGTTATGCTTAAGAATGTTTCAGAGGCCAAGTACTGTATCTTTCCTTGTCATGGACTAATTTCTATCTTAACTTTGAGTTATCTGATGGGAAATTATTGAACATTAAAAATATGCTTGTTTTCACATTTTTCTAGGTTCAAGCATATTCTTCAGCCTATTGCTGATGTTTGTATTACAAATGAGCAACGTGAATTTGTGGATTTCGATTCATTCTTTACTCATACAATTTTCCATGAGTGTTGCCACGGTATTGGGCCTCATACCATTACTCTTCCGAATGGTAAAAAATCTACCGTGAGATTGGTGAGTACCATAGAGTTTTTGTTTTGACATATTTGATTATTATTTCTCTATTTTTGGATACGGATATTACTCTTATACCATGACAAAAATCATGGTTAGATTGGTAAGTTGAGTTCTAAAAATTTTCTGTTTAATATATTTTATTTTATACTCTGGATGTGAATGTTGCTCTTATATTGAGGATAAAATCACTGTTTCACATGTTGCCCTCATTTTTTTGAAGTATAAAATACTAATAATGAATGGAGCCACCCTTATTCTGAAAGCTATACTAATTGCCTAAATTACATCTAGTGACGTTTGTTTATAAGAATATGTTACAGGATGAGTTTTTCTGTTTCAATATATACATGTGTTAAAGGTTGAGTTACAAAAAAAATATGTTAAGGTTATAAATTTTAGACTTGGTTAATAGAGGAATTAGGTTGTAAATTTCATCAGTTATGTAACGGAAAAGGGTTGGACACTTTGAAAGATGACGATAGAATGTAATATCTCTCATCTATGTATATGCTAGGTATTCTTTTCATATAGTGTTCATTCCGAAAACAAGATGTTTGTTTCCGAACTTTCTTGGCCTATCTCGTAATTCTTAAGACGGGAAATTTGGTTTATTCTTCTGGAAGTCTGTATTGTGAATGGAGAATTTATTGGCTCAGATAGAAAGAGAACGTTGGGCTGTTGGTTGTTGAATTTGGGTGAGATGGAGCCTACATGTTTACTTTTGTTGGTGTGCCTTGTGATTCCCAAGACTATACGTTTGGCTTGTCTTTATAAATGGAGCTGTGCAATTCTTTAGTTATTTTCTAATTTGAGTAATCTTGTGGTCCTGATCCTGTTGAACATAAAACTGTCTTAAATGTCAATGGGGGAAAGAAGGGACAAATTTCGCTTCAGACTCTGACTTCTATTTTCTATTTCAGGTTTTATTGGAGATCTTTCTAGTGGTAATAGTATCTTCTATTTATCTTTTGTTACAGGAACTGCAAGAACTCCACTCAGCTTTGGAGGAGGCAAAAGCAGACATTGTAGGCCTTTGGGCACTGAGGTTCCTTACCCTCCAGGTTAGTTGATATTTGAGTCAATCGACCTTAAATACAATATTTTACAAAAGAAATTCTTGTATTCTCTGATCATTTATTTACTTATCTTATATGTTGGAATCTCGACCAGGGCCTGCTACCAGGAGCTTCATTGAAGTCCGTGTATGCTACTTTCCTTGCAGGATGCTTCCGGTCCGTACGATTCGGCTTATCAGAGGCTCATGGGTAAGCTATCAATACGACATTGTTTCTTCCACTTTTGTTTCCTTGCCTAGCACCTTAGACTTTCGGTTGGCAGAAAAGGACAGGCATTGCAGTTCAATTGGCTATACGAGAAAGAAGCCTTCGTTTTAAATCCAGATGAAACTTTTTCTGTTAATTTTGACAAGGTACAGCCCTAGACATTGACAAAATTTCATCTTCAAATGAGTTGGTTTTCGTGAGTTAAATTCTACGAATCTTTTGTTTTTGTTTTTAAGGTGGAAGATGCAGTTGAAAGCCTGAGTAGGGAGATACTAACCATTCAGGCAAGAGGTGATAAGGAATCAGCAAAACTGCTTCTTCAGAAATACGGTGTCATGTCAGAACCATTGAATTTAGCATTGCATAATTTAGAACGAATCCAGGTAAATGTTGACAAACACCATGAATTTAGACAGAAAAAATGTTTTTTAAAAGAATCATTTTTATTTATTTTTATTTAAAAAAAATATTTAAAGTGCGTTTTAAAAGTGTTTCAAAAGCTATATTTGAGTGATTGCCAAATACTTCACTTTTTTTTTCAAATAACTTAATTTCAAAATTAAACATATGAAAAGTTAAACTAAACACACCCTTACTATTTAAACACCTTAATTGGTTGCTATGTAATAGTATTATTGGATTCTATTTCTTATTAAATATAGGTTATTGAGTAGAATCAAATAGTTAATCTAACAAGCGATTTTGCCATTTTTTATAAACTATGAGTTATGCCCTTTTGAAATTGATCTCTTATTTATTGTCCATTTGACTTTTTAAGTGTTTAAAAATGTATTGTGCAAGTTACAAAAACATTCCTGAAGTATATGGTAGTTGCAAGATCATCATTAAACTTTCAATTGTAAAAATTGAGTCCTCAAACTTATATAAGTGTTAAGATTGAACTCTCAAACTTATAATAGTGGTAGAATCAAAGTTTAACCTTCAAACTTATACAATTATAAGTTCTACAATTATGTAAGTTTGAGATTCCAATTTTAGCACTGTATAAAGTTCAAAAGTTTGAGGGTATAATTGCAATAACCAACATATTTTAGGGGTGGATTTTATCTTTATATTTTTATTTTAAAGTACAAAAAATGTTTTTAAGTATTTAAAAAGTTAACCCAAATGAGCTCTTAATTTACTATGTTAAACTTTAATGTAATCCTTCACGCTTATATTCCATTAGGAAAATTTTGAAATTTTCAAAGAAGTTGATTTTAGGGCAAGCACAATTGAAGATAGAACACATTCGAATATGATGTTATATCACTATTGAGATCAAAAATTCACGATCGTAAATTTAATATTATATCAATATTATACTAAGTAATTTTCTTCAACCAATTTAGGTACCTGTGGATATAGCTCCTGAATTTCCAATTGCCAAAGAAATATTGGGGAAGAAGCAATTTGGAATATGATGATTGTTGTGGTTTGTAATAATAAATTGCATGTATCTGCCATCTTTGTGGACTAACTAGGGATGTCCAAATAATCCGACAACCCGAGCAATCTGGACTACCCAAACAAAAATGTAAAGGTTAAGTTGGGTCGTGTGTTGGCTAAAAAAAATTGGTTTGATTTAACCCAATTTGAATTTTATCTATTTAATAAAAAAAATATATTTATTTCTTTTATTTGAAATTTGATTACTTTGTATTGATTAATTTATGAATTTTTAATATTTTTCTTTTTAAATTGTTATGATATTTGTCTTTGTTTAAAGTTTACAATAAATATCATAGATGTTTGGTATTTAGCATTTGAATTTTATGAGATTTTAATTATTAGTCCTGTTGTATATAAATTTACATATTTTAATTAAAAAAACGTTATAATGCAACAACCCATCTAACTGAATTGGTTCAAGAAATATCTTGAACCATGTACACTCCTAGGATTAACTATTTATATAAATGAAATGCATTAATATTTCCATTGCTCAGCATAGGGCAATTGGAATGTTATTGTTTGGTAATGCTTGGCTGTAGCTCCCATCTTTAAGGAGTAACCATTTCTTTTAATAAAATACATTAATAATATTTCCACTGTCCATCACGGGGCCTTATTGAGCCCAGTTTCTGAGGCAAAAACAAATTATTGAGGATATTTCTAGTACATTGGTTAATATTTAACACTGTCATTAAAAGATATATTATTTTATTTCTCCATTTATACTCATTGAAGATTTTTTTACGACAAACAATGAAGTTAGAATGAAAATTTTTCCCAATTGATCAGCCTGTTTTTTCATTTTTTATTTTTTTGGTTTCCCATTTTTTACTTCTAATTTTTGTTACCCAATTTCTCAAAATTTCATATCATTTTCAAAACAGATGCTGACAAAGTAAACTCTATTTGATGAATATTAATTGGTTAAATTACAAATTTGATCTTTATGGTTTGAAGAATGTTAGAATGTAGCGATAAGGATGATACATCAGCTCCTTTGACAAAAGAAGAAGGCCAGCTTGGAGCTACCTCAGCAACCACTATGGCGTCTCTCTCTCCCCAAATCGTTTCTGGTATAACCAACTACTGCCCGATCACCTGCACACCAAAAAAGGATAGAAGCTGTTAAATTTGATTCCTTCCCATTTTGTCGTTTCTCATATTCAATTGATGTATATATTTCTCCTATTCATTCTGTAAATGATACAAGAAAAGAGAAGGAAATAACACATATTCATATACAAAGAACAAGGAAGAGAAATTACCTTCCTCAGCAAAACTCCTCTGTCTCACCTCTTTCCCTGTCCTTCATCAACCATTTTTTGTTTTCAGCTATTCTAACTTGGTATCAGAGCTACTAGTTACTCTTTGCTCTCTTGATAAGTAAACCGATCCTAAAATAGCAAACCCAATAATTACCTCTCAGCCTACTTTTCCTGGAATCATTAACAGTGGAAACATCACAAATCCACCCCTCAATCAGCTACTAAACCAGGTGACATCCATTAAGATGGATAGGTCCAACTTTCTCCTCTGACAAAACCTAGCATGGCCAATACTAAGAAGCTACCGTCTGGAAGGCTTCCTAACTGGAGAAAACCCCTGCTCAAGTCGTTTCATTGTCAAACAAGCAAATGAACATTCAGTTAAAAATTCAAGTGTTGATCCGAGCCCTAGAACTTCAGCAGGAGCTGAGCTACAACCCAATCTAGCTTATGAAGCATGGTTAGCAGTCGACCAACTACTCTTAGGTTGGCTTTACAACTCTATGAACCAAGACATTGCTACACAAGTAATGGGATACCAAACAGCAAGGGAGTTATGGGAAGATGTCAAATAGCTTGTTGGAGTTCAATCGAGGGTAGAAACTAACTACCTGAAGAGAATGTTCCAACAAACTCGCAAAGCTGCCATGAAGATGAGTGAGTACTTAACCCTGATGAAAAAATATGTTGACAGTCTTGCTCTTGCAGGTTCACCAGTGTCTCCTTCTGACCTTATATCCCAAATGTTAGCTGGCCTGGATAAAGAGTACAATCCGGTTGTTGTAGTAGTTCAAAGAAAAGGCACAACCAGGTGGTCCGATCTTCAATCTGACCTATTATCTTATGAGAAGAGACTTGAGTATCAGCTGGCCATCAAGACTGGTGTTACTAGTATGACAAATATGTCTATCTCCTCAAACTCTCCATCAGTAAATGTAGTACAGAATAGTCCCAACACTCCATCAAACTCCCATCGAAATTCCTATGGATACAATCAATCCTCAAACTACAGAGGTAGAGGAGGAAGAAATAGAGGGCACGGTCGATGGAACAATGCCTCTACAACCAGGCCTACCTGCCAAACTTGTGGAAAAATAGGCCACACTGTTGATATTTGTTATTTCAGGTACAATAAAGAGTTCAATAATCCTAGACGGACACACACTCGAGCTGAATCCACTCAGCTCCCATCAAATAGACACCAAGAACAGCCTACCTCAGCCTTAATTGCTCACTCAACAGCTGCCTCCCCTGAAATAGTAGCTGACCTCAACTGGTATGTTGATAATGGAGCCTCAACACATGTAACCAGTGGCCCAACCTTCCTTCAATCTTCCTCCAGCTACATAGGTAATGACAGAGTTGTTGTTGGTAATGGTACTCCTCTTAATATATCTCAGTCTGGACACTCCAATCTACATACTAAGAATGACATTTTGTCCCTACTAAACATACTATATGTACCTGCAATTACCAAAAATCTAGTCAGTGTATCCAAATTAGCCAATGATAATAATGTTGTGGTTGAATTTCATGCTGATCTCTGTGTGGTAAAGGACAAGGACTCGGGGGTGGCACTTCTGACCAGACGACTTAAAGATGGACTCTACCTTTTGGACAATGTCAACCAGCTGATAAATAAAGCACCCTCCACATCAGGACTCTCATGTGCTCACTTGACAACTTGGTCAAACCAATTTTCCTCACATTCTGCTCTTGCAACCAGTACTACTGTCTCCAAACTACTCCTCCATAGGCGATTAGGCCATCCATCCCTTAAAATTTTGTCTAAACTAATTAGTGGATGTAATCTGGAAAATGTTGTTAATGAAAAGTTCTTTTGTGAAGCGTGCCAATTCGAAAAGTCGCATAATCTACCATTCTCTGATTCTCTTTCTCGTGCTAAACAACCTTTTGAGTTAGTTCATACTGATATCTGGGGACCAGCCTCAATACTGTCAGCAGATGGCTATAGATACTAGTAATATTTGTGGATGACTTTAGCAGGTTCACTTGGCTTTACCCCCTAAAACAAAAGAGTGATACAATAGTTGCCTTCCAAAACTTTTAAGCTCTTGCTCGCACACTGTTTAATAGAATTATTGGAACCTTGCAAATGGATGGAGGAGGAGAATACCAACCTGTTGCTCAAATGTGCACACAGCTGGGAATTCATATCAGACTGTCTTGTCCTCACACATCAGCTCAAAATGGTCGTGCTGAGCGCAAACATCGGCATATTGTTGAGACCGGTTTAACTCTCTTTGCTCAAGCTCGGATGCCCCTGCATCTATGGTGGTATGCTTTTCAAAATGCTTTGCTCCTTATTAATGGCTTTCCTTCTTTTGTTCTTCAGAACATCAGCCCAATGGAAGCACTACTTAAGGCGAAACTGGACCTGACATCCTTCAGAGTGTTTGGATGTGCCTACTACCCACATCTTCGACCCTATCAGTCTCACAAATTTGACTTCCACAGCAAAAAGTGTGTGTATCTTGGTCCCTCACCTATGCACAAAGGGTACCGTTGCCTCACTGATGATGGAAAGATAATTATCTCACGCCATGTGGTATTTAATGAAGAGGACTTCCCATTTTAAACTGGCTTTGCCAATAACCAGCCCTCCAGCCCTCTCACCTCAGCTCCTCCAATCACTACTTGGTTCCCTCAACCATCAATAAACTTGCCTCCACCCTGTCAATCACCAGTTGCCCACCCTCCTCATCCATCTCAGGTCCAACATCACTGTCCTGATCCTTTGTTGACTCCAATCACCCCACACTCATATTCTGGTTTACCATCTCCAAGCTCTCCACTCATGTCTCCACCTCAGGCCTTACACAACTCACTAAATTCTCCTACAGACTCACCTCCACCAAGTTCTCCTCCACAGTCCTCTCTACAATATCAACCAATCTCTACTCAGCCTTTACTAGGCACTCATCCTATGATCACTAAGGGAAAGGCTGGTGTTTTCAAGCCCAAAGTCTGGTTTGCCGAGCTTGTCACGGATCTCACTCAAGCTGAACCACACACTATTTCTCAAGCCCTGTCAGTTCCACAATGAAAACTAGCAATGGTTGAAGAACTTACAGCCCTGCAGCGTACAAACACTTGGACACTAGTCCCTCCTACCTCTGCCACCACTATAGTTGGCTGCAAATGGGTTTACAGGTTAAAACATGATGCACAAGGATCAGTTCAACGGTATAAAGCATGTCTTGTTGCCAAAGGCTTCCATCAGCATCCTGATTTTGATTACTTCGATACCTTCAGCCCTGTTGTCAAGCCCTCTACCATCAGAATTATCCTCACACTTGCAGTCTCACATCACTGGCCACTTCGTCAAATAGACTTCAACAATGCCTTCCTCAATGGCACACTCAAAAAGACTGTCTACATGTCTCAACCTCCTGGTTTTGAAAATGCAACTCACCCTCACTATGTCTGTAAGCTCAATCGAGCTATTTACGGCCTTAAACAAGCCCCTCGAGCTTGGAATGATGAGCTAAAAGGTTTCCTCTGTCGCACTGCTTTAAAGTAAGTTCCCTTGACACCTCCCTATACTATATGCGAACCTCATCATCCATTATCATGCTTTTGTCTATGTGGATGACCTAATCCTCACAGACAGTGATCCAGCTCATATTGACCATCTTGTATCCATCTTCCATAAACAATTCTCCCTTAAAGATCTTGGCACACTTAGCAAATTCCTTGGCATTCAAATATGCTATACAACAACTGGTCTTCACCTTCATCAAGCTTAATACATCATTGACCTATTAGCCAAGCTAAATCTTCAGCATGTTAAGCCTTGTCCAACATCTGCTGCCCCTGGCACCTTGTTATCAATCAATATAGGCAAACCTCTCCCTGATCCTTTTCTCTATCGAAGCACAGTTGGTGTTCTTCAATATCTAACTAATCCCCGCCCAGACATAGCCTTCATTGTCAACAAGTTAAGCCAATTTCTCAAAGCTCCTACTAATGTACATTGGTCAGCTGTCAAAAGAGTACTTCACTACCTAGCTGGAACAACACAGCTTGGATTAACCATCCACTCTGATCCACACCTTACCATTTCAGCCTATTCTGATGTTGATTGGGCCTCAAGCCTTGATAATAGAAAGTCCACTGCTGCCTATTGTCTTTATCTTGGTTCCACTCTGATATCTTGGTCCTCTAAGAAACAAGAAACTATGGCACACTTTAGCACAGAATCCGAATACAGAGCTCTTGCTCATGCTGCCACTAAAGTCATTTGGGTGTGCAACTTACTCACTGAAATAGGCTTTTCTCCAACCGGCATTCCCGTTCTCTGGTGTGATAATATGGGAGCAGGTGCATTGGCCGCTAACCCTGTTTTCCATGCTCGAACTAAATACATTAAAATTGATGTGCATTTCATTCGAGATCTCGTTCTCAGTGATCAACTCCATGTATGGTATGTTCCTACAACAGAGCAACTTGCGGATTGCCTCACCAAAGCACTTCCAATTCAAACCTTCTCTTATTTGCAAAGCAAGCTCGACCTAACTCAGTTAAGCTCTCGCTTGAGGGGGATGACAAGGATGACACATCAGCTCCTTTGACAAAAGAAGAAGGCCAGCTTGGAGCTACCTCAGCAACCACAGTGGCGTCTTTCTCTCCCCAAACCGTTTCTGGTATAACCAATTGTTGCCCGATCACCTGCACACCAAAAAAAGGACAGAAGCTGTTAAATTTGATTCCTTCCCATTTTTTCGTTTCTCATATTCAATTGATATATATATATTTCTCCTATTCATTCTGTAAATGATACAAGAAAAGAGAAGGAAATAACACATATTCATATATAAAGAACAAGGAAGAGAAATTACCTTCCTCGGCAAAGCTCCTCTATCTCACCTCTTTCCCTGTCCTTCATCAACCATTTTTTGTTTTCAGCTACTTTGACTTGTAGTCCCTATGATTTATGATTAGAATTTCATCTTCATAGTTTGATAAAGTTCTATAACTATTTATAAATTATTAACGTTTTAAGACTATTTATAAGGATTTTATCAAATCATATGGACTATTTGTGAGATTTTATCAAAACATAAGAACTAAACTGTAACTTTTAAGAATATAGGGATTAAATTTTAATTTTCTCCCAATTATAGGGACCAAATTTGTAATTTAACCATATTCTTTTTAATGGTAGTGGACTCCACCACAAATCAATTAATGAAAAAATATTACGTGCACGTTCGGGAGTGATTTTGAAATTGTTAAAATCACTTTTGGCATATTGAAAATCACTTTAAAACATATATTTAATCACTCAAAGTTAATTTAATATTTAATTATACACTTTTCATAGCACCAAAATTGGTTTTAAAGTTAATTTAATATTTAATTATACAGTTTTCATATCACTAAAATTGATTTTGGATTATTAAAAACCCGAATACTAATTGAAATTTCCCTTATATGATGTATTCTTGAAAAAACGGTCGTCACTTGTTGCTTTTTTTTTTTTTTTTTTGAGACAAGTGAACAATACAAAGAAACATTTTACTATTCCCCAACTTTATCAATATGAATGAGGAGGAGGGTACTATTTAAAAAAATATCTTTCTAGATCAAAGAACAACCTTGAGAAGAGGTTAAAGTTGTTAATGCATGGGCAACTTAGTTTTTCTTTTTAAGAATGTGACAAAAATTGACAATATTAACAAAGTTCCCAACAAAATGAATATCCTCAACAAGAATCCCGATTTTTGTGAGCCAGAACCTTGTTCTTGTCTTAAAATATTAAAAAGATGTCCCCGAGCAATAGATATTTTTTTCACGTGGCTTTTATTGCTTAAAAACTTTTGCTTCAATTCCTAGTTTCTAAGGCTCGTTTTGGTAATCATTTTTTTTTTTAAAATTAAGTTTATAGACACTACTTCCACACTCAAATTTCTTCATTTGTTATTTACTTTTTATCAATGGTTTAAAAAACTAAGCAAAAATTTGAAAACTTAAAAAAGTAACTTTTAAAAACTTGTTTTTGTTTTTGGAATTTGGCTAAGAATTCAATCACTGTATTTAAAAAAGATGCAAATCATTGTAAGAAATAAGAAAGAAATAGGTTTAATTTTAAAAAATCAAAAACTAAAAACGAAATGGTTATCAACCGAAAAAAAATGAAAAAAAAAAAAAAAAAGATTTGCTGGCTTCTCCAATTAAACTCAAAATAGATTTTGTGATATGGAAAATAAAAATATAGCTTATACGTGTAGATTTGAGAGGAAAACTAAAGAGTGTTTGTGGTGATAAGTTATTTATTCTCTCTCTAAAGAGTCCATTTTGAAGAATATTGAAGAATAACAACACAATAGCCCACTTTATACATTGTCAAGAAGACAATAAGCATGTTATGATTGGGGTTTGATAATTTTTCATTGACCAAATTGGTTTTAAATTGAGACAGCTTGTTCGTCGAAATTAGCTTTTGTAATTCAAAGGCATTTTGCATAACTACTTTTACATGATAAGTCTTAGATTTGATAATTGATTTGTATTTAATTATTCTTCTTTATTCTTTATGAAAGAATTTCTTTATTGCACATTCCGCGAATAATTAAGGGCTGAATTATTGACAGTATGTGCGTCGCTATAAGGTCTTTATTTTCCATCTTTATTACAACCAATAGACGTAACAGAATTTCTCTTTTGGACCCTTTTTAAATATAGAAAATTAAATTAAAATATTTATAAAATATAACAAAATTTTAGAATTATCAATGATAAACGTTAATAGACACGGATAGACTTCTATAAGTGATATTGATAGATACTAATAAAAGTCTATCAATATCTATCTTATAAATATTGTCAATAGTGTTACCATTTAAAATAATTTTCCATTAATTAAAATCAAAATTATTAGCATTTTGAAAGAATATTGAAAAATAGCAAGAACTCGCAAATTGGTATGAGACATTATTATTATTATCGTTATGTTTGATAACTATTTGATTTCTAGTTTTTTAAAATTAATCCTATAAATATTGATTTCACCTCTAAATTTTTTGTTTATCTATTTTTATTTTTATTTGTTGAAAATAAAAATATAATATTTTTACAACTTGTTTTTTGTTTTTGAAAATTAAGAATTCAATTATTTTACTTAGAAAAAGTGTATGCAATTCAATTTCTTCTAAAAATTGAGAAAAAATAAATTTAATTTTCAAAAAATAAAAATTATAAACTAAAAACTTAGACCTACATGATTAGCGTTTGATAATTTCATGGACAAATTTGGTGTTTTTAGACAACTTTGTCAAAGCTAAACTCTGAGTTCAAGATATTTTACAAAATTTGATCATTCTACATAACTACTTATTGAGTGGTAAGTCTTGATTTGATTATTGTTTTGTATTTGATTTATTCCCCTTTATTAGAGAGTATATACGACTAAGTTCTTTAATCAATATATCTACCATGATCGTGAAACAACCCTCGATGAATAAGTAAATATTTCCGAGTGATTTTAGAAAAATTAAAATCATTTTTGTTATATTTAAGATCACTCTCAAACATGTTTTTAATTACTCAAAATTAATTTGATATTTAATTTTACATTTTTAAATACAATTCACATGATTTTGAATTATTAAAAACAACTTTGAAAGATAATTTTGTTGAAGGATTTTTTTAAATGTGAATTGATACAAACATGCTAAACCCGTGTTTGTTATACATTTTTCAACACTCCTAGGGATAAATTATTTCCGAACATCTTTTTTTCTAACAAGAGATTTTTTTATCCTTCCAAAATTATGGATTTTCTCTTTTCTTCTTTAATTTTATTTTTCATTTTATATATAATTTTATTTTGGATATAATTAGTTAATTAATTAACTAATTGATGTTAATTGGACAAAATTAGTAGAATTATTTGTTTTGTTAAATTGATAATAATTTATTAAAATATTTACTTAATTTATTTTTATAAAGGATTGCAATTACTTATTTACATAAATTATTAATTAATTAACTAAAAGATCTCAAATATATTTAATTAGTAAACTATAATTAGTTAGATTAAGTTATTATAGAAGTTTGTTTCCAATAATTATTATTTTTTATTACTTTATTGGGAGAAATATACTTTTATCCGTGTGGTTTCAATAGTGACACATCAAGACCTCATTTGGTAACTATTTTACTTTTTTTTTTAGAAATTAAGTTTATATCATCCACATTTCTTATCATGATTTATTGAATTCTTAACCAAATTCAAAAAACAAAAACAACTTTTTGAAAGTTGCTTTTTTTAGTTCTCAAAATTTGGCTTGGTTTTTTAAACCATAGATGAAAAATATATAACTAAGAAAGAAATTTATAAGTAGAAATAGTGTCCCTAGGTTTAATTTTAAAAAACAAAAACAAAAAACAAAATAGTTACTAAACAGGGCCTAAGTTTCTGAGGTTTGGAAAAATGTTTTAAATGGGTTTTGAGACTGTTTGAAAATTTTCCAAACACATATAGAAAAATGTCAAACTATTTACAAAAATAGAAAAAATACGAATTGATAGGCTTTTATCGGCATCAATTAGTGATAGAAGTCTAAAATGATTAAATTTTACAATTATGTGTAAATTGCTTTCCTTATTTTCTATTTGTGAAAGTTTCCCATTTTTTCTATTTTTGTTTTTGTTTTCGCTTTCTATTTTAAACAAAAACATTTAATATTTTTTTTATTAAAAAAAAATTGTTTTTACAACTGTTTTCTATTTTCAGTTTTTTAAAAGTTAAAGAGATGGAGAAATGCTTTAGAGAGAGAAATATGTAGAGACATAAAAGTAAAATATAAATTTTTAAGTGAGAAAAGTTATACATAATAAATTTAGAAACATGAAAGAAAAATATTTAGAAAGAGACCGTTAAAAAGAGAATATTAGTTAGACAGAAATTAAAGAAATACAAGTCATAAAAAAAATAATAAAAAAAAGGATAGATTTTAGAGAGAAAAAAGGTAAATAAAATAGAAATTTTTACCGAGGGTAAAGTTAAGCGTAATTTTCTTCTCTCTCTAGCATTTCGACCTTTATAACTTCTATGTTATAATAAGATAATTACTGTCTAAAATTTTTGTTTCTACAAATTTTACTTTTTAGGGATATGTATATAAAAAACAAAAGTTACAAAAGTGAATTTTAGAGAAGAAACTCAATTTAGAATTGTTTGGCCAGATTGGAATATTTTGATTTCTATTCAACTACTAAATAATTCTCTTTATTATATTATAGTATATCTATTTTAAAATCTACTTAAACTTATTCTTCGATAAATTTAAAATAATGTAATACAAATATGTAAACAAATTGATTTTTTTTAAAATAATTTTTTTTAATAAATAATGACCCAAAGACGACGAAGCACCCAGTGTACGGTGTGGACAAGTGCGTCTGTTATGTCCTTCTCTTTTATAAATTGTACATCGCACTTTTTGGTTCGCTTCTCTCCAATCCATTTCATTATAAACTCGCATACTTTTTGGCCGACCTTGTTCTCTAAGTAAGTTCGCATTTGGATGAACTTTTGTAAATGATAATTCCGGCCAATAATCTGGGTGTTGAATTGGATGGAAGCGGCCTTCGTAACAATGCTTGAAATTGGACAATTTGTAGCATTCATCAATAAGTGGTAGGTATGTTATACGCATGTAATTACAAACTGAAATTACATGAGAGCATGGAATCTTGAATGATTGCCACTTATTGCAAGAACATGTCCCTTCTTTCAAGCTTAAAACTTGGGTATGTTGTCCTTTGTAAGCATACTTATGTCAGTTTGACTTTCCCTGTCAATGGATGTCACCGTATGTGCCGATGCTCCTTTTTTCCACCTCTTCAGTTTCTTTAGGGCATATTCTGTATATATATCCCCACGATTAAGTGCTTCACTGATTTCTTGTCTCTGGCGTTCAAAATACAATATTGTGCGATAGAATGTTAGCCTAGCCAAAGAAGTAATGGGTAACATTCTAGCACATTTAAAAATGTCGTTCATGCATTCAGCTGCATTGCTAGTCATCCACCCATAGCAGTACCCACCGTCATGTGATTGTGTCCATTTTTCTAAGTCAATGTCTGAAAAAAATTCAAGATATTCAGGGTGCATTTGTTTCAATTCTTTCATGCACCGAATGAACTTACGCCTTTGGTGTTGATTTTCGGCCTTAAACACCAAATTTTTTAGTTGCTTCGATTTTTATTTTGTTTTGAAATTACTAGCAACATGGTGAAGACAATATCAGTGTTACGCTCTGGGTTCACTCCAACCAATTTCTTCATTATTAATTGCAGCAAGAATGCCCTTATTTCTGTCAGAAATCAAGCAAATACCCTCTCTTTGGTAACAAATGCCCACAAAAACCATGACCAACTGGACAAACTCTCACCTCCTACGATAGCAAAAGCAAGTGGAAATATATGTCCGTTTGCATCAATAGATAAAGCTGTTAATAATTTCCCCTTATACTTTACGTATAGATGAGTTCCATCAATCTGGATTAATGGCCTACAATGGTTGAACCTTCTCTTGCAGGACCAAAAGACCAAAAAACTCATCCAAAAATAGTCGTATCTGGCACATCAGAGGGAAGGAAAAACCAGTTTGTTCGTGTTCCTGGGTTGTAATGAACAACAACACTTAGCCAATACGGAAGCTCCGAATATGATTTCTTCCAGTCACCAAACACAGCAATTAACACTTTTCTCTTGGCTTGCCACACCCATCTATAATTGACATTATAGCCATATTGTCTTTTAATGGCTTCTTGAAGTAGGGCCACAGGTACTCCAAGATCAGCTCTAACCAAATTCTGAATTTCAATACTCATGAAATTTGAATCCAGCTGTGAATAATCCTGTGTCAACTCCGAAAACAAACATGAGTGTTCTCCTTGAAGTTTTGTGATTTCGAACATCCCATGACTTTTGCGCCGACATGCCCGTAGCCTCCAAGCACACATGTCACTCTAGGATTTACATTTAACATACCAAAGGTCCTGATTTGATTCCACTACGACAATTTCATAGTGTTCCGTCACACAATATTTTTTTACAGCAAGCTGTAAATCTTCTTTGGTATTAAATAACATTCCCTTCGTATTAAACTATAGTTATCTACTACTACATTCATTTCTTCCAAAGTAGACCCTAATTCAAACGTTGAATTTGTCATTTTCCAATCTATTTGGTTGAACATTTCCAACGGTACCAACTCAAGATCTTGTTCACCACTACAGTCGTTTCCAAATAATTCATCCACTTCAACGTCGATGTCACTATCTCCATCATTTCTAGGTTCAAGAATTACGAAATCTTCAGGACGCATCAACATATTTATTAAGTTTTTTTCAACTGTTATAGTTGACAAAAAAAATATGTTAATATGTGAACCCATCAAACTCTAATTTCTAAGTTTTCTAAATTTAAATCAATCATATATAAACTATATAATACACTATACATAAACTATACATAAATTATACATACATAAACTATACATAAATTATACATACATAAAATATACATAAATTGTACATACATAAATAAACATAAACTATACATAAACTATAGTTTATACATACATAAATAAATTATACATACATACATAAATAAATTTATACATACATACATACATACATAAACTATACATACATACATAAACTATAACTATATATACATAAACTATACATACATAAACTATACATACATAACTATACATAAACTATAAATACATAAATACATACATACATAAATAAATTATACATACATAAACTATACATACATAAACTATAACTATTTATACATACTTAAACTATAACTATTTATACATACATAAACTACTATTTATATATACATAAACTATAACTATACATAAACTATACAAAAATGTAGGAATATACCAAGCAAAATTCAGCCCAAAAAGATGCAAAAACATACATATAAATACAGATCAGCCCAACTAGAGAAAGAAATATACCAAGCAAAATTCGACAGCAAAAAATGTAGGAAAATCGAGAACCACGATCGCTAGATTCGGTGAAGATCAAATGGAGGACTGAAAGTCGAGCAAAATCAAAGTTTTGAAAGATTTCGGTGAAATAGAGGCTTCGGTGAGGAAAATCAACGATGGTTTCGGTGAGGGATCGATGATTTGGTGAGGGATCGACGGTTTGAGTGAGGGAAATCGGCGGTAAAGAATATGAATAGGCGTTTCGATGAGGAAGAAGAAGGGTTGGGGCGGAGCTTTTAGGGCGTGGAAGTTGTGTACCCGGTACACGACTTAGGGTAATCGTGTATCCGATACACGATTTTCTTAGTCAAACCTGCATGACTGCCACGCCAGAGTGGGCGTGCCAGGTGGCCAGGAAATCGTGTACCCGGTACAAGATTTAAACACCTATTTTTTGGAACACTTTCTCCCCAACTCTATTTTTGTTTTATTAAAAAAACATTATTTTAAAAAAAAATTCAAACAAATTACAAAAGAAAAAAAAATCACAGAATAACGAAGGAAAAAGTAAGACGCACCTACGCCCACTACCACCACGCATCCATGAAATTAAAAACCAAAAACCGTTTCTAAAAACCAAAAGTTCCGTTTCTAACTTCTCTCAAACCTTTTAAAATTCTAAAAACAGAAAAATGAACCGGTTATCAAACAAAATTATTTTTAAAAAAATTAAAAATATAAATAGAAAATAGAAAACTAATTAATTATCAAATGGCCTTTAAACAGGTAAGTCCCATTTGATAATTATTTGGATTTTTTTTTTAAATTAGGCCTATAGATATTATTTTCAACTCTAAATTTTTTATTTTGTTGTCTACTTTTTACCAATGGTCTTAAAAACCAAGCTAAAATTTGAAAACTAAAAAAAAATAGCTTTAAAAAAAAAATTTAGAATTTGGCAAAGAACTCAACTATTGTAATTAAGAAAGATACGAATCATTGTAAGAAATTGAGAGAAAATATGCTTAATTTTCATAAACTAAAAAAAAAACAAAATGATTATCAAACGTGGTCTAAAAAATTTGCATTTGATAGTTTCATTGACAAATTTGATTTTTGTAGACAACTTTATGCATGTAGAAATGATTTTAAAATGATTAAAATCATTTTTGTCATGTTCAAAATCACTCCACAATGTGTCTTTAATCACTCGAAATTAATTTAATATTCAATTTTATATTTTTAAATACAATTTTTATATCATCAAAATTGATTTATAATAATTAAAAACATTTTTCATAGTCATTTTACAAAATTGAGCACTTTACTTGACTACGTTTTCCATGGTCAAGATTGATCTGATTATTGGTCTGCATTTGATTTATTCTTCTCTCTTTTTTTTAGGACAAAATTATTCTTATTGAGTATTTTTCTATATTATGTTATTCTCATTACAAGTGATTTTAAGTATAAAAAAATAATTAAATAATTAAAAAAAACCCAAAATTAAGTTAAATTTGAACTACTACAATTTAATTAAAAAGAATGAGAAAACCAAAAATAAATTGATTATGAAATGGGTCATTCTTTTTAAGTTTCATCATTTTATCCAACTTTGGGTTACTTTCATGGAAAATTATTGCATATGAAAACAAACTTATTACACATTTTTGTAGGTTCAAGCATATTCTTCAGCCTATTGCTGATGCTTGTATTACGAATGAGCAACGTAAGTTTCTGGATTTCGATTCTTACTTTACTCATACAATTTGCCATGAGTGTTGCCATGGCATTGGACCTCATATCATAACATGTCCGGATGGTAAAAAATAGTTACGAAAATAAAAACGGATGGGATTGGTATCGTTTACCTCTTCGTTGTGCACGATAGAGTCAGGAAGCTAAACGATGGAAAGTATATCTTATCGTTTACCTCGTCGTTCTATACGATGGAGTCTCAGAACTAAACGATAGTGAAACGGTTGATCGTTTACCTCTTCGTTGTACACAACAGAATTCGAGAGCTACGCAATAGAGGCTATCGTTTACCTCTTCGTTGTACACGATGGATGCTCAACACTAAACGATGAATGGAATATTGAATCGTTTAGCTATTCGTTATACACGATAGGACTGAAATACTAAACGATAGAGAGAGAACTTTTTCACTTGCCTCTTCGTATTCTTTCCTTACATGGAAAGGGGCAACCTACCCAATTTATACACTACTCCCTATTTTAGGGATATAAAGAATTAAAAAATTATATAACGAATAACTAATGAAATGAGGACACATGATCCAATACATGGAGAAAGAATATTTGTTTGTTATCACCCAGTCCAAACAGAAATCTGGAGCACTAAGGGAATAATCCTTCATGACTTACGACATGACATTCTTTGTGTGTTTTCTTGACTCTTCCTTAATAGCTGATGTGGCAGATTCTCTAACAAGTATGGAACCTGTTTGCTTCAAGCTCATCAACATGTCGGACCACAACCGGGCAGGAACCTTCCATTCTGCCTGAAACTCGTCCTCAAAATGGATCTAATTGCACTTCACGCTCCGCGTTCTTTACGTCTTTTGGTCAGTCTAACCAGCCCATCTTTCTCTGGAGAAGCAACCCGCTCGCTCGAAAGGCTCCATCGTCTCCACCCCGTAGGAAATCTACCGTGAGATTGGTTAGTACCATAAATCTTCTATTTTGATATATTTGATTATTATCTCATTTCTTTTTCTGGATATATAATTAGGGTTCTAAGTTTGATTGGTTATGTAAAGGAAAAGGGTTGGACCCATTAGAGAAAAGACAGTGAGACTGCTTAAGAACAAATTCAGTATAAACAAAGATGAGAGGCATTATAACATTCAAAGCTTGAAAATTCCAATAATTACATAAGACCATATACCTTAATCTTTTGCAAATTAATACACCCTCTATAATTATCGACTTCTCTTGATAAATTATTGAATAATATTAAATGGTTTTGAATTTATTCGATAAACTATGATATTTAGTATACCGAGTTGACTAAATAGTTGTCAAGTTGATGTCAAGATGGTGGTTGGTGATTACTCATAATATATTATAATATTTATTGAATATTGAATGTAGATTATTGAGTAGAATTATATGAACCATGTCATTTTGAAGTTTACCCTTCTATTCACCATTGAACTTTTTATATATATATAATAATTAACAACCTTCATTGAGAAAAAAATGAAAATATACACGGAACAGTGAGACAAAAATCAAGCCCACAAAAAAGAGAGATTCTCTCTATGGGAAGGGACCCCAACTATGTAAAATCATGTCTATAGAATAGTTACAAAATATCTTCGAAATTGAAGTCCAATGGAAAATATGAAAACGAACAAGAGACCAAATTCTCTAGCTTCTATCTCAACTCTCATAAATCGTCATTGAACTTTAAAACTTAAACGAATACGTCATTGTAAATTTAATATTGTATCAATGTTATACTATCTAACTCTAGTGCTCATCAACCTTGCAATTTCAGGTACATGTGGAGATAGCTCCTGAATTTCCGATTGCCAAAGAAATATTGGGAAAAAGAATTGGCCTTTATGCTGAAGGATTGCTTACTACTCGAAGCAATTTGGAATATCATTATTGTTGTGGTGTGTAATAATTATAAATAATTTGTATGTACTTCCCATCTTTGAGTAACTATTTCTCTAAATAAAATGCAGTAATATTTCCATTGCCCATCATGGAGCAAATGGAATTTGTCAGATACAAATTTAAGATAATTGTTATGAATAACATATTTAAAGTTAATCATCAAACGTATAGCAACATTTTTAGAATTACAAATATAGTAAAATCTATTAATAGACTCATATCAACGATATAACCTATCATTAATAAATTCAAAGAGCTAAACTAAATTTTGTTATATTTACAAATTCTTTTAAATTGTATATTTATTAATATTTTGGATATAATTGCTAAATTTACAACTCCTAGTTTATAAGGATATATTTATATTAATTTTTTAAGTGTTTAATTTTGAAAATAAATCATCTTAGAAAAATTATAGTGTTCGTTTCAAATCCTTTTTATCAAAAGAATTTAAATAAAAGAAAACTAAAAAAACACTTTTTTCAATAATCAATCCAAAAAGACATTTAAATTTCTATTTTCAAATTTCCTACCCAATCTCCATATTTCTTCACCACAGTGTTACAATTTCCCTCCACATGCTCTAATACTGGTGTTAGTTAAATTTCATTTCTTTTTTAAAAGAAAAATAATAGATGTGAGGTGATCTCTTAGCATTATCGATGCATTTTATTTATTGTCAACAAATTCAGGATGGTACAGATGATCGAGGGTAGGGCTCAGTTAACGTTATCCCCTCCTAAAACAAGTGACTGGAGGTGATTTCTAGATGATGAACAACACATACACAAAATCTACTTTTTAGAACAAAAAGAAGGTTTTACACTTTGGATTGGAGAACGGTTGTGCAATAGGAAATCCATGTAACGGCAATACTGGATCATTCCTCGACAACTTTCAGCTCCTTAAGCCAAGCACTATGCAGAGGGCAAGGGTCAGGTTTTCCTGCAGCAATGGCTTTCTCAGACAGAGAATAGAACCACCCGTTTCGCCATTTGAACTGTGGAAATAAAAGAATTTTTAGCCTCAAAAACAGAATGGATTCAGGAGCTCCAATAGTTCCCTTTTGATTCTAATCTACCTCTTTTACTGCCGTTGGAAAGTGTGCGACAGCACGAGAATACGCACATAATCTTTCCTCTATACCTTCTTCGAACACCAACTGCCTTTCAGCTGCAGCTGCAGATGCAAGTTCTGCAATGAGGCTAGAAACCTGCAATTATAAATTTGGATTAGATTGTTCATTCCACCCCAGTTTAACGGTCATCATCATTTGAGTAATCATTTGTTGCAAAAGAATTAAAGAGATTTCCAAGGAAATAAGCACTACATCTGATGGAAAGTTCATCATTCAGTATAATTGTATTAGTTGGGAATTTGAACATAGACCAAGAAAGACCTCTTTGGTATAATATCTAACAGATATATTGAACTAAATAGACAGTTTTGTTTTTGATTTTGATTCTTTGTTATCCATGCCATTAGTCTCTTTTCATTCTCTAAATGAAAAAAATCAGTTTTTATTTCAGAAGGGGGAAAAACATAGTTGAAGAATTTTGCAGTCAATTTATTGTGTGAAGAAGGCATCTTACTTCAGAGCGATAATCCTTCTCCACGGCACCCACTGTCGCACCTGGATGACGTGCTCCAACAAGCATAAATGCACAAATCCAAATCAGCTTCTCCAACATTTGTTTCTCAAAGGCTTCCTTGCCAAGAACCTAGAAAATAACCTTCAAAGTTATTGTCTACATTGGATAAAAAAAATATTAAAAATGACCCATGTTTCTAGTAAGAAATCAACAATCAAAGAAACATTGGAAACTTGAACAATAGAGAAATCAACACAAAGATTTATATGATTCACTAACAATGTGTAAGTTAGGTTCATAGATAGAGGGAGAGACCAGTTTTATTATTAGAGAGAAAATCAGATTACAGATTTAGAGACACCAATAGAGTTAGAGAATATATAGCACATTCCACTAAACCTTAGAGTCAAAACCCTAAATAACATAAATAAGTTTCTCTAAAGAATATTCATGAAACAACTCAGTGTTTATGTTTCTTCCAAAAATTTGAGAAGGAAGCATAATTTTCCACATGAATCAAGATTGACAAGATTCAAACAGCCAAGGTTAACTTCAATCTTACACCACTCGCACAAATGCACGTACAGCAGAGAAAGAAGCTTTCACAACAATTTGCAGTTTATACATAAGAAGCACATTTCTTTTATGGATTTACCTTGCAGGAGAGGCCAGCAGCATTGAGCCTTCCTGCTACGGCAGACGCCCATTTTCCGTACGCTGCTGTCAGTCCTTCAGGATTGGTATCCGTTATTCCATCCACAGGAGCCTCTCCGAGCTTTGAGATAGCAAAATATGCTAAGACTTGATTAGCATC
Organism: Benincasa hispida; assembly: GCF_027475165.1. Classification (NCBI taxonomy): domain Eukaryota; kingdom Viridiplantae; phylum Streptophyta; class Magnoliopsida; order Cucurbitales; family Cucurbitaceae; genus Benincasa; species Benincasa hispida. The sequence continues at coordinate 11,546,046 of NC_143486.1, forward strand.
ATCCAGACCTTTGCTTTCATACCAAGGGTCCAACATTCCATTCTGGAAAAAAACCAAATCTGCTAGATTGTCGATATCCATTGCCAAGAACAAACAGAGCACAAGCCATTATATAATGACATTTTCCAAATGAGAACACCCTTATTTCATTCTAAATCCAAATGTTGTATTAGAAATGTTGAAGTACCACCATCCCAAAGTTGATAGTATAGGTTATGCAAGGTTCTTTCATGTACAGTTGGATATTAAATTGATTCACGAAGTCAATATGTGAACTATCAATATAACCATAACCACTGAACCAAAAACTTGAGCTGAATTCGAGTTTATAGCCTAGGAAATGAAAAACTTCTAAACAAGAAAGTCCAAGTTGCTTAAACTTCGAACAAAAACAAAATTAAAGCCTTTAATAACCATTTCGTTTTTTGGGTTTTTAAAAATGAAGCCTATTTCGTATTTAAGTACAAAAGTTGAATTCTTAACCAAATTTCAAAAACAATAACAAATTTTTAAAAACTAAGTTGAAGTGTTTAGGAGCTTTATTCAAAAACTAAAAATCAAAAACTAAATGGTTGGCCTAAAATACTCACAAAACGAAATGGAAGGGAAGTGAAGCATATTCTTGCCATCTCAATTATAAAGACTAGATTCAAATTAAAATAGAAAAAACAAAAGAACAGACTCCATTAAGTGATCATACCGTTCCATCTCGATCGAGGAGTGGCTTCAAGAACAGCCTCAAGATCATCATTCCTGGTACATACAAGAATCGGACCCGAAAAATCAAGGGGGACGGACTCGCCTCTCTTCACCAAAAAATCTTCACCGTTTCCCATGTCCAGCAGCGCCCTCCCAACGCGGCCACTTCCAACAATCACCGCGGGCACCACCTTAGTTCCGGTAGCCGCAGCCATGATTCTCAGACGGCGAGCCCCAAATCTAGAAACGGGTTTAGAGAGTTGAGAACAGAGAGAAGGTTTAGAGATTGTGAAGGAAATTGCGGCGGCCATGGCTGAGAAGGAAATTAACCAGGTGAGGTAAAGAAGACATTGTTGTGGGGATTGTATAAGCAGAATGATGCAGTGAGTGGCGGAGAAGAAGATAAGCCACTCGATCTGTGGCTGTGGCTACGCCGATCGACCAATCTGGAAGTTGTTTGTGGGCCTGATGGGCTTGTTCCTTAAGGAATGTATGAGCCCAAAACAGCCCAACGCTTAACAATATTTTGGGGCCTTCGGCTGGGTTAAAACTTGTTGGTCTAAATCATGGTTTGGCCCACTTACTGGAGTTTATAAATGGGTTCTTTGGACATATGGCAAAAAAAGTAATGGGAAATTATCAAAAATGGAAAAAAAAAAAAAAAAAAAAAACACAAACTATTTACATACTATAGCAAAATTTAATATCAACAAAAAAAAATTTAAAAAAAATTCCAAACTACCCTCACGATTTTCTATGCCGATTTTGCGCTCTTCTTCTTATTATGCTTCATTTTCGTTCAATTCCAATTCATCTTCTTCATCATTGATCGATTTCATTGTTCTTCACCACACAACTCAGAGGTTTTCATTCTTCTTCGTCGATTCCATCGATCACACAGGTACAGTTCTTCTTCTTCTTTTGTTACTTTATAATGTCTCACACTGCATTGCTGAGTGAAGAACAGTTCTTCTTCTTCGAATTTGATAGTATTCTATTCACTCTAATGCTTTATTCTGCCAAAAAAAAAAAACATTTAAAAAAATAGGAATAAAAACTCAGAGGACAATAACTGTTTTGTATGCCCCAATTCATCAACCAAGTTATTGATTTTTTGCTCCATAATTCCAACAAATTGTTACATACAACATTGTGAAGTTATTTTGGAAGCCAGTTCGTCAAAAATTCGAAATTAGTACGTGTTGTTCATCTTATGGAGGATTGGATCGAAAAGAGTCGATATAGATAGAGATAGTGCTCTATCTCTATCTACCTCAGATAGACAAATATAGAACTTTATCTTTGTCTATCACAAACAGACAAAGATAGTCTTTGTCTATCACAAATAAACAAAGATAGTCTTTGTCTATCACAAATAGACAAAGATAGACGCCTATCTTTGTCTATCACGAATAGACAAAGATAGATCTTTGATTGATCTTCACTCGATTTATAATAGCTTATATGATTGGAACATCGAATTCTTAAAATTTTGAACATGATCACCATCTTATTACCGAAAGTGCATAAATGATTGATGATCAATTGTATTATTATTTGTCCATCTCAGATAGATAGATATAGATGCCTATCTCTATCTATCAGGGATAGACAAAGATAGAACTCTATCTTTTGATTGATCTTCACTCGATTTATAATAGCATATGTGATTGGAGCATCGGATTTTTACAAATTTAGATACAGTCAACATCTTATTCAACTGAAAGAAGATGTGCATATCTATAACGTGGTTTACATGAACTCCCCGTTCTAATCAACACCAAAATCCTACGAGTAAATCAAATTTTAATTAAAAGGCACATGATATATTTATAAAAACTTGTAAAAAATACAAACAAATAGACAATAATTTGCAATTTGTTTTGGCTTGATTCAACCTAAAATTAACTCTAAATCTTCATTAAATATTTAGTTGACGAATTCAAAGATTTACCAAAGAGACATGGTGATAGATAGAGATAGAACTCTATCTTTGTCTATCACTGATAGACAGAGATAGACACCCATCTTTGTCTATCAGGGATAGACAAAGATAGAACTCTATCATTGATTGATCTTCACTCGATTTATAATAGCTTATATGATTGGAACATCAGATTCTTAAAATTTTGAACATGATCAACATCTTAATCAACTGAAAGAAAATATGCATATCTATAATGCAGCTTACATGAACTCCTCGTTCCAATTAGCATTAGAATCCTATGAGTAAATCAAATTTTAATTAATAGGCACATGATATGTTTATAAAAACTTGTAAAAAAATACAAACTAACAAACACAAATTTGCAATTTGTTTTGGCTTGGTTCAACCCAAAATTAACTTTAAATCTTCATTATATATTTAGTTGATGAATTCAAAGGTTTATTGAAGAGACATAGGGATAGACAGAGATAGAAGTCTATCTTTGTCTATCACTAATAGATAGATATAGAATTTTATCTTTGTCTATTATTGATAGACAGAGATAGAACTCTATCTCTAACTATCACATATAGACAGAGATAGATGTCTATTTTTGTCTATCACAGATAGATAGAGATAGATGTTTATCTTTATCTATCCTTAATAAATAGAGAAAGACACCTATCTTTGTCTATCTCTTTCTTTTTTCCCTGTTTTGTTTTGAAATTTAACTCATTACTTTGTATCTTTGTCTATCACTTATAGATAGAGATATAACTCTATTTTTATCTATCACTATTGGATATTTTAATTATGAGTTTCTTACAAAATCTTGATGATAGAATTTCATTATGAGTTTCCAATATAATCTTTATTTCATTTTGCAAAATACCATGGCTATTCCTATAGTTGTTTTTTATGGAGGATAGTGGAATGATTATCATTACTATGAGAATTATGAGGTTGGTGGGATTTTGGTAGATGACTGTATAGACTTTAGTTTAGTTGGTTTAATATATGAAGAGATTCAATTGAATGGGTTGGTACATTTATCAATTTTATTGGATTTTGATAAAAATAGTATTCAAACTATGGTTCCAATAAAAAAGGACAAATATGTTTTTTGGTATCTGACTTTGGCTAAAGATGCAATCAGTAGACATCCATTAGTTGCTCATGTAAGTGTTTGTTCTTTGGAAGAGTTTTCTACTGCTATCAGTAGTGTAGGTAACAATAGTGATAGAATTTTACATTTATGTTCTTCTTCTTATTCATTTTATGGTGATTTTAAGGTAAAAAGTGTATTTGAAAGTAAAGAAACACTTTCAAAGTGATTTACATAAATGCAGTGAAAAATCATTTTTAATTTAGGACTACAAGATCAAATTCAAAGTCTATTGAGTTCAAATGTTTGTAAGAAGGCTGCAAATGGTATGTTAGGATATCTTGATATAAGAACAGTGAGTTGTGGATGCTTAAGAAGTACATCTCTGAGCATGACTGTCCATTAAACACAACTCAGAGTTATTATAGGCAAGCTCATCTGTAGATGACGAACTTGATGAGTTGCTTCCTCTTCTTAACTTAGATTTAGGGCCCCAACCTAGGCCTTTTGAATATCCGGGTCGTCTACTCAAAATCGTCTCACAGATTTCATCTTCTGTTAGTAGTTGAGAACCTTCTAGAGTGGGGTTAGATTGTAATTCTAACATTTGATTTTAGACATATTAATTAAATGTGTAAGTATGAGCGACTAAAGTTAGAAATGAAAAACAACACAAAAATAAAACAGAAAATGTTACATGTACATTTTCAGCTACCTTGTTCACAAACTTGCCACCTTTAGAGTGTGTTTCCTTAAATAGGTCAACACGTCCTATTTCTCGACCTTCCTTTGCCTGCAACTCTGCATGAATTTGTAGGAATGACTTCGATCCGCCTACGTGGTCGAACGGTAATTTCTCTATATTCTTCCTGTTTGTCTCCTACATTTCCTACATTTCAACAAAAAAATAAATAACAAATATTCTATAATAGTAAATGCACTAAATGATACACACCCTAAATTATTTTAACTTGAAACGCTTCACTCTTGAAGCGGTCACACAAAAAGTACCAATCTTCTGGCCTATTTTTAAGCCAACTAGGCAAGTTGGCACGTGCTTGTTGAGGATCTCCACATTTCCTGTAATGTTTGTGCAAATCTGCTCTAAATTCTTTGCAGGAGTTTTGCATTTGATGTTCTATAAAATGGTTAAGTTGTTAACTGAACAGATCAACTACGAAATAAGGCTACAAAAGAATGAAGGAAGAATTAGCATATATGATTTTCATGACTCTTAGTCTACAATTCACTCTAAAAGAATAAACTTATAATCACTTACCAACAATTGACTCTTAGCCAATTCTATAAACTTGTTTGGAACCTCAGCAAAAGTACAACATCGTACTGGAAATGTAGATCTTACAGCGACACCAATCGCATTACTAAATCGTACCGAATGTTGAGAAATCGGCTTCGTCTCCCCCTCATTTATCATGATTGTAATTCTGCCATGTTTTTTGATGTATTTTTCCAACTCGATGTTCCGCGAATGCTCGCATTTCCTTTGAGTGGATGCTGAGTTACTATCTGAGGAATAAAAATTTTAAAACAGTTTATGATGTATTTCAGTTAACAGAATATATTTCAAAATATACTAACCTAAAGTGTCACTCACGGAAGATCCTGTGTTGCCTAGATATATCTCCTGGAATTCTTCATCAGCCTCCTGTTGCCTATTAGGGGTTGACATTGTATCTATACAAATACAAAAAAGAAAAAACAATATTAAATTAATATGAAATACGTGTAAACAGAGAAAAAGAGAATTGAGTAGATACATTATTACTCATCATCGTAATCTAAATCAAATTATTCATCAGCACTTGAAACTGTTATTGAGAGATAATTGTTCTTCATCATCATCGTTTATGAAATCATCATCGTCATGTCCAATAATTGGTCTTTCCACAACTATAGGATCAACGTCAACTCTGCATAAAGTAACCTCCTCAATGGTTTCATCCACTCGGACTCCACCGATAATTTCTAGTATATCTAGTTATGCATTTTCAACATCATCCACTTCTGGTACATCCCATATTCGCTTATTTTGGACTACTTGAACAACTTTCCAATTGCTACCATATTTGATGTCATCAATGTAAAAGACTTGTTGTGCTTGGATAGCAAAGATGAAAGGCTCATCGACATACCAAAAGTGTGACGTATATTGATTGATTTGTATCCTAAATCCACATGTGTCCTATTACTTTTGTTGTTATTCATGTCAAACTATCTACACTTCAACAAAAAAAAAAACATGTATTTTGTTCGCATATTGGAAATCTAATACTTTGTCTACAACACTGTAGAAATTGTTATTCTCACTTCCGTTTCCACTGATCTCCCCGACCACTAAGACTCCACTATTTTGTGTAGCTCGACGATTATCACGCTCTACAATGTGAAACAGTACCCTATTAACAATGCATCTATTGTAAGAGCGCACCTCAGACGAAGGTCCCATTGTAAGTGAAAATAAATCATTGGAGATATCTTCTCTATCACGCTGTTGTAGAACCTGATAATTAATTATACATTAAAATGACTACGAAAAATGAATCATCTCTCAACTTTCAATACTATGTATACCTGAGATCTAAACCAATCGAGAAATTTGTGTTGATGTCTTATATATAAGTCAGAGGCGCTTTGAGCTTCACGACAAATTAATCTCAAGTGTTGCCTACAAAATTGATCATTTGAAAATTATATCAAAGGATTTACCTAGAACTTAGAAATTTATAAAGTTTGAAATGTATTTGTGATAGTCTGTTATTTCTTTACAATTATTGAGAATGTACCAATGTGTGATACGTCTTTCCTCCGCTGATAGCGTCCGTAAGGTTGACGCCCCTAATGGTCGTACCCTCTGCCTAAATAATTCAAATTCACCAAATATCTCATGATCGGGAATGTTATCATCATTTCGTTCATCTCTATTGAATCTAGTTTCAATCCCACTTAGATATCGCGAGCAGAAGTTCCATGATTCATTCATTGTATATGCTTCCGCTATAGACCCCTCGGGACGTGCTTTGTTCCGTACAAATTGTTTTAATGTTCGTAAACTTCTTTCAATAGGATACATCCAACTGTAACTAACTGGACCCACCACTTTGGTTTCATATGGTAGATGAACTGCAAGGTGTACTATTACATCAAAGAAGGTAGGCAGAAATATTTTCTCCAACTTACAAAGTATGACTATGATGTCTGCTTGTAGTCTGTTCAAATCACTTACACATATTGTCTTTGCACATAAGTCGCGAAAGAATGTACGCAATTGAACAAGAGTAGTGGATACGTTCTTCGGTAGGTATGCTCGAATACCAATAGGGAGTAGTCTGTGAAGCAACACATAACAGTCTTGTGTTTTCAGCCCCAATATTTTTCCATCTTTGTCATTCACACATCGTGATATGTTAGACATGAATCCATCAGGAAATTTCACTTATTTCAAATACTTACAAAATGAAATCCGTTTACCATTAGTTAATGTGTACGCTATATGTGGTTTTACAAATATGTTATCGACCTATATCAAGTGTAGGTCTTTTCTTATCTTTAAATCTTGTATGTCTAATTAAGCGTTCGTTGTATCTTTTGTCTTTTCTTAAATATTTAACAATGTGCCCATCAAATTGTCGCATATGTTCTTTTCAATATGCATTACATCCAATTTATGTCATAACAATAGTCTGGACCAATATGGAAGTTGTAAAAAAATACTTTTCTTAGTCCAGTTTAGAATTCGTTTTCTTTTTTTATCTTGCTTCAATGGATGTTTACTAAGCACATAAAAGTTTAATGTGTTTATTTGTTGTAAGATCTCTTCTCCATTCATTACGACTGGAGGATGTCTACGTTCAACTTTTCCATCATGTTGTATACTTCGACACCAACTATGATTCTTTGGAAGATAACGTTGATGTCCCATAAATGATATTTTCCCTCTTATCTCGAAGGACGAATTATCTTCTTTGCATATTGGACATGCTTAATAACCTTTTGTATTCCACCCAGATAGGTCACCGTACGCAAGGAAGTCATTAATCGTCCATAATAAGGTAGCATATAGTTAAAAAAAAACTCACCAGTAACAGAATCATAAGTTCGCATACCAATTGTCCATAACTTTTTCAACACTTCAATCAACGGCTGCAAGTAAACATCAATTTCCTTTCTAGGAGATTTTGGACCAGGTATGAGCAAAGACATAAAGAAGTTTGTTTCCTTCATGCATTTTCAAGGGAGCAAATTATAAGAAATTATCACCACAGGTCACATACTATAAGAAGTGCTCATATTTCCAAACGGATTGAACCCATCTGAAGCTAATCCCAAACGAACATTTCGAGGATCTAAAGCAAAATGAGGAAATTCACGATCAAAATATTTCCACCCCTCTGCATCAGCTGGATGTCGCAATACATCCTCCGTTTCAACTCGCTTATCTTTATGCCATCTCATGTTAGAAGCGCCTTCTTTGATGCAAACAATCGTTTTAATCTCAGTATCAATAGAAAATGACGCAATACCTTATGTGGTATTTTTTTTTACCCTTATCATTAACTTTGTACTAAGACTGACCACAAATGGGGCACTGTTGTAAATCTGTAAACTCTTTCCAATACAATACACAATCATATTTGCATGCATGAATGAACTCATAACCTAAGCCTAAATCATGCAATTTTCGCTCGCCTTTGTAAAAGGAAGTAGGTATAGCGGTGCCAGCTGGAAATGCTACTTTTAACAATTCCAGCAACATGTCAAATGATTTGTTACTCCAGTCGTTGAGAACTTTGATATGTACCAACTTCACTAAAAAGTTCAAGGATGAAAATTGCGAACAACCAGTTCATTACCTACTTCGATCATTAAATCCACGAATAAGTTCGTGGTATCTCTTTCTTGACCATTAAAGGACATTTCATTCTCAATCTCTTCTTCATTTGCATCTTTGTTTTCAATTGGAACTTGTAAATCGTTTATAAGATTCAACATCTCATTCTCTTCAACATTATCCTCTATACTATCTACTTTAACATTATGTATTGAATGAGTTGTATGACTTTCAAAACCTCTAGATAAGTTTACTGGCTCTCCATGATATACCCATTCACAGTATGAGGGAGATATTCCATATGTTAATAGCTGTCGTTCCACGATATCTATTTCTTTCCCAAATTGAATTCATACAGTTCTTGCATGGACATCCTATTCATCCGAAATCATTAACATGAAACTTTGCCATATCTAAAAAACTGGGATACTCATTCTCTATACTCCACTAATAACTTATTCCTTAGTTTAATTCATTCTTTATTCATCCTTAAAAATAAATCTTTTCTGACCAATTTGTAATCCAAAACAATAACCTGGATTAGAGGACAAAGTACAAAGTCTTTATTAAGCATGAATTTTGATTAATTTAATAAACAATTCCAAGTTTGTTCGGAGAATTTAAAATTTTAAATAATTTCTAATAGGTGATTTGACTTTTTTTGCCCCTAATATTTTTGATTTTTTTGCCCCTAAACTAAGTCCAAAATTAAGTAATCAATAAAAGTGGTCCATTTTTTTTCCCTTTGAAAACCAAAGTGTTTTTAGGGGTATAGAGTTTAGGTATACAAACATTATAGTAAATTAACATTAACATCCACAATATTAATTACATGTAACATCCATATTCCACAATTCACAATAATATCCACAATCCACCAAATATTAGAAATTGTAACGTAAAAACAAAAAATGAGATAATGACAATAATCCACCAAATTGCATAAATTGTAACATCCATAATCCACAATTCACAATAATCCACAAAATTGAAGAAATTGTAACATCTATTATAGTAAATTAAGTAATCCCTAGCCTTAAGAATTAAAGGGGAAAAAAAAACTCAATCCACGATAACATCCACAATCCATAATTCATAATTCACATTAGATTAACAACATGCTAGAAATTAAACATTACCAACATTACCAACATGCTAGAAATTAAATATTACCAACATTACCAACATGTTAGAAATTAAACATTACCAATATTAATTATCAACATTACCAACATGCTAGAAATTAAACATTACCAACATTAATTACCAACATTATCAACATACTAGAAATTAAAAACAATGGCTTAAATTAATTCACAAAATAAAAGAAAATAAATGAAATGGATGTGAGCGAACCTTGTTGAAAGCTTGAAAAGAACAACAAATTCGCAAGCAATGAAGGTGGAAGGCGACGCGAAGGGGGAAAGAGAAGGCGGCAGGCAGCGGCGCGAAGGGGGAAGGGCAGGCGGCGGGCAACGTGAAAGGGGAAGGGGTGAACGACGGGCACAAGGGAGAGTGGGGCGCAAGGGCAAGGGCGGTGTGGGTGCAAGCGAGGTAGGCGGCGGGCGGCGTGAAGGGGGAGTGGCGGCAAATTTAGATATATGCTTATCTTTAAGCATATCTTCTACTAAGGTAATCATGCTCAATTCCCATCCTATATTTCTGTGACGATTGGTTGCTACGAATGTTACACTTAGACACATTACTTGACATTGCAATTTCCTTCTATCCTTACCAATTCTTAGCAAGCCCTACTTTATTCTTTTATATGACAAACTTCTGCTTAAAGACGCTTTTCTAGTTTTCAAAATAGAATATTTATCTCTTCTTTGTCAAAACAACTTGATGTATCTATATGCGGTGAGCAAAATTTTGCGTCATTTATGCACTTAGAGACTGTTGATCATGGTTACACTCTTCGTTTTGGCTTGTCCCCACGGGTGTCATGCGAACATCCAACTACGGTTGTGTGCCAATTTCAATTTTAACTCATGAGGATCAGACGAGTTGTCTCTTGCATTTTTTTTATTTTTCTATTTTTGTTATCCTACGTTGATCTTGGAAACCCACCTTCGTTTTGGCTTGCTCCTATGGGTTTCATATGAACATCCAACTACGAGCAGGCTCCTTTCACAACTAAACTTTTATCAGGTTGGAAACAGTTTTGAAATTTTTCCTTGCGCTGACATTGGAGTTTTGCATAAAAATATATATATATATTTTTTGTTTCATTTTTTTTAAATGAAAATGGATGCATTTTCTTAATTACTACACATTCCTGATCTCATCTGCTCAGACCTTCCCCACCCCCAAATTTAAAGATGAACAAGGTTCTCATTGCGTTGTTTGGGTAGACTAGACAAACACTTGGAAGAAAATTTCAAAAAGAAGGTTTGAGTAGAACTTTGAAAGATAAAAGGTAAAGTACTGCTAAACTAAGAATTAACTAAGTGTTAGTCAGAATTTACTAAGTATGTGAAATGTTTCTAAGTGTAAACATATAATACATCATAGCAACGCAATGAAGATCGTAAAAATAAAAGATTAAGAATGTCACAAAAATTAACAAATGAAGATAAAGAAAGAGGCACAGGCAAAAAGTAGAGTGAATATATACTCTGGTTGTATTGACTATTAACAAAGTATACAAATAAATTACAAATGAACGCATTACAAAAATTTTCTATTGCCTGTACAAGAGTCAAAGAATTTGGTTAACTTACAAAGAATAAAAGAATTGAATACAAATAAAGAATGGCCACATAAAAAAAAAAATCAAATTGGAAGAAAGAATAAACATTAAGGCTGAGGAGCAGGGGGATCTGGTAGGGGATGTTGAGGCGGTGCAACAGAAGCGTCATCAAATAGTAAGTGTTGCCTTAGATGCGGAGGCACCATCGGACCATGCAAATAGGCAGTAAGAACATTGAAATACTCTTGATTGCGCTCCGCTATCTGTCTTTGATGTAGGAAGAGCCTATGCATACTGCACTAGATATTGATGAGTGCTTCCCTTGAAGTTGCAGCACTGCGCTGAATCTCATCAATGCACTCCATTGCTACCTCAAATCGTTGATTGAAGAAGTGATTTTGTTGGGATATAAGCTCTTACTGTTGAGAGAAGATGGTTCTCATTTCAGCTAACTTAGCAGCCAGAGAGGTGGAGGATGGTTGTGCCTGTGATGTCTCGCCAGCATCGTTGTTGGGATTAGTCGTTTCTTGACCAGATAAACCTAGAGTCTTCCCTCTAGTAGCAAGGACTTGGACTCTAAGGTACGGATGCCTTTGGGCGAGACTGACCACTTCGTGTGCAGTTACGTTAGTACCCTCAGCGCGTCTGTCATCAATTCTTCTGTAGGATCATCAATAATCTTGTTCCCTGGTGCGTCAGGGTTGTCTTTCATCTGATATAGCTCATTGATGTCCTTTGCGCTGAAGTATACAGTCTTTCCCTTAAAGGTCACCGCATCCCTATTTCCATCCAGACGCCTGCAGTAGAAGTCCCGCACTACCTGAGGTACGATGATGGATGGGCACTGACAGAACGTGTCTCACCCATGCTCCACAATAACGCTCGTGATGAGGTCAGGTAGTGGGGTCGGCGTAGGGTAGAAGCCCATCTCGATCAACATGTCATCATTTTCTTTTCTTTTTAATGATCGCTTCTTGGTCGATGTGGGCTCACTGCTTTCTACTACATCCTTGCCTTTTGCCAGAGCAAGGCGGGCTGCTTGCCTTTGTCTCTTTTCCCGCTCCAGGCGCTGTTCTTCTTTCTTACGTTCAGCAAGTTCTTTGCCCTTGCTCTTATATAAGCGCCGTTTGTTGGATTCGCGCTTCTTCCTCTTCTCCTCCAACAACAATCTCTTCTCTTCTTCTTTCATCCTCCTCTCTTATTCTTCTTCTCTCTCTTCTCTCTCAAACTCTTCTTCAAACTGCTCAGAGGCCAGCAATAGGCACTGTTCCTCCTCGCACTTCCGGATCTCTTCGAGTCTGGCAAGCTCATTGTTGCTTCGCATCTCCTCAAACTCCAATCTTCTTCTTTTATTCCCCTCTGCGATGATGAGCTTGCCCCTCTCCATCTTTTCTTGCTTCTCTTCTTTTTCTTTTCTTTTTCTCTTCTCCTCTTCCAAAGCTAAAATAAAACTTTGAGGGTCGATGTTGGACCCTTGCGGCACATTCTCCCTACGACACCGCATAAGAGGGATTCCCTCTGTTTCTTCTCCTTCATCCGTCGCAACCAATTGGGTTGCTTTCGATTACGGCGATTTCATCAGCTATGTCGTTTCCCCCTATCCTCCCTTACGGAGGTTGATTCTCCATCCTTCTCAGGGCTCGCAACCCTCTACCTTGCCTTTTCTTCTTCTCTTAGGCGCCTTCTTTCACGTCGGCGTAATCTTCTCTCCTCTTTCTCCTTCTTTTTCCTTTCTTTCTTGGCCTCTTCATCTTCATCATCATCCTTTTGCTCTTTATTCTTTCTTGCCTTGCGATGACGTGAAGACTCCCCCTCTCCAGCCTTCTTTCCCTTGCTCTTCTTCTTCTTCTTATCTTCCTTCTCAGCCTTTTCTGGCTGCTTCTCTCTCTTCTTATCTTCCTTCTCAGCCTCTTCTGGCTACATATCCTTTGCAACCTCCTCCATCGCAATGTTAGGGGTCACTAATGCACCCTCTACTTCCTCGGCCTCCGCAACTGCGATCTCTTCTTTTTCTCTTTCCTTGATCGTAATTTCCTCTTCTTTTCTTCTTGGAGGTTCATCATAAATTTCTGCGATAGCAGTTGCCTCCTGAGTCTCTGGGACAAGAGCATTATTCTTCTTTTCTTCTTTTCTTCTTCTTCAACCACCACTTCTTCCACCACCACCACTCCATCCTTCACTGCTCTTTCCGCCACTACCGCTGACTCCTCCTCCGTAGGTAGTGGTTGGTTTACAACCCCTACCTCGGGCATTCCACCTCCTTATTCCAAGGTACTTAGGATGTTGCCAAACACCTCCGTATCGTCTCGTCTCTTCCTTTCTCTTTCAGTAGAGACGGCAGGTGTTGGCGTAGGCATGCTCTCGGTCTTCCTTCTCTCTTGAACATAAGAGGCCTAACGGCCAAAGGATTTCTTCGGACTCTTCCGGTGAGTCTGGGGACAGTATGGGCTTGGGCGGCAAGTCGGCAACAGGCAGCCAGGAATGTTGCCTCTCACATGGCTGCTTGGTCAGGAGTGGAAGGTGAAGCGGATTGGTTTGGGGTTTGGTCAACCATGGAATCGAGCTTGGAAGGGTCTGGTAAAAACTTGAGCTTCTGGGGAGAAAGAAAGGCTTGGAATGCAAGATGCAAGGGTTTCTAGTTTGCCAAAGTGAGGTAAAGGGTTTCCAACGAGGGAGGAGACTGTATTTATAGGTTGGGCCGTGGTGGGGTCCACGCGATTTTCACGACAACTGGCCTCGAGCAGCTCAACAAGCACGTCGTTTCACCTCCCTCATTTATGGAATTTCGGATAAAGTGTCCTTTCGTCAGCCAAGTCATAATTGCTTAGGGATACGAATCAATTGGACTTCCTCCCACCCCTTAACCACCCTTTAACCAACGCATTTCTGGAGGATACCTCAACATAGTGCATTTGGCTAAGGACGGGCAAAGGACACATGCGAGCGCAACACACCCCTCAACTCAATCCAATTGAGTTAGGTGAACGCAAAGCATTCCTAATTGGTTTGGGATGTGTCCATTATCGTCTTGCTTTCTTGTTGTTAATTGTTTTATTATTTTTATTTTACACTTCTCATTAGCGCAAGTGTTGTGACTTGCGATAATACATTTTCCTTTATTACTCAATCATTCACAATTATAAGCACAACGCACTGATTACAAAAAGTCAAAGAATTAAAGGCAAGACAGAATTAAATGTATAGAAGTAAATGAGGAAATAAATTCATAAAGTCAAAATTGAATTAAATGAAGAATTGAAACAGAATTTAGAATTTAAAGAGACAGAAATTCAATAAAGCATTCAACATAGTATTGAGATATGGACAAAAAATTGCATTGTCCTGGGTGATCACAATCCACATCTCCGCAGGCAGTCAGGCTTGCCTGCTCAATGTCTTAAGGACATTACTCCTTCCCTGTAGATCGGGGGGCTTCTTAATTGTTGGGCAATGTTTCCGGTGTTCGACTTCTTAACTCAGAGGCCAGCTGGCCCACTTGAATCTCCAGATTCCTTATAGAAGACGCTTGTGCTTGCATCACTGCATCATTTTTATCCATATATTGCTTCAGCAGCATCTCTAGCGAGCCTCCCGAGGTGTTAGATGATGATGGTTACTGGTTATGCGGTCTTGATTGCCCTTGATTGTGGTAAATGAGAGGATTTCCTCTACTGCCCCCTTGATGGTTCACTGGCCCCCCTAGGTTGGGATTGTTGCCCCACCCGAAGTTAGGATGGCTCATCCAGCCCGGATTATAGGTATTGCTGAAGGGGTTGATCTGGATAGCACACACTTGTTGAAGATTCAATGGACACACGTCAGCTCCATGAGCCCCTCCACAATTGACGCAACTGATTGCGGCCACTTGATCCGGTGTAGCGGGTTGCGTTGATTATGGGGCAAGGGCTCCTTGGTTAATTGCCATTGATTGGAGGATCGAGGTCACCGTGGCCATTTGTACAACCAATGTGGTCGTTGTCTCCACAGGAACAATGGCTGTTTCAGTTTTTCTCCTATCGGCGCCTCGGCCTCCATAACCATCGTCAATCCAGTCATCCATATTTCGCGAGACACGGTCGAGGATGACTTTGGCCTCTGTGTATGTTTTATCCATAAACCTTCTGCCGCAGAGGCATCAGCAACCGCCTGTGTTGCTCTATTCAGGCTATTGTAGAATGTTTCCATCAAGACGTAATTGGGGATCCGAATATGCGGACAGTTTTTCACCAATCTTCTGAATCGCACCCAAGCAGTGCTCAAGGTCTCATTCTCCTTCTGTTTAACACGTCCTTTCGTCGCCTTGCGTTGACGGCATGTGGGAAGAACTTCTTCATGAACCGCTCCACCAATTGCTCCCATGAAGTGATTTCCTTGGGCTCTAGTGAATAAGCCCACCTCTTAGCTTTGTCCCTCAAGGTGTAAGGGAACAGATACAATCTTATATTTTCTAAGGTCACGCTAGGTAAGGAAAAATTGCCGCACATCTCGACAAAGCTGGTCAGATAGGCATTTAAGTCTTCACCTTGCAGACCCCAAAACTGCTCGGCATTTTGAATCATCTGCAACATGATCGGTTTGATCTTGAAGCGCGTATTCTCCTCCACAGTTGGCCTCGAGATTCCAGGCGAAAAATCATACAGCTTGGGTGCCCATAATTACGCATTGGGATGTTGCGATCAGCCGCCAGGAAGACAGGATCCTGAGCCGGTCTAACAGCCCCTTGGTTTACATCTGGCACTGCGTTATCATTATTGTCTACCATGCTGGCTACCTTTTTTCGCTGAATTCAGTTCTGACGTACCCTTGAGTGGAAAGTTCACTTGATCTCAGGGTCAGCTACGAATTTCGTTTCAGCACCAAGACTCATAAACCGTCAGGTTGCTCTCCACGTTGAACAACCAATACAATGAGATCTGTCCTGCAAAATATCAAAAACACACTCAATCAATAAACCGTTAACCATAGTCCCCGACAACGGCGCCATAAACTTGTTGGCCTTTGCTTTGGATGCTAAGGATGTATGATGTTCTATGCTCATAATGATGCGATACTACTTCTAAATATGCAATTGTGGATGTTCATGTAGTATGCCATGCATTGTCACAAGTTTCCTTACGATGGAACCAAGTGTAATTCTGCCACAAGTTTCTCGGTGTGATTCGAGGTCGAACACGGGGATTGGTTTAGGTCATTATGGTACATTCATGATATATACGATCAGGTTTTCAATCTTTAAAAGTGTGTTTGTATAAGTATATAAATTACAATAAAATAAAGGAAAGAAGTAAAGTTGCGATAATAACATAAAAATACAGTAAATCTAAGCTAGATGATACAAGATACAAGCTTCATTTACAAGATGCTAGGGTCCAGGCTGGCTGTGAAAGTTATGTAAAGACGTGGGATGCGGCGGCAAGTCTTATGAATCAGAATAGAAAGAGAAAGACAAATAATATAAACAACGCAAGTTCTTAATTGCATTGAAGCTACAAATATTGTTCTGCTCTTCTCTTGGCGTACACCTCTCAGTGATCGGTCGCACTTCCACATGTCTGTGGTGAAACAGAGACTAACGTAATGAACGCAAGGTTGCTTCCATGTCTGGAAGTACTACTTACTTTAGTTAACGCATTCTTCTGATCTTCTCTTGATAGATCAGAATGATATCTTCACTTCTACTCTCAAAGGTGAAGACGCCGTCTAGCATGCCTTAGCTAAACGCATTTTATATCTCTAATATAGACTAAGTACTTGGCTAATTCACATTGCTTATCAAGGAAATAAGAAGACATCATGAAGAAAGTGATTGAAGGGTGAACGGAAATAGAAAGAAAATGGTAAATGAAAGCTATCAAAACATTTATAACTCTATTAAGCGTTTGATACATGGTGTGTGAATGAAGAGATAAAGGAAACATAAAATACAACGATGAAAGAGATAGAATAGATACAAACAAGTGCCAATGTCTTGGCACAGATTTTATGGAGATCTGTTTGCCGGATAGGATGGATTTGATGGTAGGAAGAGCTTCCCTCTCAGGCTTGCTCCACCCGTAGCAGGGATCTTTGCACAGAGCTTCTGATCGGGTGTTTGGCAGGTTAGATATGAGATTCACCTCTTGGCCTTATATCTTCTTCTTCTTGGATTTCTTCTCTTAAGCACTTAGCTCAGCCTTTTCTCTATAATCTAGCAGCACTTAGCCCCGTATCGAGTAGCATACCTTTTCTCCGAAATCAGTAGGGTATTTATAGGTGCAGATCTTTGGCTCCGGCCTTGTGGTCCCCACTTGATTGTTATGGTAATTCCGAAGATGGAGGGATATTATTCCTTCTGTTATTCAATTAGATCGTCAATTCTGCACAACCGTTAGTTGTACACGTGTCTCATTCCTTCGCTTTTGCGTTGCCCAGCTGCATCTTTCGATCTTAGGTTCGCATGCAGTGTTGTTTTTATTACCGCATGCGGTTGAAACACAGCTTTGGACCGACTATCGCATTGCACCGTCATTGCAGTAATCGTCTCTTCATTGTTGATTGATAGGCGCAATGTGACAGAGATGCGTTGATCAGTTTCCCGTGGGCCTTTAGCGCAAGCGGTGACTTGGTCTCCTACAAAACAAAATAAAATTCGGCTTGTCTTCCATCTTTATGGTGTTAGTGGGTGTAATTGCAAACATTTATAATTATTGTAATACTAGGCTAATTTTCATATAATAGGTGCATATTTATTAACTTTTGACCGCAATATCTAGATATGGTGGCCTAAATAACTTGTATTTCTACAAGTTATCACAGGCGAAGGGGAAGAGGAAAAGAGTTATGGGCGGTTAGGTTTGGATATTGAGAAGAAGGGGAAAATGAAGCAGAAGGATCTGGTTTTTACCAGATCCAATCTCCCGACGCTGCCTGACGGGTTGCTTTAATCATTATGGGCCCCTTTTAATCATCTAGAGTTCCTAAGGAACTTCCGACGGGTTTCTTTAGGCATTGGATGGTGCATTACAGCGTTAGGAGAGACCCTGTCTCCCTAAGACCGATTTAGGCATCGGGGGAGCTCATTTTTCTTGTAGTGTATGTATGGTAAACAATTATCTACCAACAACAAAAATACCGATATGATATTATTGTTTATCATTGAAGTCTACAATTGTCTATCTTAGATAGAACTCTATCACTGTTTATCTCTGATCGAAAGAGATAGTTCTCTATCACTGTCTATCTCAGATAGAATAGTTAGTGTTCTATCTTTGCCTATCTCAATTTAAAGTGATCATTAATAGATCCACTCAGATAAAAAAGTATACATTGATGTTAAAGTTTTTCAATAGTTGCTAGAGTTTCTAAGACAAATAGTGATAGTAGAACAAGACGACGAACAAAACATGTTAATTTTATAAATTCCAAGAGTAGTTGACTGTCGACAAGTAGAAAGAAACTTACAAATTGTATAAAATAGAAAACTAAGTACAACGAAATGTTCAATTTGAAGCCTTACAATCTGTATAAAGTAATTCTACAATCAAGATTGAGCCTGAGAATGAGATTGGGATTTAGGTCAAGATTGAGTTTGAGAAATTTTCAAGCTAAAGTTTGGAGCAGTTGATAACTTATAGAAATACAAGTTATTTTATCTCTCTCATATAAAAGAATAAGAAAAAGCTTTGAAAGTGTGACATTTTTGCTAAAGAATTTATAAAGTAATCACAATATGCGATCATACATCTTCAACGCCTGTTCTATCTGAATTTTGAGCTAATGTCTCTATGTTACGCAGAACGTCCACTGATGCGGTCAACAAGTAATATCAGAAACAAATACACGATCGCATAACTAGTTAAGTCGATAACTTTAGGAGATGAAGCATGATATGACATGGGAAAATCTCAGATTGAGTTGGTGGCTAATAAGAGAACTTCGTTGAAGATTCAATGAACTTCTGATGTATTGCAGGCGGCCCATCAAGGTATGGAATTTGATGCACCTTATCAGCACAATCATGAGTGAGAGAAGAGAAGTCATCCTCAAACGCTTATAAATACCCATGTAATCGCCATGCAAGATATACGAGAGACACAAAAATTCTGAGAAGAAAACTGTAAAAAATCTTTCTCATTCATAAAAACACCTTAGTGAGAGCTTGGGTCTCTTGTGGAAGAAGAGAAGCTCCACTGTTCAATATTTGAGTGAAATAATCATCATTAGAGTCGGAGGAAGAAAGACATTGCACACCACGACTTGATTCTCTATCTCTTTCTTTATCTTAAAATGTATTTGTGTTGTATTGTTAACACTGAGAAATTCAAATTCTGCAATATGAATACATATTTATTCCATCCTTTGTTCATTTTCTCCATCATTATCATGAGTAACTAAATTACTTTATGGGTTGAGAAGCATATAACCAACATGATCTAAGTAAGAAAAGAATTGTGCGATCAACTTGTTTTATGTATGCCTACTTGTGTCACTTGAATAATTTGAAAGAATATTCTAAGTAAATTGAATCTAGGTTTGAAAAAACTTGGGCTTAGAACTCATAAAACAAGAGGAGATGCTCCTTAGAAATAAGTACATCTTTTACATATTGCACTCATCGCATGCAGCTTAGAGATAGGGTAGTATGGCTAGATACACTGAAAAGTATTGGTCATAATATTAAGTGTATTGCTTGAATCCATGACTCATATAGTTGCTTAGGAAGTGTTCATGAAAATTCTTCTTAACCTTATCATCGTATATCAGTATCCAACAACCACCACGCACACCGTTTCACTTAAAGCACAACCCTCATCGCATAAAATTTAAAGTTAGAATAATACCAAAAATCAACCATTTGAGTGAACATTTCATTTGCATTAAGATTAGAGTATTAGTTTCATCGCACACTTGTAAGCAATCTCTGAGTTCGACCCTGGGCTTACTAGGATCCTGATTGGACTTACACTTGGGTCCTACCAAGAAAAACAAAGCGTTAAAACCTCATAATCGTTATTCATCTCATTGCATGGTACGAACGCATCAAGTTTTTTGCATCGTTGTCGGGGATTGCGGTAACTAAGTGTGCTAAGACTACTCTTATTGATCTTTGCAGACCTCGATTGCTGGTGTATTATTCCTTGACAGCGAGAAATGTACAAACGTTCTATGAACAAAGGGTCCACGCCTGAGCTTGCATGTGACATAGAAATTGAGAGAACTTTTTGCCAAAGATAGAAAGCTAATAGAAGAAGACGACAAAATAGAGCTTGAAGGATGGCAGAACAGCAAAATCATCTGGAAGTGCCAAGAATAGTGAATAACAATGAAGACGACACATTTGAAAATCCCATTTTATTGGCAAACAATCGCAACCGACTGATTAGGGAAGAGAAATAGCCAATTACAATAATTATCACTGAATTGGAGAGAAATCTAATGCCAAAACTGAAATTATCCATATCAACACTCACTTTCATACAACTTATGAAAAACACCCACCAAGCTAAAATTACCATGAATTGAGTGCTTAAATCATACTCTAATATCAGTTGTTGGTGTTGACAATCAACAAGCGGAAGCAATTTGGATCTTAAGCACTCTAATTTCATTAATTTTAGCAATCAAACGAGCATGTTCATATTAAAGAGATAGGGTTTCTGAAATTCATACCTTTGAAGAATCCTTCACAAATTAGCAACTCTCTACATGAATTTCTTCTCCAATGGCTAGTAGACCATCACTTGATCTTTCCTACCATTCTCTAAGACCTTAGATTGGATGGTGGGATCCAAAATGAGAAGAGTTTTTTGGGAAAAATCTAGAGAATTTTCTAGTTTGGTGTCTAAGAGATGAGAAACAATTTCTTCATCAAAATTCAACTTTTGCATGAACCCAATCTCAGCTGAACTAACTTCTATTTAATGAAGTTTAACATGCTCACACAAAATGCATAGCAAATTGACACTAAAACTACTTAAAATGGTGAGGAATTAGGTATTAAAGAAAGTGGAATTTGTGGGACATTCCCACTAATTCCATTTTCTAATTAACAAATTCATTTTATGTAATTCCAAAAATCAATTTTAATAAATTTTAAATTTTAAAAATGAAATATAATATTAATTCAATAATTAATATTTAATTAATTTTAAACAAAATTAACTCTAATAATTAATTTTAAATTAATTCTAAATAATTAGTTAAACAATTTAATTAATTAATTAATTTAATATCAAATATAAATTAATCTAACATCTATCCCAAACATGAAACTCTATTCATGTAATTAATATTTAAATCATATTTAAATATGATCCAATTCTCCAATTTCGTTTAATTCGATAATTAAACGTTTAATTACATCGCATATAATTAACAATTCCCGTAATTCGAATTTGAACGTTTCAAATTATCTCATCACACTATTCTAAGGTTTAGTCTGTTTATGAGCTAGTACAGATCATGGGCTCCAACGATCCGATATTAACCGACTAAACTCTTTAACCTAAGTAACCAACATTCCTTAACTACCGGGTCACTCCACTAAAGCCCATTAGTTGCACTATCTTCACCATAGATATATTTCTATCCACTCGATATAACCATAATCAGTAAGTCAACCCTTTATAAGTTGTTCATAATAATGGCTGGGTCGAAAACTATTTTACTCCTGAGATTACATCTTGCTCCTTAAGTCCCACTGATCTCTAATGAGCAATTGGTTTATGATTCAATCACCAAACCGAGTCTTCTCAGGTCAATGAGAAGGTGGACCCTTTGTTCAAGACCCAGAGTCAACACTTAAGGGAACAACCTTTCTACTATCCCTAAAAACGGGTAAGAGTGAAGACCTATAATCGAAACTCAAGATTAAGGTCAAGTTACCTGGGTCATCGATTTGAAATAGTCTGTCGTAAATAGTAAGTAGCATTATAAAGTAAGAATGACTTATTTCTTGGTTCGATGACTTATTTCTTGGTTCGATCTTTTACAAACTCTTTGCACAGGACGCTCCCACTCCCATGTCTCCATATGAACGATTTAGGATCACATCACTTGTACAAAATACCAAGTGGGTCGCATCGATAATGTCCCCCAAATAAGGTATTCAGCCTTATCCATATACTATAGACCATTGAAGGAAATCGGACATGAGGATTTTCATGAGTAGCAGAATGATCGTTCCAAATTCCACTCATATATGAACATTAACAATTACAATCAAGAAACGAAAACATACAGGTTATGCATACAACGAAATTACAGCATGTTTTTCTATAAGATCAAGGGAAAAATTCACATACCTTTGAAGACTCATCTTCAACACACTTGATCACGCGCTCGAACAACCAGCAAGACTACAAACCCGAATGCTCGAACAAATTCCAATACTGCAACACACGAATGCTCGAACTCAGCGATCTCCAAGATCACGAACAATCGGTAACCACACACGAACAACGCGAACTTAACGAACGGCCTCCAGAAACCTCGATAATGTCGAGTTGAGTACGACACCACTACAATGGTTACCTTGGTATTCTCGGTGTGAAAATCCAGAAGTGTGGGCTTGGTTAGAGGAAGAGACCAGAGGAAGAACAAATGTGTAAATGATTGAGCAAGTGGGAGATGGTCAATAGACAATGCCCGATCGTTTAACAGAAGCTATGCAATCGTTTAACTAATCGACCAACTGAGTGACTATCGTATAAAAACACTCCATGATTGTCTAGTCTCTCTTCAGCTGTCGTTTAGTAAATCTCATTTACTTGATAGCCACTTGAGAACTTTCCGAGAATAGCAACTCTGAATCATCAACTTCTAAATTTAGGAAAACATTTTTTTTCTTTTATCTCATGGTTACCATGAAACTACCAGTAATCGAATTACCTCTTGTCAATTTGAACATTTCAAATCAACACCAAGAATTGATCCTTAACTTGAATCCATTGAGCTACTAAGGGGACCTTATGGACCTGTAGCTCGAAGCTCCAACGATACGTGAATAACTGACTAAACTCTTTAGTCACGGGATCCACCATCTGTTAACTGTCAGGCACTCCACTAAAGACCGACAGCTGAACTCTCCTTACTACAGATATATTATGTGTCCATATCAACCAATCAACAGTGCGATTACCTTTCATAGATCGCCCGTAAGTACAGCTGAGCCAATAACTGTTATGCCTCTGTAGTTACATTTAACTTCTTAAGTACCATTGATCCCTCTAATGAACATAAGTCATAGTCCTATTATACCGAGTCCTCTCTTCCAAAGAGAAGTAGTGGCCACTATGTTCAAGACCCGGAATCAACCCTTAAGGGAGCAATCTATCTACTTACCCCTGCTTTGGGGAAGGAGTGAATTTCATCTTGTGTAATTGAGTTCTCAGCTCCCAAATCAGACAAGTCCCCAAAAAGGTAGGCATGTTGAGTTGGCAATCTAGCCACTTTCACCCATACTAATCAAACGACCGCTCTCAAAGGTAGGAGTTCCCAAAACACTCAAGATTGAGGTCATGTCACCTATGGTCGTTTAGGTGAGATGTAAGTCTCCAGTATCAACACAGAGACGAATCATCTCGTAGTCCGATCTTATACAAACTCTTTATATAGGACACCTCCGCTCGCATGTCTCCATATGAATGGTCAGGATCTACCATATGTAATAGTTCACAATATTTGCAAACCTTTACAAAAGCGGTCCGTATCCGTAATGTCACAAGGATCAGGAATCTCTCCTTAATCCTTATACAACAAACCTATTTAGGTTATCACTTAAGGCATGATCCACTTATATATCTCATATACATGCTTAAGTTTACAGACGATAACCATGGAGCTTTGTTTATTAGATATGAGTAAATGCCAGATAAAACAACTCTTATTTTATTCATAATAATGTGTAAATATTACAAACTACGAGACTCTGGGAGAATTAGGACACCAATCCCAACAGTTTTGGCTATCTACTCGAATTTGAACTACCCTTATGTCTCCACATAAAGTCCAAGTACTCATTTAAAAACCATGGATCTTAGTGTATTGGATTTAGGTTCTTTCTAAAACGAAATGAGCAATTTATACATTCAATAACAACTTTATTGAATAAACCTCAATAACATTTTTATTAATAATAGAACAAGTTTATTGTTTACAAACCACGAGTTGTAGGATATAAAACCCAACAAAAAAAACTATAATTACGATGTGATAACATTAAATAAATATCTAGGATTGAAGATAAGAGTACACAAATAAATACTTTATGTTCAGAAAGTACACCAGTAGAAGGGAAAAAGCTCAGAAAATACACCAGTATAACGAAAGCAACATCAAATTCAAAAGACTCCATGACAAAAGGGAAACAAACCAAATGATAGTAGGGAGGAAATACCTTTCTCACTGGTGTGTTGTCTCCGCGATTGTAGGCAAGCCGAAGGTAGACCAAATGACAGAAGAGAGGAAATACCTTTCTTCGCTACTATGTTGTCCTGGTGATTGTAGGTAAGTCGAAGGCAGACCAAATGATAGAAGGGAGGAAATATCTTTTTCCGCTGTTGTGTTGTCTCGGTGATTGCAGGTTAGTAGAAGGCAGAATCGATGGCAAGTAAACCAACCCTTTATTCTTTATTAAATTATAAATTATAACTAAAAAGTAGAAACTATATCCACAAAAATCTCGTTGGGTAGTTAGTTGAAAAAACGCATAAAATA
Source organism: Benincasa hispida (assembly GCF_027475165.1). Classification (NCBI taxonomy): domain Eukaryota; kingdom Viridiplantae; phylum Streptophyta; class Magnoliopsida; order Cucurbitales; family Cucurbitaceae; genus Benincasa; species Benincasa hispida. The sequence goes on from NC_143486.1 coordinate 11,571,013, forward strand.
AACAATTTTTGGGGGGAGATATTGCTAGAATTGTGGAAGAAGTCGTGAGAACTGTGGGGGAATGTTTGGAAAAGCAAGTAAGAGATGACCCCACACCAATGATTTTTTTTCATAAATCATGAAAATGAAAAACCGGCTATGTTTTCAATTGGATATTGTGTTTTGGCCATAAAACACAATTTCTCTTTATAAATTTAGAGTTAATTCGTTGGACTTAGTAAGTTTGTGTTTGGGGTGTAGAGTTGTAAGATAGAGATTCTCGATAAATGTAAAAAAATAGATTAAGAAGGTAAGATAAAATTACTCAATAAATGTAAAAAGTATAGATAGAGGAGAATATGAAGTTTCTTGACAAACTTCAATTGTGTCTACTATTAAAGTTAAATTGTTTACACCAATTTAAGAAGTTAGTGGGTAGAACCACTCCTAAACACCTATGCCTAGTCAACTTCAAACTTAATGCACTATTTTGAGGTGTAATAGTTTGTTGTAGCATAGGTTGTGACCCATTTTTATCCATCACTCTCAGTCTAAAAATAAAATATATATTAGAACTTTCTTTGAGAAACAAAAAAAATTTTACGTGATAATTTGTGATTTGACACTGGGTTGCATAAAGATAGATGTATATTAGGATGCACTCAAATATTTTTCTTATTTGAGTATAAATTTGTCCAGCTAAATAAACATGTTGTACAATAAGCCTCTTTAAATCTGGCATTTTATAACTTTAACAACCCTTATAAACATAAACTTGAAAAAGCTGTCTTAGTGAGTTTGTTTAATAGACTTTCAAATTTTGAAAAAAGGTTGAATATTTATATAATATAAAAAATTAAAAGTCTAGGGATTCATCCGATATTCTTTTCAACTTTGTGAACCTATTAAATACGGAATTAAAAGTTTTAAGACACTGTCGTATGATAATTATTTAGGTTCTGTTTGGTAACCATTTTATTTTTTGTTTTTTTTTAAAAAAATTAAGTATATTTCCTTTCAATTTCTTACAATGTTTTACATATTTCTTAAGTAAAAAAAGTTGAATACTCAGATATTTCAAAAACAAAAACAAAAATTTAAAAACTATTTTTTAAAGTTTTAAAAAGTTCACTTGATTTTTAAAAATATTGGTAAAAAGTATAGAACAAAGTAAGAAGTTGAAAGGTGCTAAGGGTACTTATAAGTTTAATTTTCAAAAACTAAATGGTTACCAAACGAGACTTTGGTTATTATTTTTTTTTTTTTTAATGTTTTCTCACGATTTCTTGTAATGGTCTTCTATATTTTTAAAGAAAACATTTTAATTCTTAGCCAATTTTTAGAAATAAAAACAAGTTTTTCTAAAACTATCAATAGCATTCTCACTTTTGATATCTCTAGATGTTGTCACAGAAGACCTTTCTCGATTGACAGAATGTCCCACTATTGACACTTAAAAAAACTGCTTTCAAGGTCTTGTCGCTTCGATGTATCACTTGAGCCCTAATACATTTTCAATGTCATGGGACTAGATGAGTGAGTTATTATGCTTTCTTTATAGGATGGCTGTTTCCAAGCCACCTCCTAGTTGTTATCGCTCGATCCCTTTTTCATCAAGTGATTGCTTAGGGACCTTAGTGTACAATCTAGGTTGTTTCTCTCTCGACTTTGGATCTTAGCACCCCATGAATTTGTCATATATATAGTTTTCAAATCTTGCTTGGTTTTGAAACCATTTATGAAAAGTAAATAACATGACAAAAAAAAAAATTCATAGGTATAATAAGTAGTGTGTATAAGCTTACTTTTCAAAAATAAAAAATCAAATGGTTATCAAATGGGGTCTAAACGACTTGTTAGATACCTTTAAACTTCATTGACCAATCAGACACAATTTGAAGTTTATGAACCTACTTGATACTTTTAAATTTTCATAAGCCTATTATGTATAAAGCTAAAAGTTCATAACCCAGAACTTAAAAGAATTTAAGGATTAAAGTTGTAATTTACTCACAAATCATTAAATTTTATTGTACTTTTTTTTTTCAAATACAATAGAGGTAGGGGATTGGAATCACATACCTTACGGTCAATAAAACTCTCGTATATCAATTCAGCTATCCTCATTTTGGCCTATTATTAGACATTTAACATAAATTAAGGTATTAATTTCATAGTTAATCCTAAGCTCATGATGAAGATGATTCAAAACGAACACAACTTTAATAATCAACACAACTATACTCACCTTAAACATTCCATTTCCACCCATCATATTTGTTTTCCATCATATTTGTTGAACTAAAAAAGTTATTGAAGATAAAGACTTCTATCGATTCATGAAGATGAAAGACTTCTATTACTATTGTCAATCCCAACATTATTCAATCGTTTAGATTAGTTAGAATTTTGAAATGAAAATTAATTCAAGTATATCTGAGTGGATAAGACACTTATTAGCCTTCTAAAAGTTCAATGCTCAATTCTCGAACTCTATAATGTTTTACTTTCTAAGTTAAAATACTATTTTGATTCTTATACCTTCAAATGTCCAATTTTATATTTTGTACTTTCAATAAATCTTAAAACTAGTCTCTATGGTTAGTTTATTGTTATTTTTTTCAAAACAATTTAGCTTCTATTCGCATTCCCTTTATAAAATTCTGAAAATATACATTCACACGATATCTTTATTTTTTTAAAAAAATTATCATTATCATTTAATCATTTTTATATTTTTTTAATAACTAAATTTAAAATTTATTGAAAATACATCGATTAAATTAAGAAGAAGTGAAAAATATATAGACTAAAATAAAATGAAATCGGATCAAAATGGTATTTTATTTATTTTTTTAATTTAAAAAGAATTGGATTTTGAAACAATGAAGGAAGATAAAGTACAGTGTGGTCCAATACTAAAGAAAAGAAATGTCCCATTTTCAAAAAAAGGCCACTTCCCGCCTTTTCCCTTACTTTTTCCATAAAATCCCACTATTCCATACTTTTACTTTGTTTTTCTTTTTGTTTTCTAAGGTTACCGTTGGTTCCTCACTCAAACAAAACAAAACAAAAAAACCATCCACACAAAATCCAAACCCTCCACTTTTTCCAATGCCCCATTTCAAATTCAAATACTTCCTCTTATTCAAATTATATATATACACACTTATAAATTTACTTTTAATTTAAATAATATTTTGATATCTGAACTTTTAACGTATTCGTTTTGATTTCAATGTTTTCCAACTACGTTTTAATAATTAATCATTTTGGTCATTGCAAAATGATATTGAAGTACATAAACTAAAATTGACATTTTGAAAATTTTAAATACTAAAGTATTTCAAAGTTGGAAGTATAGAGATCAATATGAATACTTTCAAAGTACAATGTTCAGATAGTATTTAAACCATTTGTTTTATTTTGATCGATGAACGGTTAAAATTTGAACATTATTATTACTTGAATTAATGAGATATCAATTTTCATTCAGTACTTGGTATATCATTAGATGATGTATTATTATTTTATTTCACAAGTCTCGGATCTCAAGTCAAAATGAGCTTAGTTGAACTAATGTAGCTTTTGTATATCAACTTCGAAGTTAGATATTTGATTCTCTCACTTCACATATGTTATAAAACAAGCCTTTAAACGTTGAGATTGATAGTAAAAGTTTATGTCAGTTGAGTTATACTAAGATTAACTAAAATAATTATCTCTAAATTTTGTAGATTAAATATAAATTAAAACCATTATAAAATTTCAAAATGGATAATTTGAATATTGTTTAATGAATTTGAAAGTTTGAAAATGGAAATAAATAAATAAATGAAGAATAGACCTTGAGATGATTTTGAAATGGTATCTCTCTCTTCCTTTATATATATATATATATATATTAAAAGCTTATGAATCCCAGAGATAGAGACTTGACCATAAAATACCTTCTCCATTTTTACATTTTCTTAACTCTTCCCCTGTTTTTGTCTCAAAACTTCAACAATCAAAACGATGATTGGCGACAAGAAAGCGATTATACCTCGCCAATCTTCCTACAACTCTCTGTATTTGAATCCCCTCATTGACCTCCGGCACAACCGTAGCTGCAGCGACGGCGGCGGATTCCGGCAAGGTAAAGAGAACTTGATACCTAATACGAAGGATAAACAGAGAGATGAAAATGCAGAGTGTTGCGACAAAGAAAATGCGATTCCCATTAATGAGTTCTGTGCTAATTCGAAGCAGAAATTTGGGGATTTTAAGTCATTTTCGACTGGAAAGGCTTTGAAGCCTTCTTCACTTCATCTCTGTATGCAAATGAACGAGCCCGATAAGGTTTTTGCCTCTAGATTGTGGGATGCCACTGATTCTGAACATTCAAGTTCATTGAAGATTTGGGATTTTTCGGATTCGGAAGCTGCCCCAGCTTCCTCATGGTCCACTTTGCCAAACAGGTGGATATTAGAACTTCAACCCCATTTATTCATTTATTGATGATAAAAGTTGTTTTTTGTTTTTCTGTTTTAGAAAAATGGTGCTTACTCTTTACCATATTTGAGTTTTAAGGCTCCCGTAACCATTTTAATGATTTCGTTTTTAGTTTTCGTTTTTTTTTTTTTTCAAATTTAGGTTTGTTGGGTCTCAAATTTTTTTTTATGGTTTCCTTAAATTTTTCTTTATTGTTTTCTCAAATTTTTATTTATGGTTTTCTCATATTTTTATTTATGGTTTTTACTTCGGTTATATATGCACTTGTTTTTGTTTTTAAAAGGGTAAACTGTTTAAGTTAACAAAAACATTGATGAAAATAAAAAGAGCTGGGTGTATAGATGCCTCACTCTTTAAGAAGTAATCATAGAAAGGAAGGAAACCCACTATTTCCTTATCTATTATAATAAACACCAACGGTCCAATTTCACTAGAGTTTCTTGGTTATGTTATCTATTTTTAGGATGTTTTCAAAATTGAAATCAAGTTTTGGAACTAAAAGAAATCTTTTTCTGAAGCGAGTTTTTTTTTTTTTTTTTTTTTTTTAACGAAATTTGATTAAAAATTTAAATCTTTAATATTGCAAAAAAATAGTGAGAATACAAGCACAATTCTCGAAAAAAAAATGTCAAGAAAGCCTAAATGTATTAGAATTAGTTTGACATAGTATTAGGAAGAAGAGGACATTGCTTCCATTAATGTTATTTTTAGCTTTTTAAGGATTTTGGGAGTGATTTTGTAAGTGATCTTTTTCTCTTTTCAGGTCATTGTTGTGTAGGCCATTGCCTGTGGATGTGGGGAGATGTACTTGTGTCATTGTGAAGGAAAAATCACCAGATGGGCTTCATGGTGGAGCCTTCTATTCTCTATACACAAATGTAAGTTTGTGGCTTTCAGATTCTTTGGATGATATAACAGGTGTTCTGTTCTTAATGATTTACATTCTCTGACCACCTTATTTTGATTAACTTTCTTTAACCCAAGTGTGTATTGTGAGAAACTTAGGCCTATTCAACTCTTCAAGGAAAACACAACACTATAATCTCCCAAATCCTGTAACTTAGTAGAGGATTCCCTTGTTGATCTTCAATCTATGTTTTTTTGCATTTTAAACTTTATCAGGAAGGGAAAGGACGGCAGGACCGGAAGTTGGCAGTGGCCCGTCATCGACGACGGAACGGGAGGTCAGAGTATAAAATAGCTCAGAGTACAAGGGGGATATTGTGCAATGCAGATGATAGTTTTGTTGGATCCATGACTACAAACCTTGTTGGTTCAAAATATCATATATGGGATCAGGTTTTAATGGAATGTTAAATTGTGTTAAACTTAGAGTTTGCAGAGTAGTACCTATGATTGTGACATAATTTTCTCTTCATGTTTGTTCTCAGGGGAGCCGTCTGAAACCGATCCCGAGCAAGCCGAGATCGCTTCTGGCTGCTGTAACGTAAGCCTTCATCCCGTCCCTCCGACTGTCTCCCTCTTTTCTCCCTCCATGTCACTCTTTTAGTGTCATTGATTTAGCTTTGTTTTCTACAGATTCATGCCTACAATAACCACTTGGACAGGCAGCCATAGAAGCATGAAAGCTTTCATCCCCAAGCATCAATCAATGCAGCTGAAAAACACCAATCAGGTGCTTTAGAACATTTGATATTCTTTCTAATTTCTACGAGATGTTGTGAAAGTGATAGAACCCAAACATATTGAGATATAATTGGCAACCAAATTATAAGATAAACCAAGTAATTTGAGGTACTTAGGCCCTCCCAATCTCTTGAGATCATTCTCAAGCCCTAATCCACTCACCCAAACTTGCTTATCTTCCTCCTTCTCTACTCACTCTATTTATAACTAACAAGTCAAACAAATCCTCTAACTAATCACTAATATACCCTTAATATCCCTCTAATACCATTCCTATCAGAAAGTTTGCACCACCCACGAGACGTTTTGATACTTTTCACATTGATGACATTCTTGATAAACATCGACAAAATATAAAAAATCATTAAGTATACAAGTGTATCAAAGTAGTTTGATGTTAAATTTCAATATATCTCGACATTTGTCGCATCTTTTCCCGAACCCTTTAATTTACTGGTGGTTTGCTTCAGCAGGTGCAGCACATAGCAGGGCTGCCAAGGGAGTGGGAGGAAGAAAAGGCCAAAGTTCACCAGCTTGTTTCTAAGGTTCCCCAATACAACAAGGTGAATTAGAAACTTGCCATTGAAAAAAACTCTTCAATGAAAACTTGGAACTGCTCTGCATTCCTCATTGTTTTATTGCTTTTGACTTCTTCAGATTTCTAAGCAATATGAGTTGGACTTTAGAGACAGAGGAAGGGCGGTTTCAGGTCTTATGATCCAAACCTCTGTGAAAAATTTTCAGTTGACTTTAGAGGTACAAATCCACATTTTTTAGAGTACTTTGGGATCAAATATGATAGAAAGAAAGTGATCTGATTTTCATTTGTAAGAAGAGGCTGAGTTTCGAGTTGGTTTTTTGGCATAGGAAAACGGCAAACAAACGATTCTCCAACTTGGAAGGATTGGGAAGTCTAAGTATGTGATGGATTATAGGTAAGCTGATCTGTATTCTCTTGAAATTTAATCCAACCAATCCGAATTAACAATCGTATCGAAGTTCAATGAAATCCTAATACATCGATCGAAACCGAACCAACCTGAATATATTTGGTTTTTGAAACTACAGTTATTGTATTTGGCTCCTGGTTTTCCCTTTCAATTTTCTAATTGGGATCTGATCTTGATGTGAATTATGATAAAGTGAAAGTTTTGGCCTTCTTGCAGATATCCATTGACAGGTTATCAAGCATTTTGCATATGTCTGGCTTCCATAGATTCAAAGCTGTGTTGCTCAGTATGATCATATATGGTTGCTTTTCAGCTCTCTTTTGCAGTTCAATCTCTGAACTATCTTCCTTTCAATGTTCTGACTTAGCATAGATTGATGCAAGACTAGTTGATGAGATGTGTTTGTAAATTCTCTCGAGTCTTGAATTTTGATGATTAACAATGTTTAGCTTTGATCATTTTGGTGAACCAAGTTTCTCTTTGGATTAATTGATGTAATAAATTGATGGTCTTTTGTTTTTAGTTTAAAATTGTGAAGGTTAAGTGACATGGATAGTAATTATTATCTTATTCACTAAACCATGCTTAGAGATAGACATAGATATTAAGAAATATGGAAGATTAGGAATGATTTGAAAATACAATTTATCTCGACATTATAACATAAATAAACAATTCGTTTTTTTTGCAAAAACCACCTTCGAATATATATATATATGAGAATTTTGGTCGAAGTAGGAGTTGCTACTTATTTTGGTAGTTGATAAATTAAACATAAAAACGTAAAATTACAAATTTAACTTTTTAACTTAAAGTTCATTTTAGTTCATGAATTTTAAAATTACAAGCTTAGAGTTTGTTTTGGTAAGTAATCAGATTGTATTTTATGTTCTAGAGTAATTGAATTCAGAAAATATGTATTTGATAAACATAAATTTTGTTTTCGAAAATTGTTTTCAATGTATCTAGATTTTGAATTTGAAAATTTAAGATACATAATTATATTAGAAAAGACTAAAACAATAATAAATATAGTATTTCATGTTATAAGCTCAATTATTTTTTGTTAAATTAAAATACGTATTATATAATATATTATACATTATATGATGTTCCAAGATAATAATTATACAAACATTTTAACATAAAATAAGTTCATAAATTAATTAGTAATAGTTTATATTTCATCTATCATTTAATGGGTAAATATAATTAGTTTTATAATTTATAAATATATTATCAAATATATTTTAAAAAATTATTTAAATTAAATTTTCATATCTAATTTGCTATCAAATATATATATGAAAACATGAAATACAACTTTGTTTTCATCGAATCCCTTGTTTTAAAAAATGCTTATCAAATAGACCCTTTATTTGGCAACAATTTCAATTTTTGTTGGTTTTCCTATAATTATTTTTAATTTCATGCTTCTTCATTAAAAAATTTTCAATTATAGTTTTCATCTTTAGTAAAAGACAATTGCTAGCCAAATTTCATTAAGGAAAAAAAAAAAGACAAGTATTTAATTTTAAAAAAAAATTTAAAATTTGAAACTTTTTTGGATCCATTAATAGAAAGTAGAGAACAAATGTAGAAATTTGTCAATAGAAGTAGTTAACAAGCTTTAACTTTTTAAAACTAAATAATTACTAAATAGGGTCTAAACTTTCAAATTTTTTAAAATTTACAAACCATCTATATAAAAAACAGAAAGTTTAGCACATGTTTGGCAACCATCTAGTTTTTGTTTTTATTTTTTAAAATTAAGTCTATAGATACTACTTTCATCTCCAATTTTCTTCATTGTTATACTTTTTACTAATGATTTAAAAAATCAAGCCAAATTTTAAAAGCTAAAAGAAGTAGCTTTTAAAAATTTGTTTTTGTTTGGAAATTTAGCTAAGAATTCAACCATTATATTTAAGAAAAATACAAATCATTGTAAAAAAATAGAGGAAAAATAGGCTTAATTTTTAAAAACAAAAAACAACATGATTACCAAACGAGGTTTTAAGAGACTATTAAACCTAATTAAAAGTTCATAAGGATAAACACCAAAATTTAAACACTAAACATTGACGTTGAAAAAATGTTTTTGGAAACATTAATAATAACGTGAATATTAATGGATGAAAATGATAAAAATCGAACGAATTTATTGAAATTCCAATCCAATTCCTCGTGGAGTTGAGCTGGCAAAAGTATGTTATAAAGAAATGTATACCGGTAAAGCTATCAACTTCCAACTAACCAAATCTCAACCACTTGCAAAAGTGTGTAACTCATAAAGTAAGTTCTTAAATGCATATTAAAGGGATGTCTAAGGTTTTAAAGAAGTTGTATGACCACAATCTATCAAATTTAATTGGTACTATATAATTTAGTTTCAAAAATATCTTTAATTGAGTGGATTGTGTCGAGTGGAATCGGATAAGGGGTGCGTAGTAGTTCCATATTTTTTAGTGTGCTTCCATATGCTACATCTGGCAGGAGCGTAATCAGCGGCTGCATGAAGGTCGACCGAGGTCGGTGTTTGCTCTGGTTCACCTTATGGTCTCTACGGTTTGTGCTCGTGCTGCTTCCTAGTGGATTGACCTTCTTGGTCTTATCTAGTATGTTTACGGATGTTTTTTCTTTTTGAACTTTACGTTGTTCTTTGTTTTGTTGTTGTCCTTAGTTTGTGGGGTTTTGGGTACTTTTGGCTTTCTCCTTGGTGGTTTGCAAGTTCGAGTTTATGTGTTGGTTTTGTTCTGGTCTTATCTTGTTGGCTTTGTTTTGGTTTTGTTGCCCTGTCTTTGCTTGTGTTTTGTTGCTTGGATGCCTTGATCCCGGGCTGTGGAATTTCCCTGTTGTATAATAATATCACCTATTCTAAAAAAAAAAATACCTTTAATCGGTGATGATTTAGTTTCTTTACTTTTGAATTTGAAACAATTTAGGTTATGTTTGAAATATATTTTCAAATGTTTAATTTAAAAAATAAGTCATTTTGGAAGAAATTGAAGTGTTTGACAATCACTTAAAATAACTTCTTAAGTGTATTTTAATCCGTTTTTATAAAAAAGTGTTTAAAAAAAATGAGTTTTTTTTAAAAAAAATACTTTTTTCTCAAGATCAATTATAATTTATAACGATTTAGTCTATGAACTTAAATAATATTAAATTTAATGAAATTTCTTAAACAAGTAGATTGATAAAGAGATTGGAATCAAATTTATTTAAAATATAAATACTAAGTCATTACGTAATAAAAGTTATTAGAATTAATTTTGATAAGATTTTTTATTATTATAATTGAATTATTACAAATTTCAAGATGCGGGAACTAAATTGTTACTTAAAAAGGCTTTTAAAACTAAATTGTGACAAATTCGGAGGTTTAACAACTAAGTTAAATTAACCATTACAAATTTTAAAATTACAAAAAACTAGTTCAAGCACTACACTCTTTCGTGGATTAAAGTCCAAGGATGAGGCAAAAGTAATTTTTAGCCCTTTTTCAATGTCTCAAGAAAAATAATGTTTTAATTTCTATTTTAGTCTCGTAGCTTAAAAAATTATTTTATTTAATCTTGATCATGATGTCTATTTTTAATTTTTAAAATTTTAAAATATAATTATTCAATCATATTTTCCTTAGTACTTTTATCACATAAATACCATTTGCTCAATGGTCACCTCAAGCCAACTTGTACAGCTTAAATGGGTTATCTTTTGGAAAAAGAAAATGTAAATTAAGATAAACATTCTAAAATAGAATTAAATTACAATGAATATTTTAAAAGTTTATGATAAAAAGTCGACTAAAACGTAGTTTTTTAAATAATAATAATAATAATGTCAAATCGAGTATAGCTAATTGGCATATGAGTGTCTTAATAACTACGAACTTTGTGGTTATCCCCCATTCTAAGAACAACAACAACAACAACAATAACTACTTGTGAGTTATGACCTATTAAAACATTAATTTTAAGAATTTCACACTCTTTTATTTATTTATCTGAAGCGAGAGAATCAAACCTCTGTGTTATGGTTTTGGTTGATTGATAATATGTTCTTTTATTATCTTGAATGTTTAATCTTTGACTTTATTGAGAGATCTTGAGTTTGGTCTTATTTTCTTATTGGTGATAGATTTGTTGAGGTGATATTTTCCTTATTTGTGATATTGTCATTCGGGTAGCTTTCTTACCTTCTGTGTTTTTGTATTTAGTGTTGATCCAATGATAGGCTTGAGGTGAAGCCGTCTCTTTTGTTTCTAGGTTTTTCTTTAGCTATTTGCTTTTCATTTAGAACTATCAGTGGTTGTAAATGTTATATCACGAGAAGAAAAGAAGGTGTTCTGTAGTTTTGAAGCTTGGTTTGTCTAAGTCATTCTATCATCGAGCTTTGGCGAAGTGTTAGTTGTTCGTGCTTTCAACTAGCAGGTGAAAAGGGAATCAGGTCGTTGCAGTGGCATCAGATTTAGAAGAAGCTTGAATTTACAGACTCATCTAAAGTACTATCAGAGTTAGGAGGAGCCTAACTTACTTGCTAGTATTCAGTCATGTGTAAACTGAGAATGTGTAATCTTAGTTGAAGTAAATGTTGTAAAACTGAATTACAAACTAGTAGATCTCTTTTCACCTAGGCACAAAGCCTCCCAGACGTAGGTGTGGTTGCACCAAACTAGGTCAACAAGTTTCTATGTCTTTTCTCTCTTCTTATTCTCTTTTAACTCTTGTCTTTATTACTGTCAATACATTACTCCTAGAAAGTGCTCTATTTATGTTTCATCTATTTTTCAATTGGTATTAGAGAGGGTTGACTGCTTGTTTATTGAGTTCTCAATGGAGTCAATCAAGCAAGGTAGATCTACAATACGTCTTCCAATCCTAGATGGAGCAATTACTCATATTGGAAGCCTAAATGATTGCCTTCCTTAATTTATTGAGAAAAAGACCTAGAAGGTGGTACTTAATGAATGGTCATATCCAACAATTACTGATAAATATGGTGTTACCAATCAAAAGCCTAAAAAAGACTATATTGAAGATGAGAAGTAAGCCTCTCAAGGAAACTCGCGAGCTTTAAATGTGAAACCCGAATTTCCAATTTTCCTACTTAAGCAGGTAATTAAGGGAATTAACTAAGTATGAGTTAAATCTTATGTTGAAGAGAAGGAAATTTCTAAGTGTTGAATAGATTTTCCTTGAGTAGTTTGGAGATAAGCCTTAACTAGTAGAAATTTGGCTAAGTGTGAAGTTAAAACCATGCGTTAGGTGTTAGGAAATATTGAACGCATGAGATGAGGCTAAGTGTAGTATGAAGCCGAAGACAACCATGCGAGAGCTTGTGAGGTTGAACGCATGATTGGTCGAGGCATTGGCAAAAGGCATTGCTTAAGTTGCTCATGCATTGGGGCTGCATGAGGAGAGCGAAGAGAGCGAGATTTTGAATGCAAGACGCTAGGCAGACGATCGTATAGGTTTGGACAAACTAAAATTGTCACAAGATAAACATTTAATCAACCTAAGCATGAAATCTATAGAGAGTTTAGAGAAGAGAAGACTAACCCTTGATGAATAACTCTTCTTCACGCAATCCTCTTCAAGAACACGAACTGAACAATTTTGGACGAACACTAGGACTTTTCCTCAAATCTAGATGCCACCACTTAGTAACATCGTTATTTTTAGGAACAAAGAAAGGACATGTGGGCTTCTTCTTTATTGCTTTCGACCGAGAAAAATTTCCATGAGTGAAAAATTTTTGTTTTGTGAGAGAGAGTTTTTTTTATAGAGGAAAAAAAAACTCTCTGTGTTTTCCAAGAACATAGGTTTAAGAGAAGAGTGAGGGAGTGGGAGTTACAATAACTCCCTCCCACGATCTGTAAATATAACCCCCTGATAATGGGGAGTTATAATTATATTATTAATAATTAATAATATAATATGTATATTATATGGTTAGATAACAAATTAACAAACCATCAATATACATTATAATCATATTATAATGTAACTACCCATAGTTTAAATAGGAATCATATCCACATTAAATTTTAACCTATAGTTTTTATACAAATCTTATTTATATAAATAATATTTGGATCTCATTCAAATATTTATCTCTTGCATATTATATAGTTTTAATTATAAATCATATTTATAATTAACTATCTATTATAATGTATGAATATACATTATACATTATATTAATCATATAATTAATAACATAAATTTCCATAAATAATTTGAACAATTCAAATTATTCTGAAAACAATTATTTCTTATTTTTATCCTTAATGAGCTAACAAAGGACCTTATAGACCTACAGATTATAAGCTTCAATGATATGAGACTAATCAATTAAACATTTTAATTAGATTAATCAACATTCATTAATTGTCGGTCACTGCACTAAAGACCGACAGCTATACTCTTTGCAATATAGGTATATTTCTATGTCCATGGATATAACCAATCAACAATAAGTTGACTATTCACAAGTTGCCCATAAATACAACTTGGTCAAATTACGGCTTACTCCTGTAGTTACATCTAACTTCTTAAATACCTTATTCCTCTAATAAAATATCAGTCCAACTATAAACTAACCCCTTTTGGGCCAATGAGAGGGTGAGACCTCATTAATCAAAACCCAGAATCAGCTATTAAGGGAACAATTTATCTACTTTCTCTATCTATAGGAAGTTTAAATCCCAGAATCAGCTATTAAGGGAACAATTTATCTACTTTCCCTATCTATTGGAAGGAGTGAATTCCATCTTGTGTAGCCATGTTCCCAGCTACTCTAACAAATCCCCAAAATGATAGGCATATTGAGTCAACAAAGCAGGTCGTTCTTACTCATATAGATCAAAGGATTACCCTCATAGATAGGAGTACAAAACTCATTCAGGATCAAGTCATCTGTGGTCATCCTAGTAAAATGTTAGTTTCTACAAGCAAGTTATAAAGAGAATCCAATCATTTCACGGTCCGATCTTATATAAACTCTTTATACAAGACACCCTCACTCACATATCTTTACATGAACAATATGAATCATATCGTCTATAACACTTACAACTCATGTAACAGTTACAAAGTGAGTCATATCTGCAATGTTACTAGGATAAGGTACCCAACCTTATCCATGTACTGCACACCTTTCAGGTTATTACTTGAACATGATCCACTTGTATATTTATAACACACTGTTCAACTTACATTAAATAATCTCGGATCTTATTGGATTGAGCTAATATTGTCTAATGTCTAATAAAATACTTCTTATTTTATTAAATAAATAATTTGTATTTACAAATTAAAAAGTACAAGATCCACGAGATTTAAGAAATTAAATCCACAGTTGTTACTCTTGCTGATACTGAAAATATTTCCATTGATCCTTCTGTTGAATCCGGTTCTGTCTCTGTTCCCTCTGCTACCATTGAGAAAGACTTTGATGTTTTACCAGATGTTACTGACATTCTTCTTAATTTGGGGGTTCTGTTAATCCTTTTGTGCATAGTTCGACTGTTTCTTCTCTAGATGCCTCTGTTCCCATTTATGATGTTCAGGTTAAGCTTTCGTTCCCTTTTACTGATTTTGCTGCTAGTCAATCCATGTCTGTCTTTAGTTCATTTGAGGGGATTGTCCATTTCTCTTGATGATAATATTCCTCTGCCCTATTGGAAAAGCTAAAGAATAGTGTCTTTGAGAATGTGTATGTTGATTGTGGTCCCTCTACTCGTACTCGTTCAAAAGAAACCTCCTCCAAGAAAAAAGGTTTCAAAATTTGACTCTTAACCCTCTGAACAACTCTCTGACTCAAGCTCCAAAGAATACATTGCTGTTATCAGAGACAAGCCTTGCATGAGTGTTAGTCACTGTAAAATTCCTCCAAATGTTCCTATTGTTCCTCTTGATGGGATATCTTTTCATAGTGAGAACAGTGTTTAAAAATGGAAATACGTGATTTTGTGGCGTATTGCAGATAAGAAAATTGAAGGATCTCATTGAAGAGAACCTTGAGTAGAAGTGGAATCGTCCCAATTCCCATTTTTCATCGAATGTATTTTTTTTTTTTTTTTTTACAGAAAAGAAAGAACAAATTATGCTTTTATATAAAATACATCATGTTTTATTAAAAGGAAACTTAGGGTCTCAGAAACCCTTACCTTTGAAGACCTTCTTCAAGAATCCCTCGATCAAGAAACCAACAGTACCACGATGGTGATCTTAGTATTCTCAGGTAGAGAATCCAAAAGTGGTGGGCTCTACTATTTTGGAATGAGGGAATGAATTTTAGAAAAGAGATGAGGAAAAGGAAAAGATTCATAAACTTACAGAGAGCATGCTTTTCTCTGTTAAAAAAACGTATATTTTCTAACCTTTTTTTTTTTTTTAAAGATGAAGGAGACTCTCTCCTATCAAATGCCCATAAAAAAAAACATCAACCACCAACTTACGTGAGTGGAGAGAAAAGAGGGGAGAAAGTTATAACTTCCTCCCTCATTTAAGTTAAAAATAACAATTAATATATATATATATATATTAAATGGTATATTCTATCAAATATAACACATAATCTATAGTTTTAATATTGTATCATATATGATATAACCTATAGATTATTCTCTCTCATATGGCATTTAATATAAATCACATTTATATTATAACAATTATGAATCCAATTCATATAATTAATATTTGAATCTTATTCAAATATTTATTTGTTCTCATAATGTATAAAATACATTATACCAATTATATCATATATAATTAAAATAACTTAATTATATCGTATATAATTAAATCCCTCTATTAATTTGAACAATTCAAATTAATCCAAAAACTAATTCTCATTTAATCCTATTGAGCTACCAAGTGGACCTCATGGACTTGTAGCTTGAAGCTCCAACGATACAGGAATAATTAATCAAACTCTTAAATTAAATTATTCACCAATCGTTAACTGTCGGGCACTCCACTACAGATTGACAGCTGTACTCTTCGCACTACAGATATATTTCTGTGTTCATTGGATATAACCAATCAATAGTATGATGACCCTTCACAAATTGCTCGTAAGTATAGCTTGGTCAAAATTACCGTTTTGTCCCTATAGTTACATCTAACTCCTTAAGTACTACTAATTTCTCTAATGAACAATAAATCACAATCCAACTATGACTAAACCCCTTTTGGGCCAGGAGAGGGTATGGCACCACATTGTTCAAGCCCTGCAATTAGCCCTTAAGGGAGCAATCTATTTACCCCGACCTCGGGGAAGGAGTGAATTTCTTCCTATATAGTTGTGTTCCCAACTTCCCAATCAGACGAATCCCCAAAATGGTAGGCTTATGGAGTCGACGATTTAGCCACCTTCACCCATACAAATCAAAAGACCGCCCTCACAGGCAGGAGTTCACAACTCAATCAGAATTCAGGTCATGTTACCTATGGTCATCCTGGTGAAATGTAGTCTCTATCATGAATTGTTGATTACATAAATAAGCGACGGAAGCAAACAGGATCATTAAGCATTCTAATTCATTACTTTGGCTTAAAAGACGACATGCTCATGAACTAAAAACATAGTTTCAACACTAACTTTTGAAATACCTTTGAATCACGAAAACCAGCTGCAATCTTCTCTTTTGGTTGTGAATCACCACAACGTCTTCCCTACTATTCTCTTGGAGCCTTAGATGAGTTGTGGGACTCAAAACAAACTTGAATTAGAAAAATTGGTGGTGAAGAACTGGTTTTTCAGTAGTGTGAAGAACACTTCTTCAACCACTTTTTTCTAGCAAATTGCAACCGATCTCCTCTCCATTTCTACTTAGATCTCATTGTTATATTGCATGGCTTTCATGCAAATCAACATCCTACATGAATTCCAGCTCATACTTGAGAAATTGGACTGGAAGTGTTTATGGAATGTGACTAACCTGCTTCAAAGAAAGTGGGAAAATCCCAAAAGTTGGGATTTTCCACTTTCTCTTTTCTTTCCTTTTTTTTTTTTTAAAAAAAAAAAATTTTGATTTCAAAAATCAAAACTCATTTCAATTAAAAATTGAAAAATTATTAATTTTACAAAATTAATTTTCTAATAAAATTAATAAATTAATTAAACAATTAATTAATTAACTTAATATCAAATATTAAATTAATTTGTCACCAATTCCATTACCATGAATCTTTATTCATGAATTTAATATTTAAATAATATTTAAATATTAATAGATTCTCCAATTCCGTTTAATTCCAAAATTAAATGTGTAATTATATCATGTATAATTACTAATTCTCTTAATTCTAATTTGAATGTTTCAAATCAACTTATCACGCTACTCTAAGGTTAATCCGTTTGTGAGCTAGTAAGGGGACCTAGTAAACCTACAGATCATGGACTCCAATGATCCAAGATTAATCGGCTAAATATTTTACATCGAATTAACCCTCATTCGTTAACTACTGGGTCACCTCACTAAAGCCCGTAGTTGCATTCCCCTCACTATAGATATATTGTGGCAACTTGATATAACCATGATTAGTAATTTAACCCTTCATAGGTTGTTCGTAATAATGACTGGGTCAAATGATTATTTTACCTCCGAGATTACCTCTTATTCCTTAAGTCCCACTGATCCTCTAATGAACAATTGGTTTTTGATCCAATCATCAAACCGAGTCCTTCTCAGGTCAATGAGAGGGTGGGGCCCCTTCTTCAAGACCCAAAGTCAACACTTAAAGGAACAACCTCTCTACTATTCCTAAAAGCGGGTAGGAGTGAATTCCATCTTGCATCTTATGTCCCTAATTATCTACCCAGTCTTACCCTTGAAATGGGAGGCTTTTTTAGCCGACGCTGATGAGCCAACTCTCACTTATGCAAATCTAAGGATAATCCCGAATAAACAGGAGTTCATAGTTAGCTCAGGATTCAGGTTAAGTTACCTAGGTCATCGTTGTGAAATAGTCAGTCCTAAAAAATAAACAACGTTATAAAGTAAGAATGACTTATTTCATGGTCCGATCTTGTACAAACTCATTACACAGAACGCCCCCACTTCTCATTTCATCACATGTACGAATTAGAATCACTTCATCTGTAGCACTTTACAACTCCGTGTAACAACTACATAGTAGGCCGCATCCAATAGTGCTACCAGAATAAGGCACCAAATCTTATTCATACACTATAGATCATTTTGACTATTTACTCAAACATGATCCACTCTTATGTCTCCACATAAAGTTCAAATACTCATGTAATAGTCATGGATCTTTTATTTTATTGGATTTATTTCTAAAACGAAATAAGCAATTCATATATTCAATACAACTTTATTGAATCAAACTTCAATAATAATTTTATTGAATTACAGAATGAGTTTATTGTTTACAAACCACGAATTTTAAGATATAAAACCCAACATGAACGACATTATATAATGAGACTAAACATTTCGTGGTCTGATATTATACAAACCCCTTTGTATAGAATATCCCCACTCACATATCTATACATGAATGATCAGGATCAAATCGTTTGTAGTACTTTACAACAATTGTAACGCCTACAAGCGGGTCATACTCGTAGTGTCACCAGGATAAGTTACCCAACCTTATCCATCTACTACAGACCATTTAGGTTATCAGTTAAACATGATCCACTCGTATGTCTCTACATATATGTTTAAGCTACAAGATAACCTTGGATGTTAGTTTATTGGTTTATGGTTAATGCAACTAAAATATGGAATAAAATATCATATATTTTATTAAATAAACAACGAGTTTATTCAAAACATTTACAAACTATAGGACCCTACAAGATTTAGGGCATCAACTTCAACAGATCAAGTCCTGCTTAGAAATTATGGATCTTATTCAGCGTGTGGAACTTCTTAAGATTGTTATTGACCTCGAGCCTTTTTATCCTCAGCTGATGAGAGAGTCTATTGTTAACCTTCCTTCTAACTTCAACTATCTTAGTATTCCTGATTATTATAAGGTCCATATTCAAGGAACTTTTTTTTTCAATTTCTCCTGCAATCATCAATGCATATCTTGGTCGTGATAATCCCCTTTCTCATGGTGAGCCTTATCCCTTAGCTGAAGATCTTGTTACTGAGCTTACTGGTGGTACTCACTCAAAGTGGCCTCAGTCTGATCAATTGTCTACTTCTGCCATCATGTGAAATATGTTATTTTTTTTTAGAATTGGCATTGCAAATTGGTGTCCTTCGACACATGGGTTAAGTCTTTCTCCTTTTCTGGCTAGTCTTCTATATTAGATCGGGACCCTGTCTACCTTTAGTTTTGGTGTGTTTGTGTATAATCAACTTTCTTGGCATGTTGACTCCTTTGCTATGAAGCTTTCTATTTATTTATCGAGACTATTTTCTGGTATCTTGTTGTCTCAGTGCCCAGCTATTATTGGTTTGAATGATGCTCTTGGTCCTGATGCCAAGATTCTAAATTTGAGTTACAAGATTTTTCAGGGTTCTCATGTCCTTGATATTGTGCATAACATCCATTCTCCCAAGACTTCAGATATTCCTCTTCCTGAGTATATGCAGGTTTTTGGGACTCACATCTTTCACATTTATCTTATGAATCATGTACTATGAGTATCGTCATGATTTGACTGATCGTCGAGCTAAAATTGATGCTTTGGTTCATCTCTTAAGTTTGTCGCTTCCACTTTTTGTTGATGCTTCTACTTCTCAGCCTCCAGCATCTGCTTGATTTTCTCCTTGGCAGAAGGGGAAGATTGGTTGGGTTTGGACTGATGAATGTTTCAGTTTTTTGTTTGAGCTGATGAATGTTTTGGTATTTTTTGTGCTGATTTTATTTATTTTCAGGTTGATTTGTTGTTTTTCTCAAGTTGTACTGGTGGTTTATGTTTATTGTGAAATGTTGGTTTGCCAATAAAAGAAAATATTATGCCAAAGAGGGAGCTTGTTATGGTCTTGGTTGGCTGATAATATTTTCTTTTATTATGTTTAATGTTTTGTCTCTAACTTTATTGACAGATCTCGGGTATGGTTTTCTTTCCTTATTGGTAGTAGATTTGTTGAGGTGATATTTTCCTTCTTTGTGTTGTTGTCATTCGAGTAGCTTTCTTGCCTTTTGTATTTTTGTATTTAGTGTTGATCCGATAGTAGGCTTAAGGTGAAGCCGTCTTTTTGTTTTTGGGTTCTTTGGCTGTTTGGTTTTCATTTAGAACAAACAGCGTTTATAAGTATTATACCACGAAAAGAAAAGAAGGTGTCCTATTATTTTGAAGCTTGGTCTGTCTAAGCCATTCTATCGTCGAGCTTTGACAAAGTACTGATTGTTCGTGCTTTCAACTAGCAGGTGAAAAGGGGGTGAGATCGTTGCAGTAGCATCAAATTTAGGGGGAGCCTGAATTTGCAGACTCGTCTGAAGTAGTATCAGAGTTAGGGAGAACCTAACTCGCTCGCTAGTATTTAATCATGTGTAAACTGAGAATGTGTAATCTTAGTGAAGTGCATGTTATAAAATTGAATTACACTCTAGTGGATCTCTTTTCACCTAGGCACAAAACCTCCCAAAAATAGGTGTGACGCATCGAATTAAGTCAACAAGTTTCTGTGTCTTTTCTCTCTCCTTATTCTCTTTTACCTCTCATCTTTATTATTGTCGGTAACATTATTCCTAACAAGTACTCTACTTGTGTTTCATCTATTTTTCACTCTAATTTCAAGATAGTACAACAGTAGAATCGAGGAAATTGCTTGAATTCAATATTCAAATGTACAGTGACACTAACAAAGATGGTTTTTTATTTTTTTTTTTCCATTCCTTTTTTTTTTTGTTTTTTTATAATTAGGCATTTTATTCTTTTGAAAAAAAAAAATCACTACTGACATAAATGTTCTAGCTCTTTTTATTGTAATGTAAAAATGCACAATTTATTTCTACTAAAAATTCCAATACCAATTCTCAATGCAGGCAAGATTTCTACAGTTGCATGCAGATGAATTCTACGGGGGGGAAAAAATAAACGTATCCTTCTCTTGTTCTTGTGAATCAAAGAAGAAGGCTTTACAAAAATGAAAAACTAATTTCTCTATAATTTTTAATTAAGTTATTTCCTCAAACTGATCTCGTCGGACGTTGAATTCCTCCTCTTTTTTACCGTGCCTAATTAAGCATCGAGTTCGCACTGAAAAACTGATGAAGGTAAAAACGAATTTAGGTACCCAAAAATGCCGTCGTCGCCTTCGGCAATGTCGCCGGAATCTTGAGTACAATCGAAGTAAGTTTGAATGTCGTCGGGAATACAGCGGCGTGGTCGGTCAGATTCCGGCGGCGTCTGTGGAGCCTCGGCGACGGTTGTTCTTTCTATTATATCTTTGAATTTTGAGGAATGGAGTAGGAGCTCCAGCGCCGCGGACGAGGAGGAGGAGTCACCGTCGACAGGTCCCGGAAAAGGCGCAGTGGCGGTTTGGCCGGAGCTGGAACATTGGGACGGAAAGGTGATTCCGATGAGGGGATTGGGGTCAAATTCTGATGTAGTTTCGCCGGCGTTAGGGTTTGATGGACAGTTATTATTGTTTGGGATATCCGGTTCCCCAGGACGGAGGCATTTGATGTAACGGCTGAGATCGAAATTTGTAATGGCGTTAAGGCCACGGTACTCTATGGCCGCTTTGTCGTAAGCTGTGGCAGCTTCTTCTTGGGTAGCTGTAAAAGTAAATGTGAAAATAGCCATAAGGGCTTGTCTGGCGGGACAACATTTGAGAGAGCTTAAATTATAATTTTGGCTCTATTATACTTTCAAATAGAATTGTACTTTCAAATATTCAATTCTAGTTGGAAAATTATTTTAAATATTAAAACTACTGAAAATATTTATAAATAATAATAAAATATCAGTCTCGAGAGTTCATGATGGACCGCAATAGATTACTATTATATTTATCATATCACAGATAATAGTCTATTGCAGTCTATCGTAAATAGACAGTAAAATTTTGATATATTTGTAAATATTTTGGTTCATTTTTTGTATTTTAAAACAACTCATTTTAGTTTTTACTTTCTATATTTTCAATGAATCTTAAATTTAGGATGTGTTTTGGAATACATTTTCAAGTGTTTAATTAAAAAATAAGTCATTTTGGAAGGAATTGAAGCGTTTCATAACCACTCAGAATAGCTTTTCAACTGTATTTTAATAATTTTTTTTATCAAAAGTATTTAAATAAAAATGAGTTTTATGAATTTTTTTTTCTCCAAGTCAATCCAAACAAGCTTTTAGTCTTTTTAAATTAATCTTTATTAAAATTATTTAAGTAATAACAATAGTTTTTAGGCAAAGAACACACTATATGAATATGTTTTTAAAATTTATTATAAAAGATTAATAAATTAATAAACATATTTTTTTAAAATTAAAATAAAATAAAAATAATGACTAGATTTAAAATTTATTAAAAATAAAAGAATTAAAATTAGATATTTGAGAATACAGGCACTAAAATTAAATAAGTCTCAATTAAAATAGCATTTTAACCTTTAGAATAATACTAGTAATAAATTGAAGTTCTTAATTTGTATGGAAAATTTGGTGGGAAGACATTGAAAATTTATGAAATCATGTGTCAAAATGAATAATCTTAAATGGCGCTTGCCATGCTGCAGTTGAGGTTTGGTGGTCTACATGCCAACCACTAGAATTAGTTGCATAAATGTTTTAAATATTTTAGTTTATTTTAGAAGAAAAGATTCTTAATTTTGTTATTCAAAGAAAAATATGGATGATTTGAGGCTATTTGTCTTTAAAAATTAAATTTTCTTACAGAGAAAATTTAATCTACTTTGCAAGAACATTGCACTATAAGACAATTTGACCGCATCGTTTTTAAATTAAGCTTAGGAGGTACTTAAATTAACTTTGAAAAAAAAAAAAAGATAAAATTTCAAAAGCTACTACCTCCTTTGATTGATATATATATATATATATATATATTTATTTATTTATTGAAGATACCTCCATTGATATTGATTTCTTATGATTTTCACATTTTAAAGAATGAATCAAATTTTAAATCTTTTTTTTTTTTAAAAAAAAAAACCATAATTTTCTCGAATTTCGAAAATATTTACAAAGTAGATAAAAAAAATTATTTTAACTGTAGAAATAATATTTATGAGTAAAATTAAACTCTTATTAAATAGACTACATTTTACCGTTTCAAAGTTTAGATAAGATTTTAGGTAGGATAAAAGAGCATGATTTTTAAAAACAAAAACTAAAGATGAATAAAATGAAAAATACAAAGAAAGAAAAGAAAGTAGCTTTCCAAAGTAGAACCACTTTATTTTATTAATTTGACATTAAACAATCTAATAAGTTTTTTATAATTTTTTTTAAGTACAAGTTTTTTTTTCCTTTTATAATTAATATCATGGGTTTTCATAACATTCTTGAAAATATATATTAAAAAAGGCATGTGATAATATAAATTAATGTTTGGGCAAAAAAGATAAGATGACCTATGAAACTATACACATGAGAAAGACTATTCATATCATGCTAAGTATTAAAGAGTATGATATGTGAACTAAAAAAGAAGGTGTGATATGTGATAGCAACTCTAGAGTAATATTATAAAGGGAGGCTTTTGGCTATGTCAATGAGAAACTACATTATATAATTTAGAGAAATAACGATTTTTTCTTCTCACAATTCTTTCCTCTTTTGTTTAATTAAAAATTTAAAGTATACTTTAGTCTATTATCTTTAAATGATATATTTTTTATTGTATCCATGAATTTCGAATCATATATTTAAAATCTATCACTAATTTTGTTATCAAAATGCTAATACGACATGTTGGTCAAAATCTATTTAGTGATATAAACAATTAATAATTTACTGTTAAATTTGAGCAGTATAAAGAGATAACTACCATATGTTCCAAGGTAAAGGTATTTATTGCCAAAGACTCTGCCGATTCGAGCTTCCCATCTTCCATTATGATGGTGCCTGCAGCAATGCAATCATATTACAGGAAACCAAACTCCCTTTCAATTTCAAAGTAATAATAAATATTAAAAAAATGAAAAAAAATGCGTCACATCATTAAAACTCAAAAGAGCGTGGTGGTTTTTGTTTTCACATGCAGACAACTTTACACGTCAAGATTGTCTTCCATCTTCAAGTCATAAAATATGGTTTATTTATTCAAGTTTCTTCCCATTTAATTAAAACTACATTTCTACCGGGTGTTTAATATTTTAAAATTTTATACAGAAATAATATGATCATTAATTATTCCTCATAATATACCTTTCAAGAATTCAATTATGGAAAATAATTATGATGAGAATTAAGATGAACCTTGTAAGCCTTGACTATCAAAGGGTTAGAAAGTTTTAAGCTTTTTTCGTTGACGATTTTGTTTTTTGTTTTTTATTTTTAAAAAGAAGTATTTTTTCTTTAATTTTCTTACCATGATTTGCATTTTTCTCAAGTACAAAAATTAAACTTTTAGTCAAAATCTAAAAGCAAAAATAATTTTTTAAAAACTATTTTTTTAATTATCAAATTTTGGCTTAATCTTTTAAAACATGAATAAAAAGTAGATAAAATAACAATAGAGGATAAAAAGAGTATTTATATACTTAATTTTCAAAAATAAAAAATGAAAGGATTATAAAAATGAATTTTAATTATAATCTTTTATCTTTCAAGAATTGAAACCTTTAACTTTTAGATCAAAATACATTAAATTGATAACATATAGGTTTTTTAAAAGAGAAAAAGAGAGAGAGAGAGATCAACATATAGTTCTTTTCCCTTCTTTGGTTAGTGGTTGAAGGATGATATCATTAATTGTCTCTACTGTAAGCGGAAAGAGATATTTCCCAAATTGATATCATAAAGAAAATAGAAAATGGCAACGAAGAAAGTTAACTAAGAAAGTTCCACACGCAACACGTAATATTTTTCACATATTTGTGTAGGAAGGTAGTAGAGACTTAGAGATAGACACCTACGGAGTGTTTGACTTGGGAGAAGAAGCCGAATTCACATTTGATGCATAAAATTACGGAAAAATTACTTCTCCGTCCTAAAGTTTTGGGCGTAATTTCTATATTTGTCCATTAAATTTCAAATTATTATATATATATTTTTTTGTTTTATTGGTATAGAAATTTCAAAAATCACCGACATGAGCGTAGCTCAATTGGTATAGTATTTGTACTATCGATCTCCAGGTTAAATATTTGATTTCCTCACTCCACACTTCAATTACAAGATTTTTTTTTTAAAAAAAAAAGAAAAAAAAAAGAAAAAAAGAAATTTCAAAAATTAATTTTAATAGTGATAAAAATAAAAAAACCTTATTAATTATAATTATTTTAAATTAATTAATAGACATTAATACTACAAACGAACCATGAGTATTTAATGAAGAATCATGATTAAAATTTTATATCTTAAAGTTTAGAGACTAAATTGAAATAAAATTTAAATCTCAAAGGTAAAATTATATTATTTTAAAATCTAACGACTAACTTGAAATTAAAATGAAAACTTAAAAGGACTAAAAATACGGTATTTTAAAATATTAAATATTAAATAGAAACTATACTGAGCAGAAAGTCTTTTCCAATTATTTATAGAAGCTTCAAATTTTACTAATTTCGTGGATTTACACATATGCTTAAGTCACGCATACCTTTGTATCATGAACCTATCTATTAACCAATTGGAAGTTTCAAATTTTCAAGTTTTTATAACTAATACATTTTTTTTTATCAATCCGAATAAAACCAAGTAAATATAGGTATAACAAATTGTCAAATTGTAGGAAAAAAAATGTACATGTATACGTATACATGCATAAAATGATTTACACAAAACAAAATTAGTTAAATTACAAGTTTAATCTTCTTTTTTTTTTTTTTTTTTCTTTTTTCTCGTATATTTATTTTTTTAAATTTAAAAAGTGTAATAAATTCTTAAAATTTTAATTTTTCTATTCTAACACCTATTCAATGTTGTTTAAAATTTTTAACCATGTATTGAACACAAAATCGAAGGTTTAGAATTTCAAAAAGTTCAAGACTACATTTTTAATGTTTAAGGGATGTTCAAATAAATCTTCTCAAATTAAAAAAAATGTTTAAATAACTATTAGGCACTTTTAAAAATTTAGGAACCAATTTAACATAAACAATTTTTAAAATGTTAATATATATTTGACGTCAAATTTTAAGGTCCTGTTTGGTAATCATTTGATTTTTTACTTTTGTTTTTAAAAATAAAACTTATTTCATCCACATTTCTTATAATGATTTTCATCTTTATTAAGTACAATTGTTGAATTATTAACCAAATTATAAAAACAAAAACTTTTTTGAAAGCTACTTTTTTTTTTAGTTCTAAAAAATTGGTTTGATTTTTTTAAATCATTGGTAAAAAGTATATAATAAAAAAAGAATTTTAAATGTGAAAATAGTGTTTATAGACTTAATTTTAAAAAACAAAAACAAAAAACAAAATAGTTATCAAAGATATTTGTTTCCACATGCAAAAGAGAAGCTCCATTTTTTCTTTTTCTTTTTTTTTTTTTTTTTTTGGAAATATGGAGCAAAATTATTTGGCAGAATCCACTTATTGTTTTTTGAAATAAAACCAAATAAACAGATTTTTAAAAAATAATATTATATACATTTCAATATGTAACTACTTTTATGCATTTACTTTAATTACCCATAAAATTAAAAAAATATATTTTAAATGATAAAAAGATTAATAATATTTATAAATATAGGAAAATATCACCGTCTATTAGAAATAGACGGCGATAGACTATTATTTTTGTATATATGACACAAACAGTAAAATTTTGCAATATCATATAAATATTTTAGTTCATATTATTATATTTGAAAATTGTACTAGTTTGAAATTATTTTAAAAATGAAATAAGAAGAATTTAAAGCCTGGAAGAATAATGTTCTTAATAAGGCAAGTTGTGTTGGAGGCTATGGTACCTTGCTACACCTCTGTACTTTGAAACCCCACGAGAAAAGCCGCTACTCTTCCTGTGGATTGAACTCATAAAATTGGATACAGAATCAATTTTAGAGTTCAAATTTCAAATAATATTTCTAGAAATGAATGGTTATTACCTTCTCAAATATCCAATATACTCTTCTCTTGATTGTCCTTCCATTTCTTTAAGCTCGTCTTGGTACGTTAATAGCTTCCAACGATTAAAAAAAAATCAGAAGAATTGAACACATGATCTTCAACCAATTTCTTAATTTCCATATAGCCAATAGAAAATCAAGTGAATGCAAAACAAACAATCGATCAATTGGAAAGTTACTGGATAGTTAAGAACAGTTTCAGTTCCCCAGTACTTGAGCGCTGCAAGGTCGTAAGCATGAGCGGCTGCTTCTTCATCATCATACGCTCCTGTAGATCAGAGGAAAACAATAGAAGTACACATACTCAACACCGATCACTCTATTTTCGATATTAAATCGCAAATTCAAGTTCCAGTAGCAGAAATACCTAAATACACTGCGCGTTTCGGTTTCAGATTCCATCAATAAACCACCGCAACAGCAAAACAGAGGCAGATCAAAGAACAGTAAAATCAGGATCGGCACCAAACATTGCAGATTCATCAAAGAGAAAAAAAGAAAAACAGATCATTACAGAACCTTGTCGTCCTTTCTTACTCTGTCCTTCATTCCAGCAATTCTTATCCCACAAATGCGCCTCATACCGTCCAGTCCATCTATGCCTAAAGTAACAAAATCGATTCAAGAAACAAGAAAGGAAAAAAAAAAAAAAAACAAATGAATCGATTCAATAGGACGTTTCAAACCAAATCGGTAATGACTAACCTAGTGACTCCGCGGTATACAGAGCTACGCTGAGCGGGAGCATCACGAGGAGCGGACTTACGCGTGCGCTTCAGTACCTTCCTCTGGCTGTGATGGATTGAAGAAGAGTGAGGATCAGTAGTGGTGGAAATGGAATTGTTGTGCGAAGGATTTGAGATCTTCGCCATTAAAACGAGCAGAGAAGGAAAAGGGAAGTACGTGAAGAAGAGGCAGAAGGAGAGAGAAGAAAGGACTGAGTCATCCAATGGAAAAGGGGAATTTTAAAGGGAAGGGGAAAAGAAAGAGTAAGAAAATATATAGGGAAACAGATGGAAGGTATTTGGTTGTTTGGTATTGGTAAATTGAAAGAGCCAGCAGAAGAGGAAATCGGTTTTTATTTTGCGCTTTCATTTTCTTTTTCTCTTACCTATATTTTTCACACTCTCACTCCCATTTTTCTTGTTTCTTTTTTTTCTCCCAAATGATAAAATTAAATATAACTATGTGGTAGAATTAATATGGTTAAAACATTATTTTAAACTTTCAAATATCTAAATTTAATTAATAAATTTTAAAATTTGTATATGTGATTAGCTTATTGTTGATTTTTAAAAATATCACTATTAGCATTCTTTCGGTTAAATTTAGAAACAATCCTTAAGTTTCAATTTGATTCCAAATCCTTAAGTTTCAATTTGATAACCATTTCTTTTTTCGTTTTTAATTTTTGAAAACTAAGTTGATTTCTTAAATTTTTTTACCAATGATTTACATCTTTCTTAAGTATATATAAGAGTTGAATTCTTCGTTAAATTCCAAAAACACACAAACAAATTTTTCAGTATTATTTTTTTTTTTGCTTTCAAATTTTTAAAAAAATTTTAAGTACGAGAATTGAATTCTTAACCAAATTCTAAAAAAAAAAAAAAAAAAAACCTAATTTTTAAGAATCAATATTATTAGTTTTTAAAATTTGCTTAGTTTTTGAAAATATTGGTAAAATTAGATAATAAAGCAAGGAATTTTGAGGTGGAATGGTTGTTTATAAGCTTGATTTTAAAAAATGAAAACTTAAAAACCAAACGGTTACCAAATGAGGTCTAACTTATTTGGTTTGTAATGATTTTTTTAGTTGATCAAATAAAGGAGTAAAGTCAATTTAAGACATTTGTCCTCACTCCTCAAACCTAAGCTTCGATTCCCTCACTCTATTTAGTATTGAACTAAATAATAATAATAATATTTTGACTAGTTGAGTTATATTCACATCGATACTAATTTAATATTTTTATTAAAGTAATATTCAATTAAATCTAATTTTCGCCTTTGGGTTTTCTTAAACTCTATTTTAGTTCCTTAATCGTCAAATGTTCTATTTTAATAGTGAAAAAAATAATAATTTTAGTCGCTAATGTTCCATTATCTTTTGCGAAAAATGAGCCCCTATGTACCACATGCAGCTTTAAATACATGAGTTTATGATAAAATTTATGAAAATTTAATGATAATGACTAATATGGGTTTCAGATAAAGTTTATGTATTAAAACAGTCTAGAATATAATGTTTTAAAAGAAGTGGTTAGATGCCCTATACACCTTATATATTCATATTCAAACTTAAATTTTAGTTGAAATTTTTGGTTGAAACTTAGAGAAATATAATAGATCTAAAATTAGGCACTTGATTATTCAAATTGATTTAATGTTAATATAAATATAAGTATATAAATTACATTTAAAAAAGAGGGATGGACACTTAGCTTCAAATATTATGAAATTAATGCATGCATAAATTACAGTAAATCTCCATGAGAGATGGTACTACTATGATATTAGCAAACTAGGGCAATATTAAATCTCCATGAGAGAGATTATTCAAATTGATTTAATGAGAGAGGGTATACTATGATATTAACAAACCAGGCATTAGCATAGGCTTCATTTATAAATTTATATATTCTCCCTAAATCCTTCTTCATTTCCTTTCAAAATTATAATAAAAACACCTTTTTTTTTGTTTTTTTCTCTATGATCATATTCTCATAATGCAATGCATAACTATATAGAATGTCAACTTATTCCTATATTTATGTATTAGTAATTTTCTTGATAAAAAAAAATTAGTTTTAGTACCGCAACTTTCTTTTCATATTTAAAAAATCCAATTTAGACATAACTGTCGATTGGGTAAAACATATATACCTTCAACTAAAATGTTAGAGATTATTTGAGTCTTCATCTTTAAATGTTGTTAAACTAAAAAAATAATCATATTAAAAATAGAAAATTTTTCATTTTTATCCCTAAAGTTTGGTTTTGATCCGACCTCTAACTTTTCAAATTTGACATTTTAACCCTAATGTTTGGGATAATTTGGTTTTTTGTTCTTACAATGAACACTTTTGGTTCTTCAATTAACTTTAGGTTATATAGAGTTCACTAAACAATTTTTTTAGTACAACTAAGGATAGGGAGATTTGAACCACAGAACTCGTGTTATCAATATACTTATATGTCAATTGAGTTATGCACACTTTGGCAAATAATAGTAATAATTACTATTATTTTTAGTTGGCGTGTATAATACATATACATATATATTTGTTTAATTAAAACATATATATATATATATTCTTTTTCACGTCTCTTCCTAATTATCACTCTTTCACCTTCTTCTTCATTCACTATCATGAATGGAAGGAGGAAGAGGATGAAGGTGGAGGAAGAAGGAAGAAAGAAAATTTTATTTCTGATAAAACAATAAGAGAGATTTTCAAAAATAGAAAAATAAGAAAAATTATTTACATAAAATAGTAAAATTTTAATCTTATTTGATATAGGTCGATAGAAGTTCATCAGTGTCAATCGATGATAGAAACTGTATAAGTCTAGGATTGATCGACATTGATAAAAGTTTATCAATATTTTTTTTTACTATTTTTTAAATAGTTTGAAATTTTTATTATCCGTGAAAATTTCTCAAATAATAATTTTTTTTGCCACAAATCTTTAAAATATGTAGCATAAAGTTAAAAGATATATTTATAACTAACAAAATTACTTTTGAATCGGCACAGCCAAATAAATTTGTTACCTAAACTTCATTTTTCTGAGAGTAAGAAATAAGAACATTTTGATTGAAAATATTGTTTTTTTTCTTAAAACGTCCCTAAACTAAAAGTATTTGAAAGCACACCCTCAATACCATTAGCTAACAAACATAGGCTCAAGGCCATCTTTACCACTCTTAACGAAATTAAAAAAGTGATCTCATTTGATTACTTTTGTAGTTGTTTATAAATATTTTATAATCGTGTTGAGAGGTAGGTCATACCATGAAATTCGTAATAGATTAACATAATTTGATTGAAGATTTAATAGTGTTCAATCGAATTACAACTATAATTAGGTGGAACCCACTATATTTTCAAAATATTTTTGAATTATTTTTGAGATTTGACATCAAATATAGTTGGAATCGTTTTGGATTATAGCTATGGAAACTTCCATTAAAGCCATTTTATCAGTATGACGGTACCATTTTTATTGATGTACTGGTTCGATACGGTACCAATAAAAAAATCTAAAAAAATATGGTTATCAATGTATTGTTATAGATATTATTTGGCCTATAACCACATCGATAAAAAATTTATAAAAAAAATCCAAAATTTTGAGATGTTATTTGCTCAGCCCAAAAGAATTCAAAATTTTGGGATGACATTTCTTTGATAATGGTATCGATAAAAAAATTCAAAAAAATTAAAATTTTGCAATGTTATTTGTTTGATGAAAGTATCAATAAAAAAAATCCAAAATTCAAAATTTTAGGATGTTATTTGTTAATAATATATCGATAAAAAAATTTTAAAAAATCCAAAATTTTGATATGTTATTTGTTGATTAAAAAAATCTGGGATTTTATTTGTTAAGTTAAAAAATCCCAAATTTTGGGATTAATATTTGTTATCGATAAAAAATTCAAAAAATATAAATCTTAAAGTTTGGATTGTTATTTGCTCAGTAAAGCCATTGATAAAAGGAAAATCTAAAACATTCAAAATTTTAGGATGTAGTTTGTTATCATATCAAAAAAAAAAAAAAAAAAAAAAAAATCCAAAAAGAATTTTTTTTGGTTGGAAAATGGTTAATTATTAAACAACAATAGTAACTAAATTATGTTTACAAATTTAGGGAAGAATTCAACTAGGTGTTCATATTATTGACCTTGAGGTTTGAGGTTTGATTCCTTCCCCACACACTTTAATTACAATACTTTTAAATATATATATATATATATATAAAATCATCCAATCTAATTATCTTTATATTATTGAAGTCCATTATAATTTATTCATCCATAAAAATCCATTACATTTACACCTTTTTCAAGCCAAAATTGATGGATACGTTGTGGCGCAAGAAATTTTCCACCGTTTGGTGCATCATCTTATATTTTCTTAAAAATACATTTAATTTTAAAGTTGAAGACATTCGTTTTAAGCCGAATTAATTTTGTTTTTCGTTATTGGACCATTATTCACCCACACCACAATTGCATTGTATAAGAATATTTTTTAAAAAAAATATATTTTTGCTTCCTTACCACTTTTTTTTTTTTTTTTACAAAATGGACAAGACAAATTACTAATATTAGGCTTATAGTCCAGATCCAGCTCCACGATTTAAAACAGGAAATATAAAAAAAAAGTAAGGATATAATTATACATACTTGATATATACTTGATACACCTGATATATTTGATACCATTTAATACATTATTAATGTAAACTTGATACACACCTTGATACACGTAGATTTTTTTTTAAGAAAAAAAAAAACTTGAACTTCTTCTTTGAAAGCAATAAATCTCTTTGCCCCAACATCTCTCTTTAAACAACCTAACCATCGCTCCACCTGAAATCAAGCTCCGTCCACCAAAAACCACCATGTTCCCGCCATCCTTTGACCCAAAGAAACCCATGATTATGCGTGAAATTGAGCTTCTACGACGATGTCTTCGAAGCTCTCAGATGGCTTCACTGTCAGATTGATTTAATTGAAGGTGGCAATTGAGCTCCGACCATCAGTAACCACCATGTCCCCATTGTCCTCCTACCCAAAAGGCCAACGACGACGCTTGAAATCATTGTACTTAAGAAAGATACAAATCATGATAAGAAATGTAGATGATATAGACTTAATTAAAAAAAAATTGATTATCAAATGGAGTCTAATTTATTTATTTATTTTTTTTTTGTCTTTTAAGAAAAAAAAAAGTCTGGCTATTAAATGAGACTGAGATATTTGGAATAATTGAAAATGTGTATTAAAAGTTAGGAGGTGGAAAAAGATAGTCAACAAATTAAGGGGAAAAAAGTGCATCAAATCTAAAGTGTGGGCTTATAAATTGCTCATACTTTTTGGTAAGGCACATTAATTATAGGGGATGTAATTTTGGTTCAAAGAGAGAAGACCATTTTTAATTATTAAAAAACCCCATAATACATATTAATTTCAATTGATAATAAAATTATTTACATTTTGTGTGAGAGTGTGAGAGAGGTGGCCCTGTCATCAACTTTATCTGTCCAAAAAAATTTCAGGTAGGTTTGGAGTTGGTTGAACAAATCACACAAATTGATTAATTTAATACCAATTCCTTGCTTTTATTAATTTATTTTTTAATATTATTTTTGGCAATTTCTTTGTCTTTTGGTTGGAGGAATTTTGTACCATGGACCAAGAAATTTAGATTTGAATTAATTCATTTGACAATGAAATATGTTTGTATTGTCTTGTTTGTTATAATTAGGTTGAGAGTTAGATCATCTAAACTAGATTTCATTTCAAAGAAAGAATAGAAAATAGAGGCATGACAAAAAAAAAAAAAAAAAACATATATAAATTTTCAAGTATTAGATTGAGAAATTTTTTTATTCTTGCTATGAGTTAAATTTTAGGGTAAATATCAATTTATATTTTTGAATTTTAGATTATGTCAATTTAAATTATAAATTAATAATTGTATCAATTTAAACTTTGAACTATGAGAGTTGTATCAATTTAAACCCCAAATTAATATTTATATCAATTTAGATCATAGATTTTATAAGTATATGAATTTAAATTTTGAAATTTCATAATTGAATTAATTCAAATCTCAAATCACTCATGTTTTGAAAATCTTGTCATTTCCTTCATCTAATTTAATTGTATTCCTCCTCAGGGAAAAAACTTAATTATATTCTTAATGCAGCAAAATTAGTACATGAAATTAGGTAGATTAATTAATTAATTTTTTTTTCATTGAGAATCTGTCAGCCGACCAAATTTATGGAAAGAGAAGAGGTACAAAGAAAACGTTGGCCATAACAATTGTTTTTTTTTTAATTAAAGAAAAATCAATTTAGATTCAAAATCTTTGGGAGTTGGTATCAATTAAACCTCTAATTAATTTCATAACTAAATATTTATATTCTCACCAAGTGATCTGTAATTAATTTTCATTTAACACTATTAAAAATAATTCAAAATAACTCCAATAAAATTATTCTATCAAAATTCTACGAAAATTATCGAGAAAAATTATTATGTAATTATTTTTAAATAAGTTTAGAAAAATAGAGGTAAATGAGATGATAAGGAAAAACCACATACATAATGAGATCAACTCGATAGTGTAATAGTATTTAGGCCACATTTATCAACCCATAATGAAAATTGGTGCAATCATAATAGGATTCTATTGATAGATTAATTGTAATGGGTTATAATCACAAATATAATTGAATTATTTTTTATCACGTTTATTTAAAATTATGAATCTAACCACATCTACTACTATTACTGTTTAGGGTCAAACGGTAACGCTAATGATATCAGCGTGGCTTTCAAACGCAATTGGATTGAACACCCTCCGTTCATCAACCAGTTTGCACTTTTTTGATTACATATTTAGAAGTAGGCCCCATATATCAGTATAGAGCATAAGTAAACAACATCAAATGTAATCAAATAGAAAACACCTTTCAAATAGCCTTTGATTTATTAAGTTTCTCTTAGAGTAAATGTGACCTCAGTTCTTTCTAATATATGTTAATTCTTTCCCTTTTTTTTTTTGGATAAATAGGTGACGGAGCTTAGCTCCTATTCTTAGAGGAACCCATACCCAGCGTTAATTATGTACTTAAATAGGTCTTCTACATATGAAAACTATGCATTATACTATAAAATGAATACTAGTGGAGAGTCTTAATTGATTTACTCCTCAAAGTTTAGGATTTTAATATAATTGTAATTATTAAGTTTTAAGTCATGTGACCTCAAATCTACGGGTATAAATAGATTTTTTTTCTCTATTTTTAAAATACAAATTTCTCCACGTTTATTTACATAAATATGTTTTTGGCAATGTTTAAATATCGATGTCAAAAGAAATTTCATGCTTTCAATTTTATGGAAATGTTGACAAAATGGCAGTGTAAAACACCGATTCATCCTTGTATTAATGTCCAATCAACGGACATATGAAAAGGTCGACATGTCCAAGAAATTATAAAATTTTAGTTTTGTTAACATCAACATTAAACCTTCAACCTTCCTAATTTTTCATAAAAAAGAAATGTTGGGAAAAACTTCCCAATTCTACCACAAGAATAAGCAGAAAATAACCAAAAAAAATAAAAATAAAAGTAAAACTGGAAACACAAGAATTTACGTGAAAATCTCTCAACTTGAAAAAAAACTACAGTCCACTAGAAAGAAATCCACTATGTGAAAAATTATTACAATTCTCTCGGTGATCCCAGGTAAGAGAACACTCTCTCAAAGCTTTTAACTATTCAAACCGTTTTCAAGGAATCATTGAAGGTCCTTGAGTGGAAACGGAAACGGACCCAAAAACCCAAATTTATAGAACATTTAATTTTACAGAAACAAATAGAACTTTTATGCATTTAAGAAGAAAAATAAAACATGCTAGGATTTTATAGAAAAGTGAAATGGGTTTGAAGACCAATCTTAAAAAAGAATCCCTCGATAAAAAAGAACACTACCACAAAATTACCACTTTACTCTCTAGTGAGAATCGAGAAGATGTGGCCTCTGACTATTTTGGATGAGGGAACTTTTTAGAAAGATGATAGAAAGTGATGAAGGGGAAGTAAATTTCTCAGATCTCTTTTTTATGAAAAATTCTCTCGTTTCTGTAAAAAAAATAAGAAGAAGAAAACACCACCTCTTATCTTCCCACTATCACGTAGAGAAAAGAAAAGTGGGAGAGAGAGTTACAACTCCCTCCCTAAAATGATTTTTTTAAAAAAATAAATTAAATTAAATTAATTTATTTTTAATAAATCAATTAATATATATTTATATGCTAACTACCTTATCATATAATATATATAAAATTATATGTTATATCAAATATAACATATAACTTATAGGGGTTGTTTGGGGTGCTGAGATGATATAGTATATGGGGAGTTCTGATTTTCGGAGAGTTATGATGTTTGGGGAGTTCTGATCGAATACGAACGATCGAGTATAATCGAGTATGTTTAAGCACTGAGATGATATATGATACACGGAAGGAAAATGACGGTGAGATACGAAACACGTTCCGAAAATGAACCCACAAACAATTAAAATCGGTGAAATAGAATAATGGGCCTCCAAACACTAGGATGATATAGGATGTAGGGATATACCATCTCATGTTGGGCCCCCAAACAACCCCTCAAATTCTCTCTCACCAATGGCTTTTAATATAAATCACATTTATATTAAATTTAATTATATGAATCTAATTCACATAACTAATATTTGAATCAATTCAAATATTTATTTTCTCTCAAATAAACTTTATATTATAATATATCAAATATGTTATATTATTTATATTATATATAATTAGATTAAATTAATTATATCACATATAATTAATTTCCTCAATCAATTTGAACAATTCAAATTACTCTAAAAATTTATTCTCATTAATTCCCGTTGAGCTATGACGCCAGCAGTTACCCCTAAACTTGTAACACCCCCTCTCGGTTTACCCTTTAAAATCAAAAGAAGATATGACGCCAGCAGTTACCGATCTACTTGCCAGCACTTACTGTCTAACTTAAGTGAACCTGCTTAAAAGCTCAAAATGCAAAACGACTTGGCAATACACCACCATGAAGTTAACCAGCGTAAGACTTAATTACAGTTCTAAAAACAAACATATGTCTAACGAAATAAAATGATAAGAATAAACATGGGTCTCAAAAGAAAATAAGTTTCATAGTCCCAGACTTCTCCCTAAATATGTGTACATAAAAACAAGCTTAACCTAAGCTTCTTCCTTGGATATCCAAACTTTGGGTGGCAAGCTGTAGTGGATTCAACCGTGAGGGAACTGACCGCTACCTGGGAAAAAGGAAAATATTTGAAAATTATGAGATGGTGATGGGTTGATGCTCTAAAGTCTCGTATTCTGTACTTTGTAAACAGTTTGTACGAACGCTCGTGTTGTATAATATATGATATTTTACTTCACATCTTGTATTTTGCTCAGTTGCATATTTTATTTGCTTTACCACAAATCAATAAACATAAAATCCCTAGTTATCTGTATGTGACTCAAGCATGTATATGGTGACATACAAGTGGATCATGTCTTGAGTGATAGCCAAAATGGTTTGTAGTATATGGATATAGGAGGGAAACCTTATCCTGGTAACGCTACGGATGTGGCCCGCTTTGTGGAATGGTCACAAGTGTTGTGACTTGTCACAGATGATCTGATCCTGATCATTCGTGTTGGAGACATGCAAATAGGGGCGTCCTATACAAAGAGTTTGTATAAGACCTGACCACGAAGTGTTAACGTCTCGTTATATAACACTGTTCATGATAGAGACTTCATTTCACTAGGATGACCATAGGTAACATGACCTCAATCTTGAGTGAGTTGGAAACTCTTACCATTGAGGGCGGTTCTTTGATTTGTATGGGTACGAGTGGCCAGGTAGCCAATTCAAACCTACCATTTTGGGGATTCGTCTGATTTGGAAGCTGAAAATTCAGCTACACAAGATGCAATTCACTCCTTCCCCGAGGCAGGGGTAAATATATAGATAGCTCCCTTAAGGGCTGATTCCAAGGCTTGAACGATGTGGCGCCACACACCTTCTCTTTGCCTGAGAAGTGTTCACACATAGTTGGACTATGTTGTATTGTTCATTAGAGGAATCAGTGGTACTTAAGTAGTGAGATGTAACTACAGAGGCAAAATGGTAATTTGGCCCAGTTATACTTACGAGCATCTATGAAGGGTCATCGTACTCATGATTGGTTATATCCGATAGACATAGAAATATATCTGTGGTAAGAAGAGTTCAGCTGTTGGTATTTAATGGAATGCCTGACAGTTAACGGATGGTGGATCTCGTAGCTAAAGAGTATAGTCAGCTATTCATGGACCGTTACAGCTTCGAGCCACAGTTCCATTATGTCCCCTGAGTAGCTTGGATAAAGTCAAGAATCAGTGTTTGGGTTAATTGAAATGTTTAAATTGGCAAGAGGAAGTTCGATTATATATGATATAATTGAACTGGTTAATTATATATGATATAATTGGACTGGTTAATTATATATGATATAATTGGCCAAATGTATGAGATACATTATTATGGAGGAAATTAGATATAAATATGATTTATATCAAGTAGAGGAGAAATTACTATAGTAGATATGTGATATCAAACTATAGGTTAAAAATATAATACGATTATATTTATTAATAATTTAATTGGTTAATGATATGATAATTAACCCAAAATCATGCTCGAACGTGCGTTAGTAGGGAACAGCGTCGGTTATTGTAATCGACGAATAAAAATGAAATTTGTTTCATTTTGAATCATTCGAAAGCCGGGAAAAAGATCAAAGGAACGCGTTGGTGTGAAAACGTAATTGATGATGGGAACTAAAATCCCTTGGACGCAATATGTGATGCATGTTCTTAAGGTATGCGTTGATAGTCAAGCGTCGATGGTCATGCGTTGGAATGATTATGCGTTAACAAATGTATGCGATGGCCATGCGTCTCGTCATAAGTTTTCTTGCGTTCACGCCAAGTATAACGCGAACGCAAGATTCTCGGATGATTCGATGTCAAACACGGGGACTTGTAGCAAAATGAATGCGATAATGTGCATGCGGTGGTTAAATAAAAGAATGTTGGAGGGGTTGCTAAGTTAATCCTACTCTTGCTCCTATCTAACAGACAACGCAATGAGAATATGCATGAGAGGTAGAGACACGACAACTTTTGACATGAAACAAATGAATGGAAAAATAGATAAAATGAGGAGATGATTTCATTGCAACCCTTAAGAGTGACCGCAAGGGCAACCTTAGTCAACGCAAGCCATGCAATCATGCTATACACACTAAAAGCCTAAATCTAGGACGTATGCGGTGGGTATGCATAGTGTCGAGATGATCGCATACAACCACCATATCCTACTTCCTGGATGCATGCAATATCCCATCTGTAGGGTGCATATGTTGTGTGAAAGAAAACAGAGCTTATCTCTAAGATTCCCATTCTTGCCAATGCGTTCCAATTCGCTCTCCCGAGTCTTAGATGTGAGTTTTAGGCTACTCTCCTAAGTAAGCCTAAATGATGAATGAAGTGCTTATAGGACAAGGTAACCGCATGAACTTTGCTGACCTAAGATTGTTCCTATCCCTAGTGAACAATGACTTACATTGCTTAATGCGACCAACCACTTACCCTCCCAGGCAGTTGGTTGTTGCTGACTTTACTCATAGACAAGTAA
The DNA here is from genome assembly GCF_027475165.1 of Benincasa hispida. NCBI lineage: Eukaryota > Viridiplantae > Streptophyta > Magnoliopsida > Cucurbitales > Cucurbitaceae > Benincasa > Benincasa hispida. Next base: position 11,610,815 of record NC_143486.1, read on the forward strand.
TGCATTAGCCTATAGACAAGCATTGCCGCAACTTCACACTAAGCAAATAAGGTTACTCACACACTCACGCAATGCACACCTTTCGGTGGATTGCTACATGCTTCATATCCCTAATCCACATGACTAAGTATGCGATACCCAAGCAATCTCACTAAGTGTTGCAATGAAAGTAAAGATGCTAAGAAAGAAAGATAGAGATGGAGTTGAAGGAAACAAAGAAATGCATTGAAAACAAATTGTATTAATTCCTTAATCACAAAATGTCATACAATAAAATATAAGAAAAGAAAGGAAAATGAAATGACCGGCTGAAAGCAAAGACTTGCTTCCAGCGGATGTGCGTCAAGGCTGCCGGTGGTGCCATGGATGGGCAGTGGAGCTGACTCTCCCGAGATCTAGCTCCGGTCATCACTCGGAATGGATGAAGGAGGTGAAGAACTCTCAAGCGTCTTCTCACGCATTTGTCTGGGTTGCAGGGGTAATCTCCAGACTAGTTGGAATTCTGCTCATCGGCTTCTATTTATAGAGCTTGGGTCACCGACATTAATGGATTGCTCTGAGTCTGACATTTGGCACGTTAGTCCTTTTCTGGACCTCGCAGCTAACGCCGTTGTAGGTGAAATGTCAACATCATATTTGGATTTTCTCGAGGTAGATATGTTGATGCGTTTACTCCACCAACCTTGCGTTGATCTCATTAATATGCGTCATCGCGTAGCTGCAATCATTCAGTGACCGCATTCACTTAATACCACAACTCTACAGGATGACCATAATCGCTTGACGAGCACAACTCCCATGTGATGGACGCATACGACAGATTACCGCAACATCCATGCGTTGATCGATGCGTTCGCCTTTGTGATGGAGAGTTTCTCCACATGCGGTCGTCTATACGGTGGTCCAGTTTCCATGTTTGCATTTACTTCCTGCGTTAGCTACAAAAATAGAACATTGAACGCATAATATCGCATAATAATGGGTTAGCCGAGATTCATCATACTGAATGACGCAAGCTCATTTTCTCATGAATTCCTAGCATGATTGTCACATTGCTTAACAACCTTCATAATTCTAAGTAAAAGGCCTAAGATGACATGCATTTTTGCATGTCATCAGTAATCGATCGCTTAAAATCGAGAGCCTATACGCTAGTCGCTTAGTGTCTAAACGATCGTCTATCTAGCACCTAAACGATCGCACACTAAGTCCTAAATGATCAGTTAGTTTTCCTAAACGATCGTATAGTGTGTCGTGTTTGCTAAACGTCCGCCTTCTGTTTTCTAAACGATCGTTCAGTAAAATCTACACAATCGTGTAATTTCTCCTAAGCGATAAGCATCTCGCTGCACGATAGCTTCATATTCCCTCCCACTTGCTTATCGTCTACACAATCAGTTCTTCCTCCTACCTCTACCAAACTCACCAAAGACCACGCTTTGGGTTCTCACTCCGAGAATACCTGGGGTTCTTTTCTGGTGGTGTCGTCCCCGCTGCGTTCGTGTTTTTACGGTTGTTTGTGTTGCTGTAGTCTACGCATTTGTTGGGTGTTGGTTTATCGGGTAGAGGTCATCCGCTGCGTTGAGTTCGAAAGTTTGAAGATCGTCTTCAACTGGTATGTGAACTCTCTCCCTTGTTATTTTTTGTTCAAAGCATGCCGTTAATTGACTGTTTGTTTGTATAAGTGTGCGTTTGAATGTATCTGGTGTATTTCGGTCACGGTGAAATTGGAGCGATCTGGACGTTCTCATAGAACTTTTCGTTAAGAGATCCTTCAATTGGTATCAGAGCCAGGTTCTGATACTCCGATTTTATATGTTTCAACGAAATGACATTTACGTTTTTGGTGGGTGCATTTCCACGCTGTTTAATTGTTAAATTGCTGCGGATGTACAGATTAATGGATGTTTTCGTGGATGATTAGTCTCGGTTTGATTTAATTCTTTTACATTTGTGGTTATTTGTAAAGGCCCCTGTGTTTTTTGAGCATTAATAATCGTTATTGGGTATGTATTCAAAGTCTGTTTGAGTTTTGAGTCGTTCGTGATGAAGATCGATGTAAGCGTTGCGGTTCTTTGAGGTAGGAGACGATCAAGGGTTGATTGTATCGTGTAGATGATGGGGTACACGATCGCTATTGATCGCATCGTGCAGACGATGGGGTACGCGATTGTTGTTGATCGCATCGGTTAAACGATGGGATATGCGATCAAGGGATGATCGCATCGTTTTGACGATCGGGTACGCGATCGCTGAGTATCAGGTCGTGTAGACGATGGGATGCTCGCGTATTATTTAACGCGCGCGCGCACTAGACGATCGTTTAGGTTAGCAAGCCTCATCTCTTAGTAACTGACTAAACGATCGCTTAGTAATACAAGGTAAATCGTTTACCTGTCGTCGCGTGAAGCAAGCACATATAAGATCAGGCTTCGTAGCCTTGTTGTCGTCTACGCGATCGTTTAATTTTGCTTCTATCGTTTAGTGCGCTCTGGATGATTGTCTACGTACGGCGTTTACTATACGATGGAGTCCTTCTGGCAGTTCAAGACCCAGTTTGCCTGTGAACCAGTTTGCTCGATGAAAAATGTAATAGATAGGGTTATTTCATTCTAGTTTTTTGTAAATGCTCATTCCGGTCCATTGATCCTTTATTTATTACATGCTATGTTTGTTTTTAATATGTCATATGGTATGCACATATAGTAGATCCCACCTTAGGTTATGCAATGATCATGAATCATTTCTTTATTGTGATTGTTATAATTTAGAGAAGCATGATTTAATTATGTAAGAGCATGCTCATGCATCATATAATATAAGAGTTGTATTTATGCAAGCATAAAAAACATTGACATGCATCATCTTTATATTATAGATGTTATAGTATAAGAGTGAATGATAGCATGTTTGCTTGGTTGTTACACGTTATATAAAAGTTATATATAGTAATGACCGAAAATTGCATGAAGCATGACACATAGGTTTCTTTATAATTGTTATAAACACCTTGTTGTGTGCAATGTTTTTTAGTTATTTCTTTTTAAAAGTTAAAGAGAAATTAGAACTAAAAGAAATAAGAAAGACATTCATGCTTACTTAGGTTTAATTCTTGGTTTTAAAGTGTTTAAAACTTGGACACCATAGACCTAAGATCCCAGTTCTAATATGATTAGCAACCCTAAGGCTTTAATCTTTTAATCAGTTTACTAGGATTAAATTGGCTAATACAAGGTTAAAGTGTAGCAAATCTATCTATAAGGGACCTTTTGTCTAAGGCGGGTTCTGTCTAGGTTGGGGTATTTAAGTTGATGGAAACGTAACACCCCTACCTGGGAACTTACCTGGAAAGGTGAATTAGATAGATTTGATGCATGCATGCAAGTTAAGGACGGTCCATTAAAGTATTTAAATGTGACTACTTGACTTGTTCATATTTCATAGACAAACGTTGTTTATGAGCAGAGTTTAAAAAGACGACTTAAACTAAAAAGTGTAGCTGGATTGTCTAGGTTAATGAACCCTAGGTAGAACATTCAGTGGGAGGTACTTGGGGCATAAGATGCTTCACTTAAACCTTTCATGTTTCTCCTAAATAGTCCACACCGTGAGATCTACCATCGGCCTCACGGCACCTTTGGCGTATCCCCCTAACGAATGGTGTTTTGGTAGGTCAACATCAAGGTGGATGGAGAGAATGTTCATCGTAAGTGGGAGTGGGAAGTGAGACAACATATTCCATGGTCTCCCTCGTTAGGTTGAATAAAGTTACTGCACATCGCCTCGAGGCACCCTTGGAGTGTCCCCCTAAAGGATGGTAGTTTTTCCATTTCTTTATTTGATCTCCTGTAAGAGGATAAGGTAACTGATAATTGGTATGCAAGTTATTGTAGCCTTTTATTTAGAATTATTAGGGCTAACAAGTAGAATATGCGGTGATTATTCTAAGAATTCATGTAAAAAGTGAGCTTGCGTCGTTCAGCATTGAAAATCTCGACTAACCCAATATTATGCGTTATTCTGCATCCAAATGTCTATTTTTGTATCTATCGTAGGAATCGATCGAATGCGGTGAATCCCAGTCAATTGCAAGAGTGATCGCGTACGTTCATTGTATGGATGTTGCGGCTATTAACCGCATGCGTCCATCACATAGAGGTTGCGGCTACAAAGTAATAACCATAAAAGAAGGATGAACGCAGGGTGGTGGAATGCGATGGTACTTCAAAAACCAAACATGAATGCATACCTTGGGAGTACCAAAAAGATGATGTTGACATTTCACCTACCACGCCATTTGTATCAGAGATTCAGAGCAGGTCCATCACACCGTTAGTAGCATAAATTCAGAGCAAGACCATTAATGCTGTCGGCGATTGAGCTCTATAAATAGAGCCTTAGAGCCCAAATTTAAGGTATCCGAGTTTTTGCCTTAAGGTAGATCCTTGTGATCACAGATGAGAGCATGAGAAGACATTCTTTGAGAGTTCTTCATTCCTTCACCCATTCTGAGTGACAACTAGAGCTTTGCTGGAGATAGATCTCGAGAGAGATTACTCCACCGCCCATCCATGGCACCCGACAGCCTTGACACACATATGATAAACGCAAGACATTGCCTACATCTAGCCCTCCATCTCTCTTCTATATCTGTATTGTATTACATTTTGGCATAAAATATTAATACATTCTGTAATTAATGCATCTCTTTATTTCATTCGATTTCATCTTCATTTACTTCTTCTTTATCATCCTTTACATTCATTGCAATAAACTAAGTAAGACTGCAAGAGTATCGCATACTTAATCATGCGACATAGACATATGAAACATGTAGCAAACCACCGAGAGGTGTGCGTTGTGCGAGTATAGTGAGTAAATCCTCTTTACTTAGTGTGAGGCTGTAGTAATGCTTGTCTATGAGCGGTCACAATGCTTGTCTATGAGCTGATTAGCGGCGACTAACTACCCGAGAGGGTAAGTAGTGGAGCTCACTGAGCAAAGTAAGCAGTGTTCCTAGAGATAGGAATAATCTTATGTCAACCATGCTTTATGTGATTATCTTGTTTTATGAGTGCATCATTCATCATTTGGACATACTCGAGAGAGTAGTCTAAAGACCAAATCTAGGCTTGAAAGAGTCAGATTGGATCGCATAAGCAAGAGTAGAAACTTAGAAATAAGTTCTTTTTTCTATGTACACATTGCATGTGCCCTAAAGATAGGATATGGTGTTAGATTGCATAAGCAAGAATAGAGACTTAGACATAAGTTCTATCGACATTTTCGCATAAGCATCACATGCGTATATATTTGTATATAGCATGATTGCATAACTTGCACTGGATGGGGTTAACCTTGCGATCAAGCTTGATGATGCGGTGAAGTCATCCCCTCCACCATTTTGTCTATTTTTCCTTGCATCTTATTACACGTTAATAGTTGTTGTGTCTCTACCAACTCTCATAGTCATACTTCCATTACTTAATCTGTTTAGTTAGGAGTAGGAGTAGCGCATAGTCCCTTAACTTCATTATTCTTTTGTTCTTCGCCGCAGACACATCACTTTGCAACATTAGTTACAAGTCCCTGAGTTCGACCTCGGGTCACCGCGAAAAACTTGCGATCTCGTTATACTTAGCGAGAGAGCAAGAAAACATGTGACAGAAATGCATGGTCATCGCATATATTCTTAAATGCATATTGCATATCCTCTAGTCCATCACATGACCATCGACGCATGGAGAGCAACGCATATCATAAGACGCTAGCATATTTACTCTCCATTTTTCCATCCATCAGTAACTTAGTCTTTTATCCTAATCTTCTTCTTCCCTACAGTAGGCTCATTAGGGCGGGACTCTGGCACCGAAAGTGAAGGGTCACACCTGCACGAAATTGTTAAAGGTTAACAGTTCTGGACTGAAAAATGGTGGCTGTTAGGTTCAGTTCCAAAAGTTGGTTCTGCCTAATGATTGAGAATGTCTCATCCCAGCGAAAGGGCAACTGATCACCCCACCGGTGACGTTTGTCCTACCTCACTGACGCATCATTGCAAAATAGAAGTCTATAACTTAGGGTACTTGAAACTGTTTTGCAAAACTGATTGGTTTTAAAAGTGGTTTAGCAAAATCTAATAAAATTTTGTTCGTATTTTCAGCAACTTTTTCAAAATGGAAACAACCACGTTGGCTTTGTTAAGTGCCGTAAAACTTACTAGCGATAATTTCGCAACATGGAAACACATGTTCACGACTATCCTGATCATCGAGGATCTCATGCTCGTTCTCATGGAGGCTTTTCCTTCTATTCCAGCTCATAATGCCGCTCGAAATGTTCGGGAGGCATACCAGCGATGGACAAGGGTGAATGAGAAGGTTCGAGCTTACATCTTGGCAAGTCTTTTTGAAGTCTTGGCCAAGAAACATGAGCCTATGGTCTCAGCGCGTGAGATCATGGAGTCCCTGCGGGGGATGTTTGGACAACCGCCTGAATAACTTATGCATGAGGCTCTTAAATACATATTCAACTCCGAAATGGAAGAAGGCACTTCTGTTCGTGAAAATATGTTTAACATGATGGTCCACTTTAATGTGGCAGAGTTGAATAGGTCTACCATCGATGAAGGCAGCCAGGTTAGCATAATCCTGCATTCATTGTTGGAGAGCTTCCTGCACTTTGTTAGCAATGTGATTCTTAACAAAGTGAAATACAACTTTACAACTCTCCTCAACGAGTTGCAGACCTACCAATCTTTACTGTAAAGTAAGGAGAGGAACAAGAGTGAGGCAAATGTTGCTTCATCCTCCAGGACGTTCCATAGAGGTTCAACCTCAGGAACGAAGTCTGCACTTTCTTCTTCTAACTCTGCAAAGGGGAAGAAGAAGAAGAGTGGTAAGGGAAAAGGGAAGGCACTTGCCAACCCACCGCCTGTCGTCCCAAGGAGGCGTCCACCAGTTGAAAAAGGAAAGTGTTTCCACTGCAACCAGGATGGACACTGGAAAAGGAACTATCCTTGGTATCTGAAAGTGAAGATAGCAGCCAAGGCTAAGGCCAAGGTCGATAAAGGTAAATGTGATTTACTTGTACTTGAAACTTGTTTAGTGGAGAATAATGATTCTGCCTGGATAATTGATTCAGGCACAACTAACCACATTTTTTCTTCTCTTCAGAGGATTAGATCTTGGCGATAGCTGGAGGCTGGTGAAATGACGATGCCAGTAGGCACCGGACACGTCGTCTCAGTTGTGGCAATGAGAGGGCTCCGGTTAGCTTTATAGAATAGGTTTCTTGTTTTGAATGATGTATATATTGTTCCCGAACTAAAAAGGAATCTCATTTCTATAAAGTGTTTATTGTAATGTAAATATACGGTCTCTTTTAATATGGATAATACGTTTATTCATAAAGATGGTATTTTTATTTGTACTGCAAATCTGAAATCGAATTTATATGTGCTAAGACCGTTAGCCATTAATTCCCTCCATAATACTGAATTGTTTAGAACTGTCATAACTCAATCAAAACGTTAACATATTTCTCCAAAAGAAAATGCCAAACTTTGGTATCTACGTTTAGAGCACATCAATCTCAATAGGATTGAAAGATTGGTGAAGAATGGACTTCTAAATGAGTTAGAACAAAAATCTTTACCAGTGTACGAGTCTTGCCTTGAGGGTAAGATGACCAAACGACCTTTTACTGGAAAAGGTTATAGAGCCAAAGAGTCTCTTGAGTTAGTACATCCTGACCTTTATAGTCCTATGAATGTGCGAGCCCGATGTGGCTATGAGTATTTTATCAGTTTTACTAATGATTACTCCAGGTACAGGTATGTTTATCTTATGCAACGGAAGTCTTAATCCTTTGAAAAGTTTAAAGAGTTTAAGGCTAAAGTTGAAAAAGCATTGGATAGTTGGATTAGAACACTTCGATCAGATCGAGGTGGAGATTTTTTGGACTCGGCATTCCAGGACTATTTGATAGAACATGGAATTGTTTCCCAACTCCCAGCGCCGGGTATACCTCAGTAGAATGGTGTAGTGGAGAGGAGAAATAGGACTTTGTTGGACATGGTTCACTCGATGATGAGTTACGCTTCCTTACTAGACTTGTTTTGGGTTTTCGCAGTTGAGACTACGGTGTACATACTCAACTGTGTTCCCTCCAAGAGTGTTACGAAAACACCTCTGGAGTTGTGGAACGGGCGTAAAGCTAGTTTACGCCACTTCCGCATTTGAGGTTGTCTTGCACATGTGCTGGAGGCTAATCCCAAGAAGTTTGCACCATGAACAAAGTTATGCCTCTTTGTAGGCTACCCCAAAGGTTCATGAGAGGGTATTTCTATGATCCAATGGAAAATAAAGTGTTTGTTTCAACAAATGCTACTTTCCTGGAGGAGGATTATATAAGAGAGCACAGTCCATGAAGTAAAGTCGTGTTGCGTGGGCTTTCCAATAAAACTATGAAACTTCAACAAGAGTTGTTGAAGATCCTGCTACATTAGCAAGAGTTGTTGATGGAAGTTCATCCAGTAGGTCAGTTCCACCTCAAGAGTTGAGGGAACCTCGACGTAGTGGGAGGGTTGCGAACCCGTACATTCAATATCTGGGTTTCACGGAAATCCTTGCTATGGTAGCAGAAGGCGACGTTGAGGATCCGTTGTCTTATCATAAGGCAATGGAGGATGTTGACTGGGATGAATGGGTCAAGGCCATGGATCTCGAGATGAAGTCGATGTACTTCAACTCAGTATGGGATCTTGTAGATCAGCCTGATGGGGTAATAATATATGGTGCATGAACATGCTCTTACATAATTAAATCATGTTTCTCTAAATTATAACAATTACAATAAAGAGATGATGCTTGACCATTGCATAACCTAAAGTGGGATTTACTATATGTTAATTTGTGGAGGGTCATTGTACTGTTGATTGATTATATCCAATGGACAAAGAAATATATCTATAGTGCAAAGAGTATAGTTGTCAGTATTTAGTAGAGTGCCCAACAGTTTACGGATGGTGAAAAATTTAATTAAAAGAGTTTAACTATTTATTCACGTACCGTTGGAGGTTCAAGCTACAGGTCCATGAGGTCCCCTCTGTAACTCAACGAAAATTAATGAGAATAAATTTTTGGATTAATTTGAATTATTCAAATTAATTGAGGGAATTAATTATATGTAATATAGTTAATTTAATTTAATCTAATTATATATGATATAGTTTCTATAATGTATATGATACATTGTAATAGAAATTTTATTTGAGAGGAAATAAATTTTGAATATGATTCGAATATCATTTATATGAATTTTATTCATATAATTGAATTTAATAAAAATGAGATTTATATTCAATGCTATTGGCGAGAAAATAGAAACTATAGGTTGTATTGTATTTGATTCAATATAGAATCTATAGGTTACGTGTTATAATTGATATAACATATAGTTTAATATATATATTATATGATAAGGTAGTTATCATATAAATATATATTAAATTTATTTATAAAAATAAATTATTTTATTTTATTTTAAAAATCATTTTGGGAGGGAGTTGTAACTCCCACCCCCTCTTTTCTCTTTCAAAACGTGGTAATTGGAAGAAAAAGAGAGATGTTCTTCTTCTTCCTTGTGTATTTTTCACAAAAGATAGAGACGCAGAAATGTTCTGTGAAAATTGATATATCATCTCTTCCTCTCAACACTCTCAAAATCCCTCTTTTCCAAAATAGCCAGAGCACAGAAAACTCCTAGATTCTCATCCAGAGTATAAAAAGAAATATTTCATGGTGGTGTCTTCCTAGACGGTTAGATGGTTCGAGATTATTCGTGACAAATTTTGGAAAAGGAAACTCGTGAAGAAGAGTTCTTCAAGGGTACAGTTTCTTAAACCTTTTTACTTTTTTACTTTTTCTTTTTTAAAGCATGCTGCAATTTTCTAGTAAATGCATAGTCTGTATGTTTTTGCTGTAAAATTTATGTTATGTAAATTTTGGGTATTTGGTTCGATCTCATGCTTCCGCTCAAGGACCTTCACTGGTTCCTTCAATTTCCTCAACCTCTTGAGGGTTCTTACAACACTGTTCTTTAGACAATATAACTTCATGCCTGAAAGGTAGTAAACCTCTCTTGGAATTCTGCATCGAATACTTGACAAGCATTTTGTCAATGTATTATGCTTGAGACAAAGTTAGTGTTTTGTTCTTTTGATCTCTAAAGATCTGAATTCTCAGAATAAACTGAGCCTCTCCCAAATATTTTATTTGGAATTCCGTCGCTAGCCAGTTCTTAACTTCACTCAGTAGACCTACATTATTCCCAATGAGTAGGATATCGTCTACATACAACACTAGAAAAGCTACTAAACTATTTATGATCCTCTTGTATACACAAGGCTCGTCAATATTCTTATCAAAGTCATAAGATTTGATCGTAGTATTAAATCTTAAATTCCTAGATTGAGAAGTTTCCTTCAATCCATAGATGGACTGATTAAGCCTGCAAACCTTTTGCTCTTGACCTTGGTTTATGAATCCCTTAGGTTGCTGCATATAAATGGTCTCCTCAAGATTGCCATTCAGAAAGGCAGTCTTAACGTCCGTTTGTCAGATCTCATAGTCATAATATGAAGCAATGGACAGGAGGATCCGGATAGATTTTAACATGGCAACAGGTAATAAAGTCTCCTCATAGTCAACACCCTCAACTTGGGTATAACCCTTTACCACTAGTCTAGCCTTGAAGGTTTGCACAATGCACATTACCACAATATATAGCCCATCAGGTTAATCTATAAGATCCCAAACTAAATTGAAGTACAACGACTTCATTTCGAGATCCATAGCTTTGATCCACTCATCTTTGTCAACATCCTTCATTGCCTTCTTGTAAGACAATGGTTCCTCAACATCTCCATCAGCTACTATAGCTATGATTTTTGTTAAACCCATATAACGGAAAGATGGGTTCGCAACCCTACCACTACATCAAGGCTTCCTCAACACTTGAGGTGGATTTGACCTATTAGATGATCCAACTTCAATAACTCTTGTTCAAGTGTTAGGTTCTTCAAGAACTCTAGTTGAAGGTTCAGTAGTTTCTTTGGGAAGTTCATTTAACACTATTTTACTGCGGGGCCTTTGCTCCTTTATATGATATTATTCTAGAAAAGTAATGTGTGTCGACACACACACTCTATTTTCTTTAGGGTCGAACAAGTAACCACCTTTCGTTCCTTTGGCGTATGTGACAATTAGACACAGTTTTTAACAAGGTTCCAGTTTCTTGGGATTTTCCTCAAGCACATATGTTGGGAAACCCCAGATTCTGAAATGACATAAACTAACTTTATAACAATTTCCTAACTCTAAAGGTGTTGTCGTAATACTCTTGGATGGAACACAATTCAAAATATATGTTGCAGTCTATACTGCAAAACCCCAAAAAGAATAAGGTAAGGAAGTTAACTCATCATAGACCGAACTATGTCCAACAGGGTTCTATTTTTCCTTTCCGGTAAACCATTTTGTTGAGGTGTACCAGGTGCTGAGAGTTGGGATACTATTCCATGCTCTATCAAATAGTCTTGGATTGTAAAATTAAAAAACTCTCCACTAATTTTCTATTTAATCGTCAGTAAAGGTGATGAAATATTCAAACCCTCTTCTTGCTTTTACATCCATCGAACCACATAGGTCTAAAATGTACTAGTTCTAAGGGTTATTTGACCCAGTGACCTTTTCTTGTAAAAGATCTTTTAGTCATTTTGCGTTCAAGGCATGATTCACACACAGATAAGTTTTCTTCTAACTCGCTTAGAAATCCATTCATTACTAATCTCTCAATCCTATTGATATTAATGTGTACTAATATCAGGTGCCAAAGTTGAGCATTAGGAGAAATTCTAAGTCTTTTATTTTGAGTTATTGTAATTTTAAACATTTCAGTGTTAATAAGGGATTTAGTTGCTAACAGTCTTAGCACATAAAGATTATTTTCAAGATTTTCATAACAAATATATACTCCATTTTTTTAAATAAACACTTTATTTACATTAAAAGAGATACAATAATTTTGTTCTAACAGGCGTTTTACAGAAATAAGGTTCCTTTTCATACTCGGAATAAAAAATACACTATCTAGTATAACATAAGTTTTTTGTAAATAAAGTCGAAGTCCTCCCACTGTTGTAGTTGAGACAACGTGCCCAATTTTAACCCGCATCATCATCTTCCCAGGTTATAGTTGCCACCAAGAACTAATTCCCTAAAATGAAGAACAAACATGGTTAATGGTGCCGTAATCAATTATCCAGGTCGAATCGTCATGCTCCACTAAACAGGTTTCCAAAACAAGTAAATCATATTTGCCTAGCTTGGTCTTCTTCTTCTCTACCAATTTGGGATAGTTTCTCTTCCAATATCCCTCATGGTTTCAATGGAAACAAATTTCCTTTGAAACCTTGACCTTCTTTCCCTTTTGGGCAGTAGCTAGAGAGTTAGCTTTCCCCTTTCCACCTTTATTCTTCTTCCACTTTTCGGTGCCGGAAGAAGAAGGCACAAATTTCATCCTAAAGGTCGAACCTCTGAAAAACTTCTTAGAGGATGAAGCAACATTTGTCTCACCCTTATGTTCCTTGGTTTTCATCAAGGATTGAAACGTCTGTAGCTCGTTGAGCAAGGTGGTCAGGTTGTAGTTAATCCTATGCAATCATGTTTTAGAAAACCAATCATGTTTTAGCAAAATAGTCTAGTGTATCCTAAGTTACATCTACTTTGAAATGATGCTTCAGTGAGGTAGGATAAAAGTCACAATAGTGTGATCAAGTGCCCTTTCACTAAAATGAGACATTCTCAGCCTTTAGACAGAAACAACTCCTTGTAACTGAATCTAATAGTCACCATTGTTCGGTCCAGAATTTGTTAACATCCTTAATAATTCTGTGTAAGTGTAATCTGTCATTTTAGGTCCTAGAGTCCTGCCCTAATGAGCCATCCTTAGGGAAAAGTCGATTAAGACAAGAGACTAAAGAAACCTTATCCATTTTTGAAGATCAAATAAAGAGTCATGCAAAACTGCCATCCTTTAGGGGGACACCCAAAATGCAACGAGGCGATGCACAAAACTTTGTCTAACCTAATGAGAGAGACCGAGGGATATGTTATCACACGTCCCGCTCCCATTTACTATGAACACTCTCTCCATTTTCCTTGGTATCAACCTACCCAAATGCCACCTTTAGGGGGACACCCATGGTGCCTTGAGGCCGAGGATAGATCTCACGGTGTAAACTTTTACTATACTCCATTTTCCTCTATTTTCCTCCCATTGAGTATTCTACCTAGGGTTCATTAACTTAGAAAATCCAACTACTGATTTTATCTAAGTGATTTGTTTAATTTTCTCAAAAACAACACTTGCTTTTGATGATTAAACAACTTTGATTCAAGTCTTATTAAACTCTTTAACAGACTTTCATCAAATTTGCACGCATGTAACAAATCTATCTAACTCACCTTTCCCGGTAGGTTCCCAGGTAGGGGTGTGACGTTTCCATTGACTTAAGTAGCCTAGCCCAGCCAGAACTAGTCTTAGACAAAAGGTCCCTTATGAAGGAACTCTTATTCAAGAGTATCTATGAGCGGAAGTGGATCTTTCCAATTCATTGTGACAGAATTTCCACATATACACTCAAACATATAGATATACATTTACAACGCTAAATTATTGGTATGCTTAGAGAATCAATAAATAAGAGATCGAGAAATCATACCAGTTGAAGACTTTTCTTCACAGAAAATCTCGCTTTCGCTAAAACGATAAGCTATCATTCAGCAACACCCAATCGTCTACCACAAACAGTCTCCACACGAACAGAAGGAAACGAGGACGACACCACCACTCAGAGCCCTCAGTATTCTCGAATTGAGAATCCAAAGGGTGGGATTTTTTCGGATTTGGTAGAGAGAAGGAGGAAGAGAGATCGTATGCAACGATCAAGCAAGTGGGAGAAAGGCTCGCCTATCGTATAGACAAAATGCTTGATCGTTTATGTGAAGTATACGATCGTGTAGGAAAAGGTAAGCGATTGTCTATACGATCGTGTAGGAAAAACTAAGAGATCGTCTATACGATCGTTTAGAAAAAGTCGGGCGCTAAGCGATCGTTTAGTAAAAGGTAAGCGATCGTTCAACACTATCGTATAGGTAAGTGATCGTTCAGCACTATCGTATAGGCTCTGATTTTACTAAGCGATGACACACTTTAACACTATGTTCGATCCAATGCTTAACACACCGTGAGCTATTTAAGCATCTCAAAGCGATTCTTCATCTTACTCATCCATTATGAAAATAGAAGAGACGCTGGCCAATTATCCCATAACTGTCCAATTAATAGATAATAAATATAATCACATTATATTCATAACCTATAGTTTAATACATTATATTAACCATAGTATTTTTCCTCCCTTAGATATAAATCATATTTATATCCAATTTCCTCCAAATTAATGTATCTCATACATAAAGTTAATTATATCATATATAATTAACTAGTCCAATTATATCATATATAATCGAACTCTCTCTTGTCAATTCGAACATTTCAAACTGACCCAAAAACTTATTTTCAACTTGTATCTAAGCTACCAAGGGGACTGTATGGACCTATGGCTGGAAGCTCCATCGGTACGTGAAGCTTCCAGCCATAGGTATCCACCATCCGTTATATTCACGTACCGATGGAGCTTCCAACCATTGGTTATATCCAATGGACATAAAAATATATCTATGGTAAAAAGAGTTCAGCTGTCAGTTTTTAGTGGAATGCCTGGCAGATAACGGATGGTGGATATCGTGGCTAAAGAGTTTAGTTATCTGATATAATCGTACTGATGATTGGTTATATCTGATATAACGGATGGTGGATATCGTGGCTAAAGAGTTTAGTTATCTAAGCTACCAAGGGGACTGTATGGACCCAAAAACTCTTTAGCCACGATATCCACCATCCGTTATCTGCCAGGCATTCCACTAAAAACTGACAGCTGAACTCTTCTTACCATAGATATATTTTTATATCTATTGGATATAACCAATCATCAGTACGATGATCTTTCACAGATGCTCATAAGTACAGCTGGACCAATTTATCGTTTTGCCTCTGTAATTTCATCTTACTTCTTAAGTACCACCGATCCCTCTAATGAACAATACAATATAGTCCTACTATGTGTGAACATCTCTCGGGCCACGAGAAGGTGTATGGAACCACATCATTCAAGCCCAGGGATCAGCCGTTAAAGGAGCGATCTATCTACTTACCCCTGCTTCCGGGAAAGAGTGAACTTCATCTTGTGTAGCTGAGTTCCCAGCTCCCAAATCAGACGAATGCCCAAAGTGGTAGGTTTGAGTCGGCGCTCTAGGTATAAGACGCCCCTTCTCGCATGTTCCCTTCACGAATGATCAGGATCAAACCATTTGTGACAAGTCACAACACTTGTAACTATTTCATAAAGCGGGTCGCGTCCGTAGCGTTACTAGGATAAGGTTTCCCTCCTATATACATATACTACAGACCATTTTGGTTGTCACTTAAGAGATGATCCACTTGTATGTCACCACATACATGCTTAAGTTACATAAAGACAACCAGGGATTTTAAGTATATTGGTTTGTGGCAAAGCCAAGAAATGAAGTAAATATCATATATTATATGTCACAAGTGTTCATACAAAACTGTTTACAAACTACAGGATACAAAACATTAAGGCATCAACCCCAACACCTTATAGATACATTTGTTATATATTTAATCTTTTATTAGACATCAATTTAATCCTATTAAGCTGATTTAAAAGATTAAACTTAGATTTCTAATCTTATTAGAAACGTGATCTTAGATTTATCTCAATTAAATTTTAAAACACTTTTAAAAAATGATTAAAGCCTAAGGCTTGCATGCAACTCTTTATTATTGATTTTAATTCTAATTTCATTTATTATAACACTTATAAGAAATTAGGGGGTTTCAAAAACCTGATGACCCGAAAAAACCGATCAACCCAACCCAACCCGTGCAGTTTGGGTTGGGTTATCAACTCATTTGGGTTGGGTTGGGTTCAAATAAATGAAAATTTTATGGGTTGGATTGGTTCGTGGGTTCTCCTAATATAACCCAAACCAACCCGAATTTATTATTAACTTTAAAAAATATTTTTTTTGTTACTTATAACACAATTATTTATACATATATTGATTTAATTTTATTTAATTCCAATATTTTTTGAATAATTTATTCTTTAACAACTCTTAAAAGTAGTTTCTTTGCACTTTAGAAAGAAACTTTTTACTATATAAATTGAAATTGAGTAGTTAATCTTAATTCAATATATGAAAATAATTAAATTAGATTTTTACGTAGTTACATTTTGCTTCTTTTTAGAACAAAATTTTAAATAAATGACCCGATTAACTCGAACCAACCCAACCCAAATATTTCATGGTTGGGTTGAGTTTGGTTCATTTTTTAATAAGGGTTATTTAGGTTGAAGAAATTTACAGCCCAAACAATTGAGTTGGAATTAAATAGACTTCCAACCCAACCCAACCCAGCCCATGAACACCCCTATAAGAAATGAAACAATTAAAACACACTAACATTGCAGGATAGACATACATAAGTTATTTATAACAATTATAAATTAACTTAAGGTAGTGTCATGCTTCATGCAATGTTCATTCATTACTAATATATAACTTTTATATAAACAAGTAATGAATTAAGCTATATCATACATTCCATACAATCATTCAACCTTATATTATAACATTTATAATGTAAATGATGCATGGATATGCTATAATGCATGCATACATATACTAACTCTTATATTATACGCATGAACATGCTTTATGTAATTTCAATCATGCATACTTATATATTATAATACTTATAATATAAAATGATGCATGAAAATAAATACATAACTTATGGTGGGTTTCAACATTATATGACGTATATTATGGCATATGAAATAAACATAAATCACATGTATATTTAACTAAAGTTGATGGATCGAGATAAATAATCTCAAAACTGAAAATTAAATGGCTAAACTATTACAAAAGTTGAGTCCACCGGTTCGGAAGAAGTGAACCAAGTCTTGAACTGCTCGCCTCGAACCGTTTCACCAAGAACCCTCGCAGCTTGATCGTGTAGCAAACACTTGATCATCGAGTAACGAGGCGTCGAGTATAAACGATCGTGTAGCTACTGACTATGCGATGAGCATGATAGTCTACATGAACGTTTAGTACACAAGCCTTACGTCGAGTATCATATACCGTGCGATCATCTACCCATCGAGTGCCTATGTGATCATGCAGCCAACACAACACGATCATGTAGCAAACTCTACATGATCACATAGCATTAGCTATGCGGTCATTTAGTAGATGCTACACGATCGTGTAGAAGACTCTACACGAACGCATAACAAAATCTCAACGATCATTTAGCTTTAGCTACACGATGTGGCCAACATTTCATCTTCTCCATTGAAATAAATTGCAACCTTTCTTCTAAAGCTTCATGAACGACTCAAAAGCTAAACGAATACAGACTCGATTGCAAGTTTAATGCCTAAAAATGCAGGGAACCTTACGAATTAACTTTGTAATTTAAAAAGAAAGCCATAAACAGAGATTACTACCCCGAAACCATCCATCAATAACCACCCACATACATTTAACATTTAAACACAATGCAGAACTTAAAACCCACCTCTACTGTAGACGATTTCTATACAGAAATGGAATTTGAAATCGTAACTACAACTTGGCTTTGATACCAATTGAAGGAACGCGTTTTAAAGAGATCCTTGAGCGGAAGCGGATCGTCCAAATCCCATTTTTATTGAAAAATAAATTTACAGTAAACATATAAGAAATACATTCTTAAATAAATTACAACATGCTTTTTTATTAAGAAATAGAGTTCAAGAGAATCAAGCTACAACCTGGAGCTTGAAGCTAAAGGTCCATAAGGTCCCCTTGGTAGCTCAATGGATTCATGTTGAGAATCAATTTTTGGGTTAGTTTGAAGTGTTCAATTAACAAAAGAGAATTTGATTATATATGATATAATTAAATTAATTCAATTATATGTGACATAATTGATTTGATGTACAAGATACATTAACTAGAGGAATTAATAAAAATATGATTTATATTAAATGTAATAAAGGAGAAACAGAACTATGGTTTAAATATTACATATTATGTGATATTAAAACTATAGGTTATAAATATAATATGATAAATTAGTCATTATATTTATTTATAATAAAATAATTATAAGATAATTGTTGGGTGGTTTATTTTTCCCCTTTAACCATTAATAGATGGACGTTAATATCAGTTTTAATAACTGAAGGATAAAAACGAAATTAGTTTTCATTTTTTGATAAGCGCGTCATTTTTTCGATCGGGTAAAGAAAAGCTATACGATAGCTGAGAGTGAACCATCAAGCTCCTTGTTACTAGATGATAGCGCCTCGTTTGCTATATGATCGAGTATCCAACTCTATACGATAGATGTTTCTCATTCTCCCACTTACTCGATCGTTTACTCTATCATTCAATTCCTTCTTCCCTCTACCAAATTCATACAGAGCCCACACCTCCTGGATTCTTACATCGAGAATACAAAGATAGCCTCTGGGTAGTTTCGAGTTTGTTGTTCGAGAGTCGAGGACCGAGTTTTACTCGATTGTGTTCGAGGATCAGACAGTTCGTGTATATCACTGGTTGTTCAGTGCGTCCGTGCACTTGATTGAGTTTGCTTGGATGCTTGACTAGTGTTGATTGAGGGAATACTTGAAGAAGAGTTCTTCAAAGGTATGTCACTCGATTCCCTGTGTATTTACCTTAAAAGCATGTTGTAATTTACTTGATGATGCATAACTGTTGTTATTTTGTTTGTAAATTCTTTCTTCTTTCACAATGGGTTTGGAATGATCTACTTCTACTCAATGTTTCTCTTGTTTAAGAGTTCCTTCAGTAATACGTGATGTTGTTAAACCTGTCAAAGGAGCCATTGAAGAAGACAGTAAGTTTATGGACAAAATAGAAGATTGGGACAACAAGAACCATCACACCTAGTTACACCTCTAACCCAACAATTCACACTAAGTTTGATGCGTTCGACACAACTAAAGAACTTTGGGATTTTCTATCTGGATGATTCCAAACCGTGGGTCTTGCTCACTATTATCAACTTCACACTACTTTAGTTGGCATAAGTCAGGAGTTCGAGCAATCCGTAAATGAGTATCTCGTTATTCTTTGGCCTATTTGGACCCAATTAGACTAGGCTAAGATCTGTCTAGATCATCTATGACTTATCAGGGTTCTTATGGGGCTTCGCCATGAGTATGAGTTTGTTCTGTTGCATTGTAACATCGCATTCCTTTACCATCTCTTGATGCTGCAATTCAGGAAATTCTCTTTGAGGAGAGGCGACTTAGGTTAGTCTTCTCTCCTTCCCTGGACGTTGCTCTCGCCACCACCTATTCACGATTTTCAACTGAGTCGATTTTTTGCAAGAACTGCAAACAACATGGTCACAAGTTTTTCAATTGCCCCACCATTGAGTGCAAGTACTGCCACAGATGGGGTCATATCCTAGACAACTATCTTACCAAACCACCTCAGTCTCCAAGATACACCAATAAATCCAAGAATTCCCCTAAGCATGGTTCTCCAGCTATCGCGGCGGCTGCCACTTCCTCCGATGTGGTATCCCTCAATCCTCCAAGTATCCAGATCAGCGATCTTCAGGACTTGCTGAAACAGGTGTTATCTCCTAATTCTCCTGCTCTTGTCGTCACACCAGGTACATCTTGGCTCCCTGATTCAGTCTATTGCAATCACATGACCTCGAATATGGCCTTGTTGTATTCCTTTACCCCTGTACAATCCCTACCTCCGATATATTATGCTCATGGTAACCACATGCCTATTTCACATGTTGGGACAGTTAGTACACCGACTATTAGTCTATCCACTACTTATCATGTCCCAAACTTAATCTTTAATCTTGTCTCTGATGGACAACTGTGTGACCTGGGATTAAATGTTCTCTTTTACTCTCATGGTTATCAGGTTCAGAATCTGCGGATGAGTCAGATGGTTGGCACAGGTCGTAAGGTGGGAAGATTATTTGAACTCACGTCTTTTTAACTTCTTGCTCTGCCATTTTTGTCTACAGCTGTCACTGATACCGACACGTATCAGTAGCACCTTCGTCTTAGTCATGCTTCATCTAAAAAACTTTGTAGCCTAATTTCTGTTGGTACCTTAATTAATGTCTCTCAATTTCGTTCATTTGATTGTTTATATTGCAAGCTGGCAAAACAACCTGCTTTGTCGTTTCCTACTTCAGCATCTCTATGTGATCAACCATTTGGTCTTATTCATTCCGACATTTAGAGCCCTGCTTCTATCCCTACAATAAATGGTTATCGGTATTTTATTTTGTTCATTGATGACTACTCTCGTTTTACTTAGATATATTTTCTTAAGAATCGTTCATATTTACCCCAAGTTTACATTGAATTTGTTAAAACGATTCAAACTCAGTTTTCTCAAACCATCAAAATTCTCTGGATTGACAATGCTATGGAGTATAAGGACTCTCACCTATTCTCTTTCCTAACCCAATAGGGCACTCTTGTCTAACGCTCGTATCCTTATACTTCTCAAAAAAATGGTCGGGCTGAAAGAAAGCATCGCCATATTCTTGACTCTGTCTGTGCACAACTTCTCTCCACATCTTGTCCTGAAAAGTTTTGAGGAGAAGATACAATCACATTTGTCTATGTTATCAACCACCTTCCCTCTACTGTTCTCAACAACGTGTCTCATTTTGAGTGATTTTATGGTACTCCTCCCTCTTATTCTCTTTTCAAAGCTTTTGGTTGTGCCTGCTTTGTTTTACTTCATCCTCATGAACATTCCAAACTTCCTCGGGCTCGGTTGTATTACTTTTTTGGTTATGGAATTGAACATAAAGGATTTCGATGTTGGTATCCCATATCCAACCGGTTACATATCTCTCACCATGTCACCTTCTGGGAACATCATATGTTTTCTAGTATTTCTTCTTTCCATGCCTCCTTCCTTGGTACCCAATCATTCTTCACTAGCCCTACCACAGATCTATTTCCTGCCTCTGAATCTTCATTTGAGTCTCCGACTCCACCCATACCAGAGCGTGAGTCTTCCATTCCACCTGTACAGAGCTTGGTCTCAGTATTCTTGTTTTGCTACACTCCCATACCTATCATCTATCCCTGATGTTGATCATGATCCTACACCTGTTCGTTGGTCTGCCCAGGTATGACAAACTCCATTGTATCTACAGGATTATCATTGTTTTTCCACTACTATGTCCTTATTTGAACTACAGTCCGATCATGAGGCTTGCGCTACTGCTTGGCAAGAAACCTATTGGATGTAAGTGGATCTATAAAATCAAGACCCGTTCTGATGGATCTTTTGAATGCTATAAGGCTCGTCTAGGGGCCAAAGGATATCCATAGGAATATGGTATTGACTATGAGGAAACCCTCGCTCTAGTTGCACGAATGACATTTGTCCGGAGCCTATTGGGCGTAGCAGCTGCCAAAGACTATCTAAGGAAGTGTATATGCAGCCACCACTTGGCGTATCTTCTCCATGATGTCTTCTTCATCGTGCATTATATGGGCTCAAGCAAGCTCCTCGTGCCTGGTTTGCAACCTTCAGTTCTACTGTTACCCAACTTGGATTTTCCTCCAGCACTCATGACTCTACCTTGTTTACTCGAAAAATTTCCTGTGGAATTGTTCTCCTCCTGTTATATGTGAATTATATGACCATTACTGGTGATGATCCCCAGGCTATTTCAAATATCCAACGCTATCTAAGAGAACATTTTGAGATGAAAGATCTGGGATCGCTCAGTTACTTCCTTTTGAAGGAACTCTTATACAAGAATACCTATGAGCAGAAGCGGATCTTTCCAATTCATTGTGATAGAATTTTCACATATACATTCAAACATACAAATATGCGTTCATAATGCTAAATTACATGCTTAAAGGATGAATAAATAAGAGACTGAGAGATCATACCAGTTGAATACTTTTCTTCATAGCAAATCTTACTTTCGCTGGAATGGCAAGCTATTGTTCAGCAACACCCAATCGTCTACCACAAACATTCTACATACGAATAAAAGGAAACAAGAATGACACCACCACTCGGAGCCCTCAGTATTCTTGGAATGAGAATCCAAAGGGTGGGCTTTGTTCGGATTTGGTAGAGGGGAAGAGAAAGAGAGATCGTGTACAACGATCAAGAAACAGGGAGAAAGACTCGTCTATCGTATAGACAAAATGCTTGATCGTTTAGGTGAGGTATACAATCGTGTAGGAAAAGCTAAGCGATCGTCTATACAATCGTATAGGAAAAGCTAAGTGATCGACTATACAATCGTTTCATAAAGCTTGGGCGCTAAATGATCATTTAGTAAAAGATAAGAGAGTGTTTAGTAAGTAGCGTGCACGAGTGTAAGCGATCGTTAAGCACTATTGTATGGCTCTGATTTTCTAAGCAATGACAGACACTTTTTAATCGTAACACACCGAGCGTCTCAAAACAATTCTTCATCTTACTCATCCATTAATAAAACAGAAGAGATACTGGTCAATTATCCCTTAACTGTCCAATTAATAAATAATAAATATAATCACATTATATTCTTAACCTATGGTTTAATATCATATATTAACCATTGTATTTTTCCTCCACTAGGTATAAATCATATTTATATTCAATTTCCTCCAAATTAATGTATCTTATACATAGAGTCAATTATGTCATATATAATTAACTATTCAACTATACCATATATAATCGAACTCCCTCTTGTCAATTTGAACATTTCAAACAGACCAAAAACTGATTCTCAACTTGTATCCAAGCTACCAAGGGAACCTTATGAACCTATGGCTCGAAGCTCCAACGGTACGTGAATAACTGACTAAATTCTTTAACCATGATATCCACCATCTGCTAACTACCAGGCATTCCACTAAAGACCGACAATTGAACTCTTCTTACCCCATATATATTTCTATGTCCATTGGATATAACCAATCATCAGTACGATGACCCTTCACAGATACTCATAAGTACAGTTGGAACCAATTTACCGTTTTGCCCCTATAGTTACATCTTACTTCTTAAGTACCACTAATCCCTCTAATGAACAATATAACATAGTCCTACTAGTGTGAACACCTCTTGGGCCATGAGAAGGTATGTGGTGCCACATCGTTTTAGCCTCGGGATCAGCCCTTAAGGGAGCAATCTATCTACTTACCCTTGCTTTAAGGAAGGAGTGAACTCCATCTTGTGTAGCTGAGTTTCTAACTCCCAAATCAGACGAATCCCCAAAGTTGTAGGTTTGAGTCGGCGCTCTGGCCACTCATACCCAAGCAAATCAAAGGACCACCCTCAATGGTAGGAGTTCCCAACTCACTCAGGATTGAGGTCATGTTACCTATGGTAATCCTAGTGAAGTGAAGTCTTTGTCATGAACGGGGTTATATGACGAGACGTTAACACTTCGTGGTCAGGTCTTATACAAACTCTTTGCATAGGACGCCCCCGCTCGCATGTCCCTTACACGAAGAATCAGGATGAGATCATCTGTGATAAGTCACAACACTTATAACTATTCCACAAAGTGGGCCGCATCCGTAGCATTACCAGGATAAGGTTTCCCTCCTATATTCATATACTACAGACCATTTTGGTTATCACTTAAGACATGATCCACTTGTATGTCACCATATACATGCTTAATTTATATTAAGACAACCAGGGATTTTGAGTTTATTAGTTTGTGGTAAAGTTATATTAAGACAACCAGACACGAACCACTTGTATGTCACAAGTGTTCATACAAAAAATGTTTAAAAACTACAGGACACGAGACTTTAGTGCATCAACCCCAACAATCTCCCACATGTTCTAAAGCGAAATGGGGTATATAAAAACTAGAAAAAACAATAAACTAGGGCATAAAAACCCAGTACAATAAAATCTCTCACTTGCACTAGTCCAGCCGCAGGCGGTTCTATAGACCCACACGTTGAAGGTGACCCTCAAACACTGTAGTCGTGAGAGCCTTCGTAAGCATGTCAGCAACTTTTTTCTCCGAGGCGATCCTCATGACGATCATGTCTCTTTGATGCACTATCTCGCGGATCAGATGATACTTCCACTCTATGTGCTTGTCGGGCCTTTGACTCCTGGGCTCCTTGGAGTTTGCCACAGCACCACTATTGTCACAATAGAGGGTGATGGGTCTAGACATATCTGGAACAACTTCCAGCTCTGTCAAGAACTTTCTGAACCAGACGATCTCTTTAGCAGCTTCACAAGCCGCTACATACTTGGCCTCCATTGTGGAGTCGGTGATGCACCCCTGCTTAGAGCTCTATCACAATATAGCTCCTCCGTTAAGAGTAAAAACGGACCCTGAAGTGGACTTTCGAGAGTCCTTATTAGTCTGAAAGTCAGAATCCGTTTATCCAGTAAGGATCAACTCCCTAGACCCATACACGAGCATGTAGTCCCTTGTTCTCCGAAGATACTTGAGGATTTTTCTTAACTGCGATCCAATGACCCTGCCCTGGGTTAGACTGATACCTACTGACTATTCCCACAGCATAGCAGATGTCTGACCTAATGCAGAGCATCGCATACATCAAACTGCCAACAACAGATGCATATGGGACCTGTCTCATCTCCTCAACCTCTTGAGGCATTTTAGGACACATGTCTTTAGACAATGTGACTCTATGCCTGAATGGCAGTAGGCCCATTTTGGAGTTCTACATTGAGTACTTGAGCAAGATCTTGTCAATATACGATGTCTGGATAGGGCTAGCACTTTGTTCTTACGATCCCAAAAGATCTGTATACCCAGAACAAACTAAGCCCTTCCCAAATCTTTCATTTTGAATTGGGTTGCTAGCCAGTTCTTAACTGCAGTCAGTAAGCCTACATCATTCCCAATGAGTAGGATATCGTTTACATACAACACTAAGAAAACTACTGAACCATTGACGATCTTCTTGTAAACACAAGATTCATCAATGTTTTGGTCAAAGCCATACGATTTGGTTGCAGTATCAAGTGGAATACTCTAAGAACAAGACGCCTGTTTCAGCCCATAAATGGATCAATTCAGTTTGCAAACTCTTTGCTCTTGACCTTGTACAATGAATCCTTCGGGTTGCACCATGTAAATAGTCTCCTCAAGATTGCCATTCAGAAAAGTTGTCTTGACGTCCATTTGTCAGATCTCATAATTATAATAAGCGGCAAAGGACAAGAGGATGCATATCGACTTTAACATGGCAATAGGTGAGCAAGTCTCCTCATAGTCGACTCCCTCCACCTGGGTATAACCCTTTGCCACATGTCAAGCCTTGAAGGTTTAAATCTTCTCATCAGCACCCCGTTTGCACTTGTAAATCCATTTACAACCTATAGGTCTTACCCCATCAGGCTAATCTACAAGATCCTATACTGAGTTAAAGTACATCAACTCCATCTCAAGATTCATGGCTTTGACCCATTCATCCCGTCAACATCCTTAATTGCCTTTTGATAAGACAACGGATCCTCAACGTTGCCATCTTCCACCTTAGCTAAGATTTATGTGAAACCCAGATAGCTATCAAGCGGGTTCGTAACCCTCTCACTGCGTTGAGGCTCCCTCAACTCATAAGGTGGAACTGACCTACCGGATGAAATATCATCAACAACTCTGACTGATGAAGTAGGTCCTTCAACAACTCTTGTTGAAGTATCAGTAGTTTCATTGGAAAGCTCACTACGTGGATTGTGCTCCCTGATATGATCCTCCTTCAGGAAAGTGACGTTTGTGGAAACAAACACCCTGTTTTCGGATAGATCATAAAAGTACCCCCCTCGTTTACCTTTGGGGTAGCCTACAAAGAGGCATAACCTCGACCATGGTTCCAACTTCTTAGAATTTCCTCGAACACATGTGCTGGGCAATACCATATGCGAAAATGACGTAAACTAGCTTTATGCCCATTCCACAACTCCGGAGGTGTTCTCGCAACACTCTTGGAAGGAACATAGTTGAGTATGTATACTGTAGTCTCCATTGCAAAACCCCAAAACGAGTCCGGTAAGGTTCTGAAAACGAGTCCGGTAGCGTAACTCATCATCGAACAAACCATGTCCAACAAGGTTCTGTTTCTGCTCTTCGCTACACCATTCTGCTGAGGTGTACCCGGCGCTGAGAGGTTAGAAATGATTCCATGTTCTAATAAATAGTCCTAGAACTCTATCCAATGTATTCTCAACTTTAGCCTTGAATACTTTGAACTTTTCAAAAGATTCAGACTTTTGTTGCATTAGATAAACATACCCATATCTAGAGTAATCATCAGTAAAACTGATAAAACTCATAGCCTCCTCGAGCTCGCACATTCATAGGACCGCAATGGTCAGAATAGACTAATTCTAGAGGCTCTTTGGCTCGATAACCTTTTCTATTAAAAGATCTTTTAGTCATCTTACCCTCAAGGCAAGATTCACACACTGATAAATAACTTTCTTTTAACTCGCTTAGAAGGCCATTCTTCACCAATCTCTCAATCTTATTGAGATTAATGTGCCCTAATCGAAGGTGCCAAAGTTAGGCATTTTCTTTTGGAGAAACTCGTTGACGTTTAGATTGAGTTACGACAGATTTAAACATCTCTATGTTATGGAGGGAACTTAAGGCTAACGATCTTAGCACATACAAATTATTTTCCAATTTAGCTGTACAAATTTCAACATCATCCTTATGAATAAACACTTTATTCAATTAAAAAAAAAAAAAAAAGAGTTTATTTGTATTGCAATAGACACTTTACAAAAATAAGGTTTCTTTTTAGTTCAGGAACTATTAAAACATCTTTTGATGTAAGAACCTATTCTATAAAGTTAACTGGATGCCTCCCACTGCCACAGCTGAGATGATATGCCCGATGCCTACTCGCAACGTCATCTCACCAGCCCCCTAGTTGTCGCAAGGATCTAATCCCCTGAAAAGAAGAACAAACATGATTAGTGGCACCCGAATTAATTATCCAGGCAGAATCAACATTCTCCACTATACAAGTTTCTAACACAAGTAAATAAAATTTACCTTTGTCTGTCTTGGCCTTAGCCTTGGTTGCCTTCCTTTCCTTCAGATAGCGATGACAATTCCTCTTCTAGTGTCCGTCCTACTTGCAGTGGAAACATGTTCCTTTTTCAATCGGCAGTGGACGTTTCCTCTAGGCGACAGGTGGCGGGTTAGCAGGCGCTTTCCCTTTCCGTTTACCACCCTTCTTCTTCTTCCTCTTTCCAAAGTTAGAAGTTGAATCTGCAGACTTCATCCCTGAAGTTGAACGTCGATGGAACTTTTTAGAAGACGAGACAAAATTTGCCTCACCTCACCTCTTCTCCTTATTTTTCAGAAAGGATTGGCAAGTTTGCAACTCGTTGAGGAGAGTAGTAAGGGTATAATCCACTTTGTCAAGAATCGTATTGCTAACACGTTCATCTCCACCACGTTCAACTGAACCATCGTATTAAGCACGTCTTGACAAACAAAAGTGCCTTTCTCCATTTTGAAGCTGAAGATGTTTTTCAGAGCCTCGTGTTTGAGCTGTCTGGACGGCTGTCCGAACATTCCCCGCAGGGACTCCATGATCTCACATGCTGAGACCATGGACTCATGTTTCTTGGCCAACATGTCATTAAGACTGGCCAAGATATAGGCTCGGGCCTTCTCGTTTACCCATGTCCATCGCTCGTACGCCCCACGAACATTTTGAGTAGCGTTCTGAGGTTGAATAGAAGGACAGTCCTCTGTAAAGACAAACTTCAAATCCTCGATGATGAGTATCGTTGTGATCATATGTTTCTAACTCGAATAGTTTTGGCCATTCAGTTTTTCGACGCTAAGTAAACTAATAGTGGTTGTAGCCATTTTTAAAATTGTTCCTGAAAAACAAATAAACTTTTATGAGACTTTGCAAAACCACATTTTAACCAATTAGTTTTAGCAAAACAGTTTCCAAGTACCCTAAGTGATAAGACTTCTATTTTGTAATGATGCCCCTGCGAGGCAGGACAAACGTCACCGTGGGATGATTAGATGTCCTTTCACTGGGATGAGACATTCAACCATTAGGCAAAACCAATTCTTGGAACTGAACCTAACAACCACCATTTGTTTAGTCCAAAACTGTTAACCCTTAATAATTTCGCGTAAGTGTAACCCTTCTTTTTCCGGCCCCAGAGTTCTGCCTTAATGCGCCCACCGTAGGGAAAAAGCAGATTAGGACAAAAGACTAAGTAACCTTATTCTCTTACAGTAGATCAAATAAAGAAAAGCGCAAAACAACCATCCTATAGGGGGATACTCCCAAGGTGCCTTGAGGCGATGTGCATAAACTTTATTTAATCCAACGAGAGAGACTGTGGGATATGCTGTCACACCTCCCGCTCCCACTTATTATGAACATCTCTCTATCCACCTTGATATTGACCTACCCAAACACCATCTTTTAAAGGGACACTCCCAGGGTGCCACGAGGTCGTGGATAGATCTCACGATGTGGACAATAAGGGAGAAATGCGAGAGGTTTAAATGAAGCATCGAATGCCTCAAGTACCTCCCACTTAATGTTCTACCTAGGGGTTCATTAACCTAGACAATCTGGCTACTGATTATAATCTAAGTCATTTATTAAGTCTGCTCAAAAACAACTTTTGTCTTTGAAATAAAACAAGTTCAAGTAGTCACATTTAAACTCTTTAATGGACTGTCCTTAACTTACATGCATGCATCAAATCTATCTAATTCACATTTCCAGGTAGGTTCCTAGGTAGGGGTGTTCCATTGCCGTCATCTTAAATACCTCATGCTAGACAGAACCCGCCTTAGACAAAAGATCTCTTATCGATAGATTTGCTACACTTTAACCTTTTATTATTGATTTTAGTTCTAATTCCATTTTATAACCTTTATAAAAGAAGCAACTAAAACATACATTACCACACAACGAGGTATTTATAATGCTTATAAATATAACACTTAATAAATAATGCATGCATAAATATAACTTTTATAGCATATGATGCATGAGCATGCATTTACGTATTTAAATCATGCTTCTCTAAATCATAACACTTATAATAAAAAGAAGATGCATGACAATGCATAATCTAAGGTGGGATTTATCTATATGTGCATACCATATGACATAAAAAAATATACATTGCATGTATAATACCATAGATTAATGGACCGGGATGAACCAACACAAAACCAGAATGAAAGTTCTATCTATTACATTTTTCCACCGAGTAAACTGATTCACAAGCGAACCAAGTCTTGAACTGCCGGGCGAAGCTCCATCATTTGGTAAACTGTTAGGGCTGATGCCCTAAAGTCTCGTGTCTTGTAGTTTGTAAACAGTTTGTACGAACACTTGTGTTGTGAATATATGATATTTACTTCACATTTTGTATTTTTGCTCAGTTACTTGTTTTATTTGCTTTACCACAAACAAACATAAAATCCCTGGTTATTTATATGTGACTCAAGCATGTATATGGTGATATACAAGTGAATCATGTCTTGAGTGATAACCAAAATGGTCTGTAGTATATGGATATAGGAGGGAAACCTTATCCTGGTAACGCTACGGATGCGGCCCGCTTTGTGGAATGGTCACAAGTGTTGTGACTTGTCACAGATGGTCTAATCCTGATCATTCGTGTTGGGGACATGCGAGCGGGGGCGTCATATACAAAGAGTTTGTATAAGAACTGACCATGAAGTCTTAACGTCTCGTCATATAACACCATTCATGACAGAGACTTCACTTCACTAGGATGACCATAGGTAACATGACCTCAATTCTGAGTGAGTTGGAACTTCTGCCATTGAAGGCGGTCCTTTGATTTGTATGGGTGCGACTAGCCAGGTCACTGTTTCAAACCTACCATTTTGGGGATTCGTCTGATTTAGGAGCTGGGAACTCAGCTACACAAGATGGAATTCACTCCTTCCCCGAAGTAGAGGTAAGTAGATAGATAATTCTCTTAAGGGCTGATTTCGAAACTTGAACGATGTGGCACCACACACCTTCTCTTGGCCCGAGAGGTGTTCACACATAGTTGGACTATGTTGTATTGTTCATTAGAGGAATCAGTGGTACTTAAAGAGTGAGATGTATCTACAGGGGCATAACAGTAATTTTGTCCAGCTGTACTTATGAGCATCTGTGAAGGGTCATGTACTCATGATTGGTTATATCCGATGGACACAGAAATATATCTATGTTAAAAAGAGTTCAGCTGTTGGTCTTTAATGGAATGCCTGACAGTTAACGGATGGTGGATCTCATGGCTAAAGAGTTTAGTCTACTATTCACGAACCGTTGGTGCTTCGAGCCACAGGTTCACTAGGTCCCCTGGGTAGCTTGGATAAAGTCGAGAACTAGTATTTGGGTTAATTTGAAATGTTCAAATTGACAAGAGAAAGTTCGATTATATATGATATAATTGGCTAAATGTATGAGATACATTTTTTTCTGAGGAAATTAGATATAAATATGATTTATATCAAGTCGAGGAGAAAATACTATAGTAGATATGTGATATCAAACTATAGGATAAAAATATAATATGATAATATTTATTAATTAATTAGTTGATTAATTATATGATAATTAATCCAAATTTCACGTTCGGACGTGGGTTAGTGGGGAGCGTCGGTTAATTAAACCGATGGTTTAAATGAAAAAGGTTTTCATTTTGATCGTCCATCGTCAGATCGCCTGAAAAGAATTTGGAAGCACGCGTTGGTGAAAGTAAGCGTTCACTTAAGAAAATCGAGAGACTATACGATAGCTCTTCTCCACCTAAACAATCGTCCACCTTGCGTTAAACGATCACACACTGTCGATTTTACTAAACGATCGTGTACCTTTTCCTAAACGATCGTTCAATAAATACTACACGCGGCATTCGTGTTCGTGCTACTGTTGTTGAAGTTGCTGCTGGGTGCTGGTAGATCGCGTGGAGGGTTTCCGCTACGTAAGAATTCTGAAGTGTGAAGAACGTCTTCAACTAGTATAGAACTCTTTTCTTTGTTATTTATCTTGTTCTTAGCATGCTCTTAATTAAGATTTGTTTGCATAACTGTATGTATTGAACGTATAATATGTATTTCGGTCACAATGAGATCGAAGCGGTCCGAACACGCTCATAGAACTCGTAGTGTTGAGGAGGCATACGAGTGATGGACAAGGGCGAATGAGAAGGCCCGAGCCTACATCTTGGCAAGTCTTTCTGATGTCTTGGCTCTGAAACATGAGCCTATGGTCTCAACGCGTGAGATCATGGAGTCCCTGCGGGGGATGTTTGGACAACCGTCTGAATAGCTTATGCATGAGGCTCTTAAATACATATTCAACTCCAAAATGCTAGAAGGCGCCTCTATTCATGAACATGTGCTAAACATAATGGCCACTTTAATGTGGCGGAGTTGAATGGGTCTACCATCGATGAAGGCAGCCAGGTTAGCATAATCCTACATTCATTGCCGAAGAGCTTCCTGCACTTTGTTAGTAATTTGATTCTTAACAAAGTGAAATATAACCTTACAACTCTCCTCAACGAGTTGCAGATATACCAATCTTTACTGAAAAGTAAGGAGAGACAGAAGGGTGAGGAAAATATTGCTTCATCGTCCAGGACATTCCATAGAGGTTCGACTTTAGGAACAAAGGCTGCACCTTCTGTTTCTAACTCAGCAAAGGGGAAGAAGAAGAAGGGTGGTAAGGGAAAAGGGAAGGCACCTGCTAACCCACTACCTGTCGGCCCAAGTAGGCGTCCACAAGTTGCTAAGGGAAAATGTTTCCACTGCAACCAAGATGGATACTGGAAGAGGAACTGTCCTCGGTATCTGAAAGAGAAGAAAGAAGCCAAGGCCGATAAAGGTAAATGTGATTTACTTGTGCTTGAAACTTGTTTAGTGAAGAATGATGATTCTGCCTGGATAATTGATTCAGGCCCCACTAATCATGTAAATTCTTCTTTTTAGGGGATTAGATCTTGGCGATAGCTGGAGACTGGTAAGATGACGATGCGAGTAGGCACCGGGCACGCGTCTTAGCTGTGGTAGTGTGAGGACTCCAGTTAGCTTTACAGAATAGCTTTCTTGTTTTACATGTTGTATAAATTGTTCCTGAACTAAAGAGAAACCTCATTTATGTAAAGTATTTATTGTAATGTAAATATACTATCTCGTTTAATGTGGATAAAGCGTTTATTCATAAAGATGGTGTTTTTATTTGCACATCAAATCTGGAATCGAAAGGCCGTTAGCCATTAATTCCAACCATAATACTGAATTGTTCAGAACTGCCGTAACTCAATCAAAACGTCGACGAATTTCTCTAAAGAAAATGCCTAACTTTGGCATCTACGTTTAGGGCACATCAATGAGATACATTTTTTCGGACAAAATTAGATATAAATATGATTTATATCAAGTAGAGGAGAAAATACTATAGTAGATATGTGATATTAAATTATAGGATAAAAAAATAATATGATTATATTTATTAATTAATTATTTGATTAATTATATGATAATTAATCCAAATTTCACGTTCGGACGTGGGTGAGTGGGGAGCGTCAGTTAATGTAACTGATGATTTAAAATGAAAAAGGTTTTCATTTTGATTGTCCATCGTTAGATCGCCCGAAAAGAATTCGGAAGCGCGCGTTGGTGAAAATAAACGATCGCTTAAGAAAATCGAGAGACTATATGATAGCTCTTCTCTGCCTAAATGATCGTCCACCTCGCGCTAAACGATCGCACACTGTCGCCTACACGATCGGATAGCTTCTCTAAACGATCGTATAGTGTGTCGATTTAACTGAACGATCATGTACCTTTTCCTAAATGATCTTTCAATAAATACTACATGATCGTGTAGCTCCTCTTAAACGATAAGCAGTCTGCTATGCGATAGGGTTGTTTTCCCTCTCAGTTGCTTATCGCCTACATGATTTTTGTTTCCTCCTTCCTCTACCAAATTCACCAAAGTCCACCCTTGGAGTTTGCACTCCGAGAATACCCGGGGCTCTTTAATGGTGGTGTCGCCCCCGTGACATTCATGTTCGTGCATTTCTCGTGCTACTGTTGTGGATGCTACTGCTGGGTGTTGGTAGATCACATGGAGGGTTTCCGCTGCATAAGAGTTTTGAAGTGTGAAGAACGTCTTCAACTGGTATGGAACTCTTTTCCTTGTTATTTATCTTGTTCTTAGCATGCCGTTAATTAAGATTTGTTTGCATAACTGTATGTATTGAATGTATAATATGTATTTTGGTCATGGTGAGATCGGAGCGATCCAAACGCGCTCATGGAACTCGTAGATATGAGATCCTTCATAAATGTCTTTAGGTAAACGATCGTGTAGTGCACACTAGACGATAGAACAAAAACTAAACAGTCGCATAAACGACAACGAGGACACAAAGCCTGATCGTCTAGATGATCGCTTAACACGCAAAAGGTAAACGATTTACCACGAATTTACTCTGCGATCGTATAGTCAGTAACTAAGCGACGAGGCTTGTTGAGCTATACGATCGTCTAGTGCGCGTACGCGTTAAATGACACCCGAGCATCCGATACTCAGCAATCGTCAACCTCATCGTCTATACAACTCAAGTAATGCTTGATCGTCTTATTCCTCGAAGAACAACAACCCTTGCTCCAAACTTCTTCGCGAACGACTCAAGACTCAAACTAACTTTGAAATTATACTCGATAGAAATTAATTATGCCAAAAAACGCAGGGGGCTTTACAATTAACTGAAAATGTAAAAGAATTTAACAAACCGAAGTTTCATCCTAGAAAACTCCATTATTCCACACATCCACAAACGATTTAATAATTAAAATAGAGAGTAGACATGTTGCACCCACCGAGAATGTAAATTCAATTCTTTGCAGCAACGAATTGAAATATTAGAAACTGAGGCTCTGATACCAATTGAAGGAACTCTTATACAAGAGTACCTATGAGTGGAAGTGGATCTTTCCAATTCACTGTGACAGAATTTTCACATATATATTCAAACATACAGGTATGCGTTCACAAGACTAAATTACTTGCATGCTTAAAGGATCAATAAATAACAGACTAGAGATCATACCAGTTGAAGAATTTTCTTCATAACAAATCTCTCTTTCGCTGGAACGGCAAGCTATCTGGTGACATAAATTTGGTAACGCAATATGCGATGCATGGCTTAGGTTATGCGTTGGTTCTCATGCGTCGGTGGTCATGCGTTAGGATGGAATGTATGCGTTGAACTCTTATGTAATGACCATGCATTCCTGTCACAAGTTTTCTTGCGCTCTCGCCAAATATAACAAGATCGCAAGTTTCTCGGGTGATCCGAGGTCGAACTCAGGGACTTGTAGCTAAGTGTTATACGGTAATGTGTATGCGACGAATAAATAAAAGAATAATAAAGGCTATGGGCTAAGAATTACTTCTACTCCTAACTAACAGATTAAGCGGTAGAAGTATGACTGAAAGGTAGAGACACGGCAACGGTTGACGCGTAGTAAAATGCATGGAAAAATAGATAAAATGGTGAGGATGTCTTCATCGCAACCCTAAGCTTAACCGCAAGGGTAACCCTAGCCAATGAAACTTATGCAATCATGCTATACACACCTGACGAAGATACACACGATGTGTAATAGCAAATGGAACTTATTCCTAAGTCTCCATTCTTGCTTATGCGATCTTAATCTAGCTCTCTCAAGCCTAGATTCTAACCTAGCTCTCTCAAGTCTTATTCTTTCTTTAGACTCTCTCTCGAGTAGCTCTAAAGGGGTGATGGTCGCATGTATAAGACAAGGTAATCACATAAACATGGGTGACGTAAGATTATTCCTATCTCTAGTGAACACTTGCTTACATTGCTTAATGCGACCAACCACTTACCCTCCCGGGCAGTTAGTTGTTGTTGATTCTACTCATAGACAAGCATTGCTTCCGCTTATAGACAAGCGTTGTTACAGCTTCACACTAAGCAAATAAGGTTTTCTCACAACATTCGTGCAACGCACACCTCCCGGTGGTTTGCTACATGCTTCATATTCCTATGTCGAATGATTAAGTATGCGATACTCCAACAATCTTACTCAGTGATGCAATGAAAGTAAAAGATGCTAAGGAAAAGAAGATGGAGATGGAATCGAAGGACAACATAAAAATGCATTGATCACAAAATGTATTAATTCCTTAAGCCAAAATGTAATACAATACAAGGATAAAAAAGATATGGAGGGTCAGTTGGAAGCAATGTCTTGCTTCCAGCAGATGTGTGTCAAGGCTACCGGTTGTGCCATGGATGCGCGGTGGAGTAGACTCCCTCGAGCTCTAACTCCGGCGAAGGCTCCGGTCATCACTCGGAATGGCTAAGGGGATGAAGAACTCTCAAGCTATCTTCTAGGGCTTTCGTCTGGATCACAAGGATTCACCCTAAGGCAGGGAACCTCAGGCAGAAAACTCTGGACGATCTGAAATTCTGCTCAACAGCTTCTATTTATAGAGCTTGATCACCAACAGCATTAATGGACCTGCTCTGAATCTGACACTCGCGGCGTGATGATCCTTTTCTAAATCCCCGCTGCTAACGACGTGGTAAGTGAAATGTCAACAATACCTTTTGATAATCCCAATGTATGCGTTCATGCTTACATTCCATCAACCTTACGATCACCCTTCTATTATGGTTATCATTATGTAGCTGCAATCTCTCTGTAATGACCGAATTTTCTTGACGGCCACAACTTCTATGTGATGGATGCATGCGATTCATGGCCGCAACATCCATGCGTCAAACGTTTGCATTTTCCTCTGCGATAGGGAGATTCCCGGCATGCGGTCGTCTTTGCGATAGCCCGGCTTCTGCGTATGCGATCGATTTCTGCGGTTACTACAAAAATAAACAATTGAACGTATATTAATGCATAATAGTGATGGAACACGAGACATACACAGCGGAATAAGGATCTAATTACACTCTAATTGCTTTTAATTAAAATAAAATTAGCATGCAAATGTATAAAAAAAAGCAAACTAAAAGGGATAGAATACAACCTTTGTAGCTCCCGAAAAACGTTTTTTCTCACTGAATCTCGACCTGAACTCTTCCGAACCACCACTAGAGTTTACCCACTATTCTTGAGACATGGCTAGTGTTCTGTTCTTGCGGTTTTGAATAATCTGAATCCCGAGAACATACTGCGTATTTCCCAAATCTTTCATTTGGAACTGCGTTGCTAGCCATCTCTTGATGTTATTTAGGTAACCTACTTCATTCCCAATGAGTAGAATATCGTCAACATATAAAACTAAGAATGCTATAGTAGAATTGAAGATCTTCTTGTAAACACAAGGCTCGTAACATTCTGTTCAAAGCCATAAGATTTGATCGTAGTATCAAATCTTATATTCCAAGATCTAGAAGCTTGTTTCAACCCATAAATGGATTTTTGAAACTTACAAATCTTTTGTTCTTGACCCTGTGCAATAAACCCCTCTGGTTGAGCCATATAGATACTCTCTTCAAGATCGTCGTTTAGAAAGGCTGTCTTGACATCCATCTGCCATATCATTTGATTTTACATCATTTGGTTGATCTAAAAGTTTTCAGACAGAGATGAAGTACATAGACTCTATTTCGAGGTCCATGGCTTTGACCCACTGATCACGGTCCACATCTATCATCGCCTATTTATAGGTCGATGGATCCTCTATGTCGTCATCAGGTATAACGACTTGTGTTTCTGTTAAACCCAAGTAACGGTCAGACTGATGAACAACCCTCCCACTACGTCGAGGCATTCTTAACTCTTGAGAAGGATGTGATTGACCAGATGTACTAGTTTTATCTACTACTTTTGTAGATGAACTAGCTCTATCTGTAGCGTCTTTGGAAATTTCATTCAATACTAGTCTACTGCGAGGTTGATGACTTCTTATGTGGTCTTCCTCTAAGAATGTGGCATTTGTTGATACAAATACCTTATTCTCTTGAGGATCGTAAAATAGACCACCTTTTGTTTCTTTTGGATAACCTACAAATAGGCATAGTTTTGAACGACGTTCCAATTTTTTAGGATTTTGCACCAACATGTCCCCAAAAGGTGTTTCTGAAACAGGAGTTTCTTATTCCTATAGCTCATAAGGTGTTTCTGAAACACTTTTAGAGGGAACGTTATTCAAAATATAGACAGTAGTTTCTAATGCATGTCCCCAAAAGGAATCAGGTAACTTAGCAAAGCTCATCATTGAGCGAACCATGTCTAACAAGGTTCTGTTTCAGATACACCGTTCTACTGAGGCATATTAGGTGCAGAGAGTTGTGACTCGATTCCGTGTTCTATCATATAGTCCCGGAATCTTAAGTCCATGTACTCCCCACCTCGATCTGATCATAGTGTCTTAATTGTTTTACCTAACTGGTTCTTAACCTCAGCCTTATATTCTTTGAACTTTTCAAAAGAATCAGACTTGTGATGCATTAGGCAAATATGACCATACCTTGAATAATCATCAATAAAACTGATGAAATATTCATACCCACCTCGAGCTTTGACATTCATCGGTCCATAAAGGGTCAAATGTACGAGCTCTAAGGGTATTATGGCTCTGAGACCTTTTCCAGTAATAGACCTTTTAGTCGTTTTTCCCTCAAGACAAGACCCACCTGGAGGTAAAGAATTGTCTTCTAACTGATTTAGAAGTCCATTCTTAACCATTCTCTCAATCCTTTTTAGATTTATGTGGCCAAGTCTTAAGTGCCATAGATAAGCATTAGAAGAAACTTTTTGTCTTTTATTCTGAGTTTCGGCTGTTCTAAACATCTCAGTATTCAAGACAAATTTTGCTTTAGTTGGTCTTAACTTATATAAGTTGTTTTCAAGTATAGCAGAGCAAATTTGAATACCTTTTCTGAAAATGAACGCTTCATTAACATCAAAAGATATTTTATATATTTGTTCCAATATACATGTGATAGATATTAAATTCCATCTCATTTTAGGAGCATACAAAACATTTTTAAGTATGATATATCTATCATTGAAAACTAACTTCAAGTCTCCCACTGCTTTGGCCGAGACAACCTCTCATGTTCCAACCTTGAGGGTGATCTCGCCTTCTTCAAACTTTTTCCAGAAACTAGTTTCCTGAAAAGAGAAGCAAATATTATTAGTGGCTCCTGAATCCAATATCCAGGTTGAGGTATCTGACTCCACTAAATATATTTCAACAACTAGTAAATCATATTTACCTTGTGCGTCTTTTTAGCTTTTTTCTCAGCAAGGTGTTTTGGGCAGTTCCTCTTCCAGTACCCGTTTTGGTTGCAATGGAAACATTTTCCTTTTTCTGCAACTTTCTTTTCCTTGTTTGTCATGGGAGTCTTCCCCTTACCCTTTTTTTTCATTTGAACATTTTTGTTCTTTGAAGGTCAAGCTTTAGTTTTAGAGGACGATCCTTTTAAAACTTTCTTTGTGGTGACAACATTTGCCTCCATTTCATTCCCCGTAGACTTTGTAAGAGTTTGAAATCGCTGGAGCTCATTAAGAAGGGTTGTCAGATTAAACTCTATCTTATTCAGAGAAGCATTCGTTTGAAAAGGTATGAAGCTCTTCGGAAGAGACTCTATAATAAAGCTAACCTGATTTGCCTCGTCGATGGTGCCACTATTTACTTCAGCAATATTGAAGTGGACCATCATGTCCAGGACATGTTCTCTAACAGAGGTCCCTTTCTTCATACGCTTATTGTAAATGTACTTAATTGCCTTGTGTCTTAGGATTGATGACGGTTGCCCAAACATCTCTTTTAATGAATCCATTATAGCCTTAGCTATGCCCAAGGATTCGTATTTCTTCGCCAATACATCAGTCATGTTGGCAAGAATATAGACACGAGCTTTATCATTAGCCTTAACCCATCGATCATAAGAATCCCGACTAGTTAGGCTAGCATTCGAGGCAGGGGCCTGAGGACATTCCTCAGTTAAGACAAATCTCCGATCATCTATTACTAGTATTGTATTCAGATATTTTTTCCATGTTGAGTAGTTGTCATCGTTCAGTTTTTCAGAAGCTAATAGTTGAACTAAAGAGCTAGTCATGCTGAAAAGAAAAACATATCTTTTTTAGTAAAAATATTAATCTTTAAAATCCAATCAAGTTTAGCAAAAAAAATAATGTGCCCATCATTATTATATTTACAATGATATTTCAACGGTTTAGAATAACCTTCACCGAGGGGTGATCGACTATTCCTCCATTGAACCAAGACTTTCTTGACTAGATACTATCACCAGAATAACTCTTATTCCTATAGTAACTTAGTTTCTTATTCCTATAGTAACTTAGTTATCGCTACTTTGGTCAAGAATTTACTAACACTTAGTAATTCTCGTAAGTGTGACCCTCCATTTTTAGACCTCAAAGATCTGAATCATTATGCTCCTGAAGTAGAAAAGACAAGAATGAAAACGGACCTGAGAGACCCTATCAATTTCTAGAGTTCGCAGAGTTCCGAATCCTATAATACAACCCTCCAATTGGTAAGGTCGCTCCAGGGCAGACATGCAGGCGCATTATAGGAATCTCACGATGCGCTAATGGAAGAAACCGTTGGATGTGTTCACACACTTCTTTCTCCCACTTACTATGAACAACTTCCCCTATCCACCTTGGTATTGACTCATGCAAACACTCTCTGAATGGAGTCCGCTCGCAGGGCGGCCCAAAGCCAAGCATGAATCTCACTGTGCGAACTCTTAGGGACACTAGAGCTAAAAGTACATTACTTCTCTCCAGCTGAAGTGTTCTAGACGGTTAGGGTATAAAATACTTAGCGATACATTTCGGCTAACTTAAACATATCCTAAGTCTAGGTGATTCATCCGAGTATAACTTTTATACTGGATTTTTAACCTATGATGTCTAGGTGATAAACAAATTTTATTACCTCACACTGCTCACACATGCTCATAAAACCGGTTTAACCTAACTTAGATGCCGGCTCGATCTCCAGGTAGTAGGTGTTCCGTGAACCGTCAAATTAAAAACCTTCAACCTTAGTCATCTTATCTGACTTTTTGCCAAGATCTTGCTGGGTGAGTTTTCTTGTAACTTTGGTTTTACAAGATATCGACCTATTTTCTATGAAAATTGGGATTGCTCGATGGTTAACCCTAAGTGAGCATGCATCTTATTTGTATTATAGATTTTAGAAGTCTAGGTTATTTTATAACAATTTTAACCCTAGAGCATTCATCTATAACATGTTTCCTTCAAACAAAGATGCTTTAATATAATATTTATATTAAAACTAAGCATGCATAGTATATATTTTATAACACTTATAACATATAACAAATGCATGTCACATGCTTTTCCTATGGTGGGGTTTTAAAACTATATGGCATACTATATGCACACATAATCAAACAACATTATACATCACATGCATAATAGGTAAACAACACTAAAGTGCCGATTTTGGCATTAAAAACAAACAAATAACTCATTTATTATAGAAATCAGCAACCAGCTTCCTGGAACCGGCTTCAAACACTTTGTACCATCTGGAACTGCTCAGAAACCACTCGAACCGGCCCAAAAACACCAAAAACCAAGTTGAACTAGTCAAACCGGCTCAACCAGGTCAAACGGATCGATCCAGACCATCTGGACCGACTGGTCAACATGTGCTGGCACGGTCAACGGAGGTGCAAGGCAGGTCGGGTCGACGGAAAGCGCACGGGCGCGCAGGTCGCGGAGGCGGGAGGCGAAAACGGGTCGAAGCGCAGAATGGGTCAGGCCTTTCGTCGACAGCTAGTGCGCGCAAGGCTACTCCGAATCGGGTCGGACCTCGGGCTGGCGAGTGGGTGGTCGAGTCTGGTGGCTGAAGCGGATCTGGAATCAAAATTCCTTCAATTTTGATGTTGTCCTTTCTCCTGGAAGAAACTAATTTCAACCTAATTTCAACTCTAATGACTCTAACAAAATTAAAAATCCTTTTTCACACATTAATGCTCATAAACATGTGAGTAATTACAAATTTACACAAGAAATTTAAAGAAAAAAAATGTCAAAATCGTAAAAAAATCCCCTTTAGTCCATATTTCATTCAACACTTGAAAGAAGGGGGAAAAAATACCCACCAAAAGAAATTGAGCGTAATTAAAGCATGCTATGATACCACATGATGGAACACGAAACATACACAGCAGAACAAGGATCTAATTACACTCTAATTGCTTTTAATTAAAAGGAAATTAGCATGCAAATGTATAAAAAAAACAGTAAACTAAAAGGGATAGAATACAACTTTTGTAGCTCCTGAAAACGCTTTTTCTCGCTGAATCTCGACCCGAACTCTTCCAAACCACCACTAGAGTTTACCCACTATTCTCTGGACTCAGAACCGGATTGTGGGACTCGGTGAATGAAGGAATAAAAAGAGAAAGAAATAGTGGTTCAAGGTTAATGTGTGAAAGAAAGGAGAAATTTTAGTGAGAATTATGGAAAACAAAATTAGAAAAAAATATCCTTTTTTTTTAAGAAGAAGAGAAAAAGATTTCAAAAACCCCTTTTTATTAAACAATTATATGCATCTAATGCACGAAAAAACTCACCAAAATTCAACACCTCACAAAGCACTAACCCAAAGTGGGCTATGTGTCATTCTATAATGTTTACACATAGTCCACTTAAGTTAGTGGGATTTTTCAACAAAAATGTTGGATAATTCCACTACTCTTAGTCAACAAAATGGTCTTTTTCTATTTGGTCAAAGTCAAACTTTGACTTTTAGCGAAAAAAAATCAAACCTTTGACTTTTTACAGTTTTTACCCTCTTGACTAATTTTGACGTCCCGAACATGAATCCACATTCATATTTTTAAAATTCAAATCACATTTGAATATAGAGTGCCATACAAAAAATCGATAGCGATATCGCATATACTTGTCGGTTTTAATCCCTTTTCCTAATTCGAACAATTCGAATTAATCCAACATACTGTTCTAAGTTTAATCCATATGAGCTAGCAGGGGGACTTAATGGACCTACAAATCATGGGCTCCAACAATCCGAGATTAATCGGTAAAACTCTTTAACCTAATTAATCAACATATGTTAACTAACAGGTCATTCCACTAAAGTCCCATAGTTGCACTCCCCTCACTGTAGATATATTTCTATCCATCTGATATAATCATAACCAGTAAGTCAATCTTTCACAGGTTGTTCGTGGTTTTGGCTGGGTCAAAATACCGTTTTACCCCTGAGAACACTTATTGTTCCTTCAGTACCACTGAACCTCTAAAAAACAATTAATTTGTGGTCCAACCAACAAATCTAGTTCCTCTCATCCTAGTGAGAGGGTGGGGCCCCTTGTTCTTATTTCAAAGTCAGCACTAAGGGAACAACCTATCTACTACCCTTAGAGACAGGTAGGAATGAAGTCCGTCTTGCACCTTATGTCCCTAGCTATTTACCCAGTTTTACCCTTGAAATGGGAGGCTTATTGAGCCAGCGCTGTTGAGCTGCTCTCACCCATGTAGATCTAAGGATAATCCTGAATAAACAGGAGTTCATAGTTAGCTCAGGATTGAGATCGAGTTACCTAGGTCATCAAATTTGAATTAGTCAGTTTTAAACAATAAACGGTGTGATAAAGTAAAAGTGACTAAGTCGTGGTCCAGTCTTATACAAACTCATTGCATAGGATGCCCCCACTCACATATCTCTATATAAACGATATAGGATCACATTCTTTGTACTAACTACAAAGTGGGCCGCATCCATAATGTCCCCAGAACAAGGCACCCAACCTTATCCCTATACTATAGACCATTTTAGGCTATATACTCGAACTTGATCCATGTTTTATGTCATCACATAAAGTTCAAGTCTACATTAAATAGCCTCAGGACCTTAGTTTATTGGATTGAAGATTACAGTTTCAATAACAATTTTATCGAAAAACAAAACAAAATATGTTTATCAATTTACAAACTATGAGTTTTAGGACATAAAATCCAACAAATAGTGGGTTAGCCAAGATTCTTAATGCCGATAGACGCAAACTCGTTTTCTCATGAATTCCTAATATAATCGCCGCATATTCTACTTAACAGCCCTCATAATTCTAAATAAAAGACCTATAATGACCTACATTTCTGCCTGTCATCACTATCGTTCAGCAACACCCAATCATCTACCACGAACAGTCTCCACACAAACAGAAGGAAATGGGGATGACACCACTACTCGGAGGCCTCAGTATTCTCGGAGTGAGAATCCAAAGGGTGGGCTTTGTTCAGATTTGGTAGAGGGGAAGAGGAAAAGAGATTATATACAACGATCAAGTAACTGGGAGAAAGACTCGTCTATCGTATAGACAAAATGCCTGATCGTTTAGGTGAAGTATACGATCGTGTAGAAAAAGCTAAGCGATTGTCTATACGATCGTATAGGAAAAGCTAAATGATCGTCAATATGATCTTTTAGTAAAGTTCAGGCACTAAACGATCATTTAGTAAAAGATGAGCGATCGTTTAGTAAGTAGCGCGCGCGGGTATAAGCAATCGTTTAGTAAGTAACGCGCGCGGGTGTAAGCGACCGTTCAACACTATCGTAAAGGCTCTGATTTACTAAGCGATGACACACACTTTTTAATCGCAACACACCGTGAGCTATTTAAGCGTCTCAAAACGATTCTTCATCTTACTCATCCGTTACGAAAACAGAAGAGACACCAGCCAATTATCCCATAACTGTCCAATTAATAAATAATAAATATAATCACATTATATTCATAACCTATGGTTTAATATCATATATTAACCATAGTA
Organism: Benincasa hispida; assembly: GCF_027475165.1. Classification (NCBI taxonomy): domain Eukaryota; kingdom Viridiplantae; phylum Streptophyta; class Magnoliopsida; order Cucurbitales; family Cucurbitaceae; genus Benincasa; species Benincasa hispida. The sequence goes on from NC_143486.1 coordinate 11,654,960, forward strand.
TTTTTCCTCCATTAGATATAAATCATATTTATATCCACTTTCCTCCAAATTAATGTATCTCAAACATAAAGTCAACTGTATCATATATAATTAACTATTTCAATTATATCATATATAATCGAACTCCCTCTTGTCAATTTGAACATTTCAAACTGACCCAAAACTGATTCTCAACTTGTATCCAAGCTACCAAGGGGATCTTATGGACCTATGGCTCGAAGCTCCAACGGTACATCAATAACTGACTAAACTCTTTAACCACGATATCCACTATCCGTTAACTGCCAGGCATTCTACTAAAGACTAACAGCTGAACTCTTCTTACCACAGATATATTTCTATGTCCATTGGATATAACCAATCATCAGTACGATGACCCTTCACAGATGCTCGTAAGTAAGTTGGGCCAATTTACCGTTTTGCCTCTATAGTTATATGATGAGACGTCTCTGTCATGAACGGGGTTATATGATGAGACGTTAACACTTCATAGTTAGGTTTTATACAAACTCTTTGTATAGGACACCCCTGCTCGCATGTCCCTTACACGAATAATCAGGATCAGACCATCTGTGACAAGTCACAACACTTGTAACTATTACACAAAGCGGGCCGCATCCGTAGTGTTACCAAGATAAGGTTTCCCTCCTATATCCATATACTACAGACCATTTTGTTTATCACTTAAGACATGATCCACTTGTATGTCACCACATACATGCTTAAGTTACATTAAGACAACCAGGGATTTTAAGTTTAGTAGTTGTTGGTAAAGGAAATAAAACATCCAAATGTGCAAAGTCAAGAAGTGAAGTAAATATCATATATTATACATCACAATCACAAGCGTTCGTACAAAAATGTTTACAAACTACCGAACACGAGACTTTAAGGCATCAACCCTAACACCTTTTGTCTTCAGGTTTCATCATGCTGTGATGGATACTATCTAGCTCAAGCAAAGTATACATCAGATTTGTTGGCTTGTTCAGGTATCATTGATTCTGCCACAACACCGACACCGTTGGATTCCAATTCCGTCTGACCTCCTTTGATGGTGTTCCTCTTCAGGATCCAACACTGTACAAACAACTAGTTGGTAACCTTATTTATTTAACAGTAATTCGGCCAAACATAGCTTATGCAGTTCATATTGTCAGTCAGCTCATGTCCACTCCTCGCACTATCCACTTCATAGTTGTTCTTTGTATTCTGCGTTATGTTAAAGGTATGTTGGGACATGGACTTCAATTCTCCTCTACATCCTCTTTGGTTCTGTCTGGATATTCTGACGCTGATTGGGTGGGCGATCCTACGGATAGACGATCTACCATATGTTACTGTTTTTATTTGGTTGATTCTCTCATTTCTTGGCGGAGTAAGAAATAAACGGTTGTATCTCGATCCAGCATTGAATCGAAGTATCGTGCACTTGCTGATGCAACTTCAGAGGTCTTATGGTTGCACTGGCTCTTGGCTGACATGGGGGCTCCTCAAAATTCTGCCACTATTCTTCATTGTGACAATCATAGTGCTATTCAGATAGTACATAATGATGTTTTTCATGAACGGACAAAGCATATTGAGACTGACTGCTGCTTTATCCACCATCATCTTCAAAGTTTTACTCTGCGTCTTTAATCCATACCTACAAATCCACACCTACAACCGAGCAACCGGCCGACATCTTCACCAAAGCCTTTCCCTCTGGGCGCTTTCTTCAGCTACTATGAAAACTCAAGTTGGTTTCTACCCTACCACCTTGAGTTTGAAGGAGATGTTAAATTGTAAAGTCAGTCTTCTTCTGTTAGGATTTTCAAATGGTAGGTTGAGCTTTGTTAGGGGTTCTGTTAGCTATTTTTAGTTCTTGTATCAAGCTATTTATACATGTACAATTGTGTTATTGATCAATATAATACATACCGAAATCATTCATTCAGGTCATATTTCTCAACATATATATAGATCTCAAAAAACTCTTCTTTACCACTTTAACTGGTCGTGGGGGGAGGGAGTTTATATACAACCGAGATAAAGTGGTTTATGATTGAATCCTAGAGACATTCTTATCATTTGATAGATCCAAGTCCCATGGCCTATTTCGGGTTCACTCAGAGATTTGACAACTACCATAAGAGGTGTGATGTATATGCACTCACTACTATAAGAGGCGTGATGTACATGCACTCAATACATGGGAATGCAACACTTTTAAGTTTGAACCTCATATTTACCCTATATACCAATTACCATGTTTGTATGATGACACGATATTCTACGTTAATCCAAGTTGGAAGAAAATCATACCAAAATCCTACAATTAGGAACTCAATATGGTTTAGTTCTGTTTATCATATCGCGTGTATGTATGTATATATATAAAAATACCTTCTTTAGTTCTTTAAGATTAAAGTTTTTCACACAAATATGTGAACTTGAAAAAAGGTGTATCAATAAATGGTAATATTTGAATAATATTTGAATTGAAATAAATATACAGATTACAAGACAAGCAAAAATGGAAATATACAAATACAAATTCTTTCTTCTTCTTGAGAGGAAATGATTAATTCATCTCAAGAATTCCACTTCCTTCAAAGCCAATACCAAACCCAACCCACCCATTACAATAAACAACCAAGGCCCAGTTTCTCAAGTCCGATCTCTCTTTAATAACAAAATTTCCGGGAAAATCAACCATTTTCCCGGAAAATTGCTCTCTCAACTAGAAACTGCAAGCCTCCCCTGCAAAACCCACCTTAGATTCTTTAGAATTATATATAACCCTCTGATTCTTCTGCTGATAATTCCCAATTATCACTGTTTGATCTTCATAAGCCAAACTCGCAAACGCTAAACAAATCTGAGAAGCATCAGATTTCACGAAGTAAAAAATTCCTTCAACATCCACAGTCATTTCTGCATTCCCTTCAAAGATAAATTTCACAGTAGGGATGTTCACTTCTTGATACCCTGATAGATTATAACAAGTATTGAGAATCGAAAATCCAGGTGTTGTTTTATACCCAGAAAATTGTTTCTCAAATTCTGCTTTGAAAGCTCTGTAAATCGATGGAGATAACCTTGTAATCACTGTTCCTGAATCAATTAAACTCATAATCCCTTCGTTTGAAGTTAAACCAGGCACATTCAAATTCACCCCACCGATTGAAATCCCAGTTAAATTCAGAAAGTAGAAATTCGACATTTGTGGATTTTGAACCATTCTTGTGTAGGAAATTGGAGAAATGTTCTTGAAATTTGAGAAATCGGTGCCCCCCATTGTTAAAGAACCTGAAGCTCTAACTCCAGTTGTGGGTAAACAGTAAGAAAAAATCCCGCCAAAAACAGAGGAAGTTTGAGAAACCAGGGATAATTCACTTCTAGCTAAACCCATTAAACCGGAGGCTCCGCCGAATAATCCCTTGTTATTCTGCCCACATCCGAATATGAAATTATTAATTTCGGTTTTACCTAAATTCAGCTTCTCGAATCCTAGTTCCCCACGGGAATAAGATCCATCGCCGTAGTCGATCTGGTAATCGCAGGAAGTTGAATTTTGCTTAGAACAGAGGTCGGAGCTGCCGGCGGTGGGTTGAAGAGATAAACAGGTGGACGAATTGCAAGGAAGGGAAAAGAAGGAAGAGGATTTTGAGGGATCGAAGAGGGGTTCTTGTTGGTTGTAACAGAGACGGCAAGGGCGGCATTGAACCCAAGTGAGATCGCTGCCAGTGTCGACGATGAGAGTTGAATTCCGTCCGCCGATGCCGATGGTGACTATGTAATTGAGGGTTTGGAGTCTGGCGCCGGAGGAGATGGGGATTTGGGAATCGGAGAGTTGGTGGGTTTGGCCGGGAAAAATGGCGGATTCGGAGTGTGATAAAAGGGAATTGACGTTAATGACGTCGAGGATTATGCGCTTTTGAAGATTCTCTTCCCAATCAGTTACTTTGCCTGAGCAATAGTCTCTTTGTTTCATTTCCAGTGTTGCCATTCCTTCCGTTACCTCTGAAATTCAAATCCCATAAATTCTTTTAAAATTTTAAGTGAGAAAAATAAGTATTTTTAAGCGTAATTCAAATCCAGTTTGATTAATCCATTCAAATGGATCTAATTAACTTGCAACTATTTAGAGAAAAGAAATAAGTGAAAAATATTATAGCCTAGGTAGTAACCAAATATATTTACCTTTTTTATACAAATTAGAAAACGTAGTTTAAGTATTAATTCAACAAACTTACTTTTTTAGTTCACGTATTAATTGAATAAACAAACTTACTTTTTAGTTCCACATTTGCGTATGTATTTGGAATACATTTTCAAATGTTTAATTTAAAAAATGAGTCATTTTAAAAGAAATTTGGGTGTTTGACGACCACTCAAAATAATTTTTTGAAAACATTTTTTTTTTAAATCAATTTAAACAGGCCCTTAATATCTTATCCATTAAATTATATTGAATTGGAAACAAAAAAGTGAGGTGAGTTTACTATTTAAGATATGTATACTAATTCAAATACTTATACCAACATATATTTTGTAGATTAACTTTAAAATGATAGATCTTGCAATAATAATAATAATAATAATAATAATCTAAGCATAAGTGAGGGGAAGGAATTAGGTTAAGAAATAAAATAAAATTAGTACATTGGAATTATTGCACAATACTCTGGTCTATAAATTAATTCTACTAAAGCTAAATAAATTTGTAGATTTCCTACATTAATTAATATATGAAACTATTTGTAAAACACAACAATTTTAACAAATCAGATGGGAATATGAAAGTTGAGCCCTATTTGGTATCCATTTCTTTTTCTTTTTCTTTTTTTTTTTCTGTTTTTAGGTTTTGAAAATTAAGCATATTTTTTCCTTTTTTTGGTTAATAATTTATATTTTTATTAAATATAATGGTTGAATTTTTTTATCAAATTTAAAAAAAAAAAAAAAAATTAATTTTCAAATTTTGATTTATTTCCTTAACGAGAACCTTAATTTATAGGCTTCACAAGGTAAACAGTACAAAAATATAATTTATAGTTACCTCCTCGACGAAAAATATCTAAAAGAACAAACATATCTGACAATACTTATTTATATATATATAATAGACAGTTTATATGGAGAAACAAAGAGGCTTTTGCTGCTGACAGCCATCCCATTTTTTTTTTTTAATTACCAGGATAACCTTTAATGTAAAGCATGAAACAGATGTTACCTACCCATCCAAATCTTTAATCAAGGGTAATTTTGGAATTTTAAGAGTGAAATTTTTAAATATTGATAATATGCAGTATGCTAGTATTTCTTTATTAAATGTTGAATATTTACAAAAGTTAATCTTGGAGCCTGCTCATTTAGCAAACTATTATGACTGATTTGTTTTTTCCCATTTGTTCTTTATTGAAGAATAATCTATTAGAATGAATACTTTGATAAAAAAAAATTAATAATATTTTTAATATTATTTTAACCTAATCAGATTCATATTCTATTGACCTTGTGATTCTAAAAAAATGTGGAAAAAAAAAAGTTAACTAATTATCTGACTGAAAATTTTCTTAATCCAACCCTATGCCCTACAATATTTCTCTATAATTACTATTGAACAATAAGGGAAAGAAAGATCCATTATTGATTGATGCATGTAATTTCCCAAAAAGAAAAAAGGAAAAAAGGAAAAAATGAAATAATAACAGAAGAGAGAGAAGGCCCAAAAGAAATTAAAAGACATTGTATTTTTTTATTCAAAAACCTAAAAGAGCAACACGAATTTATCTTCAAATGAATTCAAAATGTAATGTGAGCTAATAGTTAAATATGTTAATATTTAAAAAAGAAAAAAATAAAAAGAAACACCCCTTTTAAAAGCAAACATCATCTAAAAGCCCCAAAAAGGATTAGCTTTTACTAGAAAATTGATAAATTCCCTTTTAATTAGAAAAATTATTTGGAATGATAAAACGGTTGAAAATATTTACAAAATATAACAAAATTTTAGAATTTATATAGATACGAATAGGCTTCTATCAATGTACCACTGAATAATAGGTATTAATAGAAATCTATCGTTCTCTATTAATAGATTAGGAAAGTTTACTATATTTTGTTAATAGTTTGGTTATTTTTTATATTTGGAAAAAAAAAAAAACCCTTTTAATTAACTAATAAAAGGAAAAGGAAAAAAAAAAAAAGAAGATGAAAGTTCATCTTTTAAAGCAAGAAAAAAAGGGCAAATCCTAGATCCTTTCAAAAGCAAAGCAAAAGGCCACATTAAAAGGAAAAACAGATCCCAAAGATAATTAATAACAATAATAATCAAGATAATTATTAAGAGGGATTTTCCCCACATTTTCTTTTTTAAAAAAAGAAAGAACTCACTTGGCTTCTGAAAGTTGCAATTAACAGTAGTTTCTGCCTGTTGCTGCCATGGAAATTTCTGAAAAAGCTGAAAAAGAGCCTTCTCATAATTATCTCCATTAACGACGTCGAACGAGCTCGAACGAGCATCGACGACGAAGAGAAGAAGAAGAAGAGAAAGGAAAAAATGCAGAGATTTTGCAATCTCCATGGCTTAGAGAAAGAAAAAAATTTGAGATAAAGAGAGAGAAGAAAAAAAGAAAAGAAATGGAGGGAAAGAGATTCTTAGGAATTGGAGTTTAGCATGGGAACAAAAGATGAAGGGCTGGCTAATGTGGCCCCCACTCTTGTGCATGAGAAATTATTGGCCTTTCACGTGCACACACACACATATATATATATAGATAGATATAAAACAGCAAATTTTGGAATTTAACTAAAATTAAAAGTCTTAATTACGATGATTAGTGGTTATTGATCTGTTGAAAAACCCTTAATTAATCAAAATTTTGTTGCTTCTCTGTTGTATTCAATTCTATCCGAAGAGTAGGGCCTTTTAATGATTCACGGATGAATTAAAAGTGACAACCAAGTTCTTTTTTTTTTTTTTTTTGTCATATTTAGAAATTATAATGTATTCGAGTATTCGATAATAAAACATATATGTTATTTACTTGTCCTAATCTATTCGATTAAATGTCTTAATTCATCCAATTAATTAGTTTATGAGGCTTTTATATATATATAGAGTTGATAGTGAGGTCTATTTTTGAAGTTGATAGGACGAATTTTGTACATTTGAGCTATTTTCGTTATGATGATTAGTTTAAATTAATGTTAAATTACAAAGATTAGTCCTTGAAATTTGAAGTTTGAGTCTATTTAGAGTTTTAAAATCAAAGTTTTTGTTTGAACCTTTTGTTTTTTTTTTTTAATTCACCGATATAATAGACACAACATTAAAAATTTATGGTTCACAATTAAACATAATATTCAAATTTAATTAGATTTAATAGATCAATTAATTTTTAAAAAATTTGTTGTTAGTGTTATTAATTAGACACAAAATTACACATTTAGGCCACGTTTGATAACTATTTCGTTTTTTGTTTTTGCTTTCTTTAAATTAAGCTTATTTTCTCTACATTATTTTACAATGATTTACATTTATTTAAAATATAAGAGTTGATTTCTTAGCTAAATTCAAAAAACAAAAACAAAGTTTCTGAGCACTACATTTTTTTAGTTCTCAAAATTTGGTTTGTTTCTTAAACCATTGATCAAAAGTAGACAACAAAAGAAAAAATTTAGTAGTGGAATAAATATTTATAGGCTTAATTTTCAAAAACAAAAAAAAAAATAAAAAACTAAATAGTTAGTGAATGGGGTTTCTCACTTTTTTGTTTTTATTTTTTGAAAACTAAGTCTATAAATACTCTTTTCATCGTCTCTAAATTTCTTTTTTTTTATATATACTCCGATCAATATTTTTAAAAACAAAATCAAGTCTTGAAAATTAAAATATTATTATAAAATTAAAAAAAATAGACTCAATTTTAAAAAATATAAAATCATCTGATTATTAAATTGAACGTTAAAAATCTACTTTTAAAAGTTCAAGTACCACGTAAATCTTTAAGGACTACATTTATAATTTGTTTAAAAAAACTTGTACATTCTAGTTGTAATTTATATTTAAAAAAAAATACCAAAAATCTTTTCCTGTGGGTGAAGGTGTACTCGTATAAATTAATCTCAACTTGATATATTCTTTTTTTTTTTAATTTAATTATAACTTTAATCGAGAAAGATCTTTCATAATCTTAAATCTCAAGCAAGATCCATCATTATATAATGTTGATTGGAGAATTAAATTTTAGTTTCCGCAGTTTTGTCTCTTTTTCATGAAATATATATATATATATATTGAGAAATCATATTTTATATTTATGGAAAATAGTTGAACGATTTGATGTGTCATATGATTGTCTCTATGTACATGTGAAAGATGATATCATACATTATGTCAATTTCTAAATAAATTATAATTAACTTCATTGATATATACAATTTAATCTCTGCATTGTTATTAATGTTTCATAGATTTAATATTTTTTTTTTAAAAAAAAAATAGTACGATAAGATTCCGTCTAAAAATTTGTTAACTTCATCTCGAAAATGAGATATAGTTCTAACAAAAATCTAAAAATAATATATTTAAAATAATAAGAGCCAACAGTTAAGATATATATATATATATATATATATATATATATATATATATATGTGTGTGTGTGTGTGTGTGTGTAATCAGGCTAAATTTAATGCTGATAACGATTTTTTTTTTTCCATTTTTTTGAAAATTTATATATACTTGGTTGTTTTAAAAATCACTTGAATTTATAGTAAAATATTAAAAAGAATGCTATTTAAAACTATTTTTCTTTAATTGGTCAAGAATTGACTTGATTTTTGAAGACATGAGTATAAAATAATAACAAAACATAACGAGTAGAAATAGTGTCTAAAAATCTATTTACATTTAAAATTAATGAACAAATTGAATGTGTAACTTAATTATTAGTAGATAATAAAAAGTAATGGGTTAAGACAAATTTAATTATATCAATACTGAATTAACTCTCTACCACTTGCCAAATCAAGCATAGTTCAAGAGTAATGATAATATTTCCAAAAGTTTAAGTTAAGGTTAGAGGTTTTGATCTCCATAACTCTGCTTGTTGTGTACTAAAGAATAAAGCTTCACACAATTGTGAGCTCGAAAATTTATAAAAAAAAAAAAATCAAACAAGTAAAAGTTAATTTTAATTAGAGAGGAAATAAGATTACATCTACCGATCACAAATTAGATGAAAAAGAAAAATCTCTATGTTTTGGACGATTTAGATTCATTTCATTTTTGTCAGTTTCAGAATAAAAAATATCAATATTGTATCATGTTACGGATGAAAAATGTGGCCAAGTATGAAGGTCTAAGAGAATGAAGCATTGTGTCATTCCAAGAGATGATATTTAGCAAAGTATGAGTCGACTATAAGAGATCAACCTATACCTATAAGATAATTCACAAAAAGTTAAATACCATATATAAAGGGTGATTCATAGGGTCAGTCAAGATGGAAAAATTATAGCTAACTATTTAACTTTGTTTCGGGTTCACAAGGGAGATAAGTCCAACCATTCTCGTAATGGTTGGTAACATTTTCATTAATAATTCGAGAATTTAATTAGCGAATGACCATTACATAACAATATTTTTACATATTCAAAAGGGTTCGTGATGTTTGAAATTGCTAAAAATAATATAAGCTCTTTATTCTTGTTCCTCTCTAAAATAGTTACAAATTACATCGTTAACTTATAGGTGACTAATAAAGTGTTACACTGACCGTTAGATTTAACTGTTATATTTTTCTTAATAATTTTATGGTTGATACCAAATTCATGGTATAGAATAGATGGAATAGTTTCTTTTCAAAAAAGAAAAAAAAAATGGAATAAACGGCGTATGAAAAGTATAATTAAGAATAAAGAGAGCGATTTTGCGTTATTAAACTCAAAAAGATAATTTAGTAGAAGTTTCCTTAGTAAAAAAATTGATTACATTTTTTTTTTTAAATCGAAAGAAGTTAATGCAATGAACTTTAAATTTCATAAAAGAAAATGTCGTTTACTCCACAGTCCACATTTGCTTCGATGGCATGATACATGTTTTTTCTGAGAAAGATACCATTGGAGTCCGTAGGTATATTCAATGGTAGATCTAAAAATTCAGTTGATGGAGAACTTTTTATAATTTAATAAAAATAAATATAAGGAGTGAAATTTGAAACTGGATTTAAAGAGATTAGAAGATAGATTTATCATTCGATTAGCTCGTCATTTTAGTATTATGTCAATTATATATATATAAAGAACATAAAGTCTCCTCTAAATTTGACATAATACATATTAGCAATGAAGAGGTATGTGGTTCGAATTTTCTCCATCTTTATTATATTAAAAAAATATAGTTTAATGTGATTATAATTTTTATCACATAGAAAGTTATAATATCATTTTGATCTCTAAGTTATAAATTTCGTTTCATTTTTATTTTTATACTTTCAAATAATCAATTTTAGTCTCTAATACTTTGAATGGTTTTTAAATTAATCTATATAGTTAATTTATTCATGATTGGGTTTTCTTAAAATAAAATAGTTTCTTTTTAAATTTTTGTTGAGAATGACAAGACTCCCAGGCGACGAACAGGACAGTCGCAAATAGCGGTTGGACAAAGAACGGAACCTACAAAATAAAACTCGTTATAGGCTGAGTCATGAAACTCGCTTTTAAAAGAGGATAAAAGAACCCAAAAAGAAAACCCGATCGAGAATGTACTATTAATAAGTAGAGGAGAGCGATGGAAATGAAAGAACTGTTGTGCTCACCAGACCCACATTGGTGGGTCTCCTCACTCTCCAAAACATGGATACCCCTTGGATCCAAACTCATAGTCCAAGGTTGGAGTATAAAAAAAGACTTCATTTTTAAAAATTTTCAATATGAGATTCTCTAATTAAATGTTGATTTTCTTTTAATTTTTTTTATATAAATTTTTATCCAACAATTTTGAAAGTATATTCATATAATATTTTTTTTCTTCAAAAATAACTATTGATAAAAATTAACTTAAAGTGATTGATAACGTTTATTTAAAATAAAGAAATTTGAGATTTATTAAGAATACCAAAAGTTAAAATTGGACTATTAAAAATGAATAGAAGCGTAATGAAACTCAAAACAGTGAGATAAAAATAATATTTTAATCTTTTACCTCAATATTTTCAGTTGGGCTGGAGAACAAGCACTGATAGGAACTAAAACAACTTGCCACGTGGACAGTGAGATGCTTACGTGTCAAACATCTGACACCTGTGGAGACACGTAAGAAAGGGAGAAATTATGGAAGAACGAAAGAAAAGAGTTGAAGAATAGAGATCGGCGGGGCCCAGTGTTTATCCGAAAGAGATAACGTCAACGCGACGCCGCTTGGTGCTAAACGACGGGAGACAGTTGTTAAGCACTTCCTTTCTGTAACGACGTTAACTTCGCGGCCACTGTTCGGCGACACGTGATCTGCACATGCGGTTGATTGGAATAACAACCGCGAATTCGTGTACTTCCCTATTTCTGATTTATAATTCTGTTATGGGGAAAATGTGAAGTTCCTATAAGCCACGTCTACCACAAAAGACATTTGGAAAGATATTAAATTTATGAGAAAAAAGTAAATATTACTCATTAAAATACCATTTCAGTCCTTATATTAAGAAATTGTTAGAAATAACACATTTAAGTTTTCATCTCACAAAACTATCACGTTTTTTGAAAACTCATAAAAATAATTTTTCTCAATCAATCTCAGACAAGATTGACCCCAAATATTAGTTAAAAAATCATTTTTTCTAACTAATGGATTGTTTTGGGCCTTCTCGCTACACCTCATTACACACCGAGATTTTCTAATTTTTGTATTTAATATTCCCAAATCTTAAATTATTTTAGAATTTTCTACAAATTTAGTTTTCACAATTATATGAATTTCCAAAATTTCAAATGAGTCTTCCAATTATCTAAATAGATTTTTTAAATTAATTAAACATTTTTAAATTATGGGAAATATCAAGTTTAACGAAAAATTAGGTAAGATTTGGTATATATATAGAATTTCTATGTTAATCCTATTCGAGATTTCATCGAAAAAACTTAAATATATGAATTTCGGTGTTAACTATATATGGATTTTACTGAGAAAGCTCAAATATATACAATCTCGGTATTGCCCGAGATTAACATCGAGATACATAATCTCGGTGTATAATATGACGAGATGTACTGAGAAAACCATAAACAATTGATAAGTTGGAAAAAATGATTTTTTTAAATTAAAATCATGTGGTCGATCTCGTTCTAGATGGACTGAGAAATATTATTTTTACGAAAAAATATTAGTTTTGTAAGGTAAAAACTTAAATGTGCTATTTCTGAAAATTCTCCCATATTTATTTGTTCATTTTTAGTTTCTAAACTTTTAATAAATCTTAAATTTAGTCTTCGATGCTAATTTATTGTAAATTTTTTTAAAAACTTTTTATTATCTATAGCATTTTTGCTATAAACATTCAAAACATACTTATATATTTTATTTTCTTGCATGAAAATTATTGTTATTACTTAATTAATTCAGTAAAAATTAATTTTGAGAGACTAAATTTGAGATTTATTGGACATGCGGGCCTAAAATTAGATAATTAAAAATATAAACACTAAAATTGAACAAACTTAAAATTACCATAACTAAAATGATATTTTAATCAAATTTAATCGATGTATTAATTTTCATCTTAAGATCTCATTTTCATCAAATTTTATTCTAAATTAAAATAATTATTGTAATTTTAACTTCCTATTCATTTTTCTATACCTTCTATCTATTTTACCCATTACTTTTTAGAAAAATAAACTAATATTATGAAATTGAGAAGCACAACAGGAACACAGATATGGATAAAATATAATATAATAATATATTTATATTATAGTAATAAATAAATAAAATAACTAAAAATATAAAATAATTAAAATTATAAAATTGGATAATATGTAAATTGAAGTGCAATTCTCACCGATCAGATCTCTGCAAGATACACAAATGACCACTTATTTATAGAGAATTTTAGTAGATAAGTAGTGACACATTTAGACACTATACATACGTGGTTGAATGACACATAACCAACATGTGATAATGAGAAAATGATTCTTGACATTGAATACTAAACGTAGTACTAATGAGTATCTAGTATTTTTATATAATACCTATAATAACTAAAACATTTTTGAACGAATATTGAGCCAAAATCAATAATCAAATAAAGCTATGCATTTTTTTTTTTTGGAAAAAGCCCAGCTATAATCTTATTTTTATTGCAATTTCATTTCAAATATACATTGTATAATTTGTTGTGCACACCTGGCAATGTCTTTTATTTTTTCTTTTAAAAAATAATTCTTGGAATGAAAAATTATCATAAAGATGAATATTAATACACTTTTTATCATAATTTATTGGGCATATCTGAAAACGAAAGTTGCAATACTATTTTAAATTTTCAGATGTAATGCAATGAAATTGAAAGATTATAGTTAAAATTGGTACAACCTATCAAGTTGAAGTGTATTCTTCAATATATATATATATATATATATATATATATCACTGAAGTTTAAATTTTAATTCATTCTCTCCCTTTTTTTAAAAAAAATTATAGTTTTAAAAATTTTAAAAAAATGCATATGGAGAAGAATTAATATTTTTAGTTGTCTTAATTTTTCGTGGTAGTTACAAATATAACGTTTAAAAGAATTTACAGATATAACAAAATTTAAATCAACTCTTGAGTCTATAGCTACACTTGGCATTGCGTTAGCAAGCCATTTGAAAAAAATCTTAATCGTTAAAACAATATCCTTCTAGCTTTTAGATTATCCTAAATCATGCAAAATTTTTAATTAATATTTAGTTTTCAATATATACTTTAAAAAGAAGATTTATTTTATATATTTATGTATTTTTCACCTAATTAAATCTATTTTCTATTTTTCATGAGTTAAATGCATTATTTTTTTTAAAATAAACCTATTTTCCTTAATATTTAAAAATTAATATATAACAAACAAAATTTATCATATTAAAAAATTATTTAAAATTTTAAAGTACAAAAAAAAAAATGATTATAAGTCTATTTTAGTTATTAAATCTAAAATAAGATATTTTTATATTTATTTACCAAACACTCTAACCTACTTTTTTGTACTATTTTACTTCTTCTCACAACTATTTTTTTCTAAAAAAACAGCTTCCAACAATTATTTTAAAAGCTATAGCAATTTCAAACGGAGCCTATCAGTGATAGATTATATCCTTGGCTAATAGAGTCTATCACTAATGGAAGTATCAACAATAGAGTCACTGATAGATCTTACTATATTTGTAATTTTTAAAAAAATATTGCTATATACTTAAACACTAGTCCTAAAAGTATTGCCATTGCAATTGCCCTAATCCTAATACAATATATTGGATAATGTTGATGCCAAAATTTGGATAGGGAAAAACACACATGACCTTTTTGTGGCAATAATGGTAAATTTGTAATTTAGGGAAGAACGTGACCTGGAAGTTAGAAAGATTTGCACACTACTGTGGTGCTTGCCACACAGGCTCTAATGCTTAAGTCAGAAGACGTAACGGAAGGAATGATGTATCAAGCAACGGAAGACTTCAGAATCAATAAGCACATAAATTACATTTATTTGAGTTTTAAGCATGTTGTCATATGATACTCATAAGAGGATTTGAAACACATATTACCTTTGAAGATTTTCTTCACAAATTCAGCTGAAATCCAACAAGATAGAGCTTGAAATTTCAAGAGGACTACCATTGGGATCTTCTCTACTATATTCAAGCTGGAACTTGTGGTGGAAACATTTAAATCAAGTTGAATTGATGAAGAATAAGTGAGGGATGTGTAGGGCTTTTAGGTTTTCACTTCAGCAAGTAAAACTCTAATCTCTTGATGATCTTCATGCATGAACTACTATATATATAGGTAAAAATTATGCAAAACTAATAGGCTGCATGGAAGGCACCACCTGCTTGGTGATCATATCAATTTACAATTGGATTTTGGTGATAATCCATCAAAATGTGCTTTAGTGGATTTTTCCTAAAATTGGAAAAATTCACTAACTTAAAATGATTTCAAAAATCATTTTTATTTTTATTTTTTAAATATTAGTTTTATAAAATTAATGCAAAAATAATTAATTTAAATAAAACTAATTTTAATTGATTTTTAATTAAAATAATATTAATTTAATATCTAAATATTAAATTAATAAAATATCAATATCACCAATAAAATTTTTTATTTAAATCATAATTTAAATATTAATCGATTTTCTAATTTTGTTTAATTTCAATTAAAATAAACGTTTATAATTGTATAATATACAATCAATCAAAAACCCCTAAAATTTGAATTTGAACATTTCAAAATCCATAACCCTAATTTCATACATCAATAATTAATTTGTTATTCCAATTTAATGAGCTAGTAAAGGGACCGAATGGACCTACATATCATGAACTCCAATGATCTGTAATTAATTCATTAAAATTATTTAATCGAATTTAGTTTTAACGAATTAATTACTATCCGTTAACTATCAAGACACACCACTATAGCTGGATAGTTGCACTCTCCTCACTGTAGATATATTTATGTCCATATAAACCATAATCAGTAAGTCGATCCTTCACAGGTCGTTCATAATTACAGCTGGATCAAAATTACCGTTTTACCCCTGTAAATACATCTTGTTCCTTAAGTTCCCACTGACCCTCTAATGAATAATTTGATTCATAATACTACTTATGAATCATGTTTTTCTCTATCATGAGAAGTTGGGGCCCCGATTGTTCAAGACTTGGAACTAGCACTTAAGAGAACAATTTATCTGCTAACCCTAGAATGGATAGGAGTGAATTCGATCTTGTAGAGCTATGTCCCCAGCTTTCCATCCGGTCTTATCCCCAAAATGGAAGGCTTATTGAGCAGTGTTGTTGGACTACTTTCACCCATGTAGATCAAAATCCTGAATAAACAGGAGTTCATAGCTAGCTTAGGATTAAGATCGAGTTATTCTAAGTTACTTAAGTATGAAATAGTCAGCTTTAACAGTAATCGGTCGTTATAAAGAAAAGTTACTATTTTGTGGTCTAGTCTATATGCAAAATCATTGCATAGGATACCCTCACTCACATGTATCTACATGAATGATCTGTGGATCACGTCATCTGTATTACCTACACAAAATGGGCCGCATCCAATAGTGTTACCAGGATAAGATACCCAATTTCATCCATATACTTATAGACCATTTAGGTTATATACTATTAATGTGATCCTGTTTATGTCACCACATAAAGTTAAAGTATTCATACTATAGCCATGGATATGTTTATTAGGTTTTCATAATAGAATGCAAAATCAACACTTTATTGAATAAGATACTCAATAATTTTTTATTGATAAATAGAATGTTTAACACAAAATTTACAAACTGCAAGTTCTAAGATATTCCCAACAATCTCCCACTTGGACTAAAACTCCAGTGAAAACAAATATATACAATACAATAGTGAGAAACATAAAAGAAAATACAATAAACTAGGGCATCTCTAATACCATAGATATTCTCCCACTTGCCCTAGATTGTTTCTCGGAATCCTAGTCCAACCAGGTGGCCCTCAAACACTTTAGTCGAGAGGGCCTTCGTAAATGGATCAACAAGGTTGTCTTTAGAGGTTATCTTCGTGACGATCACATCTCCTCGATGTACTATCCCTCTAATGAGATGGTACTTTTTCTCCATATGTTTTCCACATTTGTGATTCCTTGGTTCTTTCGAGTTGGTAACATCACCACTATTGTCACAATACAGTGTAATAGGTAAGTGCATATCTGGAACTATTTCCAAGTCAACCAAGAATATGCGTAGCCATACTGTTTATTTAGCGGTTTCACATGCGGCTACGTATTCTGCTTCCATTGTGGAGTCAGTGATACAACTTTGCTTAACGCTTTTCCAAACTATAGCTCCTTCATTGAGAGTGAATATTGATCCTGAAGTAAATTTCCTTGAATCCATGTTAGAATGGAAATCAGAATCAGTGTATCCGGTAAGGATCAAATCCTTGGATTCATACACAAGCATATAGTCCCTCATTCTCTTTAGATACTTGAGGATGTTTTTGACAGCAGTCTAATGACTGTGTCCTGGATTGGATTGGAACCTGCTAACAATTCCAATTGCAAAACATATGTCAGGATGTGTACATAACATTGCGTACATCAAACTTCTAACTGCAGATGCATATGGAATTCTTGTCATTTCCTCAACATCTTGAGGTGTCTTAGGACATTGTTCCTTTGAAAAATGAATTCCATGTCTAAAAGGTAACATACCTTTTTTGGAATTTTGCATATTATATCTTGACAACATTTTGTCAATATAAGATGCTTGAGATAGTGCTAGAGTTCTATTCTTTCGATTTTGAAAGATCTGTATTCCTAGAACGTATTGAGCATCACCCAAATCTTTCATTTGGAACTGTGTTGCTAATCATCTCTTTACGTCAGCAAGGAAGCTTGCCTCATTCCTAATGAGTAAGATATCATTAACATAAAGAACTAAGAATGCTACAGTCTTGTTGACTATCTTCTTGTATACACAAGGTTCGTCAACATTCCATTCAAAGCCATAAGATTTGATCGCAGTATTAAATCTTATATTCCAGGATCTTGAAGCTTGTTTTAACCCAGATATGGATCGTCTAAGCTTACAGAATTTTTTTTCCTACCATTGTTCAATGAACCCTTCTGGTTGAAACAAAAAAATACTTTCATCAACATGACCATTTAGAAAAGTTGTCTTGACATCCATTTGTCATATATCATAGTCATAATATGTGGCAATGGATAGTAGTATTCTAATCGATTTTATCATGGCAACAGGAGAAAATATTTTTTCATAATCAACCTTTTCTCTTTGGGTAAAACCTTTTGTCACGAGTCTGGCTTTATAGGTTTGCACCTTGCTAGTTTGGTCTCGTTTTCTCTTGTAGATCCATTTGCAACCTATAGGTTGAACCCCATATGGTTGATCTACAAGTTCATAGATAGAGTTGAAGTACATAGACTCCATTTCAACGTCCATGGCTTTTATTTACTATTCCCTGTCAACATCTTCCATTGTCTTTTTAAAGAATAATGGATCCTTTAATCCATCATCATGTATGATGTTTTGAGTTTCTGTTACACATATAGCGTTCAGGTTGTTGAATAATCCTCCCACTATGTCGAGGCATACTCAACTCTTGAGCTGGATGTGACGGGGCAACAACAGTTGTTGATGGACCAGCTTGATCAATAACTCTTGTTGATGTTTCTATAGCATCTTTGGTCATTTCTTGCAATATTAGTATTGCGAGGTAGATGATTTTTTTATATGATCTTCTTCCAAGAATGTAGCATTTGTCGATACAAATACTTTATTTTCTTGGGGATCATAGAACAGTCTTCCTTTTGTTTCTTTAGGGTATCCTACAAAGAAGCATAACTTTGAATGTGTTTCCAGTTTCTTAGGATTTTGTACCAACACATGTGCTGGACAACCCTAGATACGGAAATGACGTAAACTAGTTTTGCGTCATTTCCATAATTCATATGGTGTTTCTAAAACACATTTTGAAGGAACAACGTTTAGAATATATACTGTAGTCTGTACTGCATACCCCCAAAAGGATTGAAGTAACTGAGCATAACTCATCATTGATCGGTCCATGTCTAACAAGGTTCGATTTCTTCTTTCTGTAACACCGTTTTGTTGTGGTGTTTCAGGTGTTATGAACTAGGATTGAGTTCCATGATCTACTAGATAATTCTAGAATTGTAAATCCATATACTCACTACCTCGATCAGATCGAAGTGTTTTAATTATTTTACTTAACATATTTTCTGTCTCAGTCTTAAAATCTTTGAATATTTCAAGAGTTTCAGATTTGTGACTAATTAAGTAAATGTAGCCATATCTCGAGTAATCATCAATAAAACTAACAAAATACTGATAGCCTTCTTGTGATTTTACACTCATTGGGCCACATAGGTTTGAGTGTATAAGTTTGAGAGGTCTTTGGCACGAAGACTTTGTCAGAAAAAGATCTTTTTATCATTTTTCCCTCAAGAAATGATTCACATGGAGGTAAAGAACTATCTCCTAATTGACTTAGATGACCATTTTTTTTACCAATCTCTTAATCCTGTTGAGATTAATGTGACCAAGTCTGAGGGCCAAAGATAAGCATTAGGAGAAATTTTTCGTCTTTTATTTTAAGTCTGAGCCGTTTTAAACATCTCTATATTTAGAATGGCCTTTGTTTCAATTGGTTTTAATATGTACAAGTTATTTTCGAGTCTTGTAGAATAAATATGAACCCCTTTCGAAAAACAAACACTTCATAGATTCAAAAGATATTCTGAACCTATTTTCTAGCAGACAGGAAATGGAGATTAAGTTTCTTTTCATCTTAGGTACATAATACACATTCCTAAGTAAGATGAAAGACTCTCCAAAAAATAGCTTGACATTTCCCACTGCATGAACTGAAATGACTTCACCTATTCCCACCTTGAAAGTCATTTCCTATTCAGAAAGTTCTCTCCAATAACTAATTTTCTGTAGAAAAGTGCAAACATGATTATCGGTGCCTGAATCTAATATCTAGGTTAGGCGAGTATTCCCCATTAGACATGTTTCAAATACTAGCAAATCTGATTTACCTTGTTTTGCCTTTTCTGTTTTCTTTTCTGCCAAATATTTTAGGCAGTTACGCTTCCAGTGCCCATTCTCTCCGCAATGGAAACACTTTCCTTTGGGAGTCTTGTTTTTGTTTTTGTTTTTCTTATCAGTGATTTTATTATTCCCTTTACCCTTCTTCTTCATTTGTACAGATTTATCTTTCGAAGAAGAGGGAATAAATGTAACGACCCGAGTTCAGGAGGGGTACATGAATGAACGGTATCACATCTGAACGAGAGGGATCCTGAGGATATGAAATATAGTTAAGAAAGGCTTAAAAGAATTGAAAGTTACTACCTATACCAATAAGGTGCAACTTCCTTTTCGATGGCTCAATCATAAGAACTCCAAAGGTAAGCGTGCTTAGCTTGGAGCAATCCTATGTTGGGTGACCTCTTGGGAATTTTCCTAGGATGCATGTGAGTGAGGACAAAGCATGCTGAAAGGATTCGTGTTGGTTTATGGGGCAACTTTCACTTTTAAAGCATTCAAGGACAGGGAGGAAGAAGGGAGGGCAGAGGCCGAATTTGGATTCCGGATCCTGGGCTTGGGGTGGTACAATAAACTTCTTATTATCAGTGGGTCTTGTTCTAGACTTTGACCCCTTAAAAAATTTATTAGATAGAGAAATAACATTTACTTATTTTTCTTTAAGTTTCATCATTAACTGATATGTGGTCAAATTATAAGTAATTTTGTTCATAACAACATTGGTTCTGAAAGGCAGATCACTTTCTGGAAAAGATTCCAATATCATACTCACTTGACTTATCTCATCTATCATCGCGCCGTGATCCTCAACAATATTAAAATGGACCATCATATCGAGAACATGTTCTCTAATGTTGGACCCATCTTTCATGCGAATACTGTAAACATACTTAATGGCTTCATGTCAAACAGAGGATGATGGTTGTCCGAACATCTCCTGAAGCGACGACATTATCTCACGGGCGATGGACATTACCTCATGTTTCTTATTAAATACATCAAATATACTTGCTAAGATGTAAGCCCGGGCCTTTTCGTTAGCCCTAACCCATCGATCATAGATGTCCCGAACATTTTGATTCGTTGTTGTACTGGGAACCGGAGGACATTCCTCCATCAACACAAACCTCAAATCATCCACAACTAATATCGTATTAATGTTGGATTTCCAATTTGAATATCCATCACCATTAAACTTATCGGAAGCTAGTAGTTGTATAATTGAATTTGACATTTCTGAAAAATTTAAACGAATTCTATTGAACTTTATGCATCTAAATCCAATTTTAGCAAAAAATAACAAAGTACCTAATAAATATTTATTTATTTTAGTGATTTAAAACAGTTACTATCGTGGGGTAGTCAACAATTCCTTCACTGAAGCAAGACAATTCTTGACCAAATACTATATCAGAGTAATTCTTTACTCCTATAATTCTTTTGGTTATCATTTTCGGTCAAGATCCTTACTAATGATTAGTAATTCTTGTAATTGTGACCCGCCATTTTCAGATTTTATAGAACGGTATGAATATACCCCCGAGATGGAAGACAATACCCAAGACGGAACTATAAGACCCTATTCATTATTGAAGCTTGGGTTGTTCTGAATCCTATGTTACAACCCTCCGTGGGGATCATCGTGGTTAACGACTAGCTAGTGCCGCCTAAAAACGACAGCAGGCGTAACATAAGAATCTCACGATTCAAACTAATGGAAGAGACCGTAGGATAATGTTGACACATTTCCTTCACCCACTTACTATGAACTTTTTCCCCTATTCACCTTGTTATTGACCCATGCAAACACTTTACGAATGGAGTAGTCACAGTAAAAGCGATACGAAGCCGAGCATGGATCTTACGGTGTGAACTCTTGAGGACATGAGAGCTAATAACTATATATCGAATATTGTTAATCTCCTACTGAAGTGTTCTAAATGTTTACGTATCTATTTACTTAGGTAAAAACGGCTAACTTGTAAACCACCTAAATCTATATCATTTTTTATCCATATATAACATTTATATTTGCATATAACCCTACGATGTCTAAGTGTTTATACCAATCTTAAACCTCACACCGTCACACAAGCTTATAAAATCAGTTAATAACACTCAATATTTCGGTCATAATCCACAAGTAGAAGGTGTTATGTAAACCGTCAACTTAAGTACCCTTAGCCTTAGACAGGTTTATGAACCGATTGGAGTTTGTAACCAAATTTTATAAGGTAACAATCTATTTTAACAGTTAAAATTAGTTTATTAACCTAAGTGAGCATGTTGTGTATCTTTGTTATGGATTTTAAAGTCTAATTTCTTTTTATAACTGTTGGGGTTGATGCCCTAAAGTCTCATGTCCTATAGTTTGTAAATAGTATTTACGAACGCTTGTGTTGTTAATATATGATATTTACTTCACATCTTGTATTTTGCTCAGTTACTTATTTTATTTGCTTTACCAAAAACCAATAAACATAAAATCCCTAGTTATCTATATGTGACTCAAGCATGTATGTGGTGACATACAAGTGGATCATGTCTTGAGTGATAACCAAAATGGTCTGTAGTATATGGATATAGGAGGGAAATCTTATCTTGGTAACGCTACGGATGCGACCTGCTTTGTGGAATGGTCACAAGTGTTGTGACTTGTCACAGATGGTCTGATCCTGATCATTCGTGGTTGGGACATGCAAGCGGGGACGTCCTATACAAAGAGTTTGTATAAGACCTGACCACGAAGTGTTAACGTCTCGTTATATAACACCGTTCATGACAGAGACTTTACTTCACTATGATGACTATAGGTAACATGACCTTAATCCTGAGTGAGTTGGGAACTCCTGCCATTAAGGGCGGTCCTTTGATTTGTATGGGTGCGAGTGGCCAGGTCGCTGATTTAAACCTACCATTTTGGAGATTCATCTGATTTGGGAGCTGAGAACTCAGCTACAAAAGATGGAATACACTCCTTCCTCGAGGCAGGGTAAGTAGATAGATAGCTCCCTTAAGGGTTGATTTCGGGGCTTGAACGATGTGGTGCCACACATCTTCTCTTGGCACGAAAGGTGTTCACACATAGTAGGACTATGTTGTATTGTTCATTAGAGGAATCAGTGGTACTTAAGGAGTGAGATGTAACTATAGGAGCAAAACGGTAATTTGGTCCAGCTGTACTTACGAGCATCTGTGAAGGGTCATCGTACTCATGATTTGTTATATCTGATGGACACAGAAATATATCTGTGGTAAGAAGAGTTCAGCTGTCAGTCTTTAGTGGAATGCCTGACAGTGAACGGATGGTGGATCTTGTGGCTAAAGAGTTTAGTCAGCTATTCACAGACCGTTGGAGCTTCGAGCCACAGGTTCATTAGGTCCCCTGGATAACATGGATAAAGTCGAGAACCAGTATTTGGGTTAATTTGAAATGTTCAATTTGATAAGAGGAAGTTTGATTATATATGATATAATTGGACTAATTATATATATATGATATAATTGGCTAAATGTATGAGATACATTATTTTAGAGGAAATTAGATATAAATATGATTTATATCAAGTAGAGGAGAAAATATTATAGTAGATATGTGATATCAAACTATAGGATAAAAATATAATATGATTATATTTATTAATTAATTAGTTGGTTAATTATACGATAATTAATCCAAATTTCACATTCGGACGTGGGTTAGTGGGCAACGTCGGTTATTAAAACCGATGAGTTAAAATGAAAATTATTTTCATTTTTGAGTCGTTCAATCGATCGCCCGGAGTGAAATCGTCAAAAAGATTTCGAGAGCCCGCATTGGTAGAAAGCAAAATGATTGCTTACGTAAAACGAGAGACTATACAATAAATCTTCTCCACCTAAACGATCGTCCACCTCGTGCTAAACGATCACACACTATCGCCTGCACAATCACATAGCTTCTTTAACGATCGTGTAGTGTGCCGATTTACTAAACGATTGTGTACCTTTTCCTAAACGATCGTTCAGTAAATACTACACGATCGTGTAGCTTCTCCTAAACGATAAGCGCTTCTGCTATGCGATAGCGTTGTTTTCCCTCCTACTTGCTTATCGCCTATACGATTTGTGTTTCCTTCTTCCTCTACCAAATTCACCAAAGCCCACCCTTTGGGTTTTCACTCTGAGAATACCCGAGGCTCTTTAGTGGTGGTGTCGTCCTCGCGGCGTTCATGTTTGCCTTTGTTCGTGCTGTTGCAGTCGACGCTTCCGCTAGGTGTTGGTAGATCGCGTGGAGGGTTTCCACTGCGTTGGAGTTCCGAAGTGTGAAGAACGTCTTCAACTGGTATGGAAATCTTTCCCTTGTTATTTTCTTGTTCAAAGTATGCCATTAATTAAGTTTTGTTTGCATAACTGTTTGTGTTGAATGTATATTTGTATTTCGGTCAGTGTGAGATCGGAGCGATCCGAACACGCTCATGGAACTCTACGGTATGAGATCCTTCAATTGGTATCAAAGCCAGGTTCTGATACTCCGATCTCATCTGTTGCTACGAAAATGAGATTTACATTCATGGTGGGTGCATTTCTACACTGTTTAGTTGTTAAATCTGTTGTGGATGTGCGAATAAATGGATGTTTTCGGGATGTTTAGCCTCGGTTTGATTTAGATTCTTTTACATTTACGATTGTTTGTAAAGGCCCTTGTGCTTTTGGGTAGTAATAATCGTTATTGAGTCTGTATTCAAAGTTTATTTGAAGTGTTGAGTCGTTCGTCGAAGAAGCACATCTGTGCAAGCGTTGCATAAGAGTGGTACGCGATCTGGACAAGTGTTGTGGTTCTTCAAGAAAAGAGGCGATCTAGGGTTAATTGCATCGTGCAGAAGATGTACGCAATTGCTGTTGATCGCATCGTAAAGATGAAGGAGTACGCGATCGCTGATGAACGCATCGGTTAAACAATGGGGAATGCGATCAAGAGTTCGTCGCATCGAGTTGACGATCGGGTACGCGATCATTGCGTTTCGTGTTGTGTAGACGATGAGATGCTCACGTATCGTTTAAAGCGCTCGCTAGACGATCGTTTAGGCCTGCAAGCTTCATCGCTTAGTAACTCAAGGTAAATTGTTTACCTGTCGTTGCGCTACACGATCGCATGGACAATCAGGCTTCGCAGCCTCGTCGTCGTCTATGCGATCGTTTACTTAATGTTCCTATCGTCTAGTGTGCGCTGAACGATCGTCTACCTACTGGTGTTTGCTACATGATGAAGATCTCCTGGCGGTTCAAGACTTTATTCGCCTATGAACCGGTTTGCTTAATGAAAAATGTAATAGATAGGGTTTTTTCATTCCGATTTTTTTAAAGGCTCATCTGGCCCATTAATCCTTTATTTGCTACATTCGATGTATGTTTTTTATATGTCATATGGTATGCACATATAGTAAAACCCACATTAGGTTATGCAATGGTCATGCATCATCTCTTTATTGTAATTATTATAATTTAAAGAAGCATGATTTAATTATGTAAGAGTATGCTCATGCATCATATAATATAAGAGTTATATTTATGCATGCATAAAAAGCATTGACATGCATCATCTTTATATTATAAATGTTATAGTATAAAGCTGAATGATAGCATGTTTGCTTGGTTATTACGCGTTATATAAAAGTTATATATAGTAATGACTGGACATTGTATGAAGCATGACACATAGGTTACTTTATAAATGTTATAAACACCTTGTTGTGCGCAATATTTTTTAGTTGTTTCCTTTTAAAAGTTAAAGAGAAATTAGAACTAAAAGAAATAAGAAAGATATGCATGCTCATTTAGGTTTAATTCATGGTTTTAAAGTGTTTAAAACTTGGATCACATAGACCTAAGATCATGGTTCTAATACGATTAGCAACCTTAAGGCTTTAATCTTTTAATCAATTTAATAAATTGGCTAATAAAAGGTTAAAGTGTAGCAAATCTATCTATAAGGGATCTTTTGTCTAAGACGGGTTCTGTCTAGGCTGGGGTATTTAAGTTGACGGAAACGTAACACCCCTACCTGAGAACTTACCTAGAAAGGTGAATTAGATAGATTTGATACATGCATGCAAGTTAAGGACATTTCATTAAAGTGTTTAAATGTGACTACTTGAACTTGTTCATATTTCATAGACAAATATTGTATATGAGCAGAGTTTAAAAAGACGACTTAGACTAAAATCAGTAGCCGGATTGTCTAGGTTAATGAATCCCTAGGCAGAACATTTAGTGGGAGGTACTTGGGGCATAAGATGCTTAACTTAAACCTTACACGTTTCTCCTAAATAGTCCACATCGTAAGATCTACCCTCGGCCTTGTGGCACCTTTGGCGTGTCCCCCCAATGGATGGTGTTTGGGCAGGTCAATATCAAGATGGATGGAGGGAGTGTTCATAGTAGATGGGAGCGGGAAGTGCGACAACATATCCCTTGGTCTCCCTAGTTGAATAAAGTTACTGCGCATCGCCTTGGCGCAGTTTTGTGCATTTTTTTATTTGATCTCCTATAAGAGGATAAGGTAACTTAGTCTCTAGTCCTAATCTGCTTCTTCCCTATGGTGGGCTCATTAGGGTGGGACTCTGGCACCGAAAGCGAAGGGTTACACTTACGCGGAATAGTTAAAGGTTAACGATTCTAGACCCAAAAATGGTGGCTGTTAGGTTTAATTCCAAGAGTTGGTTCTGCCTAATGGTTGAGAATGTCTCATCCCAGCGAAGGGGCAACTGATCATCCCACCGATGGCGTTTGTCCTGCCTTACTGGGGCATCATTACAAAATAGAAGTCTATAACTTAGGGTACTTGAAATTGTTTTGCAAAACTGATTGGTTTAAAAGTAGTTTAGCAAAATCTGATAAAGTTTTGTTCGTATTTTCAGCAACATTTTCAAATGGCAATAGTCACGTTAGCTTTATTAAGTGCCGAAAAACATCCTGGCGATAGTTTTGCAACATGGAAATACATGATCACGATGATCCTAATCATTGAGGATCTCATGTTCACTCTCACGGAGGCTTACCCTCCTATTCCAGCTCCAAATGTCGGTCGAAATGTTCGAGAGGCATACGAGCGATGGACAAGGGAGAATGAGAAGGCCTGAGACTACATCTTGGTAAGTCTTTCTGAAGTCTTGGCCAAGAAACATGAGCCAATGGTCTCAACGCGTGAGATTATGGAGTCCCTATGGGGGATGTTTGGACAACCGTTTGAACAGCTTGTGCATGAGACTCTTAAATACATATTCAACTCCAAAATGGAAGAAGGCACCTCTGTTCGTGAACATATGCTTAACATGATGGTCTACTTTATAGTGGCAGAGTTGAATGGGTCTACATCGATGAGGCATCCGGGTTAGCATAATCTTGCATTCTTTGCCGGAGAGCTTCTTGCACTTTGTTAGTAATGTGATTCTTAACAAAGTGAAATATAACCTTACAACTCTCCTCAACGAGTTGCAAATATACCAATCTTTACTAAAAAGTAAGGAGAGGCAGAAGGGTGAGGCATATGTTGTTTCATCCTCCAGGACGTTCCATAGAGGTTCGACCTTAAGAACAAAGTCTGCACCTTCTACTTCTAACTCTGCAAAGGGGACGAAGAAGAAGGGTGGTAAGGGAAAAGGGAAGGCACATGCTAACCCACCGCCTGTTGCCCCAAGTAGGCATCCACAAGTTGCTAAAAGAAAGTGTTTCCACTGCAACCAAGATGGACACTGAAAGAGGAAATGTCCTCGGTATCTGAAAGAGAAGAAAACAGCCAAGGCTAAGGCCAAGGCAGATAAAGGTAAATGTGATTTACTTGTGCTTGAAACTTGTTTAGTGGAGAATGATGATTCTGCTTGGATAATTGATTTGGGCACCATTAATCATGTTTGTTCTTCTTTTCAAGGGATTAGAAGTTAGCAACAGCTGGAGGCTGGTGAGATGACGATACGAGTAGACACCAGGCACGTCGTCTCAGCTATGGCAGTGGGAGGACTCCAATTAGCTTTATAGAATAGGTTTCTTGTTTTAAATAATGTATATATTGTTCCTAAACTAAAGAGGATCCTCATTTCTGTAAAGTGTTTATTGCAATGTAAATATACTGTCTCTTTTAATGTGAATAAAGCGTTTATTCATAATGATGGTATTTTTATTTGCTCAGCAAATCTGGTATCGAATTTATATGTGCTAAGGCAATTAGCCATTAATTCCCTCCATAATACTAAAATGTTCAAAACTTTCGTAACTCAATCAAAACGTCGACGAATTTCTTAAAAAGAAAATGCCCAACTTTGGCATCTATGTTTAAGGCATATCAATCTCAATAGGATTGAAGATTGGTCAAGAATGTACTTCTAAGTGAGTTAGAAGAAAATTCTTTACTTGTGTGCGAATCTTGCCTTGAGGGTAAGATGGCTAAACGACCTTTTACTGGAAAAGGTTATAGAGCCAAGGAGCCTCTTGAGTTAGTACATTCTGACCTTTGTGGTCCTATGAATGTGCGAGCCCGAGGTGGCTATGAGTATTTTATCAGTTTTACTGATGATTATTCCAGGTACGGGTATGTTTATCTTATGCAACGAAAGTCTGAATCCTTTGAAAAGTTCAAAGAGTTCAAGGCTGAAGTTGAAAATGCATTAGATAGATGGATTAAAACACTTCGATCGGATCGAGGTGGAGAGTTTTTGGACTCGACATTCCAGGACTATTTGATAGAACATGGAATTGTTTCCCAACTCTCAGCGTCGGGTACACCTTAGTAGAATGGTGTAGCGGAGAGGAGAAATAAGACCTTATTAGACATGGTTCGCTCGATGATGAGTTACGCTTCTTTATCGGACTCGTTTTGGGGTTTCGCAGTGGAGACTACGGTATACATACTCAACTGTGTTCCCTCTAAGAGTGTTGCAAGAACACCTCTGGAGTTGTGAAACGGGCATAAAGCTAGTTTACGTTACTTCCGCATTTAGGGTTGCCCTGCACATGTGCTTGAGGCTAATCCAAAGAAGTTGGAACCATGGTCGAGGTTATACCTCTTTGTAAGCTACCACAAAGGAACACTAGGGTGTTATTTTTATGATCCGAGGGAAAATAGGGTATTTGTTTCAACAAACGCTACTTTCCTAGAGGAGGATCATATAAGGGAGCACAGTCCACGAAGCAAAGTCGTGTTACGTGAGCTTTTCAATGAAACTACTGAAACTTCAACCAGAGTTATTGAAGAGACTGCTAAATTAAAAAGAGTTTTTTTATGGGAGTTCATCCAGTAGGTCGGTTCCACCTCAAGAGTTGAGGGAACCTTAACGTAGTGGGAGGGTTGTAAACCCATCCGTTCGCTATCTGGGTTTCACGAAAATCCTTGTTATGGTAGCAGATGGCGACATTGAGGATCCGTTGTCTTATAAGAAGGCAATGAAGGATGTTGACCGGGATGAATGGATCAAGGCCATGGATCTAGAGATGGAGTCGATGTACTTCAACTCAGTATGGTATCTTATAGATCAGCTTTATGGGGTTCGCCCTATAGGTTGTAAATGGGTCTACAAGTGCAAACGGAGTGCTGATGAGAAGGTACAGACTTTCAAGGCTCGACTTATGGCAAAGGATTATACCCAGGTAGAGAGAGTCTACTACCTGTCCATGTTAAAGTCGATCCGCATCCTCCTGTCCATTGCAGCTTATTATAAATATGAGATCTAGCAAATGGACGTCAAGACGGCCTTTCGGAATGATAGTCTTAAAGAGACCATTTATATGGTGCAGCCCGAGGGATTCATAGCCCAAGGTCAAGAGCAAAAGGTTTGCAAACTGAATCAGTCCATTTATGGACTGAAACAGGCGTCTCGATCTTGGAACATACGGTTTGATACTGCGATCAAGTCGTATGGCTTTGACCAAAACGTTGATGAACCTTGTGTCTACAAGAAAATCATCAACACTTCAGTAGTCTTTTTAGTGTTGTATGTAGACGATATCTTACTCATTGGGAATGATATAGGTCTACTGAATACATTTAAGAACTGGCTAGTGACCCAATTCTAAATGAAATATTTGGGAGAGGCTCAGTTTGTTCTAGGTATACAGATCTTTCGGGATCGTAAGAACAAAGTGCTAGCACTGTCTCACGCATCGTACATTGACAAGTTGTTGCTCAAGTACTCGATGCAGGACTCCAAGAGGGGCCTACTACCATTCAGGCATGGAGTCACTTTATCTAAGGACATGTGTCCTAAGACGCCTCAAGAGGTTGAAGAGACTAGACGGGTCTCATGTGCGTCTATCATTGGTAGTTTGATGTACGCGATGCTCTGTACTCGTCTAGACATCTGCTATGCTGTGGGCATAGTCAGTAGGTATCAGTCTAACCCCGGCCAGGGTCATTGGACCGTAATGAAGAACATCCTCAAGTATCTTCGGAGAATGAGGGACTACATGCTCGTGTATGGTTATGACTTTCAGACTAATAAGGACTCTCGCAAGTCCACATTAGGGTCAGTCTTTACTCTTAACGGAGGAGTTGTAGTATGGCGAAGCACTAAGTAGGGGTGCATCACCGACTCCACTATGGAGGCGGAGTACATAGCGGCTTGTGAAGCTGCTAAGAAGGTTGCCTAGCTCAGGAAGTTTTTGACAGACCTGGAAGTTTTTCCATATATGTCTAGGCCCATTACCCTCTATTGTGATAATATGAGGCAGTGGCGAACTTCAAGGAGCCAAGGGGTCACAGGTGCGAGAAACACATAGAGCGGAAGTATCATCTGATCCGCGAGATAGTACATCGAGGGGACGTGATCGTCACAAAGATCGCTTCGGAGCACAATGTTGCTGACCCGTTTGCAAAGGATCTCACAGCTACAGTGTTTGAGGGTCACCTACGAAGCATGGATCTACAGGATCGCCCGCGGTTGGATTAGGGCAAGTGGGAGATTTTCTTGTACTGGGCTTTTATGCCCTAGTTTATTGTTTTCTACTAAGATTTTTATACATTCCACTTCGCTTTAGGACAAGTATGAGATTGTTGGGGTTGATGCCCTAAAGTCTCGTGTCTTTTAGTTTGTAAACAGTATGTACGAATGCTTGTGTTGTTAATATATGATATTTACTTCACATTTAGTATTTTGCTCAATTACTTGTTTTATTTGCTTTACCACAAACCAATAAACATAAAATCCCTGTTTATCTATATGTGACTCAAGCATGTATGTGGTGACATACAAGTGGATCATGTCTTGAGTGATAACCAAAATGGTCTGTAGTATATGGATATAGGAGGAAAATCTTATCCTGGTAACGCTACGGATGTGGCCCGCTTTGTGGAATGGTCACAAGTGTTGTGACTTGTCACAGATGGTCTAATCCTGATCATTCGTGTTGGGGATATGTAAGCAAGAGTGTCCTATACAAAGAGTTTGTATAAAACCTGACCACGAAGTGTTAATGTCTCATTATATAATAACGTTCATGACAGAGAGTTCACTTAATCCTGAGTGAGTTTGGAACTTGCCATTGAGAGCGGTCCTTTGATTTGTATGGGTGCAAGTGGCCAGGTCGCCGATTCAAACCTACTATTTTGGGGATTTCCTTTGATTTGGGAGCTGGGAACTCAGCTACACAATATGGAATTCACTCATTCCCCGAGGCAGAGGTAAGTAGATAGATAACTCTCTTAAGGGCTAATTCCGGGGTTTGAACGATGTGGTGCTACACACCTTCTCTTGGACTATGTTGTATTTTTCATTAAAGGAATCAGTGGTACTTAAGGAGTGAGATGAAACTATAGGGGCAGAACGGTAATTTGGTTCAACTGTACTTACGAGCATCTGTGAAGGGTCATCGTTCTCATAATTGGTTATATCGGATGAACATAGAAATATATCTGTGGTAAGAAGAGTTCAACTGTTGGTCTTTAGTGGAATGCCTGACTGTTAATGGATGGTGGATCTCGTGGCTAAAGAATTTTGTCAACTATTCACGGACCGTTGAAGCTTCGAGCCACAGGTCCATTAGGTCCCCTAGGTAGCTTGGATAAGTCGAGAACCAGTATTTGGGTTAATTTGAAATGTTCAAATTGACAAGAGGAAGTTCGATTATATATGATATAATTAGACCAGTTAATTATATATGATATAATTGGCTGAATGTATAAGATACATTATTTTGGAGGAAATTAGATATAAATATGATTTATATCAAGTAGAGGAGAAAATACTATAGTAGATATGTGATATCAAACTATAGGATAAAAATATAATGTGATTATATTTATTAATTAATTAGTTGGTTAATTATATGATAATTAATCCAAATTTCACGTTCGGACGTGGGTTAGTGGGCAACGTTAGTTATTGTAACCAGTGAGTTAAAATGAAAATTGTTTTCATTTTTGAGTCATTCAATCGATCGGCCAGAGTGAAATCGTCAAAAAGATTTCGAGAGCGCGCGTTGGTAGAAAGCAAAACGATCGCTTACGTAAAATGAGAGACTATACGATAGTTCTTCTCCGCCTAAATGATCGTCCACCTTGTGCTAAACGATCGCACACTGTCGCCTACACGATTGCATAGCTTCTCTAAACGATCGTATAGTATGTCGATTTACTAAACGATCGTGTACCTTTTCCTAAATGATCGTTCAATAAATACTACACGATCGTGTAGCTCCTCTTAAACGATAAGCACTTTTGCTATGCGATAGCGTTGTTTTCCCTCCCATTTTCTTATCGCCTACACAATTTATGTTTCCTCCTTCCTCTACCAAATTCACCAAAGCCCACCCTTTGAGGTTTCACTCTAAGAATACCCGGGGCTCTTTAGTGGTGGTGTCGTCCTCGCGGCGTTCGTGTTCGCGTTTGTTCGTGCTGCTGCAGTTGACGCTTCCGTTGGGCGTTGGTAGATTGCATGGAGGATTTCCGTTGCATTGGAGTTCTGAAGTGTGAAGAACGTCTTCAACTAGTACGAAATTCTTTGTCTTGTTATTTTCTTGTTCAAAGCATGCCATTAATTAAGTTTTGTTTGCATAAATGTTTGTGTTGAATGTATATTTGTATTTCGGTCATTGTGAGATCGGAGTGATCTGAACGCGCTCATGGAACTCTACGGTATGAGATCCTTCAATAACAACTTAAAAAAATTAGACATGCTAAACATTCATCATAGGCATTCAATATAACATTTATAATTAAAAGAAACCCTATACATGCATACTATATATTATAACATACTTTCAATGCATGTAACATGCTTCCTATAGTGGGATTTTAAATCTACATGGTATACTGTATGCACATACAAGATTTATTTAATTATATCATACATCAAATGCCTATACAATTAAGCACATACTGATACAGTTTTAGTTTTGGCATTTTTAAGAAAACAAAAAGCTAAGTATTACAAAAAATGTTGACAGCTCCAAATCGCTTCTTGACCGCTCGAACAGCTCCAAACCGGACCCAAAAATACTTGAACCGGATGTGTACCACATTAAACCGGACCAATCAAAACAATTTTGAAAATGAATCGGGTCAAGTTTGAAGAAAACCAGTCAATCTTCTTAAATCGGTTCAAGAATCTCACTTGGATAAACCAGATCTTGCTAATGGACCAAGATCTCAATTGGTTTGAACATGATCTCGCTCCATGTTGAAATTTGGCTCAAACTTGATCTCTCATTGCTGGTTGAAAACTCGTTCAAAACTTGATCTCTCGTTGGCTTATTGAAATCTCGCTCAAACCATCATAATCTCGCTTCTGGCTTGAAATCTCATTCGAACTTGATTCAAAATCTCACTTGAACTTGAAATCTCGCTTGAATTCCATCAGAAACTCACTTGAACTAGAAATCTCACTCAAACTTGATTCAAAATCTCGTTTGAACTTAAAATCTCGCTTGAAATTCCAATAGAATCTCACTCGAACTAGAAATCTTGCTCAAACTTGATTCAAAATCTCATTTGAACTTGAAATCTCACTCGAAATTCAAACAGTAGCTAAAGAACTGGAAATCTGCAGGTCGACCTTCTTCACTTTTTTCTTCAATTACAACCTAATTTCAACTTGTAATGACTCCATATGAATTATAGACTCTTAAACACATATTAAGGCCCATTAAACAAGAGCCAATTACAAGAAAAACAACATAATTGAAAGGATTCAAATGCCAAAACACTAAAAATACCATATCAGTATACTATTTCATGTAGTGAAAAAATACCCACCAAACTCAAATTAACAATAGTTAAGCGCTTAAATCATGTTCTGATACCAATTGAAGGAATGATATATTAAGCAATGGAAGACTTCAGAATTAATAAGCACATAAACTACATTTAATTTGAGTTTTAAGCATGTTGTTCATATGATACTCATAAGAGGGTTTGAAACACATATTACCTTTGAAGATTTTCTTCAAAAATTCAGCTGAAATCCACCAAGATAGAGCTTGAAACTTCAAGAGGACTACCACGAGATTTTCTCTACTATGCTCAAGCTGGAATGTATCGTGGAAACACTTAAATCAAGTTGAATTGATGAAGAACAAGTGAGGGATGTGTAGGGTTTTCATGTTTTCACTTCAGCATGTAAAACTCTGATCTCTTGATGATCTTCATGCATGGAGCTACTATATATAGTAGAAATCATGCAAAACCAATAGGCTGCATGGAAGGCACCACCTGCTTGGTGATCATATCAATTTACAATTGGATTTTGGTGATAATCCATCAAAATGTAGTTAGTGGATTTTTCCCGAAATTGGAAAAATCCACTAACTTAAAATGATTTCAAAAATCATTTTTATTATTTTTTAAAATTAGTTTTACAAAATTAATTTAAATAAAACTAATTTTAATTGATTTTTAATTAAAGTAATATTAATTTAATAAAATATCAATATCATCAGTAAATCAATTTTATAATTAAATCATAATTTAAATATTAATTGATTTTTTAATTTTGTTTAATTTCAATTAAATTAAACGTTTATAATTGTATCATATACAATCAATAAAAACTCCTAAAATTTGAATTTGAACATTTCAAAATTTATAACCCTAATTTCATACATCAATACTTAATTTGTTATTCCAATTTAATGAGCTAGTAGAGGGCCCTAATGGACCTACAGATCATGAACTCCAACGATCTGTAATTAATTCGTTAAAACTCTTTAATCGAATTAATTATTATTCGTTAACTATCAAGACACACCACTATAGCTCGATAATTGCACTCTCCTCAGTGTAGATATATTTCTGTTCATATAAACCATAATAAGTAAGTCGATCCTTCATAAGTCGTTCGTAATTACAGCTGGGTCAAAATTACCATTTTACTCCTGTAAATACATCTCGTTCCTTAAGTTCCCACTGACCATCTAATGAATAATTTGATTCATAATACTACTTATGAATCATGTCCTTCTCTATCATGAGAAGGTGGGGCCCCGATTGTTCAAGACTAGGAATCAGCACTTAAGAGAACAATTTATGATTTATCTGCTAACCCTAGAATGGGTAGGAGTGAATTCCATCTTGCAGAGCTATGTCCCCAGCTATTCATTCGATCTTATCCCCAAAATGGAAGGCTTATTGAGCAGTGTTGTTGGCTCTCACCGATGCAGATCAAAGGATAATCCTGAATAAACAGGAGTTCATAGCTAGCTTAGGATTAAAATCGAGTTATCCTAGGTTACTTAAGTATGATATAATCAGTTTTTAACAGTAAACGGTCATTATAAAGAAAAGTGACTATTCGTGGTCAGTCTATATGCAAACTCATTGCATAGGATGCCTCCACTCACATGTCTCTACATGAATGATTTGTGGTTCATGTCATCTGTATTACTTACACAAAATGGACCGCATCTAATAGTGTTACTAAGATGAGATACCCAATTTCATCCATATACTTATAGACTATTTAGGCTATATACTATTAACTTGATCCTGTTTATGTTATCACATAAAGTTAAGTATTCATACTATAGCCATGGATATGTTTATTGGATTTTCATAATAGAATGCAAAATCAACAACTTTATTGAATAAGATACTCAATAATATTTTATTGATAAATAGAATGTTTAACACAAAATTTACGAACTGTGAGTTCTAGGACACCAACAGTAACCGTGTAGCAAGTAGAAAGTTTGAGTATTAGAATGAACTTACTTCTTTTGGAGCTATTTTGATGTATTTATATGTGTAGTAGATCTAGAAACCCTCCCTTAGGGTTCCTGAGTTGTTTTAGGTTTCACCTTTTTACTTAATTGGGCTAAAGCCTGCGGGGGGCATGTCCTATTTGGCAATTTTCTAGGGTTGGCCTTGGCCAAGGCCAAGTCCGAGCACCTCATTTTAGTTATATTTTGGGCCTATAATAGTCATTTCATGTGAGGCATGCCCCATTAGGTATTTGATGAGGCTCAATCGAGGTCAAGATCGAGCACATTAGCTTGGGCCAAGACCCAAGTCAACCTTTCTCCTAGGTCCATTTTGATCCTAAGTTGTCACCCTTGACCGAATCATGCTATCTTCTCATCTTTGTTGTTGATATTCTCGTCAAATGTCGTTTGTGCCCTTGGTCCAAAATCACCCATAACAAGTGAAAAAAAAAATTATAATTATTATATTATAAATATTATAAAATAGATGTCCGTACTTAATGTCCTAAAAGACAAAATGGCATTCTCCCGTTATCTCATGTGTCTTTGTACATGTTGTTCATGTGTCTTATGGCTACACATGCTTAGTGTCCATATAATGCCACATCCTAGTTGTCAAATTACCTATAAATAGTAAGATTTGTGGTTTTTATAAAGGTATGCACAATGGTGGGAAATTAAAAGAGTTTCCCATATTTTCTATTTTTATAATTTCAATTTTAGTTATTTTATATTACATTTTATTTTATTGTATTATATTATATTTTTTCGATATTCGTATTCTTACGGTGCCTTGCTCTTCTATTATGAATATTACAATAGAAAATAGATGTCTATTACTTAATATCCCAAAGACCATGTGTCACAATTCATGTTGTCCATGTGTCATGTAGTTATTCATGCTTGGTATCCATGTAATTCCACATCCTACTTATAAATAGTAGCATTTGATGGATCTTAAAAACACACAAACATTAGGGAGATTTTCACTTTCACCAATTTCCATTTTATCAAATTTCATGATTTTGATTATTTTATGTTTTAATTATTTTATTTTTTAATTTTAGTTTTTATTTATTTATTATTATTATATAAAAATATTATTATATTTTTATTTTTATTCCCATTGTGCTCCTCAATTTTCATGACATCTTCAACTTTATAACATATTAATTTTTTGTTTTTTCCAAACCCAGTCGAGCTATATTAATTTGTACGTAAAAGATTGTAATATATATCAGACATTTCTTTCCCCCTTCATGCCATCTGATGAAATTCAAAATAATAATAATAATAATAACCAAAAAATAACACAACTAAATTTTCAATACTCTAAAAGGGAAAAAGCACCCAATTTATTTTATTATTATTATTATTATTATTATTATTATTATTTTTGAGAGAATTGAAGATAGAATAAACACTAGGCCAATTGTTATAATCCAACCTATGGAGTTATTGTACATGCTAAAGCTAATTACAACCAAAATGGAAACATTATTTGTACATTTTTCTGATAGTATAATATATGAAAAGAAATACAAATATAGCATTGTTCTTTGTAACCTCAATTTATTGTATACGTTTTTAAAAAAAAACGTAAAAATATAAAATCAACTACAAAATAACATAAAATAAAGTAAACAAACTGAGATATATATCAACAGTAAAAACAACTGCACCACCAGGTAGTTCAACTGGAAAAATTCAGTCGACTTAAGAGTTCACATTCTAAATTCATATCTAATACCCACTAAACTTTTTTTTTTTTCATCCCAATATAATGACAATACAATACTAGGATGCATGTATATTCATGGATATATAATTTAATTGAAATTTAATCTATCCCAACTTTTTTTTTCATCCCAATATAATGACAGTACAATACTAGGATGCATGTATATTCATGGATATATAATTTAATTGAAATTTAATCTATCCCCCACACCAAATAATCTACAAAAAGAATATTAAAGAAACGAATATATATATATATATATGATGATATTATTAGGGTTCATCTGAACCATCTGCTCCTTCATTGTCTAGCATGCTCATTAGCATGTTTATTTGATCATGCAGCATTGCATTTTCTCTTTCAACTTCTGATCTTTTGCTCTTTTCTTGCAGAAGCTGAAGTTGAAGATGCTCCAAGCAGCGAGCATCCTCGTCGAGCTGCTCGTTTAGACCATTGATTTCCCGGTCCTATACAACAACAATTAAAACCAACTGTCTTTCAGTTGAAAACATCTTTTATAGAGGCCACATTATTGATGTAATAGTAAAATTACTGCAGCACCTTTCTATTCATTTCCTGAACGGCAATCCTCCTCATGCTCTCGACAACGTCGACATTGACGAGTTTCCGCTTCTTCCCGATGAGCCACCCTCGTGGATAAATGGTGTCATCAAAATCGGGAGGAGGGAGTAAGGATTCAGCTGATGGTCTTCGGCCATTAATGTTCTTCACGGGTTCTAAGGGCTCAAACAGAGCCTTTCGACGCTCCGATAGCTCGGGGAGGACTGTGTTGGTGTCCTGAGCTAATTTGTCATTTCCATGAGATTCTTCCTGTTTGTCGCAAGTTTTAATAGCAGAATCATGATCTTCAGTTACCTTGTCTAAATTCCTCCCGCTAGCTGTTGGAAAGAAGATACCATTCTAGTTCCAACCAATTTAGAGGGACAACAAAATAAAGAAAAGTTCAATAAATAAAGATTCTCGGTGTCTCTTTGGAGCCTAGGATAGCATCTGAGATACTATATAGAAATAAGGTTAATTTACAAAGTTCAGCCCCGAACTTTGAAATTCAGGTCTACTTGAACTTTTAAATGTCTCTTATAGCCCTCTAAACCGAAATTCTAGTTTTGTATTGAATAAGTTCTTGAAGTTAAAAAATGTCTAATAAGTCTCTAAATTTTATTACTTTCGTGTCTAATAGGACTTGCCATATTCAAACTTTTTAAAAATTAATTGATCTGTTAAATATAAGATTAAATTATCTCTAACTCGTGCCCCAAACAGCCCCTAACTGAATTCAATATAACCCACCCAATTGTAAAAAATGTGAACAGACTATCCATCCACCAGAAAAGTGAAAATTATATTGAAAGCAAAGATCCAATAATGATATTAGCTTTAGAGTGAATGACTGAGAGAGAGAGTGTCACCTAGCAACAACAACAAGAGAAAAAGAGAAAAGTAAGGCAACTCCAAGATAAAGTCACAGGCAATTCTTCAAATATAATAAATCATCAAATTCACATTATGATGAGAAGTGAAATGAAATGAAAATGCAAGATGGGATGGCAACTTTATAATTGATACCCAAAACTCCAAATCATCAAATCTTGATTGTCAAGAAGACGACAATAAGAAATTTTTAATGATTAATAACTGAATGTGGGCCTAATTAAGAATACTGAAACTTATATATACAGTTGGTGTTGAGTCCCATCATTCGAATACCAAACATGATATTAGAGAAAAGCATCCAAGTAGGGAATAGGGATCCTATGTCCAATGAGATTGTAAGTTAAATCTTTTTACCTTTAAAGATTCACTGTGAAATTGACCATCCAAATGACCAATCCAAATAATTCATTCCTGATCAAGGCTGAATCATCACTTTTCTAGAGGGCAAATTAAAATTTTAAAAGTGAGAAAAGAAAAGAAATCCAACCAGATTGAATTACACAAGCATTGAGTTCTTTTGATTTTGTGTCCTAAAACGAAGAAAAAAGACCCTATGGGACTGTTTGGAAGGCTAATATAATTAGGATTATTGGAAATCCTAGGGGCATTGTAAAGTGTGGGACATCGAAGGCGGAACAAGAATGGGATCGTGAAGCATGAAAAGGTAGGAAAGAGGGTCGAGTTGAAAAATGTGAGATGCAAATGAGTTTGTAATTACAAATTGCGTCCAAAACTCTCGATCCAAACACATGGACTTGGAATTAAAACCCATTACAAATGCTTTCCATTCGCATATTAGGGCAATAGATACAAGGAATATTGTTTTGGATTATATTTTCTGAATTGACATGTTGATTTGATATCAGTTTTCGTTCATATAAATATTTATTAATTCCTGGGTTAGAAAATCTAATAATTGAAAAGAATCATCAGCTCAGAGCAAATTTGTAGCAAGAAAACAGGTTATATTTTTATACTTAAAAGTTGAAACACAAACATGAGATAGATATAGAAGCTAGCGTGCTGCATATGTAAACTATTTAAGAAATTCAGCAAGTCTTCTACCCTTTAATATTGAAATTATTCAGGACTAAATAAATGGGTAAAATTTCCATTTTGATCTTGTACTTTAGAATTTAATCCATATACTTTTAATAAATTTAAAAATTAATCCTTATAATGCTACTTTGAAGCTAACTTTGAATATTTTAAATAATAATAATGAATTTCCATGCAAAAAAAAGACCGTGTGAATATGTATATTAAGTTTATAGATGAAAGTGAAAAATTATATGACTTTTTTTAAAATAAAAAAAAATAAGAAAAACTTAACAATAAAGTACTGATTTAACTATATTTAAGATTATTTAAAGTGGAAAGACAAAATTTGGTGAGTACCTGAACTAAAAGAGAACAAGTTCAATTTTTTAAGGTAAATATCAATTTATATCTCTAAATTTTGGGAGTTATATCATTTTAAACCCTATATTTATAATTATATCAATTTAAATCTTAAACTTTAGGGATCGTATCAATATAAACCCCAAACTAATAATTATATCAATTTAAACTCCAAACTTTATCAAATTAAACCCTGAATTTTCTTAATTGTATCAATTTAAACCATCAAATATCTTTTATTTGAATGCACTTATGAAAGTTCAAGGTTTAAATTGATATATTTATGAAAGTTAAGGACTTAAATTGATACACTTAGGAAGGTTCAGGGTTTAAATTCATACAATTATTAGTTAGGAATTTAAATTGATATATATCTCAAAGTTCAAGGTTTAAATTGATACAACCCAAGATTCAAGGTTTAAATTATATAATTATTAATCTAGGGTTTAAATTAATACAAACCCCAAGATTTAGGGGTATAAATTGATATTTACTTTTTTTTTTTTTTAATTAAAAAAGAGTGTAGTCCATAACTAGAAACAAAGGGTATGTATTAAAAAAAATCCAAAAGGTTAAAATTGCTAAATTACAATAAATATATTCCCCTTAAAAAGGTTAAATACCTGCTCTAGGCAACAACTGTACCAAAAAATTCATCAATTATTT
The DNA here is from genome assembly GCF_027475165.1 of Benincasa hispida. Taxonomy (NCBI): domain Eukaryota; kingdom Viridiplantae; phylum Streptophyta; class Magnoliopsida; order Cucurbitales; family Cucurbitaceae; genus Benincasa; species Benincasa hispida. The sequence continues at coordinate 11,696,235 of NC_143486.1, forward strand.
TAATTATATTTGAAATTCAAAAGAACTAAAAGATGATTTTTAATACAAGGATCAATCTCTACTTACATGAAAATTTCTTTGAAAAAGAAGTGAACATAGTAAAGCACGTAACGTTATTATGCAAAATAATAATATTAACCTCGTAACGTGGAAGACACGCTGAATTATGAAAAAATATAACAATAATAATATTGAAAAAAAAAAGAAAATTATTATATTCTTAAAAAAGAAGTTATTTTCAAATATAGAAAAATAAACTAAAATATTTACAAATATAAATTTTTTTTACAGACTATCGCATGTGTGTCATAATAGATTAGTGGTCTATCACATATAAAAATATTTTCAATAGTTTTGTCATTTAAAATAATTTTACAAAAAGTTCCCTTAAAAAAAAACATAAATAAGGAAAGAAAGAGAAAATTCCTTTTCCGATGTTGTTCTAAGAAATAGTTTACAATTCCTTTTTTAATTAAAACAATCCACGTAGGATGACAATAAAGGCCTTTCGTGTAATATACGTGAGAGCAAAAGAAAATTAAAGTGCTTACAAAAGTCAACTTCTACTGGTGGGTGGGGTGCACTTTGGGTTTGTTAAGCCAATTTTAACCCTAAATTATAAATGAGAGCCAAAAAGGCAAAAATTAATGTATGCCCCAAAAATAATTAAATTAATCATTATCATCAATTCTTCCGGACCTAAAATCTACGCAATTAACAATATATATAAAATTAATAATAATAAATAAATAAAGTAGCCTTCGTTTTTTTCTTTTTTCTTTTTCTTTTTTTTTTTTTTTCTTTTTGGTTGGAGAAACGATTAACAGAAACCCACACGAGTAAGCAATGAACAAAAATCTTGAAGAAACCAACACATAACTTAAGAGCGAAGTTCAAATTCCATGGCTGTGTAGGAACTGACTAATTATTAATTCATGAAAAAAAAAATCATCAAAGGAATCCAAAAGCAAAAATATGAGAAATCAGAGCAGAAGAGCCTGGTTAATTACTTGGTTAGGGCATGAAACTCTTCCATAATTTGTAACGAAATGTCTCAGATTATTCGATAATTTCAAAACCTAAACGGATTCGTTCACTTTCAAAAAGAGAAATTCCAACTTTCCGATCTTCATCGACTTCGCAAAAGTTTCGAAAAATTGAAAGCAGGTTCCGCCGGAGAAGTTAATTAGTTCGAAAGAGAGAGTAATTAACTAGTACTACCTGACCTCCGGCGAGATTTCCACTGAATTCGAGGAGCCGACGCCGGAGAAAAACCTTCCAGAATCCTATCAATCTTGCCGGAATGATTGAGCTCCATTAGAAAGAGCTTCACCGGACCGTCGCTATGAAGAATCCTCTTCGAATTTTCGCATATAGGAAGAGAGAAGCAAATGGAGTTTGTGGATTGAGTCGGTTTAAAGGATTTTGGTTCGGTGTTTGTTGTGGTTGCGTTCATCGAGAAGAGAAGCAGATAAATTGCAGAACAAAACGACAGCTAAACCACGTGATTGTAATCCGACGGTTCAGATTTAGCGTTATGGTGGAGGTTTTGATGCTAATATTTGTCGTCATCTATTAGATGTGGGTCCCTTTTATTTTATTTTTATTTTTTCATTTTTAATTGGTTGGAATATTGTTTTTGCTTTTGCTTTCTCACGACTTCCAATATTTCCTAATTACGAGCGAATATCCCTCGAGGAATACTTAAAAGTTATTTTTAAATTAGAAAAAAATTATTCCTTCCGTTAAAGCTTTGTGTAACCATCTTATGCCATATTTGTAAATTACATTTGGTCATTAAATTACAAACCACATGCGCTTTTTGTAATTTATTTTCTCAGGCAAACTTAGACTAGTAAATAAATTAATTGTTCAATTGGTAATCGACATACCATTTTTTAGAGGACGAAAGTTCAAAAGTCCATATTCAATATTTGTTGTAAAAGTTATTCTATCCATTCCACTGTGATTAATGGTGTTAAATCTTAATTGTGAGCTAAAAATATTCATCTTCCATGTTAAAAAAGCCCAAGCCCAATGATGGAATAGAACTAGATGAGGACAATTGACAGATGGCTTCTCTTACCTCCATATAAATGCAAATTTTTTTGGTTATTAAAAGACCCTTTTAACAGTGGGGTTAAATTTTGAAGAAGAAACATAGAATTTAGGGGAAGAGATGAGAGTTCATATATTGGGCAACTCAAATTGACTAGTTCCATATTTTACTCCTTAAAGTAAGAGTTATTTCAACTATGCAAATCATTCTATAGGAAAATAATTACAAAATGTTCAAGTTGCAAGTAGGCCTAAGATAATCAAAAGTCTTTGCCTAACTATATACAAAGTTAAGCCCATCTCAAGTTACTCTTGTTAAAGAATTTGAAACGTAGTCTTCTCTGTTTTGGCCTAAATTAAAAGTAGCAAAATTTCATAATGAAAAGAAATAAGAGGTGAGGAGTGGAGTGACTAACCCAATGGTTTGAAGAAATCAAGTTTCGCCAACAGCACAGGGAATACAAGGAGGATCTTCAGCTTGGTTTTGAGGAGTGATGCGTTCCAAACAGAGGCCGTGAAACACATGGCTACATGGCAGTACAGCCACAGTAGGTAGAATTTTTGGAATGACAAGTGAGCCTTCTGGTTTGAATGAAAGATCCCTCTTACATAGGTAGCATCTGTGTCCACTTAATTTAGGAGTTTGGTCCAACTCTGCAAACCAAATTAATTATCACCACTCGATGTATATGGAGATATATTTTATAGTTACCCATTTCCTTAAGTATTGTATTCCTATTCATGCTAAATGTATCACAAAGATTATTAGTATTTTATGTTTTTAAGTATTTTCGTGGGTGGGTTTCAGCATTCTTATGGTTACTTCTTGTACTATGTTGGTTGAATTTGTGTAATTTATGTGTCATTTCAGTCTTCAAGAGCAATTTTTCAATTTGGCTCCATTGTTTTCATTACTTTTTTTAATGAATTTGAAATTTTAGAATTAACCTCACAAAACAAAATACAAGAATAAAAGTTTTAACTTCTTTTTCCATGTTCTTTAATAGATGTGTAAAATTTTAGTCTGGCAGTTCAACAAAGGTTGGACACATACAAGAGACAAGCCATTATAGGAAAAAATTAACTAACAAAAAGAAAAAGCTTTGCTAGAGAAGGTAACTCGAGAAAATTTCTAGTACTACGGTGATATGGAAGGTTTTCCATGTTAACTCCATTTATTACTTGTCATAAAAGTAGCATTTAAGAATGATGCGAGATCCATAAAATAAATGAAAATTTCTAGTACTACGGTGATATGGAAGGTTTTCCATGCTAACTCCATTTATTACTTGTCATAAAAGTAGCATTTAAGAATGATGCGAAATCCATAAAATAAATGAATAATAAATTATAAGGTGTCAACTTATACCCCTGAAATTTGGGAACTGTATTATTTTAAATTATAAACTTATAATTATATCAATTTAAACCTTGAACATTGGGGATTGTATCAAAAACTTAAACTAATAATTGTATCAATTTAAATTCTGAACTTTTATAAGCGTATCAATTTAAACTCTAAAATTTCTTAATTGTATTAATTTAAACTTTCCATTGTGTTTCATTTAGATACACTTAGAAAAACTCAGGGTTTAAATTGATACATACTTCAAAGTTTAGGATTTAAATTGATACAAGCCAAAATTTAAGGTCTAAATTGATACAATTATTAGTCTAGGATTTAAATTGATTCAAACTCCAAAATTTAGAAGTATAAATTGATATTTATCCTAATTATAAATCATTCGGCACGTTAAATGATGAATGGAGGGAGTAGTAGGTTAAATTTTTTCAGTTAACCAAGCTTCTTTACTGTCAATGAGACAGGTGCAGTGCTCTCTCTTACTGATTCTATGGGTTTCTCTCTTATAAGCCCAATTGTCATGGTTTCTTTGTTTCGTTTTATATGTCGTTTTTTAATTTGTTTCTGTTTTTTAATTGTCCATCTCTCATTTCTGATTAGTTTATAATAGTCTGGTTCTTAATATAAAATCTTTTCGGTATGGCTTTTTCTACAGTTTTGTCGGTTGGTTTTCAATACACTGTGTCTGGGTGAATCCATCAAGTGTCCAAAACGTAAAAATGACAACTATTTGAAACTATCTAAGTCATTTGTTCAACACGTATTTGATTTTATGTATTGTATTTGACACCTATGCAGATACTCCATTGAAATTAGAGTTTCTGTTCCGCTAATTTGGTGAATCTCTTTCTGCTCAAAAAATGACAAATCTAGTACTCATGCTACTTGGACGGTGCCAACATAAACAAAACTTCTAAAAATGGATGACTAATCAACCGAAAAACTTTACTTGTCGAAGGTAAATTAGATTCAATACTTTAACACTCACTCCAGTCTACAAAATTCAACATGAAAATCAATATTAACTTGGGATGAAATGACAATATAAGAATTTAAAAATAAGGTTTTCTACTTTTTAAATTATCCATTAACCTAAAAACTCTAAATTTTATGACATCAATGCTTTAAAAGATAGGAGGATCTTACTGCGCATTTAATTTGTTTTCTTATGGAAAGTAAGTTAAAGCTAATGTATGAAGTCAACTAGCTATACTTTTTAAATTCAAGTGACTGTTCTTAAGCTACCACATGCAAGTATGAGAAAATATGGGAGAAGAGAATACGTTTGCATATATAATACAGAAGTACCTCGGCATTTTATATAACAACGTGAGGTCCTTGAGCGTCGGAAAGAACGATCTTGTAGATCTTCAAACTTGGAAGAGACGAGTGGAATGCTCTCATTATTGATCTGTTGGGAAACCCGATTTGGATCAATTTTGGTTTTCTGAGGTTGAATTAGAACATGTGAAGATATATTAGGTGAGAAAGAGGCAGATAGAACCTGCGCAAGATGGGCTTGAAATGATATGTCATTATGGGCCTTGACATTGGAAGAACCAAACACTGGTGGATTAGGATGTGTTTTAGCCATACCACATTCTTCAGCTGTCCTACATTCACTTGCATCTTGTTTTCCTAAAACTTGTCAAGCTTAAAGTCATTTCTTCTGTCATAACTTGATGAAACTGTTAATTTAAAGTCAAGTAGAGTAATAAAGACACTAAAAGTGGTACCAGTAGTGAGAGAATTGCCAACGTTTTGGGGAGGCTGAGAAGCGCCAGCACCAGCAGATTGATTATACTCAACTGCAAGCAACAAAGAAACATGTTCTACCTCAAATTTGATAATCATTTGATGCTAAAATTGTTAAAGAAGGTTCATAAGCATTATAGATGTTAAACTAAATGAAACTACCACTAAAGGATCAATCTCTCTTACACGACTGATCTGGAACAGAGATGGTTGCAGATATCCCAAGAGAAGGAGCATTTGTTGGATATTCAGATGAGAAGTTCCTGGCATCAGTATGAGATTTCTCTTCAGAAGGCCAGTGATTTTGATTCCTTCTAAGTAAGCAAGATTCTAAGTCAGTAAACCAGCTTTGTGAGGATATCCCAATTTGGCTTTTGATAGATTCTGTAGTAGAGGGAGCAGCATTTATAAGTGAGTTGAGGATATCCTCATTGCCCTGGAATACATCAGGACTCAAACAATCTTCATTACTTGGAGTGGGAAAAGGGTTATCCCCACCAACTATAATAGATGGTTGAAAGACGGATGATGGGTTCAAACTAAAGTTAATAAAATTACTACATCTTACTCCAACAGGGTTCTGAGGAAAGGTTGTAAGGTTAGGAATATCCTCTAAATTGTCTTTAAAGCCTGAGATCTTATCTGCCTTGTTGAGAGCCGTGGTGGTATTTGTATGACATCCAACATCAAAAGTCTCAGCATCAAGTTCTTGTAAACAATGGGGTTGGAATCCACTGCAAATGGCAGTAATGTTAAGATCAATTTGATCCTCACATTCTGAGGATTGCAGATTATGATTGTTTGTTTCTCTATCATACCCAATCAAATGTCGGCCTTCAGCTTCCTGACTTCTCACTGGGACTCTACAAATGCTGGCAAGTTCTGGACTTCTGACATGAAATGAAGCATTTGTCTTATTTTTGGTATTCGTGAAAATGCTGTTAGACCAATTTTGAGAGCTTAGACCCAAGCGGGATCTATCAAATGACCAATCAATATCAGTATATGAAATTGAATCAGGAAAGGAACCAGCAAAATTTGGATGAGAGGAGACTTGTGGATCTGGAAGTTGGGAATGATGGAATCCAGCAGTTGCACTGTATTCTTCATGGAGCCCATTGAAGTTAGCATCACTTATCATTGTACTAAGGCATCCAAACTCTTCATTCTCATCGTCAGAAATAAAATCAGACAGATTATTTCGTAGGTTCAGATTGTCATTTTCCATCGTGTATTCCTAAACAGCAGGAATTAGAAAGACAGATTCTAGGGGAATAACAAATAAAACAGCCGATCATTAGATCATAAAATATCAAGAAATTTTTTGTAAAAGAATAAACTTCGGTAATGTAAATTATTTAGTGTGTTTGCCACCGATTTCATAAATCGGTGTTAAATAATTCAATTCTATAACTTCAATAGTGAACAACTTCAATAGTATTCAATATTAAAGTTTGTACGTTTATTGAGAAATTCATCTTTATTTCTTTTGCATATTTATCGAGAAAACTCAATTTTTACAACTCTGTACACCAAACACAAACTTTCTAATTCTAATTTATTAACCTCAAATTTTAGAACTCAACTCAGCACCTCAAATATCCTCTAAATTTGATAATTAAAAAAAATGATTATATGAGTAATCCAACGTACGATTATAATAATTGAACAATATATGCATTCTAAATATCTCCATAAATAAACACATTACACGAAAGGAAAAGAAGAAAATTTAATTAAAAACGGAAAGAGACGCCAATGTTTGACGAAAACAAATCACAGATTAATCACCAAAAACAGCCTCTGATCCACTTACATGCTTTGTCCGGTCAACTTATCTCGAATCAACTATAGAGAAAATTACAAAATCATCGAATGCAGGTCTATGCGATCAATAGATACGATTCGATTAGTAACATTAATGAGACAAACACCACGGCACAATCACATAATATTATTAAAATGCAGGAAATTCAGATGAAGAAACTAAAAAATCCTCACACATATAAACAAATGAAAACCAGAAATTAAACCAAATCGAAGCAATGCAAGAGCGCTAGAAAAAGAGAGGGAAACTTACAAATTCGTAGAAACAAGGCAACACCAGCAAAGATAAGAAAAACCGATTAAAAGAAAGAAAAACCGATACGATTCAGGACCATCGAGGAGATAAGAGAAAACGGAAGAATTAAGAGGAAATCAAAGGAAGAAGAAGGAGAATTTCAGCATTACCAGAAAGAGAGTGATGAAACAGTGGAAGAGAGAGGCTGTGACGGCGAAAGGGAATTGGGCGTTTTAGGTGTGGGTTCCACTTCCACGCCGTTTAGTTAGTTGTATGAATCTCACTTGCACTGATCTCCTGATTCTATTTTGCAATTACTTAGGGCTGTTCAGTAGGAATCAAAACAGAAATTTGAAAACAACCCCTTTTTCTTTTTTTCTTTTTTTGTATAATTAGTATTTTATAATATTATATAATTTAGAATCTGTATTCTCTACGTCCTATTGGATTCTCCAAAATTGGCCCTAATTTATTAGGGTTCAATAAATTAAATGGTTTTCTAATTTTATTTAGGTAATTTTTAATATGGTCTATGATATTTTTAAAATTATATGACAATAGAGTATTGTCTAGATTACACCTAACCTCATGTATCCTCATTTAGCACACAGTAAAAAAGAATATTTTAAAAAAAAATTGCAACTAACACACAAGTTTTTTCCTCAAAATTTTCAATTATATATATATATTGAAGGTTTGAAACTTGTTGGATGTGCAATCATCTGTTATATCTTGAGTGAGTGTAACCTTAAAGTCCATGTGCTACTTTGAACTCCCAAGTGTCAGGTTCCTATTGTTCTAGGTAATTTAGGGTAATTTTCATAAGAAGATTTAGGTAATTCTTCATTCTTCTCCTTGGAATTTGTTTCCTTAGGTTAGCATTCAGTATATTTAACTATATTAATTTGTCAGTCTTATGTTTTTATTTTAAAATATAACATTACAGCTTTCAAAGTATGCATCTAATCCTTTCATATTTGAGAAGAAAAAAAAGAGTCTAATATTAATCATATATATATAATTGCTACAATATATATGTATGCCTCTATGTTTACAGTCCAACAATTGTGGAACCAAATGGAACTTTCACAACCTAATTTCATCATCTATGCTAATTACTTATTTACTTAATTAATTATTCACATAGCTTTAATTGGAATTATCCTTTGTCTCTTAATCTGCCTAGGCCTCTTTGTCACAAATGTTGGAGTTGTCACGAAATCCAAATCTTGTTTCTGATCTTTGGCCGCCGTCATAAACGGCAGAGTCATCAACATCTCCGCTGTAAACCTGTATTTTGGCTTCCTCACAAAACAATTCTTCAAAAACATACTCGCCTCTACCGATACCCCTTCTGGAATCTTTGGCATTCCATGATGATTCTCCGTCATTTGCTCCACAATCCCGGCCTCGTCCGTTGCACCCCACGGGCGGTTTCCGGTCAAGATTTCGAACACGAGGCACCCGAGTGCCCAAATATCGCTCGGCGATTCTTGCACGCTGTCAATCAATGTTTCCGGCGCCATGTAGGACAATGTCCCTCCCAAATAATAGTTTGCCTTTGTCTTGCTTGTTCTCCTCGCCAACCCTAGATCGGCGATCTTTGCCACGAATTGACGACCTTTTTTTGTATTCCTTGGTACCAATAAGATATTTGCAGGCTTCAAATCACAATGAATATATTGGGATTTGTGCATGTGAATTAAGCCTTTGATTATTGATTTTGTGTAACTCCGAACCTCATTCTCTGGTAACCCCTTTCCACCTACATAAAATAGAGCACCAATAAATTAATTATACGATTATATTTAAGTGAAAATCAATAATTAGTATCAAATTATAGGATGATGGTCCTATAGATCAAAACTTCTAAAGATTATAATCCTTCTCCGCTTTTAATTTAAGGGTTTTTTTTTTTTTTTTTTTTTTTGTGTAACTCATAGACTTTCTCCTTCTCTGATTGAATATCCATGAAGAGAAGTGGAATATGATGGAAAGACTAAGATTGTGCCAATCTAATTAGGATAATTCGGTCCATATCTTTCTAAACATATATATAATTAGTATCAAATTACCAATGATAAGGCTACATAAATGTAATTGACCAATAAAATTTTAAAGAAGAGGCAAAAGATTAGTATATAACCTAATTTAATTCTGAACAAAGTTTAGGGTTAAGGGTAAAAAAAGAAATAAAAGGATTAATTAAGAAATAAGAATTGAAATTATAATATTAATTGTTAAATTGTAGAGTATAATGGATTGATTAATTACCTGTGTTTTTGATATGCTGAGCTAGGGTTCCTCCAGGGGCAAACTCAAGCAGCAAATTATAGATCATCTGACCGTTACGGTCAGTAGTAATCTCTTCGCCGAAGCATTGGATCAGTGAATTGCATCCTTTCAAGTTGTCGTAATTCTGCTTCTCCTTCTGTAGGGTTCCGGAGACGGAAACTTCGGCGGATTTAACAGCCATTATTGGAGGGAAAATGCTGTATTTAGAGATATGTGGCTTGAGAGAAGCCAAGAAAACCGATCCGAAGCTTCCTTTTCCGATGAGCTGGCTTCGTTCCCATTGGATTCCATGGTTGAAAGAAGAAAAAGAACTAGTGACTAACGCGGTTTCTTCTGCTTCGACTTCTTCCATTGAATTTCTCTTCATTCTTTTTGGCTTGGAAGAAGGAATTGAAAAGGGAAAAGTTGGGGAAGAAGTGTTCTCTCGGACTCTGAGAATTGCTTTGGTTATGGTGGAAACTGAAAAGGGTGTTTTGATTAATAGGGTTTTATAGAGGAATGGGCTTTGATTCTCTAAATCGTACGTGGCGGGAATTTTGTGTTCTAACCTGCACAGTCAGCAATCCTAATACTAATTTACACCCAAAAGGAATTACAATTACATTAATAAATTTAGGACGGAATTCTAATGAAATTTACAGTGTAGATTGATTGAAGAAATGTTGAGGTACCTCCGCAGTTTCTGATTTCTTTCTTCTAGTATCTTGTTTAAAAAAAATGATTGATAAAGGTTTTAAATGATATAATTGTTTATTTAAATATTTTTAAGCGATAATATAGGTAGAAAATAATGGGTTAAGGTACCAATTTGGTCCCATACTTTTAGTTTTGTTCATTTTTAATATATATTAAATTCATTCGTTAATGTTTATCAAAATTGGATAAATAATAATAATAATTTTTATGGAAGAAAATATAATATGTGAATATTTTTTTTTAATTATTTTAAATTAAATAATAGACATTAATGTTAAAGAATGAAGTGAATATTTGATAAAAATCAAAGTATAAAATGTATAAATTTTGAAAATTAGAAACATAACTGAAACAAAATTCAAATGAGTAAAATTGTAATATTTTGAAAGTTGACTAAATTCAAATCAATCTCAAAATTTAAAGACTAGAAGGATAACAATTTTTTTTAAAAAAAAAAGTACTAGAGGCTAGCGAGTTAATAGGCGCATTCAGACATCTCAATTAGGTCGACACCTTTAATGCCCTCATCATATCTCGGAACCAAAATGGATGCATTTTGAAACTCAAGACTAAAAAAAGAAGTATTTTGAAACTCAAGACTAAAAAAGAAGTATTTTTTAATTTTTTTTAATTATTAATTTAGATAGGGTAATTGCAATGGGTAGCACTTAGTTAATAATCAAGTTTCCAGAACCATTTTTGAAGTATTGAAAATATAGTAAGATCTATAAGTGATAGACTCCTATTAGCATTAGACTTTATTGCTGATAAACTCATTTTAATGATATGACTATCATTGATAGACTCTAAGAGCTTAATCTAAATTTTTCTATATTTGTAAATATTTGTGCATTGTGCTATATCTGCAAATACATTTGGTCTGATTGCTATATTTACAATTATATAATTTATATAAGTGGATTTTATTTAGGAAAATAGAAGTCTATCACTGATAGATTTTGCTATATTTTCAATTCTTCAAAAATGGTTCTAGAAACTTGATTATTAGCTCTAAAAGTGCTTCCAATTGTAATTATCCTATATATATAAAAGCACCTTTATTTATATTTTTTAATTCAAACATTTCTTTTTAATAACATTAATCTCTAATATTAAAAAAAAAAAAGTCTAACACACGTGTACAAATTATACATGAACTGTCCTAATACAAAATTCCAACATATAATCTAAATTGATTTAGATAAAAAAGATAAATAAATATTATGATTTTAAGTTTTAAGATTAATGAGTAGACAGATGACCGATAGTGCCCATAATCCAAATTACTCGCTACCTGCGATCTAGGATAAAATAAAAAATAAAAATAAAATAAAAAACTCATTCCTCTAATTCTCAAAACCCTATTAATTAGTTTTAAAGCCATCGTTCGTCATTTTGAAGCCCTAGTTCTAAGTTTTTCAAAAAGATTTCTTTCGCAATTGGGTTACATGTTCTTCAATGTCAAATAACAATATAACTAATGCTTTTGAGAACGTCGGGTAATCTACTATCACGTATAATGTGATAATTTGATCCAAAAAAAGGTCAAGCTATATGTTTATTGATATAATTTCGTGTCAAGAAATATAATACATTTGACACTGATGACATGTCAAGTTTATTGATTCTTGACAAGATTATGTATCATATGTGGTTACTCTTTACATTTTTTTTGTCAAATATATTGTTATCTTGACACTAAATAACAGAGAAGTTAATTGTTTAATCCTTGACATAATTCCAATGTTATGCATATATCTCCTTTTTTCAAATTTGAAAAAAGAAAATATGGAAGTACCTATCGCAAGATAAATGATGTTGTGAGCAATGTCAAAACATTCCACAGAACATTAAATGCGAACAAAGAACATACAGAAAGAACACCAGAGATTGTTATCCTAGTTTGGTGAAATGCCTACGTATAGGGGGCAAGATGCCCAAGAAGGATAATTTCACTAATATAAATGATAAGCAATTACAATATAGTACTTATCTATAATGAAACCACAATTACAACGATCTCTGTAGAGCTTAATCACTCAACCTTTCATCTAGTCTCTCTTAAATTGTGAGACTCCTCTCTCTGTTCTTTAGGTTCCCTCTAAGCAATGATATTAGGGAAGACTGTCTTAGGCTCTCCTTAAGATTGAGATTCCCTCTCCGGTAGACTAGAGCTCCCCTTAAGTCATGAGACTTCCTTTCACTTACACTTTATCTTTCCCTTTCGAGCAAAGACTACTTCACTCTTTTAGTTCAAGCTCCCCCTAAGCTTGAGAATGAAGGAACTGTGAAGTTCTGTAGTGAAAGCAAGGATTGGCCCAATTTTATTTCCACAGAACAAAAATTTTACATAACACAATATGCATAATATAGAAAAATTATATAGCATGCTAGAGAGGGAAAAATAGAATTAGGGTTAGGAAGAAAACTTACCCTTGAAGAACAATTTCTTCGCATGATTCCTTTTCTCCGAATTGATCACGAACATGTCAGTGAGGATACCACTACAAGAATTTCCTCTGTATTCTTATTAGGGTAAGGTGAGAATATCAGGAGTGTGTGGGCTCTTAAATATTTTTGGGAGAGGGAGGAAGAATTTTATAGAAGAAGATCAATTTTCTTCTCTGTGATCTCTTAGGCAAAATCCAGAGAGTCTCACTTAGGATCTTCAATGAAGAAGATGGAGAGCCTAATGAACCACCCCACCACATAAAAGATTGAGAGAGATATTAGGGGGAGGGAATTAGAAATAACTCCCTCCATTTTAAATTTCAAATTTTAAAATAAAATAAAACTAATTTCAATTTATTTAATATATATATATATATATATATACATACATATAACCTATAGTTTATATTATATCAAATACAATATAACTAATAGTTTGAACTCTCTCAATAATTCATCATATTTAACATAAATCATATTTATATTAAATTTAATTATATGAATCCAATTCACATAATTAAAATTTGAATCATATTCAAATATTTATTTCCTCTAAAAAAGTAACTTTACATTATAATGTATCAATTAATTATATCACATATAATTTATTCTCTCAATTAATTCGAACAATTCAAATTAATCCAAAATTAATTCTCAATAATCCTTCTTGAGCTACAGAGAGGACCTTATGGACCTGTAGATTGAAGCTCCAATGGTACTTGAATAATTAATTCAATTATTCAACATCCATTAACTGTCGGTCACTCCATTAAAGACCGACAACTGTACTATTCACACTATAGATATATTTCTATGTCCATTGGATATAACCAGTCAACAGGGCGATGATCCTTCACAAATTGCTCGTAAGTACAGTTGGACCAAAAATTATCGTTTTGCTTTTGTAGTTACATCTAACTCCTTAAGTACCACTGATTCTTTTAATGAACAATAGATCATAGTCTAACTATGACCAAACCCCTCTCAAGCCAAGAGAGAATGTGACACCACATTGTTCAAGCCCCAGAATCAGTCTTTAAAGAAGTAATTTATCTACTTAGCCAGACGTTAGGGAATGAGTGAATTCCTTCTTATGTAGTTGTGTTCTCAACTCCCCAATCAGACGAACCTCCAAAATGGTAGACTTATTGAATCGGCGATCTGGCCACTCTCACTCATACAGATCAAAGGACCGCCTTCATAGGCAGGAGTTCACAACTCACTCAGGATTCAGGTAATGTCACCTTTGGTCATCCTGGTAAAATGTAAGTCTCTATTATGAACAATGTTATATAATAAGACTAGTCCTTTCGTGTTCCGGCTTATACAAACCCCTTTGTATAGAATACCTTCGCTCACATGTCTCTACATGAATGATTAGGATCAGATCATTTGTCGCACTTTACAACAATTGTAACATCTACAAAATGGGTTGTATTCGTAGTGTCACCAGGATAAGGTTCCCAACCTTATCCATCTTCTACAGACCATTTAGGTTATCACTTAAACATGATCCACATGTATGACTCTACATACATGTTTAAGCTACAGAAAATAACCTCGGATGTTATTTTATTGGGTTATGGGTTAATGCTACTAAATGTCGAATAAAGCACCTCATATTTTATTAAATAAATAAAATGTTTGTACATTACAATTACAAACTGTATGACCCATGAGATTTAGGGCATCAACCCCAACAGAGAATCCCTTCTAAAAAAAGTATACTGATGAAGTACGCAAATGGTTTGGAGTATATCTTCAACCTCACAACAAAACAATCTTCACCATCGTCAAAGATTAACAAGGAAAGTACTTGTGAGAAAATGCTTCACAAGACAAACGAAACTCTAAATCTTTTCGTAAAAACGCTCAGTCTTAAACTAAAGACTACGAGTCTTTTAAATAAGCACAACGGGTACACAGAACAACAACCTTAACTTCCAAAAATACTCAGGCACGGATAAGGAAAAGATCTGCAACAATATGCAGACATAATTTTCCACATAAGGAAAGTATTTTGCTAAACAATTTTAAAAAACAATCCTTAACTAGATAAACAGAATGTAGAGACAATCCAGATAACATATATCTGTCTTAAACAAACATTGCCAATATACAAAGTGCAATAAACTCCTCATCTGGCAATATTTTTTAAGCAATAACAAATATAACAACATCCACGGACTAGAAGATACATAAATAATCTTACTCCACCTTTTGACATACTTAAAAAAAATAACAGAAATAACCACCTAACAAAAATATCATTCACTAGCAACAACATCAACAATAGACCCACGAAGTACGGCCAACAGATCATCAAATTCAGCTTTTTGGCCAACAATTCTTGAAGCAAAACCCCAAGTTCCCTAGACGTATTATCCAACATATTTAATATCTTCTTCCCACAAGGAGCTTGAAGAAACTCCCTAGTTGGACCACTCTCTGCAAAAGAAATCTCAGTGTGAACTAGGTCAGGCACATGCTTGCCTTGATATAAACTATAGTTGAAAGAAATGACGGAGGGCACTAGTCCAGGAACATTTAAATCAGTTAAAATATCATGTTTTTTAGTCAAGAGAATTTCACAAATGAGATGTGGAAAACAAAAAGGAACCTTTGTAGCCTTAAAGCCAATGTGACACTTGACCTAGTTGATCACAAACATCCCATAGTTGAAAGTAGCACCAATACCAATTTGATAGAGGAGGCTGGCAAGACTGGTAGACAGACAAGACTTGTGAGTGGAAGGGCATCCGTTTTCAATGCCAATTTTGTGCAGGAGAATATACTTCACATTCAAATCAGCACACAGTAGTTGACCCTTTGAAAGGCAAGCTCTTTTGACTCCTCCAGTTAATACAAACACCAAGTCAAACATTGACGACCACTGTTAAATTTTAGGTATACAACAATCAAGATATTTATTTATTAATGCAATAAAAGACATGAAAATGTGACCTTTTACATGGACTTTGCAATAGTCAGGGCTATCAATCTTCCCAAATTGATATGGTAGATTTAAATAAAACTCACGAACCAAACGGGGATAATAAGCTCCGAGGTTCAGAGAAAATCTCAATAAATCAGCCTTCATTAATAATTCCATAATCTCAAGACAATTCTAAGCTTGTTCAGACAACTCTCTTTCCATAACGATTCTTTTGTTCACCATCTACATTTTTGCACTGTCTTCATAATGAAAAGAAATTCCATCAAGAGGCACTAAAAAAACAAGTTATGAAGAAGACTTTTTCTTATTAGGCTTAGCAGGTTGATTTTCTTAAGGCTTGGGAGGACTAATGGGTAAACTCACAGTTACAGAACAATCATTCTCATTATCATTTCACTTAGAATCAGGCTCCTACTTATTACCACTCAACTTAGAGGAACTTGCCTCAGCATCATTTTCTTTCCCTTTTCCTTTTTGTCTCATCATATTGATAGGAACATTGTCTTTCGATGTGTCATTAGTAGAAACTGACACATCTTTACTATCATTCTCTTCATCTGAAACTTCAGAACTATTCTTCATTGTTTTATCTCTATTCTCAATAGTAGAATTGACATAGGGAATACTTCAATTCTCATCCACTGACATATCATGCTCCCTTTGACTACCCTCATTTTGAGGAAAATCTCATTCATTTAGAATGCCAGAAGTAATCACATTCGATAACACATCACGTGGGTGCTCATCTATTATAATATTAGTCGTATCAACAATTTCATGATCTGTATTTTGAAGATTCAAAATACCCTCCTCATAATTTAGAACTTTATCAACAAATTATGTACTCACCCCAATAGAAATGTTGGGTTTGATCAATCAGAAGCCCTAGTTTCTTATTCAGAACGATTTTCCTCAAGAACTTCAAGTACATTAATAGATTCAACATGCAATGTTTCAACAGATCCACCAACATTTTCCATAACATTAGACTTATTAACAAACAGATTCAAGGACTCACCTTTAAGCTGAGGAGAAGTAATGACAATATCTGGACCAACCATGTCTTCCATTGTAAGTGCAAAGAAAGTTTCTCCACGTTTCTTTTTCCCTCTAGTCTTAGACATCCACGTTTCTCTAGCTTATTATAATCACACTACCATTAAGAAATAATGTATATCTATTTTAGGGTTTGTAGTTAAACTAGTTTTTTTTCCAATACTATTGTTAGAGATTTCCATGGGATGGGAGTTGGGATAGCTTTAAAGAAAAAAATAATTATATATTAAAATAGTTATTTACACAACAATCTATTGTGCAGTCCATGTTGCACCAATTAAGAATTGTGACATAGTAATTTATTTTTTTAATTATTACAAAAATATTTTTTTTGATATGTGTAGTGAAAGAGGAATATGATACTCAGGTACAGCCTAATAATAATAACATAACTTCAATCGGATTTGCCATTTTAACTGACAGAATTTCTCACTCTCTATAATGCAGTTGGAAAAGTATTACCAGAAAATGAGGTTTGGAATTACACAAAATCAATAATCAAAGGATTAATTCACCTCCATCGAACTTAATAAGTTCACTGTAAATTTGAAGCCTAAAAATATCCTATTGATTCCGACTAATCTATATATTAAAAGGTCACCATCTTTAAAAACTTTTTTGGACAATGTTATCCATAAAAATATTTGATAATTACACTTTTATCTATTTTGATTAGATATTAATTATTAAATAAAAACTTAAAAGACTAGAATCTTCGAACTGCTCCCATGTACCTAGATCGTGCAAACTGCCGCGTGGCCCCTTTTTATGGTGCCATGTGGTAATCTTGTTTTTTTTGTTTTTGTTTTTTTGTTTTTGTTTTCGTTTCTTTTGTTTTTTTTTCCTTTTTTCTTCTTTTTATTTTCTTTACCATTTTCCTCTTTTCGTGCCATTTTTTTTCATAAAACCTTTCTCTTTTTTTTTCTTTTTTTTTTTTTATACCTTTTTTACAAACTTTTTGACAATAAATTTTATAAACTCTTTTGAAATATTAAGTTTGCTTATAAATTTGTATATTTATATATTTATTCCATTCTTATCTTTTACAAACTGTTTTGACCATATCATTTTTTTTAAAAAAAAATTATATATTTTCTTTTTTCTTTTTTCATCTACACAATATTATTTATTTTCAATTGATCAATTAAAAGTTAGGGTTTAGAATAATAAAAGTGTGAAATATGTTATATAACTTAAAATAACATTTTTTTCTCGTTTTGAAGGACCAACAAGAAATTTCGAAAAAGAAAGAATGAAACGTATGACAAAATTATTCTTCAATATCCATCAAATTTTTATTCTAGAAACTCTTTAAGAAAATTCATCGAATGAATTTGATATCTTTTTATATAGTTGGATAAATTGGATTAACAATTCAACATAAATCTCATTCATTCTTCCAATTTTAGAGAGATCTCGCATGTTTATTTCATAAATGTTATTGTATAGTATTTTCAACTAATCGATTGAAAAGTAAGAGTTTAAAATAAAAATAAATTGATATTTTTTGGAGGAGAAATTTAGGACCAATCATGGATCGCCATGCCATTTACTAAATTAATGACGAAATTCCAAAAATCATCAAATTTGGGACCAGTTAAGAGTTAACATGTGTCTCAAATTGCAATTGAAGAAATTCTGATGACATCATGTGTTTTCGTCACAAGTTTTGGATTGAGTAAAATTAACTTCCCCAGTTTGACGTTTTAATTTGGGTTTTGGTCCAGTTACACCCAAAAAATGGGCTTAATTTGGGCCTAAATACCGAAGTAGGCCCAAATCCAATTAATCGGGCCCAAAGGCCAGCCCTAAATCTAATTAATTAGGCCTAAAGACCATGCCCAAATCCAACTAAGCCCAAACCCATGGACCAACCAGGCCCAAGCCCGTGAAGCCTATCAGAGAGCCCTATAAATAGAAGAACTCTTTCATTTCAAGGGGTCAGCAATTCTACCTTCAGAGAGCCCAGAGAGAATTTACAAATAAGCAGAAGACTCCTAAGACTCCTGAAGCTCCTTGAAGACACAAAAACTTTTCCAAGACTCCTACTTTAAGAATGTTTAGTGCTTTTCTTCTTCAAGTCAAACACATTCATCAAACCGAGAGAGAATCAGAGGATCAAGTACTAGAGATCGAACCACATCGCATCAAATCAACACTAACACCAACACCAACTCAAGCTCAAATTCCACGAAGTAAGTTTCTCCGAGAACCTCGTGAACAAATTGGCACGCCTAGTGGGATCTCTCTACCTTTTATGATCTCTCTACCTTTTATCTCTCTCTCAACATCCAAGCAACTCAATGGCATCTAGGAAAGTCGCGTCCAGAGCATCCTCAGCAAGTGACTCCTACACGGGATCTGTCACCATCAGCCGTTTAAGGGAAGTTATGTAAGAGAAGCAAGGTTCCGTCGTCGCGCATGACATCCTAAGGCGAATGACAGAGTCCCCTGGTAGGATTGTCATCAAGGAGAATCCCTTGTTTGACAGCTCTACTTCTACCCCCAACAAGTCGAAAAGAGAATCACACCTAGAGGTGATTTCTGTCATGATGGCGGATATAATAGCCAAAGCGGCCATGGCAGAAATGGAAAGGAAGATAAATTTTCTAATGAAAGCCGTTGAGGAATGAGATCATGAGATCACTGCCTTGAGGGAGCAGATGCAGTCTTGAGAAGCTGCTGAATCAAGCCAGGCACCTGTTGTCAAAGCAACTGACAAAGGGAAAACTTTGTTGCAAGAATCAGCTGCAATAGTCAACTTCGATGGCCTCTCTGTTGGTCCAACATCTGCAAGACATGATCATGACCTCGATAAAGGCTCAGTATGGAGTCCCAGCTCAGACCTCTTTCATGTATTCCAAGCCATACTCCTAGAGAATCAACAACTTGAGAATGTCAGCTGGGTATCAACCTCCGAAGTTCCAGCAATTCGATAGAAAGGGCAACCCCAAACAACATATTGCCCACTTCGTGGAAATGTGCAAGAACGCAGAAACAAGAGGAGATCTACTGGTCAAGGAGTTCGCCAAAACCCTCAAAGGAAATGCTTTTGACTGGTACATGGACCTAGAGCCTGAGGTGATCGGCAGTTAGGAGCAACTTGAAAAGGAATTTTTGAATCGCTTTTACAGTATTAGACGCACCGTCAGCATGACTAAGCTAACAAATACCAAGCAATGGAAAGGGGAGCCAGTTATCGACAACATCAACTGATGGAAGGCTCTATGTCTAGACTATAAAGACCAACTCACCGAACTATTTGCTATGGAAATGTACACTCAGGGTATGCACTGGGGACTCCTCTATATTCTATAGGGAATAAAGCACCGTACCTTTGAAGAATTGGCGACTCGCACGCATGACATAGAGCTAAGCATCGCCAACAAGGGAACGAAGGATTTTCTGATCCCTGAGTAAAAGGCACCGAAAAGATTGTGAAAGGCGCCACAAAGGAATGAATGGTCGTTAATACGACCCCGTGGTAGTTTTCCTCGAAAGGGAAAGAGAAGAAGACGAAAAAGAAAGGCGGAAGGGGGCGAGTCGCCTAACTCTGAAGGAGCGACATGAAAAATTCTATCCATTCCTAGACTCCGATGTTGCGGATATGCTTGAACAACTGCTGGAGCACCACCTTATCCAGCTACCAGAATGTAAACAACCAGAACAAACCGACAAAGTGGACGATCCTAATTACTATAAGTATCACAAGGTCATTAGCCACCCAGTTGAAAAATGTTTTGTATTGAAGGAGTTGATTCTCAAGTTGGCTCGTGAGAGGAAAATAGAGCTAGATCTAAATGAGATGGTGCAAAAAAATCATGTCGCGGTGATGGTAACTCCATGCACACTGGCACCAATCATTTTCTTGAAGAAAGTGAGAGTTTGGTCTAGTTTAGGACCTTTGAACTATTGGTTGTGTGGTTTCAGCGAGAGGTCCAAGCCACAAATCCTCAAAACAGAGGAGAACACGTTAATAATGATGATAACAAAGGTTGGATCCTCGTGTCACGTCGAAAAAAGGAAAAATTGAGCCCTACCCAAAAAGAGTCATGCTCTTATCGAAGTTATAGAAGATGAAGCAAGACCCAGAAGAGGAGGGGAAGAAAGATGGCTCGGTAGCTCAAGGCTATTGAGGAGGAAGATGAGGGCGTTCCTCGTCCCAGGCGACAAGGGACATTGGCAGATTTTCGTTCGAAGAAATTTTGCAATTGTGGTTCAAGAGAAACTCTAGAGGCTGCTACATGTCATGCTGTTAGCACGCTAGAAGAAGAAGATACCCTCCAAAGCCCGTTGAAACCGATAAGGGAATCAAGGGACTCATCGTCATTCAACATAGATGACATGTTCTCACTCCCTTAAGAAGCTAAGATGACTTTCATTGATGCATTGTTGGAATCCAATGCGTCCGGGGCACCAACCTCCGTAGCACGTGCGTATGCCTCGTGTTGTACATCCATAGGCTTCTCCGACGAAGATCTGCTGCTGGGATCCAAGTTGCACAATAGGCCTTTGTACATCTCGAATACATACGGGAACAAAGAGTTAGTCGGATTCTCATTGATAATGGATCTACCGTCAATATAATGCCTAAGGCGACTATGAAACAATTAGACATCCCCATGGAAGAGTTATCAAACAACAAGTTGGTGATTTAGGGTTTCAATCAAGGAAACCAAAGGGCGATAAGCATGATACGCTTAGAGCTTCTCATTGGCGACCTGAAGGTCGATACGCTGTTTCATATTATAGACTCAAAGACCACCTATAGGCTGCTATTGGGGTGCCCTTGGATTCATAGGAATGGTGTGATTATGTCAACGATGCAACTGTTTCAAGTTCTACCAGGATGAAATTAAGAAGGTGGAAGCAGACTCTAATCCATTCTCAGAGGCTGAAGCTCACTTCGCGGATGCAAAGTTTTACTTGAAGAGTAAGAATTTCGGGGAAGCAAGGCTTGCAAAGACCTCGCTATTAAAGAAAGCAGGTAGATCCCGATCAAGGTCACCGGTTGATACAAGGAAAGGAACGGGTAGCAAGGCACAAGTCTCCAACCCAAAAGGGAGTAGGACATCCACCAACGTTGTCGTAAGAGACGAAAAGGCCTCGAGATCTCCGACTCTACGTTATGTCCCTTTGTCAAGGCGGAAGAAGGTGAGTCACCTTTTACAGAATGTTCAAAAGGTTTACAGCTCGGCGATATTGTAATCCTAAAGGAGAGTTTCGTCACACCTCTGATGCCAATACAAAGCAGGAAGTCCATATGCCGGAAGAAGACCTAAAAAAGTTAAATCTGCCTAAGAAGCGAACTAAAGACGGATTAACCCCAAGGCTTACAAGTTGTTGGTAAAGGCGGGTTATGACTTCATGACTTACACTGAGTTTAAGAGCTTGAAAATTTATGAGCAACCCAAACTCTCATTGACCCAAAAGAAGCTTTTGCAAAAGGGACACGTTATACCTACGTCGAGGACATGACTCCGATATAAATCATTGGAGCCGATTCACATAACCAGAAAGGCGAAGGAAAAGGTGGTCAACAGCAATCATATCACTGCAGAAAAAGTTAATGATGCGAGGGAAAGGGAGGGAAAAGATAAAATAGCCTCAGCCTTCTACCATATTAGGCCATCTTTCGCACGCGTTTTGGGCTTCGAGAGATTGAGCATGACGGAAGCAGAAAAAGGAAGTCCATATATGATTCCCGGAGCTACTCGATGCTCAGCCTTTCGAAGGTTTACTTTACCTAATGAAAGAAATGAGGACATCATCTATCAGCAGTCGATAGTGGCGCGACCTTCAGCATTCGAGAAATTAGGTGCAGTTTCGCAGGAAAGCGAAGGAAAATCCCGCACCCCCATTTTTTATCACCTGAAGCGTAAGAGGGTTGAAGATCGCCTCGACGAACATGTCACTAATGAGACAAAGGGGGAAAGGAAAAGATTGCAGTGACGCCTCCAATATGACTTTAAGAAAGAGGGGGTTGATATCTTGGGCGTCAATTTGGCGACGCCTCGACCTTAAAGACACTGAAAGTGACGGAGAAATTCTTAGTATCGTCTCCTCACGAATGAAGAGAAAACCTTCATTACTTTAAACACAAGTGAGGGCTCGCTCAAGGTAAAGAGGCGCGACGTTGTCTTCACCAACCTCAAAATGGAAATTTAGAACATGAAGAAGGCGAAACTTCATGCCACCACATCACCGCCACCAAAGAATCGGAAGATGATATGACCGAGGGGGAAGTGGAAGATGCTCCACAAGGTCTGAAGGACGGTGGTCAATCCACCGTAGACGAGCTCAAAGAGGTGAATCTGGACACGACAGAGGAGGCGCGTCCGACTTTCATTAGTGCATCCTTCTCGAAAGAGGAAAGGGGTGAATACATGAATTTGCTCACTGAATACAAGGATGTTTTTTCTTGGTCATACAAAGAGATGTCGGGACTGGATTCGAAGGTAGCAGTCCACCAACTCACAATCAAATAAGGGTGTCGACCCATTAAGCAAGCTCAGTGACACTTTCAGTTGAAAATTATCCCCCAGATTGAGGCTAAAGTCAATAAGTTAATTGAAGCAAGGTTCATTCGCAAAGTCAAAAACCCAATGTGGATAGCCAACATTGTCTCAGTTAGAAAAAAGAATGGACAGCTTCGTGTCTGCGTGGATTTTTGTGACCTAAACAGCGCGTGCCCGAAAGACGATTTTTCATTGCCCATCACAAAAATCATGGTTAATGCAACAATAGAACATGAGGCCCTATTCTTTATGAACAGATCGTCTGGGTATAACCAGATATGAATGGCTCTTGCAGATGAGGAAATGACGGCATTACGAACCTCAAAAGGGATATATTGCTACAAGGTAATGACCTTCGGATTAAA
This sequence comes from Benincasa hispida, assembly GCF_027475165.1. Classification (NCBI taxonomy): domain Eukaryota; kingdom Viridiplantae; phylum Streptophyta; class Magnoliopsida; order Cucurbitales; family Cucurbitaceae; genus Benincasa; species Benincasa hispida. The sequence continues at coordinate 11,719,810 of NC_143486.1, forward strand.
AAGCGCTGACGCCATCAACGTGCCATACAGAAGGTGTTTGATGATATGTTGCACAAACACATGAATGCTATGTGGATGACCTTATAGTCAAGACCAAACGACGACAAGACCATTTGAAAGATCTGAGAAGTGTGTTTGATCGCTTGCGAAAGTACCAATTAAAGATGAACCCTCTCAAATGAGCGTTCGGCATGACCTCAGGGAAGTTTCTAGGCTTTCGTTGTGAGACATCGAGGGACAGAGATAGATCAATCTAAGATCGATGCCATCTAGAAGATGTCAAGGCCAAGGAATTTACATGAGTTAAGAAGTCTGCAAGGACGTCTAGTGTAACGGTCATGCTTGTCCAGGGCCTGTTGCCCATGGCCGCATGCCCAATCCAACCCCCTTCTAGCATACTTTCATATCTTGTATTGTATTAGTTTAGTTAGCTTGCTTTCTTTACATTTTCATTGTAAGTGACCACTCGCCCTTTTGCATATGCAAGGGCGCCAGTTGGCTTTTTGTTCAGAATGCACTATATGGGGATAAGACTAACCATCATTTCCTCATACCCGGAGTAGTACTCTATAAAGCCGTTGTTGTTGCTTATTGCTTTCTAGTCTACTACAATCTTTCTTTCTTTATTCACACTCACAAATCTTCTTACGAAAACCTTTTCTCTAAACCCGTTTTCTAAAACCGTTTTCCCTAAAACGGGGGTGGAGGTTGCAAGAGGCACTCGGTGTGCCATCGGCAGTTCGTAATCGAGTTGGCTGGCTTGTTCGTGAGCGGGAACAAGTGCCGCACAATCGCTAAGAGAAGCTTCCGAAAGAGCGATTGTGACATCTAGCCTACATCTGGATATTTATTTCTAACCTGGTGGGGTGATGTCAACCCTTTCAAAGATTGATGAGAAAGAGAGAAAAATTTGAATGGGATGAGGTCTATCAAAATGTCTTTGATAGCATAAAGAGGTACTTGCTCAGTTCTCCTGTCTTAGGAGCCCTAGTAGCAGGCAAGCCATTAATACTGTACATTGCAGCGCAAGAAAAATCGCTGGGGACATTGTTGACACAAGAAGAAGAGAAGGGAAAAGAATGTGCTCTCTATTACCTAAGCAAAACCTTAAACGGAGTTGAAATAAACTATTCTCCTATTGAGAAAACGTGCCTTACACTTTTCTTCGCTATAGATAAGTTGAGACACTACATACAAGCCTTCACAGTCCATTTAATTATGAAAGCCGACCCCATTAAATACGTTCTGTCTAGACCAATCATCTTGGGTTGTTTGGGCAAGTAGGCAATCATGCTTTAGCAATACAACATCGTTTATGTGCCACAAAAGGCGATTAAAGGGCAAGAATTGGCCGACTTCTTAGCGGATCACCCATTTTCGTCAGATTGGAAGTTAAGTGAAGACTTCCCTAACGATGAAGTTCTCTTCACATAAATCACAGGGCCTTGGGTCATGTTCTTTGATGGTGCACCCAGAGAAGTGATGCGGGGGCAGACATCGTCCTCATTTTTCCAGAAAGCATATGCTGCCTTATAGCTTCGTGTTTGCTGAATTAAGTTTGAACTGAAGGAACTCGTGTGAGGAGAACCTTGAGCGGAAGCGGATCGACCAAATTTCATTAATTATCGAATACTAAGTTTACAGTAAACATACAAATAGATATGCATTTAAATTAAATTACAACACGTTTTTTTAAGAAAAGGGTTCAAGAAGTATTACCTTTGAAGAACCTTTTCTTCACGAATCCTCCCTCGAATGGACACGAACCCTTACGAAGACCTTCTTCAAAATAACCTCGAACAGAAACTCGGACACAACCACAATGGAATCCTTGGTATTCTCAGGGTGAGAACCCAGGAATGCTGGGCTCTGACTATTTTGGTTTAGGAGGGAAAAGGCTTAAAATGGAGGAAGAAGATTGAGAAGTATCACATAAGAACTCACAAAACTTTTCTGTATTCTCAATCGTCCAGTAACATTAGCAACAAAAAGAAGAAAACCTTTTTCTTTTTCTACTTTTCCTAAATTAACCATCAACCACTAATGTGGGTGGAGAGAAGATGGGGAAGGGAGTTGTAACTTCCTTCCATATTATTCAAATAATAATAATATAATATAAATAAATATGATAACTAACTTATCATATTATATTTATATTAAATTATATGTTATATCAAATATAACATATAACCTATAGTTTTAATATTGTATCACATACAATATAAACTATAGTTTCTTTTCTCTTTTATATGGCATTAAATTTAACAACTATGAACCACATTCATAAAAAATATATTTGAATCTCATTCAAATATTTATTTCCTCCCATTAAGCTATAATTAATCAAATACATTAGGATAATTATATCATATATAATTGAAACAATTTAATTATATCATATATAATTAAAAAAATCCTTCTATTAATTTGAACAATTCAAATTAATCCAAAAACTAATTCTCAACTAAATCCTTTTGAGCTACCAAGGGGACCTCATGTACCTGTAACTCGAAACTCCAATGGTACATGAATAATTAATTAAACTCTTTAATTACATTATTCACCATCTGTTAACTATTAGACACTCCAATAAATACCGATCTTTGCACTCTTCGCACTACAGATATATTTCTGTGTCCATTAAATATAACCAATGAACAATACGATGACCCTTCACAAATTGCAAGCAAGTACAGTTAGGCCAAATTACCATTTTACCCCTGTAGTTACATCTAACTCCTGAAGTACCACTGATCCCTCTAATGAACAATAGATCATGGTCTTACTATGACTAAACCCCTCTCGGACCAGGAGAGGATATGACATCACGTTATTCAAGACCCGGAATCAACCCTTAAGGGATAAATTTATCTATTTACCCCTGCTTTAGGGAATGAGTGAATTTCATCTTGTGTAGCTGTATTTCCAACTCTCCAATCAAACGAATCCCTAAAATGGTAGGTTTGTTGAGTTAGCAATCTGGCCACTCTCATCCATACAAATCAAAGGACTGCCCTCATAGGCAGGAGTTCACAACTCACTCAAGATTCAGGTCATGTTACCTATGGTTATCCTGGTGAAATGTAAGTCTCTATTATGAACGATGCTATATAATGAGATTAAACATTTCGTAGTCTGGTCTTAAACAAACTCCTTTATATAGGATATCCCCGCTCGCATGTTTAATACATGAATGATCAGGATCAGATCATTTGTAGAACTTTACAATAATTGTAACACCTACAATAAGGGTCATACTCGTAGTGTCACAAGATAAAGTACCTAGCCTTATCCATCTACTACAGACCATTTAAGTTATCATTTAAACATAATCCATCCGTATGTCTCTACATACATGTTTAAGTTACAATGATAACCTTGGATGTTAGTTTATTGGTTTGTGGTCAATGCAACTAAAATATCACATATTTTATAGACAAAGTGAATAAAATATCACATATTTTATTAATCACATAAAGATTTTGTTCATACAATGTTTACAAACTATAGGATCCTACAAGATTTAGGGCATCAACCCCAACACGAACAACGTCACTGAATACCAAGCCCTGATAATCGACCTCCAAATGGCTTTGGAGATTGGGGTATCTTATATAGAGATTTTCGGTGACTTGAAGTTGATAATCAATCAGCTCTTACGACAGTACAATGTGAAGCATGACAACTTGAAGCCTTACTTCATTTACGCTCGACAGTTGATGGAAAAATTTGAAAGCATGATATTGGAGCATGTCCTGAGGATGAAAAATAAAGAGGTGGACACTTTGGCAAACTTAGCTACTGCCTTGACGGTTCTAGATGATGTATCTCTTAGCATATCACTTTGTCAAAGGTGGGTTGTATCACTTTGTCAAAGGTGGGTTATATCACTTTGTCAAAGGTGGGTTGTACCTTCGATCGAGACTGCATGTGAGGAAATGAATGCGATATCAGTCTACTTAACCAATGAAGAAGACTGGCGACAACCCATTGTAAATTACCTTGAGCATGGAAGGCTTTCAGATGACCCTCGCCATAAAACCGAGATTCGAATGAGGGTTGCGCATTTCATTTACTACAAAGGGGTTTTGTACCACCAATCCTTTGAAGGACTCTTTCTGCGATGCCTTGGAAAAGATAAATTAATGAAGGCTTTGGGAGAAGCGCATTCAAGCGTTTGCGGTGCACATCAATCCAGACCAAAGCTATAGTTCCAGTTGAAAATGATGGGTTACTACTGGTCGGGGATGATCCAGGACTCGATGGAATACATAAAGAAGTGCGAAGCTTGTCAATATCATGCAAGTTTCATTCATCAACCGTTCGAGTCTCTGCACCCGACCACAGCCTCGTGGCTTTTTGAAGCATGGGGGCTTAATCTGGTTGGCCCTATAACACCTAAGTCATTAGTAGGGCATTCTTATATCCTCGCAGCCACTAATTACTTTTCAAGATGGGCTGAGGCTATCATTTCAAGGGAAGCTAAGAAAGAGAATGTGGTGAACTTTATCTGCACTCACATCATCTATCGATACGGCCCCATAGAATCGTGACAGATAATGGAAGACAATTCTCCAATAGCTTAATGGACAAGTTGTCCATGTATAATGCCACCGCAAATGGGTTGGCAGAGGCATTCAACATGACTTGTGCAACCTGCTGAAGAAAATTGTCTCTAAGTTGAAAAGAAATTGGCAGGAAAAGATCGGTGAAGTGTTGTGGGCTTATCGCACCATTCATCGTACCCCTACAAGAGTCATTCCATACTCTTTCATTTATGGGGTAAAGGTTATCCTTCCTTTGGAAAGGGAAATTCCATCACTAAGAATGGCAGTACAAGAAGGATTGACTACAAAGACAATGCCAAAGCACTAGACGAAAAACGACTAGAAGCTCAACAAGCATTGGAGTGTTACCAAGCATGAATTTCCAAAGCTTTTGATAAGCATGTAAAGCCTCAATCTTTTCAAGTTGGAGATCTAGTGCCCGCTGTAAGAAAACCTATTATCATGACAAGACATACGGGAAATAAGTTCACACCGAAATGGGATGGGCCCTACGTCATCAAAGAAGTCTATTCAAATGAAGCATACAAGATTGTTGATCAAGACGGACTAAGAGTTGACCCAATCAATGGAAAGTTTCTCAAGAATTTTTATGCTTAACAAATGTAAAAAAAAAAAAAAAAAAAAAAAAAAAAAAAAAAAAAAACTTGTGAACTACGTTATGACTTGATCCCTGTCATTATAAAAGGTACGTAGGCAGCTTAAAAAAATTTAAATTCGGTCACGTGATTGAAAAGTATATACATACATGAGTCCAATCACATAAAAAGATGAAAAAAAGAAGTAGAAATTTAAAGAAAGCTTCAAAGCGAAGGAGAACATCAGAAAGGAAATGAGGGGAAAATAACTTCCATATAAGAGATTTTGGCACTACAATAAACAAGTTTGACAACTAAAAAAATAATTCGGGGATTCCCTGGTTTGACTGGGAATGGGGTCAAACCGAAAAATTTATTCGAGGCCCCGTCCGGGGACGGGGTGGGGACGGGGACAGTATCCCTGCCCCGACCCCGAATTTATATATATATATATAAATATATATATATATATATATATATATATATTATATATATATATATATATTATATATATATATATATTATATATATATATATAATATATATATGTATATATAGAAATTTTTATAAACTTATTAATTTGTATATATGCAATATGTTTATAAAAAGACCCAAAATGAAAAAGTCAAAAGTCAAAAGCCTAAAATCTTTTCCTCTCCTCCTTCCTTTCTCCAAAATACTAAATCCCTAAAAGGTTACTACTACTACACTGCACTCCCGACCCTAAATCCCTCCAGCTATTGTGTTGAGTCTTCAGCCGTTGAAGTCATGAAGCCGTGTCCGCTCCAGCCTCCATCCATCCATGTTCGCGTTCGCTCCAGCCTCCGCGTCCAGCCGTTGTCATTGAAGCATTTACTGCACTAAATCGAAATCCCTCCATCCGCGTCCGCGTCCGCTCGCATCCGTCCACATCTAGCCTTCGCAAGTCCGCGTCCGTCCGTCCGGTGCCATTTCAAGTGAAGACACGTCTGTCTCCAGCCTCAGCTCCGCGTCCGTCCGCCACTTTCAGGTGAAAGACACTTCCGGTTTGAACTTTTTTTAGATAATGAGTCTTTATTTTTTTATATATTTTTTTACTATTCTAACTTCTATGATGTTTCAGTGTGCTATTTTGAGAGGCAAGATCTATCCGTTCAACTTTCAAGACTTCAAAGTTCAAGCCAGTGCCTGTAAAAGTTTCCTTTCGTTCTCTTGTTTGGCCGTTTGATATTTTTGAAAAGTATGCTTGAAATTAGTAAATAATATGTTTGAGAAATATATTTGTGTATGTTTGATATTTGAATGTTTTGAATTTTAGGCTTGAATATGTTTGAAAAATATGTTCGTGTATATTTGATATTTGAATGTTTTGAATTTTAGGCTTGAATATGTTTGGAAAATATGTTTGTGTATGTTTGAAATTTGAATGCTTTCAATTTTGGGGTTGAATTCTTTAAATATGTTTGAATGCTTTGAAAATGAAGTTCAAGTCTGAAGAGGGGTTTTTAAATTACATTTTTGGTAGATTCAAAACAATGTCTTCATCACTGATAACTTGTAGAAATATAAGTTATTTATACTGTTTTATTTAGATTATGCGGCAAAAAGAAGGAAAAATTGCATCGACAATATAGAAATTGGCTTAGAAATACGAAAATTGTAAAGTGTCGTGAACACACCCATTAACCCCATTACGATGGCAAAATGGAATGTCCAAGTCTTTGTGTTGCAGGAAATAGGTCACCGCATGCGTTAATTGCTCGAGGAAAAAAATGAACAACACATCCACACAGCATGCGGCAATCGATCAAGAACGAAAAAGATCAATGTAATTGCAGTGCATGCGACGATCGATCATGGATTCAAGCGATCAACGCATTTCCACCGCATACAGCGATCAACAAGAGATCAAAATAACTACACCGCATGCGGCGATCGATCGAAGATGTGAAGAGCAACGCATTCGCAGAGCATTCTGACAAGTGTACAGCTTTTCTGTTGTACGATTCTGAAAAATTGATCGGGGAAAAGAGCGGACTTTTCCATTACGCCATGGCAGGAATTATCAGAATTACAAAATGGGACCACTAATACAGAGAGCCAAGGTCTATAAATAGCTTCCTCGAATTCATTTAAAGGAGGCTGGTCTGAAGAGACAATACAGAGAAAATCCAGGAGAACGACGAGACAAGGCTGAAAGGTGAGTCTCTGAGTAAGAAATTCTTTCCATTCCTGAAAAAGAAGCTCTGTGCAAGAGGTCACTTCTACTTGGAAAGAAAGCCTGAGAGGGAAGCTTTCCACTCTATTTCATCCATACGCCAGCAAGCACAACATCTCCGATCGGGATCTGTGTCAAGACATTGACATGCTTTTTGTATTTTTTTTCTATTCTTTCATTCATCTACTGTGTTCATCTTTCTTTAATCTTTCATTCACAATCATGTATCAAACGCTAATCTTTAGATTTAAATATCATTATCGTAATCATTATCATCTCTCTGTTCTTTTCCACACATTTATCATCCATTTTCTCTATCATGTGTCATTAATCCCTTAGGAAAAGGGGAAGAATTAAACGAGTGAGTTAATCCTTGTTAAGGAAATCGACTGAGTTTAGCTAAAGCTTGTTCGACGGCAGCTTCACCTGTGAGAGCAGAAGTGAAGATGTTATTCTGCCTATCGAGAGAAGATTGAAAGAATGCGTTAACTAAAGCGAGAAGTATTTCCAGAGATGGAAACAACCTTGCGTTCTTTACATTCATCTCTGTTTCACCATAGACATATGGGAATGCGGCCAATCACTGAAAGGTGTAAGCCAAGGGAAAGCGGAACCTTAGTTATGTCCTTAATAAAATTGACGAACTTGCGATGTTCTTTTCCTCAACTCATTCTTTTTCTGATTCATTCACAAGACTTGCCACCACATTCATTAGATTCTTTTGTACAACTTCACAGCCAGTCCTCACCCTGTATCATTAGTACTTTAGTCACTTATTTTACCATCGCAATTTACTTTTCTGCACAAACCAATTCTTTATTCTTTATGTTAAACCGGTCGCTTATACCACATTAGTATTGCAATAACAACAACAATCCCCGTGTTCGACCTCAGGTTAATCTGAGAAACTTGCGTTGGAATTTTACTTGGTTCCAGCGCAAGAAAACTTATGACACGCACTACACGAACACATACTACGAAGCATATTATCATCATCGCATACACCCAGAACATAGTATCGTAATATCTTTATCGCAAAGAACTTGAGCGTATAGAGCATCATCATTTTCATTCATTAGCGCATAAAAATACATATAGATAAAGATTACAAATTTGATATTACAAGATTACAAATTTGAATGCTTTCAATTTTGGGGTTGAATGCTTTGAATATTTTTGAATGCTTTGAAAATGAAGTCCAAGTCTGAAGAGGGATTTTTAAATTAAATTTTTGGTAGGTTGAAAACAATGTCTTCATCACCTTCTACAAATAAAGATTCTCCAAATCCAATTCCAAGTCCAATCCCAGATCCAACCCCAAATTTAACTCCATGCTCATCGAATGATGATAATTTAAAGGTTGATAATTGTGTTATTCTTGATGAGGATATTGAGAAGGGATCTTTAAAGAGGAGATTGACATCGATTGTTTGGAACCATTTTAAGAAACAAAAAATAGATGGAGTAGACAAGGCGGTTTGTAATTACTGCAAAAGAAAATTAGGGGGTGAAAGTAAAAAGAGAACCAAACATTTGCATGATCATATTAAGATATGCCCATATAAAGGACAAAAGGACATACGACAATCCCTATTGAATCCTAATAGAGAGAAGAACAATACATTGAGTTTATATAACTTTGATCAGGAAGCTGCAAGAAAAGTATTAGCTAGGATGATAATAAGATATGAATATCCTCTCTCAATAGTTGAGCATGAAGGTTTTAGGGAATTTTGTAATGTCATCCAACCATTATTTAAGATGGTGTCAAGAAACACAATAAAGAAGGAGATTTTGAAAATTTATGAGACTGAAAAGTTGAAAACCATGGCATTATTAAATGAGATCAAAGGAAAGATCGCCCTGATAACGGACATGTAGACTTCCAACCACCAAACAAAAGGTTATATGGCTGTCACTGCTCATTTTGTTGATGATAGTTGGGTTTTGCAAAACAAAATAATCACGTTTATATATGTCCCTTCTCCACACACTTTTGAGATGCTTCATGAAGAAATAATGGAATGTCTGTTAGATTGGAATATTGACCGAAAATTTTCATCAGTAACTGTAGATAATTGTAGTACCAATGACTCTATGGTTAATATGTTTGTTAATAGTTTATGTGGAAACTTAATATTGGATGGGAGTTTATTTCATATGTGATATTGTGCTCATATTCTGAACTTGATTGTGAAAGATGGGTTGGTAGTGATAGGAGATAGGATCGAAAGAGTACGTAGTAGTATGTCTTTTTGGGTGCATACACCAAAAAAGAAAGAGAAATTTGAGGAAACTGCTCGACAGTTGAATGTTTATGATGGTCAGATGTTGAGTCTTGATTGTTGTACTAGGTGGAATTCTACCTATTTTATGTTTGTCACTACATTAAAATACAAAGTTGTTTTTTATCGATTCAAACAACGAGAACCAAAGTACAAGTGTTTGCCTTTGGATCAAGATTGGGTATTAGCAAAAGAGATATGTGAGAAACTGAAAATATTTCATCACGTGACTGAAATATTTTCTGGATTCAAATATCCTACTGATAATCTTTTTTTCCAAAAAAGTTGTAAATTGAAATTGACTATTTCTGAGTGGACTAATTCTGGCATTCAAGAGATCAAAGACATGGCTTCAAATATGATGTCAAAGTTTGATAAGTATTAGAAGACAATTCATGGGGTAATGACCAATTCATGGGATAATGGCCATAGCTGCAGTTTTAGATCCACGTTACAAATTAAAGTTGATTGAATTTTACATCCCTAGAATTTATGGAGATAGTTTTTTCTTGAAGTGGAAAGGATTAAAAAAATTTGTTCAGATTTGGAAATAGAATATCAGTTGAAGCATGAAGGTGAAAGTGATGATTATCACGCTAGAAATTTAGATGGAACTTCATAGAATATCGAATTTGATGATTTTAATGATTATGACTTGTTTGTATCAAATTCCAATAATATGAATCAGAAGGAACAATTTGATGCATATTTGGATGAACCTATTTTACCTCGAACATCCGATTTTGACATTTTGAGTTGGTGGAAACTGAATGGGGTCAAGTATCCAATTTTACAAGAAATTGCAAGAGACATATTAGCCATCCCGTTATCTAGTATTGTATCAGAGTCTGTAGTACCTGTGGTAGGATTGTAAACCCACATCGTAACAAACTTCATCCAAAGACGATAGAGGCTTTGATGTGCGCTCAAAATTGGATTGCAACTGAAGTTTTGACAGGTTAGTTTGTTTATTTTGTTTTACATCTTTCTATCATTTTATATATTAATAAATATTTTCTTTTATTACAAATATTTGACAATGTAAGGCACTAGCACGGGAAAAGAAATGGTTACACATTTCGCAACTTTTTTAGAAGATGCAGACGATTCTGACGAAGATGGCGTGGTGACTAAGGTATGCTCAAGAATTAACATTATTTCGTGGTCTTTTTTTTTTGTGACATTATTTGTTTATTACATTTTAAATGTAGGAATGAATACAACTAAGGATGGGATGATGCCAAGAAAGGTGAAAGATTTGATAGTGAAGTCGTTGAAGAGAGAAGGACGAGTTTTATTGAATTTTAAGTTGTAAACTTATTTGAATGTATAAGACGTTTGCCTTTAATTGACTTCCTTATTCAAATTTTATTGAATTTTAAGTTGTAAAGTTATTTAATGGATTTGTTAGCTTTTAAATTGTCAATTGATTGTCAATTAATTGTCAATTGTGTTTATTTCATAAAATAGTCTATTGTTTTTTGTTCATTTGTTGTGCATTAGTCAAATTTCAAATAAAATCACTTGAATTAAAAAACGAGGAATTCGATAAACTTATTTAATAGATTTTTTGTGGATTAATCAAATTTTAATTAAAAAAAATGGGGAATCCCCACGAAAAATCTCCGCGGAGAATCCCCGCGAGGAAACGGGGAATGGGGCCCCACGGGGACCCCATTTTCCCGATGGGGAATCCCCGCCTTCAAATGGCAGGGACGGGGGCGGGGATGGGGGATAATTTCCCCCATGGAGCCGAGGACGGGGGAAGCCCCCCCCCCCCCCCCCGGCCCGGCCCCGTTGCCAACCCTAGGTGTAAGCCTAAGTAAGTACTACAATAAACAAGTCTGACAACTAAATCGAGGTACCTAATTGTAGTTTCCTAGCTCTTGCTGCATGACTTTTAACATCTGACATAAAACATCTAAAGCCTTAACGTTTTTATCAGAAAGGGTTGGGGTGGTTTTAATCTTGTTTATTGTCCTTCGCATTTCTGAGGCGTCAAGCTTATGTCGAGTCAAAAGGTCTTCGCTCTCGAAAATCAACTTGGATATTTCGGCTCGTTCGGCCCTGATGGCTTCCAGCTTGGCTAATAATTCCTCCTTTTCTTGTAAGGCTCGAGAGTTAGGTTCGAGTAGCGCTTTTCGTTTAGTAAAAGCACTACTCCCATCATACAATATCTTCTCCAAATTAAACTTGGCCTCCTCCAGACGTTGTTCCGTACTTGTCTAAGTCAATTGAGAGGAAAAGGATAGCCGGAACTGATTATACTTTTCTACATTTCGAAAATACTCATCTATGAGTTTTCTGAGAGGAGGAAGGTTAGCACCACAGATGTCGGATATAGCTTGAAATATCTCACGAGTTTCTTTCTCTAAACAGAGGACTTTCTTGAAAGAGGTACGCATGATATTCTTGTGCATGGTGCCCCACATATTTAAGACTACGTGACGTCGAACATCGGAAACTACGTAAAAAACACACAACTTAGATACCTCAGAAGTAGCCAGGTGTGCCGCTTTATTCACTCGTCTTGGGAGCTCACGATCACCTGGATTTGCCAAGACCTTAGATGCTTCTCCCGGTTGGAGGACCCTCTTTGCTAAAGGCATCGTAGGGCGGCCAACTTTCTTGATTACAGGATCTGAAGCTTCGACATTCCCGACAACTACCATCTCCTTGGCCTGAGGAATGTTTCCAGGGATAGCATGCGCTTGATAGGATTGTTGCATGGGATTCACTGGCAACACTTCAGAAGTACCAATTCTCTCAACGGCTGAGTCAACGATAAAAAGGTCTGCTAGAGATTCTTTTCTTCGCGACGTCGCAAGTCTTTGAAGAAAATAATTCAAGGGTGACTACAAATAGGAAAAAAAGAAAAAGAAACTAAGCCTAAACTGTACAACTAAAGAAATGAAACGAGAATACTTTATGAAAAAAAAAATTAACATACCAATAAGCTGAGGGTGTAAGGAACCACTAGATCATCCTAACTCCTTTCAAGAAATTCAATATCCGACACCTTGTATTTTTTGAAGGGCCTTTTCTAGTGACAGTTGTCGGTGCTACTATGACTATCCTCTTCGATGGGGTTTGAAACATCTTTTCGCGCGATTGCTACTGTCTCCTCAATCAGGCGGATCTGCTTACCTCTGTGGTTGGCCTCTTTACCTTTGGGTAGCTTGGGTGGTGTTAGGGGAGGGATGGCGTTGGTCACTAAAATATGATGATTTTCTTCAAAGTAGTTCCCATGCTTTATTAGCCACTAATCCCTAAACCGTGGAGTAACATGGGTGTGTGGATCCAATGTACGAGCCAACAGAAATACTTAAGACAAGGTCTTGCATCTCGTGCACACTCTCCAGTGATATAAAATGTTCTTCGGCTTAGGGGCAGGCGGTATTCCCCCTATATCATTTGAAATGTCCTGGTAAAAGCCAAACTGTCGGCCGAAGCGAAAGGGACTATATGATTCTATAGTTCGGACATTCCCACACTAGGAGGATAAATAACTTGATCGCATGCCAAAGAAATAACTAGACTTCCGAAATGATAGGTCTTTACCATCAGTCAGGCACTCATGCTTACTTCTGTTCTGAATGCTCACATGCCACTGAATATTAGAGCTGTTATAGATCAGCTCCCATGCCTCATACTCGTCAAAGTAAATTGAGCCACCTTCGCCAGAAAAGTTGGCCATCTTTGGACCCCGAACAGTTACAAGGACGGGGTAATGCGTATTGAAGTAATGAGCCAGCCAGTCATTGATATAGTGCATAGGGAAGTGAAAGTCCATACGTCTAATAGGATTTGAAGCCTCTGTTATCAGCTCTAGACTGTGGTAGATATTGGCTAAGACTAGAATAACAAAACTGTAGACAATCCCGTTAGCCATCAAGCTAGCCATTCTGAAGACCCCAGGGCGAAGGTAACCTCCCTTCTGAAGGAACACAAAGAGACATAGCCAACAAGCAGAAAGGCGGCCAAATATGTTTTGTCCTTCAATTCGTCTCCTATCTTCAGTTTTGCGAATAACATGTTTTACCTGCTCGACCAATCTCGAAATGTGACGTGTCGTTAGGATTTTGTGTAGACCGAGAACGAGAGGCCTTCTTTTGCTTTCGGGTAGGCTTGTCATATCTCCAAAGCCCTAGGAACCAAAAAGAAATCCAAGAGCTAATGGACACTGATGAGTCATTCTTTGAGGGCATCGTGTGATTTTCTCTCTGTGAGCACACTATCGAAAAATATGCTTGAAAAGGTGTTCGCATGTTTTTGGCAGGTACCTCTCCTTGTTACGGTAACTGGTTAACTCTTTAAGGGAAGGAACCACCTCCTCGTAAAAGCTTTCCTTGATTGAAAGGCCCCCGAACGATCAGAGGTCCCATAAAGAAATTGATACTTCACTCGTCGTGGTATGAAGAGTGTTGGTTGAAGGGCACCAAGCTTCACAGAAGGTCAAACTATGTCACCACGATTATACATGTATAGGGAGGCCATCACTGTGTCAAATAAACTAATGTCACGAAGGAATCTCTCATTTCGGCCAACTATAAATTCGAGCCACTCCCAATAACAGTCAATAAAGCTGAATTCTCTAGGAACTTTCATTATGGCGTCCAGCGAACTTGGCCCTCAATTACACGACGTCCGAGAGTTAGCACTCGGTCAGGGTTAGAGGCCTCCTTATGAATAGAAGATCATAAGACCCATGCGCGTTCCCCCCGAGTCAAAGGCACTTCCATCAATAACTTGGGAAGGATCACGTTGTTGTATAGATTTGGCCAGCGATCAACGAAAGGGCCAGCTAATGAATTTGCCACAAGAAGGCTAAGTCCATCCTTTATGAGCTGACCCCTGTCTTTAAGAATCATGAGGTATCTCTCGTCAGATGAAATACGCTCGGTGGAGTAAACCATCATTCTGCAAAAAGAAAAAATGTGTCATAAGGGAATGAGTCTCAACCGCATGGTCCAAAGGTGTTTGGGGAAAAAAAAAGAAGAAAAGAACAACAAAGAAATGAGGGGTCTGGCAAGCATACAAGGGTAGACCTTTCTGGGTAGGTTGATCGAATGAGGGAGTTGTAAGCCTTTTCGGGGGCCACTCTATGACAATCGAAATGTATAAGAGTAGACCTTTCCGGGGCCTTCTCCCATGTTGATCAAAATGTATAAGGTAGACCTTTCTGGAGTCATCACTAAGTTGATCGAATGGGGAGATGTGAACTTTTCTGGCCTCACATCCTCCCCCCCCCCCACTCCCACTCCCACTCCCATGATGATCAGGAAGCACAAGCACGAGTAGCGATACAATAGGTAGACCTTTTCGGGGCCATCCCTAAGGTGAACGAATGGGAGAGTTGTAAGCCTTTTCAGGGTCCCCCCATGAAGATCAGAAAGCACGAGCATGAGCGGTGATACAATAGGTAGACCTTTCCGAAGTCATCCCTATGTATACCAAGGAATCAGTCACGTGGCCGGGCATTTCTGTAAAAAAGAAAAATTGATTTAAAAAAGAAGTTTGTGAAAAAGAAACTCACTCTTTGCAGAAAATTACTGATGGGTCGATGAGATTAAAAAAAATGATGCTCCCTCAAGTACAAGTTGTGAGTCACTTTAATTCCTGTGGAAAAAAAAAAGGTTGGGAGCAAGTTAGTAAAAAAAAAATTGGTTTCAATTAAAGTTAAAAGAGAAATGAAAAAAGAAAGAAAGAAAAAAAATACATATATTGTTTGTAATAAAAAGAAAAAGGAAAACAAAAACAGAAAACAAAAAGTTTTATTGAAAAAAGAAAACAGAAAAAAAAAAAAATAGAAAATTTCTGTTGAAAAAAAAAAGAAAAAAAACATAATAAAAATAGATGAAAGAAAGAAAAAACGGAAAAAAGAAAAAGAAAAAAAGAAATAGAAGAAAAAAAGGCAACAAAAAAGGGGTAAAACCCTTGATGGCCGCTCCCTCCCTCCCCTCGTCGACTTGCAGCGCCATCAACGACCATTGCATCGCGCCATTCGTGGGTCCGTGAGTCGAGCCCTCCATCATGTTGTGCGCATGTGCCAGTCCTAAACCTGAGGCCAATTGCGCGTTTGTCGTCCACATCTAAGCACTCACCAACATTCCACCAGAACGGCTCGCTGGCATCAACGTCACCGGTCATAGCTTCATGCGAAGAAAAGGGTTTCGATCAGCTCAATGGTTGCGCGAAGGAAGAGGTGGTGATCTGCAGCTCGACTCGCAGATCGGCTCGGCTAAGGGAGGGGGGCGTGTGACTCATGGTTCGGCTCGGGTTTGTGGCTGTGTGGAGTGGTTGGGAGTAGTCTGCAGCATAACGGCTCTGACGGCTCAGCTCGGTAGCTAAAAAAAAAAAATTTCTTTACCTTTGATGGGATGAGATTGTAGAAGAACTCGGGTCCTATTTTGGGGTTGATGCCCTAAATCTCGCAGGGTTCTATAGTTTGTAAACCTTGTATGAACAAACTTGTATGTGATTAATAATATTTGATATTTTATTCACGTTGTCTATAAAATATGTGATATTTTAGTTGCATTAACCACAAACCAATAAATTAACATCCAAAGTTATCGTTTTAATTTAAAACATGTATGTGGAGACATACAAGTGGATCATATTTAAGTGATAACCTAAATGGTCTGTAGTATATGGATAAGGCTGGATACCTTATCCTAGTAACACTATGAGTATGGCCCGCTTTGTAGATGTTACAAATGTTGTAAAGTACTATAAATGATCTGATCCTGATCATTCATGTATTAGACATGCGAGTGGGGATATTCTATACAAAGGAGTTTGTATAAGACCAGACCACGAAATGCTTAGTCTCATTATATAACGCAGTTCATAATAGAGACTTTTATTTCACTAGGATGCCATAGGTAACATGTCCTTAATCCTGAGTGAGTTGTGAACTTCTGCCTATGTGGGCAATCCTTTGATTTGTATGGGTGAGAGTGGCTAGATCGCCGACTCAACAAGCCTACCATTTTGGAGATTATCTAATTAGGGAGTTGGGAACTCAACTACACAAGATGGAATTCACTCCTACCCCGAAGCAGGGGTAAGTAGATAAATTACTCCCTTAAGAACTGATTCCTGATCTTGAACAATGTGGCGCCACACCCTCTCATGGCCCGAGAGGGGTTTAGTCATAATGGGACTGTGATCTATTGTTCATTAGAAGAATCAATGGTACTTAAGGAGTTAGAGATAACTATAGGGGTAAAACGGTAATTTGGTTCAGCTGTACTTACGAGCAATTTGTGAAAGATCATCGTACTGTTGATTGGTTATATCCAATGGACACAAAAATATATCTGTAGTGTGAATAGTGCAGCTATTAGTCTTTAGTGGAGTGTACGACAGTTAACGGATGGTGGATAATGTAATTAAAGAGTTTAATTAATTATTCACGTATCGTTGGAGCTTCAAGCTACATGTATATAAGGTCCCCTTGGTAGCTCAAAAGGATTTAGTTGAAAATAAGTTTTTAGGTTAATTTGAAAATTAATAAGAGGGAATTTAATTATATATATGATATAATTAAATTGATTCAATTATATATGATATAATTGATATAATATATTTGATACATTATAGTTTAAATGGAGAAATAAATATTTGAATGTGATTCAAATATATTTTCTATGAATGAGATTCATAGTTGTTAAATTTAATATAAATATGATTTATATTAAATGCCATAAAATAGAGAAAAAGAACTATAGTTTATATTGTATATGATGTAATATTAAAACTATAAGTTATAAATATAATATGATAAGTTGGTTTTCATATTTATTTATATTATTTATTATTTTGAATAATAATCCTATTTTCTCTCCAATCACTTTAGTGGGTGCCCATGCAATTTTTATGGCAATTGGAGTAAAATGAAAAATGATTTTTCTTTTCTTCCATACAATACGAACAACACTACACGAAAAGTGAAGAGACTATACGATAGGCTTATGCATCTACACGATTGAGAAGACTCCACTGCAATAGTGCTTCTTCCTCAATCGTCTTCCTCCTCCAAACTCTCAAACTCCCTCTTAACCAAAATAGTTAAAGCCCACCACTCCTGGGTTCTCATCCTGAGAATACCAAAGACTCCAAATGGTTGTGTCTCGTTTTTTGTTCAAGAGAGTCTTGAAGAAAGTCTTCAAGGTTCCTGTGTTCGAGTTTTGTTGTTGTTCGAAAAGTTCGTGATAGTTCGAGGGTTGTACGAGAAGAAGTGTTTTTCAAAGGTATAATCACTTGATCCCTTTTTCTTGTTTAAAAAGCATGTTGTAATTTTACTTAGAATGCATAAACTGTTTGTTTATTGTAAATTTGTGTTTTCAATTTAATGGGATTTGGACGATCCGCTTCCGCTCATGTATCTCTTATAAATGAATTTCTTCACTAGGGACTTCACTGAATCTAGAATCAAATCAGGAAATCCAAAATTTTGTTAAATTTAGATTTTTTATTTAGTTCAAGCCCCAAATTTTATCTTTGATTATTTTTCTTCTCTTTTCTAAAGTTGTTGGCCATGTACTAAACTTTTTTTTTTTATTAATCAAATTTTATCTCCAAATCAAATTAAATTAGGGATGAAACTTGAATTTTCGTTTTAAATTTAAAATTTTTAAGTTTTGTCTCCAAATCAAATTAAATTGGGGATGAAACTTGAATTTTCATTTTAGATTCAAAATTTTTAAGTTTTCATCTCCAAATCAAATTAAATTGGGATGAAACTTGGATTTTATTTTAAATTCAAATTTTTTGAGTTTTATCTTTAAAATCAAATTAAATTGGGACAAAACTCAAAGTTTTTCATAAATTTGGCCATATTCCAACTTTCTTTCTTAAAACCAAATTTTTAAATTTTCATCTCAAAAAAATTAAATTGGGATAGAACTTGGATTTTTAAATTCAAATTTTTTTTAGTTTTATGTCTAAAATCAAATTAAATTGGAAACAAAGCTCAAAGTTTTTCATAAATTTGGCCATATTCCAAATTTCTTTCTTAAAACCGAATTTTTAAGTTTTGTCTCCAAATCAAATTAATTTGGGATAAAACTTAATTTTCATTTTAAATTCAATTTTTTAAGTTTTATCTCTAAATAAAATTAATTTGGGATGAAATCTAAATTTCCTTTTTAAAATTCGAATTTAAGCTTCTATCTCTCCAAATCAAATTAAGTCTGAGATGAAGGTTGAGATTTTTCTTAAATTAAAAGTTTCCTAAATTAACGGTTTAATTAAATTTAGAGCATCAAAGTCAAAACCAAATTAGTTGCATCTCGATGTCGGCTTTATCTTTTTTGAAATTCATCTACACAAATCTCGAAAAGGGCATTTGTTGGGGGAGAAATTTTGGACCAATCACGGATCGCCACATCATTTACTAAATTAATGACGAAATTCTAAAAATCATCAAGTTTTGGACTGGTTAAAAGTTGACATGTGTCCCAATTGAAGTTGAAGACAAATTCTGATGCGTTTTTGTCACAAGCATTGGATTGAGTAAAATTAATTTCGCCCAATTTGACGTTATAATTTGAGTTTTGGTCTAGTTACGCCCAAAAATGGATTTAATTTGAGCCTAAATATTAAAGTAAGCCCAAATCTAATTAATTGTGCCCAAAGGCAAGCTAAACATTATTCAACATTTAAGTTTTTTCTAAGAAGTGAATTACAAAGATTTGTTTGTATCTTTTTTCCAAATTCTCTTGTGTTGACACGCCTACCTCTAAAAATTTGGACCATTTTAACCCCTAAATTTTTAATAAATTGCAAATAATCAATTTTAAAATTTTTGATCCGGTTTAAAAAATTGATAGAATTTTATGTCAAATGCATAATTAATTTCGTTATTATTGAGCCATTTTACGCGATCTTGACATTAAATACAAAATGTTATGTAATTAATTTGTAATTAAGAGGGAAAAAAAAAAAGATCGCTACATTTAAAGTTTGGTGTTTCATATTCCTGCGGTTATATTATCATATGAATTAAGACAATTACAATCAATTGATATGAATGCTAATGAATGCTGTAAATGATTATAGTTAATAGCTTGCTATTATTATACACAATAAGTTATCAGAACCTTTTTATACGTAGTTGAATATATACCAATGGTGGCGGCGACCGAGACAGAGGAAACGACAAAATCAAGTGGGTCGAAGATAGGTTTAGGGTCCTTAAATTATACTTATCCGTTAAAATTTGTAACAATTTAGTTGTTAATAGAAATTAATGTAAAGATTTAATAATATTTTTTGTATAAATAAATCGACAAACTAATTAGAAACTCAATATTTTTATAAAATACAAAGTATGCATCATCAAATAATAAAAAAAAGACATAATTTTGATCAATTTGTTTATACATTAGGAATTAAATTGTTATGAGTTTAAGGACTAAATTGTTACGTACTAAAGTTCAAGGACTAAATGATTACAAAATTTAAAATATAGAGGCTAAATCATTACGAAGCAAAGTTCGGGAACTACATTGTTACTTTTATAAAAATTTAGGGACCAAAAATATTTTATAACCTTTTTTAAAAATTTTAATTTGGGAAAATAATACCACTTTTATTTTAGCTTACCATTTCTATTTAAATCTCATCAAATGTGTTTTAATTATATTCACCTTTTAGTTTTTTTTTCTTTCATAACTTTTAAATTTCAATGAGGACTCAATGTGAAAATTATATTTATTCAAAATTTATATTTCACTTTCCAACGTTAATTATAAAATAGAGTAGAAAGTTCTTCTGGTTCCTGAGGTTTAAGTTTGTCATCTATTTGATCTATAAAGTTTCAAAATAAACATTTTAGTTTATAAAGTTTGAAAAATGCTTCTAAATGATCTGTAAGTTAACTTGACCTTTAATTGATTAATAGAAAAATTTCATGACATGTTAAGTTGGTAAAATTTAAATAAATAAATATTATTATTGTTTTTTAGTTAGGTGGATTTTTTTTAATCTTTCCTTCTCTCTCCATTTCTCCCCTCCCTTCTTTCTCTTTCCCCTCAATCTATGCTTTCTTAAAAAACCTCCCTAGAAGCAAAGATCATTTTTTATTTGTAAAATGTTGAATCAATCTCTCTTAGATTCCAAAAATCATAAATTAATTTTTCACATCTTCGATTTCATCACTCAATTGCCCTACTATTGGGCATTCATATAGGTGGTAGGTTAACTCGTTCTTAAATAGAGATTTACATTTAGGAGCGGATTTAGTATGCGTCTAGGGGCTCGAGTCTCCAAAAATTTCTAGATCTACATTTGGTGGTAGATTATTTTGTTTTGACCAACTAATATTCTTATATATATGTAAAAAGTCTAAAATAGTTGGTTTTTCAATCCATTACGGTTTGAAATGTTGACCCTTTTTTCAAATAAAAAACGTGCTTTTGCTTCCAATGAAGCTTTGGCTTTCCGAAGGAAAAAAAAAAAAAAAAGTGGGTTCTAGAGAGATGAGGAGGCAATTGTCAAAAATAGCACTCTCAACTTTCCATCTTTCAAAACTAGCATGCTTTTTGAAAAGTCATTAAACTAATTTTTCTTATACATCTCAGACGAGATCAACCATTGAAATTTAGTTTAAAAATTCATTTTTTCTAACTTAATGATTGTCTTGGCCCTTTTGGGACTTTGTTGGTACATGGAGAGATTAAACTAATTTTTCCAAATATTAGGTAATCTATCCAAATTTTATTACAAATCTTACGTAATTTCAAATTTTCTCCAAATTTAATTATCTTTAGTGATATTATATTCAATTTTTTCATAATTTTAGGCTAATTTCTGTTTCCACGGTTATATGAATTTCTAAATTTCAAAATGAATTTACCAATTAGATTTTTTCATATGGATGATTATATTTTAATTTTTCAATTTTGGGAAAGATCAAATTTTACCAACAAAAAAATAAGATATGAAAAATATATAAAATTTTGGTATTAATCTGCCTGAGAATTCACCAATCTTGGTGTTAATCTACTTAGAATTCATACCAAAATTTATATATTTTCCATATTTCACCTTTTTTTTTAAATGTTAATCTTCTCAAAAATTTAAAAATCAAAATCAATCACCTAAGATCCATCTACAAAAATTCATTTGGATAATTGGTAAATTGATTTGAAATTAGAAATTAGGCTAGATATTTAAAAAATTACGTAAGAATAAGATTTAGGAAGATCACTTAATATTTTGGAAAAATTATTAGAATCTTGGCATAATCTCTCCAAGATGTACCGAAAAAAGGTAAAGAGCCAAAACAATTGATAAGTTAGAAAAACTATTTTTTTTAACTAAATCTCAGTGGTCATCTCGCCTAAAATGGACGGAGAAAAATTATTGAATGAGTTTTCAAAAAAGGTATTAGTTTTCAAGGTGAGTGTTATTTCTGATAATTTTCTCGAGACGGAGGAGAGAGAGAAAGGAGAAGGGAGGAGGAAGGGAAATATAGAAGGAAAAAGGAAATTCCACCCAATTCAAATGACAAGAAAATAGTAAGTAAAAAATATATTATATCATTTATAATTTGTCAAACTCAACATGCTAATGTCATTTTTTCGTCAAGTCAATTAACGGTCAAATTAACTCAAGGACCATTTAAAAATATTTTTCTAAATTTTAGAAACTAAACTGTTCATTTTGAGAGACCAAATAGATGCCAACCTTAAACCTCAGGACCAAAAGTACATTTTTCTCTATAAAATATTATATTAGAAAAAAATCTTCACATACTCTTACGGCAAGAATTTTATTTAATGAATTCTATTTACAATTTCTTAGTCGTAGTGATATATTTAATTTATATTTTTCTAAAAAAAAATGCGTAAGTAAAACATTTAAAGACAATAATATGTCCTATTGTCCAATTAAGGAATACAATTTGTTTTCTCAGAAAACCCACGTAAATTAACATACAATAAAATAAAATGGCCCGATTGCAGAGAAGGCAAAATAGGTTATGATAATTAAGCCTGCAGCCAAAACTTTTTGAGATTGCAAGGATAGCAAAATTTCAAGCCCAACCCACATATATTGAAAGAAATATCCTAAATAACTTCACAATTCAGTTTCCTAATTTGTTGGGTTGAAATGCCGGTTGCGAGATTACTAAAAACGACATTTACATTATTGCATTTATAGCATTTTTTTAACTTTTGCATAAATAACAAAAATTGTCCAGCCCAAACATTAAACGCATGAAAGTCTAAAGTACCCTCATTAAAAACCTGCATATTGTTTTCTCTCTAACCCGCCATAAAAACTATGAGGGCATTTGGGCCCCTATTTATAATTGGTCGGGTGGGCTATCATTTGGGGCTCAAATGTCCCCTTAAGTGCTCGATTATTTTGGTCTGTTTCCTTACTCTCTCTCGTTATCCTTACTTTTATTAGCGCTCGATTATTTTACTCTGATTACTGTGAGAGTTAGGAGTTGGGTTGCAAGATCTCTCTCTTTTGCGGGGCGCATGCAATTAGTCCAACCAATGTTGCAGAATTTCCAGGTTTACTGGTCTAGCATTTTTCAATTGCCTATTTCTGTTGGCCAGGAGGTGGATCGTATCTTACGGGCGTACTTATGGCGTGGGCGGGCTAATGGTAGAAAGGGTATGCTTGTTGCTTAGGATGAGGTTTGTTTGTCGAAATTTGAAGGGGGTTTGGTTATTCACCACACATCTTCCTGGAATGTGGCAGCTATCATGAAATTGTTATGGTTATTGTTGGTACAATTTGGGTCCTTGTGGGCTGCTTGGATGGAGGTGTATGTGCTTCGAGGGCGATCTTTATGGGCAATTCACTTAGAGGTGGGGCAATCGTGGTGTTTGAGGGCAATATTATCTTGTCGGGATAGGCTTAAGCCACTGGTCAGGATGCAGGTTGGTAATGGGAGGAGATGTTTTGCTTGGTGTGATCCGTGGTTGCCTATGGCATCTATCTGAGAATTATGGGGAAGGGGTGGTCTATGATGCTGCGAGTTGTCATGAGGCTAGACTTTCAGATTTCTTATCTGATGATGGTCATTGCCATTGGCCTTTGTTATCTTGGAATTGCGTGATTTGTGGGGTTTGGTTGGGGATGTGGTTCCGAGGGTGGGTGAGGTGGATAGCTAGGTTTGGGTTCTAAGTGGTAATGATCATTTCACTGTTGCCAATGCATGGGAGAGTATGCGTCCTAGGCGTCCTAGGGTGGCTTGGGCTTGTCTGCTTTAGTCTGGGGGTAATATTCCAAGGCATTCATTTTGTGCCTGGTTGGCGGTGAAGGATAGGTTAGGCACTCAGGATTGGTTGAGGAGATGAGATCAGTTGGTGGATAATGCTTGTCTATTCTATTTGGGTGAGATTGAGTCTAGAAATCATCTGTTCTTTGACTGTGTGTTTAGGCGTGAAATTTGGGAGGGTTTGGTATGCTTGTTGGGTTCGTCTCATCGTGTTGCTGGGTGGGATGTGGAGTTGAGTTGGGTGTGTCGGGTGGGGTTTGGTAAGGGTGTGAGGAGTAAGTTATTTAGAGTCTTCTAGTGTGAATCGATTTACTATATTTGGTAGGAGAGGATCCGTCGGTTACACGGCAGTCAGTCGAAATTGGCATCTACTGTGTTTCAACTTATTGTATCTATGGTTCGTGCGCGTGCTGCTTCCTGGCGGATTGATCTTCATGGACTTATCTAGTTTGTCTGATTTCTTCGTTCTTTGTTTGGATACTTTAACCCTGTTTGTCCAGTTTTTTAGGTCCCCGGATTGTGGGGTATTTTTTGTTCTTCTTGATTTTTGATTATTTGTTCGTATTGGCTTTTTTGTTGGTTTTGTTGCGTCTTTGTAGGTGCTTTTTTTGCATTGGTGCCTTGATTCCGGGCTATGGAATCTCTCTTGATGTTGTATAATAATATTACCTATTAAAAAAGAAATCTTTATAATTAATTGATATTTTCTTTTTAAAAAAATGGCCTAATCTTACACTTAAGGTCTTTTAAAACTCTTAATTAATTAATAAGGATTAATTGCTATTTAATTGAATTGCTATAAGTTCATTTATATTAAATTAAAATAGGAAGAAGGTTTACATGAAAAAGAAAAAAAAAAAAAAAGGCGCTAATTGGAGAAGAATCCTCAACTAAAATCCAAGCTAAACATTCAACATCTAAGTTTTTTTTTTTTTTTTTTTTTTTTTTTTTTTTCTAAGAAGTGAATTACAAATATTTTTGTATCATATTATCATATGAATTAAGATTATTTCAATCAATTGATCAGAATGCTAATGAATGCTGTAAATGATTATAGTTCTTCCACATACGTAGTTGAATGGTGGCAGCGACCGAGACAGGAAACGACAAAATTAAGTGCGTTGAAGATAGTGAAAAAAGGGTTTAGGGTTTCTCCTTTGCTTTTTGTTTACATTTAATTTGGGGACTAAATTATTTTGTTTTCATAAAATAATAAAAATCAATATCTAATTTTGATAATTTTATTTATATATTAAAAATTAAATTGTTATGAATTTAGGAACTAAATTGAATGGTTACAAAATTAAAAGTACACAGACTAAATCATTACGAACCAAAGTTTAGGGACTAAATTGTTTTAGAGACAAAAATATTTTTTTAAACTATTTTCTTTCTTTTTTTTTTAAGCTTTAATTTGGGGAAATAATGCCACTTTTATTTTAGCTTACTATTTCTATTTAAATCTCATCAAATATGTTTTAATTATATTCATCTTTTTAGATTTTTTTTTTCTTTCATAACTTTTAAATTTCATATCAAATATTTATAATGAAAACTCAATGGGAAAATTATATCCATTCAAAATTTATATTTCACTTTTCAACTCTAATTATAAAATAGGGTAAAATATACCTCTAATCCTTGAGGTTTAAGTTTATCATCTATTTGGTCTATAAAGTTTTAAAATAAACACTTTAGTCTCCAAGATTTGAAAAATGCTTTTAAATGGTCTATAAATTAATTTAACCTTAGTTGACTAATGGAAAAATAACATGACATGTTAAGTTGGCAAAATTTAAATAAAACAATATTATTATTGTTTTTTAGTTAGGTGGAATATTTTAAATCTTTCCTTCTCTTCCTTTCTCCCTCCCCTCAATCTATGCTCTTCGCAAAAAAACCTCCACAGAAGCAAAGATCCTTTTTTATTTGTAAAATGTTGAACCCTAAATCTCTCTTAGATTCCAAAAACCATAAATCAAATTTTCACATCTTCCATTTCTTCACTCAATTACCCTACTTGGGCATTATAGGTTAACTTTTCTCAAATATAGAGATTTACATTTAGCAGTGGATTTAGTATGGGTCCAGGGGTTCGGACCCCCTCAACTATGCTTTATATATATATATATATATATATATATAAAAGAAATTGGCATAATATGAAGACCACTAGCTAGGCTAATGGTAAATATGTTGTCCAACTCCCTCTAGATTGGTTTAAGCCTTGCTTATTACATTTATCAACTAAATTATATAAAACCTCTCGTCACCAAAATTTTTGGATCTATGGTGGTAGATTATTTTGTTATGAAAAACTAATATTCTTATATATATATGTAAAAAGTTTAAAATAGTTGGTTTTTCAATCCATTATGGTTGAAATGTTGACCCTTTTTCAAATAAAAAACGAGCTTTTGCTTCCAATGAAGCTTTTTGAAGGAAAAAAAAAGTTGGTTACATCTCGGTCGAGATCGACCATCAAGATTTAGTTAAAAAATTCACTTTTTCTAACTTAACGATTGTCTTGCCTTTTTGGGGCTTTGTTGGTACATAGGAGAGATTAAATTAATTTTTTCAAATATTGAGTAATCTATCCAAATTTTATACCAAATCTTATATATTTTTCAATTTTATCCAAATTCGATTATTTTAAGTGAATATTATATTCAATTCTTACTTAATTTTATGTCAATTTCGGTTTCCACGATTATTTGAATTTCTAAATTTTGAAATGAATTTACCAATTAGATTTTTCAGATGGATAATTACATTTTGATTTTAAAATTTTGAAAGAAAAAAAAGTAAGATATGGAAAATATATAAAATGTTGGTATTAATCTGCCTGAGAATTCACCAATCTTGGTGTTAATCTGTTGGGGATTCATACCAAAATTTTATATATTTTCCATATATCACTTTTTTTTTTTGAAAGTTTTAATATTTCAAAAAACTTAAAATTCAAAATCAATCACCTAAGATGCATCTACAAAAATTCATTTGGATAATTGATAAATTGATTTGAAATTATAAATTGGGCTAGATATTTAAAAGATTACATAAGAATAAGATTTAAGAAGAAAACATAATATTTTGGAAAAATTACTAGAATTTTAGTGTAATCTCTCCAAGATGTATTGCAGAAAGGTAAAGGGCCAAAACAATTGATAAGTTAGAAAAAATTAAATTTTTTTAAACTAAATCTAGGTCAATCTCGCCTGAGATGGATTGAGAAAAACTATTGAACGAGTTTTAAAAAAGAGGTGCTAGTTTTCAAAGTAAAAACGTATTATTTCAGACCATTTTCTTGAAATGGAGGAGAAAGAGAAAGGAGAAGGGAGGATGGAAGGAAATATAGAAGGAAAAAGGAAATTCCACCTAATTCAAATGACAAAAAAGAATTAGTAAATAAAAAAATATATTATATCGTTTATAATTTATCAACTCAATATGTCAATGTTATTTTTCGTTAGTCAATTAACGGTCAAGTTAACTCAATAACCATTTAAAAGCATTTTCCAAATTTTGGAAGCTAAACTATTCATTTTAAGGGACCAAATAGATACCAACCTTAAACTTCAGGAACCAAAAGTATATTTTTCCCTATAAAATATATATTAAAAAAATCTTCACATACTCAGCACGATAAGAATTTTATCTAATGAATTCTATTTACAATTTCTTATTTATTCGTAGTGATATATTTAATTTATATTTTTCTAAAAAAAAAAAGCTTAAGTAAAACATTTAAAGACAATAATATGTCCTATCGTCCAATTAAGGAATACAATTTTTTTTTTCAGAAAACCCACGTAAATTAACATACAATAAAATAAAATGGGCCGATCGCAGAGAAGGCAAAATAAGTTATGATAATTAAGCCTGCAGCCCAAACTTTATGAGATTGCGAGAATAGCAAAATTTCAAGCCCAACCCACATATATTTACCCTCACAATTCAGTTTCCTAATTTGTTGGGTTGAAATGCCGGTTGCAAGAGTAAAAACGACATTTACATTATTGCATTTATAGCAGTTCTTTAACTTTTGCATAAATAACAAAAATTGCCCAGCCCAAACATTAAACGCATGAAAGTCTAAAGTACCCTCATTAAAAACCTGCATACTGTTTTCTCTCTGACCCGCCAGAAAAAACTACAATTGTTATTTGATATACTCCTTATATACAATTTTACTTCAAAATTATACACATTTTAAATAAAATAATGATTTATTGCTCTTGATGTATTTTGAAAGTTGTTTGATATTTGATTATAAACTATTGATATAGTAATGATATTATTGAAATTGTTTGATATCTGATATACTATTGATATACTTGAATGTTGATCATTATGTGATACACTTTTGATATATTATTTGTTGAGGTATTTAAGCCTTAATTTATGTATTTAGGCTATAATTAGGTTATTGTTCTTTCTATAAATTCTCTATGTAAATCTTAAGTTACATACAAGAAATTATTCAGTCAAATATCTCTTTCCATGTGGTATCAGAGCCCAATCTCTAAAGTTTTTCAATCTCTAAAGTTTTTCAAACCCACTCGATGCTTTGCTTCTGACAAGCCTAGTTTTGCTTTGGTTCAGTCAAGCCAAAACTGTTCAGTCAAGCCTAGTTTTGATTTGTCTTTGTCAATGAGTTTTAGCTTTGTTCTGTTCTGTTTTCGAATCTGGCATCCGTAGATCTCTGTTCTAAGCCCAAAAGTTCGTGGGTTTTATTTTAGATATTTATGAAGGTCTATGTTTCCAACCTAGAAGTTCGTGAGTTACTGTTTCCAACTTAAAAGTTATCTGTGTTCCAGTTCTTCATGGGTTTCTGCTTCCTTCCCAGATCTACCGTGTTTTGATTCAAAATTGCTTCTTCGATTTCTATCATTAAGTTGTTTCAGTTTATCCACTTACAAACTCAAGTTGTTTCTATCACCTTGAGTTTAAGGGAGATTGTTGGGATATTTAGCTCTTAATTTATATATTTAGGCTATAATTTGGTTATTGGGCTATAATTAGGTTATCGTTATTTCTATAATTTTCCTATGTAAAGCTCAAGTTATTTACAAGAAATTTTTCAGTCAAATATCTCTTTCCACACTTTGATGTTCTTGAAAGTTTTTTTTTTTTATAGATACTAATATATAATTGATTGATATGTGATATATTGCTAATATACTTTTGATGTACTTGAAAGTTGCTTAATAAGTACTATTTTGCTGCTGATATACCATTGATATACTTGAAAACTGTTTGATATTTGATATACTTGAAAATAGATTAATATATGATATACTATAGATTTACTTATTAGTCATTTGATATCTGACATCGATATATTGTTGGTATGCCAAAATGAGTATAACTCAATTGGCATAGTGCTTGTACCACCCTATGTATTTAATTCAATACCTTTGAAAAAAAAAAAAAAATTTGGTACATCTATTATATTAGCATTCAGTAATATAAATACATCTCGTGTAGGCCTTTCAACAACATCAATGGTAAAATATGATTATAATATGTATGTATTTTTTTTCTCTCTCTAAGAGTGCAATGATAGCATTAAGGTTTGCAGTACACTCAATGGAAGAGAGAGAAAGGAATTGAGAAGCAAATCATCAATCACCCACCAATATGCCCAAGTTTTTCATCTAATCTTTTCCTCTTTTCATGCTTCCTCAGAACTCAATATTGTTTTTCACCAACAATTGAAAATATGAACTTTGCCTTGAATTCAATTATGTTATTAATAAACAAACATACCTATAAATCTTTATTTATTGTCCAACAAATTATTGTGGAGTGTTATTCAATTTGTGGCAAATTCAACCTATTCCCTTTAAGTATATATGTTTCTTCTCCAACTTCCAGCTTCAAGATTGAAAGAAAGTTTTTAGTATTGATCAAGCTTCACACTCTTCAATTCCCTAAATGATCATTCCTCGTCTAAAATTAATAATTGTTTCTTTTGCAAATAAATTTTGTCATTTTTTTATGATAAACATATATTTAAAACTGTGTGTGCATGTTTACGAATCATTACTATAGCCATCTAATATTGTTCAACCTCGTTTTAATGCATTTGAATTAATATGTGAATTCACATATTCTTGTATGTTTAATATTTAGTGATTAGGTTTAGTTTCTTTTGTAAATTTTGGTGATTTCATTTTGGAGTAACTAATTTAGTTAGGTAAAATAAAAGAAAACAAAAAAGGCAAAAGATAATTTACCTTTTCTTAGCATTAGCTAACATTGGCATAATTACAAAATTGACTTTTAAGCCACTAAAAAGAAAATTTACAAATATGGAAATATTTTTTGATTTTAAATACCCATCTTTCTCTAAAAAAAACCCTAGCTAGGCACCATTTTTATTAGCCAACTTTTTTTCAAGCAAAAACCCTAGAGCAGCCCCAATCCTATTTTCCCTTAAGAAAAAAAAAAGGTAAAAAAACAAAATCCTTCACCAAAATCAGAATTCAAAACACAAGTAAGCCCCAAACTGAGTTGGAGGTTGCATTTTGGTAGGATTTTCTCCCAAGGATCTGCACCTCAAAATAACGAGTGGGTATCCTGTTTCCATTGATTTTTCTAACCCCTTTTTTCTTCTTACATCCGTTAAAAAGGAAAAAAAAAAAAAAAAAAGTTAAAGTGTTAGAGACCTCTAACCTATGAAGTACAAATACTTTATGTAAGGCAAAAAATCAGTATCAGACACGTATCGGATATCGATCTGATATTTTCCAGATACGTATCGATTTGACGTATCTATTTCTATGCATGTATTTTTTTTAAGTAACTCATCTAATTTTTCTCAATCTAAAATTAGACAACCTATTTAAAAGGCTCACTACTTGAGTCCAAAACTAAAAGAAAAAAAAAATAAATAACGGACCAAACCCTAGACTAGAATCATCCATTCTTCATCTTCATATTTGAGTCCCCACAAAGTCTACCAAAATATATACCATTTGGATATCTTTAACAATAAGTTTTCGTTTATCTTTATACTTCTCTCTCTAATCTTCTTCTTCTTTGCAATATGAGTCACTTTTCTATTGCATTTTATTAACTATTGTACTTCAACACCTTAGATGTTGCTTTTTTTTATTGTATTTCAGTGTTTGTATTCTATTTTGTGCTATTGTTATTAACCTCTATGCTAAATTTATCTACGTCCTAGATTTTTTGAAAGAAAAAAGTATATCTTCAACATATTAGTATTTTTTTTAGAAATATATATATTAAAAAAATATATAAAAAAATGACACATCCTTAGACGTATCCGTATCTTAGTTTTTTAGAAATTGACGAATCGTCGTATCCGATCATATTCGTATCGTGTAGCCGTATCTGTGTTTGTGCTTCATAGCCTCTAACACTATTATTATTTTCATTTATTCATTTCCTTTTGCCATTTTTTTAATATCGTGTAAATTTTATTTTACTCTTGTTTTTATTTTAGTTTTGGTTTATTTTTTATTTATTTATTCTAATATTTATCCCTCCTCTCTATGTTGTTTCTTTTAGTTCCTTTGAAACTTGTTTAAAGAAAGGGGAAGTAAAGTGTGTAAAAAAAGAGAAATTACTTTGGTTGAGTTCTAATATTTTTTAGAGAAGCTAAAAAGAAGAAGAAAAGAAAAAAGAAGAAAGTAAAATGGGAGTGAAGAAGGAGGAAGAAGAGAATGAAAATGAGCAAGAAAAAACTATTGTTGTTAAAAAAATGATTTTTTAAAATTGTACGTGTGTGTGATGGGCCGCTCACAGTGTGACATTCCAAGTTGTTTGTATTTTAAATATTTTCATAATATTTGAGAATTTTATTAAATTTTGGAAGTTAAATTGAAATTATTGTAAAATGATGATTCAATTTTAAATTTTGCTAATATAAGAATTTTGAAATATAATTTTGTTTAAAGGAAAATTTGGAATTTTTGTCGAATTCATTCAATTTTAACTTTTAAGTTAATGTCGGAAATTGAATTTAAATTGAGAAATTTAGTTTTTATTTTGAAATTTGGGAAGGATAATTAGAATTAAATAATTTGATTTGAGATGATTTGTTTAAATTTAATTTTCCAAAAAAGTGTGGATTTGTAATTTAAAAAAGATTTGGGATTTGAAGAGGAAAAGGAAAGAGTTTTTGTGTGTGTATACGTGCGTGTATGCGTGTGTGTTGAAGATGTGAGTTGAAGAAGTAATAAATATAGTAGAATAAAATGAAATAAAACTTCTTTTTTACTTTTTAAAATCTCTCTCTCGCCCTTCCTCTCTTAGTCACACCTCTCCCTCGCCGGTACCTGCCAGTCGTGCCATTGGTTGCCGCATCCTCTGCCTACGACGGCTGCCAATCTTCCCTGTGGGTTCCGGTCAGTGAAGCTTTCCGGCGAGTTTTGGTGGATTTTTCATTTTTTTTTCTTGAGAATCTTGATTATTCATCCAGCTTTGACTCCGATTATCGTTTACCCACTATGTTTGGACCTTAGATTTGATTTTTTTTTTTTAGGAGTTTTTGAAGCAAAAGTGGGCTGTCCAACGCTTTGGAGGATTGCTTGCAGCAAAATTTTTGGTTGGGTTATTTGATTTGGGGGTTGGAGGTGAATTGAGATCAAAGTGCTAGTTTGGTAAGCGATTTGTTGATTTCTAAAAGGTTTTATGTATGGAACTGGGCCTAAGGATTAAAAGTAATTTTTATTCTTGACCTTGGATTGGATTAAGAGTTGTGAAGTTAGATAGAAGAGGTCGCTCGAGTGCGGAAGTATTATTTGTGTTTGTTTGAGGTAAGTAATCTTACTACTGGAACTGTTTATGTGCCAAACGATAAAATTTAAGATTCAATTTGAGGATTCTAAGGTTGTTTGTATTGAAATGCATGAGGATAGATAAGTTGTTCTGTTTATATTTTGAAAAAAGAAAAAAAATGTTATGAATGCTAGTATGAAATACATTATTTGTTGTTTATATGATTTGTTGGATGAATTATGAGCATGATGTTATGTATTTGATATTTGTGGGACTATGTATTATGATACATGTTATGTTTATGATAGTGATAGTTACCCTTACCGGTAGTTAGTGTTAAAAATAGAATTGATTATATTTAGTTTCTTGTTGCTAGTCTTTAGGGTTGCTATTCTTTGTGCTAGTTTTATGCTATTTGTTTTGGGTGGTTAGTTTGTTATTTATTGTGTACTTTGAGCCCATATAAGGCCTAATTGGAATGAAATTCAAGTACTCGAGTTTTATATTACTTCTCTCTATTTTCTTCTATCAATGGTATCAGAACCCGGTTGTGGCATCTTTTTTCTTAGCCATTAAACCAATTCTCATTCCTTTATCTTCTACAATAGCTAGCAAGCATAGACAATGGCCTCAGACAACTATGTGCAACCAGTAATTCCCCGCTTTGATGGTCATTATGATCGTTGGAGCATGTTGATGGAGAATTTCTTACGGTACAAAGAGTACTAGACCATTGTTGAAGCAGGAGTGAATGAACCAGCTGCTGGAGTTGTCTTGTTAGAAGCTGACCAAAAGAAGCTAGAGGAACAAAAATTGAAAGATCTCAAGGCAAAGAATTATTTATTCCAAGCCATTGATCGTGCCATCTTGGAGACCATTTTGCAAAAGGATACATGCAAATAAATTTGAGACTCCATGAAGAAAAAGTATCAAGGCACAACGAGGGTGAAAAGACAGCAACTTCAAGCTCTTCGCAAAGAGTTCGAGATTCTTAAAATGAAGCAAGGTGAGTCCGTGGATGGGTATTTCTCACCGACCTTGGCTATAGCAAACAAGATGCGTATGCATTGAGAGAAAATTGAAGATGTAGCTATGGTTGAAAAGATTCTTCGGTAGATAGATTTTAAATTTGCATACGTGGTTTGTTCAATTGAGGAATCAAAATATATTGATACATTATCAATTGATGAATTACAAAGTTCTTTAATTGTGCATGAACAGAGAATGACGTCAAATGCAGGTCCAACCGAAGAACAAGCTCTGAAAACTTCAACTCATGGTGAAAACTCTGCAGGGAGAGGACAAATAGAGGACGTGGTCAAGGTCGTGGAAGGTGGCAAGGAAGAGGACGAGGTGGTGGATATGATCCACACAAGCAAACATCCAACAACAACTCGAGACTTGATAAGTCCAACATTCAATGTTATCGTTGCCATAAGTTTGGTCATTACAAGTCTGAATGCACAACCAACTTCAACCATGAAACAGGAGAGCAATCCAATTTTATAGAGGAAAATGAGCAAGAAACTCTATTGATGACGAGCCACCACAACGAGGAGCTTGGAACTAACATATGGTATATAGACACTGGTTGCAGCAATCATATGTATAGTAACAAGTCTCTCTTTTCTCATTTGGATGAAAGTTATCATTCTACTGTGACATTAGGTGATAATTCTAAAGTAAATGTTGTGGGTAAAGGAAATATTCAAATTAAGACCAAAAAAGGCAATGTTGAAACCATATCAAATGTGTTTTATATTCTTGATTTGAGAATCAATTTACTGAATGTTGGAGAGCTACAAGAGAAGGGTTATGTCACAACTATCAAAGAAGGCGCCTGAGAGATATATGATCCAAGAAGAGGATTGATAGCTCGTGTTGAAATGGCCTCAAACAGGTTGTTCCCACTTAAACTAGAAGGTTTGGAGTTATGTTTCAAGACTAATGTAGATCAAAACCCCACATGGCTTTGGCATTTGCAATATGCCCACTTGAATTTTAAAGGTTTGCAAGTCCTTTCTCAAAAGCAAATGGTGGTTGGCCTTTCCCAAATTTTTCCTCCCATAAAAGTATGTGAAGATTGTGTTGTTGGTAAACAACATCGTGAGAGCTTTCCAAAAGGCAAAGCATGGAGAGCACGTAAATCCCTAGAGTTGATTCATTCTGACATATATGGCTCATTAAACCCAGTATTAAATGGGAAGAAAAAATATTTTATTTCTTTCATTGACGATTTTTCCAGAAAAACATGGGTTTATTTCTTGCAGGAAAAGTCTGAAGCATTCTCAATTTTCAAGAGCTTTAAAACGGTAGTTGAAAATGAAATAAGGAGAAAAATCGAAACCCTTCGAACGGAGGAGAATACATGTCACAAGAATTTGTAAATTTTTGTGCTCAGCATGGAATTCGGCACCAGTTGACAGCAGCCTACACACCTCAACAAAATGGTGTTGCCAAAAGAAAAAATCGTACTATCTCTCAACATGGTTCGAAGTATGACTGCAAATGGGAGAGTTCCAAAGAAATTATGGCCAGAAGTAGTAAACTGGGGTGTTCATGTTTTGAATCGAAGTCCGAATTTTTCGGTGAAAAACATGACTCCTCAAGAAGCTTGGGATGGGCATAAACCATCAGTTGATCGGTTTAAAGTGTTCGAGTGCATTGCATATGCACACATTCCTGACGAGAAGAGAAGGAAGCTAAATGACAAAGGTAAAAAATGTGTCTTTCTTGGCATTAGTGAGCAATCAAAGGCTTACAAACTGTTCAATCCAATCACATGTAAAATTGTAATTAGTCGAGATATTATATTTGATGAACTAAACACTTGGAATTGGACAGAAGATACTCTAGAGCAACAAACAGTACCTGTGAATTTTGAAGACAGTGATGAATCTTTGACACCTCAACTTGAAAATCCAGTATAATAATCAGTTGAGCTTGAGGCTATTGAGTCTCAAACAGGATGTGCAAGTTCTTCAAGATCACAACAAGTTAGAAGGAGACCAACATGGATGGAAGATTATGAGGTTAGTGGTGATCTTTCTGATGAGGAATTTGTCCATTATGCTTTATTATCAGAATGTGATCCATTAATTTTTTAAGAAGCTGTCAAAGATATGAAATGGAAGCAGGCCATGGATGAAGAGATTAAGTCGATTGAGAAAAACAACATTTGGGAGCTATCAGAACTTCCTAGAGGGCAAAAATCCATTGGTGTTAAATGGGTTTACAAGACAAAGCTGAATAAGGATGACCAAGTAGACAAATACAAGGCTCGTCTTGTTGCAAAGGGGTACAAGTAACAAATTGGCATTGACTACAATGAAGTTTTCGCTCCGGTTGCAAGACATGATACGATTCGAATGGTGTTAGCATTGACAGCACAAAACAATTGGAAAATTCTTCAAATGGACGTGAAATCAGCCTCTCTGCATGGCAACTTGAATGAAGAAGTTTACATAGGCCAACCCCTTGGATATGTTCAATAGAGTAATGCAAGAAAGGTATATCGCTTGAAGAAGGCTTTGTATGGATTGAAGCAAACTCCTAGGGCTTGGTACAGTCGAATTGAGGCTTACTTTATTAAAGTTGGATTTGAAAAATGTCCATATGAACATACTCTCTTTATTAAATTCCAACATCCAAACAAGATTTTGATAGTATGTTTGTATGTAGATGATTTGATTTACACAGGAAATGACTCAATTATGTTTGAAGAATTCAAGCAGTCCATGATGGCAGAGTTTGAAATGATAGATCTAGGGATGACCCATATTTTTCTCGGCATTGAGGTAATACAATCAATAGCGGGAATTTTCGTCAATCAGAAGAAATATATACTAGAGATCTTGGACAGGTTTCAAATGGAGAATTGCAACTCAACCATAACTCTAATTGAACCCAATTTGAAGCTCACAAAGGACCATGAAGGAAAGAAGGTCAACAGTACTCTATATAAGCAAATGGTTGGAAGCTTGATGTAATTAATAGCTACAATGCCTGATATTATGTATGTTGTAAGTTTAATTAACATGTTTATGGAATCTCCAACTGAACTTCATCTCCTTGCTGCCAAAAGAATCTTACATTACTTAAAAGGGACTCCTGGTCTTGGCATACTTTATCAAAAAGGAGAAAAACTAAACCTTGTTGGTTTTAACGATAGTGATTATGCAGGAGATTTACATGATAGAAAGAGTACTTCAGGGTATGTTTTCATGCTTGGTTCAGGAGCTATCTTATGGTCTTCCAAGAAACAGCCAATTGTCACATTATCTGCCACTGAAGCTGAACTTGTAGCAGCAACATCATGTGCATATCAAGCCATTTGGTTGAGGAATATTCTTGAGAATTTGCATTATAAGCAAGAAGAAACATCTATCATTCATTGTGATAACACATCAACAATCAAGCTCTCAAGGAATTCTGTCTTGGATGGATGAAACAAACACATTTATGTAAGATACCATTACTTGAGGGATCTTCTTACAAATGATGGAATTATCAATCTAAGCTACTGTAAAAGTGAAGATCAAGTGGCAAATATTTTAACCTAGCCTCTCAAATTAGCAACATTTGTGAAACTTTGAAGCCTACTTGGGGTGGTTTCCTCTACCACTTTAAATTAAATACTAAATTGCATAGTTTTAGTTTAAGGGAGGGTATTAAAAATAGAATTGATTATATTTAGTTTCTTGTTGCTAGTTTTTAGGGTTGCTATTCTTTGTGCTAGTCTTGTGCTATTTGTTTTGGGTGGTTAGTTTGTTATTTATGGTGTACTTTGAGCCTATATAAGACCTAATTGGAATGAAATTCAAGTACGGGAGTTTTATATCACTTCCTCTCTTTTACTAATTCTCTCCATTTTCTTCTATCAGTTAGATGCCCATTAGAGGTGGTGATCTCCTTCGAGATTTCACTAGAGGTTGTGTGTCCTTCGAGATTCACTAGAGATTTGTGTTAGGGGTGGTCATTCAAACCGAAAAAACCGAATCGTTTCTAAAAACTGAACCAAACCGAACCAAAAACTCAGTGAAACCAAAAAATGCAGTTCGATCCGGTTTGAAGAAATTTTGAAACCGAATTAATTCGGTTCGATTCGGTTTCACTTTCGAAAACCGAATTTGAAACCGAACCAAACCGTTTTTAACAAATATATATTTATTTATTTATATATTTAAAAAAAGAGTAAAATTGAATTTAAAATCGAACCACTTTTAATTTAAAGTACAAAACCGAATTTAAAACTGAACCGAACTAAACTGTTTTTTAATTAAAAAAAATATAACATGGATTTTTTAAAAATGCCAAAACTGAATTTGAAACCAAACCGAACCGTTTTTAACTAATATATATATTTAAAGAAAGAGTAAAACCAAATTTAAAACCAAATCGCTTTTAATTTAAAGAACAAAACTGAATTTAAAACCGAACAGAACCAAACCGATTTTTAATTAAAAAGAATATAACTTGGATTTTTTAAAAATGCCAAAACCGAATTTGAAACCGAACCGAACTGCATATTCGGTTCGGTTTTACATTTTAAAAAATTCGGTTCAGTTCGGTTTGACCACCAAACCAAACCGAACCGAATCGTTTCCACCCCTAGTTTGTGTGTCCTTCGGGATTCAGTAGAGGTTTGTGTTTCCTATGGGATTCACTAGAGGTTTGTGTTTCCTATGGAATTCATCAGAGGTGGCAAATTCCTTCAAGACTTCACCAGAGGTTTTGTGTTTCATTCGAGATTCACTAGATGTTGTGGGTACACTTAAACTATGTTAGAGTGGGTTCAACTATTCACTAATTAGTCGTCCCATAAAACTAGAGGATTATGCATGTCCCACTAGAGAGTGGCATCTAGAGGACATAGATATTTAGCCTAATCCCGGTAGTGTGGTTACTTACTGAGTATTTTATACTCATTCTTTCTCATGTTTTTTTTTTCCAGGTAAGAGTAAAGATGCGTCGACGAATGACAAGCGGAATTCGTGATCGAGCCACTAGGACCGGTCATATGCTTCCGCTCATGTTTTCAGGATTTTTTTTATGTTTTTAATTTCTAATATTAATATTTGAACTCAAAGATTTGGTATTTATGCTTTAGACTATTAAGAAAATTTTCTAGTTTTGTTTTATAGTTTTATGGGTACCCTACTACTTGAATTTCAACTATTTAGTTTTAATGAAATTATTCATTTTACGTTATTTATTTGGTTTTACCAAGTTATGAAAGGATGTTGGTTTGAATTTCATGCATGCATGTCTATAATAAGAATCTAGCTTAAGTCTTAGGGAGTCGGATCGTTACACACGGGTCGGTCATCATTTCAACTTTTCATTTTTTTAAATTATGCGTGTGATGGGTGGCTGACTAGTCGCCCATCCTTCCAATTTTTTTTCTCCTCTTTTTCAGTGGTCATCTTTTCTCATTTATTATTATTATTATTACTATTTATTTTTTTTTAACTATTGAATTATTCAGAATCTAATTTTAGTTTTCTTCTACTTTCCAGTTTATCTAAGTTATTTATTATTATTCTGTCTTAATTTTACATTTCATTTTTACTTATCAGATTATTTATTATTATTCTATTTTAATATTACCTTTTTATATTTTGTTTTTTACTTTTTAGATTAGATTCTTTAAATTATTTATTATTATTCTATTTTAATTTTACTTTTTTGACCTTTTAGATTAGATTGTTTAAATTATTCATTATTATTTTGTTTTATTTCATTTTCTATGTTGCCGGTTTTAATTTTGTTAATTTATTTCATGTATAATTATGTATTAGGTTCAAGTATTATTTTTCTTTTGAAATCATCCAAGGACGGAATCTAGAAAATTTGGAAGTCCATTTTCTAGAATTCTTGAGGTGAGAAATCAATTTTTTGGGAGTCCAAGATCGATCTCCAATATATATATATATATATATATAATCTTAATATGTTATTTTATATTTACTCAATTTATTATCATGTTTTTTAAATTATGTTTTTACTTGTGTATTGTTCATATTAAATCCTATTTGATTTCTAGTTTAAATTTATCTAAATTTTTAAGATATTTTCTAAAACTCTTTTTTAAGTCGTCTATTTTTTTTCTTTAAGTTACATTCTTTGGATACTAAGAACTAATATATTATTTTTAAAAAATTTTCTAATAATTTGTTTCTTTTAAGGTCACGTTTTTCCAAAAAAATATTATACAATAGAATCTATGAAATTTGGGAGTTCGATATCCTAGAATTCTTGAGGTGAGGGATCACATTTTTGGGACTCCGACATTTGATCCCAAGAGAAAAAATGAATCTAATTAATTTTTTTTTTTAAAAAAAAACCCTTTATTAAAAGGCTACTCCTATGACAGATTTTGAAAAATTGTAATAATTTCTCGCATTCTTGAGGTGAGAATTTTTCCCCAATTGTAATATGGTATAATCAATGGAATTTATTAACTTATTTTATAAGATCATTATTTCAAATATGGGAGTAATGAGGGATAAAATAAGACATTTGTTTTAAAACTTTTTTTTTTCAAATGAATTTCTTCAAAAAAAAAAATGATTCAATATTTAAAATTTGGCTACCGTTTTTAAATGAGTGTTATGAGGTGCTAACACCTTTTCCATACACAAACGACTCCCGAACTCAACTCTAGTTTTTGCAGATAATTTTTTTATTGAATTTTATTTAAAATTTGTTTATTTTATTTCCATGTCCAATCACACCGTAAAAAGAATTGGTGGCAACTCATTTTTATTTTCCGTTAAAATTAAATCTTTCTTTAAGATGTCAGCCACGTCCCACGTGGGGACAATTACTCTAATGTTAAAGATATTGCAATTAAATACGACTACTTTAAATATTCAAAAACGAAGTTTATAGTCGTTGGATGTGATAAAAATTACAACAATTTCATAGAGGTCATATTTGCAAGTTTGCAATAATATGACCTCGTGTGGCTTATGAATGATTTAAGGTTTAATATTTTAAGATCGAGTAAAGTTGCAACAATTTCATAGAGAGCATAATTGCAAGTTTGCAATAATACGATCTCATGGTTTATGACTGATTGTTTTAATTATTTTAAATTCAATTGTAACAATTGTTATAGATCAAGTAAAGTTTCAATTTTCAAGTTTCAATAGATGGAAATATAATCATCGAATTTAATTGCATAAAAAATTTAATAAAGTATAAATTAATAAACGCAATTTCATTCTTGTGTTAATGAAATGAAAATCACATCATATATTTCTTTTATATAGTAAAGTAGGTATAATGGATTAAAATCTTAGTAACTCTTTTGTCCCTCAATCTTCACTCTAATTCATTGTTTGCATAAGGAAAAGAGCATTTTTTTTTTCTCTTCTGAGTTCAAGAGAAGATGTTATTTTACTAGGTGGTAGATCGATTCACCATATTTTCAAATGTAACGTACATGAAATGAAGTAACTTACTCTAATTAATAAATCATAAAAATATTCAACCAACCAATTAAGATAAAAAAAAAAAAAACATAACACTCTAACATTAAGGTCGAAAAGCCCGTGCACCGCTGTGGGATTGCAAAACAGGTTATGGAGAAGAATGGAATGCTAAAGGTTCTAGAAGTGTGTCGGGGATAGTGGCGGATCTAGAAATTTTGTTGACGGAGGATTTTATATAATTTAGTAAAAATAAATATAATAAGTGAAGCTTGAACTTAAGTCCAAAAGGTATTGGATGACAAATTTACCACATGGACTAGCCAATAGTTTTAATGTAAAGTCAATCTTTTATATATATAGTATATAAAAAGCATAAAGTTGAGGGGGACTCGAGTCCATACTAAATTCACTCCTACAAAGGGAGGCAAGCAAGTTTTTGAAGAATGGCTTTGTGAGGATGTGGAAGTTGAGGTTTACGGCGGAGAAGTTAATGACTGTGCCGTTTGTGGCGGCGGCGGCTGAGGAGGAAGAAGATCAAAAAATTTGATTTTGTGAGGAAGTGGCCTACAAATTGTAAGAGGCAAAGAATAACTCCAAGTAGAGCTGTGTGATTAATAATTAATTAACGGTATCATTAATTAATAATCATAGACATAATGAAATCAGGTTGTGAACTAAAATGACTTAGGCTGTACATTTAGAATGGGCCGGTTGCAAGAATAGGAAAAAGCATTATGAAAAGTCAGTCCATGTCTATAGTTTTTATGTAGCAAAAAATTAGCCCAACCAAAATTCGAAAAGTCCAAAAAGCACTAAAAACATGGACATGCTCAAAATTATTAGAATTTCTCTTTGAATACACTTTTAAGTGATGCAAATTTGATAGATATCAATTGGACGTGTATTTCTTCAGATTTATTGTAGATTTGAACAACATATGTACTACTTAAAATTATTAATGTTTAATTCATTGTTGTTATACTTCTAAGATACTAAAAGAAATTAAAATAAGAAGGTCCAAAATTCTCCCACGGATAAAATGTAGATTGATGATTGAACGCTGATTGCTATTAGATATATTGTTGATGTACTTGGAATGTTGATTTGTGTTACATATATTAGTGATACACTTAGAATATCAGTTGATACACCCATGTCTAACTTCAAGTATTTACTAATTGATGTTTAACACACTCGAGACTTATATTTAATATATTGTTGGTATACTTGGAATATCATGCTTATAAAATGAAACATGTATATTTTATTTTCAAAATATACTAATGATTGAATGTTGATTGATATTAGTTATACTGTTAATAAAATTGGAATGTTGGTTGTTGTTAGATATATCGTTGATACACCCATGCCTAACTTTAAGTATTTACTTATTGATTTCTGATACACTCATATCTTATATATGATATACCATTGATACACTTAGAATATGATGTTTATAAAATGAAACATGTATACTTTACTTCAAAATAAGTTAATGATTGAATGTTGGTTTATGTTAGATATACTGTCGGTAAACTTGAAATATTGAATGTTGGTAGATGTGTTGGGTTGTTTGTCATAAAACTCAAAGTTTGTAACCTTTAAACTTATTCTATTTACAATAAAGTTGTTATTGAGGTTTATTCAATAATGTGATCATTGAACATGTAAATTGCACTTGTAATAGTCTAAATCTAATAAACTAACAAACTCTTAGCTATAGCATGAATACTTGAACTTTATGCAGAGACATAAAAGAGGATCAGGTTTGAGTATATAGCCAAAATTGTTTATAAGTATAGGGATGTGATTGGGTACCTTATCTTGGGGACACTATGGATGCGACTCGCTTTGTATTTGATACAAACAATATGATTCGAAAATCATTCATGTAGAGATATACAGGGGCATCCTATGCAAAAGATGTTCACATAAGACCGGACCACGAAATAGTCATTTTTCTTTATAACGCCGTTTACTGTTAAAACTGACTATTTCAATTCAATGACCTAAAGTAACTCGATCTCAATCCTGAGCTAACTATGAACTCCTGTTCATTCGGGATTTATCCTTTATCTGCATGGGTGAAAGTGGCTCAACATCACCGCTCGATAAGCCTCCCATTTTAGGGGTAAGACCTGGTAGATGGCTGAGGTCATAGTCCTGCAAGATGAAATTCACTCCTACCTGATTTCAAGGTTAGCAGATAGATTGTTCCCTTAAGTACTAACTCTTAGTCTTAAACAAGGGACCTCACCCTCTCTATGGTTGAAGGGGACTTGGTTTATCAGTAGGACCATAAACTAATTGTTCATTAGTGGATCAGTGGAGACGTGGAGACTTAAGGAGTAAGATGTATTATACGGGTAAAACGATAATTTTTGACCCAACTGTAAATACGAACAACCTATGAAGAATTGACTTACTGATCATGGTTAAATCAAGTGGACAAAAATATATCTATATTGAGGAGAGTGCAACTACTAGGCTTTAGTAGAATGACCCATTAGTTAATGAATGTTGATAATTTGTTTAATAGAGTTTAACCAATTAATCTCGAATGGTTGGAGCTGATGATCTGTAGGTCCATTAGATCCCTCTACTAGTTCATAAATAGATTAAATCTTAGAATAGTGTGTTGAGAGAGTTTGAAATGTTCAAATTCGGATTAAGGATTGAAATATTATATACGATATAATTAATGTTTAATTATTGAATTAAACAAATTTGGAGAGATGAAAATATTTAAATTTGATTTAAATATTACATATATGAACATTAATTCATATTTAGATTAGGTGTTTTGTTAATTTAATATTTGATATTAAAAATTTTAATTAATTAATTAACTACTTATTTATTTATTAAAAACTAATTAATATTATGAAAATTTAAATTTGTAAAATTCAAATATAGAATTAATTTATTTCATTTTATATTGTTTAATTAAATTTTAAAATAAATAAATGAAAAAAAAGAATTGGAAAGTGGGATTATCCCACAATTCCAATTTGATCCACCTAATCAAATCTTTTAGAGCAAAATTACGTGTCAGTTTGTGGTGTTTTTAATTTGCATTTTTTGTTTCTATAAAATTGTAAGTTTTAATTAGATTAAAAACTCATGTAAATTCACAAATGGAAGATTTTTTACTGTTTCTGAAATTTCTGCACATCTCACTCTCTAACTCCAAAAATCATTCAAAATTCTCACTCGATTTAGATTCCACCATCCAATTTAAGATCAAGAAAATAGTAGAGAAGTCCTTGTACTAGTCTACAACTAGTCCATGAATTGATAACATCAGTAGATTGGAGTAATTTAAGATTTCTTCAAAGATTGTCTTTCTAAACCCTAATTAAAGAAAAGTATGAACATGCATGCTAAATCACTAAAATTGATGTAATTAGAGTACTAAAGATCCAAAATCTCTTCCGCATCTTAAATGTCAATACCATCAAGATGTACTATTGATACACTAATGTTCTATATCTAAATATATTGTTGATACGCTTGGAATATTCAATATTTAATATTATTACTTATTGATATCTAATATTGTGTTGATGGACGAGAGATCTAATATGCTTGTTGGTTGATATCTAACACAATGATAGTTTTACTAAAAATTTAATAGGTTGGCTGATTGAGATTTGATATACTAACGATTGTAGTTGAAAATTTAATATGTTTGTTGATTGA
Organism: Benincasa hispida; assembly: GCF_027475165.1. Lineage (NCBI taxonomy): Eukaryota > Viridiplantae > Streptophyta > Magnoliopsida > Cucurbitales > Cucurbitaceae > Benincasa > Benincasa hispida. Next base: position 11,764,580 of record NC_143486.1, read on the forward strand.
TGTCTGAAAGATTACTGATGTATTCTACAGTTTTCATTTATTGTCATATACTAAAATATCCAATAGGTCACTATTAATGAAGTTCTAATATACATACAACTATAATTTGGTAACTCAGGTCGACATTGTCCATCATCTCATTTACCACTATACAAAAAAGTAACTATTAGAATTTTAACCATAGTTACGAAATTGAACGAAAATATAAAAACTAAATAAGTGATACCACATTGCTGCAAACAAAAAACATAAGAATTATAAAACTAAATGAAAAAAAAAAATCACTCAACTTATATAAAATAATTTCGATATATTTGTGGAATATTAATGATCTACTCTAAATTTAGTATATCATTAAAATTAAATTCAAAACCAGAAATTTAATGATTCTTGAAAACCTAAATCAAAGAAAACTCCATCAATTTGAAAAAAAAAAAACTTTTAGATTAAAATAAAAACACACAAAGTTCCCAAATTTTTTTAAAAAAACAATCAAAATAAAAACAACCAAACAAAAATGGAAGAAAAATATAAGGAAAATGGAAAAATTGTTAAATTCAAAATCAAGAGAGAAAAAGATGTTGATTGAAAAAACAAAGAGAGACTGAAAAATTGAAAATATATAGCTAAGGGAAGATGAGATGAAGTCAACACACTAGAGAGAACTTTCTGAAAGACGATATAATATTAGGGATATTCAAATGACATAATAATTCGAACAATCTGAATCATACAATACAAATTTTAAAGATTGGGTTTGGTTAATTTTATTTTTGAGTTGGATTAGGTTGATTCGAGTCTAGGGTTGAATATAAAAATTTGGTTGATCCAATCCAACTCGAATTACATATATATTAATAAATATATATATATTTCTTTTAGAATTGATAATTTATGAATTCTTTATATTTTCTTTTAAGAATGTTTGTTTTTGTATAAAGTTTGTAATAGATATTTGGCATGTAAGAATTTAGTTTTGTGAAATTTTAGTTATTAGAAATTTAAGTATTTTAAATTAAGGAGAAAAACCTAATAATAACTCAATAGCCCAACCCATTCTAACCCAAATTTTGAGGGTTGGGTTGGATTGAATTGTAGATCATGTTTGGGTTATTTCGATTTCTAATTTGACCAATTCGAATTTTTGGATTAATCCAAAAAAAATATCATAATCCAATCCAACCCAACCCATATACATTCCTCTAGATATGATGAAAAATATATCGGAGTGAAAATGAACGTTGGAGGAAAAAGGTGAAGAAAAATTGAAATATTAAAAAACAAAAGAGGATTTCTTTTAGTGATAAATTTACAAAATTAAAAACCTGTTTGCTAAAATTACAAATATACCCGTTCATTTTGCTATCCAGTACAATTTTTCTTATACTTTTGCGCGTGTCTTTATATATATACTATACTATTATTTGCGTTTATATATTTTTTTTATGTTTTTTATATTTTTATGTATTCCAATTATAAGCTATCACGTGTTTAGAGTTTGTTGCTCTATCATTAATTATTTAAGAAAATTTGTATGGATGATCCACTTTTTGGGCTCAAAAGGTCAAATGATCCATTTTTGGGCCCAAAATGTCAAATAACTCATTTTTTAAAAAATAACGTCAATTGACTTTCTGCTGACATCATCGTCATACCAGATTATGTAAATGCCCTCACCTTTTTGTCTTCTTACCTTTTTACTGAAAACCAAAACTAAACTAAAACTCTTCCACTGTCGCGCGACAAATCGAATTTGATCGGTAAGTGAATTCAATTTGTGCCGATTGTGTCTTAAACTGATCGGTAATAGGGATAGGGTGGGTCGTTCTGGGGTTTAGAAATATTCTAAACCTATGGCTTTTTTGTTTGTTTTTTTTTTTTTGGTTTTCCATGTGTTCTGAGGTTGAAGACAAATAGAAAGCGATTCTAGAGAGAGCAACACCAGCGAATGTGAGTGAGATAAGTGAGAATGTGAGTGAGATAAGTGAGAATGAAATCGGCAAGAGCGATTCTAGAGAGAGCAACACCAGCGAGAGCGATACCAGAGAGAGCGAGACAATGTCTAAAGAAAATCTTTCTCTTCGAAAGAGAGAGAGAGTGAGAGAGAGCGAGAAAGAGAAAAAGAGAGAGCGAGATAGAGAGAGAAAGATAGTGAGAACGAGAGAGAGCGATGGATGTGCAGATGAAAGAAATACTAATTCAAGAAAGATTTGTTAATTAAAATCAGAATTAGTGGTTAAAAAATTATTTTAATAGTTCTTTAAAGGTTGCGTTAAATTTTGATTCTACAGGGTTGCCCGTTATCATAGTGTTAAGTTCTTAAACAATGTTGGATTGCATTGATGAAATATGATTAATTGCGTTCATTAAGGATAAATTCTATAATATTGCGGTCGCATGCATTCAGCTCATTAGAGCTATTGATTTTTGTATTTTTGTGCAGAATATGCGTTAACGCAATTGCAAAGATTGCGATCATAAGAATTCATTGATCGAGCGCAACTTCACTGCAAGGCTTTGGTTGATCATGCTCGCACACATTCGCCCGAGAAGGATCGTCACAACTTGGTCGGCACAACATGGTGGGCGCATCTGAGTGAAAGGCCAATTAAGAGAGATGGGACAGAAACCTGATGACAGTCGAATCCAAATTAAGTTGACAGCCGATAACAGTCATGAAGTACATTCAGCTTTATCGGTGATAATTATTCGGCGCGTCAATCAGGAATTAAAATTGTCCCATCTGTACAACCGGGAGAGAGAAGCCACCTTTCACCATGGATGCTCTATAAATACCAAGTGCATTCTTCAGAAGAAGGGTTCACCACTTTTACAATCTTTTGTTCCAGTTTGCATGTCTTCGTTTTTAGTTTTCTTTCATCTTAAGGCGGATGCGAGAGAGAAAGTTGTACCGGTAGATCGTTCCGGTAAGCTTGGGAGAGCGCCGGAAGCTCCAAAGACAGAGAGAGGGCCGACGCCTGTGGAAGCGGGAATATCTTTAGATCAGAATAGAGATTCCAGTGTAAAAAGCCTCGGTCAGCAAGGAATTACTACCAGACTTTCTACCTTAAACTTCCATTGGCATTTTGTACTCAACTCATTTATAAGAATGAAATTTCTTTCTCTATATCTGTTCACTCTCCTTGATTCACGCATGAGTAGCTAAATCAGTTGAATAGGTTGAGAAGCATTTAGCTAGCACAACTAGGGAATCTTCATTCTTTTCCATTATCTTGTTTATGTATGCTTCATTCGTCCATTAGAGATACTCGGGAGGGTAGTCTAAGGACATGATCTAGACTTGGGAAGGTCAGGTTAGAATCTAGGTTTGGAAGAACCAGATTAGAACTCATAAACGAGAGATAGGTGCTTAGGAATGAGCATTATTTGTTATTAACGCATCGCATGCATCTTAGCAATAAGATATGATTGTATGCGGTCACCTTGCTTTCATGCATTTTGCATCAATGCATAGGACAAGAGTAGAGACTTAAGGATAAGCTCTATGGACACTTTGCATTCAACACATGTGTCCTAAACTTAGAAGCAATGCATTTATATTGGAAAATGACTTGTTGTACATGGTTGTAACATGATCACATAGTCTGACGCATTCCTGAGTAATGCTAGCTAAAGATCGTCTCAACCCATTCATCGCATACTCATTGCATCTATCAACGCAACTGTCTTTCTCAAATCTGCCGCATTTATTTATTTCTTTTTCATCAACGCAAACTACAAACCAAATACTTCATTTATTTACCTGGTTACCACAAAGTTTTCATCAAAATTACCAACGCAATCTATTTTCACAAGTCCCTGTGTTCGACCCTAGACTTACCAGGAAACTCAGGGGAATTTACACTTGAATTCCGCTGGGAAACTTGAGTGCACAACGCAAATCCATCAACACATATCATCTGTATTTCCATTCAATAAAACAATGCATCAGAAGGACGGCAAGAAATTTTTTTTCTGAATTTGATTTGTATAGAATTGTTATTAATTGTTGTATTAATTACCTATTCTAAAAAAATTGTTGTATTAATTGCTTAGCTAAAATATAGCTTAATAAAAATTAGCTTTCGAGAGCAAAGATCAATTGGCCACATCATCCACTCTCTCTCTCGCTCTCTCTCCCTTTCAAAGAAAAAGATTTTCTTTAGCCATTGTCTCGCTAGTCTAGCTCTCTCTAGTATTGCTCTCGCCGATTTTACTCTCACTTATCTCACTCACATTCTCTCTTTCTACTCGTCTTCAACCTCATAATACATCAAAAATAATAATAAAAAAAATCATAGGTTCAAAATATTTCTAAACACCAGAATGACCCACCTTATCCCCATTACCGATCAATTTAAGACACAATCAACACTAACTGAATTCACTTACTGATCAGATTCGATTTTTTAGCGACAGTGGAAAAGTTTTAGTTTAGTTTTGATTTTCAGTAAAAGAGTAAGAAGATAAAGAGGTGAGGGTATTTGCGTAATCTGGTATGGCGATGATGTCAACAGAAGGTCAATTGACATTATTTTTTTAAAAAATGGACTATTTTACATTTTGAGCCCAAAAACTAGGTCATCCGTACAAATTTCCCAATTATTTATTTGGGTAGTTTTCCTCTTCTTGTAAATCAATATATTGATCATCGTTAAGAGAAGCCACGACTTTTATCCTTTATTTTTTTTATATTTTTATTTTTAAAATTTATTGAGAGTACATAGACTAAAATTGAATATTTGAGCTCTTCTTCAACTCTTTACTATAAGAAAAATAGTGTTTCTTGACATTTTTGCAATGTCAAGTGTCTCTGTATAGACGTTTTCAAAAACGTTAAGATATCCAGTGTCAAGAATATAGGGGTTCTTGACAAAAAAAAAAAAAAATATCGAGAATAGTGTCATTTGACATGTTTGAAATGTCAAGAATATTGCCATTCTTGACAAGAAAAAAAATCAAGATATATTTTACTTGATATGTTAAAAATGTCAAGATATTCTTTACTTGATACGCGAAAAATGTATAAAATATGAGTGTTTTTTACAAGAATACAGTGTCAAGTGTAAAACTTCTTAATAATTTTCACTTGTCAAATATATCTATATCTTTGACACATTTAACTTGTCAAGTCTGTTTGTAATTTTTTTTTTTAATTTGTAATATAGGTGTTTACCTATAAATTTGTTCCTGTATTTTGGTCTAATAATCCCATATGATATATATATATATATATATATAGGACAAACATTCATCAAACCAAATAAACAACCACGTACACACACATTTTCAATCTTATGAACCAAAGTTTCTTCCAATATCTTTAATAAAAGATAACCTTCTTCAATAGTGTCAATATATATAATGTACAACTTCATGAAGGATTTTCTAAGTTAGAAGAATATGGACAACCCCATATGTAGAGGTGTGCACAGTTCAGTTTGGTCTGATTTTGGGCCAAGCCATGAACTGAATCGAAGTGCTCGATTCTCAGTTACACAAAACCGTTGAAAATCAATTTCCATCAGTTTCCATTCCTGAACTGAACTAACCTGAATCAGTTCAGGTCGGTTTTTAACTGATAGTTTAGTTATTTTTAAAAAAAACAAAATATCATTTTTTTTAAGTTGGACAAAAAGATTGAGTTGGGCTTATGAGCTATAAGTGTACACTTAATAAGTGAATATGGGTCAACCAGTTAAAACTTAATATAATATTTAATAAATATCAATATCATAAGGCCGATTTGGTTCAATTTTCATTGGATTTAGGGTAGTGAACCATGGACCGAACCAAATCGATCAGTTCTGCTGCATAGTGAACTGTTGGTTAGGTTTTTTTAAAAAAAAATTGGGCTGAACCAGTCAGTTCGATCTAGTTCACCGGTTTCGTCAGTTCCTAAACACTCCTACCCATGTGAATATTTGCAAAAAGAATATAGTGAACATAATTCCAACAGTCAATCCCATATACATGAACAATTTAAAATTACATTTCCAAAACTACTATTAGAACTACAATCCACCTCATATGAACAAAACTATCATCCTCATAACAATTACCAAAACCACCTTTGCAAACCATTTTCTCCATATGAAAGCATATGAACAATTAACCATCTTTCCAAAACTCCCCTCCCTATGAACAATTCCAAAAATTACACTAGTATCAATATGAAGTAATTCTACCTTATATTCTTCAAAATAACCAAACTGTGCAAGCACCTACTATCATATGTAGCAACCAAGAAATTCAGCCAACTCAACTCGCACCTCGTCTAACTCGATTTGTGAGTATGGGTCCTTGTATCAATCTATAAGCATAAAAGTCAAATATTATAATGAATTCTACATTTCCATTGAAATGTCGAAATATTTTGATAACATACCAAATTTGAGATGACAATGCATTTTTTTATCACAATATCCCTCATATACCTCATATAAATCTAAGATGACTTGGGTCAGTTGTACTACAACTTTGAGTTAGATTTATTGTAGTTGTCTGATTGATGTTACTAGTAACTTTTTTGGAATTTTAATGCTCTAGCCTTTTTTCAAATATGAATAGCTCAGATTGCATATCCAACCATGAGATGTCAGGTTTTCCTTGGATTACAGCAATGACAGAGTTGTATGTTTCATCTAGGCTCAGCAGTACCTGAGAAATCAGAGATCATTTGGGAATGGGACTACCAGCTTGACCAAAATTGTCAGCATTAGTTTTCATAATACACAAGTAATCTTCCATTTTAGAGTTACCTTTTCATGTTGTTTGAAATATTTGGCGAAGAAAGTCTTTCTCTGCTCTAGATTGGACTCCAAACAGGTCCTGTATAGCTTTCCATAGGTCTTTTGCATTGTCGAAACCCATCAGTTGAATAGCAACTTCAGGGATCATAGAATTGTAGAGCCAGCCGAGTAGCAATAGATCTATTGTAATCCACTGTTCCAATTTGGGATTCCCGATTCGTGATCCTGTTGAGCTTGAAGATGAGCCTTTTTCAGCTTCGATAATTCCTTCAGCACACTGTCCACTTGATTCTTTAGCTGTTGACATCATAAATTTAGGACGACATTGGTCTTCGCCAGAGAGGTGTCCCTCGAGTTTATAACTCTTGAGAATAGGCAGGACTTATGTCTTCCATAGTTGGTAATTCCTCAATCGAGCTTAATCGTGGTGATTTGGTTTAGTAGCTGGTTCAAAGATGGGTTGCTGAAGTTGGTGGTATGGTTTCCATTGGGGTGGCGTAGGCCATTTTAGGCTCTGATACCAAGTTTGGTTTTAGGGATTTTAGAAGAGAGTGGCTATTGCTCTCAATTTTCTATGTATTGAATATGAAATAGTACACTCCATTATATACATATTTAGGTCCTTTGTGAGAAGAAAGAATAATATAAAAAAAATACAAAATAATACAATTAGAATGGTACAGATGACACACCCAAATTGGATGGTGAGAATATTCCTCTGAACCACTTTTTAACAGAATGAAGCTTCTGGAATGGGACAGCATGGCAAGCTGGACTGCTGACCTGTGAATTGCATGGAAATGGTTGATGACATGTAGATTTTGACACCATCTTCTTTTTCCTTAACAGGAGGGACATTGTCCTGCATGGCGCCGGAGACATTGATTGACAGCGTGCAAGAATCGCCAAGTGATATTTGGGCACTCGACTACCTCGTGTTCAAAATGCTGATCAAAAATCGCCTGTGGGCCGCGGAAAAGGTCGGGATTGTGAAGTAGATGACAGAGGATCACCATGGAATGCCAAAGATTCCAGAAGAGATATTGGCAGAGGTAAGTGGGGTTTTGAAGAGTTCAGGTTCACGGCGAAGATGCTGATGACGGTGCCGTTTATGGCGCCGGCCAAAGATCAGAAACAAGATTTTGATTTTGTGAAACAAGTATGGGATGGTAGTTCCGAATTTATAGTGAGTGAAGTCTTTTCTTTCCAGTTTTCCGTTGTCAATAATAAATTTTTCTTTCGATAATAATATTTGAAATATATAGAAAAACTGTATATTTTTAGTTAACACATTTTTAGGAAGGTGAAGGGGGGACTAGTTGCCACATCTTGTTTTGAACAAGTGCATTATACTCACAGTCCATTGCTTGTTTCCATTGTGGGGTAGTAAGAGCTTATTTGATACGAGTGGGTTCAATTTAAGTCCAGTCTGTTTTGGTAGAGGATATTCAGGCCTTAGGTTTGAATATTCCAGCTTTGGCATGAGTAATCATGGGATGAGTAGGTACAAGGGGAAGACTGGGAGGTGCTTCATGTGATGAGGTTGAGCAGTCACAGGATGCTGCAGTGTGAGAAGGATCTGGAATGAGGGGAATAGGGTTCAAGGGTTGGGTGGGCTGTGAGGGGATATTATCGTTGGGTGGATCAGTATTGGGGGTTGGACTGATCAAGGACTAAGTGGGGGAAAGTGGACTTTGGACAAGATGGGTTGTTGGAGTTGACTGGGCTTTGGTTGGACATATGGTTTGTGGACTGGACATTGTTGGGGATGATGCTCTGAACTCTCGTTGGGTCCTGTAGTTTGTAAACAGTTTTGAACAAACGTTTGTGATGTATAATATATGATATTTTCTTCACTTTTGTCTATGGAACATTAAATGTTTTAATTTCTTTACCACAAACTAATAAACTAAAATCCTTGGTTGTCGTTTGTAACTTAAGCATGTATGTGGAGACATACAGGTGGATCATGTCTTAAGTGATAACCAAAATGGTTTGTAGTATATGGCTATATGAGGGAAACCTTATCCTGGTAACGCTACGGGCGCGACCTACTTTATAGAATAGTTACAAGTGTTGTGACTTGATACAGATGGTCTGATCCTGATTATTCATGAGAAGACATACGAGTAGGGTCGTTCTAGGATGATCATAGTAATAAACCTCGATATACACGTGAAACTTGTTAGAAACTTCATGAAAAACCTGCAAATTGGAAAAGTTCTAAGCAACATGCCTCTAATGCTAATGTTGCTGACTCCAGCCCGTTTAAGAAAGAGCAAATTAATCAAATTCTGAAGCTACTATAGACCAATTCATCATCTGGTAATCCTAGTGTTTCCTTGGCACAATCAGGTACTTGTCCTCAAGCTCTCTCTTCCCTTAATTCATTTCCATGGATTATAGACTCTGGAGCTTCTAATCATATGACCAGTTCCTCTTGTTTATTTGAATTATATTCTCCTGTGTATTGCAATGAAAAAAATCGCATTGTCGATGACAACTTTACCTCTATTGCAGGAAAATGAACTATTCCTTTGACTACAAAACTTATATTATGTTCTGTCCTTCATGTTCCAAAATTAGCCTGTAACTTGTTGTCTATTAGTAAACTCTCTAAGGATTCTAATTGTTATGTTATCTTTTATGAAACTCAATGTATCTTTCAGGATCAAGAATCGGGGGGGGGGGGGGGGGGGGGGAGGGGGTTGGGTACGTTGAACGTGCTAGGATGATTTATGGTCTCTATTACTTTCAGGGCTTGAGTAGTGTTTGTTCTCCTTCTGTTAAAGAAGCTATCATGCTTTGGCATCGTAGATTAGAGCATCCAAATTTCTTTTATTTAAAGTATCTATTTCCCGATTTATTTAAAGGATTTGATTCTTCAGTTTTTCAATGTGAATGTTGCATTTTTGTCAAATATCACCAATCCACCTATTTGCCTAAACCGTACAAGGCTTCATCACCTTTTTCCTTAATTCATACTGATGTTTGAGGTCCGTCTAAAGTCCTAACTCATAGTGGTAAGCGTTGGTTTCTTACCTTTATAGATGATCACACTCGTTTAACTTGGCTTTATTTGTTAACAAAAAAGTTAGTGGTAAAAGAGTTTTTTGTTCGGTTTTACAATATGATAGAGACTCAATTTCAAACTAAAATTCGAATTCTTCATTCTGATAACGATACTGAATATTTCAATGAACAATTAACCAATTTTTTGCAAGAAAAGGGCATTTTTCGTCAAACTACGTGTCGTGACACACCTCAGTAGAATGGCATTGCTGAGTGAAAGAATAGACACTTACTTGAAGTTGCTCATGCCTTTATGTTCTCTATGAATGTTCCTAAATATTTGTGGGGTGATGCAGTTCTTACCGCTGCATATCTGATCAATCAAATGTCATCTAAGGTTTTGAATTTTAAAATTCCTTTTAATCACTTCAATAAGTTTTTTCTTAATAACCGACTGTCTTCTGGTTAAATTTTTTGGGTGTACTGTTTATGTCCATACTTCTCCTCTTTCTCGAACTAAGCTTGATCCTCGAGCCACTAAATGCATTTTTGTAGGCTATGTTTCTCATAAGAAAGCTTACAAATGTTTTGATCCTTTGACCCACAAGTATTTTGAGAGTATGGATGTGTCTTTTTTGGAAAATCAACCTTTTTTTGGCCCAAATTTTCTTCAGGGGGAGATAGCTAACCTTGAAGATAATTTTTGGGATACTTTATCTCTCCCCAACATCAGTGGTCCTACCATTATGAGCTCTAGTCCTTCGATACCAAGTATGGAGAGTTCTTCTTCAGGGGAAGAAACACTACAAAATGACTCTACAAGTCAAAATCCTGAACTTCAGGTTTATACTAGAAGAAACTTGACTCAAAGAGTCCGAGATCAGACAATTGACTTATCATAGGACCAATCAAATACTCCGATGAATGATCCTGAAGATCCAGGTATTAGACACTCTACTTCTATTTCTCCTAGTTCTTCATCTCTTTCTAATCCTTTACCTGATGTCTCTGATCTTGATATTCCAATTTCCCAGAGGAAAGGTACTCGTAAATGCACCAAATATCCCATTGAAAACTATCTTTCTTATCATAGATTGTCCGATTGTCGTAAAGCCTTCACATCCAAAATAACCAACCTATTTGTTCCAAGGAATATACAGGAAGCCTTAAATGATTTGAATTGGAAATTAGCAGTGATGGAAGAATTCGATGCACTGAAACAAAATTGCACATGGGACATAGTCAAACTACCAAAAGATAAGAAGACGGTGGGATGCAAATGGGTGTTCACTGTAAAATGTAAAGCTGATGGTAGCATTGAAAGGTACAAGGTCAGATTGATTGCCAAGGGGTTCACTCAGACCTATGGCATTGATTATTAAGAAACATTTTCTTCAGTAGCTAAGATTAATTCTATTAGAATCTTGTTGTCCGTGGCAGTTAATTTTTATTAATCTCTTTATCAACTTGATGTGAAGAATGCCTTTCTCAATGGGGATCTTGAAGAATAGGTTTTTATGGACTTGCCACCTGGTTTTGAGGTGGATTTCGGGATTAACAAAGTGTGCAAGTTAAAGAAATCATTATATGGGCTTAAACAATCTCCCAGAGCATGGTTTGAACGGTTTGGAAAGGTTGTCACAAGCTATGGATTCAGTCAAAGTCAGATCATACTATGTTCTATAAACATACTGGAAGTGATAAGTTGGTTGTTTTGATAGTGTATGTTGATGATATCATTCTTACAGGTAATGTTGAGACAGGACTGAATATCTTGAAGAAAAACCTTGCTAATAATTTTCAAATCAAGAACGTGGAAACCTTAAAATATTTCCTAGGAAAGGAGTTTGCCAGATCTAAAAATGGCATTCTTGTCAATTGGAGGAAGTATATTCTTGACCTATTGAATGAGACAGGTTTACTTGATTGCAAAATAGCATAAACTTCTCTTGAGCAAAATTTAAAATTGGTTATTGCAACTGAAAAAGAAGTAAAAGAAAATGAAAAGTAATAGAGGCTTGTAGGGAGACTTATATACCTCTCTCACACATGTCCTGACATTGCTTTCACAGTTTGTGTAGTAAGTCAGTTCATGCATGCTCCCAGGTCAGTTCACTTTGAAGCAGTTTATAGAATTTTGAGATATTTGAAAGGTACTCCAGGAAAAGGTATATTATTCGTGAAGCATGACCATCTAAACATTGAGGTTTACACTGATGCTGATTGGGCAGGAAGCACGACTAATAAAAGATCTACTTCGGGGTATTGCTCTTTTGTTGGAGGAAATCTGGTTACTTGGCAAAGTAAAAAACAAAGTGTGGTAGCAAGAAGTAATGCTGAAGCAGGATTTAGGGCATTAGTCCATGGTACTTGTGAGGGCATATGGATAAGAAGACTATTGGAAGAATTGAATTTCTCTCAGACAATGCCGATACGCATCTATTGTGATAACAAGTCAGCAATTTCCATTGCCCACAATTCAGTCCTTCATGATAGGACCAAAGTTGATAAAAACTTCATAAAGGAAATTATTGATGCATGAATAATATGCATTCCTTTTCTCCCAACAACAGAGCAAATTATAGATTTGTTAACCAACGGTCTTCCAAAGTGGCAATTCAACAAGTTGATTGACAAGCTAGCTATGAATGATATCTTCAAACCAGCTTGAGGGGGAGTGTTGGTTATTTCCTTTATTGTGAAATTTTATATTGTACTTATTGTATTATATTTACTATATTTTATTCTTTCCTTATTTGTAATTATTTTATTCTTTCCTTATTTGTAATTATTTTATTATTTCCTTATTTGTAATTGGGTATTTCTTCTATTTAAGAAACCCTTTCCTCTTAAAATTAATAAGAGAAAATGATAATGGTTTTTAGCAGATTTGCATGGGTGCGAGTGGCTAGATCGTCGACTCAAACCTACCACTTTGAGGATTCGTCTGATTTGGGAGCTAGGAACTCAGTTACACAAGATGAAATTCACTCTTTTCCTGAAGCAAGGGTAAGTAGATAGATTGCTCCCTAAGGGCTGATTCTGGGGCTTGAACGATGTGGCACCACACACCTTCTTATGGCCCAAGAGGTGTTCACACATAGTAGGACTATATTGTATTGTTCATTAGAGGGATCAATGGTACTTAAGGAGTTAGATGTAACTACAGGGGCAAAACGGTAAATTGGCTTAGTTGTACTTACGAGCATCTGTGAAAGGTTATTGTACTGTTGATTGGTTATATTCAATGGAGACAGAAATATATCTGTGGTGAGAAGAGTGTAGTTGTCGGTCTTTAGTGAAATGTCTGATAGTTAACGGATGATGGATCTCGTGGCTAAAGAATTTAGTCAGCCATAGGTCCATAAGGTCCCCTTGGTAGCTCAATGGATTCAAGTTGAGAATCAGTTTTTGGATCAGTTTGAAGTGTTCAATTTGACAAGAGGGAGTTCGATTATATATGATATGATTTAACGGGTCAATTATATATGATATAGTTGATATGATGTATGAGATATATTAATTGGAGGAAAATGATATAAATATGATTTATATCTAATGGAGGAGAAAATGACTGTGGTTAATGTATTGCATATGATGTGATATTAAACCATAGGTTAATGAATATAATATGATTATATTTATTATTTAATTTTGACAATTATAGGTTAATTGTGCCAGCTTTTTTTTCCATAATCGAATGATAGTGGAAGGTTGCATTTAGTTTTTGTAACTAAAGGATAAAATAATATTTGTTTTCATTTTGCCAAAAATCAGAAATTCGCTCACAAGTAGTGTATACTTCCTATCGCATAGCAAACCGAGAGCATCCACGACAGTTCAACGTTTCTAAACTATTGTATACACGCGCGCGGTTTACTAAATGATCGCATAGGATTTGCTAAACGATCGAGCTCTTTCTAAACAATCGCGCGTCCGAGCGTCTTACTACACGATCGTATGATCGTGCCCCTTTAGCTAAACGATTGTGTACCTCTACCTAAACGATCAAGCATCATCTATATGATAGACACCCGACTTCTCCCACTTTTTTGGTCGTGGTATATGATTGTGCTTTCCTCCTTCCCTCTACCAAATCCAACAGAGCCCACATCTTCTGGATTCTCACAGCAAGGATATCGAGATTCCAAGTGGTGGTGTCTTCCCTACTGTCGTGTTCGTGAGGAGGTCATTCGTGATTAGACGATTTGGTGGACGATAGCATGGATATTCTCAGCGAGAGCGAGAGGAGCAGTCCTTGGACGAGAACGAGATTTGAGGCGAAGAAGGGTTCTTTAACTGGTATGTATTTCGTTCTCTTGTTGTTTAAAGTTTCAAAGCATGACGGTAATTTGTTTTATATTGCATGACTAGTCTGTTTGATTGTAAATGTGATAATTCTGTCACAATGAGTTTGGAACGATCTTGCTTCCGCTCAGAGGTACTCTTTGATAAGAGTTCCTTCAGACATATGGTTTAAAGGAGTGATTATATGTTGGGATTAATGTCCTAATTCTCCCGAAGTCTCGTTGTTTGTAATGATACATATTGTTTAATGAATAAAATAATTGTATTTTATTCCGGCATTTACTCATATCTAATAAACAAAACTCTATGATTATCTTATGTGAACTTAAGAATGTATATGTGATATACAAGTGGATCATGCCTTAAGTGATAACCTAAATAAGTCTGTAGTATAAGGATTAAGGTGAGATACCTAATCCTTATGACACTACGGATACGGCTCGCTTTGTAGATGTTTGCAAGTGTTGTAAACTACTACAGATGGTAAATCCTGACCATTCTGTAGAGACGTGCGAGCGGGGTGTCCTATACAAAGAGTTTATATAAGATCGGACCACGAGATGACTAGACTCTGTATATAACGTCGTTGATACTAGAGACTTACATCTCACCTAAACGACCATAAGTGACACGACCTCAATCCTGAGTATTTTGAGAACTCCTGCCTTTGAAGGCAGTCCTTTTATTAGTATGGGTGAGAGTGGCCAAATTGCCAACTCAACATGCCTACCTTTTTGGGGACTTGTCTGATCTGGGAGCTGGGAACTCAATCCACAAGATGGAATTCACTTATTTCCTAAAGTAGGGATAAGTAGAGAGATTGCTCCCTTAAGGGCTGATTCCGGGGCTTGAACATAGTGGTCACAGCTTCTCTTTGGAAGAGAGAACTCAGTCATAGTAGGACTATGACTTATGTTCATTAGGGGGATCACTGGTACTTAAGGAGTTAGATGTAACTACAAGGTCATAACGGTTATTGGCCGAGTTATACTTACGAGGGATCTGTGAAGGGTTGTCGCGCTACTGATTGGTTAAGATGAACACATAATATATCTGTGGTAAGGAGAGTTCAGCTGTAGGTCTTTAGTGGAGTGTTTGGCAGTTAACGGATGGTGGATCTCATGACTAAAGAGTTTAGTCAGTTATTCACTTACCGTTGGAGCTTCGAGCTACAGGTTCATAAGGTCTCCTTAGTAGCTCAATGGATTTAGTTGAGGATCAGTTTTTGGTGTTGATTTGAAATGGTCAAATTGACAAGAGGTAATTTGATTATATATGATATGATCGGTATGATGTATGAGATACATCTAATGGAGGATTGATGTAAATGAGTTTTACATTAAGTGCCATGGAATAGGAAAAGAACTATGGTTTATATATTTTATAAGATGAAATATTAAAACTATAAGTTATAAATATAGTATGATAAGTTGGTTATCATTTATATTTATAATAATATTAATTATTGGATAATTAATTCTTTTTCTCTAATAACCAATTGAGTGGGAGGTTATTGGTGGTTTCATGGTAACTGTGAGATTAAAAGGAAAATTGTTTTCCTAATTTTAGTAATGTTGCAAATTTGTGAGTTTCAAATTTTCTCTCTCGGAAAATAATCTCACGAAAGTTGTCAAGTAAATAGGATTTACTAAGCAACAACTTGGAGCGAACTAAACGATCGTGTAGTGTTTGTAGGCGACAGACATGCAACTAAGCGATGAGTTAAACGATCCTTAGCTTTTGTTAAACGATCGCTTCGCTTTTGCTAAACGATTGGACATTGACCTATACGATAGGTTCAGTCATCTCCCACTTGCTCAATCGTTTACACGATTATTGTTTCCTCCGTCTTCTACCTATAACCAAGTTCACACAGAGCCCACCCTCTAAATTCTCACACCGAGAATACCAAGGTAGCCTTCTTGGTAGTGTCATACTCAACTCAACACCATCGAGGTTCTGTAGAGGCCGTTCGTGTTGTGGGGTGTTCGTGACCGAGGCAATCGCTGAGTTCGAGTGCGTGGTGTTCGTGCTGTGTAGCGGTCGTGTTGGACGAGCGTTCGAGGTTGCTGTGTTCGAGCGTTCGTGATCAATGAGCGTGGAGATCAGTTTACAAATGTGTTTAGAGTTTCTCTTTAATCATTTGTAAATTCATGTTGTAATTTCTGTAATGAATGAATAACCATTTATTTCTGTTTTTCAATGTAATTTGTAATGTTCATACATGATTGTAATTTGGAATGATCTTTCAGCCACTCATGAAAATCCAAACGATCGATTTCCTTCAGTATGTTGGTATGGCCTAGTAGATAGGCTAGGAAGGAGGTACTATAGATGTAGTTTGGTTGGTTGGGTTTAGGGTTGGGTTGGACCTGGTACTTGGACTCACTGGATGGAACAATTGTTCAAACGGGAATTCAACTTCATTAAACCGGACATGGCGAGAGATGATGATGCATCTAGACTTTGTGAGACATTTGAACCCTTTGTGTTTTGGGCTTGGGCCAAGGTACATACATTTTTCAATGTGTTGTTGAAACTTATTGGTCTGGTACGGTCGTAAGCATGGGAAGCATGTGCAACCAAAGGTTTTCAGATCAACAAATTTCATTTTGTGTTTGAGGATGACTTCAGTATGTGATTTCCCTTGAAGTACAGGTGAAGGAAGTCCATTGATGAGATAGTTTCAATTAAGAATGAGTCCTATCAAAATTTCAATGGTAGTGTGGCTTGTGCTAGTAGTGTCAATCCTGTTTTGACTACATGCCTATGTTTCCTTTCAACTCGACCGTTTTGTGCAGACGTGTAGGGGCAAAAGAAACGTGAAGTTATTCCCAAAGAGTGACAAAACTGATGGATTTTGAAAAATTCCCCTCCATTATCATATTGTAGTATTTTAACAGATTTCCCAAATTGCGTTTGTACATAGCTTAGGAAATGCTTGAATGCTTCAAATGCACCACACTTCTGTTTAAGTGGGTAGATCCACATGTAGCGGTTATTGTCATCCACAAATAGTATATAGTATCGGTACCCATCTATTAAGAGAATTGGTGTTGGACCCCGTAAATCCACATGAACTAAATAAAAAATAGCAACAGCTCTTGAATTTGAATTAGAGAAGGGAAGAGCATGAGATTTTCCTAATTGACATGAGTCACAAAAAAATGGTTCCTCATTGTTTTTAACTGACATATTAGAGTCTTTAACAATAAAATTCAAAATTTTGGATGAGGGGTGACCCAAACGTTTGTGCCATACAGTTTTAGAAACAACAATATTTACATTGACTGTACTACCAGACAACAAAAATGCTGATGTATTATTTTTATGCAAAAGTTGTCGATCACCTTAAGTTCTCAGCCTTGAAATATCTACAGCTTTTACTTGAGCATTTCCCAGTTGGTAGAGTCCATCTTTAAGCATTCCTCTGAAAAGTACTTGGTTCGAAACCTTGTCCTTAACAAAGCAGTAACCATCATGAAACTCAAAATAAACAACATTATCATGGGCTAATTTAGATACACTGATTAGATTTTTAGCAATATTAGGCACACATAACACATTCTCTAGGCTCAGTTTATTTTTTCCATTAGTCAAGCACGAATTTCCTGAGTATGTGATTTGCAATTTTTCTCCATTACTATTATAACACATTTTGTACCTGAATACTCAGCTAGATTGGCAATGTTGGCATAGTCAGTTGTCACATGGTTTGTAGCACCACTATCATCGTACCAATTAAAGTCAGATATAGTCTCAGTTATTACAAACGGATTATTGTTCTGAGTGGCAAAAAAGGCTGATGGGTTGCGATTTCCAGCCATATTTAAGGTAGAGTTTGAACTTGTCTTGTTTTGATTAAGATTCACAACAAATTCCTTATTATACCAGTTGTAGCAAACTAGAGCATAGTGTCCATATTTCCCACATACCTGGCAAGTGTGTTTGTTTCCTTGCCCTCTGCCACGACCTCTCCCAGCATTGTTGTTAAATCCATGTCCTCCTCGTGGACTATTGAAGATTGATCGATTGGTATTGAACAGTTTCTAATTGCTTGGGGGTTTTGGGTCGGTTGTACTGCAACTTTGAGTTAGATTTACTATAGTTGTTTGATTGATGTTAGCAATAACTTTTTGGGAATTTTGATGCTCTAGCCTTTTTTCAAATATAAGTAGCTCAGATTGCATATCCAACCATGAGATGTCAAGTTTTCCTTAGATTACAGCAATGACAGGGTTGTATGTTTCATCTAGGCTCAGTAGTACCTGAGAAATCAGAGATCGTCTGGGAATGGGACAACCAGCTTGACCAAGGTTGTCAGTGTTAGTTTTCATAATACGCAAGTAATCTTCCATTTTAGAGTTACCTTTTCATGTTGTTTGAAAGACTTGGCAAAGAAAGTCTTCCTTTGCCCTAGATTGAACTCCAAACAGGTCCTGTATAGCACAGGTCTTTTGCATTGTTGAAACTCATTAGTTGAACAACAATTTCAGGGGTCATAGAATTGTAGAGCCAGCCAAAGAGCAATAGATCTATTGTAATTCACTATTCATATTTGGGATTCACGATTCGTGATCCTGTTGAGCTTGAAGATGAGCCTTCTTTAGCTTCGATAGTTCCTTCAGCACGTTGTCCACTTGATTCTTCAGCTGTTGACATCAGAAATTTAGGAAGGCATTAGTCTTCGCCAGAGAGGTGTCCCTTGAGTTTATAACTCTTGAGAATAGGCAGGGCTAATGTCTTCCATAGTAGGTAATTTCCTCGATCGAGCTTAATCGTGATGATTTGGTTTAGTAGCTGGTTCAGAGGTGGGTCATTGAAATTGGTGGTAGGGTTTCCGTTGAGGCAGCGTAGGCCATTTTAGGCTCTGATACCAAGTTTGGTTTTAGGGATTTTAGAAGAGAGTGGCTATTGCTCTAAATTTTTCAATGTATTGAATAGGAAATAGTACACTCCATTATATACATATTTAGGTCCTCTGTGAGGAGAAAGAAGAATATAAAAAATACAGAATAATACAATTAGAGTGGTAGAGATGGCACAAACAAATTGGATGGTGAGAATATTCCTTTGAACCACTTTTTAACAAAATGAAGCTTCTGGAATTGGACAGCATGGCAAGCTAGACTGCTGATCTGTGAATTGTGTGGCAATGGCTGATGACATGTAGATTTTGGCACCATCTTCTTTTTTCTTAACAGGAGGGACATTGTTCTACATGGCGTCAGAGACATTGATTGATAGCGTGTAAGAATCGGCAAGTGATATTTGGGCACTCAACTGCCTCGTGTTTGAAATGCTGATCGGAAACCATCTGTGGGCTGCCGCGAATAAGGCTGGGATTGTGAAACATATGATAGAGGATCACCATGGAATGCCAAAGATTCCAAAAGGGACGAGGCAAGTGGGTTTTTGAAGAATTGCTTTATTAAGAAGCTGGAGTTCAGGTTCATGGCGGAGATGCTGATGACAGTGCTGTTTATGGTGCCGGCCAAAGATCAGAAATAAGATTTTGATTTTGTGAAAGCTCCAACATTTGTGACAAAGAGGCCTAGACAGATTAAGAGGCAAAGAATAATTCCAATTAAAGCTGTGTGATTAATTAGTTAATTAATTAATTAGCGGAGATGATGAAACTAGGTTGTGAAAATTCCAATTGGTTCCACCATTGTTGGAATGTAAACATAGAGGCATACATATGTATGGTAGCAAATAATTAATAATATTACTCTTTTTTTTGTCAAGTTCATGTTAATCCAATTGTTTGTTAAAATATAATTTTAGTCAACTTACTTTGTTAAGCATTCCATTTTACATTGTGTGAATATGAGAAAATTCTAATAGATATTAATAGTTTTTTTATTAAAAAAAATCAATAAAAAAATACCCATTCAAAGTACAGTAGACCTTTATAATATTTCAACCCTAACTAATTAAACAAAAACGAATGCAGATTATTGTATGAAAGATTCTGTTATAAGGGAGTAAGAAATAGATCTCATTATTCTCCATTAAAGTATGCTTAGATTGAGGATGTTCTAATGTATTTATTAATTAAGAATGAAGCTAAAATAATTTCGTGGCGTGTATAATGTTATTTGAAAGAAAATAACCAATTTAACTTTTCCAAGTGGTTTGTTTCTCAGGCTAATTGATAAAAATAATTCATAGATGAAAGGCTTGGGTTTGAGTAAATGGTGACAAATTTTGCATTTGTATGTTGAAATTATTAAACTAATCAAAAGTAGAGTAACTATGTGTTTTTTTAAAGAGGAATATACTTATATACATCTCAGACGGCATAAATGTAAAAAGATAGTACAAGTGCAACTAGCATCTATGAGTTGCACACATGATATTAAATTTTCACCGAGATACCTTTTCACATTTTCATGAGTTTGATATCGACATGAAAAATAAATCGATATTAGAAATAGTAGAAAAATCCACAAAATGTAATAATTAAGTAATAAAATATCACTAATAAAAATATAATATAAATAATAGATATGTTAACTTGTTTAAAAATTATAAAATATTTATTAATTAATTTAAATTTATTTTTTGAACTTTTTTTATCATTCTTTTTTAAATATCCGTTGAAATTAAAATTAGAACTTTGATATTTCCGTCGTGATCGATAATTTAAATTGGTTGCACAAATATAATTAAATGCGGTTACAACCAAATATTTTTCCTTTTCAAAACAATATTATATGTTATTACCAAATGGGTGGGGGAGAATATGCATATATCAACACTAATTTTATTAAAGAGTATTATGAATTTTTAAGGAAGGAAATTGGAGTAAAAATGGGTAAAGAATATTACTGTTGGAAGTGAAATGAAATTCATGTATTTGCCAAGTATGGGATGGTAGTTCTGAATTGATAGTGAGTGAAGTTTTTTCTTTCCGGTTTCCCGTTGTCAATAATAAATTTTTATTTCAATAATAATATTGGAAATATATAGAAAAACCGTATATTTTTAGTTAACACATTTTTAGGTTTTTCCATAAATCTGGGTGGCTGTGTTAATCAATGGGCCCCTCTCGTTAAAAAGTAAATTAATTGGAAAAAAATGGAATTAATATCTTAATCTATCGAATTAATTTATTGGATTCATGATAATGTCACATCTTTTCACATCTTCCATATAGATTCCTTTCTGATCATAATATATAAAGTCCCAATCAATCAGGTCTATTACATTGTGATAATTTTTTTTTATTATAACACAAAAAGAGATTTTCTTTAATCTCTTGATATATGTTTGATTTCACATAAAATACTTGTAATATCACAACAAATTTTTCTAATATAAGTATTTCAACGAGTTAGAACATTAGACATTCGTGCATTTCTATGATGTTTGAATCTCTACCGTTACATTGTTGGATTAAAAAAAACGAAATTGACTACAATTTTAAGAAGATGAAATTATGATTGGATTTCAATTCTGCTCTTGAAAGGCATTTTTCATTTTGATGAGATGAAAAACTACAAGTGATCAATATCATCAAAATATAAGCATTCTTCAGGAATGATTCTTAGCTACAAAACCAAAATTTTTATTATTAATTACAAAAAGGGTGTTTTTTCTGCTCAAAGTGGAAGCGATGAACTGCCAAAGACTTCACATTTCTTTGAACAAGTTTGGTAAAAAGTTCTGTGCCTTGCAAGCATTGGCTGTTAGTTTTTTTTCTTTTACTTTCCTTTTTTTGAAAAAAAGTTGAAGATACCAAAGAGATGGCACACAATTGAAGCTGAGCTGAACAGTGTTTGAATTTGATGGCCTCAAGCATGAGTTGCAGTGTAAGAGGAGGCTGCAGCTGCATGGTTAGACCACACAGAGACTCTCCAAAATGGTCGTTGCTTGCGTTTCGGTTGGTGACCGACCAACTCCGACTCCGATCGACGTAACATTTCCCACATCACCTTCACATCTTCGTATCCACAGGTTTCTACATCATCATGAAGCTTCAGAAGTCCAGCTCCTATAAGCAGAACAAATCACAAAATTGCTTTAGCATAGCTTTCTAAAGAGCAGTCTTCGTGTGGATGAAAAAAATAGTACACTTCATGTAATAAGAAATCCCTAGGGACACCCACATAACAGATTCAGAATTTCATGGGCCCAGCCCACCAAAAGGAACATGATGACTGACCTAACTACTCCATTCCACTTGAGTTTTTTTCTCTCTACTTATATAATAAGAAGAGTCGATAATATAGCAACCATGGCCAAACTATTTGCAGATAAAGCACAATACAAAAAAAATTGTAAATATAACAAAATTTAGATCCATCTCTCAGAATTCATCAGTAATAGACCATATCGCTAATAGGAGTCTATCACTGACAGAAGTTTATCCGTGATAAAGTCTATCACTAATGAATTTTGCTATATTTGCAATTCTTAAAAAATTTTACTATACACTTAATTATTAGTCCTAAAATGCTACACAACACAATTACCCTAATAAATATTATACACAAATATTGGGATGTGAATACAGAAGAAGGTAGAGGAAATTTGTGGTGCTAGTCAAATTGTCAATAAAAGTGACCTGGATAGAACTAATAAGAATAATAAAAGTCTAGAGACGGCCAGGGCAGGCCACGCCTCTTGGCCTTCTATTTATAATAGTAATACAAGGCAAAAACAAATCAAATTGGGTCACCACTAGTCGAAAAGTAAAGGGCACTAGTGGCCATCGTTAGTCTTAAGTGGGATTATGACTATGAAGAATCACAAAAGGACAATCAAAGCTGTTATATAGAAAAACTTTTAATCCTAAAAGTGGGCTCTAATCCTTCACTCTGTCTTCAATTGCAATGCCAGTGGGGGCCTTTTTATGCATCATCAAATGGAGATAAATATCTTAGTTGAAAAACAAAATAATACTCCTAGTAAGTTTAAACTAGAATTCTTAAACAGAAAGGATTTGATGTCTCTATATTTAGCGATAATTTTGGGAAATTCGAATCACTTGGGAGAAATTGGAGTACATGGATGTGGGTTTCTTGTGATTTTTTCTACCAAATTATTGTACTGGAGAGGTTGAATAATCACATGGCCATTTATTGCCTTCTAGAATCACCTCTCTCTCTTTCTCTCTCTTTCTCTCTCTTTCTTTCTCTATCATAGTAGTTGAGAATTGAGATTTAGTGTCTAATAAACATTGCATACAGATCAAGGTGTTATATAACATATTCAAAGTCGGTTAAAAGCATTAAAAAAAGAAAAGACTAAGAAATTTGTATTAGAAACCCAGGTGGATGTGGATCCTCTCATATTTTTCAAATTTCTTTCACTATTTTCTCTCATGGCGAATCAAGGACGAGAATCTTTTCCCTGAAATCACATATCATGATCTTATGCAGGAAATAAACTGTAGATGATGTTACATACAAATTCTTCTTCTAATTGCAGCACACAGTTCAGAAACAAAAAAAAAAGGAAATCAGAAACCAGAGAAAACTAACGGAAACAGAAATATAGCAGTTCCATCAATCAGAAGCAACTCATTTAGTCGAGATCATCACATTCGAGAAAATTAAGCCATAATCAAACTCCGATTTGGAAGGGGAGGAAAACTTCGAAGGAAAAGCCGAAGAGGAAGAGTAATAAGAGACTAACCACTTTTCCGAGCCCTAACTCGAGCGGAAACAGCAAGCCAAACTCGTCGAACGGGGAAAATCATCTTATGCCAAAGCTCCATAAACCGATGCTTAACTTTGGTGTTACTCCGGCTCCGCCTCTTCTTTTTCCTCCAGTACCAAAAACCACCGCCTCTGCCGCCGCCGAGTCGAACGGCTATGGTGCGTAATCCGGCCAGACCTGAGAATCTGGTTCCACTGTGGGTTGGTCCACAGCAATTCGGTTTACGAAATTGAAGAGAGAAACAGAGAAACAGAGAGAAATAAAAGAGAAGATTTAAATAAAAGAAAAAGAAAGAATTTGGAGAGGAAAAGAAATGAAAAGGGGAAGCGCCAATTATAGGTAACCAAAAGGACAGTGGTTTTTATATCTGAAAATGAGGCCACCGACACGTGACCGGTTGCTTCCCTACGTAATATATATACCATTGCCCCCACTATGACTTTGCAACTTCCTTTTATATATTTATAAATGGCTATAATATTATATAAAAAAATGCTCCCCAACATTATATTTTATGTCAAAAATATCTTCTCAACTTTCAAAGGTTTTAAAAATATTCTTAAACTTTTAAAAAGAGTTAAAAAATATTTTTGTCATTAATTCTGAATGAAAATCGTTAAACGTTAATTTAAAATTAAAAAAATTAAAAAAGACTCCTATCATTAAAATAGTGACCAATTTGTTTGAAATTTTCTTAAGGTCGAAAAATCCAATTTTAAAACAATTATATAGATATATCCTCATTTTCTTCATATAGATACCTACATTTTTCTCTTAATTTTTCAATTATTAGCTTACATCAATTTTGTCAACAACCAAAATTTTAAGTTAAAACATAAAATTCCACAGAGTCTCACAAAATTTTAAAATCAAATCTTCCCTTAAAACATATCAAAATGATAAATAATCAAACAGAAAAATCTATTTGGATATTAACGCACACTCGTGACGTACAACTTTGTTAAAATATTTAAGTCTTAAAATTTCTTGGTGCTTCTTTTATTCTCTTTCTTCTTATTATAGTTCATATAACCGAAGTGTGCAATTTTATTTATTTACTTATTTTAGATAAATAAATGTCAAATAATTAACAAAAATGGGAATAAGAGAGTATTGAAGAAGGGATGGAAGAAAAAAGATGGAAAATAGAGAAGCAAGAAGGTATTAATGACTTTTGTTCATATAATAATAAGAATATTTTTTATTTTTTTTTAAATTCAAATATATTTTTTAAACTTTTAAAAAATTAGGGATATTTTTTACACAAAACACTAACAGGTTTCTATTCAAAACTATTTTTTATACCGGAGTATTTTGTATAATTTAACCTAAATAAATATATATCACAAAATTACGTTTTTGGTCTTTACGTTTCTAATGGTTATTTGTTCGATCTCGAGATCTCAAATGTGACATTTTAATCTTGAAGTTTGGAAAATGATTTTAATGCTTTTAAAATGATGTGACAAATTTTAATTTATATTAAATGAGGTGACATTTTAATGTTGAAGTTTGAAAAATGATTCTAATTGGATGATTGTTGACTATTGAAAAATTGATGTGACAAATTTTAAATGAGGTGATTTTTTTAAAAAAAAAATTATATTAAAATCTAAGATACATGTTTTTTTTTTTTTTTTTTTTTTTTTTTTTTTTAAGATTTTCTTAGTTTGTACGCGTGTTATGCACATTTTTTTTTTCTTATTTCTTAAATAAAATATTTCTTTTTTTAATTTAACAAAATGCGAAAATTTGAATATCAAATGACCTCTAAATCAAAAGTATATGTTTTATGTCAGCATGTATTATGTATTATAGTTTGCATAGTGTGTGTTATAATTTTTTGACCGAATAAATCATGTTAAGTTATTTGGCATACCCAAACATTTTAACTTTCTGTTAATAATACTTGCTTTTAGCATCTAACTAATCATTTTTGGCAAAGGATCCTAATTAATCTCCCTCTATACATATACACACACATATATATATATATATAATCAAATCATACTTCTAACTAGTTAAGACATTATTGTAATCTTAACAAAAATGTTGAAGGTTTAAGTTCTTACATTATCATTGTTTGGCTTTCAATTTGCCTCTGACTATCACATGAAATGTAAATATACTGTTGAATTTTTTTTTTAAAAAAAATTGATAGTTATTACTTTAGTAGATTAAATGGTTATTTTCAAATAAAGAAAAATGAACAAAACTACAAGAAATTTGATTTTTTTCGGATGAAAAAAATGGTTGAAAATTTTGGTTTTTTTTACAGTTTTTTTGGCATCGGAAAAAATTAGTTTTCCCAATGATGGTTTCAATAGTGTAGGAAAAAATAAGGTATTCCCCACGCCGTTTTCTAAACCGTCGACATAAAAAAGAGTGAGAAAAAATTTTGACCTTTCTCGATGCTATGGTCTAAAGGTAGAGGGAAAGACCGTCCTTCTCCCGACGACAAATGAGAGTCATCGGGAGTTTAAAAAAAATGACAAAATGTTTTTAAGCATCTCCCGACGGTAGTGTAAACTACGGTCGGGAAACCTGTTTTTTTTTCGACGGCCTATTTGTTGTAGGGATAGGCTTATTTTAAAGCCCTAATTTTTCCCTCTCTTTCTTCTGTTGCCGCCTAAACCACCAAAAACTTTTCTCCCTCTCTTCTACCGAAACCCACCAAAATCGATTCTCGACTTTTCCGCCGGTGGTTCACGACTAGTCCACCTGTTCTTCCGACGTGTGATTCTCGATGTGTGGTTCTGACCTGTGTTTCACAACACTAGTGGTCCTCGACGAAAGTACTTTTCTGTTGCTGTCGGTTCACGCTCGCTGCCGCCGGTGGTTCACGACGCTCCAGGCTGCCTGCTGCCGACTAAAGTTCACGGCTGCCTCTGGTTAATTTCGGTCGCTTCACATTCGTTTCACAAAATCACATTCAACGGCATTGCTCTCATTGCTATCATGACATTCAACTGAATCTTTTGTCTCCACTTCTTTACTTCGGAATTGATAAATATCTACGCAGCAACACCTTCTTCTTCATCCTCGGCAGAAATGCAGTCCTTCAAATTCCTATTTCTGCGTTTTAATCAAATAACCCACAACATTCAACTCTTTTTGCTTATTTTTTACTCTAAAATAATCAACCGACCAAAAGAAAATCTAAAGTAGTTGAATACCAAAAGAAAATCTAAAGTAGTTGAATACCAAAAGAAAATCTAAAGCAGTTGAATACCTCTAAAAAATCAAATTACAATTTAAGAAAATTGAGATTAAAATTCAATCAAACCAAACAATTGTTGGGATGATGTAATAATATATGATATTTTTCTTTACTTTAGTCTATGGAACTTTGGATGTTTTAATTGCTTTATCACAAACGATAAATTGATAGACATTATCATGTTGCTATATTTATAAATAAATTGATTTAATTTTCTATATTTCAAAATAACCTTTTCCTTATTTGGGACATTTTATTATGTATTTATTTGTCTCTTTATAAAAAAAATAAAAAAAATAAAATTTTTTTGAACTTTTGTACGGATGACTTCAAATTTTTTAGAAAAACGAAATTTGAATACTAATTTTTTGAAACAAGGTTTTAACCTTTTTACTAGCACCATCAAATCTTTTAGTTCTAGTTTTAACTCATTTTCCCTCCCTTTCGTTTTAGTTCTAGTTCACTTCCACATTCTCACTCTAGTTCTAGCTCTTTCTTGCTTATTTTCTAATTCTTATTTTGGTTCTTGATTGTTTTCTCGCTCTTATTCTCTATACTTGGTCCATTTGACATCTGAGAAAATTTTGTTTATTGCCACCGATCATCGTACATTGTCAAAAGAAGAAAAAAATAACTCTACTTGTCGTCTTTGGTGGTGAAATATAGTGAAACGAATGTTGTTGTTACCATAAATAAAATATAGAGAAAAGATCTAGAGAAAGAAGACAAAAGGGTGTTCGAGAGGGCGAGAGATTTGAAGAGAGAAATAGAACGAGAATTCAGAAAGTGAGAAAAATATTATAAAAATTTTGAAAAGAGTTATAAAACCTTATTTTGAAAAACCAAGTCAAATTTGGACCCTTTTTAGGTCAATCTTTCAAATAATGGGCATGGACATGGGCATTGCCAAAATTATTTGTCTTGTGTGTGTCCTATTTAATGTCTAACAGTTCACAATTAATAAAACTTTAGTTGGTTTAAAATTATATCCATTTAGGTTCTAGGTTTAAGTTTCCACCTCATCTAATCTACTACTACTATTATTATTTAGATGAATGATGGTGTAATAATATAACCCACATAATTATTTGAAAATTTATAAAGCAAAGAAAATATCTTGAACAATAAAACAAAGTCTCCTAAAACTTTTAATGATATAATTCACCTTCTTTTATGGTAAGGCATTCAATGTATTATCCTTCATTTCATCATTGTCCTTTCGTAGGCATAAGATGGGGTCCAAATGCACCTAACAACTTTTGCTCCTAATTTCTAGTTTGTTTAACAAGAATTTGGAAATTAATTGTCTACTTAACATGATTAATGTAAAATTAATTTGAAGAAAAAATCCAAATTAATCCACCTACACTTTTCAAAAGAGCCAACAACATATCATTGCATGAGAAAATATTTAATTAAAAAACTTAAATCATTGCATATTTATTTATTTTAATGGTTTGTTTTCAAATATATAAAAATTTATTTATTTACAAATATAGTAAAATGTCATTGTATAACACTTATACTTGAAAATATTTTCAACAATTTTTCATTGAAAACAATTACCCTATTTTAATTTGTTTAGTTTGTATATTGTCAATGTTAAAAAAAAAATCATGTGTTTCAGTTAAATAATATGAAGCAAACACTGCAGTTTGATAATATCATAAAGTAGCAAAAATAGAAAGATAAAAGTGGTATGGTACTAAAGAAAAGGAAAAGGAAAAGGAAAAGGAAAAGGAAAAGAATAAAAGAAAGAAAGATATGAGTGAAATTGGGCATGCATGATTTATTTGATATGATCTATCTATATAACATTTTAAATACTTAATTTAATGAGCAAATAATTATTTTGAAATTTGCATGATTTTTTAATACCATTTAATAGACAAATAATTTGTAGGTTAACATGCTAATGTAAAAATATATTAATTGAAGTCATATGAAGTAGTTAAAGTTTAGTATCTTATAAAACAAATGGTCGCTCAAATAATAGTAACTATCAAAATTGTTACTTTTTTAAAATTCATAAATAAAAAATATTTTTGAAAAGAGGTGGAACAAAGAAGCATGAGCTCTCTAGTGTAAATAAATAAATAAATAGAATGATTGACAGGAGAAATAGAAAATTTTAAAGTCACAAATATACTCTACCTGAACATTCTATAAAACAAATACACAGTATCTAAACATTCACTAAAAATCACCCAATATGACCCTTAACACTTCCAGCTATTATAGAATGTGTGTATGCGAAGGAAGACAAAGACCAAGAGATGGGGGTATGCGAAGGAAGACAAAAATCACCCAATATGACCCTTAACACTTCCAGCTATTATTAGAAATTTATAGATGTCTACAACGATAGACTTCTTCCAAGATGAGAAAGAGCAAAGTTGATTGTACCAGTGGAATTGTCGTTGGCAAGTGAGTATTTGAAGGAATCGCAACTTTAGAACGATGTGACTATTGGAAATATGATTGCATAGGTTGGCGACCTAGTGATGGTTGTCGTCAAAAGCTAGCCAAGATGATGAAATTCAAGAAATGGTGGTTGAACCAACAATCGCAGATATGAGATTGAGAAGGAGAAAAAGAAATTTTGGGAGGTGGCTAAGTGTGAAGAAGATGAAAAAGATGAAATTTAGGGTTTTTTTATTATCTAATATTTTAATAAATAATGATGATGACGACGACGACAACGACGATGACGATGGTAATAATAATAATATTATTATTAATAATAAATTAAACAATATATATATATATATATATATATATATATATATATATATATATATATATATATATACGCACTTGTTTCAAATATTTAGAGTTTAATTTCCATTTATATATTTATTTTTAGGTACAACAAGCCACGTGTTTCTATATGAAAAATTGAAAACATCGAAAATATGGGGAAAAATCAAATTAATTTGATAATAATATGTATAAAATAATCAAAAAAATATATTTCGATACATTTGAATTTGTAACAAACATTTAAACAAATCGAAAGTTAGTTAAATAAAATCAAATTTGATAATAAGAGATAAATTCAAATATAAGTTGGAGAGTAGAGACTTTTGTTTATTATGATTATTTCGATAAGTATTTAGATAAAATCTAATTTGATAATACAATATAAATTCAAATATAATTTGGGGAGAAAAATCAGAAAGAGAATTCGTTTATTTACAATTATACTGTATTCATAATTCCATTTCATTTAAGCTTCAACAATTTCACTGTATTTATAACTCTATTAATCACAAAACCTTTAAAAGAAGTCTAACTCGTTGTAGAGGCATAGCAAAAACCACAAGACTACACAAATGGATCTTTTAACTAATATTTCAAAAAAAAAAAAAATCAAAATTTGAAAACTAAAAAAGTATTTTTTTTTTTTTTTTTTATAAAATTTAATTAAGAATCCAAATATTTTTCCAAGTGTAATTAAACAAGTTCAAAAATCCATTAGATAACAAAATTGAAATTTTATGATTTATCAAACACATTTGAAGTTTTAAAAATAAAATAAATCAGAAAAAAAAGTGTTATTATTATTGTTGTTATTTTGAAAAAAAATACTAAAAGTATATTTTGGGATTGGAAAAATGTAAAAGAAAAGAATTTAAATAATGTGATGTTTTTAAATATAAAAAAAAATATTTAAAAATATTTACAATTTATAATAAAAAGCTACAAAAATATAAGTATTTTGAAATTTTTTTCATAAAATATAAAGATTTTAAAGATTTTTCTATGGATAAGAATTTCCCAATAATTGAAATCTTCGTAAAGAAAGAGTCTAAAAAATTGTCAAAGTAGTTAAAAAATATTAAATTCCAAAAGTAAGCACGTGGTTGAAATAGCTGTGGAACACGAGCACCGTCATTTCGTTTGGTATTTGATTTTTTTGGTGGCTTCATTTTTGAGGCATAGGAAACTTAATTAACAAATTATTATTTATTAAAAACTAAATATGGCAGAGGCTTAAAACGTGTCCGACATCGCGTCTGTCTGTAAGGTACAGACGGCCAGTGGAATGTTTTTCCAAAGGGGCAGTTTTGACCTTCTGAAAAATGTTTCGATTTTTTTTAAATTAAAATTTTTGAATTTTGAATTTAATTTTATTATTGTTTCGTAAAATAATCCCAGTCACAGATCTTTCTTAAGTGTCGGCAAAAAAAAAAAAAAAAACGAAAGAAAGACACACGTGGCAGAATTGAAGATGGCTTACTGGTGTCCAAATTGAAATGGTCCACTGTTTTAAAAGGATATTCTATTAGCCATTCATTGGGCGACACGTTTCACTTCCATTATAAATTTTTTTTT
This sequence comes from Benincasa hispida, assembly GCF_027475165.1. Classification (NCBI taxonomy): domain Eukaryota; kingdom Viridiplantae; phylum Streptophyta; class Magnoliopsida; order Cucurbitales; family Cucurbitaceae; genus Benincasa; species Benincasa hispida. The sequence continues at coordinate 11,795,879 of NC_143486.1, forward strand.
GGGGGAAAATTTGAAAATAATGGTACATGCAATCACAAGATTTCAAAAAGGAAATAAATGATGAAACCCAACGATTAATACAGGGTTTTGAAAAAAAAAACAAAAACAAAGACCATCTTGTGAAGCTTGATAACAAAATTTCAAACTTTTCTTCAAGAAAAAAAAAAAAAAACCAATGCTTACGGAATCTTTTTAAGGTCATATTTCATAATGATACTAACCTCATTCCATAATTATTTAGATTTTTAAAATTAATGCTTAATAATAACTACTTCTATGGATGGATTTCTTCATTGTATTTTACCCTTTTAAAGAGTGTTATTCAAATTCAATCAAAAGTTTTAAATAACTTCTAAAAACTTATTTTTAATTTTGAAAGTTGGAAAGGATTCGAATACCTATTAAGAAAATAAAAAATGTCGTAACATAATGTAAAAAGAACAAACATAATTTTGGCCTTCATTTTAGCTTTTTTTTTTAAATTATGTTTATTATTTTTCGAATTTTTTCATGTGATTTTTGCATATCATAAATAAATATTTGAATTATTAGCTAACTTCTAAAATAGAAAAAAGTTTTAAAACTATTTTTCTTAGTTTTAAAAAAAATAGAGAGTAGAAAATAAAACAAAAAAAAAATCAAATAAAGAAGTTAGTATCATTAACCCTACCCAGTTATATTTAGATTATTAGTTTAATCACTTCCCTCAAAAGGGAAAAAAAAAAAAAGTAAATTAAGAATGATTTTAAAATGAAACTAAAAAGTTAGACCACATTTGATAACCAATTTGTTTTTAAAAATTAAACCTATAAACACTACTTTCATCTCTAAATTTCTTTTTTTTTTTTTTATCTACTATTCACCAATGATTTTAAAAACCAAATCAAATTTTGAAAACTAAAAAAAGTAGCTTTCAAAAGATTGTTTTTGTTTTTTTGAATTTGTCTAAGAATTCAACCATTCTACCTAACAAATATGCAAATCATTATAATAAATGTATTTAATTTTTAAAATTAAAAATCAAATAGTTATCAAACAGGATTTTAATTTACTAATTTTGTTTTAAAAAATGATTTAATAAAAAAATTCAAGCTAACAAGGAAATCAGAATCCATTGATCCTAGAATAGAATTTTTGTTGTCTACATTCCAAGTCCAGGAATGAAGAACAGTTGGAATTTCAATTTTCAATGCATAAAATAAAATAATCGAAAAGAATAATAATTTGAAATTTAATAATATATAATATTCAGTATTAAGGGGGAGTTTGTTACCCAGTCAAGATCAAAGAGAGGTGTCGGTGTTTTTTTAAAGACATTTAAACATTGCAGGATTATTCTTTTCATAATTTTTTTAACCCTTTAGAAAAAAAGAAAAAGAAAAAGAAAAAGAAAAAGAAAAAGAAAAAAAGGAAAAAAGAGATGGAGCAATTAATGTCGTGGAAACTTCGTCAACTTCAACCAATGAAAGAAAGATTTTGTAGGTAAAGCCACTTTTTCATGCAATCTTTTCTTTGATATGTTTTTATTTAATTTAATTTAATTTAATTAATTAATTAATTTATTTATTTATTTATTTTGGAAGTGGAAAGTGAGTACTCGGCCGCCATGTTGCTTGCATTACATACCAACCTTGGTTCACTCATAGTCAAAACATTTTCTTAATCTTAGTTTTGGTGTCGACTTTCATAACTTTAGCAATTTAATCACTAAATCTAAAAGACTTTTAAAAAAATTATTTTCTATTCTTTGTAAATCTAAGCATTTGTATGTGAACTTAAAATATTATATATTATTCTTATTATTATAATCAATCGATTGAAATGTTCTACTAAAATATTGTTGAAAAAGTTTAGCTATTTGGTATTTACACTCTAATACTTCAACTTATGAATCAAAATGATTATTGCCTGTTAATGACCATTTACAAGATTATTGGTCCTCTGCATTTAGTCCGGATCATTGTACTAATCAATATCAAAACATTACATTAATACTATGTTTGTATTAATCGTTAACAACAAACACATCGAGAAAAATAGATTGAAGAATTAATCAGAGTGGTACAACGGGGTAGGCCCATAACCTATAAGTTCCCGAATCAAAACTTGACTCTGATATTAAAATCTTATTTCATAATAATAGTAATCTTATTTTTTTAAAATAAATTAATTAATTAATTAAAGCATGGACATAAAATTACCAATTTCAGAAAACATATATAAAAACGAAGTGGATAAGCCTACAAAAGTACATACAATTTAACTTTAAGGAAATTAGGAAAATCAAGAAAAAAATTAGTATAAAAATCAATCTATATGCCGTTATATTTTGAAGTTGTATCAATTAAAATTTTATATAGATATTGTATCAATAAAAACTATAAACTTTTATGAGTGAATTAATTTAGACTATTTGTTAATGATTTAGGACTATTTTCACATAATTTTATATAAAACCAACTTAAAATCACTTAAATAAAGTCATTTCTCTTAAAAATTCTAGCAAAATAACCAAAAAAATTATGACATGATTCTTCCTCAATAAGTCGAGGAAAAATAGAGGATAATAGAGGAAAATGAGAAACCACCCTTACTAACAAAAATTCACACTACTATTATATTTAGTGCTCAAATTCACACCACTATTATAATAAAGAAGTGTCCAAAATAACCCTTTAAGGAGCGTTTGGAGCAAGGGTTATTATCAAAATATAATAACCATTACAGTAAAAACTATTTCAAAACCTCCCATTAGCTACATTCAACACTATTTCAAAACTTTCATTTACTACCATATTTACTATTCACTACAGTTTTTACTATTTTACATTCATCATTTTTTTATTATTCGTTACAGTGTTTACTATTTCTTTCTCAAACTAAAATAGTTTACACCTCTCAAACGCATACTATCATAATCCAAACTAAAATAATTTACACCCCAACCACAAACTATCATAACCCAACTATAATAACCTAGGACTATAATAACTAATTCATTGCCCCAAACGCCCCCTTAGTTTTCATATTTCACAAATAGTACGATTTCTAAAATCTCGTGGAATTGGTTTTTCTCGGGCCTTCTCGGGCAAGATTGGGCTCGAGATTGTGTTTGAAACGTAATGAATTCAAATTATCTAATCATGCAAAAGGACGAAAATACCCCTGCTTTTAAAAAAACCCTTTCATATACACGAAAACCCTTAAGACGATCCAGCTCCTCAACTCGCCCGAGATACCCCTGCTTTCTCTGTGAAAATTTCCTTTACCACGCTTATTTTCATCCTTAAGCTTACTTATTTTAGAGGTATTTCCTTATTAGTTATATTGTTTCATTTTTAATTAGAGGCTTGTTAGGGTTTTTAAATGTATCTAAGTATATAGATTAATACTCCTAACCCTTACATATACAATGAAATCTAGCTTGATGATTGTGTATATTGCAATATTTGTTCCTTATTTGTGTATATAGTCTGTTATTGGAGAAATTGTCCAAAATAACCCCCTTTAGTTTTCACATTTCATAGATAGCACGCTTTTTGAAATCTAGTAGAATTGATTTTTCTCGCGCCTTCTTGAACGAAATCGAGCCCAAGATTGTTTTAATTGTTTTAACATTTGAATATCAAATTTAATTGAGTGAAAAGAATTTTACAAATATGCCATCGGTAATATAAAAAGTAACATAATTATTGTAATAACTTATTTTTTGGGAAAGAGATGGTTCACTTGCTCAACAAGTTTCCTAAACGTGATCCAAAATTTGTTGGTTTGCTCAACAAGTTTCCCAAACGTGATCCAAAATTGTTCTTAGCATTTGGCAGTTCTCAAAACCCTCATGTCTCATCTTTTTACATACATTCAAGAAAAACAAGGTAAATGTAGCGATATTGTCTTTTGTAAATTTGTTGTAGTTATTATTTGCATGCTGTTGAGGCTAATAATTTATGTTTTAGTGGTTGTTTATGCATTTTCAGTGAAAATTCAATAATCTCGATCGCGATTGAGTATAGTTCCACTGAGATTTAGCGTAGGGTTTAAAATCTCAAGCGAGATATTTATATAGTTGCACCGAGATTATGCAATATCCCTAAGATTTTGACTGAGTTTATTAAGTTTGTTGAACCTGTATAGGATTTTTTTAAGGAATGCCTCGTATATTTGTTTTTGGGTGAATGGAAGGAGGATGAGAAAGAATACATAGGGGGTCAATTGAAAGGGTTGATTGTCAATGTCAGAATAAAGTATGAAGAGTTTTTACGGGAAATATAGAATTAGTGAGATAAATTCTGTTGAGTTTGAATTAGTTATAAGGTGTTTGTACAATGTTAGGCCGAATGTATCTGCTTTTGTGATCAGTAATCAGGAAGATCTCCATTTTTTCTTAACTGGTGACGATGCGTCTTAAGTGGCCCTTTTAGTATCGAAATTACCAGTAGTAGTCCATAAACCTAAGAGTACAATACTGTCATATCCAGTTCAAAATGTTCAACATTTGCATCCAAACTTGAGTTTATTTCTGAATACAATATGGTTTCCAATGAGGTGTGATCATTAAGTTTGTTAAATAATAATGGATGTCCATTAGATTTGGGAGACAATACAGATGGGTTATTGAATATGGAATACATGGACCTATCTGAAGATGCCGTTAACGATGAGTTTGTATTTGAAGTGGACATGTCAGTGGAATATGATGTGGACGTTAATGTGGCAGATATATATGTCCGAGGCGGTTTTAATGTTGATCATGTGGTAGAGTCAATGATGAATGTAGAATCAAGGGTTGACAAAGGACCTTTTGGTGATAGTAACCCGACAATTGACGATGAGCATTGTGCAGATTCAGTAGGAAGTGGTGAACACTATGCCAGCCGTAACAAGAGGAAGCGTATCGAAAAATTAATGGCGAGCACCATAGTCGTCTCATCCGAGTTTACTATAGAAGATGTCCAGGTTAGTAATATATTTAAGCAAAAAATATTTGGCTAAGAAACTATCTATCTTTGCCATTAGGAAGAACTCCCAATATCATGTCGATACATCTATTAAGAAGTTATATATTTTAAGATGAGTAGAATCGATTTGTCAATGGAAGATCAGGGCCATTAGAATGAATGAAACACTCTGAAATGTTCAAAATTAGTAAATATGTTAACGCCCACACATGCCCGAAGATTTAAGAAAATATGATCATAAACAAGCTAAGAGTTAGGTTATAATTGAACTGATTAAGTCTAAATACCAGGATGTTAATCGTGGTTATAAATCGAATGAAATTATTCAAGACTTTTGCAAGGAGTATGAGCTGGAATGCGAGCCAGGGAAGCTGTGTTGTCCTTAATGAGAGGGTCCCCTAGAGAGTCATTTCGTTTGTTACCATAGTATGGGGAAATGTTGAAGATTGTCAATCCTAGGAATCATTATGAGTTGGAGATTGATCCTTGTGGGCATTTTAAATACTTTTATATGGCACTTGGGGCTGCAATAAGAGATATTCTGAATTGCATTAGGCCAGTTATTGTTGTTGATATTGCACACATGAAAGGGAAGTATAAGGGCATTATATATAGCGGTTTCAATTGATGCTAATAAACAAAAATACCTAGTTACTTTCGGTTTGGGGATAAAGAAAACGATGATTCATGGATGTGGTTCAAGAGAAAGTTGCAATAAACTATTGGTGTAGTTAATGGGCTTGTGTTCGTATCCGATCGACACAAAAGCATTGTGAAGTCCATTGCTACAGTTTTTCCTGACACATTCCGCACATTGTGTATCCATCATTTGAGCCTGAACCTGACAACGAAGTTCAACAATGATAATGTGTGTTCAAACTTCATGTTAGCAGCTAAGGCATGTTGGGAGTCTATATTTCGATACCATTAGAACATGTTGGCTCCCTACAACAGTGTTAAAAAATATCCTACCGATGTCGGGTTGTCAAGTGGGCCTGGGTATACCAAGGAATAATGAGGTACGATCAATTGACCATAAATGTTACAGAGTGTATCAATGTGGTATTGAAGGATGCTCGATTCCTTCCGGTGACTGCACTGTTGGATCATATTAGAAGTTTTCACTAGGAATGGTTTTCCAAGCGCAGGACATTAGCTTCAATGCGAAAATCTGTTTTGTCAGTCCATGGAGAAAAACTTTTGAAATTTGCAGATATCAATTCTAGAACATTTATTGTGCGACTAATCGATCATCACGAGTTTGATATTGTAGACGGTCATCTAAACCCTCGTGTTAACTTGAATGAGAAGACTTGCATATGTGACGAGTTTGATTACTATGAGATCGAAGACTTGCATATGTGACGAGTTTGATTACTATGAGATCGAAGACTTGCATATGTGACGAGTTTGATTACTATGAGATCCCCTGTTCACATGCACTTGCCGCTTGTCGGGTTAGGAGTATTGATCCATATATTTTATGCTCAAGTGTATACACAATTACAAACTGGTTGGCTAATTATGCAAAGCCTATATTCCCTATCTGTCATAAATTAGAGTGGAAAACTTCAATCAAGTTTGTTGATAAAGTAGTCTTATCTTCCAGGGTCATTGGAATAGTTGGTCATCATCCAACTGTGCGAATCCCATTAAACGTTGAAATACAGAAGCAAATTCACAAGTGTACTCAATGTCGCAACGTTGGGCACAATCGAAAGACATGTCGAGCTTAGATTGTAGAGAAAAATTAGAGTAATTTTTCTTGTTATTTTTCGTTTGGACTATGTAAACTTTTATATTCAAATACGTTTGGACTATGAATGGCTAGAGTCATTTACTTATGTATGTGATGTGCATTCTTTTTGTTCACTCTCGGTAAATTTCGAGCCACATTAATCCCAAGAATGAAAACAAAAGGTAAATCTCGGGGCATCTCAAGCCAATTGCTCAAGAGATTTACAAACAGAATGTACTAAGGTTGGACTCTCAAGCTGCACTCGGGACAATGAGAACCCCGAGAATGAAAACAAAAGACAAATGTCAGGGCATCTCGGGCCAACTTCCCCCGAGATTTACAAACAGAATGTTATAAATGTTATGTTCAACAATAGAAGGTTGAAATGATAATTGAATACTATGTTAAAATACTAAATATGTGGATATTTGTCTTTTAAGAATCACGTTATATTGATAATGAACGTACTTACAATAATTACAAAAGGGCTCTATTGGCCCATAATTGTATAGTCAGCTGACGACGAAAAAAGATCCTACCTAGGTGTATCTTAAGGTCCCGGGCAAACTCGCCCGAGATTACGGCACTGGAGAAGGTCTGTCATTTGCCCAAGACCCACCTATTGAGAATCCACCTGCTGAGGATCCACTTGTTGAGGATCCACTGGTTGATGATCCACCTATTGAGGACCCAGATGTAGGGGACACAATTGCCAAGTACATTGTTCGTGTTGAGGATAGATACACTTAGGCAGGATCCTTTTTCGTCATTTGACTATACAATTATGAGTCAATGGAGCCTTTTTGTAATTGTTGTAAGTGAGTTCATTATCAATATAATGTGATTCTTAAAAGACAAATGTCCACATGTTTGCTATTTAACATAACATTCAATTTTCAGTTATCATTTCAACCATTTGTTGTTTAACATACCATTTATAACATTCTGTTTGTAAATCTCGGAGGAAGTTGGTCTTAGATGTCCCAAGATTTACTTTCTATTTTCATTCTCAAGGTCTTTATTGTCCAGAATGCAGTCTGAGAGTTCAACCTTAGCACGTTCTATTTATAAATCTCGGAGGCAATTGGCCTAAGATGCCCTGAGATTTACTTTCTGTTTTCATTCTCGAGGTCCTTATAGTCCTGAGTGCAGCTAGAAAGGTCAACCTTAGCACATTCTGTTTATAAATCTCGGGAGGCAGTTGGCCCAAAATGCCCCAAGATTTACCTCATGTTTTCATTCTCAGGGTTAATGTGGTTCGAGATTTACCGAGAGTGAACAAAAAGAATGCATACCACATATATAAATAAATGACACTAACCATTTATAGTCCAAAAGTATCTAAATCTAATGGACATACATTATTATTCAATGACTTAATGATCGCACCTCACTGGAGACCGTACTGTATTCATGAATAAACTCAAGTTCGGATGCAAATGTTGGAACATTTTGAACTGGATATGATGGTATCGTACTCCTAGGTTTATGGATTACTACTGGTAACGTCAATACTAAAAGGGTCAATTCAGATACATCGTCACCAATTAAGAAAAAAAATGATCTTCTTGATTACCGATCACAAAGACAGACACATTCGACCTAACATTGTAAAAGTACCTTATAACTAATTCAAACCCAACAGAATTTATTCCATTAATTCTATATATTTCCCGCAAAAACTCCTCATACTTTATTCTGACGTTGACAATCAACCATTTCAACTTATCCCTTATGTATTCTTTCTCATCCTCCTTCCATTCACCCTCAAAACAAATAAATATATGAGGCATCCCTGAAAAAAATCATAATATGTTCAACAAACTTAATAAATTCAGTCAAAATCTCAAGGATATTGCATAATCTTGGTGCAATTATATAAATATCGCACCCGAGATTTCAAACCCTAGGCTAAATCTCGATGGAACTATACTCAATCACGGTCAAGATTATTGAATTTCCACTGGGAATGCATAAACAGGCAAAAAAAAAAAAAAAATTGAATTATTATAATAATTATGTTATTTTTATATTACTGAGAGCATATTCGTAAATTTTCTTTCCCATAAATTGAATTTGATATTCAAAAGTTAAAACAATTAATACAATCTCAAGTCCGATCTCATCCGAGAAGGTCCAAGAAAAACCAATTTTACGAAATTTCAGAAAGGGTGCTATTTTTTAAATGTGAAAATCAAAGGGATTATTTTGGACAATTTCCTAATAATCCACTCCACCAATTTCTAGTTGATGCTCCAAACGACCTCTTATGTTCCAAGTATCTCTTCAATATTATTATTCCTTGCACTTAAAAGAAGTTTCCTACATATGTGAAAATTATGTATTTTTAAAAACAGTGTCTAAAGTTTAATTTAATTTCCTAGTAAAAATTTAAGATTTTTAATTAATATAATTATTAATTTGAAGTTTTAAACTATATAGCTTTTGAGTATAAATTCATAAGAAAAATATCTTTTTGGTCCCTAAATCTTGGACATGGTTTCCATTTAATTTCCTTGATGGAGGCATAGAGAGGAGGGGAAAGATATTTTAGGCTTCGTTAATGACAATTAAAATATTGAATCTACTTGGACCGACACTAAGGATATCTTCGTAAATTTTGATAATTTCCCATAATTTCATTTAACTAATTTGTCCACTAGTCTAATTAGTGGTCAACAAGCCATTGAAATCAACGACTTTTATGGACTAAATGATTAAAGCCTAAATGGATGGTAATTAGCTTTCTTGAACGAGACCCAATTAGAACAAGAATGATACGAAAAGGCTAGCTAGCCTTCCTAAATAAATAATAATACCAAATCCAAATGGATGTTTTCGGATATGCCTTATGAAGATTTTTAGAGGCCTTAGCCTTAATCATCTTCCATTTGGGCTTTTGCAAGGACAACCCTCCAATTATGAAGATTTTTCAAATCATGCCCAATTAGAACTTCCAAATCAAGGGCATACCTACAATCCAATCTTCTATATGACTCATCATTATTCTGATTTTAGAAGATTGGGGCCTCCAAAAGAATAATATCTAACACCATTTTCATCTCATCATGGAATATAGACAAATGAATATCAAATCAAGAAGTAAAAGATATTATTTGCTATTCGGGAAAAAGAAAAGAAGATATAATTTGTTTTTAGACTTTAGGACTTCTGTTGCTATAATTCTATACTGAATACATGTAGTTTCATTGATATTTTATATAATGTATGCAACCATTTCTTTTCAATTGCTTATTTAGAAAAAGGAATATTTAAATTTGAAAGGCTATTCCACTTGTGAGGGTCTAACAATGGTCTGAAAAGCAACGCAGACAATTTGTTCATTATTAACCCTTACTTTTAAATGTTCAATTATAGTTCCTTCACTTTTAATAAATCTTAATTTAGTCCCTCAAAACTAATTTTCTTTGAAATTGACTAAATAATAATAATAATTTTTATGCAAGAAAATATAATGTGATTATGTTTTCAAAATATAGAGTGAAAATGCTAATAAATAAAAAAATAAAAAAAAAAAATCAACAATAAACATACAATATGTACTAAATTTAAGATTTTAAGTTCATAAATTAAAATCGAACATTTGAAATTTCAAAGATTAAATTTTACAAGCTTAAAAGTACAATGACCAAAACGACCTATAAGAGAAGTATTTTGATGGTTTTTATATTATTTTCTGCCAAATATTTAAAAATAAAGAGGGTGCTTGGTCAAATTTTAAATAAACCTTCATTTGTCAACTTGTATTTATATTACGAAGAAAATTGAGATACATGAAAATATGTTCCCCTGTTTAATGTGTGTTGATGATGTCTTTACTAAAGATTGATGTTCTTTATTTTATTTTTTGCCTAGTCATCTAAGAATTGAGGAAACTTAGGTAGATGATATATAGTTTTAGCAAGCCTGAGGTGGAATTACGAATTAGCAGTAGCCTAAAGCTTTAAATTTTGAATCTCATGTTTATATTGTAGAAATGAATAAGTTAAGAGAAATTAAAGGCTGATTGAATGACTTTTTAAAAAACACAAGGAATTTGTTGCCATCAAATTGAATGCCACACATCAATTTTATGCTTACTCCTTACACTGTAGATTCAAGAGTTCACAACTTCCTAGAATTCATAACTCCACTTCTTATCTCAAACATCCCCTAAAAGTGTGAACCGTGAGGAGTGAGTTTCATAATTCTAAGTTTATATAGTATAGGATAAACAAACTCCTAGCATGAAAAGTGGATTTAAAAAACCTTCCATTATATAAATATACAGAATTAGGTAAAGCCATGAGACGAAACCAAGAAAGTTGGTAATTAGGTATTCAATTCAAATACCTCAAGCTATGCCATCAAAAAGTTAAAATTAAATTTAAATAAGCGTAAATGAAAGGAAATGTGTACCTTTGCTGTGAAAAGAGTCTTCATATTATTGGTTGTACTTCTACTAAAATATCTAATGAACATCCCAATCAGTAGTATAGGTTTAAGTATCTTCACTGTTTCTACATATTCAACAAATCAGAAGCGGAAAGAACTGTCGGTTAAGTTAGATATTCCAGAAGATATGAGGATGAGACTAATGACTATAGAGATATTGGATAGCAAAATCACGGGTACATATTTTTTTTTTTCTAATTTTCTATGCTGTTATTATTAAGGAATTGAATAATGACAGCATAATTTTGAAAGTCCTCAAAAGTAACCGCACATCCATGTACTCAAGCACAATAAAAAGGGACTGTTTTAATCGAAATGTGTACTTGGCACTGAAGGTAGTGGGATTTTTAGTCATGAGGGAATGGAGCCAATCGCCAACCAATATGGCCAGCCAGCACAAACATCTAATCAACTTTTTCATAGAAAAAATAAATTAAAAAAAACAAAGAAACATACTTTCTCATCATCATGACTCAATTGCAACTGCTTTTCAATGTTTTTTTAAAATAAAAACGAGACTTTTCATTGAAGTAATGAAATGAGTCTTAATACTCAAAATACAAGATAGAAATCAAAACAAAAGACCAACAAATATGAAGCTTGCAAAAACATAACTTGAGCATGAAACTAATCCAGAAAAACTAACTAGAAGATGAAGATAAAAATGCATTTCAAGTTAAACTAATTTCGTTGATAGAGTAATATGCAAAGTGTTTGAAACCGAGCACCATGAAGAAACTTTGACACAAGCAATTTTATATTGGTCAAATCAAAGGAGTGGCTTGTCATGAAATATACATTGAACATTTGAGTGAGTCAAGTGCATATTTAACTTGAGAGTTGAGTCACTACCACAGGACTGATGTTTTTTTCTCTCGGACGACAAAACAGTGGGTGGAATAGATAAGAAATGCAACGCTTTTAAAAATTGACGAAAAAAGCACGATTTTGGTCGACAGTTTGTTTTAACTGTTGTAAAAGCACATCTTCAGATACCATTTATAAGATTTATCCATACTATTGTCTGTAGGAATTCTGAAAGCATTAATTGGTATGTGCTAAAAAATATATTACCTGCCGTCTTGAATTGTACTCATTTGATGTTGAAGTCCACTGATAGGAAAGGTTACCCTATTTTGATATATCATATTCAATCAGGCAATCAGTTAGGAAGGATGTTTAGAACAAATAATACTATCAACAAAATGGCATCCAAATCTTATAATGACAATTAGCAGATAAGGTCTGAGACAAACTATCCAGAAGGTCTGACCGAACATGACAGTGACCACAAGAAAGTTTTACTCCAACTACTGAATCTCCGGACATGACAAACTATATGTATGTCGTAGTCATAGATATGACATGAATTTAAAAATGTGAACCATAAATGCTTGGTTCAAATGAGAACGTAAGGAAGACCTAACAATAAAAATACATGAATTGGTTTTTTCAGAACAATGAAAAATCTGATATGAACAAATTTCACAAGTCACTATCTAACTTTTCTAGCTAGTCGTCCATGTTCTTCATGTATTCTTTTGAAAGTTTAGTCTCCATGATCAATTTCTGTTCTTTTACCAAAGAATAGCCAGCTTCAAGCAATGCCTCCAGTGTTTGCTGTTCAACCAAATACAAAAGTCACTCCATGTCTACCTAACACTTCAAGTTCACATATATAGATATGAAAGTAGTGAATGACATACTTCACTTGACTATAACAAATAATAAAGAAAAGAGCATAAAAGACCTTTCCACTAAAGTAGCGAGTTCTGTGCCTTTTCAACTTTTTGTAAATCCAGACAGTATACTGCCTGACCGTGTGTGGTTGCTCTAGAAGAGGGAAAAAACTCATTGTATCGGCATTGTGGAACAAATTTCAGAGGATGAATATACATATATACTTCCTAAAAATTCCATAGGCGAAGATATGTATGAGGAATGCAACTGGTCATTACCAAAGATTCCAGGATAAAAAGTCGAAGCAATGGCATACACATCTTAGGAATGAATAAGAACAAGTTTATTATAGTAATGATACCTTACCGTAAGTTGAAGATTATTAATGATCACGGAGGTCAACCGAAGTTATAAAATAGCTGTGAATTATCATGCTAGACTCGTTTAGAGAGCTTTATATCTCCACTTCAATGTGATATTAAGTTTTATCTATTTTATCATACTGAGTGATAAAGAAACATTTGGTAATTTTGTAAATTAGCATGCTATTCTATAGAGTATATTTTCATTTTGAATTCATCAACATTTTGTATTCATAAAAGAAAGAATATAGTACCCATGTATTTGTTCATAAATCAGTCGACTTACTAATGCTTGATCAACATCTAGCAATCATTAGACAAGCAGAACAGAACCAAATAAGCATGAATTTTAAAATGTTGAAGATTGACCACCTCTGGTGGTACGAATGTAGGAAGCTTTTCATTCTTCCTTCTCTTAAGCAGCTTTTCTCCTAGCTTTTCCACTCCGCCAATATCATCAACCCACTGAAACAAAAAGGGAGTTTGACATAAAGATATTAAATTATTCTACTTTTCTAATGGATGGAATCGTCCCTAAAATCTTCATTCCATAAATGATTTGAAAGAAACATTAATATTATTAAGCCCTTATATATTCCAATGAAAATGTTATATACCTTAGATATGGCTGCATCATATGTCCGTGATCTTAGAGCTCCATAAAAATCCAAAGCTGATTAAAAAAAATAAAAATAAAAAAAATAATTTCTAAATGTAAGATAATGATGATGCATTCACAACTTTGCTTTGCAATGTTTTATAGACAGCGTATGTGATGGATATTTTTTTTTAATTGATAAAATGAAAAGAGTCTAATGCTTAAAGATACAATTACCTTCAAGAGAATAGAGAAATTGCAAAAAAACAAAAGGAGGAAAAAACGACTAATAGGATAAAAAGAGGAGAATACATCAATAAGCAATCTCTTAAAACCTAATAAACCAACTCCAAAAAGGAAAGCAATGCTAGAGAGCACATAAACTAAAAAGCCAAAGCCGATAGCAGTCCAATGAGCCGATAATGTGAGAAGACCAATAAGGCCGAAAGTGCGAGAATCAAATCACAAAACAAACCAGCTTCTAAACTATCGCTTCTAAGAATACATCTACTAGAAGAAAAACGCAACTTTGGACAAACAATAAGGCTTAGGCTCATAACCACGAAAAAAAAAAAAAAACTTCAATTCCTGGACAAAATCACCAAGCTATGATTTAACTGAAGGAGAATGAGGAGGAATTGATTCCATCTGAAAACCACACTTTTCAATTAAAACAAAGAACTTGGCAGGAATTTTGGGAGACAATTTTGCTTGAATATTTTCATCATTCTCAAACAAAGTATCAGAACCATCTACAAAGAAAACCTCTAGAGTTTCCTCAACAAAATCATCTTTTGCTAGAGAATCGAAAATATCCTCACTGCTCAATCATCTTGTGTATGTGATGGATATTAAAGTGTCAGAGACAGGAAAGTGTTATCTGTATACATTAAACATACATCTGTTGGCTATTTACATTAGTGATGAAACAGAAATATTACATATAAATATTGAATTCACAAGATATGACTAGATGAATGTATGTTAAGAATTTTCATGTTCATTGTCCAAAAACTCTCAGAAAATACACAAAAGGAAAGAAGAGACTAGAGAGCAAGATTAACCATAATATTACTTCAAGTTCAGTGCATTGGAATTTATAATCGATCCTTCACTAAGCATCAAGGAGTTGCTCTCCAAAACTTATCGATTCTATCAACCAAAATTTGCAACTTTGAAAACTACAGGAAAAAAGTTGCTTACCTTGGTTAGGAAATATGTTTACGATGTCAGCGACCTGAGCCCTTGATATCCCATCTTTCTCATACATTCTATGGACAATATTCACGATGTCTTCACGGTTAGGCTGCCTGTTGCCAGATAATGTTTCAGAAGAGAGTGGCTTAGCTATAATGCTATTTATGACTTCAAAAACAAAATAAAATAAGAGGGAGAGTATAACAAGTATAAGTATAGAAGCTTATATATTTGAATCCAACTCTGATTTTATATCTAAATCTGGAGAAACTAGTACAATTTATTAAAACATCTTTAGGGAGTCAACATCATAACAATCCTCCAACAATTAATTTCATACCAGTAGAATTTCTCCATCCTGCCATCACGAATTAAGGGAGCATAAATAGTTGAAAAATCATTTCCTGTAAGGATGATTGGAATTCTGTTCAAAATATCTGCTTCTCGCCAATCTTGTCCGACACTAACTCTGGTAGGATTGTCAGCTAGATTCATCAGAGTACCAGAGACAATTTGATTGTTGACTGTCACCTGTGTACTCCCTATATAAGAACAAAATAAGAGTATATTTATTATATATGATTGAATGAGTATTTTGATGCATAATCCAATAAAGTTCTACTCCGTCAATTTGTATTAGCTTCAAAAGAGGTAAGAGAGGATGCATTCACGCCATTGTTATTCTTATTCTTTATAATTCAATGTCTAAGAAAATAGAATCTTACCAAATCTACCAATGCCAGCATCAATATCATTGATCATCAAACAACTCAATTTCCCCTGCAATGGTAGAAAATTCGCTAAGTCATACATGGATTATTTCTGAATGCATTAAAATAATTAAAAATAATTATACTAAAAAAATTAAGAAATACCCATACATAAGGAATTGCATTCTCAAAACCAATTCTGCTTGAAATAAACTTTTGGGCAGCCCTGATTGGAAACATGACCAACTGGAGACAGAGTTGTTCAGGGTGCACCTAAGTGGTAAATAAGTACACTTCATGGCCTACGGTGCAATACATGTATGTCTTATTATGATTTTTATTTATTAAGCATCTTTTATATAATCTTCAACTAATTATGAACCATTTTGCACTTTGCATTTGCACCTTATGTCATATTACATTAAAAAAAATGACCCAGAGAAACCATACATTATGAACAGGAAAATTCATTAACGTCTAAAAGAATTGAAATTATCTTTCAAAAATGCAAGTATAAGACCAAAATGATAAGTGAAGTGATGAGTGACTTTTGACACTTCAAACGAACAAGCTGCAGCATGAAAATCAATCAATAAATAAGAGAAGCTTAAAATGAAAAATGATCGTATTCAAAGTTCACAATGTTATATTATCAACCATATTGTAAAAGGGGCAGTCTCTCCTAAATATATTTCCCTTTTGCAAGTTTTCCTGTTGCCGAGGACATTAAATAATAGCAGCCTCATCCAAAGCTACTTTCTAGACCTTCGACACGTTAGAGTGAATGAAAATTAAAATTAAAAAAAAAATGAAGAAGAAGATCAAGAAGAGAAGGGATGCTTTATGGATAAACATGGAATGTTGTGCAAATAAAACTGCACGAAGCAACATTTAGCCCAAGACATACATATATGTAGAATGTAAGTGGTAAAGCTTCTAACTTGATTCTGGACCACTTGAGATGCAGTTCTATAGCGTTCACGTATCAATTTTCCCGGCTCACCTGTTGATGAAAGTCACTATTTAATTAGTCTTCCAATTTCCACCCCAACATCAGAGTACAGAAGCTATAGACTTGTCCATACATAGAACCAAATTTCTCGCTCAAGAAAATAGCAAGCGAACTTGCAACGAAAAGCCTACATGAGTTTGACCTATTCACACGTGTTTTAGTCAAAGAAAGACTACAATTATTGAGAAAATATTAATCAGCCAAAATCTACATGTTTGTCAGCTAATTTACAAAATAATATCTAGATTATATTAAGCTAATAAAAGAATATGTATTGCTTTCACCTTTCAAATTTCTCATTCCTAAGCTTGTTGGGAGAGGGTATGAGAAATCTATTCAACTTGAATCATTAATCCAATATCAAGTTAAGACTCAGAAATTAAAATAAGTCATCCAGTTCCCTATCTTACCAGCTCTTTCTGATTCCAACTCTCCAGCAGACATTATAACGGGTTCCACTCCCATGGCCTGGAATATAAGTTCAGTCTGAAATGACTTTCCTTGACCCTTTCCTCCCCAAACACCTGTAATACAAATTGCTTATATTTCCAACTGTGCACTCATCATTTTATGGAAAAATGTGGAAGTGATTTCATCCAGTCAAAAAGATAAATCATAAACCTTTTAAAAGAAGTTTTTAGCACTATCATGAAGTTGTGCATGTCTAGATTGATAAGACACTGATTCCATTTCAAAACAGGAAAATGATATAACCCAAATATATTGAGATATAGAGAGTAATCAAACTACAAGATAAGGCAAGTTATTGGAGGTACTTAGATCCTCCCAATCTTGAGATCACTCTCAAGTCTTAATTCATTCACCGAAATATTATCTATCTTCTCCATTTCCCTCCGCCTCTATTTATAAGCAACAAGTATAACAAACTCCCTAGCTAATTACTAATATACCCTTAATACTCTAATAAAATCCTAATGCCATTCCTATCAAACTGATGAAATTTCAATGCAATGGAGCAGACTTCCATTGGCACAAAATTGATGGAACTTTTCTAGGTTATGCTTTTATTATCATGTTCTATAAACTTGACAATCAAAGATTTTGTATAGAAACCAGTAAATTAAATGAATGCATACCTAAGATAAGCGGGACTTTGACATTGAGAAGGTGAACCATGAAGTTCTTCACAATGTGGCATACTGCATCAATAACAGAGACCATGTTAAAGTGTGCTAAGTTCAAGCCTGCTATTTGTACAACTCATTTCATGAAAGATGGTGGTCTTCCTGCAAAGCTCTTTCATTTTAAATTCCTAAAGAGAAAAACAATACCATCGTATCTTCATGCTGCGTTTCTCTTCCCAAAGAGAAAAGAACGTCAATTACATATTTGTAGCAAATAGTATGAAAATACGACTAATCCAACAATGAGGATTTTTGTTGACCAAAGGCAAGTAAATTGTCATAGAAGATGTAGTCGATCATAAGTGCTTAAAAGGAACTTTTTTCAGAAAACACGCGCAAAAATTAAGATCTGGATTCATCGACTCATCATTCGTTCAACTGTTGTTCTTCAGGTCATACAGATTATACAACATCAAATACTAATAGTAATGATGTGAATAGAAGTGTTAAGGACTGCAGGCTTTGGGGAACACACTATCAGGAAGCCTACATAAACATATTGATGAGCGTCTAAAGAACCAAAAACAACCATGAGTTTTAACAATGATATGGTCTACACACAAAGATGCGCATTGAACAAACAGTAAATACATAAATCGCTTGAAAATGATAATGCCAGTTTGAATGGTTTTATCTAAATAATATGTCTGGCTTAAATATGATCTTACACCTTGTAGCAATTCAATTACTTCTTCAAACGTAATTCATCACATGCCGTTTATCAACACCAAGTTTAAAGGAACTTACCAACTTTATCCTGTCAAAAGAAAAAAAACAATAGAAACAAGTGTAAAAAGACAGTTATTAAGAAATGATCGTTCTCAAATAATAACACAAACAGCATAAACATAAATACAAGGGAAAATTGTAAAATGCTGATTGCTTCAGTCATATGACATCCAGACCATAAACCTGTGGCGGAAACTTCCACATTTCTAATCGCAATGTACTACTAAAACCATCCTGGGCTCATTGTGATTTCAAGTACAGGAATTAAGTATTTCAATTTAAGAAGCACAACTTCGTTACAGTTTCAGAAAATATTGATTCAACTGAACAATAGCGGAGAAGAAGAATCGAAGTAGAATGGATATAATTATCATGAAAACAGGAACAATGTAATACTCTCCTTGACGATTACAAAAAATGCAGCAACTTGACTAAGGTGGAAACGTCCACATTTCTACTCGAATTGTACTATTAATAAGGCTCATCTTGATTCCAAATACAGGAATTAAATATTTCAAAATCAAGAGCACTAGTTCGGACGAAAGTGCACTTTTATATCAATTCAACAGAACAGTAACGAAGAAGGAAAAAAAATAAACTAAAAAACAAACCAAGGCGGAGAGTAGAACGGATAAAATTACCATGAAAACAGGAGCAATGTAATAGTCTCCTTGAAGATGCCCGAATGATCTCGTGACCTTCTGGCGATAATCAAACACAATGTCCGCTGCAGAACAAAATTAAACTCAGCAAAACATCAACAAAACTGAAAGCATAACCTAAGAAATGAGAAAAGATAAAATAGTGACAAATCGGATACTTACAGTCTTTGCCAAGGAAGTTTCCGGCGAAGAGATCATCGATGACGCCAGCTCTAGCTCCGACGGCGATGTTCATGTTATCTGCCTCGTTGCCAAGCCTATAAAGATAGTCCTTGCCCTCAGAGTCCTTGGCTTCCCAGGTAGACTGTTCCGACAGCCTCTTCGGCCTATTCGACGGCTCACTGCCGTCGCCGCCACCACTGCCGACTTCGCCGGAGACATCGTTGGAAGATCGAATGGAGAAGGAACGAAATCGAGGTTTTCGCGCGAGAATTGAACTTTCGTACTGGAAGACTGAGGGAAGGGAGAGGCCGGATATCGAGAATGCCATTTTTGGTAGGCGGAATTCCGCATTTTCGGATTTAAATGTGATTATTTATTATTATTATTATTATTATTTTGTCCTTTCCTTTTCGTTGGATCAATATATGGATTCGGTTTATGTGGTTTTAACCGTTTTGTTGAGGCGGGGGGTCTGTTTGGACATGGGATTTCATTAAACGCTACTGGAATAGCAAACAAACGCCTCCTTGGATTTTAATTAGGAAATTTGTATTGAATAATATAAATGGGAAAAAAAATCTGATTATATATACCACATTTTTAATATTTGCTATTATAGCAAACATTGACCAGTAAACCTTTCCTTTTTTTTGGAATTTCAAATTTACCCCCTCTTTCCCTTTATTAACTTTCATTTTTCACGTTCATGAACTCCTTTGAACATTGCCGTTCGTGACCTTCTTCTTCTTTCACAGTGAAATATCTATCGTCTCCATGAAATCAGATCAATGAAGCTTCGTGATACTTTTTTCTTTCCTTTTTTCCGTTCTTTCCTTTTTCTTTCACGGTGAAATATCGATGAATCAGTCTCCATGAAATCCCATTCGTGAAGCTCCGTGATACTTCGATCAATTCCAATTCGTGAAGCTCCGACTGCAATTCCAATGTATTACCTCCAATAGTTAAACGTCTGACTGGACGACCACATAAACAAAGAATATTATCAATTGGTGAAAAGAAAAGGAGCTCGAAGTGCAGTCGATGTCATCGTCGTGGCCATAATTGTAGGACATGCAAATTTCCACCTATTGTTTAATGAAGAAGCTTGATTTGTAATTGATGTTTGTAATGAAGAAACTTGTTTTGTAATTGATGTTTGTCATCAATTTATCAATGATAGTGAGACAGCCGATGTTTTTCACCAATTTGTCAATTAGATTGTAGTTGTTGCTTGTTGTCATCAATTTAACCATTAGATAGTGAGACAATTTGTTACTGATGTTTGTCATAAATATATTAGAGACCTTGTTACTAATGTTTTGTTAGTGGAATAGACTTTGTTATTGATATATCCATTCTTTAGTCAATATGATGCTTCACAATATGATGCTTTTATTTATGAAGCTTTCGTTTTCCTTTAGCCACAGCAATTGAAAGAAATGATATCAAGCTATTTGTAATAGCTTCTGTCAGCAATTAATACAATGAAGTGATAGATTCTATCACTGACAGTAGATAAATATTTTTGTAGAAGATCCATCAATGATAGATTCTATCACTGATAGAATCGCCAACTAAATGCTACACGATCATATAGCATTACTGATACCATACTATCAATGATAGAAGCTGTGCAGCTTGTGTTTAAACAAGTTTGTAGAAGGAAGTTTCTTAAAAAGAGCTCTGGATTGTGAGTTATGAATTTTTGAAGTTGTACCAGGGAATTGGTGCATAAGCTGACAGCTGCTTGTAAAGAACAAGCAAGCAGTTCATCGTGGAGAATTATAGTGGGATTTTGTAAGGAGGATATCGCTCTCGGGGGAAATCTCGTTAGGAATTGAGGTGAGTATCGCTAAGAATTTCAAAGGAAAAGCTTGGTATCGCTCTAGAGGGTATCGCTGGTGTCGCTCTCAGGGGAAATCTCGCTAGGAATTGAGGTGAGTATTGCTAAGAATTTCACATAAAAAGCTTAGTATCGCTCTAGAGGGTATCGCTGGTGTCGCTCTCGGGGGAAATCTCGCTAGGAATTGAGGTGAGTATCGCTAAGAATTTCACAGGAAAGCCTTGGTATTGCTCTAGAGGGTATCGCTGGTGTCGCTCTAAAGGGTATCGCTGATGTTGCTCTCGGGGGAAATTTCGCTAGGAATTGAGGTGAGTATCACTAAGAATTTCACAGGAAAAGCTTGGTATCGCTCTAGAGGGTATCGCTGGTGTCGCTCTAGAGGGTATCACTAGTGTCGCTCTAGAGGATCTCGCTAGTGTCGCTTATGGGGATCTGTTATTCTTCAGTAAATGCAATGTCTTGGTTGCATGCATGTATTTATGTAATATTTGTAGAACCTTAAGGGAGGTTTGCTGTTTGTATATATTACTAGTGTTTTAACAGGTTGGTATTTAGATTAAAAGTCTTGGGGGGTGGGTGCTGGCAGGAGGGGTAGTAACTACCACGGTCATATCCTTTTCCAGAATAAAAGGGTAATCTGGGAGGGGGTGTGACACTATACGATCGTCTACCCAATGCTAGACGATCACCTACTAAATGCTACACGATCGCTGAGCTCGGCTAAACAATTGCTTAACTCTGCTACACGATCGCTTAGCTCTGCTACACGATCACTGAGTAACAAAATACTATACGAAGTTGCAACTATATCAATCACATTTATGAATTAGTCACATTTATACTATACGATCGTCCTCTTTTCCCTCCAACCAAAAAATCTCTAAAATAAATTGAAAGTTGCAACTATATCAATTACATTTATGAAGGATTCATATTGATTCAATATAACTATCATTGATCTTGTAAAATAACAATGTAATTTCCAAAATCATAACAATCATTGTATATTGTCAAAATAATTTCCAAACTATTGTCAAACAGAAGTCTATTGTTAATCAAAGTTGTGATATTTTGAGATCAAAGCTTGGAGCGTCGTCATTCCACCTTGGAGACTGCCTTGTAGCTTTGCTTGGAGACACCTTGGTAGACACATTTGGAAAGACCTTCTTTTTGTCTTTCTTTTGTTTCTTTGCGTTCTCCAAAATTTTCTTGGTTGATTTTGCTTGTCTTTTTGGTCTCTTGTTGTCCTCTATATTTTCGATGACAACCTTTGGTCGATATTTTTTTGGACTCTTTTTAAGAGTCTTTTCAATCACTTGAAATCATGGAATCAAATATAACATGACATCAATGTGCTATCAATATCAATCAAGTAAATAAAGCTTCCTATTATTTATACTATTACTAATAACAAACTATCAATGATAGCGTGTTATCACTGATAGTTGGTTATCAATGATTTCAGATATCACTGATAGCATGCTAATGTTATAATTAAGATCATCAATCAATCAATACTTACATTCTTTTTCGTCATATCTTCTTTATCTTTTTCTACTAAATTAGCATCAATGATAGCATCCATCAGTGATAGTTTGTTGATAGATAAATCCATCAACAAACTATCAATGAACTGTCAACATATTCCCTAAAGTATCAGTGATAACTTCTATCCTAAAAACAAACATGTGTAACCATTACATTCATATCATTGATAGCAATAATAATGATAGATACTTTTCCTATGAATAAACAATCATCAAATCACAGTACAGGGAACTAAATTAGCATCAATGATAGCATCCATCAGTGATAGTTTGTTGATAGATAAATCCATCAACAAACTATCAATGAACTGTCAACATATTCCCTAAAGCATCAGTGATAACTTCTATCCTAAAAAAAAATACATGGAACCATTACATTCATATCATTGATAGCAATAATAGTGATAGATACTTTTCCTATGAATAAACAATCATCAAATCACAGTACAGGGAACTAAATTAGCCTCAATGATAGCATCTATCAGTGATAGTTTGTTAATAGACAAATCCATCAACAAACTATCAATGAACTGTCAACATATTCCCTAAAGTATCAATGATAACTTCAGTTAAACAACAATAAATAAATAAATTAGCATCATATTCACTGAAACATTAGCAAATCACAACGAAACACAGTACTAATCTTCACATAATTAGCAATCAAACACAGTCAATAATAAACTATCTACATATTCCTCGAAAAACTAGCAAATTACAATCAACATTACAAATAATCTTCACATAATCAACATTTTGATGACTACGTTGTGATGACTACAATATGACCAAAATGCATAATAAAATGAAACACCTAAAAAAGCTGGAGAATGCATGTAGCCCTAATTTGAAATAACTATTTATCTTTTTATATAAACTGTCAATGGAAGAAGAACGAAGCCCTACGTTTTCAAATTCTTGTTATCAGTGATGAAGAGATGAACAAAGGAAAAAAAAGAAACGAAGAAATGAAGAAGAACAGCGTACCTTTTGAAGTTTGGAGCGAAATCGATGGGGAAGAAGACGGCATTGTTAGAGCAGAAGAAGACGGTACTGTCGAAATCAAAAGGTTGAATCAAAAGGAGACGGCACTGTCGGAGCTCGAAAGGGTTGGAAGTGTTTTTCGCATTTTTCGGAAGAAGATGAAAGGTCGAAATGAAATTTATAATTAATAAAATAGTCCTTTACAATGTGGCCAAACGGTTTTATATGGGCCCATGTCCATTTTAGTCTTTTCTTTTTTCTGGGCTAAATCTTTAATATAAAAAATCTATATTTGCAAATACTTTTATCTTACTACATAAACTCTAATATTTATTGTAAAATAAATATTCATGCAACTTCCCCTTTTAATTATTAAATATTGCCAAAAAATTCTCCCTTAAATCTCACTAAATTAAAGATGTTTTTCTTCATGCTACTAAAGTTTCCTCGACAACCTAATATTTTTGTGGATATTTCTACTTTTTCGTAAATTCAACATCAACATGAGAGATGATTTGACATTTTCATTATTTATGTAGAAAAAACCATGAAAGATAATAAAATAAGCAACAAAATATCACTAATGTAAATATTTTATAAATAAAAAACATGTTAACTTTGTTAAAAATTCTAAAATACTTATTTACTGATTTAAATATATTTTTTGTTTTTTTGTTTTTAATATTTTTCTTGAAATATTCACCGACATCAATATTTTCATCGATATTGATATTTTAAACTTGGGATAGTCGCATAAATGTCAAATTGATTTGTTAAAATTAGGCCCGTAGTCCATGTGTTTATGATTTTGCAAAAATTGCAAAATCCTTAAGCCCAGTCCAATTGAAATACCTGGATGACCAAAATGTCTCTTACATTTAAAAATGTGTGATTGCATCTGATTGTCATTTGTTTACCATCTGTCTGTCATTTGATTACCATTGATATCGATTATTACTTGATTGTTGTTTGATTATTGTCTGATTGCTATTCGATATTGATTGTTATCAAATTGCTATCTTATACTCATTTAGTATTTGATTATTGTTTCATTGTTATTTGATATTAATTGTTATCTAATTATCAAAGATATCGACTGTTATCTGATGGTTGTCTGATCACTCTAATATTGGTAGTAAATGATATTGAGGATTATCTGATTACTATATGACATTAATTGCTAATAATACCGATTCTATTTGATTGTTGTCTAATTAATTTTTTATACTAATTGCCAATTATACCTAATTGCTATCTGATATTAATTATTAGTGATGCCAATTGTTGTATGATTGTTGTTGTTGGGATTGGTGTCCTAAAACTCTTGTAATCTCGTAGTTTGTAAACTTTGTATAAACATATTGTTGTTAATAAAATAAGTGTTATTTTATAAGCATGTACTCAATCCAATAAACTAAGATCTGAGGTTATTTCATGTAATT
Source organism: Benincasa hispida (assembly GCF_027475165.1). Lineage (NCBI taxonomy): Eukaryota > Viridiplantae > Streptophyta > Magnoliopsida > Cucurbitales > Cucurbitaceae > Benincasa > Benincasa hispida. Next base: position 11,821,103 of record NC_143486.1, read on the forward strand.
GAAACAAGTATGTAGAGACATACAAGTGGATATTGTTTAAATAATAACCTAAACGGTCTGTAGTAGATGGATAAGGTTGGGTACCTTATTCGGGTGACACTACGATACGACCCACTTTATAGGTGTTACAAGTGTTGTAAAGTGCTACAAATGATATGATCCTGATCATTCATGTGGAGACATATGAGCGGGGATATCCTATACAAAGAGTTTGTATAAGATTGGACCACGAAATGATTAGTTTTCTTATATAACACCGTTAATAATAGAGACTTACATTTCACTAGGATGATCATACGTGACATGACCTGAATCCTGAGTGAGTTCTAAACTTCTGCTCATAAAGGCGGTCCTTTGATTTGTATGGGTGAGAATGGCCGAATTTCCAACTCAACAAGCATACCATTTTGGGGATTCGTCTAACTGGGGAGTTGGGAACACAACTACACGAGATGAAATTTACTCATTCTCGATGCAGGGCAAGTAGATAAATTGCTCCTTTAAGGGCAGATTCCGGGGCTTGAACATAGTAGCCACACCCTCTCCTGGCCCGAGAGGGACTTGGTCATAGTTGGACTATGATTTATTGTTTATTAGAGGGACCAGTGGTACTTAAGGAGTTAAATGTAACTACAGGGGCAAAACGATAATTTTGGTCTAGTTGTACTTATGAGCAATTTGTGAAGGGTCATCGCACTGTTGATTGGTTATATCCAATGGACACAAAAATTTATCTGTAGTGCGAAGAGTGCAACTGTCAATCTTTAGTAGAATGACCGAAAGTTAACGGTGAAGGAACTCTTATACAAGAGTACTTATGAGTGGAAGCGAATCTTTCCAATTCATTGTGACAGAATTTCCACATATACATTCAGACATACGGATATGCATTAACAACACTAAATTACTAGCATGCTTGAAGGATGAATAAACAAGAGACCGTGAGAACATACCAGTTAAAGACTTTCTTCACTTGAGATCTCGCTCTCTTCGCAAACGAACTCCTTTCGCTAGAACGTCAAGCAATCGTTCAGCAACTCTCCCGTCGTCTACCACGAATAGATTTACACGAACACCAGGAAACGGAGACGACATCACCACTCGGAGCCCTCAGTGTTATTGGAGTGAGAATCCAAAGGGTGGGCTTTGTTCGAATTTGGTAGAGGTGCGGAGGTAAGGCAATCATGTACAAAAGATTAAGCAAATGAGAGAAGTGAAAGACTATTGTAGAGTCGGGTGCTTGATCGTTTAGGCAAGGTACACGATCGTTAGTAAAAGCTAGGCGATCGTCTATACGATTGTTTAGACCAGCTCAGGCGTTAAGCAATCATCTAAGAAATGGTAAGTGATCGTTTACATAATGCATGCGCGGGTGTGCGATTGTTTAGTAAACGTGATGCTCTATCGTTTAGGCTCTCAAATACTATGCAATCGATTGCTAATAACACCGTGAGCACAAAATGCATCTTTTTGCAAAATGAAAACCATTTTCATTTTATTCTTCAGTTACGAAAAACTGAACTGAATTTCCCACTAATGCATGAATTCAAAGAAAACGTCGGGTAATTATCTCATACCGTCCAATTAATAAAATAATAAATATAATTATATTATATTCATAACCTATAGTTTGATATCATATATCAATCGTAGTGTTTTCTCCTCTACTTGATATAAATCACATGATCCGATGAATGTGAGAGCTCGAGATGGGCATGAATATTTCATCTCTTTCATAGATGATTATTCAAGGTACGAGTATCTCTACCTAATGTAATGTAAGTCTGAAGCTTTTGACAAGTTAAAGGAGTATAAGACTGAAGCTGAAAACTTGTTAGGTAAGAAGATAAAATCACTACAATCTGATCGTGGTGGAGAGTATATAGACCTCCAATTCCAGAACTATATGATAGAACATGGGATTGCATCCCAACTCTCGGTCCCAAGTACACCTCAGCAGAATGGTGTATCAGAAAGGAGAAACAAAACCTTATTGGAGATGGTTCGGTCTATGATGAGTTATGCTCATCTTCCAAACTTGTTTTGGAGATTTATAGTGGAGACTGCATGCTATATTTTGAACGAAGTTCCCCTGAAAAGTATTTCTGAAACACCTTTTGAGCTGTAGAGAGGTTGTAAAGGTAGTTTACGCCACTTCCGGATTTGGAGGTGTCCGATCCATGTGCTTGTGACTAACCCGAAGAAGTTGGAACTGCGTTTGAAAGTTTGTCTCTATGTAAGCTACTCCAAGGAAACGAGAGGTGGATACTTCTATGATCCGAGTGAGAATAAAGTATTTGTTTCTACAAATGCTATCTTCTTGGAAGAATACCACATCAGGGATCATAAACCATGAAGTAAGCTTGTTTTACGTGAGATTTCTAGTGAGATTGAGACTACTGAGGGTTCAACAAGAGTTGTTGAACAGACTGATCAACAAAAGTTGTTAAGGTCGGTACATTTAGTCAACCAACTCAAGAGTTGAGACTGCTTCGACGTAGTGGGAGGGTTATGAACCCACCAGATCGCTACATGGGTTTGACTGAAGCCCAGAATGTCATTTCTAATGATGGGGTCGAGGATCCATTGTCTTTTAAGAAAACAATGGAGGATGTTGACAAGGATGAATGGATTAAAGCCATGAACAAGAAGATGGAGTCTATGTACTTCAATAATGTCTGGGAGCTTGTGGATCCGCCCGATGGGGCAAGACCTATAGGGTGTAAGTGGATCTATAAGGAAAAGTGAGGTATAAATGGAAAGTTGTAAACCTTTAAGGCTAGACTCGTGGCAAAGGGTTATACCCAGGTCGAGGGAGTGGACTGTGAGGAAACTTTCTCACCTGTTGTCATGCTCAAGTCTATCCGGATACTCTTGTCCATAGCCACATTTTATGATTATGAGATATGGCAAATGGACGTCAAGACTGTCTTTCTTAATGGTAATCTTGAGGAGACCATCTACATGGCTCAACCAAAGAGGTTCGTAGTTCCAGATCAAGAGCAAAGAGTTTGCAAGCTTAATAGGTCCATTTATGGGTTGAAACAAGCGTCTAGATCATGGAACATTAGATTTGACAGTGCAGTTAATTCGTTTGGCTTTGATCAAAATGTTGATGAGCCATGTGTTTACAAGAAGATCATCAACGACTCAGTAACTTTCCTGGTACTGTATGTGGATGATATCTTACTCATTAGGAATGATGTAGGGTTTCTGACTGACATTAAGAAGTGGCTAGCTGCCCAATTCCAAATGAAAGACTTGGGTGAGGCACAGTATGTTCTAGGGATCCAGATCATTCGGGATCGAAAGAACAAAAGGTTAGCCTTGTCTCAAGCATCATACATCGATCAAATGTTGATCAGGTATAGGATGCAAGATTCCAAGAGGGGTTTATTACCCTTCAAGCATGGAATCATTTTGTCTAAGGATCAATGTCCTAAGACACCTCAAGAAGTTAAAGAGATGAGACATATTCCCTATACTTTAGCTGTAGGAAGCTTAATGTATACAATGTTGTGTACCAGACCCGACATTTTCTATGCAGTAGGAATTGTTAGTCATTATCAATCCAATCCAAGATTTGACCACTGGACGACGATAAAGATGATCCTCAAGTATCTTTTGAAAACGAGGAACTACATGCACGTGTATCGAGATAAGAATTTGATCCTTACAAGATACATAGACTCTAAATTTCAAACCGATAGAGATTCTCGTAAATCGACATCGGGGTTAGTGTTCACTCTAAATAGAAGGGGCTGTAGTGTGGCGAAGCATCAAGCAAGGATGCATCGCAGACTCACCTATGGAAGCCAAATATGTAGCCACTTGTGAAACAACTAAGAAGGCTGTTTGGCTGAGGAAATTCCTTACATATTTGGAAGTTATTCCAAATATGGATTTGCCAATCAGTATTTATTGTGATAACAGTGGGGCTGTGACAAATTCGAAGGAACCTCGGAGTCATCGTCGAGGCAAGATATAGAGCGAAAATACCACTTGATCATGGAGATTATGTGTCGTGGTGATGTGATAGTCACGAAGATTGCGTCGGAGCACAACGTTGCCGATCCATTTACAAAGGCTCTCACGGCTAAAGTGTTTGAGGGTCATTTAGAGAGTCTAGGTCTGCAGGACATACGACATCTTGTCTAGGGCAAGTGGGAAATGATACTAGGGTATGCCATAGTTTATTGTATATTGTACATGTATTTATCTTGTATTGTACATTAGTCTCCCGAGGCATTAGGACAAGTGGGAAATTGTTGGGATTGACGTCCTAATTCTCCCGGAGTCTCATAGTTCATAATTTATAGACATTGTTATGAATAAAATAAGAGTTATTTTATCTGACATTTACTCATATCCAATACACAAAGCTCCATGGTTATTGTATGTAAACTTAAGCATGTGTATGAGATATATAAGTGGATCATGCCTTAAGTGATAACATAAATAGGTCTGTAGTATAAGGATTAAGGAGGTATTCCTGATCCTGGTGATAATACGGATACGACCCGTTTTGTAGAGGTTTTCAAGTATTGTGAACTACTACAGATGGTAGATCCTGACCATTCATATGAAGATATGCGAGTAGGGGTGTGCTATACAAAGAGTTTGTATAAAACTGGACCACGAGATGATTAGTCTCTATATATAACACCGTTGATACTGAAGACTTACATCTCACCTAAATGACCATAGGTGACATGACCTCAATCTTGAGTGTTTTGGGAACCTCTGCCTTTGAGGGCGGTCCTTTGATTAATATGGGTGAGAGTGGCCAGATTGCCAACTGAACATGCCTACCTTTTTGAGGATTTGTCTGATTTGGGAGCTGGGAACTCAGTTACACAAGATGGAATTCACTCCTTCCCCAAAACAGGGGTAAGTAGATAGATCGCTCCCTTAAGGGCTGATTCGGGACTTGAACATAGTGGCTACAAATTCTCTTTAGAAGAGAGGATTCAGTCATAGTACTATGACTTATGTTCATTAGAAGGATCAGTTGTACTTAACGAGTTAGATGTAACTACAGGAGCATAATGGTTATTGGCCAAGCTGTACTTAGAGCGATCTGTGAAGAGTTATCACACTGTTGATTAGTTGATATGGATACATAATATATATGTGGTAAGGAGAGTTCAGCTGTCGGTCTTTAGTGGAGTGCCTGGCACTAAAAGATGGTGGATCCCATGACTAAAGAGTTTAATCAGTTATTCACGTACCATTGGAGCTTCGAGCTATAGGTCCAAAATGTCACCTTGGTAGCTCAATGGATTCAAGTTGAGAATCAGTTCTTGGTATTGATTTGAAAATTGAGAAGAGGTAATTCAATTATATATGATATGATCGGTATGGTGTATGAGATACATAAAGTGGAGGACTAATGTAAATGAGATTTACATTAAGGACCATGAAATTGAAAAATAACTATGGTTTATATGTTTCATGAGATGAAATATTAAAATTATAGGTTATAAATATAGTATGGTAAGTAGGAGGTTATCATATATATTTATAATAATATTAATTATTGGATAATTATCTCTTTTTCTCTAATAACCAATTGAGTGGGAGGTTATTAGTAGTTTCATGATAACTGTGAGAGAAAAGGAAAAATATTTTCCTAAATTTAGAAGATTTGTGAGACTTATTATTCTCGGAATTACTCATGGTTGGCTGTCAAGTGAATGATATTTACTAAACGATAGCTGAAGAGAGACTAAACGATCATGGAGTGACACTACATGATAGTTCACTTAGTTGGCCTTTAGCTAAATGATCGTGGAGCTTTTGCTAAACGATTGCATAGCATTTGTTAAACGATTAGGCATCATCTATACGATAGACCTTGTCATCTCCCACTTGCTCAATCGTTACACGATTGTTCTTCCTTCGGTTTCTTCCTCAAACCAAGTCCATACAGAGCCTACACTTCTGAATTCTCATACCGAGAATACCGAGGTAGCCATTATGGTGGTGTCGTACTCAACTCGATTAAGTTGAGGTTTTTTGGAGGCCGTTCGCTGTGTTTGTGATCTTTAAGATCGTTGTGTCCGTGGTCGCATTGATCTTGCAGTGTTGCGATCATAGTGTTCGAGCATTCGTGATTGCTGACTTGCTGATTGTACAAGCGTTCGAGATCAAGGGTGTTTGAAGATGAGTCTTCAAAGGTATGTATAATTCTATCTCTTAATATTTGTAAAGCATGTTGTAATTTCGTTTTGTGCATAGCCTGTATGTTTCCGTTTCTTGATTGTAATTGTGTATGTTCATATACGAATGGAATTTGGAACGATCATTCTGTTGCTCATGGAAATCCTCATGTCTGGTTTCCTTCATTTTCTTCACTAAAGTTTTTAATATATGAGATATTTTGTTGTATTAACTACAAACCAATAAACTATGATCCTTGGTTATTGTTGTAACTTAAGCATGTATGTGATAACATACAAGTGGATTGTGCTTTAAGTGATAACCTAAATGGTCTGTATTAGATGGATAAAAGAGGGAAACCTTATCCCGTTGACGTTCCGGGTGTAGCTCGCTTTGTAGATGTTACAAGTGTTGTAAAGTGCTACAAGTGGTTTAATCCTGACCATTCATATATTAGACATGCGAGCAGGGATGCTCTATACGAAAGAGTTTGTATAAGACCAGACCACAAAATGTTTAATCTCGTTATATAACGTCGTTAATGACAGAGACTTTCATATCACCACTAGGATGGTCATAGGTAACATGACCTTAATCTTGAGTGAGTTGAGAACCCCTACCTATGAAGGCGGTCCTTTGATTTGTATAGGTGCAAGTGGCCAGATCACCGACTCAAACCTACCACTTTGGGGATTCTTTTGATTGGGGAGTTGGGAACTTAGCTACACAAGACAGACTTCACTCATTCCCTGATTTAGGGGTAAGTAGATAAATTGCTCCCTTAAGGGTTGATTCCGGGACTTGAACAATGTGGTGCCACACCTTCTCTTTTTCCGAGAAGGATTTACTCATAATAGGACTATGATATATTGTTCATTAGAGGAATCAGTGGTACTTAAAGAGTTAGATGTAATTATAGGGGCAAAACGGTAAATTGACCCAACTGTACTTACGAGCAATTTGTGAAGGGTCATCGTACTGTTGATTGATTATATCCAATGGACACAAAAATATATCTATAGCGCGAAGAGTATAGCTATCAGTCTTTAGTGAAATGCCTGACAATTAATGAATGGTGGATATCGTGATTAAAGAGTTTAGTCAATTATTCACGTACCGTTGGAGCTTCAAGCTACAGGTCCATAAGGTCTCCTTGATAGCTCAATGGATTCATGTTGAGAATCAGTTTTTGGGTTAGTTTGAAGTGTTCAAATTAACATGAGGAAATTTGATTATATATGATATAATTAAATTGCATCAATTATATGAGATATAATTGACTTAATGTATTAGATACATTAAATGGAGGAATTATTATTAAATGCTATAAGGGAGAAAAAGAACTATGGTTTATATATTGCATGAGATGTGATATTAAAACTATAGGTTATAAATATATTATATATTTATAATTAAATCAATTATGGGATAATTGATTTCGGTTTTTTCTCCCAATAACCAACTTAGTGGGAAGTTATGATCAGTTATGGTAACTGATATATATAAAATGAAAATCGTTTTTATTTTTACATAAGGCGGCCATTAAGCGATTGAGAATCGTACGATTAAAAGAGTTAGCTATACGATAGCTTGAGAGCATACACGATCATGTAAGAGTTTTCTATGCGATAGTCACTTGTTTTCTAAACTATCAAGTATCAATCTATATGATAAGACTTTTATTCACCTCCCACTTAATCGATCGTCTACACGATCTGTAAAATTTATCCTTCCATCAACCAAATCCTACAGAGCCCACAACTCCTGAATTCTCACACCGAGAATACCAAGGTAGCCTTCTGGTGGTGTCTACTTCCTATTTGAGGGTTGAGTGAGATTTGTTCTTGTCGAAGAGATAGCTGAGACGTGATGTTCATGTTGGTGAACGATCGTGCAGTAAGATCGAGGGAACGAGAAGAATAGTTCTTCAAGGGTGAGTTCTCTTGATCATTAGTATTTCCCTTTTGTAGCATGTTGTAATTTAAAGTTTTGCATAATTATTACTGTTTGATTGTAAATGTGTATATTCTGTCACAATGGGATTTGGAACGATCTGGCTTCCGCTCACTGGGCTCTTTGTTAAGAGGTCCTTCACCTAGGAGTCACCAAAGAGGCAAACATATAGAGAAAAAATATTATTTGATTCGGGAAATTGTGCATCGAGGTGACATGATTGTCATGAAGATTGCTTCGGAGTATAACGTTGTTGATCTGTTTACAAAGGTTATCACGGCTAAAGTGTTCAAGGGTCATCTAGAAAGTCTGGGTCTACGAGATATGTGACATTATCTAGGGCAAGTGGAAGATGTTACTGGGGTATGGTGTATGCCCTAGTTTATTGTGATTTTGTACTTTATCTGTATTGTATATTAGACTCCCTAAACTTTTGGACAAGTAGAAGATTGTTGGAATTAGTGTCTTAAATCTCTTGTAATCTCGTAGTTTATAAACTTTGTATAAACATATTGTTGTTAATAAAATAAGTGTTATTTTATAAGCATATACTCAATCCAATAAACTAAGATCCGAGGTTATTTCCTGTAATTTAAACCAGTATGTAGAGACATACATGTGGATCTTGTTAACCTAAATGATTTGTAGTAGATGGATAAGGCTGGGTACCTTATCCTAGTGACACTACGAATACGACCCGGTTTGTAGGTGTTACAAGTGTTGTAAAGTGCTACAAATGATCTGATCCTGATCATTCATATGGAGACATGTGAGCGAGGGTATCCTATACAAATAGTTTGTATAAGACCGGACCACGAAATGATTAGTCTCTTTACATAACGCCATTAATAATAGAGACTTACATTTCACTAGGATGACCATATGTGACATGACTTGAATCCTAAGTGAGTTCTGAACTCCCGCTCATGAAGGCCGTCATTTGATTTGTATGGGTGAGAGTGGCCAAATTACCAACTCAACAAGCCTACCATTTTAGGGATTCGTTTGACTGGAGAGTTAGGAACACAGCTACACAAGATGAAATTCACTCTTTCTCCGATCTCCCTTAAGGGCTGATTCTAGAACTTGAATATAGTGGCAACACCCTCTCCTAGCCCGAGAGAGACTTGGTTAATGTTGGACTATGACTTATTGTTCACTAGAGGACTTAGTGGTACTTAAGGAGTTAGATGTAACTACAAGGGCAAAATGATAATTTTGGTCCAACTGTACTTACGAGTAATTTGTGAAGGGTCATTGCACTATTGATTGGTTATATCCAATGGACACAAAAATTTATCTTTAGTGCGAAGAGTGCAACTGTCGGTCTTTAGTGGAATGACCGACAGTTAACAAATGTCGGGTAATTTAATTAAAGAGTTTAATTAATTATCCGAGTATTGTTGGAGCTTCAATGTACAGGTCCATAAGGTCCCCTCTGTAGCTCAATAGGGATTTAATTGATAATTATTTTTGGGTTAATTTGAAGTGTTCAAATTAATTGAGGGAATTAATTATATGAGATATAATTAATATAATGTATTTAATACATTATAATATAATGTAATATGAGAATAATTTGAATACGATTCAAATACTAATTATATGAATGAGATTCTTGTAATTAAATTTAATATAAATATGATTTATATTAAATACCATAAATAAGTTGAGAGAAATTAAATATTTGAATATGATTCAAATATTAATTATATGAATGAGATTCATATAAGTGAATTTATTATAAATGTGATTTATATTAAATGTCATGTATTGTTAAGGGAAAATACATCTAGAAGCTATATTATATTTGCTACAATATGTAGCTATAGATTATGTGTTATATAGGATATAATGATAACTGACAGAAATGCCAGTTATTATAAGCCTTTTATTTAGAATTATGAGGGCTAACAGGTAGAAAACGCAGTGATAATCTTAGAATTTGTGAAAAATTGAGTTTTGCGTCGATTAGCACCTAAATCCTCACTGACCCAATATTATGTGTTATTCCGTGCCAAAGTATCTATATTTGTAGCTATCGCAGGAATCACACACATGCGTTTAAAGCTAACAATCACAGACAAACACATGCGCTGAAGCCAGTCTACCGCAAAGACGACACAGACGAGAATCACATGCGTCTAACGCATGGAAGTTGCGGTGAACACATGCATCTAACGCATGGAGAAAGCGGAGAACAAATAGAGAATGCGGCCACAGATTGATAACCATAATAGAAGATCACAAGATGGGTAGAACGCATTGATAACTTCAGATGAATTTAGCTCGGACGCATACCTTGGGAGTATCAACAAGATAAGGCGATGTGACAATGCCCATACCGCGACAAAAGCAGCAGTGAGCCATACCTTCATCATTACAGCTGTCGACATCCAAACTCTATAAATAGCCCTTGAGACCTTCATTTTATGACATCTGAGCTTCTGACTCAAGGCAGAAGTTTGTGATCACAGATGAGAGCCTGAAAGAGATTTCTAGTGAGAATTCTTCATCTCCACAACCCAGACCGAGTGATGATCGGAGCATTCGTCGGAGATAGAGCTCGAGAGAGACATCTCCATCATTCAACCATGGCACCATCAGCAACCTTGACGCAGATTCCTTCATCCCCCTTCTATTCTCTATATTGTATTATATTTTAGCTTGAGATATTAAGATATTTTGTGATCAATGCAAATCTTAATTCCTTCATTACCGTCTTCTTCATCATCTTCGTCTCTATCGTAGTTCATCTTCAGCGTTTGTTTATCAAAGACAATCTCATGCTTAATCGTGTAGCCTAGAGATAGGATGCATGAAACAACCCACCGAGAGGTGTGTGTTGTGTGAATATAGTGAGTTAATCCTCTTTGCTTGGTGAAAGGCTGTAGCAACGCCTGTCTATGGAATGTTGCATTGCTTGTCTATAGGTTAAGTAGCCGCGTCTATCTGCCTGAGAAGGTAAGAGATGGAACGCACTAAAGCAAAGTTCGCATTGTTCCTAGAGATAGGCACAATCTTATGCTCGACGCAACCATGCACTATAGAGATATAGTCATGCGGCTGACCACCGAGAGGTGTGCTGTTGGATCGATATGACAACCCTAGAGGGGGGTGAATAGAGTTTAATTAAACTTTTTTTCTAAATTAACCCAATTAAACTAATTGATACACTTTTTATAGATAATAAGAAAAATTCAATTTATGCAACAAATAAGATGACAAATAGTGTGATAATTTAATTCTATCAAATTTTAGCAAATAAATAAGAACAAACTAAAACATACAATAAATTGCTTAAATTAATTGCAAAAATAAAAAGGAAAGAGTTAGAGAAGAAGACACTGTAATTTTTATAGTGGTTCGGTCAAACTCGGCATACTCCACTCTCCAAACGCCTCTTGGGAATTTGAATAAAATCTTTCCGACTCTTTCCACGGATTAGAGCCCAATCGTTACACCACCGCTCCTTTTATGGGTTTAAGAGCAAATCTTTTCCACGGTTTAGGATCAAACCGTTACAAATGTTGGAATTTTTTAAGAACACAATACAACTCTCACTAGAGTGGATTTACAAGTTTAAGCACTCAATAAATTTATCATCACAATACAATAATACTTTCTTAAGAATAAGATGAAAAGAAAAAAAAAATTGGGAGCTTAGAGAGAACAACAATGGAAACTTTTGAGTTTTGGAGAATTACGAAAATGTAAAATTTGTTAGTGCAAAATTTGGAGAGGAAGATGGTTTATATAGAGATGGAAAAATTTTTAGAAACCACAATTAATTTGGACCATTAGATTTTGGAAAAGAAAAATCAATGGTGAAGATTTTAAACTAAACTAGTCGTTAGATACAAACAAAATATAATATTAAATTCCTTTTCTTTTTAAAATTAATCCAAAAAAAAAAAACATACCATGTGTCAAAAACTAGCCATTAAACACAAACATAAAATAATATTAAATTCATTTTCCTTTTAATTCATTTTATTTTTAAATTCATTCCTTTTAAAGTCAATCCAAAAAAAAAAAAAAAAATCCATCATATGTTAATCTCGGAATGATCCACCATTCAACCAATATACTGCTACATGTCTACATGAAAATGGTTTGGTTATGCCACGTCATCCACCATGATATTTTCTCTATAGACTTGTTTCGGTCATATCGTCTTCGTTTTAGCTCCAATTTGAGTGATTCAAGAGGTGTTAGAATTATTGTTCCGAGCTTTACGCTATGAACATATTAAAACACTAAAATTTTCAGTAATTAAAAATTGAGTTTGTTATCATCAAAACATTGATTAATTAATTCATTATAATTAATTAATTTGAAATTAAGGGCCATGATGACAAACCATTCAAGAAAAATAGCTTGAAATACATGTAAACCATATGTGGCACATAATAAAATTCAACATATCACCATAAAGATCATTCTTGAAATTCACTCAAAAAAAAAAAATAAATTCTCCCCCTAATTAATACAATCAAAATCATAACAAATTTATAGCATATTTTTCTTAAACTTCTCCCCCTTTGGAATCATCAAAAAGAATAATTAAGACAAATTTATAACTACATAAATGTTTCCCTTAAAAACATGAACATAAATTTAGCACAACTCCCCCTAAGAATATTAACACATGCTTTCCATATCTCCTCCTATCAAAATGCCTTCTAAAAGATTTAACAAGTAAAATTATAAAATCAAGAGGCATCACAACGAATAATACCAAGCTCAAGTCTTTTTTTGCAAAAGTTTTCTTCATTCAAAGGCTTGGTAAAAATATCCGCTAATTGATTATTAAAGCCTACAAATTCAAGAGTAATATTATCATTTTGCACATGCTCTCTAATAAAGTGATGCCTAATATCAATATGCTTAGTCCTAGAATGATGTATAGGATTTTTAGTCAAATTAATAACACTAGTATTATCACAAAATATAGGCACATTATCAAACTTTAATCCAAAATCACAAAGAGTTTGTTTCATCCAAAGAATTTGAGCACAACAACTAGCAACTGCAATATATTCTACTTCGGTAGTGGATAAGGCAACCGGATTTTGCTTTTTACTAAACCAAGAAACTAAGGAACTACCAAGAAATTGACAAGTCCCACTAGTACTCTTACGGTCAAGTAAACTACCCGCAAAATCTGCATCGGAATATCCTACCAAATTAAATTCAACATTTCTAGGATACCATAAGCCTAAATCAATAGTACTAAGCAAATATAAAAATTCTTTTAACGGCATGTAAATGTGATTCCTTAGGACAAGATTGAAATCTAGCACAAAGACATACACTAAACATAATATCAGGTCTACTAGCGGTTAAATAAAGTAAAGATCCAATCATACCTCTATAAGTTTTTATATCCACATAGTTACCTTTTTCATCCTTGTCAAGCTTAGCGGATGTGCTCATAGGAGTTTTTACAATTTTACTTTCATTGAATTTGAACCTTTTGAGCAAATCCCTTGTGTATTTTTCTTGACTTATGAAAATACTATCCTTGAGTTGTTTGATTTGGAGTCCAAGGAAGAAGCTAAGTTCTCCCATCATACTCATCTCAAATTCACTATGCATACACTTAGAAAATTCTTGTTCGGGATCACCAAGAATTAATTCTTTGGGATGGAAAGGAGCATACCTCCACTCTTTAGGCATGGATGAAGAACCAACTTCGTTCTTTTCGATTAAGCTTACCTCTTGCTTACTTGAAATAATTTCCTTGTCTTTATCAATAACAAGTAAATCTCCAAAATTTCCTTCTAAAACATCACTATAAATAGGCTCATTAGAAATAACATTGCAAGATCAAATACTACATGCATAGATTCCTCAATTACTAAAGTTCTTTTATTGAAAACTCTATAAGCTTTACTAGTAGAGGAATAGCCAAGGAAAATACCAACATCCGTCTTAGAATCAAATTTTCCAAGTTTTTCTTTGTTATTCAAAATAAAACATTTGCAACCAAAAACTTTGAAATACCCAATATTTGAAATTTTGTTATGCCAAAGTTCATAAGGAGTTTTATCCAAAGAAGGTCTAATTAAAACTCTATTTAGAACATAACAAGCGGTGTTAACGGCTTCCGCCCAAAAGTATGTAGGTAAACCATACTCATGCAACATTGATCTAGCAAATTCTTGCAAAGTACGATTTTTCCTTTCAACTACACCGTTTTGTTTAGGAGTTCTTGGAGCGGAGAAATTATGAGAAAAACCATTTTCTTCACAAAAAGTTTCAAAAGCATTGCTATCAAATTCTCTTCCATGATCACTCCTAATTTTAGAAATCAAAAAACCTTTTTCATTTTGAACTCTTTTTGCAAAACTAAAGCATCATCCTTATGCTTTAGCATCAAAACCCAAGTAAATCTTGAAAAATCATCAACTATCATAAAGACATAATAGTTCCCTCCAAAACTAGCAATTCTAGAAGGGCCAAATAAGTCCATGTGTAATAGTTGAAGGGGTCTAGTTGTAGAGATCACATTTTTAGATTTGAAAGAGGACTTAGTTTGGTTACCCATTTGACAAGCATCACAAACTTTGTCTTTTTCAAATTTAAATTTGGGAAGACCTCTAACTAAAGAATTCTTGGAAATATTTGAAATTAAGTGCATGCTAGTATGTCCTAGTCTTCTATACCATAACCAAGAATCATTATGCAAAGCCGATAAACATTTATCATTAATAGGACAATCATTCAAATCAATAATATAAACATTTTCATCTCTATTTCCAACAAATATAACTTTTCTATCACTAGCATTTTCAATGATACAATTCTTTTTATCAAACACAACTCGAAAGCCTTTATCACACAATTGACTAATACTAAGTAAATTATGCTTCAACCCATCAACCAAAAGTATATTTTCAATTAAAATAGAAAATTTATTACCTATACTACCTTTACCAATTATTTTACCTTTCTTGTTGTCACCAAAAGTTACAAGACCTCCATCCTTTTTGGAGAGAGAGACAAACTTGGATGGGTCTCCCGTCATGTGCCTCGAGCAACCACTATCCAAGTACCACTTGTTTTTCTTAAAGGCTTTCAAACAAACCTACAAACACAAATGTTCAAGTTTGATTCTTTGGTACCCACACTTGTTTGGGTCCTAGATGGTTAGCATTGACAAACTTGGGAATCCATTTCATTTTTGCATAGACGTTTAAGGCATTGGATTTAGACAAGTAACAAGAATAAGTTGTATGTCCAAACTTGCCACATGAGAAACAAACAACATTATGCAAAGATTTATCTCTTACAACAAATTTATGCACTCTACTTTTCTTGGAGAAATTATTCCTTGGAGCATTATGAAACTTTGCCTTTTGAGAAAAATTTCTTCTTGGAGAAGTAGTATGAGCATATTTCAATTTAAAACACTTAGGTCTAATATGGCCTTCAACACCACAAGAATGACATATAGGCACAAAGTTTGATTTAACATGCTTAGACACAACCTTAGGCATATTAAGCTTAGGCATATTATGGATGCTTTAACAAAGATAGTTTTAGAACTTGAAGGAGTAGAACATTCATCAATATAGCCTAAACCTCTTTTATCACCAAAAGGCTTGCCTACTTCAATTATCTTGTCTAATCTTTGAGCACCTATTGTCAACTTTTTAATAGATTCTTTAGCCTTATCATGTTCTTGCAAAGCACTAAATTCCTTTTCTTTGAGTAATTTAATCAAATTATCTTTTTTACAACTATCATGCTCAAGAAATTTAACTTTGTCAAGCAAGGCATTTTTCTCATCACAATCAAAAGCATACTTGTCATAAGAGATATTCATTTCATCAATATGCATAGCATCATGCTCATTCTCTTTTAAGCAAGCAATTTCTTCAAGTAAAGACTTATTTTTACTAGATAAAACATTGTATTTCTTTTTAAGCACAACATACTTAGAACTAAGTTTTTCTATATCATTTTGCATATTTTCAAAAGCTTCAAACAATTCATTATAAGAAAGAGGTTCTAGAGTTACCTCATCATTTTGTTCATCCTCTTTGTCACTATAAGCCATGAAGCAAAAATTAGTCACTTCTTCATTATCACTCCCACTTTCGCTTTCATTGCTATCATCCTAAGTAGCTTTCATTGCTTTCTTCTTGGATTTCTTGGATGATTTGAAAAAGGACAATCGGTTCTAATATGATCTGGCTTCTTACATTCATAGCATATTACCTCATCCTTTTTGCTCTTTTCACCTTTTGACTCTTTTTGGTTGGAGAGATGCTTCTTGAATTGCTTCTTTCTCTTGATGAAGTTCTTATACTTACATGAAAGATAGGCAACATCATCTTCATCAAGGTCATCTTCATCTTGGGAGTCAACTTCTAAAGAGATGATCTTTAAAGCTATACTCTTTTCTTTCTTTTTCTTCTCATCCTCCATGTTTTTCTTGATCTTTATATCATGCGTCGACAACGAGCCCATGAGTTCATCAATGGAGAGAGATTTGAGATCCTTTGCCTCTTGAATGGCGGTGACTTTAGGCTCCCATTGTTTAGGCAAAGACCACAAGAGCTTCTTTATCTTCTCAAGATTTGAGTACTTTTTTCCAAGTCCTTCTAAAGTATTGACAATATTAGTAAATCTAATAAATATATCGGAAATAGCTTCATTTTCATCAATTCTAAACATTTCATATTGATGAACTAACATGTCAATCTTTGTTTCTTTTACTTGACTAGTTTCTTCATGAGTAATTTCTAATTTATCCCATATCTCTTTAGCGGTTTTGCAAATAGACACTCTATTATACTCAACTTCATTCAAAGCACAAAATAAACAATTAATAGCTTTGGTATTTAAAGAGCATGCTTTCTTTTCATTTATTGATCATTCTTCCTTAGGTTTTATAGTGCTAACACCATCAACATCTTTTGTTGGAATTTTAAAATCTTCTTAAAAAATATCCCATAAATCATAATCAATAGAAAGCAAGAAAAATCTCATTATATTTTTCCAAAAACTATAATTAGTACCATTAAAAAAAGGAGACTTTGTAATAGATTGACTATTGGTAAAAGGGATAAAACCTAAAGTTGTCATAGCTCAAAAACAATTAAGTTTATCAAGAAATAAATATTTCAAGAAGAGCAAGCTCTAATACCAATTGTTGGATCGATATGGCAACCCTAGAGGGGGTGAATAGGGTTTAATTAAACTTTTTTCTAAATTAACCCAATTAAACTAATTGATACACTTTTTATAAATAATAAGAAAAATTCAATTTATGCAACAAATAAGATAACAAATAGTGTGATAATTTAATTCTATTAAATTTTAGCAAATAAATAAGAACAAACTAAAACGTACAATAAATTGCTTAAATTAATTGAAAAAATAAAAAAGGAAAGAGTTAGAAAGAAGACACCGTAACTTTTATAGTGGTTCGGTCAAACTCGACATACTCCACTCTCCAAGCGCCTCTTGGGAATTTGAATAAAATCTTTCTGACTCTTTCCACGGATTAGAGCCCAACCGTTACACCACCGCTCCTTTTACGAGTTCAAGAGCAAACCCCATCATTTCCACGGTTTAGGATCAAACCGTTACAAATGTTGGAATTTTTGAAGAACACAATACAACTCTTATTAGAGTGGATTTACAAGTTTAAGCACTCAATAAATTTATCCTCACAATATAATAACACTCTCTCAAGAATAAGATGAAAAGAAAAAAAAAATGGGAGCTTAGAGAAAGCAACAATAGAAACTTTTGAGTTTTGGAGGATTATAAAAATGTAAAATTTGCTAGTGCAAAATTTAGAGAGGAAGATGGTTTATATAGAGATGGAAAAAATTTTAGAAACCACAATTAATTTGGACCATTGGATTTTAGAAAAGAAAAATCAATGGTGGAGATTTTAAACTAAAGTAGTCGTTAGATACAAACAAAATATAATATTAAATTCCTTTTCTTTTGAAATTCATTTTTTTTAAATTAATCCAAAAAAAAAAAAAAAAAAACATACTATGTGTCAAAAACTAGCCGTTAGACACAAACATAAAATAATATTAAATTCGTTTTCTTTTTAAATTCATTCTTTTTAAAGTCAATCCAAAAATAAAAAAAAATTCATCATATGTTAATCTCTTAATGATTCACCATTCAACCAATATGCTGCCACATGTCTACATGCAAATGGTCTGGTTATGTCACGTCATCCACCACGGTATTTTCTCTATAGATTTGTTTCGGTCATATCATCTTCGTTTTAGCTCCGATTTGAGTGATTCAAGAAGTGTTGGAATCGTTGTTTCGAGCTCTACGTTATGGACATATTAAAACACTAAAATTTTCAATAATTAAAAATTGAGTTTGTTATCATCAAAATATTGATTAATTAACTAATTAAAATTAATTAATTTGAGATTAAGGACCAAAAAGCCAACATGTGCGACGCGTTAATACAATAAGCTGGGATTACTTGGACAATTTAAGATAGTAAACATTACTATGCGTTATTGGTTGTTGTGTTTCTACCTATTCTCATTGTAAACCTCCTATTGCTCAATCTGTTTAGCTAGGAGTAGGAGTAGTGTATAAGTCATTTAAACTTTCTTCGCTTTATTTTTATTTTTATTCCTCGCCTCAAACGCATCACTTCACAAATATTATTGAGTGACAAGTCCCCGTGTTCGACCTCGGATTACCCGAGAAACTTGCGTTTGTGTTATACTTGGCGCAAGCGTAAGAAAACTTGTGATAGGAACGCATGGTCATTGCATGCTAAGATTAACGTATCATCATTCCAACGCATGACCTCAGACGCATGGGAGCAAACGCATGATTTCATGTTCAAACTCATCTATCCTTAATAATTAAAATAAAACAAAGTCGTCCCTAAATATTCCAACATATAACATATAGTTTATATACATATAATACATAATTATTATTAATTTAATTTTATTAAATTAATATTAATTAATTAAAGGGAGGAAGTTACAATTTCCTTCCCCCATTTTCTCTCAGTCAATTACATGGGTTGTGTGAGAGAAGAAGATGAATTTGATTTATCTTCTTCCTAAAAAACACTAAGAAAAAAAATCTCTCTGGGAAAAACTTACAAAGAAGAAAAGTTTTTCTGCTCCCTCTCTTCCTATCCATCTCCTTCCCTCTTCCAAAGCCCTAAGGTAGAGCCCACAACTCCTGCCATTCTCAATCCATAAGGAGAATACAGGAGGCTCTAGTTGGTGGTGTCCCATTTGGAGAAGGAGATCCGTACATGACTTGTTCGAGGGATTCTTGAAGAAAGTGTTCTTCAAATGTAAAGGTTTCTGAAACTCTAAGTTTTCCATTTTTATTGCATGCTATAATTTATGTAAGTGCATATCTTGTTCTTGTTTAACTATAAAACTTATATTCAATGAAAAATGGAAATTGGGACGATCTTACTTCCGCTCACGGTTCTCTCCAGTTAGAGTTCCTTCAATTGTTTGATCACTACATGATATTAATTGTTATGTGATTACTATTTGATGGTTATTATAAAAGATAACGATTGTCATCTGATTATTGTCTAACTACTATTTGATATCGACAGTTAATGATATTGGTTTCTATTTGATAATGATTATTCTTTTATAATGATTTTTATCTAATTACTATATATCTTATTGTTAACTTGTATTGATTAATAATGATTTGTTGATTTACTGTCTAATTGTTGCCTAATTATTATTTGATATTTGATTGTAATATGATTGCTAATAATGTCGATTGCTATCCAATACTAATTACTGTTTGATATTGATCAATTTTCGATTTCCAATGATACCAATTATTATGTGATTGTTGTGAGATTACCTTTTGTTTTTTGTCAATTAGCTAGTAGTTTCTTTTTTTTTTTTTTTATTACTATTTGACTATCATAGTTAGTAATTTTTTATATTGCTATTTGATTGCATTTTTATTACCCTATAATCTTCTACTTTTGTAGTTAGTAGTTTGTGATTACCATTTGATTGTCATCGGATTATTATCTGATTGTTATTTCATGTGAAGTCTTGAAAAAGGATCTAACGAGTCTTGAAAATGTACTCCTCACTATTCCATTTCAAATAACAATCCCCAATCTATTTTTTCAATCAACTAACAAAAAAACATTAAATCTCAATAAATCAAAGAAGGGAAATCAAAATACATAAAATCTGGTTTACTGAAAACAATAATATTACTTAACACTCGGGTTGGCAAAAATCCCCACGAGTCCCCGCCTCGATCGGGGCGGGGAATCCCCAATTTGACCGGGGATAGGGGTCAAATCGGGGATTATAACCAGGTCCCCGATCGGGGATGGGGAGGGTATCCCCACTTATTTTTTTAATGTGTGTGTATGTGTATAAATTTTACAAATAAATATATATACTATATAATTATATATATACCGTATAAATATATAATTATATATATTACAGAAAAAACTGGGGATGGGTCCCCGTCTCCGTCCTTGCCAATGGGGGGGGGGGGGCCCCCCCCCACGACCCCTGCAGTGACGGGATGGGGAATTCACCCTGTTGCTAACCCTACTTAACACTCATTGTCTTTCTCTCCTAATTCATTGTGCCGTGTTTGTACTCAAACATTCAATTTGTTGTCAAATATTCCTTCTCCCATATATGATAACATAATAAGAAAGAAAATAACATGTGAAACAAACAAACAAAAAATTGCATTCACCATTATGATGTTGATCACCACAACCAACTTAATACAAAATAAATCTCAAGGAAATCAGAGAAAAGACATTAAAGCGTGTTCAATTATCAAATCCTAAAAATATCAAAGAAAAATATTGGAAAGAAGGAAAACCTGTAATGCGATCAATAATCAATAAGGCAAAATCAATATGACGAAGAACCTTATGAATGTAGAAGCAAGACAGGGAAGGTGATGAAGAAATCGAACCAAAAAAGAAGGGGAATAAATTGAAACCGTAGAAGAAATTGGAGGATCTTGCGAGGGGATGAAAAAAATAGAAGAAAAAAAGGAAGAAAAGGCTCTTAAATCGCCAAAAAACAAAAAAAAAAATCGTAAGGGGAGATACGTGGGAAACACGAGGGAAAAAAAAGAAAAACAATATGACATAAGAAAAATTTTGGAATAAATAATAAATAAAATTTTATATTTAAAAAATTTGCCATATTTGTAAACTAATAAAAATGGTGACACGACTGCTATATATTATCTTAAAAAGGCCACCAATTACAAATTCCCTAACTTTGATTTTCTTTTAAAATTAATATTTATGCTAAACTCCTAAATTTTCAAATTTATCCTTAAAATTTTAATTTTAATTTGTAAATTTTTAATAATATTCCAATAAAAAAAACTCATCGTAGCTCGACTAACATCAATATGTGTTATAGATCAAGATGTCTATGGTTCAAATCCCTTAACTCTCATTTGTACTTTACAAAATTATAGAAGAAAAAAAAACTTATTGAGCATAAAATTTAAAAGGTTTAGTTTTTCTTTTCTTTTTTTTTTTAGAAAAATCAATCTTAAACATAAAGTCTATCGTACAACAAATTAAAGTTAAAATAATATTACTATTATGAATATTATAATAATAAATAGATGTCCATTGCTTAGTTTCCCAAGAGCCATGTGTCATCCTTCATATTGTTCATGTGTCTTGTAGTTATTTATGTTTGGTGTCCATACGGGGACGATGGCAAGCAAGACAAACTTGCCAAGTTTGATTGATATGGTGCGTCAGTCTGCCGCTTTGACGGACCAATCAGGTCGCGGATGCCTTAAGCATAAGTAGGAAGATAGAGCTGGCGGCATTTAAGTGTGAGGCAGTGGCAGCCACCAGCAGGGTCACGAGTACCATACCGCATCGTATTCGAGATGGGCTTGAAAAAGGGCGGATTCCTCGATTAAGGATTCCACTTTTTCGAAATCGAATGGATTCGGTCAACTACATACGCGAGGAAGGTAATCAAAAAAGGAAAGAGGAATAAGTTCACATCTTACTTGTCACTTTGCCTATAAATAGTGGCATTCGGTGGATCTTTAAAACTCACACCCATTGGTAAGAAATCCGTTTCAAATTCCACTAAATTTTAAATTTTAGTTATTTTATGATTTTAGTTATTTTTAATTTTAAATTATGTATTATTATTATTATTTTCCATATCCGTGTTCCCATTATGCTCCTCAATTTCACAACACATTATCAGCACGAGCTCCTGTCGTTTTTTCTCGCTAAAGGTGTTCTGAAGGTATGTCGATTTTTCCCTCTTCGTTTTAATTTGCATATTCAATATCTATTAAATTTCTAACATAAGTACAATATTTTACAATAGTTCTACCATGAAAAATCTCACAAAGTTAGAATTTGTGGCCCTTGATATTAACGAAAATAGTTACTTATCAAGAGTACTTATGCTGAAATCCATTTGGATGCTATGAATCTTGGGGAGATTATTAAAGAAGGAATTACAACATCCAAACAGGACAAAGCAAAAGCTATGATTTTCCTTCATCATCATATCCACAAAGGATTGGAAGTGGAGTATCTTACAATAAAAAATCCCCGTATCTTGTGGAAAATTTTGAAAGAGAGGTATGATAGTAAAAAAATAGTTATTCTTCCTAAAGCTCGTTATGAGTGGATGCACTTGAGACTACAAGATTTCAAATCAGTAAGTGATTACAACTCTACATTATTTAAAATCAGTTCGAAATTGTTATTATGTGGAGAGAAAATTATTGATTTTGATATGTTAGAAAAGACAATATCTACATTTCATGTCTCGAATATGCTCATGCACCAGCAATATGAAGAGAAAAGTTTTAAACAGTATTATGAATTAATTTCATGTTTTCTCGTGCCGAACAAAATAACGAGTTATTGATGAAAAATCTTGAATCTCGTCCAACCGGAGCGACACCATTCCTTGAAATGAATATTGTGAATTTTAATAATAATTGTGGTCGAGGTTGAGGTTGTGACCGTGATAGAGGAAGAAATAATTATTATTTTTGTGGTGGTCGTTCTAATCATTTAAATTTCAAAAGAACCACACAAAATGATGATCACAAAAGAAAAGCTCCACAAAATAAAAGTTCAAAGAGTGTTGAAACTAAATGCTTCCGATACGGAATGACTGGGCATTGGTCTCATATCTGTCATACGTCAAAACACTTAGTTGACCTCTATCAAGCCTCCCTGAAGGAAAAAGAGAAAAATGTGGAAGCAAATTTTGCATACTCAAAAGTGTTTCTTTTGACTTTTAGAATATCTAACCTTGTTATTGTTTTTTTTTTTTTTAAATCTATCTTCTTGTTTTTTTAGTAACTTTTGTATATTTTAAGTGTTTCTTTTCTTATTATAATTATTTTATTTTAATGAAGAAACATGGATCATTTTCACATGTTGGGTGACTAAAAAATGAGTAAAGAAAATCTATGTCTGGCAGACAGTGCAACTGCACATACAATACTTATAAAGAAAAAATACTTTTCCAAATTGACAATGTTGAAAGCAAAAGTAAATACAACATCAGGTTTGGCAAACTTGATCGAAGATTTTGGAAAAGCAAATATTACTTCTCCTAGAGGAACAAAATTTACAATTGACAATGCATTGTTTTCTAGTCAATCAAAGAGAAATCTTCTAAGTTTTAAAGATATACGTTGCAATGGTTATCATATTGAGATTGATAGTAAGAATAATGTGGAATATCTATATATCATATCCACTATCTCAAATGAAAAACGTATATTGGAAGAGTTAACTTCTTTATCTTTTGGATTGTATTATACTCATATACGTGTAATTGAAACATATGCAACAATGAACCTGAAGTGAATCTAGACATATTTAAAATTTGGCATGACCGATTGGGTCATCTAGGATCTATAATAATGAGGAGAATTATTGAGAATTCAAATGGACACTCATTGAATAGCCAAAAGATTCTTCAATCTAACGAATTATCATGTGATGCTTACTCTCAAGATAAATTAATAATTAGACCATCACTAGCTAAACTGGTGAGTGAATCACTTGCATTTTTAGAATGAATTCATGGTGATATATGTGGACATATTAACCAACCAAGTGGACCATTTAGATATTTTATGGTATCAATAGATGCATTAAGTAAATGGTCACACGTGTGCTTATTATCAAGTTGAAATCTTGCATTTGCAAGATTACTTGCTCAAATAACTAAGCTAAGAGCAAAATTTCCTGATTATACAATTAAAACTATTCGTCTTAATAATGCTGGTGAATTTACATCCATGCTTTTGATAATTATTGTATGTCAATTGGGATAAGTGTTGAACATCCTATAGCTCATGTTCATACACAAAATGGTTTAGCAGAATCATTCATAAAACGTTTGCAATTAATTGCAAGACCATTAATTATAAGAGCTAAGCTTCCTTTATCTATATGGGGACATGCTATTTTGCATGCAGCATCAGTTGTACGCATTAGGCCAATAGCTTATCATAAGTAGTTGCCACTATAATTAGCTTATGGCCATGAGCCAAATATTTTCCATTTGAGAATTTTTGAATGTGCAGTATACGTTCCAATTGCTCCTCCAAAACACACTAGGAGGTTAGGAATATATATTGGATATGATTTTCCCTCAGTTATTAAATATCTTGAACCCTGACGAGTGATATATTTGCTGCACGATTTTTTGGTTGTCATTTTAATGAGATAAATTTTCCAACATTAGGGGGAGGAATTAAGAAGTTGGAAAATGAAATTACATGAAATGCATCGTTATTGTCTCATTTAGATCCCTGTACAGATCAATGTTAACTTGAAGTTCATAAAATAATTCATTTGCAAAATATAGAAAATCAACTACCAAATGCATTTATAGATGCAAAGAAAGTAAATAAATCACATATATTAGCTGCAAATGTTCCATCGAAAATTGATATCCCAACATAGCAAGTTGTCACTAATGAGTCTGGAACACTCCAGAAACGTGGTAGACCAGTGGGTTTCAAAGATAAAAATCGTCGAAAAATAAAAATAGTTAATAGTCAAGAAGACTTGGCTGAGGATGTAAATACCCATAAAGAAATACTTGACATGATTAGTGAGGAAGATGAAATACCTAAAGATAATCATGAGATTTCAATAAATTATGTCATGACAGGAAAAAGATGAAAGCAAACTAATATAATTATTGACAACATTTTTGCGTATAATGTTGCTCTTGATATTATATCTGAAAATGAGGATCCTAAACCAAAATCTGTTGAAGAATGTCGACATAGAAAAGATTGTCTTTAGTGGAAAGAAGCAATCAATGTAGAATTAAACTCACTTTCAAAACATAAGATTTTTAGACCAGTAGTCCGAACACCATAAGGTGTTAAACTTGTGGGATACAAATAGATATTTGTGAGAAAAAGAAATGAAAATAATGAGGTCACAAGATATAAGGCAAGACTAGTTGCACAAGGTTTTTCACAAAGACATGGTATTGATTTTAAGGAGATGTATTCTCCGCTGGTGGATGCAATTACATTAAGATATTTAATTAGCTTGACTGTGTATAAAAGTTTGGATATGCATCTTATGGATGTAGTCATAACATATTTACATGGATCACTTGATAATGATATTTATATGAGAATCCCAAAAGGATTTAAGATACCTGAAACATATACATCAAATTTTTGGAAATGGTATTCAATAAAGTTACAAAGATCACTATATGGATTGAAACAATCAAGACGGATATGGTACAATCGTCTGGGTGGATATTTATTGAAAGAATGATATCAAAATAATCCAATATGTTCGTGTGTTTTTATAAAGAAATTACAATCAGGATTTGCTATTATAATTGTATATGTTGATGACTTGAATATAATTGGAACTCTTGAAGAGTTTTCAAAGGCAATAGAATATCTTAAGAAATAATTTGAGATGAAAGGTATCGAAAAAACAAAATTTTGTCTTGGTTTGCAAATTGAGGATGTAATATTTATTCACCAGTCAACTTAAACAGGAAAAAATTTGAAAAGTTTTTCTATGGACAAAGCACATCCATTAAATATTTCAATGGACGTCCATTCATTGGACATAAAGAAAGATATATTTCGACCTTGAGAAGATAATGAAAAACTTCTTGGTCCTGAAGTATCATTTCTTAATGAAATTGGTGCACTTGTGTATCTTGCTAATAATACAAGATTAGATATTGCATTTTCAGTAAATTTATTAGTAAGATATAGTTATTTTCCAACAAAAAGACATTGGAATGGAATTAAGTATATACTTCGTTATCTCCAAAGAATAATCAATATGGTTTTTTTTATTCAAATAAATCAAATTTTGATCTAGTTGGTTATGCAGATTCTAGATATTTATCTGATCCACACAAAACTATATCTTAAACAGGTTATTTGTTCACATGTGGAGGAACTGCTATATCATGACGATCGGTAAAACAACCATAACGACCACTTCCTCAAAACATGCTGAAATTCTTGCAATTCAAGAGGCTAGTTGAGAATGTGTATGACTAAGATCAATGACTTAGCACATTCGTGAAACATGTGGTTTGTCTTCTAGTTCCTCCAACAATATTATACAAAGACAACACAACTTGCATAACCCAAATCAAAGGAGGATATACTAAAGGAGATAGAACAAAGCATATTTCAACGAAGCTTTTCTACACTTATGGTCTTGAAGAAAATAACGACATCATTGTACAACAAATTTGTTCGAAAGATAACATGGCAGACTTATTTACAAAGGCATTACCAATTGCAGCTTTTGAAAAATTGGTACACAATATTGGAATGCGGCGACTCAGAGATCTTAAGTGATGTTTTCATGAAGGGGCGTAAATATAATAGTATTATGTTAGGAGTATATATTATATGAAATATGTATTCTTTTTCATTCACTAGGGTTTTTCTCCCATTGGGTTTTTCCTAATAAGGTTTTAATGAGACATATTTTATATACATATAAACATCTAAGGGGAAGTATTCTGAATATTATAATAATAAATAGATATCTACTGCTTAGTGTCCCAAGAGCCATGTATCATCTTTCATATTGTCCATGAGCCTTGTAGTTATTCATGCTTGGTGTCCATGTAAGTCCACATCCTACTTACCACTTTGCCTAATAGTGGCATTTGGTGGATCTTAAAAATACACACCCATTGGTAAGAAATCCACTCCAAATTTTACTAAATTTTCTATTATCCAATTTTATAATTTTAATTTTTTATTTAAAATTATATTTTATTATTATTATTATATTATATTTTCTCAATATCCGTGTTTCCGTTATGCTCTTCAATTTCACAATAATTACATTTTTTTTCTTTTAAGTTGAAGAGATCTACTGACATGACCCTTAAACTTCTTTGAAAACAAAAAGATTATACACTATAGTTTCAATCGAAATTAGAAGAAATAATACACACAATGTGACCATTTGATCTAATCCACACATATAATAGAGTAATATTTAGATGAATCTTGAAATATACCTATTTCTATATGCATCTCACTCTAATCACATAAAAAAAATAAGGAACATATTTTAAGAATTATGTAACAAGAATTTGGATAAGTCATGAACAAGTGTAAATGTAGAATATAAAAAAATCAATTTAAAAAAAAAAAAAGCTCAATCTTTACAATGGAATGATAATATTGACCACTTTAAAATAAACTTTCATAACTTTAGATTATTAGATTTACAATAGTGGTAAAAATTGAACATTCAAACCAATATACAATTGTTATAATTTCAACAATTATATAAATTTCAGAGTCCAATTTTAACACTAGTATATATATATTTTAAAAAACACTGGTATAAGTAATTTGAGTATTCAATTTTTACCATTGAAAGTTTAAAGGTATACTTACTAGAACAACCACCCCTAATTTAGGGGTAATTTTTATGATTTTCCTTTAAAAAATGTTAGGAGTCATATAATCTAAAATTAATAATAGCTACATGCATTTTGTGGAAAAATATCTAATACTAATGTAATATTTCAACTCTTCCCATTCATTATTTGATACGTTCTTAAATTTATTATTTATTCATTTCCTAAACTATACATGAATTTAAATTTTTTCATACTATTATAATAATAGAAATTTTCTCGCATTTTATAAAGTAAAAGATATACATTCAAAATTAATAATATATTTGAAATTAGCTAAATTCAACACAAACTAATTTTAAGTCATATCATGAACTAATACAACCCAACCAAATCAACCCGAACCCAAATCATTATTCTAGAAGAAAATATTTAAAGAAGACACATTTTTCAGTTGGGTTGGCAGCCACCATGGGTGGAAAACCAAGGTGATCCACAACGGTAGCAGAACTCGAATCGACACCTACAACAATTTCAACAACCATATACATATTACAATACAATTATTTTTTTAATATATGATCGTGATTAATATCCAAATAAATTATTAAATTTATTCCTCTCTTTACTTCATATGGTTC
The DNA here is from genome assembly GCF_027475165.1 of Benincasa hispida. Classification (NCBI taxonomy): domain Eukaryota; kingdom Viridiplantae; phylum Streptophyta; class Magnoliopsida; order Cucurbitales; family Cucurbitaceae; genus Benincasa; species Benincasa hispida. The sequence goes on from NC_143486.1 coordinate 11,849,766, forward strand.
AACTATTATAACCTAAACTAGTCCTGATACAAAGATTATCATATAAATTATCAATCGTCACTAATAATGGTTTCATTCGATCTTATAATTTTAATCCAATTTAGTCTCTATGACTAGTTTATACCTTCTTTTTTATAAAAATCTTTTATTATCCTTTAGCATTTTCACTTTAATTTTTGAAGATATATTCACATATTGAAATTCCTCGCATGAAAATTAATATATTATAAGACCAATTCCAATAAAAAGTATATATTTGATAAGATTTATTAAAAATATATATATATTTATTTTAAATGGTAAAACTGCTAAAAATATATCCGAGTATGACAAAATGTTACTGTGTACTAGTGATATACATCGATAGATATCTATCACAACTTATCATGATCTATTAATGCTAAGTAGTTACATTTTACTATATTTTTGTAAATAAATTGCTTCATTTTCCTTTATTTGAAAACAATCATAAAAAATATAAAGATTAAAATTCAACAAATTCTAAAATAGATAGATCAAAATGATATTTGACCGATTTTCAATTGTGTCCTAAACCTTTTCTAAAAAACAAAATTATTGGTCTTTCATGAAAATAATCTTAAATCTACTTCTCTAACTTTGCTAAATAAACGTCCCAACCAAACTAAGTATATACTTGTATAAATATATTAGTATACATATTCTTATTACGTTAAAATAGGCATTTGAAAAGTATGTAGAGACCAAAATAGTTTGAAAAACGAATTAAACATCGAATTACGGTTAAATACGAATTTAGACTAGGAGAAGGTTTGAATTTAATCTTACGAATTTAAAAGTTAGAATTTAGTTTCTATGGTTTGTTAAATTCTCATAAATAGTTTTTATAAATGGATAAATCTTAATATAGTTCATATTAGACGGACTATTTAGGAGATTTTTATCGATTCTAATTTATAATTTAATCAAATAAAAGAAGAAAAAAATAAAAAAAGAAAGGAAGGAAGGAGGAAACCTGCAAGTAATGTGCAAACAACCAGAAACCTTCTCAACGAAGAATTTGCAATTAGGGCATTTCATCCATTTCATTTTGGAGGCTAGCATTTCCATCAAAATGTCATTTATACCCCTGTCAACTTTATGAAGTGTTTGATATTCATCGCACGTGAATCCCTCGTGCCATGGGACTCGACACGTGGCACAGAACAGCCTATGGCAAAACGGACACTCACAATCCCGTAATTTGCCGCCTCCTCCGTCCAATGCTTCTTTGTCGAGGATCATTCCAACAGAGCAATCCTTGAATGGGCAAAACACTTCCTCTGCTTCTGAATAAAGCGCTTTGCAAAGCCCTTTGTTCCATTCCTCTGCTATTTCCCTTGGTAGCATTCTCCTGCCAACCATAATTCAAATAAATTCGCTTTTTTCCATCCATCCTTCCAATATCTTTTTACCATAAACCCTAAATTTTAATCTTTTGATTTGAAAATTTTATTAATTCTTGGTTGCTAATACTAAGATTACTTTTTGTTTTGTTATTCACTTCTAGTTTTATAATGAAAATTCTTACTAAACATACTAACTTTAACCTTTGTAATAGTTAACTATCACTTTTAGTCCTTAATTTTTTATAAAAATATCAATTTAGCTATTCAATTTTTATTTGTAATGATTTAATCATTATATCTTTAATTTTGTAACAATTTAGTCATTAAATTTTATTCTATAATAATTTAGTCACTTTAGTTTAAAATTTGTAGTAATTTAGCCCTTATTGTAGAACTTAGTTTTATAAATATATTACATAAATAAATTGATAAACTTAATAAGAGACTCAATATTTGTATAAAATACAAAGTCTACATCATAAAATATTTAATAAAAGCTATCATCTAATTTTGATGGTTTTTTTTGCACTAGATAATAGATTGTTACAAATTTGAAAGTTTAGGAATAAAATTGTAGAAAATTAAAAATACAAGGAATAAATTATAGAAAATTGAAAGTGCGTGGATTATTGGTTACAAATTAAAGTTTATGAATTAAATTGTTACTTTTATTAAAATTTATATGGACCAAAAATGCTTTTAATGTAAACTTTTTTACTCTCTTCCTGAAAAACTTTTAGTACTATGATAGTATGAGCTCGATTCATTGAGTGTCATATTTTAAACATCAAATTCTAAGAACAAAAAAGGTTTTTAAAGACTACTTTTTAATCGTCAAAATATAATTAAAAAGATCTCACAAAAATGACCAAAAACAAAAACAGTGTTTATAGATTTAATTCATAAATACCAACAACCAAATATTATTGGTGTCTAAAGATAGTTGGCCAAAAAATTCAAATGTAGTCAGATATTATGAAAACTATGCAATGAAGCCAAGTTCTATGAATTGTTTTCATACCATACTTTTTTAATTATTTTATTTTCTTACGACATTTATATGAATTCTGAACCAATTTTTTTTTTTTAAAAAAAATTAAATTTCAAAACTTAATAAGTACTCACCTCTAAAAATAAACATTCCGTTTAATAAGAATTTTAGCCTCCGTTTGTAAACTATTTCATTTATGTTTTTAATTTTTAAAATTTAACCTTATTTCCTCCCTAATTGATTTTCATCTCTACGTAATTAATTTTCATCTATATTAAGTAAAAAAATTGAATTATTAACTAAATTTCAAAAATAAAAAACAAATTTTTAAAAACTATTTTCTAATATTCAAATTTTGACTTGGTATTTTAAACTTACGCTATTTTTTAAAGCCCTAAAGAAACGTAGGTAACAAAACCAAAGACGAAAATAGCGTTTATAGATAGGCTAAACAAATTTTTTTAAAAAATAGCAAAAAGTGTAATTACCAGCAGGTAGTGAAGTCTATGATGGAGGGACAGTTCAAAGTAAGGCAAGAAACGGAGAAATATCCATCAGCGATCTTTGCAGAGACGTGTTTGATTACAGTCACAGCAAAAGGAATGAAAACACGTCTTTATTTGAAACATGTTTGCCTCTTCTTTTTTCTCCAGACAAATCTCACACAACTTCTTCATTGTGGATCGTTTCAGACCCTTTCTTTTTTCTTTTCTTTAATCTTTTAAGGAGTACTGCTATCTATAATTAAGTTCTTAATTAATCATATTATAGATGGATAATTAACGACTCTTCGATTGAAGATATATATTAACATTAAAAACTTTTGGATTATTCTCTAATGGAAAGTGTGATTCTTATAAATGCCTCTCTTGAAACTTGCAGACTTCAGTCACTCAATCCAAAATTTTGAAATTGCCCATACCGTTTAAATACTAAATAAAGTGTCATTTTGTTAATTAACCAACCAAGACTTTTTTTAATAATAGGTTGAAAATATCATTTTTTGTCCGTTTAAAGTTTATTCAATTTTAGTTGTTGTACTTTCAATAAATCTTAAATTTAGTATCTCGAAACTAGTTTTTTATTGAAATTAGATAAATAATAATGATAATTTTCATGTACGAAAATTTAATATGTGATTATGTTGTCAAAATACTAATATAGATAATAAAAAGTTTTTGAAAAAATCTATAAACTAATTGTAGAGACTAAATTTAAGATTTATTTGAGAGTATAGAGACTAAAATTGAACATTTAAAATTACATGGACTAAAATGGATCAAATCTAAAAATATATAGACTAAAAGGATAATACTTGAGTGCATCTCAAGATGCATCCATCTTTATGCTTTTCTCTTCCACATACCAAAAAATAATTAAAATATCTCAAAAAATAAATAAGAATAATTTGTTATGTGTCCAATTATGATAAGACAATTTGATTGGATGTACAAAGATAGGTGTTATCCAGAATGTACTAAGTATTTTTCTAAACTAAAATTGAATAAATCTTATAATACGTGAACTAAAATGATATTTTTTAACTTAAATAATAATAGGAATATTATTATTATTATTATTATTATTATGAATTAAAATGTGAATAATTATTCGTTAAGTTACAAGTTTAGTTCATGTGATTGGGTAATGTTTCAATATAGTTGACGGTTTGGTTGATATAGGTTTTGCACATGAATTGGTCGGTTGGCATGGTTAAACCCTAAAACCAACCGAGAATCAATGTGATCAACTGGTTAGCATCAGAAAACTCTTTGAATGGAAAGTTTTCACTTGAAGAAAACTGAAACCAACATGTTCGTTATCGATATTGGTTTGAGCCCAATATCATGATCAAACGAGAAGAAGTTCACCCCAATATAAGAAAGTATTTTCTAAAAGAACATAAATTCTATATTTTCAAACGATATTCAAAAGCTTTTTCTTACTATTCTAAATTGGCTATATGTAACCTTGAAACAAAATAAGATAATTAACTAATTAATTTTAATTAAATATTAATTAATCTAAATTAACAATCAAACTAAATATTACACTCAAATATACAAATTATCATATAATTCTCCTCATCAAGACCAAAACAAGCGTTGAGAGATAATGATCATTAGATAATTCTCTCGTTTATTTATAATTAGCTAATTCATTTAGAATCTTAGAGATTAATCTCTAACCTATATCTGATTTGTTATTTATTTTGACAAAAGTAATTAAGTTTTGCATTAAATAATTTTAACAACGATTTCTTATCTATTTATGCATTTGGTAACCATGAAAAGTTTTTTCAGACCAAACATACAAAATGGTCAAATTCTCAATTTGGTCCTAAAATTATAAACTTACCCGTTTATTAAAACTGCTCTCAATTAAAGTGTTTATAAACAAAAAAAATTCAAAATTTGTTGTGTCATTAATTTATATTTTATTGAAAGCTTAAGATATTTCAACACATACTTACACATGAAATTCAACCCACTTATTAATCAAATTCGACATACCAAAAAAGAAAAATTATAGAATTCTTACAAGTGATATGTTGGATTAGCATGCATATATGTTAAAATATACTAATAAAACAATGACACATTAACTTTTTATGAGTAAACTTTTAATATAATAATTCTCTTGAAAAAAGACTTAATTGAGAAACCCCCTAAATATGGTTGATTCTTTCATGTCCTTATATTTTCTTTTTCCCCCCCCCCCCCCCCCCCCCTTTGATGAAAAAGAGTTATTTCATTTAAGAAGTTAGTAACTAAATAATGAAGACCTCATGTCTCACCACTCATTTTCTCTCTACTTTCACCCCATCTATTATTGATTCTCTAATTTATTTAAATTAAGATATAGATTAGCATTTTTTTTTAAATTCTAGTTTTATATGTATTTAAAATTATTCTCTTATTAAATATTACAAAAAAAAAATTACTCGACGGTTGTACCAAGCACATTCCGATTTGTTTTTCCTTTTCCATTTTCTATTAAAGTAATTTCCACAAAACATACTATTTTTCTAATAAAAAATAAACAAATAATGCCATCTTAGTTGCCCATATGTATGAAACTTTGAGTGGTTTACAGTTTAATGGGAAAAAAATATAAATACAAAATAAAAAGGCCATACTTTTGCCGACCATGGAGATTAATGGGGTGGGATTGTGTTGGGGTTTTAAGTGAAAAATTGGAAAAAAGAAGGGGTTGATTTGGAAATACCATGATGAGTGGGCAATATCGACTAATATCTAATAAGAAGGGTAAAATTGTAACCTTACAAAAAAGAGAGTAATTTTAGGTATGTAGAAAGCAAGCTAGTCATAATCCTCCCTACTTGACTATTTAGCTGGTCTACTTTCTTTTAATTAGTTTTATATTTTAAAAATCTCAACTTTTGTCCTCCCTACCAACACCTAAATCTTCCAAGAAAATATGATCACCCTAAGCAAATCCCATTATTTGACATATGTGGAATATAATATATACACATATAGAGAGAGGAATAATAACATAGGTTATAATTTTTGTTACATGACAAGCTCTATTAGATTTTTTTAATATGGTTTTATTAGGTCCTTTAACTTTTAAATTCATGGTTTTATTAGGTCCTTTAACTTTTAAATTCATGTTAAATGAGTTCTAAAATTAAAAAACAATAAACTATTTTAATAAATTCTTAAATTTTCAATTTTGTGTATAAGATGTTTCTAACAAATTTCACATTCGGTAAATTAATGAATCTATTAGATATGAAATTGAATTATATTTAATAAAATACTAAACTTTAATATTTTGTACCGAATAGATATACAAGTTTAATATATATATATATATATATATATTGAAAATAAGGACTTATTAAAAACTTTTTGAAAGTTGTAAAACTACAAAAGTTCGAAAAATTGATAAAGTAGACACGTAGTTTAAGCAATATGTTATGAGTTGTTTTAGATTTGTATTTATTCTTGAAATTCTTTAAACTAAAGAATATTACATCGCCTCATTCAAAGTAACATTAAAAATAGTCTCGAGAATCTTTTCAAGATAGTCACAAAGGATTTGTGCTCTTTTAGAGATTTACAGGAAAGTAGGTCAACCATATATTACATATTTTTAAGGCATGTCTTCCTCCGGTTAAAATCATACCTCAGTAAATTTTTATATCACAATTTATTATAGTTAAAAAAAAATAAATAAATAAAATAAATAAATAAATTGCAAAAACTATCCCATAGTTATAGTTGCAATTACACTCAAATTTTTAATCGTAAAAATTGAATCCATAAACTTCTACACTATAAGTGTTAAAATTGAATTCTCAAACTTACAATAATGGTAGAAATTGAATCTACAAATAATAAAAATTAAACTCTTAAACTTATCAAACATTACAATTCATACAATTATGTTAGCTTAAAGGTCTAATTTGACCCAATTTTAGCATTTATATAATTTGAGGGTTTAATTTTTCAAATTGAAAGTTTAAAGGGTATAATTGCAACTATTACCCTACTTGAAGGGTGATTTATGTAATTTGTCATACAAAATCTCACACAACCACTTTTATCAAATAATTAAAACTAAAAAAAAATAAACAATAATTTAAACCCTATAACATAAATTTTTAAATAATTAGTTTATTATAAAATAGATAGGAAAATTGTTATTAAATGTCAAGCTGTTGAAAATGTTTATAAATATAGCAAAATTTCGTAGTCTATCAATATATATCACTGACGTGCTATATTCATAAATATTTTAATTTATTTTTTTACATTTGAAAATAGTCGTAGTAAATATTAGTTTAAAAAATAATATGTCTACATTGTAGCTAATTCACAGCTTAATATTACTTCATCAAACACAATTTTATGCTTATTCAAGTTTAAAATTGCAAGGTACAAATCACTAATTTATTTTATTGTACAACTGACTTTTTCTAAAATTATAGTTACCATCAATCATTTTTAAATCTATAGTAATCTCAAAGTAAACATAGGTTAAATTTGCAAGGTTACTTTTCTTTTTTACTATTATTATTTTATCTAGGTGATGATATATTCAACTATTTTAAACAGGCAGAAACGGGGGTTTAGAGGTTTAGATTATAAATGGAAACTATTTGACTCATTCTTTAATGCACCGATTCGTGACCAACAAAATACATAAACATTATAGTTAGTTTATACGCATAAAAATATATGCTACTTGATTCAGAAGATGCTTGATTTTATATTTTAATTAATTAATTATTATTTTAGTGAGTGCATAAGATGCTAAAGAAGTTGTCAACTATGGTTAGAATCATAATAGTAATAATACAGGATGCAGCCCATGAGTCAAGCCTAAAGCAAATGCTTTGCAAAAATATAAGATGGAAGGATTCAACTTTATAATTACAAAGTAACGTTTGAGGGAAAATAGTTTTAATTAATTGCTGAAATCTCTTCTGTTCTTTTGTAAGGTTGATAATTTAGTGGGAAAAACAATAATGTAAGCTGTAACATATGAAAAATAATTATGAAAATAATTAATATAAAAAAGAAATTGGGTGAAAACGATATACATTTGAAATAAAAGAAATGGGGATCATATGGACGGTACGTAATAAAAATAATATTTTATATATTTTAAACTAGAATTCTTATTACTACCTACACAGCAAGAATCTCAACTTTTAGATGATAATCTTATATTTCAATGTTTACATTTTCTCTCATATTGAATAATAATTCTTTATTGTGGGCGTGAGTTGTGACTTGTGAGACCTTTAGGTAAGAAAAAAAGTTCAAAAGATGATAATAGAAATTATGAACCAAAACTATATACATATACATATAATAATAGTTTGTAAGGAACGACAAGTGTGAGATAATCTAATCATGGCCGTTAATCGAGAAAATTTCCCGAATTATTTATGTAGGAATAAGAACTAAATTCCTAATTTTAAACAATTAAAATCACATTGTCAGATTTTTTTAATGTTTAACAATCTTAATTACCAAAAATATTGAACCACCACTAAGTCCATATTTCATATCATTTCTCTCTGATTGTAACTGAGTTGGCGCCATACCAAAATATAATAATAACACCAACAACAATAAAATCTAATTAACTGAATTAGGTAACGTTATACCTAATTAAAACTAATGAAAAAAAAGGAGAAACTAATAGTGATGGAATCTATTATTCTTAATGAGAAAATTGTGATTCAATCTAACTCCTTAGTACGTATTTGGGACAAGGAGTTGGTTATTATAATTTTAAGTTATTATAGTTGAGTTTTAATAGTTTGTGTTTGGGTATAGATTATTTTAATTTGGGTTATGATAATATGTGGTTGAGGTGTAAAATATTTTAATTTGAAAAAGAAATAGTAAACACTGTAGCAAAAAAAAAAAAAAATGTTGAATGAAAAATAGTAAAAAACATAAGAAATAGTAAAAACTGTAGCAAATGAAGGCTTTAAAATAGTGTTTACAGTAGTTAATTGGAGGTTTTGAAATAGTATTTACGGTTATTATATTCTTATTGTAGGTGTAGCTTTTATTCATGTTAATAGGCCATGTAATGTGTTAGCTATTAGCTAAAAAGGCTAGAGTGAAAGAACTATGAGGTGTTTGAATGTTTGAATTTTCTTGTAGATCCTTCAAATAGTGAAAATGGATATTTCTTCTTTTGCGAAGAAGTTTATGAAATTTGATATCTTTTTTTTCAAAATAATAATAATAATAATAAATAAATAAATAAGGTAGTATGTGCCAAACGGAGCCTGACTCAATTGGCATAGGAGTGTACTAGTAACCCAAATTCTGTGGTTCGAATCCTCTACTTTCAATTGTATTTAAAAAAAAAAAAAAGGTAACATGTAGAGTTGTTTATTTCTACTCATAATCACTTCAAGCCATCTGATTCTCATCGAATAATTGACAAAATTTCAATTTGAAAGTAAATCTAATCTCTATTTTAAACTAAATTCTCCATCTTATCTATTTTTTTATATACTATCGGGAATGTCATGTAGTTAGATTCGAGATATCAATACTTTTGTATTTCTTTCCTTTCTTCAAAATTCTATATTTCAAATTTTTTTCCTCATTTATTTAAAGTGCAAGAGAATCTAAAATAAATTAGTGACATTCTTCCCAAGATTTTATACCATCCCAAGTTATTTCAACAAGATAAAATTTTCTTTTCAAGCTTTCTTGAAAGTCCAATTAAAAACTATATCCTTTTCCCTTTGATTGTAGGCCATAGAATTCATTCCCTATAAACATAAGAAAACACACCCACTAAAATGAAAACTAACAAATAACATAATTAACACTTTAACCAAACACCTTCCATCCCATAAAGGCTTTAAGCATTCCTCTTTAAAAAAGAAGGAATTTGAAAACGAAAGAAGAAAAGAATCAACTACAAATATAAATAATTTATTTCTTTTGTAAATAAAATGCATCTTTTAAGTTAAAGAAAATAGACTTCACTTTAATAATTTATTAAAATGTGTTAATAAATGAAAATTTACCTTTTTAGTTCTAGTTGTCAAGTTCTCAACAAGTTTTTTAAGTATAGATTTAAAAGATTCCTAAAGTAGTTTTCTATTATTATTTTAAATAATTATATAAACTTTGAAATTAGGAAATTAATTTGAGAGAAAAGTGATGATTCTTTAAAATTATTTTTTAATATAAAATGTAATAAAAAATTGAATCTTTTTTAAAATTACTTCAAAACCTTATAAACACAGAGACGGTTGCAAATATAGTAATCATATAAACTCCTAAACCTATTTTACTAATTAATTATGTTACGTCACCATAATTACAAATTAATGATATTTACTTTAATTAATTGGTGTGTAAAGTATAAGATGAATATGTGTGTATAATGCTTAAAAAGAGAAAAAAATTGTAAGTGTTAGAAAGGAGCACTGAAGCGTGTTTAGAGGTTAATGGAGGCATTGATGAGTGGCTGGTCTAAGCACAAGCGTTTAAAACAAAGCAATGATATGTGCTGGTTGGTGATGCGTTGGTCGAGGGGGTGCAGCGCTGATTGGGGTATGCATTGGTCGAGAGGAGAGACTTGTATAGATACAAGCCTATGTGTGGGTGAAAAGTTTAAGCACTCAACTTAATCACCCAATTAAAGGCCTTAAGCAAGCATTAGTGCGCTAGATGTCACCTTGAAGAGCTATCTGATCATGCAACCCTTGGTATAAAAGGAAGTTTGTAATGAAGAGCTTGACTTGAGCAATTCACTCGTGCTAAAGGGGAGAGTTGCTGCCAACTTGAAGCTTGTTTAGTATTAAAGTTGAGCTAGGCCTGCTGGAGGAAAATTCTTACAATTTTGAGCATAAAGTTTAAGAATTCTCTAAGTGCTCAAGACTCTCAGATTTCTCGAACAGGGTGTAAAGATTGGACAATTCCAAGTTCGTTGAGAGGAATCAGAGGCTGGAATTTTAAAGTAAGATATTTAAGCTGTCTAGAAATTAAGTTATTTAAGATGGAAATTAAATTTGGGAATTTGGCTGGATGGACAAGCAGGCAGTTGCAACCTAAGCATAAGTAAGCAGTTGACCGGCTGAAGCTGTGCATGGACGAGCGCACGTAGGCGAGGGTATGCGCTGGCAGGAAAGTGTTGGTCGAGGTGTGTACGACGATCGAGGTGCTGGGGATTGCTACAGCGAGTGCTCATCGCATAGGTAAGGTAGGTGCATCCTGGCGCCCATGAGCACCCGTGAACGTATTGCCATCCATCAACCTAGTTACAAGGTAAAATTTGGCTAAGTATGGTGAAGTGTTAAGTTTACTTAGGTGTTAAGGATGCATTGAGCAAGGTTGAGTGTGTTGATACGTTGAGCTAGGTTTAGACGTATAATATTGTAAGGAAGTCAAGGCATTAACTGAGGGTTCCTATTTCTTTCCACGGGGCAATTGCATATAGGAGAGACCTACAATCCTTTGAGAAAATAACACAAAAACAGTGAGTGACTAGTTTGCAAATATTTGCTCATTGCTTTACTAGAGAGTTTTCAACGCATAGTCAGCCTAAACATGATTTCTCAATGCATGTTTAGTGTTAAAGAATTATGTTGAATGCATGATACTTAACTATTTTACCATATATATGTTTTTCCATGTTATGATTTATGTAAAGTTAAAATGTTTTATGCCTTGCACACAAAACCTACTCTTAGATATATGGTACCGAAGGTATAGTAAGGTACCTAGTTATGATGTGATCTTGCTACTGAAGGTATGGTAAGGTAGGTCGGATCCTATTCTAGTATCAAGTAGGTCGGATCATATTCTAGTATCTACGCACGTAAAATCCATGTTACTGACATTGAGGATATCGAGCAAAAGGGTTCTCTCTCAACTAAGACTATAAGGGATTGAGCAAAATGACTCTCCCTCATGATAATGACAGTGAAGTAAGGATGTTTTACAAAAAATGACGATGAATGATATTTTAGGGTTCTATATACTATGAGAGTTTATGATTCCAAATTTTGCTTTTATTAATCCCTGAATATTGAGAAAATAAGTGCTTTATGTAAAGCATATTTTCTTAAAGTAGTCATTCACTAGGCATTTTAAGCTCGTGGTTTTAAATATTTTCTCTTCCCAGGTAGTGGTTGACGTCCCGAGACTTAGCAGTTCTATTAATCAGTCATTACTCAAGGATCATAGAGGACTTGAAGCTTAAGTGGTCCATCATATTTTGTTGATCTTTGAGTCTATCATGTACATGTCATGGGAACATGGTAGAATTTGTGTTGAACAATTGTTGTAAATAAACTAAGTTTTTCTGAGATTGTCATGTATGTTGAAGCTAAGATTCTAATTAGTAGTAATATATGTACATTGGACCGTTGTTGAGATTGTGTGTTAAGTTGTGGTGAGTTAGTAACTACTATTTAGGTATAACAGATATTATGAACACAGGTTCATAGGAAAAGGTTGGGCAGTAGTTATTATAATAGGATTGGCAATTATTATCTTCACATCTCTTCTTGGATTAAGAGGGTAATTTGGAAAGAAGTGTGACAAATCAAACACAAAGTAGTAGTAGATACAGCACAATGTAAAAGAATTTGAAAATATAGCAAAATTTAAATCCAACTTTCGAAAGTTTATCAGTAATAAACTACATTGCTAGTAGAAGTTGTAAGAGTCGCTCACTGGTAAGAGTCTATCAGTGATAGAGTTTGCTATATTTGTAATTCTTTAAATATGTTGTTATACACTTAATTATTAGCCCTAGAGTTACTAGGATTTCTTGTACGGATGATCCGAATTGGAAGGGGAAAACAAGATCTGCCATACTTTTTAAAAAATGTGAGTTTTTTTACCCTTCATTGACGTCAACATTGGGTGAAATTACCATGAAATCCTCGCACGCATGCGAAAATGGCGAATCTCGCTCTTGGCTTTTCGCTCCTCTTTCTCTTTCGTTTCTTTTCTTTCTTTCACAGATCACTTTCCTCTCTCGTTATCTCGCTCCCCTCTCTCTCGCTCTTTTCTATCTCACACGTTTCTATCTCGTTCTTTGACGTCCATTTCGTTCTGTAACATTGTCGGAGAAGAATGAATTTAAGCATTCGTCGATTGGAGGAGCAGAAGAAGAAGAACAAGAGAGAAGAAGAAAGAAGAAAAACAAAAAGAAAACGAAAAAGGAGAAGAATGAGATAGATGAAGAAAAAGGAAAAAAATTGAAAAACAAAAAAAAAGAAAGAAAAGAAAAGAAAACCGGGAAGAAAACCGGGAAGAAGAAAAAGAAAAGATAATAGAAAAAAGAAAGGAAAACACGGTGATGGAGGAGAAAAAAATAAAATGGGGTAAATTGGTAAAATTGCTTGAAGATGATGTAAACAAGAGGTAAAAAATCTTAAATTTTAAAAAGTAGTGCATTTCTCATTTTGGGTCTTCAAAATAGATCACCATGTCATTCTTTCAAGGGTACCATCTATTCCAATTATCCTATAAACATATTCTTTAAGAACTCAGAACTAAAAGTTTATATTTTGAAAATTAGGAATCAATGCATTTATTTTTAAAAATCTAATGATTAAAAAGATACATTTTGAAAGTACCAAATATACATGTTCTTCAAACTTCTACCATTCAACAGGAATTTTTTCAAAAAAAGAAGTATTTTTGAGTATTATGAGTTGAATGAACTCTAGTTTAGAAATTAGAAGGAATGGGTAAATGTATGAGATAAATGCGATGGTTGCTATCTATTCAAAGGCAATATGCTCAAACGAAAGGATTTGACTTCACGAGGGCCCAGTAATCCAACAGACTTATTCTCTGGCTCACATCTTTGGTTATTAATTGAAACCTAAAAAAAAGTGTCACCCATTAATGTATGGAATCCTTTACCCATCTGGCTACTTATGCTGAGCTGACTATGTATTTTTTTAATGAAAAATTATAGTTTTAATTTTTATATAATGAAAGCGAATTTCAATTTCCTTTCTTTGTTTAAATGTTTCAACTTTTCTATAAGTTTGGTTAGATCTCTAAAAATCTCTAAGGTTAACAATATGATATTTTATAACATGGTAAGGGGTTATTAATGAATGTTTGGCCTACCAACTTTATAAGTTGGTGGTAAATAACTCAATTTCAATAATAAACACAATTGAAATTTGTAAATTTATCGAGAAATTCCATTTTTTTTTAATCTATTTTGCATAATAATTTTAGACTTCATAACTCAATTCACGTGCATGTTAGGAAATAATTATGCAATTGTTAAAATCACTTTTGAAAAGTTTAAATCACTCAAAAACACATCTTTCACCACTCATTAATTTAATATTTAATTTTACACTTTTAAATATAATTTTTATATCATCAAAATTAGTTTCAAATGATTATAAATACCTAAAACATTATGTCAAAAATGATTTTAACTATGTTTAGAATCACTTTCAAACCTGTCCTAATCAAATATATAAAGAAACACGTCATTAATGAAAACAAGAAAACAAAGAGGGATATAACTACTATTATAAGAAGCACATTGAAACATTCAAGTTATAAATTAACCCTACCCATTAAAATCAAGCATAAATTATAGGGACAAAAAGGTGATGGGCTACTTTTTCAGAAGGGGAATGTTGAAAGTAGCTTTTAAAGGGGAAGAGAACAAAAAACAAAATATGATGAACTGTCAAGAGATATATAGTCCAAAGGCTTTGGTTGGTGCCATTACTAGAAGTGAAATTAGGTGCCTTAGATCTTTGGGCATAGTGCACACCTATTTTCGTCAATGTTTTTCTTATGCCTTTCCCCATTCTTGAATCCCAAAATGGAAAGTTCCTTTTTTTCCCCCTCTTAGTACTCTATGATTCTGGATATATATTTAATTCAAAAGGAAAATGAAATGAATGTCAATGAGCAGCCGATATATTCTCCACCTTGCTGAACTGGATTTTGGGTTCTTTGTAGATGTAGAAGAAAGAAAGAAAATATATCCTATAAATTTTACACATCTTTGGATTTTTTGTCCAAGGTAGAAGAGCGGAAGGGTAATTTTTAGGGTTGTTAGCATTTCTACCTAAATATGGCAATTCATTAAAAAGAAATAATGACTTTGAAAATCACATCAATAGTCAATATATGCAAATAGTTTCGTATTTTATCAACAAAAACTGATGAAGAACATTGGGAATTTCTGTTCATCAATAAATGACCAACCTCGCACATCATGTAAGCATTTGATTATAATCAACGGTTCATTTCAAACTTAGAATCAAAAGTAATTTAAAAAAAAAAAAAGGTTTCTGTAATCAAAACAAATTCATGGAATAATTCAACAGTAAAATTCTATAACTATATAAAACTTTTTACCATTTCCCTAAAATCAGAAATATAATAGATAAATGAAAAATCTAACAAAACAAAACCATTTAAAAGTTGATAACTAAATCCCTCTACTCAAATGTGAAACCTGGTTTATTTTTAGGCCGTAAAATAAACCCCATGTAATATTTGAAGTCTAATAGAAAAGGAGAATTGAACGTAATAGATTGATTTAATAGTTATTGAGTCAAGATAGTTATCTATCTAAAATTTCATATTTACAAATATTCTTAACATCCAAATAACGTAGGCACAAATTATCCTAAAATATTAGTTTGATACATATGTTAGTCAAGAGAAGGAACAAGATTTGAAAAGGAGTGAGGTATAAATATAATGACTGATGTGAAGGGATAAGAGAGGGAGAAGTTAATGAGTCTAATAGGGAAGGAGAGAGATACTGTAGTACTGGAAAGAAATGGGCTTAATCTTCAAGGGTCAAATTCGGATGGAGGGAGGTAATGTGAAAATTAAAGAAGAATTTTTTTTTTAATCAGGTTATAAAGAGAGGCCAACAAGAACAAGTGGAGTAGACAAATGGGTGACCGTGACTGTGTCCTCTGCCCACCGATTGCGTCTGCTCAACACGTTGTCTTCCAATAGAGAAATAAATTAGTCAGAATAATAATGATGATAAGCAACAAATTATCTTTTAAAATTAATTTCTAAAACCCAACAACGGGCATTAACCCCCACTTCCCACCTCAACCCATCGCCAAAAGTAAAC
Organism: Benincasa hispida; assembly: GCF_027475165.1. Taxonomy (NCBI): domain Eukaryota; kingdom Viridiplantae; phylum Streptophyta; class Magnoliopsida; order Cucurbitales; family Cucurbitaceae; genus Benincasa; species Benincasa hispida. The sequence goes on from NC_143486.1 coordinate 11,865,741, forward strand.
GCTAAATGAGAGAATTCCTCTAGTGGGATGGGAGTAAGAGCAAAACCATATTGCTTATATTTATATATATCTTAGACTTTCCAATGTCAACGTCACCCTCTCTCTCTCTCTCTCTCTCTATTTTCCATTTCCCCCTTTCTCTCTCTCTCTCTTCTTATTCTTCTTCTTTTTTTTCTTTTCTTTTCTTTTGGTCAATGGTTTCCCCCATCTTGTACAAGGTAACCCTCCAAACCTGATTATGACTATGTACTTCATTCAAGCTAGCTTCTTCATCTTCCTACATCTTCCTTGTTCCTCTCCACCTTGCTCTTTCATTCTTCTTCTTGTAGAACCTTTTGTTTTCTTTTTTTTCAGATGAGAGATGATAGAATGGCCACCTCCTTGATTAATGGTCTCAGTCATCAACCTTTAGTGACCAATTTCTCAATTAATTCCAACTTCCTCAACTTCTTGGTTTTGACCCTGCTTCTAGTTTTGCAATTCATTCCTCCTCTCTCTGTTTCAGCTTCTTGCAACACATCTGATCGCGATTCTCTCTGGTATTTCGTCAATTCTTCATCTGCTTCCCCGGTGGCTTTCAATTGGTCTTCTTCGATTGATTGTTGTTTCTGGGAAGGAGTCTTTTGTGAAGCAATCGCAAATAGCGACGACAACCGAGTTACTCAGCTTTCGTTGCCTTCTAGAGGTCTTCGTGGTGAATTCCCTTCATCTCTCACAAACCTTACTTTTCTCACTCACCTTGATCTCTCTCACAATCGTTTTAATGGCTCTCTCCCTTCTGATTTCTTTACGTCCCTAAGTTATCTCAAGGACCTTAATTTGAGCTACAACCTTCTCACCGGCCAGTTGCCGCCACCGCCGCCTTCATCGTCCGGACTCGTGATTGAAACTCTGGATTTTTCAAGCAATCGATTCAGAGGGGAAATACCTGCTTCGTTTATCCAGCAAGTGGCAGTTTCGGGGAGATTGACCAGTTTCAATGTCCGCAACAATAGTTTTTCAGGTCTCATTCCAACCTCCTTTTGTGTTAATACTACATCCATAAGCTCCGTCAGGTTATTAGACTTTTCCAATAATGAATTCGACGGTGGAATATCCCAAGGGCTAGGGAACTGCTCCAATTTGGAGGTTTTTCGAGCGAGTTTCAATGGTCTCACCGGTTCAATTCCCTCCGACCTTTACAATGTTCTCACTCTAAAGGAGCTTTCTTTACATGTTAATCATCTTTCGGGGAACATCGGCGGGGGAATTGTTAATCTCACCAACCTCAGAATCCTGGAATTGTACTCCAATTCTCTGATTGGCCCCATCCCAGCGGATATTGGAAAGCTATCTAAGCTGGAACAGATATCGCTTCATATTAACAATCTCACAGGCACTCTGCCCACATCACTGATGAATTGCACTAATCTTACTTTGTTGAATTTGCGGGTTAATAAGCTGCAAGGAGATCTCTATAATGTTAATTTCTCTCGCCTTGTTGGCCTCACCACACTTGACCTGGGCAACAATATGTTCACAGGTAGTATACCATCGACTCTTTACTCCTGCAAATCTCTAAAGGCAGTTAGACTGGCTAGTAATCAGTTTTCTGGAGAGATCTCTCACGAAATTGCAGCGCTTCAATCACTGTCCTTCCTCTCAGTTTCCAAGAATAATCTAACCAATTTAAGTGGAGCACTAAGGAATTTGATGGGTTGCAGAAACCTTGGAACTCTTGTCATGTCCAGTAGTTATATTGGTGAAGCATTGCCGGATGAGGATATGATTGTAGATGCTACCACATTCCAAAATATTCAGGCTTTGGCAATTGGAGCTAGTCAGTTAACTGGTAAAGTACCCTTATGGATAAGAAAACTCAGGAGTCTGGAGGTCTTGGACCTGTCTTTTAATCGCCTTGTAGGTTCAATACCTGAATGGTTAGGTGATTTTCCGAGTCTGTTTTATATTGACTTGTCTAATAACAGAATTTCCGGAGAATTCCCCGCCCAGCTTTGCAGACTGCAGGCTTTGATGTCGCAGCAGATTCTAGATCCTGCCAAGCAGAGTTTTCTTGCATTGCCCGTCTTTGTTGCGCCCAGTAATGCTACCAATCAGCAATACAATCAGCTCTCCAGCCTTCCGCCAGCTATATACCTGGGAAACAACACCATAAGTGGCCCTATTCCTTTGGAGATCGGGCAATTAAAGTTTATACATATATTAGACCTGAGCAACAACAGCTTCTCCGCCAGCATACCAGATACGATTTCCAATCTCAGCAACTTGGAGAGATTAGACCTCTCTCATAACCACCTCACTGGTGAAATCCCCCATTCCCTCAAAGGCCTCCATTTCTTGTCTTGGTTTAGCGTGGCCTTTAATGACCTTCAAGGACCAATACCATCGGGGGGTCAGTTTGATACGTTTCCTAGCTCTAGCTATGAAGGAAATTCAGGGTTGTGTGGTCCTCCTTTTGTGCAGCGCTCTTGCTCTAACCAGACTAGAGTACCCCATTCCACCGCTCAAAATAAAAGCTCCAGTAAGAAACTTGCCATAGGATTGGTCGTGGGTACCTGTTTAAGTATTTCTCTCATCACCACCCTGCTAGCGTTATGGATATTATCCAAGAGGAGGATTGATCCAAGAGGGGATACCGACATCATGGATTTGGACATAGTTTCAATTAGTTCTAATTACAATGCTGACAACAACACTAGCATAGTCATTTTGTTTCCAAATAATGCCAACAACATCAAGGAGCTTACCATTTCTGACATATTGAAGGCCACTGATGATTTCAATCAAGAAAACATAATTGGCTGTGGTGGTTTTGGATTGGTTTACAAAGCAACACTAGCAAATGGGACAAGACTTGCTGTGAAGAAACTATCGGGAGACTTGGGACTGATGGAAAGGGAATTTAAAGCAGAAGTAGAGGCTCTGTCTGCGGCCAAACACAAGAACCTGGTTACTCTTCAAGGTTACTGTGTGCATGAGGGCAGTCGGCTGCTAATGTATTCATACATGGAAAACGGAAGTTTAGATTACTGGTTGCATGAGAAGGTTGACGGTGCATCTCAACTTGATTGGCCAACTCGGTTGAAGATTGTACGAGGAGCAAGTGCTGGATTGGCCTACATGCACCAAATATGTGAGCCACATATTGTACACCGTGATATTAAGTCCAGTAACATCCTGCTCGATGAGAAATTTGAAGCTCATGTAGCAGATTTTGGACTTTCTAGATTGATCAATCCTTACCAGACTCATGTTACAACCGAACTTGTTGGCACCTTAGGCTACATTCCTCCAGAGTATGGACAAGCATGGGTCGCCACTTTGAGAGGAGATATGTATAGCTTTGGTGTGGTCGTGCTCGAGTTGCTTACCGGCAAAAGACCTGTAGAGATATCAAAGCCAAAGGCATCACGAGAGTTGGTTGGCTGGGTGCAACAATTGAGGAATGAGGGCAAACAAGATGAAGTCTTTGACCCCATTTTGAGAGGGAAGGGCTTTGAAGAAGAGATGATCCAGGTTCTCGATGTTGCCTGCATGTGTGTCAGTCAGAACCCCTTTAAAAGACCTACCATCAAGGAAGTTGTTGATTGGTTGAAAGATGTGGGGGCGACCAAAGTTCCCCAAAATAAGGATGTGTGAAATTGCACTTCTATAAATGAGAACAGTATCATACTTGCACACAAGAAAAAAAAAAAAAAAAAAGGTTTTGGTTTCTTTTCCAATGCGACCTTTTAACTACAGTTTTACTCCGGTGTAAATGGTAAAGGTGGTGTTGTATTTATTAAGATTATTTCTCTTGTTCATAATTCTGGCATCTACTTTAAACTTGTGAATAATGTTTTTTAGTTTATATCTGCACAATTATAATCCTAGAATAGGATGTATTTGATTGTCGAAAAGCATATGAGAAAAATAAAATTCACAACGATATGGCCTGAAAATCTTATAGGCCATACCAGCTGTTGACGGAATTTCAAGACGAGTCTTAATAAAATCCAATCATATGCAATAGTAGGCAGTCTAGGGTTGAAAATCGGTCAGAATTGGACTGAACTGAAGCATCAGTCTGTAGCAATTTCTAAACGAAAGGTCTGTGGAGACCAATGGACCATTCATGTGGTCCATCGTTTTGATGCGGTTTCAGGAAGGTTTCATGCAACTTTTACTAACCAACCAGTCGGATTTCATTTTCAAAAATGGACACTTCAACCATTGGTCGGTATTCACTAACTTAATTGATGTGATTTGAAATGGTTCAACTGTTGGTAATGGTGGATGACCCAATATAATAGAGTCATTCTAGTAATCGTCACCACATAACATCCTACAAGCCTCGATACGATACAATAGGACGCAAATGTAGAATAGGATCTAATAAAGACAGGTTCGGTAAGAAAAACACAAGAAAAGACATGAACTACAGTTCTACTGAGTTAGCTCAACTTTTGAGTAGCGGAATATGAAGTCCAAACATTCGAACAGCAAATCAAAATTAGGAAACCAAAAACCAGCTAATTCCAGTGAGAGACTTATTTTCCACCCATGGAGATAACTCCCTCAAGTATCCCAGCCTAATGGCTGTCTAAAAACTCATCAATTACTGAGGGGGAAGAAACTAAAATCCAAATAAACCCAAAAACATATAGAAAAAATTGGTAGTCATAGACACGTTTGAGAGTGATTTTAAAATGTTTGGACTCACAATTGTCAATTTTAATGTTTAGAATCACTCTCGAACATATCTTTAATTATCTAAAGTTAATTTTGATGGTTTAAAAATCGCATTAAATCGCATTTAAAAATTTGTAGCTAGCATTAAATTAATTTTGAATTATTAAAAGAGGTTGGAAGTGATTTAAACATGATGAAAGTACTTTTACGTGGACATAGTTTGAGAGTAATGGATATGAAACATTATGAGAATCTATACGCACTGTTATCACAGTGAAACTAAATAGTTTAGAGAAAGTGTCACGTTGTTCTCTCAACGATTTCCATGTCAGATGCCAAAAATATACAGCTATTCTTAACTGTATAACAAGTATAGTAGGACAGTGACAACAACCACTAAAAGAAAAGGCAGATAGTCCAAAAGCAGCCTCTTATTTTCTAGGAGTCTTTATCATAAATTACGTCCAAATGACGCAACTCCTACACAACTCCTACGAGTGATGGTCCAACCGTCCAATTGACGTCGACTCTCCTGAATGTCGATTGACCTAACTAACTATATTCAAAGACAATAATGAAATTGACTTCGCACAATTAACAAACGAACGCTCATAAAAACGTAAAACAGATCAATTATCGAAGCAATACTTGTTCAATCAATCAGTGAGCAGAATTCGGAAATCTACTATTCAGGATTCAGAAAATAAACTCTCTCCATTGGAATGTTTAGCATACCTTCGAAGATAACCTCCACGCTCAATCGGAATAACGAGTTCTCTCGTTCTTGATCTTTCAGCATGTTTCTAGTACCTAAACTCTATTCTCCATTGCATTTGGTATATTGAAAATCTTCAGCAAAATTTCTCGGGCTTCATAGCTTATGGCAAAGAATACACGGTGCCGGCTGCGGTTGGGAGATTAAAATTTGAAGAAGGGAAGAGAATTATGAGAAATGAAAACAGGAAATTTCCAGAATATCAAGAAAAATTGAAATGCAATTAGAAGCTACGCACATTTTAGAGCAATGTGAACTGAAGAGCGGACAGATTGAATCCTCCAGGGCCTGGAACAATGCCTTCAGACGAGAAAGAGACTGTGAAGGAGGGAAACTGAAATTATGGACACGGAAACTTTCCGATGGGCCCTCCTACTTTAGTTTTATTCTGAAGTATATTACTTTATTAAATTCCAGAATTATGCCATGCTTCCGTACCTGACTCGTGGCTCGTGCAATTCGACGTCTTGGGCCGTTGGTGTTGGAGTGTTGGGCCCATAGAGCCCAATATTGAATGGGCCAATATGACATAAAGAAGGGGAGGTTCTTACGTAATTATATCACATTTTATTTGGGGGGAATTGGAATATATGGGAGGATTTTAGGTTTCAATTGGAAAAATGGTAAAGTCGAAATTTAATAAGAATTTTAGTAAATCTGTTGTGGAGCCTATGATTTAACTTTTTCTAATTTCTTATTTGCCCTCTATCTGTGGTAACAGTGTAACGGTTGAAGATTGAGTTATTAATATTTATATATACAATATAATTATTAACTATTGAGTTATTAATTTTTATGTGAATCTGATTAATTAAAAACCAAAAAATAAATATATCATTTAACCAAATAATCCTTCCTAGTTTTTCTCTTCAAATAAATTACCGAATTTGATTAATATATTTTTTCATTTAAACAAATAATCACTTCTAATTTTTCTCCGCAAATATCTCATATGTATCCCTATTTTCTTCTTAGTTTTATTTAACTAGTTTTTTTTTATTTCTTTTGGTTACAAGATTCAATGTTTATCTAAATCTTTTTTTCTTTATTTATACATATTGTTATTTATTTGTTTTCATATTTTTCCAATGTATTCATTTGTATTTTTATTGTGTTTTACTTAATATTATATTAATATAAAGTTATGAGATTTAACTTACATATATTTACACATATAATATAGTTGTAGTGTGAAGTTACAAAGTTATTAGATTTAATTAATTTACCTTTACATATACGGTGCAATTATAATGTAAGTTAGTAACATTCCAACCTTTCAAAAATAGTTATTATCAATTTATTCAAATTTAGTTATGAATTTTGTCTTTCTTATTTATTTTTGAAATATGTGTGGGTTCACTAAAATAAAAATTTGGCTTAATTTAACTATAATAGATGTCCAAGATCTAATAAATTAAATTTCCAATAGATTAAATTAAATTATTTTAGTTTTCAAAATTTTGAATTAAAGATTTTGAACGTAATTTTCATAATTTTGGAAGTTTAACGTATTTATTTTAATTTAAAATTTTTAGAATCAAAATTGAGTTTATTAGAAGATTATCTTATGAAAAATACGAGAAGATATGGATATATTTTGAATTTAAGATGAAAAAAAGAAACTTATTATTATTATTATTATTATTATTATTATTATTATTATTATTATTATTATTATTATTATTATTATTATTATTATTATTATTATTATTATATAAACATATTTAAATAAGTTTTTTAGGTTAAAATAACATTTAAAAAAAAATAAAAGAAAGTTAAACAAGTGGGAGGAAAAAAACCTAGTTATCTAACCACCGCATAAAGCCCTTGCCCCCCTTCTCCTCCTTCGCATCAAGAGCAACACTTTCCGCTTCACACCATATCCCTGCCATTCTGCTCGGCTACAGTCCATCACACGCTATTGATCGTCTCACAACGTCGTTTTTGCTGAAATCGCGTCGTTGCGGAAGTAAGCTTCGATAAGTGCCATGGATCTTCCTATATCATTCACTCTTTTTTTTTCCATTTTCTCTCTCACTCTTCATATCTCTTTTCCACAGTTATTTTTCAGACACCATTGTTACTGTTGTCGTTGTGGTTGTAAGAGGAATTGGTCGGCAGTGTTTAGGTGATATTTAGGTGATTATCAAAGGCTTTTTTTAAAAGGTTTTTATTAAAGTTTTGGTTTTTCTATGATATGATTGGCTTCAAATTAAATTAAGGATTGTTTTGGAGTTTAGTGATAATTTTGATTGTTGTATAACAAAAGGTGTTCGAAGACGTCTGATTTAATGTAATCCAATGTTACATTACATTGTATTTGTGTTGAATTAGCTTCTTCGGATTTGATTTTGTTTGTGATGTATGATTTTAATAGATTTAGTGTGCAGGGATAATTTGGATATTTTTAATTAGTATTTTTTATTTTAAAAAAGCATATTGCTATTTTTATGATTTTTAAAAGTTTTTGCTACTTTTCCAAATGAAACTTTAAAATTTGCTATTTATGACGTTAGCTCTTTATTTTATTTTATTTTTATAATATTTAGGGGAGGAAAATTGGATCTCTCCCCTAAATATTGTAGCCTTTTACTTAGAACTATGAGGGCTGATGAGCAGAATATGTGTTGATAATACTAAGAATTCATGTGGAAAAGTGAGTTGGCATCGACTAGCACTGAAAACCCTCGCTAACCCTATATCATGCGTTATTCTATGTCAAAATGTCTATTTTTGTAGCTATTGCAGGAATTGATCGCATGCATTGATCCCAGACCATCGCAAAGTTGATCGCATGCGTTAATCTTTATGAAGACTAGTTTGTCACATGGAATGTTGCAGCTACAGAGTGATAATCGTGATAAAAGGTTGATAGCAAGGTGGGTGGAATACGTTGATACTTCAGAAGAAACGATCATAAACGCATACCTTGAGAGTATAAGAAAAATAAGATGATGTTGACATTTCACTTACCGCGTCAGAAGTGACAATGATTCAGAGCAGGACTACCAATGGTGTTGACGTGTGAGCTTTATAAATATAGAGCATTGGAGCCCAACTTCAATCCATCCTAGTCTCTGCCTTAGGTAGATTCTTGTGATCACAGATGAGAGCGTGAACAAGACATTCTCTGAGAGTTCTTCACTCTCACGACCTTTTCCGAGTGACGACCGGAGCTTCGCCAGAGATAGAGCTCAAGAAAGACTTCTCCACCACCCATCCATAGCATCATCGGCAGCCTTGACATACTTCTGATGGAAGCAAGAGATTGCCTACATCTAGCCCTCCACCTCTCCTCTTATCTATGTATTATATTACATTTTGGCTTAAGACATTAATACATTTTGTAATCAATGCATATCTTTAGTTCCTTTAGCACCATCTTCATCTTCTTTTTCTTTATCATCGTTTAGTTAAGTGTTGATTGCAAGAGTTATTGCATATTTAATCATGCGGTATAGAGGACGCATATAATAAACAACCGAGAGGTGTGCGTTGCACGAGTATAGAGAGCCAATCCTCTTTACTTAGTGCAAGGCTATCATAATGCTTGTCTATGAGCTGAGTAGTTATAGTTAACTGCCCGAGAGGGCAACTCACTAAGCAAAATAAGCAGTGTTCCTAGAGATAAGAATAATCTTATGCTTAACGCAACCATGCATTATAGAGATATAATGCATGCGGCTGACGACCAGGAGGTGTGGATGCGTTAGTGTGGCGAGCTAGGATTACTCTTGCGACCAAGCATAATGATGCGGTGAATTTATTCCCTCCACAATTCTATTTCTCCATACACTTTATTATGCATTAACAGTTGTCGCATCTCTACCAATTCTCATAGTCAAACTTCCATTGATCAATCTATTTAGTTATGAGTAGAAGTAGCGCATAGTTCATTAGCTTCTTTCTTTTTACTTTTATTCATCACCTCAAACGCATTACTTCGCAAACATCATACAGTTACAAGTCCCTGTGTTCGACCTCGAATCATTCCGAGAAACTTGTATTCTCGTTATACTTGGCGAGAGAGCAAGAAAACTTATGACAGGAATGCATGGTCATCGCATACACAATTAACGCATATTCCTCAGTTCAATGCATGACCATCAGTGCATAGAAATCAATGCATATCAAAAGAGTGCATTTTCCTCTCACCAAGTTTTTGGCATCGTTGTCGGGGACTTGACATCTAATAATTTGTTAAGTTTTGTGTTTTCATAGGCACCCTTTTACTCTTAGGCGTATTGTGGCTTATGCGACCAAGTTGCAAATTCAATTTGAGTAAAGGTGATGCGCTAAAATGCAATATTGCCCCTGAGATCAAAAGGCTATCTGTCACATGAGTTGGAAGCAAACTTAGAAGCATGGTAATCGCCATACGGCCAATGAATGCTGGAAGCTCCAATGGTCGGGACAATGAGTTCCTTGACTCAAGCAATCGAGTTCAATCTCCTACATGGAAGAGTCTTTGCGGTGACTTCACTCCAATTTCTCTAGGGACGTATTCTATTTATCTTTACTTACTTTTCCTAGTTAACTTCTTATTTTATTTGTTTGATTATTGTTGTTTTGGATTTGCGGCTGCTTTTCGTGGATGTGGTGTTGTGTTCGCTCTTTGTGGTGTGATAATAATTACCTCTTGGTGTGTTGCTTTGAAAGAAGAATCTTGCCCATCATTCAACGCATGGCTATTTCCTCTGCATGAATTCTGAGTATTGACGCAATTGATATTCTGCTCGCATCTCTTTTCTTGTTATCTTTTATGCATTATCCTTTTGAAATTCTTTTTTTATCCGCTTGCTTTCTTTTGCGTTGATAGATTAGCATCCATGATGATATGTAAATTCACTACATCCACTAACTAAACGACACATGGTTCACCTTGCTTTAGTAGCTTCTTCAAGGTTTGACGGTCTTAAGTTTTATAATGTGCAAACCTCTGTTCAAACCTCTTTTACTGCATTTCTGAAGAGTTTGTCTTTAGGTTTTTGGCAAAGACCCTGCCACTCTCTAAATTGGGCGTGGTAGTGGTCCGAGCAAATGCATCATTTTTCTTAACATTGCGATGATTATTCAAAAAAAGAAAAAAAAACATCATAATAAAAACTTTACTATCAGCGCAAAGGGGAAACCCAAGCTGATAAGAGTTAAAATAGTGAAAGACACTTATCCATAGTTGGATACTTCGCATGACACCCGTGCAAGTAAGCCAAAACGAAAGTAGGTGACCAGAATCAACGTATAATAACAATTCCTCTGTCTGGTGCAAACTAAAATTAGCTAAGACAAGAGTTAAAGTTAAATATGGCATGCAACAGAAGTTGGATGCCCACATGACACCCGTGGAGGCAAGCCAAAACAAAGAGCGTAACCAAGTTCAACACCTCAATCCAATAATGAATCGCAAAGCTTTGAATCGTATTAAACAATCGCATTGTAAAAAACTAAAAGCAAAGTTATCTATGATGAGTAAAAAGTTTTTGAGCGGAGGCTTGTCAGAATTAGACTTATAAAATATTTCTCAAAAGAAGTAGCTAAGTTTGAGGAGAGTGCTGCTGTCAAGGTTAGAGGTGCAAATGAACTATATTATGAGAAATTGATCAACGCAAAGGAAGAGTCAGAGGGCTAGTTTTGAATTTCCTTAGTATAAGACATGCTTGAGGACAAGCATGATTCTAAATTTGAGAGTGTGATAGCTTGTAGAAATACAATCTATTATAGTCTTTCACTTAGAATTATGAGGGCTGATGAGAAGAATATGCGTTGATAATACTAAGAATTCATGTCGAAAAGTGAGCTTGCGTCGACCGACATCAAAACCCTTGCTAACCCTATATTTATTCTGTGTTAAAATGTCTATTTTTGTAACTATTACAGGAATCGATCACATGTGTTGATCTCAGACCATCACAAAGTTGATCGCATGCGTTAATCTTCATGAAGATTAATTCGTCGCATCGAATGCTACAACTATAGAGTGATAACCGTGATAAAAGATTGATCGCAAGTTGGGTGGAATGCGTTGATACTTCAAAAGAAACAATCATGAATTCATACCTTGGGAGTATAAAAAAAATAAGATGATGCTGACATTTCACCTACCGCATCAGAAGTGGCATTGATTCAGAGTGGTACTACCAATGTTGTCGACGTTTAAGCTCTATAAATAGAGCCTTAGAGCCCAACTTCAATCCATCCTAGTCTTTGCCTTAGGTAGATTCTTGTGATCACAAATGAGAGCGTGAGCAAGACATTATTTTAGAGTTTTTCACTCCCACGGTTCTTTCCGAGTGACGATCAGAGCTTTGCCGGAGATAAAGCTCGAGAGAGACTTCTCCACCACCCATCCATGGCACCACCGGCAGCCTTGACGTACTTCTGATGGAAGCAAGAGATTTCCTACATCTAGCTCTCTACCTCTCCTCTTATCTCTATATTGTATTACATTTTAGCTAAAGACATTAATACATTTTGTAATCAATGCATCTCTTTAGTTCCTTCAAATCTTCATCATCTTTTTCTTCTTTATCATCGTTTACGTTCATCATTTAATTAAGTATTGATTGCAAGAGGTATCGCATACTCCATACTGCGGTATAGAGGTATGACACATGTAGTAAACCATCGAGCGGTGTGCATTATGCGAGTATAACGAGCCAATCTGCTTTGCTTAGTGCAAGGCTATCGCAATACTTGTCTATGAGTTGAGTAGCTATAACTAACTGCCCGAGAGGATAACTCAGTAAGCAAAGTAAGTAGTGTTCCTAGAGATAGGAATAATCTTATGCTCAATGCAACCATGCGTTATAGAGATATAAGCATGCGACTGACCAACGAGAGGTGTGCGATGTATTAGTGTGGCGAGCCAGGATTACTCTTGCGACGAAGCATAATGATGCGGTAAATTTATTCCCTCCACAATTCTATTTCTCCATGCACCTTATTACACGTTAACAGCTGCCGCATCTCTACCAATTCTCATAGTCAAACTTCCATTGCTCAATTTGTTTAGTTAGGAGTAGGAGTAGCGCGTAATCCATTAGCTTCTTTCTTTTTACTTTTATTCATCGTCTCAAATACATTGCAAACATCATACAGTTATAAGTCCCTATGTTCAACCTCGGATCATCCTGAGAAACTTGCGTTCTCACTATACTTGGCAAGAGAGCAAGAAAACTTGTGATAGGAATGCATGGTCATCGCATACACGATTAACGCATATTCCTCAGTTCAACATATGACCATCAGCACATAGAAATTAATGCATATCAAAAGAATGCATTTTCCTCTCACCATTGAGCTCAGCTGATCTTAGCACATAATAATAATTGTTTTATTTTTGCAAAAGCAATCTCTCAAAACTAAATATTAACAAGGCAAAAATAATTCATTAACCAGCTTATTTTATCATCTGCCATCAGCCATCTATTGTCATTAAAATTCAAAATATAAGGCTTTATTAAGGTAATTATTTTTTTTAAAAAAAAATAAACTTATATATATTATTTTTACTTATAAGTTTCTTTATTTTCTTATCCACTTTCTATCCATATTTTTAAAAAATCAAGCCAACTTTTCAAACTAAATCTATATATCCACATCGGCGATCCACCTTTACAACTGAAACTAGCTGGACAAACAGCGAGCTGACCCACTTGAAGAACAACCACGACAAACAACCACCGAAAAACCAACCGGAGAACACCTGGAGAATAACACCCAACCACGACGAAGAACGCCCAACCACGACGAACAACCACCAGAAGAACACGCAAAGAACAATGAAGAACACCCACGCGCCGGCGAAGAACACCCAGAGAACACCCACGTGCCGATGAAAACCAACCGAAAAACAACTGGAGAACACCCACGATGATGACCCACCACTGGAAGAAGCCCACGACAACGGAGATCCAAGCAACACCAGTGACGACGACGATCAGAAGTGATGTGCACGGCCAAGCTAAGGAGAGAAGAGAGGGTTTGATAAGAGAGAAGTGAAAGGAGAGAGAAGATTTGATATGAAATGGAGAAGATATTTTTTAATAAAGTTAAAAAAAAAAAAAAAGAGAGAGAGGTCTTTAATGTTGGTTTTAAACCGACATTGTAGCCCATCTTCAATGTGAGTTTAAAACTGACATTAAAGATCTATTTTTTTTTTTAAAACCGACATTATACATCTGATTTTACTTTTTTCAACTGGCATTAAAGCCCAAAATTTTTGTAGTGACCGTTTGATTTTTGTTATTTAATAGAAGAAGAAGAAGAAGAAGAAGAAGAGAAATCAAGCCTAAAAACATCATTTACTAGTGGTTTCAATGTTTTGTTGTTTACATTTTTAGGATTGTTAAAAAAAAAGTCATATTTTGAAAACTAAGACCCCGTTTAGTAACTATTTTGTTTTTTGTTTTTGTTTTTAAAATTTAAGCCTATAGACACTACTTTTACCTCCAAATTTATTCATTTGTTATATGCTTTTCACGAATGGTTTAAAAAACTAAACCAAATTTTGATAACTAAACAAAGTAGTTTTTGTTTTTTAAATTTGGTTAGGAATTCAATCATTTACTTAAGAAATATACAAATCATTGTAAGAAATGTGGAGGAAATAAACTTAATTTTCAAAAACAAAAAACATAAAACAAAATTATTGTCAGACAAGGCCGAAACGAATTAATTTTCAAAATTTTATTGTTGTTTTTGGAAATTGACAATGAACTAAATGTCTACCCAAGGAATATGAACATCATTAATAAAGAATTTGTGAGAAAACAAACACAATTTTCAAAACTCAAATGAGAAAACAAACACAATTTTCAAAACTCAAATAGTTACAAAATAAGTTGTAGTTTTCAATAACTTGTTATTGTTTCCAAATTTTGACTAAGAATCCAAGCTTTTTTTTTTTCAAAAAAAGGGTGAGAACTTCAATAACATAAAACTAAAATTAAAATTGTTACCAAAATGTTTGTATTAAATTTACACAATGTATTAATAAAACATTTTTCCATCCTTTTGTAAGAAAAAACAACACAAGTGAGATGAAAGGTTCGGATATATATATTTTTAAAAGTATAGTCACAGTAATAAATAATCAGTTATTTTGTAAAGAAAATTAATGTTGATATTTGTTTAACATCTACGTATTATTGAATTATTATTTCATTGAGACAGGTTTGCTGATTTCAGTTTTGTTTTCTCTTCATACCCAACTACCTCAAAATTTAGTGTTGGGATATTTTATTATTATTATTATTTATCTCTACTCTTTTTTCACTTAGTCAAATAAATGACAATATAATAGATAGTTGAGAGACTTTGTTAACAAATCTGGAAAGACTTGAGAGAGAGAGGTCGTATTGTTCAGACCTCTTTTTTTTTCTTAATTATTATTAATAATAAAAAAAATAATAATAAACAGATAAAAAATAAAAAATAAAAAAATGTTAATTATTTGCATTCAACTACCATGCTTTTCATTCAACTACCATTCTTTTGAATTTCGATCCAATAATATGATTCATCAGAATACTTAATTAGGTTTTGTTTGATAATTTCTTGATTTTTGACATTTTTAGTTTTTAAAAAAATAAGTTTATGAACACTGTTATTACCTCTGAGATTTCTTTTATTTAGTATCTATTTCATGTGTGTTTTCAAAATCCAAAAAAAAATTATAAAAAGTATATAGTATAATTTTTTTTTTTATAAATGTTTTTAAAATTTAAAATTTTACTATAACTTTAAATGTCTCTTAAACAAGGATAACAAGTTAAAAAGATAGGTTTGTTAATTATTTAGGTCCATTTTGGTAATTATTTTTTTTTTTTTTAAATTAAGTCTATGTATACTGCTTCCAATTCCAAATTTCTTCATTTATTGTCAATTGTTCAAAAAACCAAACCAAAATTTGAAAACTACAAAATTAGCTTTTAAAATTTTGTTTTTGTTTTTGGATTTTGTCTCAGGATTTAATCATTGAACTTAAAAAATATGCAAATTATTGTAACAAATGGGATAAAAAATAGGCTTGATTTTCAAAAATAAAAAATAAAAGACGAAATAGTTACCAAACGAAGCCAGATTTTAAAATTAAGTCTATCTCTAAATTTCTTGTTTTACTATCTACTATTAATTTATCAATGTTTTGAAAAACTAAATAAAAAAAAGTCTTTAATAAGTAATTTTTGTTTTTAGAATTTTGATGACAATTTGATTATTTTACTTAAGAAAGATACAAATCAATGTAAGAAATTACGAGAAAATATGTTCAATTTTCAAAAACTAAAAATGAAATGGTTATCAAATCGACTTAAATTATGAAAATTAAAAATAAAAAACTAAAAACTAAAAATAAGCTCAAATTTTAAAAAAATTAAGTGATTTCCAAATGGGGTCATACTCTTAAATGTATTATTTTAAAAGATGGTTGTATTTTGAAAGAAGAATATTGAACAAATTTTCGCGTGGGAGGAGAGATGCATTTTCTGTTAGTTTTCGTCCGCCTTAATCCTCAATTTACAAACTTCTCTTCGTGTACGTCTAATTGATTATTCATTGACAATACTTAGCTACACAATTATTATTTTGAAAGATTATCCACATATATATTTAATTTTAGAAAAGATTACCCGTAAATTTGGTTCATGAATTTTTAAAATAGACCCTTTTAATCCTTTTTAAGTAAAAAAAGTTACGTGTAATTTAGATTTTTTAATTTTCCCTTAATAATCGATATATATATATAATTTTTTTTTATTTTTATTTTTTTTTTTTTTTTTTACATATTAACATTATAGAACTAGTTTCTTATTAAGGGAAATAGAAGACACTTGAAGTCCACATTGACATAAGAGTACAAGATATCTCCAAAGGATGAGCCAAACATATCGAGCTGAAAATCCCTCACACGAAATAGGTGATCATCCAGTTGAGTTAATTGTATTTGTCACCTAATTACCTCGACATGTCCACCTCTAACACCATCATTAGAGCAAAAGGTCTAAGCGAATGACAGTACGAGAGTCATATAAATATAAATTTTAACCCCCAAACAGGCAAGCATTTAGCTAGTACTTCCCTATTAAACACTTAGATTTTGTTGATTCAGACATCCATATTTATGTAACACGATATCATACTTAGTGTGACATATTGATTCTTGTGCATGTCAACTCAGTTGAAGAGCAACCAAGTGGAAATGGACATGAGAAAATTCACACGTCAATAAATAAGAAGTGTTATTTTAAGAACAAGAAACCTTTTTTTTATTATAAAAAAAAAAAAAAAGCCTAATGACTATCTTGGTCTCTATACTTTTGGTTTTATTTCATTTGGTTCTAGTACTTTCAAAATGTTCATTTTTGTCTTTATACTTTCAATTTTGGTTCATTTTGGTCCCTTTGATTCATTTCAATTCTTGAATTTTCAAAAAGTAATCATTTTGGTCCTATAAAAATGAAAATAAAGGAACCAAAATGATCACTTTTTAAAAATACAAGTACCAAAATGAATCAAACTTGAATTGAAAGTATAAGTTTGAAAATATAGGAATCAAAATGAACAACATTGAAAGTACAAAATCAAAATGAACATTTTGAAAATACATCAACCAAAATAAATCAAAATCAAAAGTATAAAGATGAAAGCGATATTTGAATTTGAAACAAACAAAAATATTAAAACTCTAACTTTATAATATATATATATATATATATATATATATTATAAAGTTAGAAACTTCAACAAACAAACTAAGATTTAAAGTAACAAAAATTGAATGAATATGTAGAATCTAAACCAAACACCGCACACCAAAGAAAATGAAGATGTAAAAAGGAACCCTCTTGGCAGTTGGAGAAGCGCGAGCACAATATACAAGAGGAGCACCAAAACTTTGAACGACAGCGTTTCAACGTTTGACTAATATTCCACTAAGATTATTTAAATAACAATTTTCTACCATACTGAACGGTTGACGCTGTTTCTTATGAACAGATTCTGGTTGACTATGACCTACACATCCAATAACCGCCATATTATTAAGAAAAAAAACGTGATTAGTGTATTTTTTTTTTCTTTTCAGCTCTTCATTTAAATGACTCGAAGACAAAATTCAACGAAATTAGGTTGGATTAGAAATTTATTTCTATTGAATTAGTTCAATTGATTAAATTTTTTGGATTAGATTGATTAAGGTCTCGTGTATCCATCATAGACATAATAAATCAATGATAATTTGAAGAGTATACCTCATTTGATTACATTTGTTATTTTATTTCGTAATTTTAATAAAATGTGGGATCCACTTTGAATTTTGTAATCAAAGACCACACTTTGATTGGGAAATTGGGGGTGTACAATCTAATTATTTTGAAATTTATGTGAGACCCACTAGCCGTTATCGTTACCGTTACTATTATCGTTACATATATTGTTATTATTACAGTATTAATAAAAACAATAACAATAAATGTGACAAATTTGTAATTCTAAGTAAACGCGATAAAAAATAACCAAATTATGTTTGCGACTCAAATTTATTATGGTTGATCCACCTCCATGAATGAAATCTGATTACGATTACACCACTTTCCATTATGATTTGGTAAATGTTTATCGAGTATTAAGAAATTAATATTAATTCAAGCATTATATTTAGTTATGGGAGTGTAAAATTAGCTATGTGTTTATTTATTTTAATTTGGTTTCATTGTTATTTTAAACAAATTGTATCCACCATAACTTTTTTCTTTTAAAAAAAATATTGAATATTTTGGAGTACGATTTTCAATAAAATAAGTTTTAAGTTTTCATCATAATTTAATATCTTAAAATAGTTTTGTTCTTCAAACATGTTGCCTTGGCCTAGTGGTTAAGATGGGTAGCTACTGAGTACATGGGATTTCTTGAAGAGAGCCTGAGAATAAATTTTTTTACTTTCATCACACGTCTAATGGTAAATTTTTTTTTTTTTTTTTTTGTCAAAAGAATGTTTCATTCATGTATAAAAAGTTAATGTTTAAAATTAATTTATATATTTAATTAGATCACTTTGACTGAGTGGTTAAGGCGTATGCCTGCTAAGTACATGGAATTTCCCCGTGAGAGTCTGAATCTCTCAGGCGACGAAACTTTTTTAGTTTCATCACACATCTAAAAATAATTTGTGTGTTCAATTAGGTCATTTTGCAAGTTAAGGGTGTGCTTGCTAAGTACATGGGGTTTTCTCACAAAAGTTCAAATGTCGTAGGCGACAAATGAAAAAAATGTTATATATATAAAGTTAATGTTTATTCGAAAAATAGAAAAAAAATATTTTTTTTCATACTTCCATTAAACTATATTCCATCGTCTAAAAATTAACATTAATATAGTATAGCAGTAATTGACGTATACTTTCATTTTAGATGTTCAAATCTTTATACATTTTATTTGTTTAATAACTCATAAGTGAAAGTTTAGAGACCAAATATGCACGAACCTAAAGATTTAAAGACTAAACTTGAGTTTAATTAAAGGATAAATTACACACAAAAAAAACTTTGAATTTCATCACTTGTTTAAAAAATACCTCTATACTTACAAATGTTGCAATATTACTCATCAAATTATAGACGTTTCAAAACTATTCATCAAATTAATTTATATGTTCAATTAGGTCGCTTTGGCCGAGTGGTTAAGGCGTGTGCCTGCTAAGTACATGGGGTTTCCCCGCGAGAGTTCGAATCTCTCAGGCGACGAAAATTTTTAGTTTCATGACACAAGAGTAGTAAATAATCTTTTGTCGAAAAAAATGTTTATATATAATGTTTATTCGGAAAATAGAAAAAAAAAATATTTTTTTCATACTTCCGTTAAACTATATTCTATCATCTAAAAATCAACAATAATGTAGTATAGCAGTAATTGACGTATACTTTCAGTTTAGATGTTCAAATCTTTATATCTTTTATTTGTTTAAGAACTCATCAGTGAAAGTTTAGAGACCAAATATGCACGAACCTATAGATTTAAAGACTAAACTTGAATTTAATTAAAGGATAAATTACATACAAAAAAAACTTTGAACTTCGTCACTTCTTTAAAAAAACCTCTATACTTATAAATGTCGCAATATTACTCATCAAATTATAGACGTTTCAAAACTACTCATCAAATTAATTCATATGTTCAATTAGGTCGCTTTGGCCGAGTGGTTAAGGCGTGTGCCTGCTAAGTACATGGGGTTTCCCCGCGAGAGTTCGAATCTCTCAGGTGACGAAAATTTTTAGTTTCATGACACAAGAGTAGTAAATAATCTTTTGTCGAAAAAAATGTTTATATATAATGTTTATTCGGAAAATAGAAAAAAAATATTTTTTTCATACTTCCGTTAAACTATATTCTATCATCTAAAAATCAACAATAATATAGCATAGCAGTAATTAACATATACTTTCATTTTAGATGTTCAAATCTTTATACTTTTATTTGTTTAAGAACTCATCAGTGAAAGTTTAGAGACCAAATATGAACGAACCTAAAAATTTAAAGACTAAACTTGAATTTAATTAAAGGATAAATTACACACACAAAAAAAAAAAAAAAAAAAAACTTTGAACTTCATCACTTATTTCAAAAATACCTATATACTTACAAATGTTGCAATATTACTCATCAAATTATAGACGTTTAAAGACTACTCATCAAATTAATTTATATGTTCAATTAAGTCGCTTTGGCCAAGTGGTTAAGGTGTGTGCTTGCTATGTACATGGGGTTTCCTTGCAAGAGTTTGAATCTCTTAGGCAACGAATTTTTTTAGTTTTATCACACATCTAATGGTAAATATTTTTTTGTCAAAATAATATTTCATTCATGTATAAAAAGTTAATATTTAAAAATAACTTGTGTGTTCAATTAGATCGTTTTTGGTAAGTAATTAAGGCGTGTGCCCGCTAAGTACATAGGTTTTATCACAAGAGTTTGAATCTCGTAGGTAACAAATTTTTAAGCTGAAATTGATAGTTTCATGACACATCTTGTAGTAAATAATCTTTTGTCGAAAAAAATGCTATATATGTATAAAGTTAATGTTTATTCGAAAAATAGAAAAAAAATATTTTTTTTCATACTTCCATTAAACTATATTCCATCGTCTAAAAATCAACATTAATATAGCATAGCAGTAATTGACGTATACTTTCATTTTAGATGGTCAAATCTTTATACATTTTATTTGCTTAAGAACTCATCTGTTAAAATTTAGAGACCAAATATGCACGAACCTAAAAAATTAAAGACTAAACTTGAATTTAATTAAATGATAAATTATACAAAAAAAAAAACATTGAACTTCATCACTTATTTAAAAAATATCTCTATACTTGTAAATGTTGCAATATTACTTACTAAATTATAGACGTTTCAAAACTACCCTTAAAATACAAATCCTTTTAACATTTGAAATAGAAACCAATACTTTCAGTCAATGACAATATTGTAAATCTTGAAGGTATAGGAGTATATATAAAATTTAAATTTAATTAATTTGTATATATGGGAAATAACATATGGTTTGGTTTGGGTAGCTTTGGAATTTCGTTGACATTTCCCGGGGTAGTTGGTTGGAGCGAGTAACGTGAGGCTTAATCGGGTCGGGTCTTTTCCCTTTTCTATTTTTACACGGGATTTGTTTTCTCTCTTTTTTAAATCTTTTTTAAAAACAATTCATTTAATAGCCTTCTAATTAGATAACTTCCAAAGCGTTCCCACACATCGACCAAAAAATACATTTTTTTTTCCAAATTTTTCGGAAACACCTTTCAAGTTGTATTTGATTTAACTTTTTAAATATTTAATTTTTAAAATAAGTTATTTTAGAAAAAAATTGAAGTGTGACAATTGTTCAAAATAATTTTTGAAACACTTTCAAAGTGTATTTTAAAGAATTTCTATAAAAAAATGTTTAAACAAAAATATTTTTTTTAATAAAAAAACACATTTTTTTCTAGTCATACTTTTAAGGATGCTTGGGGCAAGGACTATTTTAACACTATGATAACCACCTCTAGCTACACTAAATACTATTTCAAAACCCTCAATTAGCTACCGTCAACACTATTTTAAAACTCCATTTCCTACAATTTTTACTATTTTACATTCATTATTTTTTTTATTTTTTACTACAGTGTTTACTATTTTTCTTCTCAAATTAAAATATTTTACCTCTCAAAAGCATACTATCATAACCCAAATTAAAATAATCTATACTTTAAATACAAACTATTATAATCTAACTATAATAATCTATGACTATAATAACCAACTCCTTGCTCCATGTTCGGAATGTCCTAAACTCGCAGTTCGTACTATATGAAACATATTCTATTTTCAATAATATTATTGAAATTGCACTCTATAATAAAATCCAATAAACGAACCCATAGCTAGAGTATGAATACTTTAACTTTATGTAGAGACATAAAAGAGGATCAAGTTATAGTATATAGCCTAAAAGGTCTATAAGTATATGGATGAGACTGTGTACCTCATCCTGGAGACACTATGGATGTGACCCACTTTGTATATTGATACAAATAATGTGATCTCGAAATCGTTCATGTGAAGACATGCGAATGGGGGCATCCTATGCAAAAAAAAAAACGTTTGCATAAACCGATCCACGAAATAGTCACTTTTCTTTATAACGATCGTTTACTGTTAAAACTGACTATTTCAATTCGATGACCTAGGGTAACTTGATCTTTAATCCTGAGCTAACTATGAACTCCTGTTTATTCGGGATTATCTTTTGATCTACATAGGTGAGAGTAGTTCAACAACACTGCTCAATAAACCTCTCATTTTGGGGATAAAATCGGATAAATAGTTGGGGACATAGTCCTGCAATATGGAATTCACTCCTACTCATTTAGGGTTAACAGATAGGTTGTTCTCTTGAGTACTGATTCATAATATTGAACAAATGGGGCCCACCATCTCATGATGGAGAGAGACATGGTTTATTAGTTGAACTATAAATTAATTGTTCAATAGAGAATCAGTGGTGACTTAAACAAGATGTATTTACAGGGGTAAAATGGTAATTTTGAACGACCTACAAAGGATCGACTTACTAATCATGGTTAAATCAAGTGGACAAAAATATATCTATAGTGAGAAGAGTGCAACTATTGAGCTAGAGTGGTATGTCTTGGTAGTTAACGAATATTGATTAATTAGGATTAAAGAGTTTAATCGATTAATCTCAAATCGTTGAACCTCATGATCTGTAGATCCATAAGGTCCCTCTACTAACTCGTAAAAATTTAAACCTTGGATTAAAATATTAAATGAATTTAAAATGTTCAAATTCAATTTTTAGGGTTTGGATTTGAAATGTTCAAATTCAATTTCAGTAGGATTTGGATAATTATATTCGATATAATAAACGTTTAAATTTATTGAAGTTAAATGTAATTGGAGAGTTCAAAATATTTAAATAATGATTTAAATATTGTTTGAATGAATAAGGATTCATGTGTGAATTATGTGTTTTATTAAATTAATATTTGATATTAAATTATTATTTAATTAATTAAATTTGTTTAATTAATTAATTAAAAATTAATAATTTAAAATGAAAACTCAAATTTTGAAATTTAATTTAATTTAAATTATATTTAATTTAATTTTAAATTAAATATAATTAATTAATTTAAATTTGAAATTTTGAGTTTTAGTGGAATTATCCAAGTTTGAGATGTCTTGGTGGATTTTTCTACATTTCAACACCTAACCCACTTCTATAATGCAATTTGAAGTATCAAAATGCTGACTTACTTAATGCTTGCATGAGTAATCTTAATAAATACACGATCTATCAGATTTTGGAGACATGCATTTTCTTTTTTGAAAAAGAAAATTCTGTCAAAAAGTTTTCTCTCAAACCATCTTCAATCCACTCTCGATTCCCTCTCAATTTAGAGCTCCACCACTCAATTCAAGGCTGAGAATAGTAGAGAAGATATTCTTGGTGGTCTACTGAAGAAATTGAAGGTCAATTTCGTGGATATAGCAAGGATCAAATGGAAATCTACAAAGGTATTCAAGTTGAAACCCTTTTTATTGAAACTTTGTGTTTTAGCATGCTTATTACTCAAATTAAGTGTAATTAGATTAGTTAATGATTCTGTTAGCTTCCATTTTATGCATGTTTACTCTCAATTGGTATCAGAGCACGATTTAAGCACTCAATTAATGTTAATTTGAGTTTGGTGGGTGAATTTATAATCATGCATGTTATGGTGACTGATATAATGTTCATCCAACTTTGGCATTAGATTATTCTTCTTTAATTATGGTTTTTTATTTGTAAGTGGCTCTATTTGATGAGCCTTAATGTGTGATTAAGGGTCTATAATTTTATTAGAGTCAATAAAGTTAAAACTAGGTTGTAATTGAAGATTTAAGCAAGTAAGGTCAGCTAAAAATTCTGGAAAAAATAGCCACTGTCAGGTAGCATCGCAACGCTGCCTATACAACGTTGTAACATTGTTCTTCTTGAAGCTTGAGTCGTTGCAACGCTGCTCATCCCAGACCAGAAACACATGCACTCATAAATTGGTTCATGGGAGTAGGTCGATTCGATCGGTTCAGCTGCCTAGGGTCCAGTTCAACCCTTTTGGCCTGGTTTAGCCTCTTTTTGAGCTTTGAGGGCCGGTTCGGGCAGTTTGGGTCCGATTCAAGTCGGTTTGGATATGTATGTGCATATTGTATGCCATATAGATTTACAATCCCACCATAGGAAAGCATGTTTCATGCATCAATATATGTTATAATTGGTTATAATATATATAGTATGCATGTTTAGGGTTTCATAAGTTTAATATAATTGTTATATTGATGTATGGAATGCTTGAGTATATGTTATAGCATGTCTATAATTTTATAAGAGTTATAAAATGATAAGATGCATGCTCACTTAGGTTTAATAACAACTTATTTTAATAGTTAAAATATGTCAATCTTATAAAACATGGTTACAAACTCAATCGGTCTATAATTCTGTCTAAGGCTGGAGGTATTTCAATTAACAGTTTACGTAACACCTGCTACTTGGGGATTATAGCCAAAATACTGAGCATTGTTAACTGGTTTTATAAGCATGCGTGAGCGGTGTGGGGTAATAAAATGGTTTTATCACTTAAACATCGTATGTTAAATCCAAATATAAACGTTATACTTGGATAAACCACATAAACTTAGAGTGTTTTTTAGTCGAAATATACCTAAGTACAAGAGATACCCAAACAATTAGAACAATTCAATGGGAGATTAATAATATATACGATATATTTTTTTAGCCCTCACGTCCCTAAGAGTTCATATCATGAGATCCATGCTCGGTTTCGTGTCACTTTTACTGCGACAACTCTATTCAGAAATTGTTTGCATGGGTCAATATCAAGGTGAATAAAGGAAGTAATTCATAATAAATGGGTGTAGGAAATGCGTCAACATATCCTACGGTCTCTTCCATTAATTGGAATCCTGAGATTCTTGTGCTGCGTCTACTGTTGTTTTTAGGTAGCACTAGCTAGTTATTTTTACAGTGATCCCCTCGGAGGGTTGTAACATAATATTCAGAATAGCTCAAACTTCATAAATGAATAGGGTTTCTTAGTTCCAGCTTGAACATTGTCTTCCACTTCAGGATTCCATTAATTGGAATCCTGAGATTCGTGTGCTGCGTCTACTGTTGTTTTTAGGTAGCACTAGCTAGTTATTTTTACAGTGATCCCCTCGGAGGGTTGTAACATAATATTCAGAATAGCTCAAACTTCATAAATGAATAGGGTTTCTTAGTTCCAGCTTGAACATTGTCTTCCACTTCAGGGGCATATTCATACTATTCTATGAAATCTAAAAATTGAGGGTTACACTTACAAGAGTTACTAAGTGTTAGTAAGTTATTGACCGAAAACGGTAACTAAATAACTATAGGAATAAGAGTTATTCTGGATATAGTATTTAGTCAAGAATGTCTTGCTTTAGTGAACAAGTATTTGACTTCCCCTCGGTAGCATTTATTCTGACTCAATAAAGTATTGTTGCAAATAAATAAAGATGTATGGGTGCTTTATTACTTTTGCTAAAATTGAATTTAGGTGCATTTTACTCATAGAATTTATTTATGCTTCAGCATGTCAAACTCAATTATACAACTCTTAGCCTCCAATAAGTTCAATGGAGAGGGTTATTCAAATTGGAAATCAAACATAAATACTATATTAATAGTTGATGACTTGAGATTCGTTTGAACAGAGGAACGTCCTCCTCTTCCCAATCCTAATGCAACCCGAAATATTCGGGATGCCTATGACAGATGGGTCAGGGCTAATGAAAAAGTCAGGACCTACATTTTAGCAAGCATATCTAATGTGCTTACTAAAAAGCATAAAACCATGGTCATTGCTAGAGAGATCATGGAGTCATTACCAGAGATATTTGGATAGCCATCCTCATCAAGACTAAAAAGTGAATATTTAGTGAAAACTCAAAGTTAAAAGTGTAAATCTTAAAACCTAGGGGTAGAATTGAAACAAAACCTAAATCTCAATGGTAAAATTGTAACATTTTGAAACCTAAGGACTAAATTGAATTCAAACTAAAAATTTAAAAACTAAAAGTATAACATCTTGAAATTTATGAATCGAATGAAAATTAGACCTAAAACCTAGTTTTATTGTTTTTGTTTTTAAAAGATGTTTTTATTAAAGAGCAAGATGAAAGATGCTGGTAGTTGCAATTATATTATCAAACTTTCAATTGTAAAAAATAAAATAAAACTCTCAAACACAAGTGTTAAAATTAGACACTCAAATCAAAATTACGATAGTTGTTAAAATTGATCCTCAAATAATAAAATTGAGCCCTCAAACTCATATAATTGTAAAATAAAATAGAAATTAAACTAAAGAAAACCATGTTTATAAGCTAAAATTTAAAACAAATAATAAAAATAAGAAATCAAATTGTTATCTAACGATAATATCATAATTTTAAACAGTAAAACCTAACCTTGTCCTTGGCATCCAAAATCCCACAACCATTCAAATCAGAAAAAAAAAAATAATAAAATAAAATAAAACTTGAGTGCAGCCACATGTCGTATCCATTTAAAAGTGGTTGGTAATTTGATTTTCTTTTTAAAATATTAAAAAATATTTTGTTCGTGTGTAAGTAAAGGTAGCTCGCACCTAAATATTACTCTTTTGAGTTCCCAATTAAGTTTGCATCATTAGTATACTAAATAATTATTTATATCAATAAAAATGGGTTGTTTTCAAATATAAAAAAATAAATCAAAATATTTACAAAATATAGTAAAAATTTTGAACTATCAATGATAGACACTAATAGACTTTTATCAGTTTTTATCGGTGACATTGATAGACACTGATAAAAGTCAATCAATATCTATCAGCGTCTATCATTGATAGTTCTAAAATTTTTCTCTATCTTGTAAATATTTTCAACAATTTTACCATTTGAAATAATTTTCCAATAAAAGCGGTTTAAAATAGATTTTGAAAGGATTTCAAAAGCTATTTTAAGTTGTTAAAAACTTTAATTTTTTTTTTCAAATGATATTTTTGAAAAATTAAACACGTGTAAAGTTAAACCAAACATCCTTTAGTATGCTGAATAATTATTTTAATATGGATCAAAAGACACCCAATCAAATTAATTCCATTATATCCTTCGACCAAATTAAATTATTAATTTATTATTCATAGCATATATCTATATATATATGTAAATCAATAGAAGGTGCTATACTAGCTCATGTTGCAGAAAAATTGGTTTATTAAAATACACTTTTTGTCCTAACTTTAGTTTTTATTTGGTTTTTTAATTTTCAAACCAAAAACTTTTAGCTCTTACAAATTTAAACTTCATTTCTATTTATTTCTCGAACTAATTTGATTTTTAATTGGTACTTAAATAAGTTTAACATTAGTTTATAGATGGTTCTTGAGTAGTATGGATCGTGGAGTGAAGATTAATATGTCTCGTAAAGATTGCTAATATTATTATGAATATTATAATAGAAAATAGATATCCATTGCTTAGTGTCCCAAAGGCCATGTGTCACCATTCATGTTGTCCTATGTGTCTATGTAATTATTCATGCTTGGTATCTATACTTGGTGCCTATGTAAATAGTGACATTTGGTGGATCTTAACACCTTTATTGGTGAGAATTCCACTTCCACTAATTTTCATATTATCCAATTTCATGATTTTGGTTATTTTATGATTTAGTTATTTTATTTTATAATTTCATTATTTATTTATTTATTATATAAAAGTATTATTATATTATATTTTTCATATCTATATTCTCATTGTGCTCCTCAATTTTCATAACACATTATCAACACGAGCTTTTGTCATTTTCTCCGCTAAAGGTAGGTCCTAAAGGTATGTCGGTTTTTTCCTCTTCGTTATAATTAATAAATTAAATATTATTTTTCATATTTAGTACATATTAAATTTTCAATATAAATATAATATTTTGTGATAGTATTGTCATGACAAACCTTACAAAATTAGAATTCACAGCCCTTGACATTAATGGCAATAATTATTTGTCATGGGTGCTCGATGCCGAAATTCACCTGGATGCTATGAACTTGTAGAATGAAATATGACATCCAGTCAGGACAAAGCAAAAACTATGATTTTCCTTCGTCATCATTTCCACGAGAGATTGAAAATGGAGTATCTTACAATAAAATATCCTCGTATCTTGTGAAAAAAATTAAAAGAGAGGTATGATAATCAAAAAACAGTTATTCTTCCTCAAGCTCGTTAAGAGTGGATGCACTTGATGCTACAAAATTTCGAATCAGTAAGTGATTACAACTCCGCATTATTTAAAATCAGTTCAAAATTGTTAATATGCGGAGAGAAAATTACTGATGCTGATATGTTAGAGAAGACATTTTCTACATTTCACGTCTCGAATATGCTCTTGCAGCAATAATATCGAGAAAAAGGTTTTAAATAGTATTCTAAATTAATTTCATGTCTTCTTGTGACCGAACAAAATAACGAGTTATTGATGAAAAATCATAAATCTCAACCAACAAGAACAATACCATTCTCTGAAGTGAATGTTATAAATTTTAATAATAATCGTGATCGAGGTCATGGTCGCGGTCGAGGTCGTGACCGTGGCAGAGGAAGAAATAATTATGATTTTCATGGTGGTTGTTTTAATCATTTAAATTTCAAAAGAATCACACAAAATGATGCTCACAAAGGAAAAACTCCACAAGATAAAAATTCAAAGAGTGTTGAAAATAAATGCTTTCGATGCGGAATGACTGGGTATTGGTCACGTACCTGTCATACGTCAAAAAACTTAGTTGACCTCTATCAAGCATCCCTGAAGGAAAAAGAGAAAAATGTGGAAGCAAATTTTGCATACCATAATAAAGACATATTTGACCCATCCCATATGATAAATTTGGATGTGACGGACTTCTTTGAATCTCCTGAAGAGAAGATTGACACAGTTGGTGGCAGATCAAGTGTTTCTTTTGACTTTGAGAATATCTAGGCTTAATATTGTTATTTTCTTTTATCTATCTTCATGTTTTTTTAGTAACTTTTGTATATTTTAAGTGTTATTTTTCTCATTGTAATTATTTTCTTTTAATAAAGAAACATGGATCATTTTCATATGTTGGGTATTTAAAAAATGAGCAAAGAAGATAGTAGACAGTTCAACTACACATACAATACTTACAAATAAAAATAAAAAAAAATTCTAAATTGACAATGCTACAAGCAAAAGTAAATACAATATCAGGTTCTGCAAACTTGGTTGAAGGTTTTAGAAAAGTAAATATTAATTTCCTAGAGGAACAAAATTTACAATTGACAATGCATTGTTCTCTAGTCAATCAAAGAGAAATCTTCTAAGTTTTAAAGATATACGTTGCAATGGTTATCATATTGAGACCAATAGTAAGAATAATGTGGAATATCTATATATCATATCCACTGTCTCAAATGAAAAACGTATATTCGAAGATTGCTTGCTTTATCTTCTGGATTGTATTATACTCATATACGAGTAATTGAAACATATGCAACAATAAACCTAAAGTTCATGAATCCAGACATATTTGCAATTTGGCATGACCGATTGGGTCATCCAGGATCTATAATGATGAGGAGAATTATTGAAAATTCAAATGGATACCCATTGAAGAACTAGAAGATTTTTCAATCTAATGAATTGTCATGTGATGCTTGCTCTGAAGTAAAATTGATAATTAGACCATCACCATCTAACGTGGGGACTGAATCACCCGCATTTTTAAAACGAATTCATTGTGATATATGTGGACCCATTAAACTACCAAGTGGACTATTTAGATATTTTATGGTATTAATAGATGCATCCAGCATATGGTCACACGTATGTTTATTATTAAGTCCAAATATTACATTTGCAAGATTACTTGATCAAATAATTAAGTTAAGAGCATAATTTCCTGATTATACAATTAAGACCATTCGTCTAAATAATGCTGGTGAATTTACATCTCAAGCTTGTGATAATTATTGTATGTCAATTGGGATAAGTATTGAACATCCTGTAGCTCATGTTCATACACAAAATGGTTTAGCAGAATCATTTATAAAATGTTTGCAATTAATTGCAAGATCATTACTTATGAGAGCTAAGCTTCCTTCATCTGTATGGGGATATGCTATTTTGCATGCAACATCACTTGTACGCATCAGGCTAGTAGCTTATCATAAGTACTCGCCATTACAATTAACTTATGGTTATGAGCCAAATATTTTCCATATGAAAATTTTTGGATGTGCAGTATATGTTCCAATTGCTCCACCATAATGCATTAAAATGGGTCCTTAAAGGAGATTAGGAATATATGTTGAATATGATTCCCCATCAATTATTAAATATCTTGAGCCCCTGACAGGTGATGTATTTACTGCACGATTTGCTGATTGTTATTTTAATAAGACAAATTTTCTAATATTAAGTGGAGGAATTAAGAAGTTGGAAAAAGAAATTATACATAATGCATCATTATTGTCTCATTTAGATCCTCGTACAGACCAATGTTAACTTGAAGTTTAGAAAATAATTCATTTTCAAAATATAGCAAATCAATTATCAGATGCATTTATAGATGCAAAGAAAGTAACTAAGCCACATATACCAGCCGCAAATGTTCCATAAAAAATTGATATCCCAATACAACCAGTTGTCACTAATGAGTCTGGAATACGCCAGAAGCATGGTAGACCAGTCGGTTCCAAAGATAAAAATCCTCGAAAACGAAAAATAATTAATAGTGAAAAATATATGGTTGAGGATGTAAATACCCATAAAGAAATTCTCGACATGACTAGTGAGGAAGGTGAAATACCTAAAGATAATAATGAGATTTCAATAAACTATGTCATGACAGAAAAAAGATGGAATCGAATTAATGTAATTATTGAGAACATTTTTGCGTATAATGTTGCTCTTGATATTATATCTGAAAATGAGGATCCTGAACAAAAATCTGTTGAAGAATGTCGACATAGAAAAGATTGGCTTCAGTAGAAAGAAGTAATTGAGGTAGAATTAAACTCACTTTCAAAATGTCACGTTTTTGGACCTGTAATCCAAACACTAGAAGGTGTTAAACCATACAAATGGGTATTTATGAGGAAAAGATGAAAATAATGAGGTCACAAGATATAAAACAAGACTAATTGCACAAGGTTTTTCACAAAGACCTGGTATTGATTTTGAGGAGACGTATTCTCTAATGGTGGATGCAATTACATTATGATATATATAAAGTTAATGTTTATTCGGAAAATAGAAAAAAGTATATATTTTTTTCATATGTTCGGTAAACTATATTCTATCATCTAAAAATCAACATTAATATAGCTTAGCAGTAATTGATGTATAGTTTCATTTTAGATGTTCAAATCTTTATACCTTTTATTTGTTTAAGAATTCATCAGTGAAAGTTAGAGACCAAATATGTATGAACCTAAAGATTTTAAAGACTAACTTTGAATTTAATTAAATGATAAATTACACAAAAAAAAAAACTTTAAGTTAACTTTAATTTTCGTTACTTATTTGAAAATACCTCTATACTTACAATTGTTGCAATATTACCCATCAAATTATATAAGTTTCAAAACTACTCATCAAATTAATTTATATGTTCAATTAGGACGCTTTGGCCGAATGGTTAAGGCGCGTGCCTGCTAAGTATATATATATAAATTTAATGTTTATTTGGAAAATAGAAAAGAAAATATTTTTTTCATACTTCCGTTAAACTATATTTTATCATCTAAAAATCATCATTAATATAACATAGCAGTAATTGAAGTATACTTTCATTTTGGATGTTCAAATCTTTATACCTTTTATTTGTTTAAGAACTCATCAATGAATGTTTAGAGACCAAATATGCACGAACCTAAAGATTTAAAGACTAAACGTGTATTTAATTAAAGGATAAATTACACAAAAAAAAAAAACTTTGAATTTCGTCACTTGTTTAAAAAATACCTCTATACTTACAAATGTTGCAATATTACTATCAAATTATAGACGTTCCAAAACTACTCATAAAATTAATTTATATGTTCAATTAGGTCGCTTTGGTCGAGTGGTTAAGGCATGTGCCTGCTAAGTACATGGGGTTTCCCCGCGAGAGTTTGATGTGCTCGCTTAGTACATGGGGTTTTCTCATAAGAGTTCGAATCTCAAATTTATAGTTTCATGACACATCTAGTAGTAAATAATCTTTTGTCGAAAAAAATGTTTATATATATATATATATATATATAAAGCTAATGTTTATTCAAAAAATAGAAAAAAATTATTTTTTCATACTTCCGTTAAACTATATTCTATCATCTAAAAATCAACATTAGTATAGCTTAGGAGTAATTGACGTATACTTTCATTTTAGATATTCAAATATTTTTACATTTTATTTGTTTAAGAACTCAGCAGTGAAAATTTAGAGACCAAATATGTACGAACCTATAAATTTAAAGACTAAACTTGAATTTAATTAAAGGATAAATTACACACACAAAAAAAAAAAAAAAAAAAAATTGAACTTCGTCACTTGTTTCAAAAATACCTATATACTTACAAATGTTGTAATATTATTCATCAAATTATAGATGTTTCAAAACTACTCATCAAATTAATTTATATGTTCAATTAGGTCGCTTTGGCCGAGTGGTTAAGGCGTGTGCTTGCTAAGTACATGGGGTTTCCCCACGAGATTTCAAATCTCTCAGGTAACGAAAATTTTTAGTTTCATCACACATCTTAAAATAATTTGTATGTTCAATTAAGTCATTTTGGCAAGCAGTTAAGGTATGTGCAAATTTATAGTATCACGACACATCTAGTAGTTAATAATTTTTTGTCGAAAAAAATGTTATGTATGTATATATATAAATTTAATGTTTATTTGGACAATATAAAAAAATATATTTTTTTCATACTCCCGTTAAACTATATTCTATCATCTAAAAATCAACATTAATATAGCATAGCAATAATTGATGTGTACTTTCATTTTAGATGTTCAAATCTTTATACCTTTTATTTTTTTAAGAACTCTTCATTTTAGAGACCAAATACCTAAAGATAATAATGAGATTTCAATAAATTATGTCATGACAGGAAAAAGATAGAATCGAATTAATGTAATTATTGACAACATTTTTGCGTATAATGTTGCTCTTGATATTATATCTGAAAATGAGGATCCTAAACCAAAATCTGTTGAAGAATGTCGACATAGAAAAGATTGGCTTCAGTGGAAAGAAACAATTGAGGCAGAATTAAACTCACTTTCAAAACGCCAGGTTTTTGGACCTGTAGCCCAACCAAAAGGTGTTAAACCTGCGAGATACAAATGGGTATTTGTGAGAAAAAGAAGAAAATAATGAGGTCACAAGATATAAAGTAAGACTAATTGGACAAGGTTTTTCACAAAGATCTGATATTGATTTTGAGGAGACGTATTCTTCAGTTGTAGATGCAATTATATTATGATATTTAATAGGCTTGATTGTGTATAAAAGTCTGGATATGCATCTTATGGATGTAGTCACAACATATTTATATGAATCTCTTGATAATGATATTTATATGAGAATCCCAAAAGGATTTAAGGTACCTGAAACATATACATCAAATTTTCGGGGATGGTATTCAATAAAGTTACAGAGATCATTATATGGATTGAAACAATCAGGACAAATACTGCATTTTTAGTAAATTTATTAGCTAGATATAATTCTTCTCCTACAAAAAGACATTGGAACGAAATTAAACATATACTCTGTTATCTCCGAGGAACAATCGATATGGGTTTATTTTATTCAAATAAATCAAATTTTGATCTAGTTGGTTATGCAGCTTCTGGATATTTATCTGATTTACACAAAACTAAATCTCAAACAAGTTATCTGTTCACATGTGGAGGAACTGCTATATCATGGCGATCGGTGAAACAGACTATAACGATCACTTCCTCAAATAATGCTGAAATTCTTGCAATTCACGAGGCTAGTCGAAAATGTGTATGGCTAAGCACTAGAAGAATTTCGGGCTTTAATGTCGGTTGACAACCAACATTAAAGATAGTATTATTAAAGCCCTTTAATGTCGGTTGCAATCGACATTAAAGCCATTTATTGAAATTTGCCACCGACATTAAAGCTCAGAATCTGTCTATTTTATCAATTATTGTCCGTTTTTTAAAATTTCGTTGTCGAATCCATTTTTTTGGTCAAAAAGTATAACATGACACATCATCATCGAACGTTGTGGTTATGACATAATATTTATGTATGGATTTCAAATCTATTACATTTAATCCACAAGTTCTGCTAAATTATAATTTAAAAGCCGTACAATAATTTAGCCCTTGAAAACACAAATAACAAGTAATACAAGTATTATGATTTTACAAACATTATGAGTTTTACTGTCCCTCTCCACTTGGTAAGTATGGATCCCTTCATAATTCTTCTTGAACAGACCCCCTAGCTTCAGCAATGTCTGGTTATAGGCATCTTTGTCTGACCACTGTTGTTCAAAGGATCACAAACAAAAAAAGTTTAAGACAAAGGATTGAAAGTGAAAATGAGATCAGAATTCATATTCAACTAACCATGTTTATTGGGAATGTGTATAAATGGTAGATTCAAGACAAAATTCTTGACTAGAGTTCCCCAAGAAAAAGCATAAAGAGGTTGCGATACCAAATCTTTACTCATTTGTTGCACCTGCAAAACAAGAAAACTCAATAGTTGAATAAATGAGAGAATCTTCTTTTTAAAACTATGAGTTATCAACTAAAACTTATTAAAACTGTGAGTCAAACATTCTTTTAGTGTATTTAATTAGCATAATGCATTTGTTCTCAAGCCAATCAATCGTTTAGTTCCTGCATCTATCGTTTAGCTCCAGCGGCCCATCGTATAGCTCAATCATTTAGTAAACGATCTCGCGCATAGGCTATCGTTTAGCTACCGCGCCCATCGTTTACCTCCATTGTTTAGCGTTAACGCCTTATCGTCTAATGCATTCGCTTATCACTTAACGTCATCACCTATCACTTAGCATTTCGCCTATTGTGTAGTGTGTCTGCTCATCGTCTAGCGCAACACGGCAATTGTCTAGCGCTCATGCCCATCGCGTAGCGCCATTGTGTAGTGTATCGCTTAGCGCCTGCGCATCTACTATACGGTCGTCCAGCGTCCGCCTACACGATCAACGATTGTCCAGCACCTGCCTACACGATCGTTTAACGCATCGCTTAGCTCTGCACATCTGCTATACGATCATCTACCTCATCGTTTAGCTTTCCGCATTGCTATACGATCGTCCAGCGTCCGCCTACATGATCGCCTACCTCATCGTGTAGTGCTACCCATTTGCTACACAATCGTCTACCTAGCGCCTTGTGCTCAACATTTCGATTTCACTGCTCTTGCTCACGCATACCTAATGCAGGAGCAACTCTTGGCAACGCCTTTTACCAATACTTCAACAAATGTATCATATACAACAAAACCATTAATCAAATCAAATTTCAAAGGCTATAGACACATAAAAAGTAGGCCCAAATCTAGGAGCAGAGAGACATATTGAAGTGAAACCGCAGCTGGCTTTCATTGAGACATTTACACAAACAGTTGAGAGGTATAACATAAGAATAAAAATTGCTGTGAGTTTAAGAGAGGAAAGAGAAGAAAAGCATACTGATCTGGACGAACGACGAACGATGAACTTCAAATCAAACGACGAACGACGAACGGCGACACACGGATCAACACATCTGTTCATCGTCTAGCGCATCACGGCTATCGTCTAGCGCTCATGCCCATCGCATAGCGCCATTGTGTAGTCTATCGCTTAGCGCCCGCGTATCTGCTGTACGATCATCCAGTGCCCGTCTACACGATCAACGATCGTCCAGCGCCCACCTACACGATCGTCCAGTGCCCACGCATCTATTATACGATCGTTCAGCGCCCGCTTACATGATTGACGATCGTCCAGCGCTGACCTCACGATCGTCCAGCGTTCACACATATCTACACAATCGTCTAGCGCTGAGAGGAAAGTTGAGAGGCGTAACATTGAGATATTTGTGCAAACAGTTGAGAGGCGTAACATAAGTACAAAAATTGTTGTGAGTTTAAGAGAGGAAAGAGAAGAAGAGCATACTGATCTGGACGAACGACGAACCGCGAACTTCAGATCGAACAACGAACGACGACACATGGATCCGGGCGACATCATATCTGGGCAACTGGGTGCGACGGCGCAGGTTGCAGACGAACAGACCTGCACGGAAGCCAGATCTACACTACAACAGACCTGCACAGGTTGCATGACGGTATGGGTTATGCTACCCATTAGCAAGGGTTTGGAAGAGAGAAGTGAGAAAGAAGAGGGTCTGAGGAGAGAAGTGTGAGAATGAGAGGAAAAAGAAAATAGGGGGAGAGTGAAGAGGGAAAAATTAAGCGGGTCTTTAATGTCGGTTTAAAACCAACATTGAAGGTACTCCTACAATGTTAGTTTAAAACCGACATTAAAGACCCATTTTTTTAAAAAAATAAAACCGACATTATACATCTGATTTCACTTTTTTCAATCGATATTAAAGCCCAAAATTCTTGTAATGAAGGTTGATGACTCAGCACATTCGTGAAACGTGTGAATTTTCTTTTAATAAAAACCTTCCAACTATATGGTTATGGATAAAGAGATGAAGAGGTTGAAGCTGGGATTGAGAGAAGACAATGGAGAGGGAAGGATTAAGAGTTGAGAGAGACGAATTTAGAGTTAAGAGAGAGACAATGAGAGAAGTTTGTGTATAAGGGAAATGGGGAAAAGTAATGGAAGCCTAAATTTTTAGCGACAAAACATACAAAGTGGAATGAAAAATTAAACTTTAGAGCGCTAACTTAAAAAAACAGACTGGTGTTTTTTTTATAGCAGATTTTTCAAAGTGCTATAACAAAATGCTATAAAAAAAGGTTATTTGTTGTAGTGCATTCACGTGTAGATTTGGTATCATTAAAAAAATTATATAACTAATGTGTAAATTTTGGTGTTTAAAATTTGATTTTTTTCTAATACTATGGTTTATCTACAAAATTTTACATTTAAATTATTAAAAAAAATTATAATATACGTATTTGAACTTTTGAATAGATTTTATTGGTTTAAAATTTGGTTATCTCTAATATTTGATTATAATATTTGATTGCCAAAATTTATCATTAAAAAAATCACTTAAATTAAATTGGTAGTAGATTTCCCCCCAAAAAAAAAAATTTCATTGTATTCATCATCTATATTTATCATTTCAATATTTATTTTGTTTTTTTAGTATCACATTAAATCATTTTATTCATCACGTTATGTACATCAAAATCTTGCTATTTTAATACTTAAAATATTTTAAGATTTTAGTTTATTTTTACTATCACATTAAATTAATGATAAGATACTTAAAATTTTTTAAGAAATCTTTTTTTTTTTTTAATTTTATATTCGCCTACATGTACAGTCTTTTTGTCACACCAATTGAGTTTATTGTGTTTTCATCTCTACTTCATTCTTGCACACATTTTTGCTAGTTTTTTGTCATTACTTTTTCTTTGATATATTGAAAATAAAATGGTGAATTAGATTAATGCAATTTTGGCTTAAGAAATGTATCTACCTTTCATCTGGTTTCTTACGTTGGTCTAAGAATTTTTATCAAATCAGAACTTGAATGAGATTTTATTAGATGTTGAGACCTTATTATTAGTTGCATAATGTTTTTTTTTTCTTCTTCAAGTTTTAGATTATGACAATATGTCTGCATAAATGGTATCTTGAATTGTGGATGGATTATGACAATATGTCAGCATAAATGGTATCTTTAATTGGGTAAAAGTTGTGTAAAATGTATGTAATTCTGTTTTTCTTAAATGATTTCTAAATTTTATAATTCAATATTTTGTATCTTAACCTTCCAAAATAAGGATATTTGTAATAGATAGCAAAATAAGGAAAAAATCTAAAAATATATCACCGTTTTAAAATATTTAAAAATATGGAAGCGTTGATTAGTCAACTTTTGAATTTTTGTAATTTTCAATTTTGTCCTCCCTTGTCTCATCTTATTGTACACGTTATTTTTTAATATATATATTTTTTCTTTTCTCTGGTTGAGGTTGAGTTTTGTACTCAAGATTTGAAAGTACTCAATTCATAAGTGACTTAACACCAACAAGCCAATCATCAAGCTTGATTATTATAACGAAACATTAAATACAAATAGTAAATGAAAACGGATTTGAAAGAAACTACTTTTTCTAGTTCTTAATTTGCACCATTTCTAAACATTTCTTAAAAGTTTGAAATAAGAAATGAGAATAGTTATTAAACAAGTTTATTTCACAAAAAATGAAAAATGCGAACGATATCGTCAAACATTTCAATATTTTTTTTTCTTTTTATAGGACATTAAGAGTACGGTGTCTATCAGTAAAAACTTGAAAAAATAGCGTAGATGACCCAAAATGAAGGGCAAAAATTGAAATATTTATGTATCTGTGTATCGTAATATTTATATATCGATAATATCAATTATTAGTGATACTAGTGATAGAACTTTATAGATATCAGTCATATTCATGTATTAGTGATATCAAACTTATGTAGATATCAACGATGTAAGTCTATTAGTGATAAAAGTCTATTATTGATAATCATGATAAAAGTTTCTTAATAATAGCTATTGATATCTTTGAGTGTTAATCTTTCAAAAATGATAATCACTAATGAAACTCTATCAATGATTGCCACTACTATTTTCCATCACTGATAACTTAATCTTTGAAGATATTTTTCGCAGTTAATAGCCACTTATAGAAGTCTATCATTGATAGCCAACTTAGTGAATTTAATTAATAAAGATGAATCTCGAACTAAAGTGTAAGTGGAATGCCTAGAAGTTATCACTAATAGCATGTTATCAATGAAAGAAGCTATCAACGATAGCATGTTATTTGATGATAAAAAGGAATGACAAATGTTATCTCTAATAACATGTTATCAATGATAGAAGCTATCACCGATAATTATGATATAAGTGATATTAGTGATATCGGTGATAGAATTTAGGTGATATCCCAATATTGATGTCATCAATGATATAAAAGTCAATTCCTTTCAATGAGAGTCTATCGTTGATAGGCGCTGCTAAAAGCTATCTCGATGATAGCCACTGATAGAAGTGATCAATGATAGCTACAACTATCAGTGATAGCCGTACATCAGTGATATGACTTAGGTATATATCAATTAAATGAATTATATTAATGATATTGGTGATATGACTTAGGTAAATGTCAAAAATAGTCACTTATAGACCTCTCATTGATACACTTCTATCACTTATAGATTTAAATGTTAATCTTTGAAAGATGATAGTTTCCTTTCAAAAGTTGATAACTACTTGTAAAAATCTATCATTTATAACCATTGATAATCTTAGATGTTAATGTTTCAAGTTTGATTCCAATTGATTAAAGTGTATCAATGATAGCCATTAAAAACTGATAGAAAATTGAAAGGTGTTATTTCAAGTGTTACTATTTCAAGGTTGTATTAATATTTCTCTAATTGATTATCACTGATAGCATCTATCAGCGATAGCAGCTAGTAGCTATTAGTGGCTACCATTGATAGCTACTATTAGTTGCTATCACTGATAGCTTCCAATTTGAGAAAAGTGTGAAACAGTACACTGCGTGTGAGCTTTTTAGTCATTTACCTATATAACTATCCCTGATAGCTGCTATCAGTGATATCTAATACTATTTTTTTTGCCATGTCGTTAATATATATATCCTTGTTCTACATCTTTTATTATTTTGGGTCTGATTGTTATTTGTGTAACCAACCACTATAAAAAAATATTGGTTTTTATAGTTATCTGACATAGCTTTTAAAAATAGGCTATGAAATCTAAATGGAAAAAAGAGGAGCAAAAAGGTTAAAAATGAATTTTGTTTTGGCACTAAATTTTTTTAAACTATCCATGTGAATCTATTAGGTAACCCCTCTTTCTTTAATGCAGAAACTCTTTGCTTCCTCATTCCCCTCCTCCCCCCTCTCTCCTTATTTAATCACACTCAAAAGCTTCCTGCCGTAATTATCCAAAACCTTATTGAATCTATTAGATGACCCCTCTTACTTCTTTTTGACTACATATAGAGTATGATAATCTCAAACCTAATTCGACGTCGTTAATAAAAATTTTATGTCAGTTGAATTTTCTTATGGTTCACACTTACTTAACTTACCTCCAAAATTATATTGTTGTTATTTATTATTATTATTATTGTTATTGTTGTTATTATTAAGCCATATTCACAATTACCGGTGCCCAAGAGACAAAAATATTTATAAATTAGTTGGCTCACAAACTGCACAATCAACTCTCCAGCTTCCTCGAGGGGGAAATAGAGGATGGATCTCTCTAATATTGCAACTCATTTAATGTTCTCTAGTTGTTTAATTGTACTAACATCTTTATTTTTTTTAATTTTTTTTTGGATGTAAATGAATGAAAAAATCGCACAACTTGTTTGGATGTAAATGAATGAAAAAATCGCTATCTCTAGGATTGGCAACGAGGCTGGGTGGGGTGGGAGAGATTCCCCATTCTCATCCCTACGGGGTATTTTCGAGGGAAATAGATGTATGTATGTATGTATGTATGTATGTTGGGATTGGTGTCCTAAATCTCTTGTATTCTCGTAGTTTGTAAACATTATTGTATAAACAAATTGTTATTAATAAAAGAATTGTTATTTTATGAGCATACACTCAATCCAATAAACTAAGATTCTAGGTTATTTTATGTAATTTAAACAAGTATATAGAGACATGTAAGTGGATCTTGCTTAAATAATAACCTAAATGGTCTGTAGTAGATGGATGAGGTTGAGTACCTTATCCTTGTGACACTACGGATACGACCCACTTTGTAGATGTTATAAGTATTGTAAAGCGCTACAAATAATCTGATCTTGATCATTCATGTAGAGACATGTGAACAGGGGTATCCTATACAAAGAGTTTGTATAAGACCGGACCACGAAATGGTTAGTCTCATTATATAATGTCGTCAATAGTAGGGACTCACATTTCACTAGGATGACCATAGGTGATGACCTGAATCCTGAGTGAGTTGTAAACTCCTGCTCATGAAAGCAATCCTTTGATTTGTATGGGTGAGAGTGACTATATTGCCAACTCAGTAAGCCTACCATTTTGAGGATTTGTCTAATTGGAGAGTTGGAAACTCAACTACATAGGATGGAATTCACTCATTCCTGATGTCCGGTAAGTAGATAAATTGCTCCCTTAAGGGCTGATTCCGGGACTTGAACAATGTGGCCACACCCTATCCTGGCTCGAGAGGGACTTGGTCATAGTTGGACTAAGACTTATTATTCATTAGAGGAATCGGTGGTATTTAAGGAGTTAGATGTATCTACAGGGGCAAAACGGTAATTTTGGTCCAGTTGTACTTACGAGCAATATGTGAAGTGTCATCGAACTGTTGATTGATTATATCCAATGGACACAGAAATATTTACGAGCAATATGTGAAGGGTCATCGAACTGTCGATTGATTATATCCAATGGACACAAAAATATATCTGTAGTGTGAAGAGTGCAGTTGTCGGTCTTTAGTGGAGTGACCAATAGTTAATGGAAGTTGAGTAACTTAATGTTTAATAATTATCTAAGTACCATTAGAGCTTTGATCTACATGTCTTTCAAGTCCATAAGGTTCATTCTGTAGCTCAACAGGGATTTAATTGAGAATTAATTTTGGATTAATTTGAAATGTTCAAATTAATTGAGAGAATTAATTATATATGATATAATTAATTAAATTATTACTTCGTTTAAGAACATATATAAATAACATAGAAATAGAACATTGTAGTTTCTCAAATTTGGTCCCATTTTTAGAAAAGTTTCTTCTTCCAGAAACAAAAAAATAGAAACGGTTATCAAACAAATTAGTTTCTTAAAAAATGAGAAATAGAAACAAAAAATAGAAAACAGGAATGTTATCAAACAGACCCAAAATAATTATTTACATCTCTCATCAGAAATCCTCTTGCAAAGCAAGTAATCATTTTCCTCATTTAAGATCTGTTTGATAACAATCTTGTTTCTTATTTCCGTTTCTGTTCCCTGATTCTTGTTTTCTGTTTTTTTTTTTTTAGAACAAGAAACATGAATATGTTTGATAACTATTCATGTTTCCTATTTCTTGGAAAAAAAAATAAGAACAAAAACTTGTTTAATAACTGTTCTTGTTTCTCATTTCTTGTATTTTTTTCCTTTACATTTTTTTTCCATATTTT
The DNA here is from genome assembly GCF_027475165.1 of Benincasa hispida. Taxonomy (NCBI): domain Eukaryota; kingdom Viridiplantae; phylum Streptophyta; class Magnoliopsida; order Cucurbitales; family Cucurbitaceae; genus Benincasa; species Benincasa hispida. The sequence goes on from NC_143486.1 coordinate 11,908,237, forward strand.
ATAGTTTAAATATAATCTAGTTATATAAAATAAATGAACATATAGCCATTAAAATATAAAAATAATTATCAAATACACATAAGTCCCCATGTAAAATTAATAATAGTAATATAATTGTTTCTAATATTCATATGTTGCTAAAATTTGATTTACAATATTATTTTTCACTCAAATCCGTTCTTTTAAATTTAAATGATGTAGACTCAAATCTAACTCAATTATATTATTATATATGTAAATGTCGTGGTTGTAAAAATATTAAAATGAACTTTAATGAATATCTTAGTAAATAGAATTTATATATTGTAAAATTATAATTGGTTTCATATGTTAGAAAGAAATTTAAAAATATATATAAAATTTCATATTGCAAAACTTAAAATTTAAAATTCAAAAAATATTTATACATATACATTGAAAAGGGAAATTGTTTTAAACAACAAAGCTACTGAAAATATTTACAAATAATAACAAAATATCACAGTTATCTGCAATAGACTACTATCTGAGTTTATCATGACGTAGATAGACACAAATACTAGTCTATCGCAAATAGACGGTGAAATTTTGCTATATTTATAAATATTTTGGTCCATTTTCTTATATCTGAAAACAACCCTATTGGGAATTTGAAATTTGAAAATCAAAATAATATATAAATCTAAATATTTGAAAATTCAAAATTTAATTTGCTATATTTGTAAATGTTTTTGTTCATTTTCCTATATTTGAAAATAACTCCATTGAAAATATGAAAATTTAAAATTAATATTAAAATATTTGAAAATCAAAAATCAAAAATCAAAATTAAATTAACATATAGATATAAAAAAAAATAATAAAAAAATAAAAGAAAGAAATATAAAAGAAATACAAAAAAATATATAGAGAAAAATGAAATAAAAAGAAAGAAAGAAAAATAAAATAAAAATGTCTCACATGAGATTTGATCTCAAGACCATAAAGATAAATGATGTTTTAGACAAGCTTTCTCACTAACTAGCCAAGTTTATAATCTGATATATTTTAGAAACAATTTTTAAAAAAAATAGAAAAAAACTACTTTTTTTAGTTCCTCATTTTTAGGAACGTATCTCATTTTTAGGAACGTATCTCAAATTTCAGAAACAAAAGACATGAATAGTTATCAAATATGACATTTTTTAAAAATAAATGTGAAATAGAAACAAAAAAAAAAAAAATAGGAAACAGAAACGTTATCGAATGGACCCTAATTTTTTGTCAAATTACTAAATAACCCACAAACCATATTCAACATGTAACAAAAACAAAACAAACAAACAAAAAACTAAATTACAAAATCTACCCTAAATTTTACTTTTCTTTTAAAAATCATCAAATTTTCAAAACTACCATCAGCCGTTTAAATTTGTAGTTTTTCAAACATATACAAAAAACCAAAGACAATATTGCAATATTTGTAAAAATATATATTTGAAGAGATAAATAGATATATTTCTTTAAGAAATAACGTTTTGTAATTTAGTCTACAAATACGTTAAAAAAAAGGTGGTTGCAGCCATCTATGGTAGACATGTCTGCATCTAATTAACAATTGTCATGTAACAATTTATTTTTAAAAGAATATGTGTACTTGATTAATAAGTTTTTAAAATATATTTTTTTAGTATCAAGTTTTTTAGAATAAGTTTAATTAGTCCCTAGGTTTTCCAAATATACATTTTTAGTTTTTGAATTTTAAAAGTAGGTTTAAAAAGTCCATGCACTAATTTATTATTATTTTAAATTAAAAATTATTTTTTTAAGATTACCCCTTCCCTCTAAAATTATTTTTAAACATATTTTATTTTATTCAAAATTTCATATAATTATATAAAGTGGGAAAAAAAAATAGTTTAGAGATCTTTTAAACCTATTTTAAAAAATTTGGGAACTAAAAAGGTACATGAACCTATTCTAAAAAATCAAGGATTAAAAAGGCACATTTTAAAAATTTAGGACTAAATGTACCTATTCTTTTAAAGTCGAGACTAAAAAAATAGTTTACCCTTAAATTTTTTATTTTGATGGAGATGAAGGAGGAGCATGAAATTAGGTAGAGAAAATTAAGCTTAAAAAAGAAAAAAAAAATACATAAAAACTAAATGGAAAAGATGGTGTTGTCCAATACAAAGTTTGGTGAATAAAATGAATATGAGAGGGAGTGGTGTTGTGCAGCCACTCAACAAAGTCCTTCTTCATAGTCAAAAATCAAAATCTTTGGGGGTTGGTGAAAAGAATACCCACTCCCCCTATTTCCTCAAACCTCACATCTGACCATTTTCCTTCTCTTTTTGTTTTTTTAAATCCTTTTTATTTTTCTCACCAACCAAACACACAACTTATGTATCATTTTCTCATCTCTATAAAATCCCTTACTCTTCTTTATCCATCTTCACACCAAACTCATCTCTACTTTTTCTCTTCTCTCTCTTTCCCACTCTGTTTCTCTCGGTTCTTCTTCAACCTCTAAATTTAACTTCAACAATGGCCTTTGAATCAAACCAAACTAATGAATTCATTTTCCGTTCAAAGCTTCCCGATATACACATTCCCAATCATCTCCCACTCCACGATTACGTTTTCCAGAATTTGCCTAAATTTGCCTCACGCCCCTGTTTGATCAACGGCGCCACCGGCGATGTTTACTCCTACCACGACGTTCACCTAACTGCCCGTCGAGTCGCCGCCGGCCTACATAACCTCGGAATTAAAAAGGGTGATGTTGTCATGAATTTGCTCCCCAACTCCCCGGAGTTCGTCTTCACGTTCCTCGGAGCGTCGTACAGAGGTGCCATCATGACGGCGGCGAACCCTTTTTATACGGCCGTGGAAATCGCCAAACAGGCAAAAGCCGCCAATGCGAAATTGATCGTGACGATGGCTTGCTTTTACGATCGGGTTAAGGATTTGGCTGAAAATGGTGTTAAAATCGTCAGCGTGGATTTTGCTGTTGAGGGTTGTTTGCATTTCTCTGTTTTGAGTGGGGCTGATGAATCTAATGCGCCGCCGGTGGATTTTTCCCCCGACGACGTGGTGGCGCTGCCGTACTCCTCCGGCACCACCGGTTTGCCGAAGGGAGTTATGTTGACGCATAAAGGGTTAATCACAAGCGTTGCTCAACAAATGGACGGCCAAAATCCAAACCTCTATTATCACGGCGATGATGTTATCCTCTGTGTGCTGCCGTTTTTCCACATCTATTCACTCAATTCGATTTTGCTGTGTGGGCTACGCGTTGGTGCTTCGATTATGATTATGCAGAAATTTGACATCGTTTCTCTTTTGCAACTGATTGAAAAATACAGAATATCGATCATGCCCATTGTGCCGCCGATCTTTTTGGCCATTGCTAAGTCGCCGGAATTTGAGAAATACGATGTATCGTCAGTGAGGGTTCTAAAATCCGGTGGAGCACCACTCGGGAAGGAGTTGGAAGACGCCGTAAGGGAGAAATTTCCGGCGGCGGTTCTCGGACAAGGGTATGGAATGACCGAGGCCGGTCCGGTTCTAAGCATGAGTTTGGCTTTTGCAAAAGAGCCGTTTCAAGTAAAAGCCGGAGCCTGTGGAACTGTCGTCCGTAATGCAGAGATGAAAATTGTCGACCCAGAAACCGGCGCCTCCTTGCCGGCGAATTCCGCCGGAGAGATATGTATTAGAGGAGATCAAATCATGAAGGGATATTTGAATGATTTGGAGTCAACCAAGAGGACTATTGACAAAGAAGGATGGCTCCACACCGGTGACATTGGCTTTGTCGATGACGACGACGAGCTATTCATTGTGGACCGGCTCAAGGAACTTATCAAATTCAAGGCCTTTCAAGTGGCGCCGGCAGAGCTAGAGGCCCTTCTTATCACTCATCCTAAACTATCCGACGCCGCCGTTATTGGGTGAGTTTAAATGAATTTCTTTATTTGTTATCACTAAAAATTATTTGTAGGAATTTCATTTCTAATCATATTTTCTTTCTTTCTTTTCTTTTAGTATGCCGGACGTGGAGGCTGGAGAAGTGCCGGTGGCATTTGTGGTGAAAACAAATGGTGGCGCAATAACAGAAGAAGAAGTAAAGCAATTCATATCAAAACAAGTGGTATTCTACAAGAGGCTAAAACGTGTGTTTTTCGTCAACACTATTCCAAAGGCTCCGTCAGGAAAAATTCTTAGAAAGGAACTTAGAGCAAGACTGGCTTCTGGTGCTTACAATTAAACCTTCAAATTTTCGTCATTTATTTTCAATACTGTAAACTGATATAGCATTTTTTTTAAAATAAAAAAAAATTAAGATTATATACCATATTACCATTTGATATATATTTATCCAAGATATGTACAATTTAATTACCCACTGAAACGTTCGTGGAGTTAATTGTATTTGGTGATTGTGAATTATATAATCATTGAATAGAGAAAATACATCTTTCATCTTCGTGTTAAATGTTCTTGTCCCTCCTTTTGATGTTTGGAAAATGATTCTAAATGATCTCCCATCTCATAAGCTAATTTATTATTTTTTTTTTTTTGAAATGGATTAAGGAACATTTGAAATTTTTAGATATAAAAAAGTATTAAACATTAATTAAAATTGATATTTATGTTCACGTTAGCTTGACAAATTGTTCAACTATTCCTTTATTAACATATTTATATGCATGCAATAATTTAAAAATTAATCAACACCTATAGGCTAGGGCCACAAACCAAAATTAAACGCAAATAGACTTTCAATCCATAAAATTTAGTTTATTAGAAAATTGAGGAGCATAATAGGACACAAGGAGAATATCGATATGGAAAAGATATAATATAATAATAATAAAATAAATAAATAACAAAAATAAAATAATTATGAAAATTTCTCCAAATTCTCCACTTTCTCCAATCTTTTTGGATTGCTCGTCTGTATCTTACAAAACTCAACAAATACCACTATTTATGACGTATGGCCAATAGATACTAAGAATGTGTAGTTGTAAAACAAATGGCCAATATGTACAAGGACACATGGAGACATGAAGGAGGGGCATCTACTTTGTAATATTTATATAATACTCCTCCTTAGATGCCCATTATAGATATGAAATATGTCTCATTAAAACCTTACTAAGAAGAATCCAATGGGAAAAAACCCTAGTGAAGGAAAAATAGTACATATTTCATATAATTTATACTCCTAAGAAGACTTCAATATAGTTGCTCCCCCTCATGGAAATATTACTTGAGATCTCTAAGTCACCGCATTCCAATAGCGTGCACCAATTTCTCTAGGTAATGACTTTGTAAATAAGTCTGTCAGGTTATCTTTTGAACAATTTTGTTGTACCGTGATGTCACAATTTTCTTCAAGATCATGAGTGTAGAAAAGTTTCGGTGAAATATGCTTTGTTCCATCTCCTTTAGTATATCCTCATTTGATTGGGTTATGCAAGCTATGTTGTCTTCTTTTAATATTGTTCGAAGATTTCTATTAGAAACCAAGCCACATGTTTCACGAATGTGTTGAGTCATTGACCTCTACCATACACATTCTCGACTAGCCTCGTGAATTGTAAGAATTTCAACATGATTTGAGGAAGTGGTCATTATGGTATGTTTCACTGATCGCCAGGATATAGAAGTTCCTCCATGTGTGAATAAATAACCTGTTTGACATCTAGTTTTATGTGGATAAGATAAATATCTAGAATCTGCACAACCAACTCGATCAAATTTTGATTTATTTAAATAAAGCAAACTCATATCAATCTTTCTTTGGAGATAATGGAGTATATGTTTAATTTCATTCCAATCTCTTTTTGTTGGAGAAGAACTATATCTAGGTAATAAATTTATTGAAAATACAATATCTGGTCTTGTATTGTTAACAAGATACATACGTGCACAAATTGCATTATGATATGGTACTTTAGGACCAAGAAGTTTTTCATTATCATCTTGAGGCCAAAATATATCTTTCTTTACATCCAATGAACCTACTTTTATTGGAATATTTAATAGATATGCTTTATCCATGTAAAATCTTTTCAAAACTTTTCCTATATAAGTTAACTGATTAATAAATATCCTATATGCTAAATGTTCAAATTGTAAACCAAGACAAAATTTTGTTTTTTCAAGATCTTTCATCTCAAATTCTTTCTTAAAATATTCTATTGCATTTGAAAGCTCTTCATGAGTTCTAATTATATTTAAGTCATCAACATATACAGATATAGTCGCAAATCATGATTGTGATTTCTTTATAAAAAGACAGACATATTGGATTATTTTGATATCATTCTTTCAACAAATATCCACTCAAGCGATTGTACCATATTCGTTCTGATTGTTTCAATCCATATAGTGATTTTTGTAATTTTATTGAAACAATTCCCGTGAATTTGATTTATATATTTCAGATATCTTAAATCTTTCTGGGCTTCTCATATAAATGTCATTATCAAGAGATTCATATAATATGTCGTGACAACATTCATTAGATGCATGTCCAAACTTTTATACACAATCAGACCAATTAAAAATCTCATTGTAATCGCATCCACCACTAGAGAATATGTCTCCTCAAAATCAATTCTAGGTCTTTATAAAAACTCTTTTGCAACTAGTTTTGCTTTATATCTTGTAACCTCATTATTTTCATTTCTTTTTCTAAAAAATATCCATTTATATCCCATAGGTTTGACACCTTATGGTGTTCGGACTACTGGTCCAAAAATCCGATGTTTTGAAAGTGAGTTTAATTCTGCCTCGATTGCTTCTTTCCAATCAATATTTTCTAAATCGACATTTTTCAACAGATTTTGGTTTAGGATCCTCATTTTCAAATATAACATCTGTTAGGTTTTATGTCCTAAAACTCGTGGTTTGTAAATAATAAACTTATTCTATAAATCGATAAAGTTGTTACTGAATAAATGAATTGCTTATTTCGTTTAAAAAATAAAACCAATAAACTAAAAGATCCATGACCATTACATGGATACTTGAACTTTTTGTGGAGACATAAAAGTAGATTAGGTTCGAGTAAATAGTCAAAATGATCTATAGTATACGAATAAGGTTGGGTGCCTTATTCTGGTAATACTATTGGATGCGGCCCACTCTGTAGTTGCTACAATTTGTTGTAAAATGCTACAAACGAAATGATCCTGATTCATTCCTGTATTGACATGAGGAGCGAGGTGTCTTATGCAATAAGATTTCATAAATTCAGACCAAGAATTAAGTCACACTTATTTTATAATGTTGTTTACTATTTAAGACTGACTATTTCAAAGCGATGACCTAGGTAACTTGACCTTAATCCTGAGCTAACTATGAATTTCTATTTATTCAGGATTATCCTTAGATTTGCATGGGTGAGGGTTGGCCCAACAGTACTGGCTCAATAAACCTCCAATTTTAGGGGTAAGACCGGGTAGATAGCCGGGGACATAGGTGCAAGACGAAATTCACTCCTACCCGCTTTTAGGGATAGTAGAGAGGTTGTTCCCTTAAGTGCTGACTCCGGGTCTTGAACAAAGGGCCTCACTTTCTCATTGGCCTGAGAGAAAATCGATTCATGATTGGATCACAAACCAATTGTACATTAGAGGATTAGCGGGACTTAAGGAGCAAGATGTTATCTCAGAGGTAAAACAGCTTTTGACCCAACCGTTATTACGAATAACTTGTGAAGGGTTAACTTACTAATCATAGTTATGTCGAGTGAACATAATATATCTACAGTGAGGGGGATGCAACTACTAGGCTTTAGTGGAGTGACCCGGTAGTTAAGGAATGGTGGTTAATTAGGTTAAAGAGTTTAGCAGGTTAATCACGGATCGTTGGAACCCATGATCTGTAGGTCCACGAGGTCCCTCTATTAACTCATATCGGAGTAAACCTTAGAACAGTGTGACGAACGAATTTGAAGTATTCAAATTTGATTTTTGGAGCAAAACATTAAATATATACGATATATTTAACCTAATGTTTAATTGTGAATTAAACATAAAGAGAGAGAAAATATGAGTGTTTAAATAAGATTTAAATGTCAAGATTATGAATAGGGATTCATATAAATTGTGATTAGTGTTGGATTTAATATTAAATTAAATTAATTAAATTATTTAATTAATTATTTAGTATTAATTTAATTTTAAAATTGATTATTAGAATTAATTTTGAAATTAAATGGAATTGATCAAAATTGCATTAAAAGTCAAATTGTTGACTAGGTCAAAATTGTAATGGAAGTTAAATTGTTGACTTTTGACTTTTGAAAGTCAAAATGTCAAATTTGTTGACTTTGAACTTTGAGAGTCAAACTTTGACCAAGTTACTGGAAAGATCCAACATTTGTGAGTGGGAAATTCCAATTATTGAATTGCTAAGTGTTGTCTTCATTTGAAGACACTTGCCCTACTTAATCCCACTTTGAGTTAGTGGATTTTTTAGTGTCAAATTCTCATCAAATTCAAAGTTGCATGTTTTGCATCTAATGGTCTTTAAAAAAGGGAATATTTATTGAATTTAAAAAACTCGTGGCCATAGTAGAATTGGATGGGATTAAGTGATAATCTCTTAATAATTTTCTCTTTAAGACTTAACCTTTTTCCTCTCCAAATTAGTCACTCACTAGATTCCACCATCCCGTTCTAAGGTTGGAGAATAGTCGGAAAGACTCTCATAGTGGTCTACAAACTGTTCATGAGGAGATTGGAGCTAATTTGGAAAAGATTCAAAGTCTACAAAGGTTGTATTTTTTCCCCTTTTATTTGTTTCTATTGCATGCTTATCTTTGTAATTAACCTAATTAGAGTACATTAGATCCGTTTTTCTTCCGTTGCACATATGTTCGTTCCATCAATTGGCATCAGAGCTTACTTAGAGTACTCAATTTTTGGTTAATTTATGCATATGATGGGTATTGATTCATTTGATGAATGCTTGTGTTCTAAAATGGATAATTTCGATTTTGGCATCTGTTTTTCCTCTTAGGTTGTAATAATTATTGTAATTGCCCGGTGTTTTATGGGCTTTAATGTATCGTGAAGGGACTGTAATTTTCTAGAGTTATTAGAGTCGAAATTAGACTGTAATTACTCGATTCTGACAAAGAGGACAACTTCAAGTTGGTGCAAAATAGCTCACAGAGCTGAAATGACTCTCCAGACTTGGTTCATGACCCGCGACCCGACCCGGACGACTGATCCAACCCGTGAGGCAAGGCTGACACATATGGTGGCTCTCAGACCCGACGACCCGTCCGACCCGACCCACGTCCACATCGTCTACCCACCTCCACGCGTCGACCTAGCCCCTTTCCGCCTGCGTTCGGCCCACAAGGATAAGGTATCCAACCTTATCTAGTTACTATAGACTTTTTAGGTTATATTTAAAAAAGATCCACCTGTATGTCTCTACATATTTGTTTAAATTATATAAAATAACCTAGGATCTTAGTTAATTGGATTAAGTGTATACTCATAAAATAGCAATTATTTTATTATTAACAATTTGTTTATACAATGTTTACAAACTACGAGAATACAAGAGATTTATGACACCAATCCCAACACTTATAACGAACTTTAGGAAAAATAGCGATTTTTCTTATGATCATACCTCTCTTTCAATTTTTTCACAAGATACGAGGATCTTTTATTGAAGATACTCCATTTTCAATCCCTCATGGAGATGATGACGAAAGAAAATCATAGCTTTTGCTTTGTCCTGTCTAGATGTCGTATTTTCTTCTTTAATTGTTTCACCCAAGTTCATAGCATCTAGGTGGATTTGGGCATTGGGCACCTATGACAAATAATTATTGTTATTAATGTCAAGGGCTGCAAATTCTAATTTCGTAAGGTTTTTCATGGCACTATCACAACATATTATATTTATATTAGAAATTTAATATGTACTAAATATGCAAAATAAAATTTAATTTATTAATTATACCGAAGAGGGAAAAACAAGATAGTTTTAGGACCTATGTTTAGCGGGGAAAATGAAAGAAGCTCGTGCTGATAACATGATATAAAATTGAGAAGCACAATGACGCACAATGAGAACACCGATATGGAGAAAATATGATATAATAATAATAATATATACAATTAATAAATAAATAACAAAAATAAAATAATAAGAGCGAAATTTTGAAAATTTCTCCAAATTCTCATATAAATGTCATTATCAAGAGATCCATATAAATATGTCATGACAACATTCATAAGATGCACATCCAAACTTTCATACACAGTCATACTAACTAAAAATCTTAGTGTAATTGCAGCTATCACTAGAGAATATGCCTTCTCACAATCAAGACAGGTTTTTGTGAAAACCCTTGTGCAACTAGTCTTGCTTTATATCTTGTGACCCCATTATTTTTCATTTCTTTTTTTTCACAAATACCCATTTATATCCCACAAGTTTGACACTTTCTGGTGTTCAGAGACCGGATTATTGGTAAAAAAAACCTGACGTTTTGAAAGTGAGTTTAATTATGCATCGATTGTTTTTTTTTTTAACCAATATTTTCTATATCGGCATTCTTCAACAGATTTTGGTTCAAGATCCTCATTTTCAGATATAATATCAAGAGGAACACTGTACGTAAAAATGTTGTCAATAACTACATTAGTTCGGTTTCATCTTTTTCCTGTTATGACATAGTTTATTGAAATGTCATTATTATCATTAGGTATTTCACCTTTCTCACTAGTCATGCCAATGATTTTTTCATGAGTATTTACATCTTCAACCAAGTCTTTTTTACTATTGACTAATTTTCTTTTTTGAGAATTTTATCTTTGGAACCCACTAATCAACTGCGCTTCTGACGTACTCCAAACTCATTAGTGACAACTTGCTGTGTTGGGATATCAATTTTCGATGAAATATTTGTAGCTGATATATGTGATTAATCACTTAAATAATTTGCCCGTCCTTAATAATTAACCAATAGATATGAAACTCAAGACTTTGCCCGTCCTTATTAATTAACTAGTAGATATGAAACTCAAGACTAGTTCTAGTTCTTACCTTATATACGAGGATGAAAAACAATCATTCATATCGAGACTTCATCAAATAGCAACAACCTTTCAAATCGTGGCACCTTCCTTTCATCAAATAATTTCTTATTGGCATGGGATGCGAGAGATGAGGAAGAAAATTTGCAATTATTTTTAGAACTTTTAAATTGACAAAAAAGTAAAATTAATATGTTTTTTTTTCCCACAATACGAACTATATTCTTTTTGGTAGGGATATCACAGTTCGTCAGTTCGGTTCGATTTGGTAATCAAAACTAAACTAAATCACTTATATTAGTTAAAACCGAATAGAACCAAATAATTTGTTTCCTCCAAACCGTATTGAGCTGCAAATATTCGATTCGCTTCGGTTCAATTATTATCTGTTACACATTCGGTTCTATATATATATAAAGGGTTCGGTTCCGTTAAGTTTTATAATATATTAGATAAATACAAATGGTTTGGCTCAATTATTATCCGTTATAGGTTAGTAAAATAGTTATCAACATGAATATTCTTAGGAATTCATGTGGGAGTACAAACTAATTTAGGGAGTACAAACTAATTTTTTTCACAGATTAAAGGGTTATTTTTAGAAAATATATAGACCACTAACGTCCACATCGTCTGCCCAGCTCCACGTGCCGACCCAGCCCCTTTCCGCCTCCGTTCGGCTCACCAGGATAAGGTATCCAGTCTTATCCATTTACTACAGACCTTTTAAGTTATTATTTAAATAAGATCCACCTATATGTCTCTATATACTTGTTTAAATTACATAAAATAACCTAAGATCTTAGTTTATTGGATTGAGTGTATACACATAAAATAACAATTATTTTATTAATAACAATTTGTTTGTACAATGTTTACAAACTACGAGAATACAAAAGATTTAGGACACCAATCCCAACACTCACAACGAGCTTCTTATGATCATACCTCTCTTTCGATTTTTTCACAAGATACGAGGATATTTTTATTGAAGATACTCCATTTTCAATCCCTCATGGAGATGATGATGAAGGAAAATCATAGATTTTTTTTTGTCCTGACTGGATATCGTATTTCCTTCTTTAATTATTTCTCCCAAGTTCATAGCATCCAAATGGATTTGGATATTGGGCACCTATGACAAATAATTATTGCATTAATGTCAAGGGCTGCAAATTCTAATTTCGTAAGGTTTTTCATGGCACTATCAGAACACATTATATTTATATGAGAAATTTAATATGTACTAAATATGCAAAATAAAATTTAATTTATTAGTTATACCAAAAAGGGGAAAAACGAGATACCTTTAGGAACTATGTTTAGCGGGGGAAATAAAAGAAGCTCATGCTGATAACGTGATATAAAATTGAGGAACACAACGACGCACAACGAGAACACCGATATGGAGAAAATACAATAATAATAATAATAATATATAGAATAAATAAATAAATAACAAAAAAAAAAATAACAAGAGCGAAATTTTGAAAATTTCTCCAAATTCTCATATAAATGGCATTATCAAGAGATCCATATAAATATGCCATGATAACATCCATAAGATCCATGTCCAAACTTTCATACACATTCAGACTAACTAAAAATCTTAGTGTAATTGCAACTATCACTAAAGAATATGTCTCCTCATAATCAATACCAGGTCTTTGTGAAAATCCTTGTGCAACTAGTCTTGCTTTATATCTTATGACCTCATTATTTTTCATTTCTTTTTTTCACAAATACTCGTTTATATTCCACAAGTTTGACACCTTCTGGTATTTGGAGACCGAACTACTGGTCCAAAATCCCTACGTTTTGAAAGTGAGTTTAATTATGTTCTTTTCACTAAAACCGATCTTTTCTATATCGACATTCTTCAACAGATTTTGGTTCAGGATCCTCATTTTCAGATATAATATCAAGCGCAACACTATACGTAAAAATGTTGTCAATAATTACATTAGTTCGGTTCCATACTTTTCTTGTCATGACATAGTTCATTGAAATCTCATTGTTATCATTAGGTATTTCACCTTTCTTATTAATCATGCCAATGATTTTTTCATGAGTATTTACATCTTCAACCAAGTCTTTTTTACTATTGACTAATTTTCTTTTTTGAGAATTTTATTTTTGGAACTCACTAATCTACTACGCTTCTGGCGTACTCCAAACTCATTAGTGACAACTTGCTGTGTGATGATATCAATTTTCGATGAAATATTTGTAGACGATATATGTGATTAATCAATTTAATAATTTGCCCATTAACCAGTAGATATGAAACTCAAGGCTAGTTCTAGTTCTCACCTCATATACAAGGATGAAAAACAAGCATTCATATTGACACTTCATCAAATAACAACAACCTTTCATATTGTGGCACCTTCCTTTCATCAAATAATTTCTTATGGGCATGGGATGTGAGAGATGAGGAAGAAAATTTGCAATTATTTTTAAAAATTTTAAATTGAAAAAAAAAAGAGTAAAATTAATATGTTTTTTTTTCTACAATACAGAGAGAGGAATTGAACCTCTGACATCGAAGTTAATAATATATCTTTCATGTTAGTTGAATTATACTCTTTTTGGTAGAGATATCACAGTTCGTCAGTTCGTTTCGATTTGATAATCAAAATTAAACTAAATCACTTATATTAGTTAAAATCGAATCGAGCCAAATTATTTGTTTCCTCTAAACCGCATTGAACCGCAAATATTTGATTTAATTCGGTTCAATTATTATCTATTATAGGTTCAGTTCTATATATATATATATAAAAAGGGTTTGGTTCTGTTAAGTTTTATAATATATTAGATAAATACAAATGGTTTGGCTCAATTTTAAATTTGGTTTTTAAATTTAAAATCAAACTAAACCGAAAAATTTGATTTCTTTAAAATTTTAAATTGAAACAATACTTTAATTAAAAACTGAATTTTCGATTGATTCGATTCGATTTGATTGGATGGTTTTAATGAACTTTTTGACAAGACGTTAATGCGCTTTAAAAATTCGAAGAACTAAAAAAGAGTAAATATTTGTTGACTTCAGTTTTGTTTTCTTCTTAAAACGTACCTAACTACCTCAACCTCAACTGTTGGATTATTTAAAAAAAATTTCCCCTTTTTTTTTCTTTAGTCTTTTTAACTTGTCAATTACTTGAAAATATATCATTAAAATAGTGAGAGATCATATAGATATAGTTCAGACCACTTGTTTTCCTTTTTAAAAAATGCTCGAAGGTTATTTTCCTTCAACGGCTACCTTGATTATTCATACATTACTTTTAATTCCCGTTTATCTATTTATTTATTTATTTATTATTATTATCTAATTTTCATCCTTCTAAAAATCTTTCGAAATCAGAAAAAAAAAGCAAAAAATAAAATCTCTAGCTTCTTTTGTTTACAAGGTTGATGGAGTTAGTTTTAGTTTTTGAAAATGGAGTCATCTATTTTTTTTTTTTTTTTAATTTTCATTCTTCTAAAAAATCTTTCAAAATCAGAAAAAGAAGCAAATAAAATAATAATAAATAAATAAATCTCTAGCTTCTTTCATTTACAAGGTTGAGGGCAATAATCCACTCCTTAGCTTAAATGATTAGTTTGTTGAATTCTTTCTAGATTTTTTATCCTATTTGTATCGCGTAATTATAAGGGTATAAACCAAAATAGTATTAAAATTTAAGATACATATTAATAAATAAATAAATTTAAATTTAATTTGGTTACTTTTGAAATGTCTCTTTTTCGTCTATAAATTTTTAAATTTATCCTATTTTAATCAATATTGCATTTTTGTATATTATTTTCAATAAAATATTAAGAGCATATTTGAATGGAAAATATTATTTTATGGATATAAATATAAAATACCAAGATTTTAAATATTTGGAATAATTAATATTTGTGTGTTTAAACATACAAGATAATTACCAATGTTATATATAGAAATCGTAACTAAATAATTATTTGATCAAATATAAGAGAACAAGTAATATAACCATAATTAAAATTTAATTATTTAATATATTTTTATATTAATTATTTATTTAATCACTTAAGATATCAATAAATGAATATTTTTCTAATTAATTATTACTTAAATTATTTTATTTAATTAATAAAAATCAAATAAAGAAATATAATTTAATTAGAATATTAATAATTCACAATAATATTTTATTAATAGTCAAGATAAAATAAAATCTCAATGCTGAATGTAATAATTGGATTTTATTAAGTCTAAATAATATATCTATATTTAATGATTAATTAATAGTAATGATTAATTGATATTAATTTATTAATTAATCAAACTCTATTCATCTTCTGATATAAAAATCACACAAATATGAAGGGTATTAAAAAGTTCATGTCAGATGAGTTTTAAAGTTTCTTGGACAATAATATCATAAGTTTTAAAAAGTAAAATCGCAAACAAAGATATGAAATATTTATCTAAAATCCCATGACAATAACAACAAACAGGAGCTAAGAAGATAACCACACTATAGTTCATTTGCTTTATTTTACTCTTAACAAATAAGGTGACTTCGAGTTCGAAGTTATGTATAAGGACATGTGTGGACGTGAACGTGTATATAACCAAAGTTTAAACTCTATAAAAAGATGAAAAATATTAATTAGTAGTAAAATAGTTATCAACATGAATATTCTTAGGAATTCATGTGGGAGTACAAACTAATTTAGGGAGTACAAACTATTTTTTTTTCACAGATTATAGGGTTATTTTTAAAAAAATTGTGAGGGTTTCTAAACTTAACTTAGATGGCCAAACAGGACGCAAACAATTAGCAGAAATAAAACGAAAACTGTAAAGAACACCAAGATATATAGTGGTTCGACCAGTTTGGTCTACATCCACTTTAAGAACCAGCTTGAATTCATTTATTAATGAGCAATAAAGAAATTTTACAAATTACAAATAATCAACAAATTCACCAATCTGTAATTTCAATATCCACTAATACCGAGAGAGATCCGCACACAACGTCGCCTCTGACCACTGAGAACAACCCGCTGCAAAACAACCCAAATAAATGTGCTACCCACCTCTGACCGGAAATAGCCTCCACGGCGAACTTCTCAGATCAGACTGCGACACCCGACCTCGGCACCCACTAGACTGGAACTGATTTAACCCAGTCGAGAACCAATCGCTGAAATATGCGAGAACCGGCCACTGACTGAAACCACCCAAGAACACTGCGGATGCACGCCAACTGAACCACCCACGGTCGGACGAAATCCGAACTCCAATCTTCGTCCTAAGCGGCTTCTCGTTCTTCAGACGGCTGCTACTGCACCGAAATCACCCAGGTGACTCCCTTTCTTCAGCTACCATAATTGTTCGGCACCCTTTCTCCTCTGTCATGCGATTTTCAACCCTATTTTTGGAGAAGAAAGGGATATTACAAAAATGCCACTGCTCATTATTTACAAGAATGCCATTGGGCCTTTAAATTTCCAAAAAATCCAATAAAACCCACTTAAATACCTTGTTATTTTCTACAAATCTCTCTCATAACAAGAATATTTAAGTGTCAAGCTGATTCTTCAATCTTTCTATCATTCAGATTTAATATTCAGCCCATCTAATAGGTATTTGAATCTATGGGCTGGAAGAACTTTAGTTAACATATCTGACAAATTCTCAACTGTATGAACCTTGACCAGTTCAACATCTTTCTAGACCACAACTTCTCCGATAAAATGAAATTTAACATTGATATGCTTAGACCGTTCATGATGAGATGGATTCTTCGCAAGATGAATAGCACCCTGGCTATCACAATGGACGATAGGAATGAACTCCTGCGACAACAACTCACCAACTATTTATTTCAACCACACTGCCTCTTTCACAGCTTCACCCACTGAAATATACTCTGACTCAGTAGTAGACAAGGCAATAACTGACTGTAGAGCAACCTTCGAACTGACCACATTACCAAACAAACGAAAAATATGACCTGATAGAGACCTTCTTTTGTCAAGGTCTGCAGCATAATCTGCATCTGTGAAACCTTCCAACAGTGTTAATTTATCACAATCCCTGCTAAAACACAATGATATATTGGCACTACCTTTCAAATATCGAAGCACCCATTTAATTGCATTCCAATGCTCCTTCCCAGGATTTGACATAAACCTACTTATCATACTCATAACATATCCCAAGTCAGGCCTAGTACAAATCATCAAATACATAATACTTCCAACAGCATTACAATAGGGAATATTAGCCATCTCTAACTTTTCTTGTTCAGTAACAGGACACTGATATAAAGAAAGCCTAAAATGAGATGCTAAGGGTGTCAAAACTGCCTTACAACCAGACATATTATACTTCTCAAGCAGTTTATGCACATAACTCTCCTGCGAAATGGTTAACAAACCTTTCTCCCTATCTCTTTTTACATCCATACCTAGGATCCTTTTCAGTTCACCTAAATCTTTCATCTCAAATTCACTACTCAATCATTTCTTGAGATCACAGATTTCAAAATAATCCTTAGACACCAGAATCATATCATCTACATACAGAAGTAGATAAGTATATGTACCTTTCTGAGATAGTTTCCAGTACACGTAGGCATCATAAGAACTCCTGTGAAACCCCTACTTCAGAATAAAGGTGTCAAACCTGATATATCATTGTCTCGGCGATTGCTTCAGTCCATAGATGGACCTGTGAAGATGACAAATCATGTCTTCCTTTCCTTTCACCTCATAGCCCTTAGGTTGAGCCATGTAGATCACTTCCTCCAATTCACCATGAAGGAAAGCTGTGGTAACGTCCATCTGTTCAACAAACATATCAAAGTGAACATCAATAGATAAAATTAATCGAATGGACGAATGTCTCACCACCAGAGAGAAAATCTCATGAAAGTCAACTCCCTCTTTTTCAGTGTAGCCCTTGGCTACCAGTCTAGCCTTATACCTAGGCTTACTATCACCTCCTGTACCTGGCTTGATTTTATAAATCCACTTTGACTGAATGAGTTTCTGATTAGGAGGCTTTGGAACCAATGACCATGTCTGATTCTTTTGCAATGAGAACAACTCTACTTCCATAGCATCTTTCCACTGTTCCTTCGAATCAGATACAATAGCCTCGTCAAAAGTAAGAGGCTCTGGTTCAATACTATCAGCTGCACAAGTAAGAGTATAAGCAACTAAATCAGCATAACCATACCTCATAGGAGCTTGCCTCACTCGCTGAGGTCTGTCACGTGTAAGTTGATAGTTATGTAGGTCACTGCCACTTGAGCTTTCTTCACCAAAAGCTCCCTCATCAATCAAAGTTCACTGCAGTTGAGGTTGTCTACCATCAGAACTGGATAACTGATCACTGGAATCACTTGAACTAACTGATGGTTGTGCTTTAGAATCAATTCTAACCTCTGCCTCAACCTGATCAACTGTCTGCTGTTTCTGATGCTCTTTGACACGAAATGGCATCTCTGTTTCATTAAAGGTCACATCTCTGCTGATAATGCATTTATTTCTGCCTTCTTCTAAGCACCAAATTTTATATCCTTTAACACCCTGAGGATAGCCAATAAACATACATTTCAGTGCCCTCTTGTTCAACTTCTCTTCCTTAACATGAGCATAAGCTGAACATCCAAACACTCTGAGATGATCCAAGCTTGAAGCTTTTCCTGTCCATATCTCCTGAGGAGTCTTTAGGCCTAAAGCGGAAGACAGACTCCTATTAATAAGATAACAAGCTGTTTGGGCAGCTTCCCCCTAAAATTTCAAGGGTAATGAAGCATTTGTCAAGAGACATCTTGTACGCTCCATAATTTTTCTGTTGAACCTCTCAGCTAAACCATTCTGCTGAGGAGTGTACGTAACAGTGAAATGTCTCGTAATTCCCTCAGATTTGCAAAATTTATCAAATTTGTAAATAAGAAATTCTAAACCATTGTCTGTCCTCAGATATTTTACCTTCTTGCCTGTCTGGTTCGCAACCTGCTTTTTCCATTCAAGAAATTTCCCAAAAGCTTCATCCTTTTGTTTTAGTGTATACATCCACACCTTTCTTGAAAAATTATCAATGATTGATATAAAGTATCTCAAACCTCCCATAGAAGGTACCTTTGTAGGACCCCACAAATCTGAATGAATATAATCTAAAATCCCTTTAGTAGAATGCTTCCCTTTCCCAAACTTCACTCTGGTAGACTTTCTCATTATGCAATGTTCACAAAATGGGAGTTCAATGTCTTTAACTCCTTCAAGTAAACCTTGTTGTGAAAGAGCTTGTAGACCTCTTTCACTCACATGAGCCAATCTGTTATGCCATAACATAGATTTATCTGTTTCTTTCCCAAATGCAATAGCAGCACTACCTGAAACTGCAGTACATTCCAACATATAAAGACCATTTCTCAAGGTCCCCTTTAGCTTGACCAAAGAACCCTTGATAATCTTCAGAACTCCATTCTCAGATTTATAAGAGTAACCTGCTCTATCTAATTCGCCAAGAGAAATTAGATTTCGTTTGAGTTATGGAACATACCTTACATTTGTAAGAATTCTGATCATACCATCATGTGTTGCAATTCAAACTGACCCAATTCCTTTTACATCACAAGCACCATTATCACCAAGCAGAACTGATCCCCCATCATTTTTCCGAAAGTCAATCAAGAAATCCCGATTAGGAGTCATATGAAACGTGCACCCTAAATCCATGATCCAAGCATTCTGAATGTCCCTGCTGGACACCATCAAAACCTCTGCTGAATCATATCCATCAGAAATATTTGCTGCATAAGAATCCTCTGTATGCTTACTACTTGATGCTTCCTTGCTTTTATTTAAATGGCAATTCTTTCTAAAGTGTCCTTCTTTATGACATAGGAAACACTTTTTGCTTTTCCCCTTTGATTTCGACTCTTTTCCTTTTCCATTCTTTTTCTCATTTCTGCCTCTGGCCATGAGTAACTTTCCATCCTTGTGTTCCTTTTTAATCTCGAGATTTCTCGTTCTCAAGGCATCCAACACTATATCCATGGACAATGAATCCCGTCCATATTTAATAACTACCTTAACTTCTCGATACGATTCTGGCAATGAATTTAGAAAAATAACTGCTTGATTTTCATCCGACATCTTCTCACCGATGTTATTGAGATCAACTATAATCTTCTGAAATTCATCTAGGTCCTCTTCTAAGCCTTTACTTGAGTCCATCTTATATCCAAAGAATTTTTCCTTTAGATATAATTTATTTGGCAAGGACTTAGTCAAATAAAGACTTTCCAATTTCTTCCACAACTCCATTGTAGTAGTGGCCTTATCTACTAACCTAAGCACTCCATCTGACAGATACAGAATTATTGTTGAATAGGCCATCTCATCCATATCCCTTTTTTCAGCTTTTGTAATTGTTGGTGGAAGGTTATCTTCGTCTAAGATTTCGGCTACCTTTTGTTATACCAGAATAGCCTTAATCTTTTTCCTCCATAACCCGAAATCACCTTTCCCATCAAATTTAACAACCTCGAACCGTGTAGACATTGAAGCCATCCGTCAAATTAATTCCAACAAAAAAAAGCCTGAACAAAGAATATGTCAACACATACTACCACACAACCTCTTTGGATCAACTGGAG
Source organism: Benincasa hispida (assembly GCF_027475165.1). Classification (NCBI taxonomy): domain Eukaryota; kingdom Viridiplantae; phylum Streptophyta; class Magnoliopsida; order Cucurbitales; family Cucurbitaceae; genus Benincasa; species Benincasa hispida. The sequence continues at coordinate 11,928,944 of NC_143486.1, forward strand.
CTTTGATACCACTTGTGAGAGTTTCTAAACCTAACTTAGATGGCCAAAGAGGACGCAAACAATCAGCAGAAATAAAACGAAAACAGTAAAGAACACCAAGATATATAGTGGTTCGACCAGTTTGGTCTACATCCACTTTGAGAACCAGCTTGAATTAATTTATTAATGAGCACTAAAGGAATTTTACAAATTACAAATAATCAACAAATTCACCAATCTGTAATTTCAGTATCCACTGATACTGAGAGAGATCCGCACACAACGTCGCCTCTGAGCACTGAGAACAACCCGCTGCAAAACAGCCCAAATAAATGTGCTACCCGCCTCTGACCGGAAACAGCCTTCACGACGAACTTCTCAGACCGGACCGCGACACCCGACGTCGGCACCTACCAGACTGGAATTGATTTAAACCAGTCGAGAACCAACCGCTGAAATACGCGAGAATCGGCCGCTGACTGAAACCACCCGAGCACGTTGCGGATGCACGCCAACTGAACCATCCACGGTCGGACGAAATCCGAACTCCAATCTTCGTCCCAGGTGGCTCCAAACTCCAATCTTCGTCCCAGGCAGCTTCTCGTTCTTCAGACGTCTGCTGCTGCACTGAAATCACCCAAGTGGCTCCCTTTCTTCAGCTACCGTAATTGTTCGGCACCCTTTCTCCTCTGTCATGTGATTTTTAGCCCTATTTTTGGAGAAGAAAGGGATATTACAAAAATGCCACTGCTCATTATTTACAAGAATGTCATTGGGCCTTTAAATTTCCAAAAAATCCAATAAAATCCACTTAAATACCTTGTTATTTTCTACAAAAATATATAAACCACTATAGACAATTTAAAAATTCAAAACCAAGTGTTGACTTTGAATAATTCACTTCCTAAGGTCCATTTGGTTTGATAGGTTTTGAGATAGACTTTGAAATTAATACAAAGAAATCATATTTGGTTCACATATGTTATTTATTTTTTAAAACAGAATTCATCGTTTAGTTTAGGGGTAGTTGCAAATATAATAATCAATCCCAAAATATTTGCAGGTATAATAATATAATGTACAAAAATTACAAATATAACAAAATTTAGATCTAGCTCTCAAAGTCTATCAATGATAGCAATAAAATTTTGATATATTTACAACTCTTTAAAAATATTATTGTCATACACTTAATTATTAAGTTTAAAATGCTATCATTCCAAATACTCTTATTTGTACTTTAAATAATTTTATTTATCTAATATAAAAAAATATTTTAACTAAATAAAATATATTTTTTAAAAATTAAATCTAATCTTTATATTTTTCCATGAGCAAAACTTGTATTAAAAAACACACATATTTAACTCGTTCCTAGCATACATGCACATTTCATACTCCACATACAAATTGATTAATTAGAGACGATCATAAACAAAAATTCACATACCATTTATTCCAACAATGAAATGCAATTTAAAGCCAATATTATAAAATGTATTTTAAGATTAATATTTAAATGAAAGATATATATATTAAACTCACCCAAGAATAATATAACAAACTTAGAAGCTTCAACAACCAAACTAAGATCTAAATAATGGTAAAATATAATGAAATATAAAATATAAACCAAATACCGCACACCAAAAGAAAATGCGAAGGCTCTTGGCAATTGACGAACCACAAGCACAGACACATAGTAAACGAAGCACCAAAGCTTTGAACGACTGCACGTTTCTAACTTTGACTTATCTGCCACCAAAATAATTAAAATAAATAATTTTCTATACTATTCTAATTAGCTTATGATCGATCTTTGTTCAGACCTACATTTTAATATTAAACTTAAGTTTTAGGACCTTTTGTCCATGTCAAATTACAAAATCGTCCGTATTGATATTTGATTCTCGTTCTTGTTACTAGTTGAATTTTCTTTTCCTCTTTTTTAATATTTTTTGAATCGTCCTTTCTTAATTTAAACACATGGAGTAATATAAGATAAATTTTTTAAAAATTAAAAGAACGAGAATTACATTAATGAATCACAAATTGAGAAAAGAAAAAAGGAGTAACAAATAATAAGAGTCGAGTATCGACACAATAGAGTCGATTTCGTAATTTTACTTTGATGATGCTTGCAGAAGATTATAGAACTTATATTTTAAAAAAGTGGGTTTGATAGAATTTAATTCTGTGAAGGTCATTTATACGAGGAAAAAAACTCAAGTTAATTTGTTATCAAATATAGTGTCTTCATCTTGACCGTTATATTTAATAACTACGTTGTTATTTTTTTTAAAAGAATAATTAAGTTGCAAGGATAAATCAATAAAATTTAAAATATGTCAATAATATCCTTAAACTATTGATCTAAAATGTGTCAATGGAAAATTTGAAAGAATTACAAATATGAAATTTTATGACTAAACGTGTATTTTTTTACTAAAAGTTCATGATTAATGTAATTTTTTTCCCCAAGAAAATCGTTAGAATGGCATTCGGTTGGATTATAAATTCCATGCCATCATCGAATTATTTTGTATAGACAAATATCTAAACTTTATTAATTTAAATATTAGTCAACTTTAATATAATTCAACCCATTAAAAGATACCTTTAACTAAAAATTTCAAATATGTATTGACTAGTTAAAAAATATCTTCAACCTTTACTAGTTAATATATTTTTATTTTCTATTATAATTATTATTGGCACTCGGGTCTCGTCTATGTTGGGCTTTGTTGTGCGGGTGTCCGGTGCCTTTGACCTCTGGCTTGCTTCCCTCTAGCCGGTCTCGATATTGTCAAAGCTAACCTGTATAAGAGATCCTCGCACAGATATGATATTGGGCCTATTGCACTCTGTTGCTTAAGTTAGTATAATAAGTGACTAATTCAATTAAGTACTAAAAAAAGTAAGGTCTGTATCCCAAATGAAGATTGTTATGCCGTGGATAAAGCCATTGCCTTAAAAGCAAGAACGACACGACCTTGGTGCTATATCGCAAAAAGTTGGTTGCTCTCTAAGGTTCACACAATACCTAGACTCTGACATGTACTATCAGAGAAGCAATGTTGATGGAACCGTGAGGCCCACAGTAGAAGCGGGATCAATCCCAATTTTGTTTTTCATAGAATTGCAAAATTACATAAAGAAAAATCTATGCATTAAACATAAAATTACAACATGCAAAATAAAAGAGAAGTAAGGGTTAGGATCAACTTACCCTTGAAGCCAATGATCTTCACGAATTTTCTCTTTTCCGGTCACGATCAGACACACACCAAAAAGCCTTCAATGAGGATACCACTACAAACATTTCATCTTTATTCTCTGTAGAGAGGGCTCTGAGTTTTGGAAGAGAAATAGAGTTTTTGAGAGAGAGGAAAGTTTCTTTTACAAGGAGATCTGGGAGAACATTCACACACCATCCCTCTGCCTCTATGGCCAAAGGAAAAAGAAGAACTATCCCTCTGTAACCTCCAACCACACATCTGAAAAGGATGGAGAGGAAAAAGGGAGGAAGTTTTTTTTCCTTTTTTTTAATAACTCCCTTCCTTTATTATGAATTAAATTAAAATAAAAATAAATTTTAATTAAAAAAAATATAATAACTAACTTATTATATTATTATATGTTATATCAACATAACACATAAGCTATAGTTTTTATATTGTATCAAATACAGTATAACCTATAGTTTTATTTCTCTCAATAATGTTAATATAAATCCAATTCATATTAAACTAAATTATATGAATCTCATCCATATAGTTATTATTTGAATCACATTCAAATATTTAATTCCTCTCAAAATAAACTTTATATTATAATTTATCAAATACATTATATTAATTATAATACATATAATTAATTAAATTAATTATATCATATATAACTAATTATCTCAATTAATTTGAACAATTTAAATTAATCCAAAATTAATTCTCAATAATCCTTGTTGAGCTACAGATGGGTCCTTTAGATCGAAGCTCCAATGGTACTCGAATAATTTAATTAAAGAATTTTAATTAATTATCCAACATCCATATATTTATATCTCACTCCTTAAGTACCACATAATCCAACTATGACCAAGTCCCTCTCGGGCCAAGAGAGAGTGTGGCCACTGTGTTCAAGCCCCAGAATCAGCCCTTAAGGGTGCAATTTGTCTACTTGCACCTACATCGAGGAATGAGTAAATTTCGTCTCATGTAGTTGTGTTCCCAGCTCTACAGTCAAACGAATCCCTAAAATGGTACGCTTATTGAGTTGGCAATCTGGCCACTTTCGCCCATAAATATCAAAGGACTGCCTTCATAAGCAGGAGTTCACAACTCACTTAGGATTCAGGTCATGTCACCTATAGTCATTCTAGTGAAATGTAAGTCTCTATTATTAGCGACTTATATAAAGAAACTAATCATCTCGTGGTCCGGTCTTATACAAACTCTTTTGCCACTTTCGCCCATAAATATCAAAGGACTGCCTTCATGAGCAGGAGTCACAACTCACTTAGGATTCAGGTCATGTCACCTATAGTCATCCTAGTGAAATGTAAGTCTCTATTATTAGCGACTTATATAAAGAAACTAATCATCTCGTGGTCCGGTCGTATAAAAACTCTTTGTATAGGATACCCCTGCTCACATGTCTCTACATGAATGATAAGGATCAGATCATTTGTAGCACTTTATAACACTTTTAACACCTATAAAGCAAACCATATCCATAGTGTCACCAGGATAAGGTACCTAACCTTACCCATCTACTATAGACCGTTTAGGTTATTATTTAAATAAGATCCACTTGATGTCTCTATATACTTGTTTAAATTATATAAAATAACCTAGGATCTTAGTTTATTGGATTGAGTATATGCTGATAAAATAACACTTATTTTATTAACAACAATATGTTTATACAAAGTTTACAAACTACGAGATTATAAGGAGATTTAGAATACCAATCCCAACAACTATGACCAAATCCCTCTCGGGCCAAGAGAGGGTGAGGCGCCACATTTTTCAAGCCTCGAAATCAGCCCTTAAGTGAACAATTTATCTACTTATACTGACATTAGGGAAGGAGTGAATTCCGTCTTGTGTAGCTGTGTTCCCAACCCCCCAATCCGTCGAATGCCCAAAATGGTAGGCTTATTGAGTCGGTGATCTGGCCACTCTCCTTCATACAAATCAAAGGATTGTCTTCATAGGCAGGATTGACTTCAAGTCATGTCACCTATGGTCATCTTGATCAAATGTTAGTCTCTATTATTAACGGCGTTTTATAATGAGACTATTCATTTCGTTGTACGGTCTTATACAAACCCCTTTGTATAGAATACCCCCGCTCATATTTTTCTACATGAATGATCAAGATCATATAATTTATAGCAATTTACATCAATTGTAACATCTACAAAGCGGGTCGTATTCGTAGTATTACCAGGATAAGGTATCTAGCCTTATCCATCTATTACAAACCATTTAGGTTATCACTTAAACATGATCCACATGTATCATAATTCATCTGTATGTCTCTACATACATGTTTAAGCTACATAAGATAACCTTGGATGTTAGTTTATTGGTTTTGTGAGTTAATGCTACTAAATGAATAAAATATCTCATATTTTATTAAATAGATAAAATTGTTTATACATTACAATTACAAACTACATGACTCACAAGATTTAGGGCATCAACCTCGATAATTTGGACCTATGTTTGCATGCAACTCTTGATTATAGATTTTAAACTATCTCATTAAAACTATAACACTTATATTTTAGTGCTTTATTAAAACCTATAAATTTGCATCTAAAGACATCAGTTAAATACAAAAATTATAGTGATCTAAGTAATGTCATGCTCAATGAAAATTCCATTTTCATTTGATAAATATAACGCTTATATAAATCATATATGAAAACAAGCATTCACATACATCATTCCACTATTTATTATAACAATTTTAGTATAAAGTATGATGCATGGATATGCTTAGGTTAATCATACATCACTAACATAATACTTATATCATGAAGCATGAGCATGCTAATTGTATGGATATGCTTAGGTTAATCATACATCAGTAACATAATACTTATATCATGAAGCATGAGCATGCTAATTTAATCATGCATCTACAAAATATAACCCTTTATATTTATTTATGATGCATGTACGTGTTTATCTTAAGGTGGGTATTTTTGAATCTATATGACATACAATATGTAATATGAATTTAAACATCCATCCAATGCATAATTAAATGAATTTAAACAGCAAAAATTGGATTGATTTTGAAACAATAATGTAAAATTAATTGATTAAATTAATATAACTATTATATTAATCAATTTAATTAATATTAATTAAATAATACAAAGGAAATTAGGTTAAAACAACTGTAGCCGAACCGTCCTCGTGCGTGTTGCAAGCACTCCATCAAAACTCGAAGCATTGCAATGCTACGACTGCTTTTGTTGCATCTGCCTTTCAGCTTTGCAACGTTGCGATAGTGGCATCCGTCCTGCCGAGCCACTCATCTAGATCCCCTCTAGTCGCGCGTCCCTCGCTCTAGCTGCACGTTCGCCGCCCTAGCCGTACCATTATTGGTCGCTGTCGTTCCTGCCGCGTCGGGTCCACTTTGGTCTTTGTCAAAATCTTGGATTAAGGGTAAGTGTACATTTTTTTGATTGGATTTCTTGAGGATTTTGAACAGTCACTAGATTTTGGCCTTGATTTATTGGTACTCGTCATGTCTTGGATGTAGGGAAAAATTTTAGGTTGTTGAAGTTGTCGTCCAGCCGATTAAAGGGGTAGTCGACGAATCTTGGTGAAGGGTAAGGCTCTAAACTTATGTGGGTTGTTAAGCATGTAGTACGTTTACGAATTTCTCGATTTAAGTTTGATTGAACCATGGACTGCGGCCTAAAATAATTTGCCATGATGTTGGGTGTTAGGTTTGGATCTTGAGGTTTCCCGGTGTCCTTGTTTTGGGTGATTTAAGTTTGATCCTGTGGGCTTTCGGTTTCGTTGGGCAAGGAAGAGGTTGAGCTTGCTAGTTTCTAGAGTTTGCGAGTATAGGTAAGTAATCTTACTACTAGAACTGCCTATGTGCTGGGCGATAAATTTATGATTTATTTTGAGAATTTCAAGACTAGTTACAAGGATAATTTTGACTGTTTTGAGGTTTAATGGACTGTTTAGAAAAAATATATGAGCACCCCACCCTTGTGTGCCGCCATCCGCCTAGCCATCGATCTGCACTCCAACCGCGCCGCTCGCCGTTCGTGGGTTTTGGCTGACGAAATCCCGCCAGTTAGACCACTCCGCTTGCCGTCGCGTCGCCCCTTTCAGCCGATCATTTTGTCTGCCAGCAGCAGAAGCTCTCCAGTCTCCGTCGCAAGCCACCCGAGCACTGAAGCCAAATGCACCTGGATCGGACACCGAGCGACTACTGTGAGCCTCTATCCAGCCGAGCCGCTTGTCCAGATCCCCTCTAGCTGTACGTCCGTCGTTCCAGCCGCACGTCCGCCACCCCAGCCACACATTTTCGATCGCTGTCGTCCCTGCCGCATCGGGTCCGCTTTGGTCTTTGTCAGAATCTTGGATTAAGGGTAAGTGTAAATTTTTTTGATTGGATTTCTTGAGGATTTTGAACAGTCACTAGAGTTTGGCCTTGCTTTGTTCGTACTCGTCATGTTTTGGATGTAGGGTGAAATTTTAGGTTGTTGAAGTTGTCGTCCAGCCGATTAAAGGGGTAGTCGACGAATCTTGGTAAATGATAAGGCTTTAAACTTATGTGGGTTGTTAAGCATGTTGTATGTTTATGAATTTCTCGATTTAAGTTTGATTGAACCATGGACTGCGACTTAAAATAATTTGCCATGATGTTGGGTGTTAGGTTTGGATCTTGAGGTTTCTTGGTGTCCTTGTTTTAGGTGATTTAAGTTTGATCCTGTGGGCTTTCGGTTTCGTTGGGCAAGGAAGAGGTTGAGCTTGCTAGTTTCTAAAGTTTGCGAGTAAAGGTATGTAATCTTACTACTGGAACTGCCTTTGTGCTGGGTGATAAATTTATGATTTATTTTGAGGATTTCAAGACTAGTTACAAGGATAATTTTAACTGTCCTGAGGTTTAATGGACTGTTTTGAAAAGATATATGAGCATGTGACACTATGTTTGAAGCATTTTAATGTATGAGCATGATTTAGAATTTTATGAGACATATTAAAAGTACGATTGAGCATGAACCTAAATTATGAGTTAAGCGACACTACTACTGGAATGTCTTAAACCTAAGTGAAAGTTGGAGCATTTGTTGATGTACACATTTATGTGATTTATTATGAAAGTCTGTAGGCTATATGATGTATTATAAAATTTCAAATGTTTGATTGTTTACATGAGTTAGTGCATGAAAGTGATGTACTAGAGTTGATCCATTAAAACTAGATTAAATACATACGTAGAGGTTAATTAACATGACCATGATGAGGAGATTTTAGAGGACTCATGGTTATGTGAATGTCATATGTAATATGAAGTTAGATGTAATCTCTTTTCCTTTCCAGACTATGTGACTGCATGAAAGTGATTCATGTCCAAGGGCGCTAGTACATGAAAGAGATGTATTAGGGCTGGTGTGTATAAAAGTGATACATACCTAGAGGGTACTGGGATGTACTAAGAGGTGCACGCTCAGTGGGTTATGTGTATACGAAAGAGGTGTATACACAACCATGTGTACGAAAGAGGTATGCATCCCTACATTAATAGAGTGGATCTGTAGTGTACGAAAGAGGTACACACTCAGTGGGTTATGTGTATACGAAAGAGGTATATACTTAACCAAGTGTACGAAAGAGGTACACATTCAGTGGGTTATGTGTATACGAAATAGGTGTATACATAACCATGTGTACGAAAGAGGTACACATTAAGTGGGTTATGTGTATACGAAAGAGGTGTATGCATAACCATGTGTACGTAAGAGATTGTGTTTCCTTCGGGATTTACCAGAGATTGTGTTTCCTTCAGGATTCACTTGCGGTTATGGGTCCTACAGGACTTACTAAGGGTAGTGGGCATACTTAACTAGAATAGGATAGAAATAAGTTTTTCATGTATGTATATGTCCCAGGAGGACTAGAGCAGTTTATATATTCCACTACAGATCAATTTTTATGTCCACGGATATAGACTAATAACAACAAGTTAGTCCTTAACGAGTATTTGTAACTCCAATTAGGTCAAATTACCTCAAGTTTTTCCCTTGGGTTACCTCTGATTCCTTAAGTACCAGTGCTCCTCTAATGAACAACCTATTTATGGTCCAACCAATAAACAAAAACTCCTCTCGGGCCAATGAGAGGATATGACTATTTCTTCAAGTCCCAGAGACACTACTTAAGGGAACACTCATCTACTTACCCTTTAAGACGGGAAAGAGTGAATTCCATCTTGTATTATTATATTTTACTCAGTATTGTCTCCAAAATGGTAAGCATATTGGGTCGGCGAACTGGTCACCTTCACCCATACAAATCAAAGGACAATCCCTCGTGAAAAAGAGTTCATAATATACTTAAGATTAAGACTTAGTTGCCTAGGTTATCCTATTCAAATAGGAACCTAATTAGTTAATGGTGTTACATCTAGTGGTTACTATTTTGTGGTTCAGTCTTATGCAAACTCATTGCATAGGATACCCCACTCGCATGTCAACTACACGAATGCAATGGATCATTGCTTTTGTATCAAATACAAAGTGAGTCGTATCCATAGTGCTATCAGAATAAGATACCCAACCTTATTCCTATACTATAGATCTTTTAGGTTGTATCTTGAACATTGATCCTTGTATGTCTCTACATACAGTTCAAGATTCATAAGGCAGCCTTGGATGTTAGTTTATTGGATTTAGGGTTATTAAGATAAAAATCGACAAACAACACAAACAATAACATTTATTGAATCAACATCTATAACTCTGTATTGATGGCAGACAATTAATAACGTTTACTATCTAGAGTTTTATATCATAAAACCCAACATAAAAAAGGTCGTTTTTATATCCATTTGATGTATTTGAAGACTATGAATGACAGTTAGGGCAATTGGGGCTTCAGTTGTAGCTATTATAGTAACAGGAGAATACGTGTCAAAGTAGTCAATACCTAGTGTTTTAGTAACCCTACTACTACTAACCTAGCTTTATATCTTTCAATTGAGCCATCAGGTCTAATTTTCTTTTTAAAAACATGCATCTAATTGGTCTACTACCTTCAGGAAGATCTATCAAGTCCCAAATTTGGTTCATGGTTCGTGAATCTAATTCCCTCTTAATTACTTCTTTCTATAAGCTTGAATCTACAAAACTTAAGGTCTCTTGATAGGTTTTGGGATCCTCATCGATTAGGTACAAACATGCAAATTAATTATCTATATTATATGGTCTTTCTACTAAGAAGGTAGTTAAGAAACCAGGACCAAAATTCTTTTCAATTCTTTGTATTTTATTTCTTCTAGGTTCAATTTCATGCATATTATCAAAAATTTTCTTAGGTTTAATTTCATCATACTATCAGAAGAAGAAGGTAAAAATATAGACATTTCGTCACTATTAGATATTTTAACTTTTTTATTATCTACATTGATTGTGGAAAGTATATGCTAAAAAAATTCAGCATCCCTATACTCACATATTAATTTATCACCCAGGCACATAACTCTATATGCTGCACTATTATGGACATAACCAATGAAACACAATCAAAGGTTTTAGATCCAACCGTAGATTTCTTGAATGCAGGATACGCTATCTTAGCCAAGCACCCCCACATTTTTATGTAGTTGAGATTAGGTGCATAACATCTCCACAGTTCGTATGGTATTTTATCCAACCTTTTGTGAGGAACCCTGTTAAGAATGAAACAGGCAAAAAGTGTATCTTCTCCCTATATATTGTATACATAGGCTATTATTATTAACATTTTGTTTGTATTTTGAAAACATTAAAAGAAATAATAATAATAAAACAAATAAATGAAAGAAGTGTTGGGAAATGGATGAGCGCGACAGGAACACGAATATGGAAAAAATATAATATAATAATATATTTATATAATAATAATAAATAAATAAAATATAAAATAAAACAAAACAACTATAATCATAAAATAACTAAAATTATAAAATTGGATAAATGAAAATTAATGGAACTTTGAAGTAGATTTCTGACCAATGTGCATTTTTTTGAGATCCACCAAATGCCACATTTTATAGGCAAGGTGGTAAATAAGATGTGGACTTACATGGACACCAAACATGAATTATTATAAGGCACATGGACAATATGGAAAATGACATTGGGTATCTATTTTTCTGATATTTATAATATTCCCCTTAGATGCCATATATATATGTATGTATGTATGTATGTATGTATATAAAATATGTCTCATTAAAATTTTACTAGGAAAAACCCAATGGGAAGAAACCTCAGTGAAGAAAAAAAAAGTACATATTTTATATAATACATACTCCTAAAAGAATACAATATATTTACTCCCCTCACGAAAACATCACTTAAGATCTCTGAGTCACCCCATTCCAACATCGTGCACCAATTTTTCAAAAGGTGTGGTTTATAATGCCTTTGTAAATAAGTCTGTTAGGTTATCTTTCGAACAAATTTGTTGTTTCAAGATCATGAGTGTAGAAAAGTTTCGGTAAAATATGTTTTGTTCTATCTCCTTTAATATATCCTCCTTTGATTTGAACTATGCAAGCTGTTGTTTTCTTATAATATTGTCGGAAGATTTTTATTAGAAGACAAGTCACACATTTCACGAATGTGCTGAATCATTGACCTTAGCCATACACATTCTCAACTAGCCTTGTGAATTGCAAGAATTTCAGCATAATTTGAGGAAGTGGCTGTTATGGTCTGTTTCACCGATTGCCATGATATAGTAGTTCCTCCAAATATGAAAAGATAACTTGTTTGAGATATAGCTTTGTTTGGATCAGATAAATATCTAGAATCTGCATAAAATGTGAACAGATAACCTGTTTGAGATCTAGTTTGTGTGGATAAGATAAATATCCAGAATCTACATAACCAACTAAATCAAAATTTTATTTATTTGAATAAAACAAACTTATATCGATTGTTTCTTGGAGATAATGGAGTATATGCTTAATTCCATTCCAATATCTTTTTATAGGAGAAGAACTATATCTAGCTAATAAATTTATTGAAAATGTAATATCTGATATTGTATTATTAGCAAGATACATAAGTGCACCAATTACACTAAGATATCATACTTTAGGACTAAGAAGTTCTTCATTATCTTCTCGAGGTCGAAATATATCTTTCTTTATATCTAATGAACGAACTTCCATTGGAATATTTAATGGATGTGCTTTGTCCTTATAGAATATTTTCAAAATTTTTCCTGTATAAGTTGACTGATGAATAAATATTCCATCTGCTAAATGCTTAATTTGACAACCAAGACAAAATTTTGTTTTTTTCGAGATCTTTCATCTCAAATTCACTCTTAAAACATTCTATTGCCTTTGAAAGCTCTTCAAGAGTTCCAATTTTCTCAAGTCATCAACATATACAATTATAATAGCAAATCCTGATTGTGTTTTCTTTATAAAAACACACGGACATATTGAGTTGTTTTGATATCCTTCTTTCAATAAATATCCACTTAGGCGATTGTACCACATCTGTCTTGATTGTTTCAATCCATATAGTGATCTTTGTAATTTTATGGAATACCATTCCCGAGAATTTGATGTATATGTTTCAGGTACCTTAAATCCTTTATGGATTCTCATATAAATATCATTATCAAGAAAGTCTCATTATAATCAATACCAAGTTTTTGTGAAAAATCTTTTGCAACTAATCCTTCTTTGTATCTTGTGACTTCATTATTTTCATTTCTTTTTCTCACAAATACCCATTTGTATCCCACAAGTTTGACACCTTCTCATGTTCGGACTATTGGTAAAAAAATCCGCCGTTTTGAAAGTGAGTTTAATTTTGCCTCGATTGCTTCTTTTCGTTGAAGCCAATCTTTTCTATGTCGACATTCTTCAACAAATTTTGGTTCAGGATCCTCACTTTCAGATATAATATCAAGAGCAACATTATACGCAAAAATATTGTCAGTAACTACATTAGTTCGATTCCATCTTTTTCCTGTCATGACATAGTTTATTTAAATCTCATTATTATCTTTAGGTATTTCACTTTCCTCACTAGTCATGTCAAGGATTTCTTCATGGGTATTTACATCCTCAACCAAGTCTTTTTATTATTAATTATTTTTCGTTTTCAAGGATTTTTATCTTTGGAACCCACTAGTCTACCACGTTTTTGGCGTGTTCCAGACTCATTAGCGACAACTTGTTGTGTTGAGATATCAATTTTTGATGGAACATTTGCAGCTGGTATATGTGACCTAATTAATTTTTTTGCATCTATAAATGCATCTGGTAATTGATTTGCTATATTTTGCAAATGAATTATTTTCTGAACTTCAAGTTCACACTGATATGTACGAGTACCTAAATGAAACAATAACGATGCATTCGATATAATTTCTTTTTCCAATTTCTTAATTCCTCCACCTAATGTTGGAAAATTTGTCTTATTAAAATAACAATCAGCAAATCATGTAATAAATACATCACTCGTCAGGGGTTCAAAATATTTAATAATTGATGGAAAATCATATCCAACATATATTCCTAATCTCCTTTGAGGACCCATCTTAATGGTTTGTGGTGGGGCAATTAGAACATATACTGTACACCAAAAAATTCTCAGATGGGAAATATTCGGTTCATGACCATAAGCTAATTGTAATGACGAGTACTTATGATAAACTACTGGCCTAATGCGTACAAGTGATGTTACATGCAAAGTAGCACGCCCTCATACAGATGAAGGAAGCTTAACTCTCATAAGTAATGGTCTTGCAATTAATTGCAAACGTTTTATGAATGATTCTGCTAAACCATTTTGTGTATGAACATGAGCTACAAGATGTTCAACACTTATCCCAATTAACATACAATAATTATTAAAAGCTTGGGATGTAAATTCACCAGTATTATCAAGACGAATGATCTTAATTGTATAATCAGAAACTTGTGCTCTTAACTTAATTATTTGAGCAAGCAATCTTGCAAGTGCAAGATTCCGATTTGATAATAAGCACATGTGTGACCATCTACTGGATGCGTCTATTAATACCATAAAATATTTAAATGGTCCACTTGATGGTTTAATAGGTCCACATATACCACTATGAATTCGGTTTAAAAATGCAGGTGATTCAGTCCTCACTTTATCTAGTGATGGTCTAATTATTAATTTGCCTTGAGAGCAAGCATCACATGATAATTCATTAGATTGAAGAATCTTCTGGTTCTTCAGTGGATGTCCATTTAAATTCTCAATAGTTCTACTATCAGTATAGATTCTAGATGACCTAATCGGTAATGCCAAATTATAAATATGTTTGGATTCATGAACTTCAGGTTCATTGTTGCATATGTTTTAATTTCTCGTATATAGGTATAATATAATCCAGAAGATAAAGCAGACAATTTTTCCAATATAAGTTTTTCATTTGAGACAGTAGAGATAATATATAGATATTCCACATTATTCTACTACCAGTCTCAATATGATAACCATTGCAACCTATATCTTTAAAACTTAGAAGATTTTTCTTTGATTGACCAGAGAACAATGCATTGTCAAATGTAAATTTTGTTCCGTTAGGAAATATAATATTTACTTTTCCAAAACCTTCGATCAAGTTTGTAGATCTTGATATTGTATTTACTTTTGCTTTCAGCATTGCCATTTTGGAAAAGTATTTTTTATTTGTAAGTATTGTGTGTGTAGTTGTATTGTTTGCCAGACATAGATCTTCTTTACTCATTTTTGAAACACCCAACATATGAAAATGATCCATGTTTTTTCATTAAAAGAAAATAATTACAATAAGAAAAACAACACTTAAAATATATAAAAGTTACTAAAAAAGACATGAAGATAGATATAAGAAAACAACAACATTATGTCTAGATATTCTCAAAGTCAAAAGAAACACTTGGTGTTCCACCAACTGTGTCAATCTTCTTTTCAGGAGATTCAAACAAGTCCGTCACATCCAAAATTGTCATGTGAGATGGGTCAAATATGTCATTATCCTAGTATGCAAAATTTACTTCCATATTTTTCTCTTTTTCCTTTAGGGAGGCTTGATAGAGGTCAACTAAGTGTTTTGATGTACGACAGGTACGTGACCAATGCTCAGTCATTCGACATGAGAAGCATTTATTTTTAACACTCTTTGAACTTTTATCTTGTGGAGCTTTTTCTTTATGATCATCATTTTATGTGGTTATTTTGAAATTTAAATGATTAGAACAACCACCACAAAAAAAACAATTATTTCTTCCTCTACCACAGTCGTGACCTCAACTACAACCACGACCTCGACTATGATTATTAACATTCACAACATTCACTTCAGAGAATGGTGTTATTCCAGTTGGTCGAGATTCGTGGTTCTTCATCAATAACTCGTTATTTTGTTCGGCCATGAGAAGACATGGAATTAGTTTAGAATATTGTTTAAAACCTTTCTCATGCTATTACTACGGCAGAAGCATATTCGAGACATGAAATGTAGAAAATATCTTCTCTAACATATCAACATCAGTAATTTTTTCTCCGCATAACAATAATCTTGATCTGATTTTAAATAATGTGGAATTGTAATCACTTACTGATTTAAAATCTTGTAGTCTCAAATGCATCTACTCATAACGGGCTTTAGGAAGAATAACTACCTTTTGATGATCATACATTTCTTTCAAATTTTTTCACAATATACGAGGATCTTTTATTATAAGATATTCCATTTTTAATCCCTCGTGGAGATGATGAAGAAAGAAAATCATAGCTTTTGCTTTGTCCTGACTGGATGTCGTATTTCCTTCTTTAATTGTTTCTCCTAAGTTCATAGCATCCAAGTGAATTTCAGCATCGAGCACCCATGACAAATAATTATTGTCATTAATGTCAAGGGCTACAAATTCTAATTTTGTAAGGTTTGTCATGGTAACACTATCACAAAGTATTATATTTATTTTAAAATTTTAATATTTACTAATATGCAAAATAACATTTAATTTATTAATTATAATAAAGAAGAAAAAACCAACCTACCTTTAGGACGTACTTTCAGTGATGGAAGCAACAAGAGTTCGTGCTGATAACGTGTTATGAAATTGAGAAGCACGACATGAGCACAAATATGAAGAAAATATAATATAATAATATATTTATATAATAATAATAAATAAAAAATAAAATAAAAAATAAAATAAAATAACTAAAATTATAATACTGGATAAAATGAAAATTAATGAAATTTTGAAGTGGATTTCTCAATAATGTGCATTCTTTTGAGATCCACCAAATGCCACTATACGTGACAAGTAGGATGTGGACTTACATGGACACCAAGTATGAATTATTACCGGACACATGGATAATATGTAAAATGACATGATTTTTAGGACACTAAACATTGAACATCTATTTTTATGATATTTATAATAAGAAGAAGAAAAAGAAAAAGATCCACTATAGAATCTCAACCAGCTTAAGAGGGAAATGAATGAAAATGTTGCTTTGCTATCTCTACAAATCACTAATTTGGCAACTCATTAAAGTTTTCTACATCATCAATTGTATGAACACCTTATTCTTTTCCTAACTTTTCTCTTTTCTTTCCTTTTTATTTTCATTTTCCTTCTTTGAATATAAATTAATGAAAATGTCACTACATCTACAAATTCATCGTACTGTATCTAAAAAAAGTGCTTTCTACTTTTAAAAATTTTTTTTGCTATAAAGTATAAATAATTTTAAATAACTTAAAAAGAACCCTAAAATTTTAATTCAAATGTATTGATAAAATATTGATACCGGTTTTTTTTAAAAAAATATATATATAATTTTAGGGAAAAAAATACATGATACAAAATGGGCAGATTAAGAAAAAAAATTATAGATAAAATTAGATTTAAAATGGTAAGTTTTAGTAATATTGTTCAAAAGCTAATTTGTATATTAATTGAACTTAAATTTCTATTTCATAGTATTAAAATTAGTGGATGAATTAAAAAAATGAACCAACAATTTTATAATAAGCCTATGAAACATATAGAGTTTATAGTAAAATTTAGTGTTTGGTGGGTTAGAAGTATTTTGGAGATAGTCTAAGGGTGGTAAGTTTCTTCAACCCAAATCGTCCTTATCAAATAATAGAGCCAATTCAATCCAACCATAAAACA
The DNA here is from genome assembly GCF_027475165.1 of Benincasa hispida. NCBI lineage: Eukaryota > Viridiplantae > Streptophyta > Magnoliopsida > Cucurbitales > Cucurbitaceae > Benincasa > Benincasa hispida. The sequence goes on from NC_143486.1 coordinate 11,946,344, forward strand.
TTTGAGTTAGAGAATAATTTATCCAAAAAAGTATGGAATTAAATAAAATTAAACAAATATACGTAAATATAGTTGTATTGTACATAAAATACATATTAAAAAAATGTTAAAATATCATTTTAGTCTCTTTACTTAGAGTTTGTTCAATTTTAGTCCCTATACTTTCCATACATCTTAAGTTTAGTCACTAATACTAGTTTATTGTGGATTTTCATTACTTTTTCATTTTTTTTTAGCATTTTCAATATAAATTTTGAAACATATTAATATATTATATTTATTTGCATGAAAATTATTGTTATTATTAAGTTCAATAAAAATTAATTTCAATAAACTAAATTTAAGATTAATTGAAAGAATACATAGTAAAATATAGTATTTAAAAAAAAGTAGACATACTAAAATTGAACAAATTTTAAAGTAAAAGAAATATTATTTTTAATTTTAAAAGATTAATAATACTATTTTATTTTAGTTGAACTCGTGGATTAACTCAAGTGAAACTGTACGAGTCTGATCGGATTGATTTCAGAACCCACCAACCCAGTGGAGGATGAGTTAGGAATAAAAAGTTGAAATTATTTCGTTAATTTCGTTCTTCTTCTTCCTCATAGTCAAAAACTTTGTGGGTTGGTGAGAACTCAGAACAATACCCATTTCCTCGGACCTCACATCCAATCTGACCACCATTGCAAATTACACAATTAAAAAACAAAATTCCAATTTAATTTTCTCACCAACCAAACTTAAATTTTATATCATTTTCTAATTTCTATATAATCCCTTACTCTTCTTTATCCATCTTCACACCGAACTCATCTCTACTTTTTCTCTTCTCTCTCTTTCCCACTCCGTTTCTCTCTGTTCTTCTTCAACCTCTAAATTTAACTTCAACAATGGCCTTTGAATCAAACCAAACTAATGAATTCATTTTCCGTTCAAAGCTTCCCGATATTCACATTCCCAATCATCTCCCACTCCACGATTACGTTTTCCAGAATATGCCTAAATTTTCCTCCCGCCCCTGTTTGATCAACGGCGCCACCGGCGATGTTTACTCCTACCACGACGTTCAGCAAACGGCCCGGAGAGTCGCCGCCGGCTTACACAATCTCGGAATTAAAAAGGGTGACGTTGTCATGAATTTGCTTCCCAACTCCCCGGAGTTTGTCTTCACCTTCCTTGGCGCGTCGTACCGGGGCGCCATCATGACGGCGGCGAACCCTTTTTACACGGCCGTTGAAATCGCCAAACAGGCAAAAGCCGCCAATGCGAAATTGATCGTGACGATGGCCTGCTTTTACGATCGGGTTAAGGATTTGGCTGAAAATGGTGTTAAAATCGTCAGCGTTGATTTTGCTGTTGAGGGTTGTTTGTATTTCTCTGTTTTGAGTGGGGCTGATGAATCTAATGCGCCGCCGGTGGATTTTTCCCCCGACGACGTGGTGGCGCTGCCGTACTCCTCCGGCACCACCGGTTTGCCGAAGGGAGTTATGTTGACGCATAAAGGGTTAATCACAAGCGTTGCTCAACAAATGGACGGCCAAAATCCAAACCTCTATTATCACGGCGATGATGTTATCCTCTGTGTGCTGCCGTTTTTCCATATCTATTCACTCAATTCCATTTTGCTGTGTGGGCTACGCGTCGGTGCTTCGATTATGATTATGCAGAAATTTGACATCGTTTCTCTTTTGCAATTGATTGAGAAATACAGAATTTCGATCATGCCCATTGTGCCGCCGATCTTTTTGGCCATTGCTAAGTCGCCGGAATTTGAGAAATACGACGTATCGTCAGTGAGGGTTCTAAAATCCGGTGGAGCACCACTGGGAAAGGAGTTGGAAGACGCCGTGAGGGAGAAATTTCCGGCGGCGGTTCTCGGACAAGGGTATGGAATGACGGAGGCCGGTCCGGTTCTAAGCATGAGTTTGGCTTTTGCGAAAGAGCCGTTTCAAGTAAAAGCCGGAGCCTGTGGAACTGTCGTCCGTAATGCAGAGATGAAAATTGTCGACCCAGAAACCGGCGCCTCCTTGCCGGCGAATTCCGCCGGAGAGATATGTATTAGAGGAGATCAAATCATGAAGGGATATTTGAATGATTTGGAGTCAACCAAGAGGACTATTGACAAAGAAGGATGGCTTCACACCGGTGACATTGGCTTTGTCGATGACGACGACGAGCTATTCATTGTGGACCGACTTAAGGAGCTTATCAAATTCAAGGCCTTTCAAGTGGCGCCTGCCGAGCTAGAGGCCCTTCTTATCACTCATCCTAAGCTATCCGATGCTGCAGTTATTGGGTGAGTTTAAATGAATTTCATTGTTTGTTATCACTATAAATTGTTTGTGGGAATTTCATTTCTAATCATATTTTCTTTCCTTTTGGTTTTTAGTATGCCGAACGTGGAGGCCGGAGAAGTGCCGGTGGCGTTTGTGGTGAAGGCGAACGGCGGCGCAATAACAGAGGAGGATGTAAAGCAATTCATAACAAAACAAGTGGTATTTTACAAGAGGTTAAAACGTGTGTTTTTCGTCAATGCTATTCCAAAGGCTCCATCGGGCAAAATCCTTAGAAAAGAACTCAGAGCAAAATTGGCTTCCGGTGCTTACAATTAGATGCCCAAATTCCTCCTTTATTGTCTTGTTGCTACTGTAAACTGATTGCATTTTTAAAAAAAAATAATTAAGATTATATACCATATTATAATTTGATATGTATTAACCATGTAATTTTAAATACATACCAAGTACGATTTAATTACCAACTAAAATATTTGTTCAAGTCATTCTATTTGGTGTTTGTAAATCTTTATATAATCTTTTAAAGAGAAACTACACTTTTTGATAAAAAAAAAAAAAAAAAAAAGAAAAGTTCTAAATGATCCCTAGCATCATAAGCTAACTTATCATTCAATTTTTTTAAAACGAAGCAATAGAGGAAGGGCCATTTGAACCTTTGGATAGGTACATACTATTTAAAGTTGTGTTATATTCATCTTAACCTTGATATATCATTCTACTATCTTTTATTAATGCATTGAGATATATGGACACTATGATGTGATCGAAAAATTACTCAACACCTAGGGGTTAGGACCACCAAAAAAAAAAAAAAAGAAAACAAGTACAATATATTTGTTGTTTTTTATTATCAATTTAATGACTATATAGTTTGAAAGGTTTGGAAACATTTTTGGTCTCTATAGATTAGAAAATTTTCCTAAACATGTAGGCTAATATGGAGCAAAATACACCCAAGTACTTACTAAAAATTCAAACTATCAAAAGTAATAAGTAAATTTGAGGAGCACAATGAGAATACAACTACCAATAAGATATAATATTAAAATAAATATAATATAATATTAAAATAAATTAAACATAATATATAAAAATATGAAATAAATAAATAAATAATAAAAGGAAATAAAATAAAAATGATGAATTTCTCCACTTTCTCCAATCTTTTTGGATTTTGCTGAATGTGTGTCTTTCAAAACCCACCAAATGCCATTATTTATAGGCAAATTGGCAAGTAGGAAGTGGATTATATGGACACTAAGAATGAGTATGTACAAGAATGACTATAAATGGAGTGCAGACGGAGTGACATTTACCTTTTTGACACTAAGAATGAGTATCTATTTTGTACATAATTTGTGATGTTTATAATACTCTCCCTTAGATACCCATTATATATATATATATATATATATATATATATATATATGAAATATGTTTCATTAAATCGTAATTAGAAAAAATATCCATTGGAAAAAAAATCCTAGGAAGGAAAAAAATACATATTTCATATAATCTAATACTCTTAAAAAGAATATAGTATATCTACTCTCCCTCATGGAAACATCACTTGAGATATCTGAATTGTCACATTCCAATATTATGCACCAATTTCTCAAAGGTTGTAGTTGTTAATGATTTTGTAAATAAGTCTGCTAGGTTATCTTTTGAACAAATTTGTTGTACAGTGAAGCCACATTTTTTTTCAAGATCATGAGTGTAGTTTTCATGAGGGTACAACACATTTGTTATACAGTGATGTCACCATTTTCTTCAAGATCACGAGTGTAGAAAAGCTTTGGTGAAATATGTTTTGTTATATCTCCTTTAATATATCCTCATTTGATTTGGGATATCAGAACAACCTGGCTCTGATACCAATTGTAGGAAATCAAGCATGAGGATTTCCATGAGCAGCGGAAGGATCGTTCCAAATACCATTCAGATTGAACATAAACAATTACAGTACAAGAATGGAAACTAACAGGTCATGCACAACATAAAATTATAGCATGCTAACAAAAGTATCAAGGGATAGAGTATGCCTACCTTCGAAGAAACATTCTTCGAGAATCCCTCGATCAATCTACAAGCGTTCACAGCAACACGAACGCAACAAACAAACTGCTACCAATAGAACGAACACAATGAACAGCCTCCACGAAACCAATCAAGTCACACTCAATTCACGAAGTGAGTGAGGACACCACCACAATGATTACCTTGGTATTCTCGGTATGAGAATGCAGAAGTTGTGGACTTTGTATGATCTTGACTTGAGGAAGAGACTGGAGGACAACGATCGTGTAGACAATGGAGCAAGTGGGAGATAGAAAGTTGTCTATCATATAGACGATATGCTCGATTGTTTAGAAAATGACAGCCTATCGTATAGACTTAGCCACTCGATCATTTAGCCACAATCAGCTGATGAACTATTGTATATTCAAAACTCCACGATCGTTTAGTCTCTGTACAACTATCGCTTAGTGAAACTCTTTACTTGATAGTTTATTCGTGAGTTATTTCCGAAACAAGTAACTCTCTAAATTTATGAAAACATTTTTCCTTTTTATCTCACGGTTACCATAAAACCGCCAATAACCTCCCACTCAATTGATTATTAGAGAAAAAGAAATTAATTATCATATAATTAATATATTATAAATAAATACAATAACCAACTTAAAATATTATATTTATAACCTATAGTTTAATATTTCATCTCATTAAATATACAAACCATAGTTTTTTTTCTATTTTATGGTACTTAATATAAATCATATTTACATTAATCCTCCACTTGATGTATCTCATACATCACACCAATTATATCATATATAATTGAATTTCCTCTTGTTAATTTGAATACTTCAAACTAACTCCAAGAATTTATTCTCAACTTGAATCCATTGAGCTACCAAGGGGACCTTATGAACTTGTAGCTTGAAGCTCCAATGGTACGTGAATAACTGACTAAACTTTTTAGTCATGGGATCCTCCATTTGTTAACTGTCGGGCACTCCACTAAAGATCGACAGCTGCACTCTCCTCACTACAGATATATTTTTGTGTCCATATCAACCAATCAACAATCCGATAACCTTTCACATATCACTCGTAAATACAGTTGGGCCAATTTATCGTTTTGCCCCTATAATTACATCTAACTCCTTAAGTACCACTGATTCCTCTAAAAAACAAAAATTCATAGTCCTACTATGATTGGGTCGTCTCTTCGAAAGAGAGGATGTGACCACTATATTCAAGACCCGGAATTAGCCCTTAAGGGAGTAATCCATCTACTTACCCCTGCTTCAGGGAAGGAGTGAATTCTGTCTTATATAATTGAGTTCCTAGCTCCCCAATAAGACAAATCCCCAAAAATGTGAGCTTGTTGAGTTGGTAATTTGGCCACTCTCACCCATACTAATCAAAGAACCACCCTCATAGGCAGAAGTTCTCAAAACACTCAGGATTAAGGTCATGTCACCAATGATCATTCAAGTGAGATGTAAGTCTCAATTATCAACGGCATTATATAAAGAGACGAATCATCTCGTGGTCCGATCTTATACAAACTCTTTGTATAGGACACCGCTCACATGTCTCCACATGAATGGTCAGGATCAGACCATCTGTAGTAGTTCACAACACTTGTAAACCTCTACAAAGTGGGTCGTATCCGTAGTGTCACCAAGATAAGGTATCCCTCCTTAATCCGTATACTACAAAATTTTTAGGTTATTACTTAAGGTATGATCTATTGAGATTAGTGTCCTAATTCTCCCGGAGTCTCATAGTTTGTAAACTTTGTTCACATTCTTATTAATAAAATAAGAATTATTTTATTTGCATTAACTCATATCCAATAAACAAAGATCCATGGTTATTGTATGTAAACTTAAACATGTATATGAGATATACAAGTGGATCATGCCGTAAGTAATAACCTAAAATGTCTATAGTATAAGAATAAAGAAGGGATACCTTATCCTGGTGACACTACGGATATGACCCGCTTTGTAGAGGTTTACAAGTGTTGTGAACTACTACAGATGATCCCTGACCATTCGTGTGGAGACATGCAAGCAGGGGAGTCTTATACAAAGAGTTTGTATAAGACCGGACCACGAGATGATTCGTCTCTTTATATAACGCTATTGATAATTGAGACTTACATCTCACCAAAATGACCATAAATGACATGACCTCAATCCTGAGTGTTTTGGGAACTCCTGCTTTTGAGGGTGGTCTTTTGATTAGTATGGGTGAGAGTGACCAGATTGTCAACTCAAAAAGTCTACCTTTTCGGGGATTTATCTGATTGGGGAACTGGGAATTCAGTTACACAACCTGGAATTCACTCTTTCCCCGAAGTAGGGTAAGTAGATAGATTACTCCCTTAAGGGCTGATTCTGGGTCTTGAACATAGTGGCCACATCCTTTCTTTGGAAGAGAGGACCCAGGCATAGTAGGACTATGACTTATTGTTCATTAGAGAAATCAGTGGTACTTAAGGAGTTAGATGTAACTACAGGGGCAAAATGGTAAATTGGCCCAATTGTACTTATGAGTGATTTGTGAAGGGTTATTGCACTGTTGATTGGTTGATATGGACATAGAAATATATTTATAGTGAGAAGAGTGCAACTGTCATTCTTTAGTGGAGTGCTCGACAGTTAACGGATGGTGGATCTCGTGACTAAAGAGTTTAGTTAGTTATTCACGTACCATTGAAACTTCAAGCTACAAGTTCATAAGGTCACCTTGGTAGCTCATGGATTCAAGTTGAGAATAAGTTTTTTGGGTTAATTTGAAGTGTTCAAATTAACAAGAGAAAATTTAATTATATATGATATAATTGGTATGATGTATAAGATACATTAAGTGGAGGAATTAATGTAAATCATATTTAAATTAAGTACCATAAAATAGAAAAAGAAATATGGTTTGTATGTTTCATGAGATGAAATATTAAAACTATAGGTTATAAATATAATATGGTAAGTTGGTTATCATATTTATTTGTAATAAATTAATTATATGATAATTAAATCTTTTTCTCTAATAACCAATTGAGTGGGAGGGTATTGGTGGTTTTATGGTAACCGTGAGATAAAAAGGAAAAAATGTTTTCCTAAATTTAGAGAGTTACTTGTTTCGAAAATAACTCACGAATAAGCTATCAAGTGAAAGAGTTTCACTGAGCGATAGCTGTGTAGAGACTAAAGAATTGTGGAGCTTTGACTATACGATAGACTGTGTTATCTCCCACTTGCTTGATCGTCTACACGATCGTTGTCCTCTAGCCTCTTCCTCAAGCTAAGATCATACAGAGCCTACAACTCCTGGATTCTCACACTAAGAATACCAAGGTAACCATTGTGGTGGTGTCCTCACTCACTTCATGAATCGAGTGTGACTCGATTGGTTTCGTAGAGGCTATTCGTTTTGTTCGTGTTGTTGATAGCAGTCTGGTCATTATGTTCGAGCGTTGCTATTGTTGAACGCATAGGAGACTATTCGAGGGATTCTTGAAGAACGTTTCTTCAAAGGTACGTATACTCTATCCCTTGATACTCTTGTTAGCATGTTGTAATTTCATGTTGTGCATGACTTGTTAATTTCCGTTTATTGACTGTAATTGTTGGTGTTCAATTCGAATGGAATTTGGAATGATCCTTCCGCTCATGGAAATCTTCATGTTTGATTTCCTTCATGATCCACTTGTATATCTCATATACATGCTTAAGTTTACATACAATAATCACATATCTTTGTTTATTGGATATGAGTAAATGTAAATAAAATAACTCTTATTTTATTCATAGCAATGTGTACAAAGTTTACAAATTACGAGACTCCTGGAGAATTAGGACACCAATCCCAACAATCTCCCACTTGTTCTAATGCCTTGGGATACTAGTGTGCAATACATGAAAAAAAACAAGTACAATATACAATAAACTAGGGCATACTTTATACCCAGTATCATCTCCCACTTGCCCTGTAGACCTAGACTCTCCAGATGACCCTCAAACACTTTAGTCGTGAGGGCCTTTGTAAACGGATCAGCAACGTTGTGCTCCGATGCGATCTTCGTGACTATCTCATCACCGCGATGCACAATCTCCCTGATCAAATGATATTTCTATTCAATATGCTTGCCTCTATGATGACTCTGAAGTTCCTTTGAATTTACCACCGGTAAAGACATATTTGGAACAACTTTCAAATCTGTAAGGAACTTCCAAAGCCAAACAACATCTTTAGCAGCTTCACAAGCGGCTACGTATTGGCTTCCTTAGTGGAGTCAGCGATGTATCCTTACTTGATGCTTCGCCAAACTACAACCTCTTCATTCAGAGTGAGCGTTGACTCCGATGTCGATTTCTGAGAATCTCTATCAGTCTGAAAGTCAGAGTTTGTGTATCCTGTAAATATCAAATTCTTATCTCCATACATGAGCATGTAGAGCTCATTCTTCAAAGATACTTGAGGATCGATTTGATCGACGTCTAGTGATCTAATCCTGGATTGGACTAATAACGACTGACAATCCCTACTGCATAGCAAATGTCGGGTCTAGTACATAACATTGAATACATTAAGCTTCTAACAACCGAAGCATAGTGAATCTGTCTCATCTCCTCAACCTCTTGAGATGTCTTAGGATATTGATCCTTAGACAAAACAATTCCATGCCTGAAAGGTAACAAACCCCTCTTGGAATCTTACATCCTGTACTTGATCAACATTTGATCAATGTACATGCCTGAGACAGGACTAACCTTTTGTTCTTACAATCCCAAATGATCTGGATCCCTAGAACATATTGCACCTCTTCCAAATCTTTCATTTGGAATTGGGCGGCTAGCCACTTTTTAACGACAGTCAGAAAGCCTACTCATTCCCAATGAGTAGGATATCATCCACATACAGTATCAGGAAAGCTATTGAGTTGTTGATGATTTTCTTGTAAACACAAGGCTCATCAACATTCTGATAAAATCCAAATGATTTGACCGCACTGTCAAATCTAATGTTCCACAATCTAGGCGCTTGTTTCAGCCCATAAATGGACCTATTAAGCTTGGAAACTTCTTGCTTTTTCTCTGAACAATGAACCCCTTTGGTTGAGCCATGTAGATGGTCTCCTTAAGATTACCATTCAGAAAGGCATTCTTGACGTCTATTTGTCATATCTCATAATCATAAAATGTGGCTATGGACAAGAATATCCTGATAGACTTCAATATGACAACAGGTGAGAAAGTTTCCTCATTGTCCATTCCCTTGACCTGGGTATAAACCTTTACCATAAGTCTAGCCTTAAAGGTCTACACCTTTCCATCTATACCTCGTTTTCACTTGTAGATCCACTTACACCCTATAGGTTTTACCCCATCAAGTTGATCCACAAGTTCCTATACATTATTGAAATACATAGACTCCATTTCCTGGTTCATACTTTTAATCCACTCATCTTTGTCAATAACCTCCATTGCTTGCTGATAAGACAAACGATCCTCGACCCCATCATCAGATATGATGTTTTGGGTTTCAATCAAACCCATGTAGCTTTCCGATGGGTTCATAACCCTCCCACTACGTCGAGATAGTCTCAACTCTTGAGATGGTTGACTAGACAAACCGACATCATCAACTTTTGTTGATCTATCGGTATGTTTAACAACTTTTGTTGAACTCTCAGTAGTCTTATTGGAAATCTCATGAACAACCTTACTTCGTGGTTTATGATTCTTGATGTGGTTTTCTTCCAAGAAGATAACATTTGTTGACATAAACACTTTGTTCTCACTCGGATCATAGAAGTATCCACTCTTCGTCTCCCTGGGGTAGCCTATAAAAAGGAAAACTTTTGAACACGATTCAAACTTCTTTGGGTTAGTCATGAGCATGTGGGTCGGACATCCCCAAATCTTGAAGTGGCATAAACTACCTTTACGGCCTCTCCATAGCTCAAAAGGTATTTCAGAAACACTTTTTAAGGGAACATTGTTCAAAATATAGCATGCAGTCTCCACTGCAAATCCCCAAAACGAGTCTGAAAGATGAGCATAATTCATCATAGACCGAACCATGTCCAATAGAGTTCTCTTTCTCCTTTTTGATACACCATTCTGCTGAGGTGTTCCTGGGGCTGAGAGTTGAGACGTAATTCTATGTTCTATCATATAGTTCTGGAGTTTGAGGTCCATATACTCTCTACTACGATTAGATCATAGTATTTTTATCTTCTTACTTAACAAGTTTTCAACTTCAGCCTTATACTTCTTGAACTTGTCAAGAGCTTCAGACTTACGTTGCATTAGGTAGAGATACCCATACCTTGAATAATCATCTATGAAAGAGATGAAATATTCATACCCACCTGGAGCTTTCACACTCATTGGACCATAGAGGTCCGAATGTATAAGTTTCAAGGCTTCCTTGGGTCTATAACCTTTTTCAGTAAAAGGTTGTTTGGTCATCTTGCCTTCAAAGCATGATTCACATACTGGCAAGAAATTTTCTTCTAAACTCTTTAGAAGTCCACATTTCACAACCTTCTCAATCCTATTGGGGTTGATGTGACCTAACATTAGATGCCAAAGATGGGCATTTTCTTCAGGAGAAACCTTTGGTCTTTTAGCAGTTGTCGCTGTACTGAACATTTCAGTATTAAGAAAGGCTTTTATGACTAACGACCTTAGTACATACAAGTTATTTTCCATTGAATCAAAACCCATCTCCATACCATTCATGAAAATAAACACTTTACTCTTAGAAAAGAAGACGGTATAGCCTTGTTCAATGAGACAAGAAATCGAGATTAAGTTCCTCTTGATATGAGGAACTATAAAAACATTATCCAGTAATAGATAATGTTTTTTGTCCAAAAATAACTTCAGCCTGCCTACAGCAATAGTTGAAACAACCTCACCAGTACTGACTCAAAGAGTCAACTGTCCCTGTGGCAACGTTTGCCAGGAACTAAATCTTTGGTAGGAAAAACTGACGTGGTTAATAGCACTTGAATCAAGTATTCAGGCAGAATCATCATTCTCTACCAAACACGTCTCCAAGACCAATAAATTATGTTTACTGTCTTTAGACTTCATTCTCTTTTGGAGAGTAGTGGGATTAGTATCAGAACCTAAATAAGCTCCAAGTTCCATTTTAGAGAACAATTCTTATTGATGAACTTTAATAGAGTCGACAACACTTGCTTTCTCTTCCTGGAGGTTATCCTTGGAACTAACATTACTGGTGTATTGGTCATCCATCCCTTTGTGCTCGAAAAGTAAGAACTGACGTTCAAAAAAATCTTGCAACAAGTCCATGATCTCACGTGCAATGACCATGTTCTCAACCCTTCTAGCCAAAGCATTAGGTATGTTAGCCAAAATGTGAAGTCGGGTCGATGAATTAGCCTTCATCTACTCCTCATATGTAGTACAAACGTTTCACGGTGCATCAAGGGTTGGGACTTGAGGACACTCCTCAACCATGACAAACTTGAGGTCATTTACCACGAAATATGTTGTAACGGACTCTTTCCACTGTATGTGATCGGTCAAACTAGAGGCATTTAATGGAAAAACATTCATGTTGCTGAAAAAGAAACATATTAACCTACATTAGGTTTTAGCAAATGCCCGTTGAAAAACAAACAACATCCAATACGCGCAAAACTGAAATGAATCCTGTGTGATATCTAGTTTCGCAATGACGCTTCATAGATTTAGGATAAAAGCCACTGAAGGGTAGTCAATTTATCCCTCCTCTGAATTGAGACATTCTCAACCAGCCATTAATATCAGAACAACTCTTGCTCCTATAACGACTAGCCATCATTGATTTGGTCAAGAAATTATTAACTGGCTTAACAATTTTCTGTAAGTGTGACCCGTCATTTTAGGCCCTAGAGTTCCATTTCCATCATCTTAATGAAGAAAATCGGGTTCGAGATTTCCATGAGCAACATAAGAAAGATTATTCCAAATTACAATCATGAATGAACATATATTTACAGTTGACTTCAAACAAGCGGTTATACAATTCATACAGAAATTACAGCATGAAAATCTTAAATGCACAAAAAGCAAACTCTACGCATATTTGAAGTGCGTCTCCATGCTCCGTTGTGCGACCGCTCGAAAAACAGCAACCTCGAATGCTCGATCTACACGACTGTAACACCGCAATGAACACAGCACGAACACTTCACGCTCATCCTCAACGATCGCCTCAGTCACGAACTCCTCAGCAACAGAACGAACAGCCTCCAGAAAACCTCAACGGTGTCGAGTTGAGTCTGACACCACCAACAAGGCTACCTTGGTATTCTCGGTATGAGAATCTAGAGAGTGGGCTCTATTCGGACTTGGTATGAGGCAGATGAAGGAGAAAACACCGAGCGCGTACACGACTGGGCAAGTGGGAGATGGCGGAGACCTATCGTATAGGTTGATGCCCAATCGTTTAGATAAAGCTATACGATCATCTAGAAAAAGCTATGCGATCGTTTAACTCGGTCTGTCGCCTACAGACACTACACGATCGTTTACTTTGGGTAAGCGATCATCTAGCAAAACTATGTGATCATTTAGTAAATACTGTACGATTGTTTAGCTCACCACTACATGATCGTTTAGCTAGCCCTAGTTATCGTTTAGTAAATCTGTATTTACTTGACAACTACCATGAGATCCTTTGCACCGAGAGAAAAATCTCAAAAACTTTTTATGAAAACTTCAATGTTTGTAAAATCATATTAAAATTAGGATAACCATTTTCCTTTTAAACCTACAGTTACCATGAATCCAATAACCACCCACTCAATTGGTTATTTAAAGAAAAAGAATTAATTATCCAATAATTAATATTATTATAAATATAAATGATAACCAACTTATCACTATATTTATAACCTATAGTTTTAATATTTCATCTCATGAAACATATAAACCATAGTTCTTTTCCTATTCCATGGTACTTAATGTAAATCTCATTTACATCATTCCTCTACTAGATGTATCTCATACATCAAATCGATTATATCATATATAATCAAAATACCTCTTGTCAATTTGAACATTTCAAATCAACACCAAGAATTGATCCTCAACTGAATCCATTGAGCTACCAAGGGGACCTCATGGACCTGTAGCTCGAAGCTTCAATGGTACGTGAATAACTGACTAAACTCTTTAGTCACAGGATCCACCATTCGTTAACTGCCAGACACTTCACTAAAGACCGACAGTTGAACTCTTCTTACCACAGATATATTATGTGTCCATTTTAACCAATCAGTAGTGGGACAACCCCTTCACAGATTGCTCGTAAGAATAGTTGGGCCAATAACCGTTATGCCCCAATAATTACATCTATCTCCTTAAGTACCACTGATCCCTCTAATAAACATAAGTCATAGTCCTACTATGACTGAGTCTTCTCTTCCAAAGAGAAGTTGTGGCCACTATGTTCAAGCCCCAGAATCAACATTTAAGGAAACAATCTCTCTACTTATCCCTACTTCGGGAAAAGGTTAATTCTATCTTGTGGATTAAGTTCCCAGTTCTCAGGTCAGACATGTCCCTAAAAGGTAGGCATGTTGAGTTAAAAATTTGGCCACTCTCACCCATACTAATCAAAGGACCGCCCTCAAAGGTAAGAGTTCTCAAAACACTCAGAAGTGAGGTTGTGTCACCTATGGTCGTTTAGGTGAGATGCAAGTCTCTAGTATTAACGATGTTTTATACAGAGTCTAATCATCTTGTGGTCCAAGTCTTATACAAACTCTTTGTATAGGACACTCCTACTCGCATGTCTTCACATGAATGGTTAGTATCTACCATCTGTAGTAGTTTACAATACTTGCAAACCTCTACAAAGCGGGTCGTATCCGTAGTGTCACTAGGATCAGGTATCCCACCTTAATCCTTATACTACAGACCTATTTAGGTCATCACTTAAGGCATGATCCACTTATATATCACATATACATGCATAAGTTTACATAAGATAACCAAGAAGTTTTGTTTATTGGATATGAATAAATACCATAATTAAATAATACTTATTTTATTCATCAAATAATGTACATCTTTACAAAATAATGAGACTCCGGGAGAATTAGAAAACCAATCCCAACATTTAAGTACCCAACCTAGACAGAACCCGCCTTAGACAAAAGGTCCCTTATAGATGGATTTAATATAAATTTAATCTTCTATGCCAATCAATTTAATCCTATTAAACCAATTTAAAAGATTAAACTTAGGTATCTAATTGTATTAGAACCTTGAACTTAGGTCTATCTCAATCGAATTTTAAAACCATTTTAAAACATGAGTTCACCTAAGACCGCATGCAACTCTTTTTATCGATTTTAGTTCTAATTTCCATTATAACACTTATAACAAGAACCAACTAAAACCAACACAATGCGAAGCTACACATACAAGGCATTCATAACTTTTATAAACAAGCCTAAGTGTCATGCTCCAAGCATTGTTCATACGTTGCTACTGTTATATAACACTTATACAACTAAACAATGAACCAAGCACACATACTTCCATACACCTTTATACTATAACTCTTATAATATAAAGATGATGCATGAACATGCTTAATGCATGCATAAATATAACTCTTATATTTCATGATGCATACGCATGCTCTCTTGTAATTTCATCATGCCAGAAACTATATTACAATACTTATAATATATGATGCATGAATAATTGCATAACCTTAGGTGGGTTTCAATCTATATGTCATACATTATGGCATATAAACAATATACATCTCATGTCATAAAATAAAAGTTGATGAACCGGGATAATTAGCCTCAAATCCTAAAAAAAAAAGCTAACTGTTACAAATAGCAATGAGTCTTCGGTTCAAACAGGCGAACTGGGTCTTGAACCGTTCGGGCGAAGAAAACTATCTCCTTGATCATGTAAGAAACTCCTTGTGATCGCCTACACGAGAGAGTAAACACTTTACTCAATCGTTTACCAACGCTTCCTGAGCTTAAACGATCGTTTAGCAATGACCGTGTACCTTTGACTATGCGATGAAGCATGAAGGCACGTGATCGTGCAGCGTGCATCTTGCAACACAAGCTTTAAACGATCGTCTAAACGAGAACGATGAGGTGAAGCACAATCGTCTAAATGATCGTTGAGCGAGCATCAAGGTATTGTATGTCGCGTGATTGTGTAGTCAGTGACTATGCGATAAGGCATGCTAACTACACGATCGTTTAGTGCGCGTGCCTTTTATTAAACGATGAGCATCAAAAGCTCTAGGCAATTGTTTACCTCCATCGTCCACGCGATCTAGAAACCAATGCTACACGATAGAGAAAACTTTTTACCCTTTCGTTTAGTAAATACTACACGTTCGTGCAAAACTTTTCTACACAATCGTTTAGCCAAATTTCAACGATTGTTTACCTTAGGCTACACGATACGACCAACCTTTGGCCTTCTTCCTTGATGAGAACTGCATCTCCATGCTTCAAAACTTCATCACGAACGACTCAATGAACTCAAACACTTTGAATTACAAACTCGATCGCTTGTTAATTATGCCCAAAAATGCAGGGGCCCTTACAAATCAACACTTTGTAATCGTAAAAAATCTTGAAACAGAGGAAACTATCCCATAAACATTCATCAACACACATCCAAAAACGCATTTAACTCTTAAACACAATGTAGAAACGTTAAAACCCACCACAACTGCAAAAGAAGTTCAAAACCGAAATGGTACTTGGAATATCAAAATCTGGTCCGAAAATTAACTTAGACCTTTAATATCAGACTCACCTTTGAAAAACTTTCTTCTGATTTTCTCTTGCTCTCGTGGATGCGAGAACAGCAACCTCTCGTTGTCTCTACGATTGTCTACCCAATTTTCTGGTCAACCATGAACAATCTTTTCCACGAACAAGTTACCTCTCGGACACCACCACTCAGGTACCTTGGTATTCTCGGAGTGAGAATCCATGAAGTGTAGGCTCTGTTGGATTTGGTAGAGGTTTGGAGAGTATAGTGTCTATTGTATAGACTTTGTGTTTGATCATTTAGTAAAATTTCAGTAAGTATATGATTGTTTAGGAAAACAGGTGTGATTGTTTACATGACCGTTTAGAGAAACTCGCTAGCCACGCGATCGTTTAGTAAAAAGCTACACGATCGTTTAGATAATGGCGTGTATACAAGATCGTTTAGACAAACACTTAAAGTTGTCGTGTAGTCTCTCGTGAGCTAAACAATTGGCAGTGTACTTAATGAAACGATACTTTACAAAATGAAAACATTTTTCATTTTATCCTTCAATTATGAAAACTGAATACAACCTCCAACTTTCATGCACGGTTATAGGAGAAATTACCCACAGTTATCTCATAATTGTTTTAATTATAAATAAATATAATAATTAACTTATCATAGTATATTTATAACCTATAGTTTTAATATCATATCATATGTAACATTTAAACCATAGTTCTTTTCTCCTTTATTTGATATAAATCATACTTATATCATTTTCCTCCAATTAATATATCTCATACATCATGTCATCTATATCATATATAATTGAACCAGTTTAATCATATCATATAAATCAAACTCTCTCTTGTCAATTCGAACACTTCAAATTGACCCAAAAACTGATTCTCAACTTGAATCCATTGAGCTACCAAGGGGACCTTATGGACTTGTAGCTTGAAGCTCCAACGGTACATGAATAGCTAACTAAACTCTTTAGTCACGAGATCCACCATCCTTAACTGTCGGGCACTTCACTAAAGATCGACAGCTGCACTCTTCTAACTATAGATATATTTCTATGTCCATTGAATATAACCAGTCAAGACTACGGTAACCCTTCATAGATGCTCGTAAGTACAACTGAGCCAATTTACCCTTTTGCCTATATACTTACATCGAACTCCTTAAGTACCACTGATCCCTCTAAAAAATAATACATCATAGTCCTACTTGTTGGGATTGGTGTCCTAATTCTCCCGGAGTCTCGTTGTTTTGTAAATATACACATTGTTCAAGGAATAAAATAAGTGTTATTTAATTCTAGCATTTACTCATATCAAATAAACAAAGCTCTTTGGTTATCTTATGTGAACTTGAGCATGTATATGTGATATACAAGTGGATCATGCCTTAAATGATAACCTAAATAGGTCTGTAGTATTAAGATTAAGGTGGGATACCTAATCCGGTTGACACTACGGATACGGCTTGCTTTGTATAAGTTTGCAAGTGTTATAAACTGCTACAAATGATAGATCCTGACCATTCATGTGGAGACGTATGAGCGGGGGTGTCCTATACAAAGAATTTGTATAAGACCTAGACCACAAGATGACTAGACTCTGTATATAACGCTGTTGATACTAAAGACTTACATCTCACCTAAACGACCATAGGTGACACAACCTCAATCCTGTGTGTTTTGGGAACTTCTGCCTTTGAGGGCGATCCTTTGATTAGTATGGGTGAGAGTGGCCAGATAGCTAACTCAACATGCATACCTTTTTGGGGATTTGTCTGATCTGGGAGCTGGGAACTCAATCCACAAGATGGAATTCACTCATTTCCCGAAGCAGGGATAAGTAGAGAGATTGCTCCCTTAAGGACTAATTTCGAGGCTTGAACATAATGGCCATGACTTCTCTTTGAAAGAGAAGACTCAGTCATAGCAGAACTATGACTTATGTTCATTAGAGAGATCACTGGTACTTAAGGAGACATATGTAATTACAGGGGCATAATGGTTATTGGCTCAGCTGTACTACGAGCGATCTATGAAGGGTTGTCGCACTGCTGATTGGTTAAGATGGACACATAATATATCTATGATAAGGAGAGTTTAGTTGTCGGTCTTTAGTGGAGTGCCTGGCTGTTAACGGATGGTAGATCCTCGTGACTAAAGAGTTTAGTTAGTTATTCACGTATCGTTGAAACTTCGAGCTGCAGGTCCATGAGGTCCCCTTAGTAGCTCAATGGATTTAGTTGAGGATCAATTCTTGGTGTTGATTTGAAATGTTCAAATTGACAAGAGGTATTTTGATTATATATGATATAATCGATATGATGTATGAGATACATCTAGTGAAGGATTGATGTAAATGAGATTTACATTAAGTACCACGGAATAGAAAAAGAACTATGGTTTATATGTTTCATGAGATGAAATATTAAAACTATAGGTTATAAATATAGTATGATACATTGGTTATCATTTATGTTTATAATAATATTAATTATTGGATAATTAATTCTTTTTCTTTTAAATAACCAAAGTAGTGGGTGGTTATTGAATCATGGTAACCGTGAGTTTAAAAGGAAATTGGTTTTCCTATTTTGCAAAAAATAAAAAGAAGTTTTACAAAACGATTGAAAAAGTTTTTGAGTTTTCTCTCGCGAAAAAGAAACTCATGGAGTCATCAAGTAAATATAGATTTACTAAACAACGGTTGGGCGAGCTAAACGATCGTGCAGTATTTACTAAACGTTCGCATAGTTTTGCTAGACGACCGTTGGCCTAAGGTAAACGATCGTGCAGTGGCGAGCTAAACGATCATGCATTATTTACTAAACGATCACATAGTTTTGCTAGACGATCGCTTCCTCAAAGTAAACGATCATGTAGTGCCTATAGGCGACAGACCGATCTAAACGATCGCTTAGCTTTTATGAGACGATCGCTTAGTTTTATCTAAACGATTGGGCATTGACCTATACTATAGGTCTCTTCCATCTTCCACTTGCCTAGTCGTGTACACGATCTATGTTTCCTTCTCCGTCTGCGTCATACCATGTCCGAAAAGAGCCCACCCTCTGGATTCTCACACTGAGAATACCAAGGTTGCCTTGTTGGTAGTGTCAGAGTCAACTCGACACCGTCGAGGTTTTCTAGAGGCCATTCGTGTTGCGGAGGAGTTCGTGACCAAGGCGATCGTTGAGGACAAGTGCGAAGTGTTCGTGCTGTGTTCGTTGCTATGTTGCAGTCGTGTAGACCGAGTGTGCGATGTTGCTGTTGTTCGAGTGGCCGTGCGTAATCGGAGCATGGAGACACTTCTGCCTATGTGCGTAGAGTTTTTCTCATTGTTCATTTTTTGTTTATGCTGTAATTTCTACTTTTGAATTGTATAATCGTTTGTTTGAAGTCGACTGTAAATGTTATGTTCATTCATGATTGTGATTTGGAATAATCTTGTTCCGCTGCTCATGAAAATCTTGCTTTTGATTTCCTTCAATTGGTATCAGAGCCAGGTTCTCTGATATTCTAAATTACATATCTAAATTGAACGTATTTTTCAGTCGCGGTGGGTTTCTGCATTTGTGGTTAACCGTTTGCTGATTTGTGGATGAATATGATGAACGTTTTGGGTTTAAATGGCCTTTTTGTTAAAGCTTTCTGTATTAAAATTACATATCTAAATTGAACGCATTTTTCAGTCGCGGTGGGTTTCTGCATTTATGGTTAACCGTTTGCTGATTTGTGGATGAATATGATGAACGTTTCGGGTTTAAATTGCCTTTTTGTTAAAGCTTTCGGTATTTCAAAGTGTTAATTGTAAGGGCCTCTGTGTTTTTGGGTGAAATTAACATCGCAATCGAGTCTGTAATTCAAAACGTTCGTCGAGTCATTCGTGATGAAGCTTCGGCACATGGCGATGTAGTTCTCAACGAAGAAGAAGACCAAGCATTGGTCGGATCGTGTAGCCTCAGGTAAACGATTGTTGGGATTTAACTAAGCGATCGTTTAGATATTTTTTCTAGACGATCGTGTAATATTTTCTAAATGATCGTTTAGCTACTGCTAAGCGTTGTGGTAAATCGTTTACCATATCGCGTGGCATTGGTTACGCGATCATGTAGTTGCTGAAGGTAGATGATCGTAGTGGAAGCATGCGATACTGGTCGTTTAGTATGGAGGCACGCACTAGACGATTATGTAGTTAGCAAGATTCATCACTTATTTATTACCTATGCGATCGTGCGTATGTGATACAGAGGTGCTAGCTAAGCGATCGCTTAGGCGATGGTGCTTTGCGGCATCGTAGTCGCTTAGACGATCGCGAAAGGTGGGCGTTTTGTGGAACGCGCTAAGCGATTGTATACTTCAGGCTTCATCGTTTTGTAAAGGTACATGATCGTATAGTAATAACTAAATGATCGTTTGGATTTTTCTAGAGGATTGTATAGTAAATGCTAAATGATCGTTTAACTATGGGAGCGCTGATAAGCGATAGAGCAAAGCGTTTGTTTTATCGTGTAGATGATCGTGGGTGCTTAGTACATGATGGTTGGAGAAACGATGCTTTGCTGAATGGTTCAAGACCCGCTTCGCCTGTTTGAATCGGAGAGTCTTTGTAATAGTTAGCTTTTCTTTTGTGTTATTAAGGCAATTTTACCCGGTTCATCAATTTTTATTACTTATACATGTGATGTATGGTTCTTATATGCCATAGTGTTTGTCATATAGTTAAAAACCCACCTTAGGTTGTGCAATTATTCATGCATCATGTATTATAAATGTTATAATATTGCATGAAGAAATTACTTGATAGCATGCGCATGCATCATGAAATATAAGAGTTATATTTTGTATGCAGTGAGCATTATCATGCATCATCCTTTTATTATAAATGTTATAGTCTAAGGGTGAATGGAAGCATGTTTTTCTTGTTTCATTGCGGTTTTGTTTAAGTGTTATATAAAAGAAGTAGCAATGAATGGACAATGCATTGAGCATGACACTTAGGTTGTTTCTAAGCGTTATGAATGCATTGCATGTGTTAGCTTAGCATTGTGGTTGTTTCCGTTTATAGATGTTATAAAGAAAATTAGACCTAAAATCAATAATTCAGAGTTGCATGTGGACTCAGGGTGAACTCAAGTTTCTAAAAGGGTTTTAAAATTGGATTGAGATAGATCTAAGTTCAAATGGTTCTAAAGAGTTTAGTAACCTAGATTAATCTTTTAAAATCGGTTTAATAGGATAAAACTGGTTGAATAAAAGATTAAATTTGTTCTAAATCTATCTATAAGGGACCTTTTGTCTAAGGCGGATTCTGGCTGGGGGTTCTTAAGTTGACGGAAACGTAACACCCCTATCTGGGAACCTACCTGGAAAGGTGAATTAGATAGATTTTCAACAAGCATGCGACGTTTTGGTCAAAGACTCCATTGGAGAGTTTAATGGATGATGATTAAAAGTTTTTCAAATATCCAAGGTAAATGTTACACTTGGGAAAACCTAAAAGTCACTTAGTTAAAATCCTTAGCCGTATTTTTTCCAAGTAAGCTAAACCCTTGGTTATAAAATACTCAGTGGGAGGAAGAGGCGTATCATATATGTCTATGATTCCACTCACGTTTCTCCCTATATGTTCATACTGTGAGATTCATGCTTGGCCTTGAGATGCCCAAGATGCATCCCCCTTCGGATCATGTTTGCATGAGTCAATATCAAGATGAACGGAGAGAGTGTTTATAGTAAGTGGGTGAAGGGTGCGTGTCAACACGTCCTATGGTCTCTGTCATTGGTTCACACCTTGAGATCATTTTTATGCCCTTGTGTCGCCTTCGGAGCGTCCCCCTTCGGATGGGTTTTGTGTAGTTGGTCAATATCAAGGTGAACTCCATAAATGAATAGGGTCGCTTTAGGTTTTGCCCCAATCGGATTTTTTACCTTCGGATTGGCCTTTTGGGACGGACCTCTAGGGCTTAAAATGGCGGGTCACAGTTACAGGAGATTGTTAAGTAAGTTAATGGTCTCATGGCCAAATCAATGATGGCTTGTCGTTATAGAAACAAGAGTTGTTCTGGTATTAATGACTGATTGAGAACTTTTCAATTCAGAGGAGGGATAATTGACCTCCCTTCGGCAGCTTTTTTCCTAAACCTTTGAAGCATCATTATGAAACTAGATGTCACACAGGGTTCATGTTAGTTTTGCTAAAACCTTATTGAATGTTATTTTATTTTACAATGGGTATTTGCTTAAAACCTAACGTTGGTCAATGTGTTTTTCTTTTTAGCAACTTGTTAGTATTTTCGTTTGAAGCTTTTAAAAATGATCGATTACTTACATGCAAAGAATCGTGTGAAACGAATTTCTTGAAAAACGACATCGATCCCACTACTCTCCAAAAGAAGAGGCAAGATAGTAAATATGATTTATTGGTCTTGGAGACATGTCTGGTAGAGAATGATGATTCTGCCTGGATTCTTGATTCAGGTGCTACCAATCATGTCAGTTCCTCGTACCAAGGATTCAATTCCTGGCAAACGTTGCCACAGGGAGAGATGACTCTTCGAGTCGATACTGATGAGGTTGTTTCAGCTGTTGCTGTAGGCAGGCTATAGTTATTTATTGACAAGAAACGTTATCTATTACTGGATGATGTTTTTGTAGTTCCTCATATTAAGAGGAACTTAATCTCGATTTCTTATCTCATTGAACAAAGCTACACTGTCTCCTTTTCTGAGAATAAAGTGTTTATTTTCAAGAATAGAGTGGAAATTGTTTATGGTTCAATGGAAAATAACTTATATGTACTAAGGTTGTTAGTCATAAAAGCTTTGTTTAAGATTGAAATGTTCAGTACGGCAACAACAGCTAAAAGACCAAAGGTTTCTCCAAAGGAAAACGCCCATTTTTGGCATCTTAGGTTAAGTCACATCAACCTCAATAGGATTGAGATGTTGGTGAAAAGTGAACTTCTAAAGAGTTTAGAAGAAAACTCCTTGTCAGTATATGAATCATGCCTCGAAGGCAAGATGACCAAATGACCTTTTACTGGAAAAGGTTACAGAGCCAAGGAAGCCTTGGAGCTTGTACATTCAGACCTCTGTGGTCCAATGAATGTTAGAGCTCGAGGTGAGTACGAATATTTCATCTCTTTCATAGATGATTATTCAAGATTTGGATATCTCTTCTTAATACAACATAAGTTTGAAGCCCTTGACAAGTTCAAGGAGTATAAGGTTGAAGTTGAAAACTTGTTAGGTAAGAAGATAAAAACACTACGATTTGATCGTGGTGGAGAGCATATGGACCTCCAATTCTAGAACTATATGATAGAACATAGGATTGAGTCCCAACTCTCAGCTCTCTAGTACATCTCAACAGAATGGTGTATCAGAAAGGAGAAACAGGACCTTGTTGGACATGGTTTGGTCTATGATGAGTTATGTTCATCTTCCAGACTCGTTTTGGGGTTATGCAGTGCAGACTGCATGTTATATCCTGAACAACGTTCCCTCGAAAAGTGTTTCTGAAACACCTTTTGAGTTATGGAGAGGCCATAAAGGTAGTTTACGCCACTTCAGGATTTGGGGTTGTCCAGCACATGTGCTAGCGACTGATCCAAAGAAGTTGGAACCGCGTTCGAATGTTTGCCTCTTTGTAGGCTACCCTAAGGAAACAAGAGGAGGATTCTTCTATGATTAGAGTGAGAACAAAGTGTTTGTTTCCATTAATGCTATCTTCTTGAAAGAAGACCACATGAGATCTCTAGTGAGACTGAGACTACTGAGGGTTCAACAAGAGTTGTTGAATAGGCCGACAAATCAACAAGAGTTGTTAAGGTCGGAACGTCTAGTCAACAACTTAAAAGTTGAGACTTCCTCGACGTAGTGGAAGGGTTATGAACCTACAGGATCCCTACGTGGGTTTGATTGAAGCCCAAAACGTCATTATGAATGATGGGGTCAAAGAGCTGTTGTCTTTTAAGAAAGCAATGGAGGATGTTGACAAAAATGAACGGGTTAAGGCCATGAACCAGGAAATGGAGTCTATGTACTTCAATAACGGCTGGGAGCTTATTGATCCACCTGATGGGGTAAGACCTATTGGGTGTAAGTAGATCTATAAGTGAAAGAGAGGTGTAGATGGAAAGATGAAATCCTTTAAGGTTTGACTTATGGCAAAGAGTTATTCCCAGGTTGAGGGAGTTGACTATGAGGAAACTTTCTCACTTGTTTTCATGCTGAAGTCTATTAGGATTCTCCTGTCCATAGCCACATTTTATGATTATGAAATATAGAAAATGGATGTCAAGTCTGCCTTTCTTAATGGTTATCTTGAGGAAACCATCTATATGACTCAACCAGAGGGGTTCATAGTTCCAAATCAAGAGCAAAAAGTTTGCAAGCTTACTAAGTCCATTTATGGGCTGAAACAAGCATCTAGATCTTGGAACATCAGATTTGACACTGTTGTCAAGTCATTTGGCTTTGACCAGAACGTTGATGAGCTTTGTGTTTACAAGAAGATCATCAACAACTCAATAGCTTTCCTGGTACTGTATGTGGATGATATCCTACTCATTAGGAATGATGTAGGGTATCTAACTGACATTAAGAGTGTTGGGATTGGTGTCCTAATTCTCTCGGAGTCTCGTTGTTTTGTAAAGATACACATTGTTCAATGAATAAAATAAATGTTATATAATTTTGGCATTTACTCATATCCAATAAACAAAGCTCCGTGGTTATCTTATGTGAACTTAAGCATGTATATGTGATATACAAGTGGATCATGCCTTAAGTGATAACCTAAATCGGTCTGTAGTATAAGGATTAAGGTGGGATACCTGATCTTGGTGACATTACGGATACGACCCGCTTTATAGAGCTTTGCAAGTGTTGTAAACTACTACAGATGATAAATCCTAACCATTCGTGTGGAGACGTGGAGTGGGGTTGTCCTATACAAAGAGTTTGTACAAAACCTGGACCACGAGATGACTAGACTCTGTATATAACGCCGTTGATACTAGAGACTTGCATCTCACCTAAAAGACCATAGATGACACGACCTCAATCCTGAGTGTTTTGTGAACTCCTGCCTTTGAGGGTGGTCCTTTGATTAGTATGGGTTAGAGTGGCTAGATTGCCAACTCAACATGCCTACCTTTTTGAGGACTTGTCTGATCTGGGAGCTGGGAACTCAATCCACAATATGGAATTCACTCTTTTCCCGAAGTAGGGATAAGTAAAGAGATTGCTCCCTTAAGGGCTGATTCCGTGGCTTGAATATAGTGGCCACAACTTCTCTTTGGAAGAGAAGACTCTGCCATAGTAAGACTATGATTTATATTCATTAGAGGGATCGATGGTATTTAAGGAGACAGATGTAACTACAGGGGCATAACAGTTATTGGCCTAGCTGTACTTACAAGCGAACTATGAAGGGTTGTCACACTGATCATTGGTTAAGATGGACACATAATATATCTATAGTGAGGAGAGTTTAGCTGTCGGTCTTTAGTCGAGTTCCTGGTAGTTAACGGATAGTGGATTCCGTGACTAAAAAGTTTAGTCAGTTATTTACGAACTGTTGGAACTTCGAATCTACAGGTCCATGAGGTCCCCTTAGTAGCTTGGATTCTGTTGAAGGATCAGTTCTTGGTGTTGATCTGAAATGTTCAAATTGACAAGAGGTATTTTGATTATATGTGATATAATCGGTATGATGTATAAGATACATCTAGTGGAGGATTGATGTAAATGAGATTTACATTAAGTACCATGGAATAGAAAAAGTATTATGCTTTATATGTTTCATGAGATGAAATATTAAAACTATAGGTTATAAATATAGTATGATAAGTTGGTTATCATTTATATTTATATAATATTAATTATTAGATAATTAATACTTTTTCTTTTAAATAACCAAATGTTGTGGGTGGTTATTTATTATGGTAACGTGAGGTTAAAAGGAAATCAATTACCTATTTTGAAAAAGAGTTTTTTTTTATTTATTTTTATTTTTATTATTATTATTTTTTTTAAAACAGAAGTTTTCACAAATGTTTAAAAAGAATTTGAGTTTTCTATCTAGTGAAAAGAAACTCATGGAAGTTGTCAAATAAATACAGATTTACGAAACGATGGCTGGGCTAGGTAAACGATCATGCAGGTGCTAGCTAAACGATCGTGCAGTGTTTAATAAACGATCGCAAAGCTTTGCTAGACGATCGCTGGCCCAAGGTAAACGATCGTGTAGAATCGACCGAGCTAGATGATAGAGTTAAACGATCGCATAGCTTTAGCTAGATGATCGCATAGTTTTATCTAAACGATTGGGCATCGACCTATACGATAGGTCTCCGACTTCTCCCACTTGCCCAGTCATGTACACGATCGTTCTTTCTTCCATTCGTCTACCTCACACCAAGTCCGAACAGAGCCCACTCTCTGGATTCTCACAATGAGAATACCAAGGTCACCTTGTTGGTGGTGTCAAACTCAACTCGATACTGTTGAGGTTTTTCGGAGGCCGTTCGTGGTGCTATGGTGGACGTTCACTGTTGCGGAGGAGATCGTGACCGAGGAGATCGTTGAGGACGAGCGCGAAGAGCTTGTGCTTTGTTCGTGTGGTGTTGCGATCGTGTAGATCGAGCGATCGTGGTTGCTATTGTTTGATCATAGTGCGCATCAGAGCGTGGAGACGTTTCTGCATTCATTAGTACAGTTTTTCCCTTTGTACATTTATTGTTTCATGCTGTAATTTCTCTGTAAATTGTATAATCGCTTGTATCGAAGTCGACTGTAAATGTTTTATTGATTTATGATTGTAATTTGGAATAGTCTTGCTTCTGCTGCTCACGGAAATTGGGATTCCGATTTCCTTCAAAGAGTTGGCTAGTTGCCCAGTTCCAAATGAAAGATTTGGATGAGGCACAGTATGTTGTCGGGATCCAGATCATTCAGGATCGCAATAGCAAACGGTTAGGCTTATCTTAGGCATCGTACATTGATCAAATGTTGATCAGGTACAAGATGCAGGATTCTAAGAGGGGTTTATTACCCTTCGGGCATGGAATCATTCTGTCTAAGGATCAATGTCCTAAAAAACCTCAAGAAGTTGAGGAGTTGAGAGACGGATTCCCTATGCTTCTGCTGTAGGAAGCTTAATGTATGCAATGTTGTGTACTAGACCCGATATTTGCTATGTAGTAGGGTTTATCAGTCGGTATCAGTCCAATCTAGGATTTGATCACTGGATGGCGATTAAGACGATCCTCAAGTATCTTTGGAGAACGAGGGACTACATGTTTGTGTATGGAGATAAGGATCTGATCCTTATAGGATACAACGTTCCTGATTACTTTATAAAGGCCTTCACAGCTAAAGTGTTTGAGGGTCACCTGGAAAGTCTAGGATTACGGGACATGCGACATCTTGTCTAGGGCAAGTGGGAGATTGTTGGGATTGGTGTCCTAATTCTCCTGAAGTCTCGTTGTTTTGTAAAGATACACATTATTCAAGGAATAAAATAAGTGTTATTTAATTCTGGCATTTATTCATATCCAATAAACAAAGCTCCTTGGTTATCATACGTGAACTTAAGCATGTATATGTGATATACAAGTGGATCATGCCTTAAGTGATAACCTAAATAGGTATGTAGTATAAGGATTAAGGTGGGATACCTGATCCTGATGACACTACAGATACGGTTCGCTTTGTAGAAGTTTGCAAGTGTAGTAAACTACTACAGATGGTGGATCCTGACTATTTATGTAGAGACGTGTGAGCGGGGGTGTCTTATATAAAGAGTTTGTATAAGACCTGGACCACAAGATGACTAGACTTTGTATATAACGTTGTTGATACTAGAGACTTACATCTCACCTAAATGACCATAGATGACAGGACCTCAATCTTGAATATTTTGGGAACTCCTGTCTTTGAGGGCGGTCCTTTGATTAGTATGGGTGAGAGTGGCCAGATTGCCAATTCAAGATGCCTACCTTTTTTGGGACTTGTCTGATCTGGGTGCTGGGAACTCAATCCACAAGATGGAATTCACTTCTTTCCTGAAGTAGGGATAAGTAGAGAGATTGCTCCCTTAAGGGCTGATTCCGGGGCTTGAAAATAGTGGCCACAACTTCTCTTTGGAAGAGAAGACTCAGTCATAGTAGGACTATGACTTATGTTCATTAGAGGGATCGGTGGTACTTAAGGAGACATATGTAATTACAGGGGCATAACGATTATTGGCCCAACTGTACTTACGAGCGATCTGTGAAGGGTTGTCGCACTGCTGATTGGTTAAGATGGACACATAATATATCTGTGGTAAAGAGAGTTTAGCTGTCGGTCTTTAGTGAAATGCCTGGCAGTTGACGGATGGTGGATCCCATGACTAAAGAATTTAGTCAGTTATTCACGTACCGTTGGAGCTTCGAGCTACAGATCCATAAGGTCCCCTTGGTAGCTCAATGGATTCAATTGAGGATCAATTCTTGGTGTTGATTTGAAATGTTCAAATTGACAAGAGGTATTTTGATTATATATGATATAATCGGTATGATGTATGAGATACATCTAGTGGAAGATTGATGTAAATGAGATTTACATTAAGTACCATGGAATATAAAAAGAACTATGGTTTATATGTTTCATGAGATAAAATATTAAAACTCTATGTTATAAATATAGTATGATAAGTTGGTTATCATTTATGTTTAGAATAATATTAATTATTGGATAATTAATTCTTTTTCTTTTAAATAACCAAAGTAGTGGATGGTTATTGAATCATGGTAATCGTGAGTTTAAAAGGAAATTGGTTTTCCTATTTTGAAAAAAAAAATTTACAAAAAGATTAAAAAAGTTTTTAAGTTTTATCTCGTGAAAAAGAAACTCACGAAGTCGTCAAGTAAATAAATATTTACTAAACGACGGCTGGGCGAGCTGAATGATCGTGCAATATTTACTAAACGATTGCATAGTTTTGCTAGACGATCGCTGGCCCAAGGTAAATGATCGTGCAGTGGCGAGCTAAACGATCGTGCAATATTTACTAAACGATCACATAGTTTTGCTTGACGATCGTTGGCCCAAAGTAAACAATCGTGTAGTGTCTATAGAAGACAGACCAAGCTAAACGATTGTATAACTTTTGCTAGACGATCGCTTAGCTTTTTCTAAACGATTGGGCATCAACCTATACAATAGGTTTCCGCCATCTTCCACTTGCCCAGTCGTGTACACGATTTGTGTTTCCTCCTCCGTCCGCCTCATACCAAGTCCAAACATAGCCCACCCTTTAGATTCTCACACCGAGAATACCAAGGTTGCCTTGTTGGTGGTGTCAGACTCAACTCAACACCGTTGAGGTTTTCTGGAGGTCGTTCGTGTTGCGGAGGAGTTCGTGACCAAGGCGATCGTTGAGGACGAGCGCGAAGTGTTCGTGCTGTGTTTGTTGCTGTGTTGCAGTCGTGTAGATCGAGCATGCGAGGTTGTTGAAGTTCGAGTGGCCATGCGCAATCGAAGCGTGGAGATGCTTCTACCTATGTGCGAGGAGTTTTTCTCATTGTTCATTTGTTGCTTGTGCTGTAATTTCTGCTTTTGAATTGTATAACCGTTTGTTTGAAGTTGACTGTAAATGTTATGTTTATTCATGATTGTGATTTGGAATAATCTTGTTCCGCTGCTCATGGAAATCTCGCTTTCGGTTTCCTTCACTACTATGGTGGACATCTTTCAGGCCATGAGAAGGTGTGTGGTGTCACATCGTTCAAGCCCCCAAATCAGCCCTTAAGGGAGCAATCTATCTACTTACCATTGCTTTGGGGAATGAGTGAATTCTATCTTGTGTAGCTGAGTTCCTAGCTCCCTAATTAGATGAATCCCCAAAATGGTAGGTTTGAGTTGGCAATCTAGCCACTCGCACCCATGCAAATCAAAGAACCACCCTCAAGGGCAGAAGTTCCTAACTCACTCAAGATTAAGGTTATGTTACCTATGGTCA
Source organism: Benincasa hispida (assembly GCF_027475165.1). Classification (NCBI taxonomy): domain Eukaryota; kingdom Viridiplantae; phylum Streptophyta; class Magnoliopsida; order Cucurbitales; family Cucurbitaceae; genus Benincasa; species Benincasa hispida. The sequence goes on from NC_143486.1 coordinate 11,976,481, forward strand.
TCCTAGTGAAGTAAAGTCTCTGTCATGAACGATGTTATATAACGAGACTAAACACTTCTTGGTCTGGTCTTGTACAAACTCCTTTGTATAGGATACCCCTGCTAGCATGTCTCCACATGAATGATCAGGATCAGACCGTCTATAGGACATCACAACACTTGTAACTATCTACAAAGCGGGTTGCATCCGTAGTGTCACCAAGATATGATTTCCCTCCTATATCCATATACTACAAACCATTTTTGTTATCACTTAAGCCATGATGCACTTGTATGTCTCCACATACGTGCTTAAGTTACAACGACAACCAGGGATCTTAGTTTATTGATTTGTGGTAAATGCAAATAAAACATCTCATGTTTCATAGACAACAGTGAAGAAAATATCTCATATTATTACATCACAAGCGTTTGTTCATACAGGTGTTTATAAACTATAGGACCCTACGAGAGTTTAGGGCATCAACACCAACAGTGTTGTCTTCGTATAATATCGTTGGAAGATGTTTACTAGAAGACAAGCCACATGTTTCCATGAATGTGTTGTATCATTGATCTTAGCCATACACATTCTCGACTAGCCTCGTGAATTGCAAGAATTTCAGCATGATTTGAGGAAGTAGCCGTTATGATCTATTTCACTAATCATCATGATATAAAAAATTTTCTCCATGTACTAAATAATCTATTTAAGATCTAGCTTGTATGGGTTAGATAACTAACCTGCATCTTCATAACCAACTAGATCATAATTAGATCTATTAGAATAAAAAAAATCAATATAAACTAATTCTCAAATAAAACATACCAAATGTTTAACTCTAGTCCAATATCCTCATTTTGTAGGAATATCATATATATGTAACAAAATTACTGAAAAATACTACAAAATGCAGTGTATAAAACAGTAAAGCTATATAAGTGCACTTATTTTTCAAAATTTATGGTTCTTCAAGACCTAATATTCTTATCATCTTTCTGAGATCGGATGATATATTCTTTTCACATTGAGTGAATGAACCACCATAACAGTATTCAATGATGTATATAAATCCACAAAAGATCTTTTATGTATAAATTGATGCAATTCCATTTGCTCTATGCTTTATTTGCAAGCTAAGACAAAAGTTATCATCTCAATTTCTTTCTTAAAAAATTCTATTGTCTTTGAAATCTCTTCAGGAGTTTCTGCTCAAATCATCAACATATTGTTAATTTTGCGGTTGTTATTTCTTAATAAAAACAAATAGACATATTGGATTGTTTTGCTATCCTTCTTTCAACAAATATTCACTTAGGCGATTGTATCATATTCGTCCTGATTGTTTCAATCCATATAGCGATCTCTGTAACTTTATTGAATACAATTCCCGGGAATTTGATTTATATATTTTAGGTACCTTACATCCTTCTAGAATTCTCATATAATATCATTATCAAGAGATCCATATAAATATGTTGTAACTACATCCATAAGATGCATGTCTAGATTTTCATACACAGTCAAACCAATTAAATATCTTAATGTAATTGCATCCACCACCGAAGAATACGTCTCCTTATAATCAATACTAGATCTTTGTGAAAAACCTTATAAAACTAGTCTTGCCTTATATCTTGTGACCACATTATTTTTATTTATTTTCCTCACAAATACACATGTGTATCCTACACTTTTGACACCTTCTGGTGTTCGCACTACTGGTCCAAAAAACCTGACATTTTGAAAGTGAGTTTAATTCTACCTCGATTACTTCTTTCCACAGAAACTTTTCTATGTCGACATTCTTCAACAGATTTTGGTTCAAGATCTTCATTTTCAGATATAACATCGAGAGCAACATTATACGCAAAAATGATGTCAATAACTACATTAGTTTGATTCCATCTTTTTCCTATAATGACATAGTTTATTGAAATTTCATTATTATCTTTAGGTATTTCACCTTCCTCACTATACATGTCAAGGATTTGTTCATGGGTATTTATATCCTCAACCAAGTCTTCTTGACTATTTATTATTTTTCTTTTGCGAGGATTTTTATCTTTGGAACCCACTGGTCTTTTTTTGCATCTATAAATGCATTTGGTAACTGATTTGCTATATTTTGTAAATGAATTATCTTCTGAACCTCAAGTTCATATTGATCTATGTGGGGATCTAACTGAGACAACCATGTAATTTATTTTTCCAAGTTTTTAATTGTCCCCCTAATATTGGAAAATTTGTCTCATTAAAATGACAATTAGCCAATCGTGCAGTAAATATATCACTTGTTAGGGGGTTCAAGATATTTAATAATTGATGAGGAATCATATCCATTATATATTCCTAACATTCTTTCAGGACCCATCTTAGTGCGTGTGGTAGAGCAATTGGAACATATACTACACATCCAAAAAATCTCAGATGGGAAATATTTGGCTCATGGCCATAAGCTAATTGTAATGGTGAGTACTTATGATAAGCATCTAGCCTAATGCGTACAAGTGATGCTGCATCCAAAATATTATGTCCTCATATAGATGTAGATAGCTTAGCTCTCATAAGCAATGATCTAGCAATTAACTGTAAACGTTTTATGAATGATCATGCTAAACCATTTTGTATAAGAACATGAGCTACAGGATGTTCAACACTTATCCCAACTGACATACAATAATTATCAAAAGCTTGGGATGTAAATCCACCAGTATTATCAAGGCGAATGGTCTTAAGTGTATATCAATAAATTGTGCTATTAACTTAATTATTTGAGCAAGTAATCTTGCAAATGCAAGATTTAGACTTGATAACAAGCACACGTGTGACCATCTGCTAGATGCGTCTATTAATACCATAAAATATCTAAACGGTCCACTTTGTGGGTTAAGAGGTCCACATATATCACCATGAATTCATTCTAAAAAATGCAAGGGATTCAATTCTTACTTTGGCTAGTGATGGTCTAATTATTAATTTTCTTTGAAAGCAAGAATCACATGATAATTCATTAGATTGAAGAGTCTTCTAGCTCTTCAATGTGTGTCCATTTAAATTTTCAATAATACTTCTCATCATTATAGACCCTGAATGACCTAATCTATAATGCCAAATTGTAAATATGCCTTGATTCATGAAATTTAGGTTCATTGTTGCATATATTTCAATTACTCGTATACGAGTATAATATAATCCAGAAGATAAAGTAGACAACTCTTTTCAATATACGTTTTTCGTATGAGACAGTAGATATGATATAAAGATACTCGATATTATTCTTTCTATCAGTCTCAATATATGATAACTATTACAACGTATATCTCTAAAACTAAGTAGATTTCTCTTTGATTGACTAGAGAACAATGTATTGTCAATTGTAAATTTTGTTTCACTTGCTTTTCCAAAGCCTTCAATCAGGTTGCAGAACTTGATATTGTATTGACTTTTGCTTCCAACATTGTCAGTTTGGAAAAATATTTTTTACTTGTAAGTATTGTATGAGTCACCCAACATATGAAAATGATTCAGGTTTCTTCATTAAAAGAAAATAACTACAACAAGAAAAACAACATTTGAATATACAAAGGCTAACATCTACAAAGAGAAGAAAAAAAATGGAGATGAATAAAAACCAACATTAAATCTAGATATTTTCAAAGTCAAAGTAAACATTTGATGTTCCATCAGTTCTGTCGATTTTCTATTATGGAGATTCAAAGGAGTCTACCACATCCAAATTTATCATATGGGATGACTCAAATATGTCATTATCCTGGTATACAAAATTTGCATCCATATATTTTTTTTCTTTTTCCTTTAGGAATGTTTGATAGAGATCAACTAAGTGTTTTAACATACGACAGGTACGTGACCAATGCACAGTCATTCCGCATCAAGCATTTATTTTCAACACTTTTTGGACTCTTATTTTGTAGAGCTTTTCCTTTGCGATCATTGTTTTTTTTGTGGTTTATTTGAAATTTGAATTATTAGAACGACCACCACCAAAATAATAATCATTTCTTCCGCAATCACGGTCATGACCTTGACCGCAACCATGACCTCGACCACAATTATCAACATTTACAACATTCACTTAAGAGAATAGTGTTATTCCAGTTGGTCAAGATTCTAGGTTTTTTTTTTTTTTTTTTTTATCAATAATTCGTTATTTTGTTCGACTATGAGAAAACATAAAATTAGTTCAGAATACGGTTTAAAACCTAAATTAGTTTAGAATATTGTTTAAAACCTTTCTCTCGATATTGCTAATGCAGGAGCATATCCCAAAATGTAGAAAAATGTCTTAACATATTGATTTCAAATTTTGGAACTTCAAGTACATCCATTTATGACGAGTTTTAGGAAGAATAATTATTTTCTGATGATCACATTTTCATGGCATCCAGGTGTATCTTGGCATCAAGTACTAATGACAAATAATTATTACTATTAATATCAAATGTTTTAAATTCTAATTTTATAGTATTTTCAGATAACACTATTATAAAATATTATATTTACATTAGAATTTAATATATATCAAATATGTCAAACAACATTTAATTTATTAATTATAACGAAGAGAGAAAAACCGACATACCTTTAGGACCTACCTTTAACGAAGGAAATAAAAGAAGCTCATGTTGATAACGTGTTGTGAGCTTGAGGAGCACAATGAGAACACAATTACCAATCAAATATAATATTAAAATAAAAATAATATAACATAATAATAAAATAAATTAAACATAATATATAATTGTTGGGATTGACGTCCTTAATCTCTTTTGTATTCTCATAGTTTGTAAACTTTGTATAAATAATTTGTTAAAATAATTGTTATTTTATGATCATACACTCAATCCAATAAATAAAGATCCTAGGTTATTTTATATAATTTAAACATGTATGTAGAGACATATAGGTGAATCGTTTTAAATGATAATTGAAACGGTCTATAGTAGATGGATAAGGTTGGGTACCTTATCCTTGTGACACTATGTATACGACTCGCTTTGTAGATGTTACAAGTGTTGTAAAGTACTACAAATGATCTGATTCGATCATTCATGTAGAGACATGTGAAAGAGGGTATCTTATACAAAGAGTTTGTATAAAACCTGACCACAAAATGAATAATCTCATTATATAACGCAATTAATAATAGAGACTTACATTTCACAAGGATGACCATAGGTGACATGACCTGAATCTTGAGTGAGTCATGAACTCCTGCCTATGAAGTTGATCCTTTGATTTATATGGGTGAGAGTGGCCAGATCGCCGACTCAATATGCCTGCCATTTTGGGGATTTGTCTGATTGAAGAGTTGGGAACACAACTACACAAGACATAATTCACTCATTCCATGGATGTCAGGGTAAGTAGATAAATTGCTCCCTTAAAGACTGATTTTGGGGCTTGAACATTGTGGCCACACCCTCTTTTGGCTCGAAAGGATTTGGTCATAGTTGAACTATGGCTTATTGTTGATTATAGGGATTAGTAGTACTTAAGAAGTTAGATGTAGCTACAGGGGTAAAACGGTAATTTTGGCTCAACTGTACCTACGAGCAATTTGTGAAGAGTCATTGCACTATTGACTGATTATATCCAATGGACACAAAACTATATTTGTAGTGTGAAAAGTGCATTTGGCAGTATTTAGTGGAACAACCGACAGTTAATGGATGTTGGATAATGTAATTAATGAAGTTTAATTAATCATCCGAGTACCATTGGAGCTTCAATTTACAGGTTCATAAGGTCCCCTTTGTAGCTCAACAAGGGTTATTGAGAATTAGTTTTGGATTAATTTGAATTGTTCAAATTAATTGTTCAAATTAATTATATATGATACAATTAATTTAAATTAATTATATGTGATATAATTAATATAATATATTAGATACATTATGATATAAAATTTATTTTGAGAAGAATTAAATATTTTAATGTGATTCAAATACTAATTATATTGATGAGATTCATATAATTAAAATTAGTATAAATGTGATTTATATTAAATACCATACACATATGTGAGAAATACAAACTATAGGTTATATTGTATTTGATACAATATTAAAACTATAGGTTATGTGTTATATTTCTATAACACATAGTTTAATATATATTACATAATAAGGTGGTTATCATATATATATTAAATAATTTATTAAAATAGTTTGTTAAATTAGTTTATAAATTATTTTTTTTAAATCAATTAATTTTTGAAATTAATCGACAAGGAAATTATATTAATTATTAATATAAATATAATTAAAAATTAAAAATTAATATTAAATAAAAATTATTAAAAATAAAAATGATTTTAATTAAAAAAAGAATCAACATTAATTATTTTTTAATTCTTTCCCCCTCTTTTCTCTCTAGTTGAAGACATGTGTAAGGAGTTGGAGAAGATTTGATCTTTTTCCTTGTGCTTCTTGCAATAAGAATTGGCTCTCTGAGAATTGTCAAAGAACTCACAGAAAAAGAAAACTCTCTTCTCAATCCTCTCCCTCTTCCAAAAACTAACCTCCTGTAATCCACATCCCCCAAGAAGAATAAAGAAAGGCTCTCTTGTGGTGGTGTCCCAACTATATTGATTTGGTAATTGCTATGATTTTTTGTTATGTTCAAGTTCCAATGAGGAGAGTTCGCGATTAGTTCGAGGGATTTCGTGAAGATCTTTGATTCTTCAAGACTAAGTAAATTTCTATCCATAATTCCCTCTTCTTAGCATGATATAAAATATGGTTTTGCATAAATTATTGTTATGTCATTTTGAAACTTTGTGTAAAAAAATCAAAATTGGGACGATCCCGCTTCCGCTATGGACCTCACGATTCCTTTAATAAATAAATAACAAAAATAAATAAAATAAAAATGATGGATTTCTCTCATTTCTCCAATTTTTTTGGACTTTTCTTAATATGTGTCTTACAAAACTTACCAAATACTACTGTTTATAGACAATTTGGCAACAAATAAGTGGATTACATGGACACTAAGAAAAATCTGACATTCCAACCTGAGGAGCCACTCAATGTAGAGGGAGTACCACCCCAACAAATCTGACATTCTACAACAGTTGAAGATAGCGTTGGTTAAAAATAGCTATTGTTGTAAAAGGAGAAAAAAAAAAGGAGGGCGTCCTTTAAAATAAAACAAAAAAACCGAGCGGGCATATTGAAAAATATCCATCACTTAAACGCGGACTAACACACGAAAATAGGATTTCACAAATCCCCCCTCTTCCTCTCTCGTCTGCCTTTTGAACTTCTTCTCTCCTCTCGTCTTCTCTTCCTCTCAATCTTCTCAATCACACCTCTTCTTCTCTCCTCTCTTCCTTTCTCGCTTGCCTTTTTCTTAGTTCTCAATATAATTTTTTTTTCTAAAACTGAGTCCTCGTTCACGCTTTCCACTCTGCAGATGGCTTGTTGAAAAATCTCAGGCTTCAATTTCTTCATCTTCGTGTAGCTTTCGATGAAATCTGGACTTCACTGTGAACCAAAATTTGAGTTTCCTAACGGATGGCGGGCATGTGATCTCCCTTTTTTGTATTTAATGAGGTCGAGTCGGAGGTACAATGGTAGTTTAGGGACATCAGAGCCCGAATTTGATCAGGTTAGAGAAGTGGACAGGATCAATCTCAAGTTCGCCGAAGCGAGGGAAGAGATTGGGTCAACTATGGGGTCCGAAGAGACCGTATATTTTGATTAAGAGGTCGAGTGTGCTCAAGATGCTGTGAAAGAAAATTTGAAATATACGAAAGGCTTCTGACGAAGTTTCTCGAGAGCGAAATAAAGGCGTTGCAGAGGTAAATGAGGCTTAGATTAAATAGCTAAAGGGTGAGCTTAAACACCTTGACGAGTAATTGACGTCCATGTATTTCATTCTCTTCTTCTCTAATAAATAACCAGATTTTTACTCCACTAAATATTTTTAGATTGAGGCTAAAATGCTTTTAGATTGCAACCCATGTCTTGCTAAATACTCCACTTTCGGTGGCCTTAATTCTCCTCTCCATTTTGCGGCTGCTAAAGGCCACAACGAGGTTTGTTTTTCTATTTTGCTTCTCTAATTTCTGCATTTTAGCTGTTTGTTTTAAATATTGATTTGAAGTTTCATCATTCTGATTTTTTTTTCTTGTTCCTTTGGTTTTGTTGTAATTGTTTGTTTTTTTTTTCTTCTTGTCTTGGGTGTCTGGGTTTTTCTTAGATTATATCCTTGTTGCTTGAAAATGGAGCTGATGTGAATTCCAGGAATTACTGTGGCCAGGTATGTGACTTTGATGCTTTTTCCTCTACTGGGTTTTGTTTGGACTAGGTGTCTGATCTTCAAGACGAGAGGATTTTAGGTTTATCACTTTTTATCCTAAATTTATGAATGAATTTTTGGTACCCCTGTTTTTGTTCTTGATGCGGTGTAATTGTATTATTAACAACTTGGATTGTTGCAATTACTCCATTATGATGGTCAAAATTTGTAGGATACTCTGCCTTTTGTTTTTCAATTTTCTAAGTGCACGAAATCTGATAGCAACATTTGCTTTTATGTAATCAGTAAATACCCTGAAATGAATGTGCAATTTACTTGTTTTGTATTGTTTTGTTCGTGTACATGAAGACAGCAGTGATGCAAGCTTGTCGATATGGGCGCTGGGAAGTTGTACAAACTCTTCTAGTTTTCAGATGCAATGTGAGTTGTTAAATTGGAACTAGCTTTGCTACTGTCATTTATAAGTTGTTTGGTGGCTAGCATGTATGGAGCATGAAAACGACGGCCTTCGTAAAGCTGTTTTCTTTTAGCCGTAGTTTGAAATCTATACTCTCATTTCTGGTGAGAGAAATATTCTTGCATGTAACTGCCACAAGGACATGATATTTTTTAGTTTTTTCTTTTTCTTAATCTTGATCATGTAAAGTGTTTTGTTAGTGCCTATAACCAATGGCTATTGGTTCAAGATTGAGTTGTGATTATAATAGCTTGTTTGTTGTAATCAGGTAATGAGAGCAGACTACCTTAGCGGTCGGACTGCTCTTCATTTTGCTGCTGTAAATGGTCATGTGAGATGTCTAAGACTTATTGTGGCGGACTTTGTTCCTAGTGTTCCTTGTGATGCTATTAATAGTCAGACAGTTGTTAGCAGAAGCGATGGTGTGAATGTGAAGAACAGATGCGTTCAAGGGTACTTAAACTTTTTTATAAATTTGATTATATAGATATTAGATTGCCTTTTGGTGGTCAGTCACAAGAGTTATGATGGTGCTATTGCATACGTTTGGTCCTTCTAATTCTATACGTCAGGTGGTTTTGAGAGTCAATCGATACTTAGGCACTTCTCCTCTCCTGTTGTAGGTATTAGGGATCAAACTCAAAGCTTTTAGAAGACAAATGCTACTAAGTGGTTTGTATATTTACATTTTTTCCATATGTTAATTTTGTAGAAAAATCTTTCATAATGCATGTTGTAGTGGATTTAGCTTTTCAATTAAATTGCTTGGTGCATATCATGTAGTTAGGGTGGCTTCTTCATATATGCATGTTATAGTAGATTTAGGAACTTAATTGGTTTGTTTTGTGGCTATCATACAATTATCATAGCTACTTCATATATGCATGTTATAGTGAATGATGGAACATATTTACATTTTCGAGTAAGAACAAACATGCGTCTTCTTCCTCTCTTTTATGTCATTTTCAATGCCAAGCTCTAAGGATTTCTCTCAACTTTCTTCATCTACTAGGTGCATTTCTCTCTTTTTCAAAATTATTGAACATTCAAAGTTAATCGAGGTTAGTCACTGAATCCGTCTACCCATTTAAACTCTTTTTATTTTTTTATTTCAAAATCAACTTTGAAATTTCATTTTCTTTTGATTTTTTGCTTTTGCTTTTTTCCCCTTAAATTCAAAGTTAGCGATTCACGAATGCAGATGCTTCACGATCTTCAAGAACTCAATTGGTGAGCATATTTGAAAATATACAAGTTGGGCAATCTAATCTGCAAGATGGATTTGTCACGAACAAAGGCGTGGTGACATGAGATGGTAGGCAACGATTTTTATTCAAATTTCTTCATGGCTCTATTTTGGAAACATATATTGATTTTCTTTTCAAAGTTTTGAGTATTTTATTTTTTTTGCCTTAGTTCCTATGATTTCCTTGAAATTCTAAGACAAATAGTGTATGTAGATGCTTTAACTTGTTGTTTGACTAATTTGTTCTCTTGTTGATGTTTTTCATAGAGTTTTTTAGCACTTGAGCTTTGGTGTTATGTTTCTAATTCATATTTCTCTGCATGTTTCTATCATTAGAACTTTAGTGGAGAAATTCATAATGAAAACATGGATATAAGCCAATTGAAATCTTCTATCATAAAAATCAATTTATTGCAGGTATTGATATTAGACTTTTCGACTATGAAGGTGTTTAGTTTTGGCACTTGTTTTCTTTCGATTTTATTAATTGAGAAACAATATTTTAACTTGGAAGTTTTTGTTCCTTATATTTCTTACAATTGATAATGCACAGTTCCCTATCTTAGCCAGCTGTTAACCATTGTTAAAGCCATAGGATTCTCACCCAAGAATCCTATGGCTTATATTTCTAGCAAGTTTGGGTTCTCAATTTTTTTACTCTCTATTACATTATGGCTTGTTTCTGGATTTTTTTGTGTCAACATTTTTGTAGTTGATTTGATGGTGGTTTCTTCAAGATCTCATCCTTTGTTGGTTAGATCTACTTGGAAGTAATTTTAGGCTTTTTCTTTCAGAACGTTAGTGTTCGTACTGCCTTTTCGTGTTGGAACTACTATTTTTGCTTGATTTCTGATTGAATTATTCTTGAGGAGGTTGAAATGGTGCTAAAATTCAACTTTCTGTGGATATTCTTTGGGAATATGAGATGGGTTTGCTTGGATTATTTGGTTTCTGCTAGTAAAGTGTTAGTAAAGTGTCTCCTGAATGAATTTTTTCCTTATTGTTTGAGAAGCTCAACTCGGTTTGCAATGCTTCTTTAATTTAGCTTCATTAAGTAGTTTTCTTTCTCAAGTCTGATCATATTTGGTTTTGTTGAAATAGGTGTCGTCTATCTTTTAGCCTTTGTTTTATTGTTTTGAGAATCTTGCTTTTAGCCTTTGTTTCATTGTTTTTAGAATCTTGTTTTCAACTAGACTTATCTGTAGTGCAACCTAGTAGAGTTTTCGGTCCCAATCATGGGCATGTACAAGACATATATGCATATGGTGGACATACATTTCCGATATGTTGATCCCTGGATAAAGTTCAACTATGTAAGAAAATTTATTTACTACTTTGTGGATTAAGTATTCATTTAGTTCATTAGCTAATCTATTGTTAGAGTTAGATCATGATGATTTATGAAAGTTATTTTCTTTTATTTTTTATTAGGTGATCGATAGGACGACAAACAACGAAGCTACATATTTTTTGTGGGACAATTTTGGTATCGCTATAATCTAAACATCTCTTTTGATTGTATCAACTTTTTGGGATTATATATGTAGTCATTTTATTTGGTTTAAGATTTATAACTTGTGCTATTAGGTAAGAACTTTGTTAGAACATACTTTTGATGACTATATCAAACCTTTTGGATGAATATAGTATTTTATGTTTTTTGTATGCTATAAATTTGAAAATTTTGATTATAATTATGATTGTGGATTTAGATGAAATGTGAATTACATCTTTCTTTGTTTAGACAATAATATGGGCAAACGATTTCTATAAATAGATGTTTATACATAATTCTACAATAATATTTGTGAAGCAAAATGTAAAATCTAAAAAAATGTTATTAACAAGTGCTATTAAAGATCAATTATAGCATTGTTTTCACTATTAGAAAAAAATATCTAAAGAAAGTTCATTAACATTAAAATTTATGCTTGAAGATGAGGTATTTATAGCTTTTTTTCATTACGATGAAAAAATGTTATTAAAAATAAGGGACTTTCAATAACGTGTCTAAAATCGCTATCAAACGTCTTTTATAACCATTTTTTTTATTGTTATGAAAACTTCTGATGGTACTTTTCCAATACAATGAGACGTTTCCATAATATTGAATTAAAACCATCATATCTCAACTTTCTATAGCGATATTAATAGTTGTACAAAAACGCTATGGAAAGTTGAGGACTTTTAATAATATCAGTTACGACAACATTTATAAAATGTTATGAAAACTCTTTTATAGCGGTTTTACAATGTTATTAAAAACGCTTTTGAAAGATTTTGATAGCGTTTTTTATAGTGTTGAAAAAATGATATCAAAACATTTCAATAATGTTATTTTCAACGTTGGACAAACGCTATTGAAATGTTTTGATAGCGTTTTTCTAATGCTATAAAAAAATGCTACCAAAATGTTTCAATAGCGTTTTTTTTATGCTATGAAAAGTTTTTAGAGTATCATATATGTGCTATCAAAACAGGCTTTTTATAGCATTTTTTATAGTGTTGAAACAATGCTATGGAAAGTAATAACATGGACTACGACACATTTCGAAAAAACTATGGAAAGTTTACGATAGCGTTTTTTTAATGCTATTGTAAGTGATATTTTTTGTAGTGAGTGACATTTGGCTTTTTGACACAAAGGGTATCTATTTTACACATAATTTGTGATATTTATAATTCTCTCCCTTAGATACCCATTATATATATATAGCCTCATTAAAACCATACTCTTAAAAAGAATATGGTATATTTATTCCCCCTCATGAAAAAATACTCATAAATTAATATATGTGAACTAAATAATACATAAATAATTTTGGATAGGGCCGGCTTTAGTTATATGCAAGTGAGGTGATCGCTTAAGGCTTCCATTTTAGAGAGGCCTTATATATATATATAATATTGAAAATACAAACTACTAAAAAATCCATAATGAATGGCTCATAAACTCTCTCAATTTTGATTGTTGACATTTTAAATTTATTAACCTTTTATAAATTAGATTGTTAAAAAATAAAACAATTGACAGAGATGTTAAAAAATTAATTAATAAAAAAAAAGAACAATAAAGTATTAACACAAATTATTGTTGTTAAAAATCTTGCTAAAAATAATTTAACATATTGAGGAAGTAATGAAAAAAGTTATCAAGAAAATAATGAAAATTTTTAAAACTTAGTTGAAAAGATTGCCGAATTTGATTCAATAATGTAAGAACATGTTCATTGTATTCAAAATAAAGAAATTCATTATCATTATTGAAGACACCATATTTGGTATGACTCGTTTTTTTTTTTTTAAAGTATATGTTTTATTATTATTATTTTTTTTTGTTAATGGAGTTTAAAAAAATCTAAAAGGAAATATTATATATATATATATAGAAATAGAAGAAAAGTAAAAAAAAACATTAAATAAAAATATTATTATTTTTTATTTTTTCCCCATTCTTCCTTCTTTTCCATTCTTCTCCTATTCTTCCCCATTTCTCTCCCTCTCCCCCACTTCTCTCCTCCATTTTTCGAAGCATATTTAAGCCTTATTATAGCTGATAGAAAAGGAACATAATACATTTTGGAAGGGAGGAACACATGGAAGAGAGATTTAGGTGAAGAGAAGGGGATTGAGAAATTATTATACATATTGAAAATAGAGAAAAGAGAAGATTATAGAGATTTAAGAAATAAATTGGAGATGAGATGAGAAGAGAGTTAAGGTGGAGATATTTTAGAGAAAAAAGTAAAAAAAATCATAGTAAATGTCCAACATTCTAGCGATATCCATCATAGTGTAAACTTCAACGAGATCTCCATTGACACACATGACTTCCGATGAAAGGAGTGCGAGATAAATACCGACGAACCCAAAACTGCAACCCACTTGAAAAGAAAATAATGAAAGAAGAAGAGAAGGGAAGAAAGAGGAAAGGGTGGAAGAAGAAAAAGAAGAAAAATCATGGAGAAAGAGGAGAGAAAAAAAAGTAAAGTGAATTTTGTTCTCTCCAGTTCAACTAGGGGCTCGTTTGCTCCAAAATACACGTTGGGCACGATGGCACATCAAACGAATCGCTTTTTCGAGAAATACACTATCCTGTATATAGAGTTATACCCTCAAGCTTATTTACAGATCTCCCTATTACCGGGAAACCTACAGAAGTCAAAGCGACCTTGCTTGCATTCGTCAAAGGGTAGCTTCTTCCGGGCTCGAGCACCCCCCAAATAGATTGAATCTTTCCTATCGACGATCTTTCTCGGTGCATAAGCGAGGCTTAGCGATCGAGGCGGCGAACAACAAGACTACAACTCAATTTTGTGTGCGTCCCATTTTTAATTTCTTTTATCATTTGAATTTCTTCCTTTTATTTATTTTTTCTCCAAAACCTTCCTTCTTTTAATGGATTTTAAAATCCAATATTGATATCAATTTGATTTTTTTTCATAAAGTTTTGTTTCAAAATTTTAAAGGTTTTCAAATTGATTTTATTAAAAAAAAATCAATAAATTTTAATCACAATTGGAGTTTCAATTTCGTTTCAATTAGTTTTATAAATAAATTCTAATTTAGAATTCCCAAATAAAACTTATTTGGATTTACTTTAAAGTTTTCTAATTAACTTCGATAATTTTTCCAAATTTCAATTTAATCTTCAAATTGGAGTTCTATAAAAGAACTCCAATATCAATTTGGTGTCCAACCCTTCAATCTGAATAAAATGAATTTTGAATAATTTCAATTATGAGTTTCAAAAACATCTCGATTTCAACTTTAATTTGATATTTTCATAAATGAATTTTAACTTGGTTTTAATTCACATTTGTCAATGGAATTTCAATTTCATTTGACAATTTTAAATTTATTTTAATTCAAATTTTGTAATAAAATTCAATTTGGTTTAAATGATTTTGAATAATTTCAATTTGGAATTTCTAAAAGCAACCTCAATTTACTTTAATTTGAATATTTAATAAATGATTTTTAAATTTGTTTTAATTCAAAGTTTTCAAATGAATTTCAATTTCATTCAAATTTGAATTTTATAAATGAAGCTCTAATTGGATTTTCACTTTAGTTTACAAAATAAATTTCAATCTTCCTTTGAAGGGCTTACACCACTCATAAGGATTTATTCATATTTATCTCTAAAATGTGCTTTGTGAGACATTTCTTTAACTATCATGTTAATCCTTTGACGGAGTTGAAATTGTCAAATATCTCAAATTCTTGAGATAAATGTTTCTCTAATTGGGAAATTCAAACAAATATAAAGTTTGACCATGAATTTTAAATAAAATTAACTATATGCAATAAGTTTGTCTAGGCTGAGGTACTTAAGTTGACTGTAAGAGAACGCCTCTACCTAAGAACTATTCATTAGTTGTATTTTATTTATTCATTAGTTTTTTTAATAAAATAAACATTTTTTCTTTACAATAAGGACCATTTTTTTATAAGATAAATTGGATAACAAAAATGAGATGTTTTCAAATGGATGTTGTAGGATGCTAATACTTTCCTACGCTCAACGACCCCCAAACTTAACTTTAGTTAAGTAGACCACATTTTTTTCACCTTTCACCTCAAAAGAGACCCTTAAGGAAAGACGTCGGCCGCTCTGCGTTGCAATGATGTTACAACAGCTTGGCGACTCCACTGGGAATATAGAGGGTCAGAGTCGTTATGTTTTACTTCTGTTATCCATGCATTTTTGTTGGTCTATTTTGTTTGTCATTAAATTGTTTATATTTTCTTTAATTGTAAATAATTTTGTGAATACTTTATTGATTGTTTTCTCTCACACATTCACGAGCCTCCTATCCAAGCTATGCCATTTAGTATTAGATTAAGAGGTTGAGTAATGTGACCTTCATAGAACCTGGTCCCTATGTAGGTGCATAAAAATCTACACCCAGGTCAACTATGCTGTGAAAGCAGTTGGAAGACTTGGGGGACCGTTTTTCACTAGGAATGTTAGAACTTAAAGTTATACGATCATGCATTTTGGAGCAAACAACACCTTATCAAAAGTTGCATTTTAGAAAATGTAGGTTTGTTCATACCAATAACTAAAGAGGATAGAAGTCATTAAGAAAGTCTTTAAAAAATATCAAAATTTAGGAGGTTATTAATTTTATTTTTCTTCTTCAAAGTCTTTTAGAAAAAATATTTTTCAATTTTCATTCTAAAAAAAATAAAAATAAAAATTTTGGAAATTTTCATAAAAAGTTTTAAATTTGGATTTTCTTTACGTCTTTAAGAATTAAAAGACTTTCATGGTTTTCAAAAGGATTTTTTTTTTTTTTTTAAAAAAAAAGAAACAAAAATGAGGTCTTTTAGGAGAAAGTTTTCCCATGATGAGAGCCTTTAAGAAAATAGTTTTCTTGGTTTAAATTTTTTTCTCTAAAAAATGAGGTCTCTTCGGAAACAAATCTTTAAAAAGTCAATAAAATTTAAAAAAGTTCTCATATAAAAAGAAAAGTTTTCAATATTTTTTAAAAAAAACCACACAGAAAAAAAAAAGCAAAAACAAAACAAAAAGGACTAAAAGAGTTTTTCCTAAAAAAAAAGGTCTTAGAAAAATCTTAAAAACAAAGAAAAAAAACCAAAAGTTTTCACAAGGATTTTGAATTTGGATTTTTTTAGAAAAAGAAAACTCAATGATCTTTAAAAAAAATAATAAATATGATATTATACAAACAAAAGCAAAAAAATCATAAACAAATTTCCACGTAATTTTCTTTTATAAATAAAGTCTATAGAAAAGAAGGATTATTTTTTTAATGTTTTTGGAAAAAAATAGATTAAAAAATCATAGGAAGTCTTAATTAGATTTTTATTCGAGGAAGGATCTTTAGAAAGGAAGTTTTTCTACGGTAAAAAAATATTTATTTCCCTAAAAAAGATTTTTTCTTCTAAAAAAAAGTGTTAAAAAAATCTAAAAATTTTCTCAAAAAAGTCTTAAAAAATTTCAAAATTGATTATGCTTTTTCCGAAAGGGCGTCTTTTCTATGATTAAATAAAAAAAGAACGAAACAAAACAAAAATGACAAAAAAACACAAAAAGTATAGATTTTCTTTTAAACAAAAAGGTCTTGAAAAGGTGTCTTTTAAAAAAAAGTCAAAAAACAAAAAATGTGAAGAAAAAAAATATTTTTTTATCAAGTTTTTAAAATCGGATTTTTTTTTTTGTTTTCTCAAGATGGAAATCTTGAGTAAAAGAAGATTTTTCTATGGTTAAAAAAAGAAAAAGGAGTTTTGCTTCTTTTTTTTCACAGAAAAAGCTTAAAAAACAAAAAAATCGTTCAAATTTTGTTCTAAAGAAGAAAAAAACTTCTAAAAAATATTTTAAAAATAAAAAAACAAATCATCAAAGGGTTTTAAATTTGAAAGGTATTTAGAAAAAGAAATTCAATGATCTTTTAAAAAGAAAAAGAAAAACAAACAAAAACAGTTTTTTTGTTTTTTTTAAAGGATCTTCTAAAAATTGTCTTTAGCAAAGCACGATTTTCACTATTGTTCACAAAAAAAAAAAAAAAAAAAAAAAAAAAAAAAAAAAAAAACTCGTTGTGCTTGCATTTTTCTAAATTTGATATCGAGTTTCTAACTTATATCTGGAACACATAGCATCTTTAGGAGTATTGTAGTGTTTCGAAGGGAATATTGTGCATGTATGAGATTCTCATTCAAATTAATTCATTTGTTATTTACATTGAACTAATTTGAAACCATTGGTCTTTTTAAGATTAGGATTTGTCGTCATATTAGTTTTGACATTTATAAAAGTCACCAAATCACTCAAAACATCTTTCAGGACCTTTCACATTTTAGGATAAGATGTTGTTAGTATCCTTGTGTAGACGCAATGGTCATGCACTTGTGAAAGGCTTATGGAGCTCATATCGAAAATAAAAGGGTCATGCATTTGTATTTATCTTCATTTCATATGTGGCTATAAATGAATTCTAACTCTTGTATAAAAAAGTCTCACTTATGATACATTTAGGGTCAGACGCTACATCGACATGCATGATCCACCATTGATTGAAGACAAAATTTGAGAAGGTTAACTTTTTTTTTTTTTTTTTTTTTTTTTTGTATAACATGATCACATTTTGAAAAAAAAAAAAATAATTATACCATCATATATGCATTAGAAAAATTCAAGATTATTGTATTCATCATCACATCATTAACATGTTTCCATTTTCATTTTTTTTAAAAAAAAACATGCACATTTTCCTTGCCTTTTCTTTTTAAAGAAAACAGCTCAACAACCACATGTTTGTTATTCTTATAAGATAAAAGGCGAAATCATGGAAAAGCATAATGAAAAAAGAATTGACGTATCATTGATCAGATTCAGGAGAAAATCATAAAGATTTAAAATATGGAGCTAGAAAAGATTAGTCAAATACAAGAGCAAATCTTGAGAATTCAAAATTTGGAGATAATGAGGAGGCGAGCCACGTTGATCTCTTGTTCTTTCTTTTTTCTTTTTTCTTTTTTGTTATCAATAAAGTCAATTTCTTTGAATTGAGTAGAAAATAAGTGACATCAAACCATGACATAGCTAAATACATAGAAAATATGTGAAAATAAGTCATTTTGTTTTTCTAAAAGAGGTCAAAGTTTCATTGTGCACTTGCATTCAAGTATCACTCATATCATGACACTTGCTTTAAAAAAATATGATTTCTTTGATAATGTTTCTTCTTTGGAAGTAAGATGAAAATACTTCTTTCGTATTTCAAATATTTTTGAAAGGGAAACTATTGAATTCACTCTAATCATTCTCATTAATCAAAACCTTAGCAAGAATCTTGAGTAGTTATGGTCTATTGTCATTTGGGAAAAATGTGTAAAAAAAAAAAGGGAAAAGAAGAAAAAAAAGAAGAAAAAAGAAAAGAAAAAGAAAAGATGCTTTCACTACTCTCGTTGAGAATAAAGGAAAACGGTGAGTTTCAACCATTTTATCCCTCGTTTGAAATATATTTTCATATTTCAAACATTTTATAAGTTCCCTAAAGGAACGAGAGATGGTTACTTCTATGATCCTAAGAATATAAAGGTGTTTGTGTTGACAAACACTACCTTTTTAGAAGAGGATCACATAAGGGAGCATAAACCTCGAAGTAAGATTTGTTGAGTGAACTTTCCAATGAAGCTACTAAACCATCAATAAGAGTTGTTGAAGAACCCGATACCTCAATAAGAGTTGTTGAAGTTGGATCATCTAGTAGATCAAGTCCACCTCAAGTGTCGAGGGAACCTCAACATAATGGGAGGGTTGTGAACCCACCTGTTCGTTATATGGGTTTAACAGAAATCCTAGTTATCGTAGCTGACGGAGATGTCGAGGATCCATTGTTTTGCAAGAAGGTCATAGAGGATATTGACAAAGATGAGTGGATCAAAGTTATGGATCTCAAAATGGAGTCTATGTACTTCAATTCGGTTTGGGGTCTTGTAGATCAACCTAATGGGGTTAAACCTATAGGTTACAAGTAGATCTACGAGAGAAAACAAGGTGTTGATGGGAAGGTGCAAAAGGTTATACCTAAGTTGAGGGAGTCGACTATGAGGAGATTTTCTCACCTGTTACCATGTTAAAGTCTATCTGAATCCTCTTGTCCATTGCCTCATATTATGACTATAGGATTTGCCAAATGGACGTCAATGTTGCTTTTCTGAATGAAAATCTTGAGGAGACCATTTATATGGAGCAGACTGAGGGATTCATAATCCAAGGTCAAGAGCAAAAGGTTTGCAAGCTTAATCGATCTATTTATGGATTGAAGCAAGCTTCTCGATCTTGAAATATAAGATTTGATACTGCGATCAAATCTCATGGATTTAATCAGAATGTTGACGAGCCTTGTGTTTACAAGAGAATCATCAACAGTTCAGTAGCTTTTCTAGTGTTGTATGTAGACGATATCCTACTCATTGAGAATGATGTAGGTTTACTGACTGAAATTAAGAATTGGCTAGCAACCCAATTCCAAATGAAAGATTTAGGAGAGATGCAGTTTGTTCTGGGTATTCAGATCTTTAGAGATCGAAAGAAAAAAATACTAGCCCTGTCTCAAGCATCGTACATTGACAAGATTCATGTCAAGTTTTTGATGTAGAACTCCAAGAGAGGTTTACTTCCTTTCAGACATGGAGTTATATTTTTTAAGGGACAATATCCTAGAACACCTCAAGAGGTTGAGAAAATGAGACGGATCCCCTATGCATCGGCTATTGATAGCCTGGTGTATGCGATGTTATCTACTAAACCTGATATTTGCTATGCAGTGGGAATAGCCGTTAGATATTAGTCTAATCCAGGATTTGATGATTGGACGACTGTTAAGAACATCCTCAAGTATCTACAGATAACAAGGATGATATATCAGTCTACATGCTCGTGCATGGTTCTAAGGATCTGATCCTTATAGGATACATGAACTCTGATTTCCAGACTGATAAGAATTCTAGAAAATCTACATCAGGATTAGTGTTCACTTTTAATGAAGGAGCAGTAGTCTAGAGGAGCACCAAAAGGGGTGCATTGCTGACTCCACTATAGAGGCCGAGTACGTAGCGACTTGTGAAGCTACTAAGGAAGCTGTGTGGCTCAAGAAATTCTTGATTTATTTCGAAGTGGTTCCAGACATGTCAAAGGCCATCATCCTTTATTGATAATAGTGGTGTTGTGGCTAATTCCCAAGAGCCTAGGAGTCATAAGTACGGGAAGCACATAGAATGGAAGTATCCTCTCATTCGAGAGATTGTGCATTGAAGGGATGTGATCGTCACGTAGATAGTTTTAGAGCACAACATTGCCGATCCATTTACAAAGGCCTTCAATGCTAAGGTGTTTGAGGGTCACTTGTAGAGTATTGGTCTATGGGACAGACCCCATTTCATCTAGGGCAAGTGGGAGATTTTGTACTGTGCGCATATTACGCCCTAGTTTATTGTTTTATGTGTACTTTTATATTAGTGTGACTTTTATATTGTACGCTCCACTAGCTTTAGGACTAGTGGGAGATTGTTGGGGTTGATGCCCTAAATCTCATGGATCTTGTAGTTTGTAATTGTAATGTATAAATATTTTATTTGTTTAATAAAATATGAGATATTTTATTCGACCTTTAGTAGCATTAACCCACAAACCAATAAACTAACATCCAAGGTTATCTTCTGTAGCTTAAACATGTATGTAGAGACATATAGGTGGATCGTGTTTAAGGGATAGCCTAAATGGTATGTACTAGATGGATAAGGCCGAGTACCTTATCCTGGTGGCTCTACAAATCTGACCCTTTTTGTAGATATTACAATTGTTATAAAGTGCTACCAATGTTTTGATCCTGATCATTCATGTGGAGACATGTGAGCAGGAGTATTCTATACAAAGGGGTTTGTATAAGACCGGATCACAAAATGACTAGTTAAATTATAACACCATTCATAATAAAGACTTACATTTCACTAGGATGACCATAGGTGACATGACCTGAATCTCGAGTGATTTGTGTACTCTTGCCTATAAAGACGATTCTTTGATTTGTATGGATGAGAGTGACCAGATCCCTGACTCAATAAGCCTACCATTTTGGGGATTCATCTGATTGAGGAGCTGGTAACACAGCTACGTAAGGCGAAATTCACTTCTTTCATGATGTTGGGGTAAGTAGATAAATTACTCCCTTAAGACTGATTTTAGGGCTTGAATAATGTGGCGCCACATCTCTTCTTTGCCTGAGAGGGTTTTGGTCATAGTTGGACTATGACTTATTATTTATTAGAGGGATCAGTGGTACTTAAAAAGTTAAATATAACTATAGGGACAAAACAATAATTTTGGCCCTGTTGTACTTACTAGCAATTTGTGAAAGGTTATCGTACCATTGATTGGTTATATCTAATGGACACAAAATTATATCTGTGGTGCAAAGAATGCAGCTATCGATTTTTAGTGGAGTGACCACTGTTAATGGATGTTGAATAATTAATTAAACTGAATAAATTAATTAAAGGAGTTTAATTAATTATTCAAGTATCATTGGAGCTTCAATCTACAGGTTCATAAGGCCCCTGTAGCTCAACAGGGATTATTGAGAATTAATTTTGGATTAATTTGAATTGTTCAATGTAATTGAGGGAATTAATTATATGTGATATAATTAATTTAAATTAATTATATACGATATAATTAGTATAATGTATTCGATACATTATAATATAAAGTTTAGTTAGAGAGGAATTAAATATTTGAATATGACTCAAATA
Source organism: Benincasa hispida (assembly GCF_027475165.1). Lineage (NCBI taxonomy): Eukaryota > Viridiplantae > Streptophyta > Magnoliopsida > Cucurbitales > Cucurbitaceae > Benincasa > Benincasa hispida. The sequence continues at coordinate 11,998,740 of NC_143486.1, forward strand.
CTAATTATATGAATGAGATTCATATAATTGAATTTAGTATAAATGTAACTTACATTAAATACCATGCATTATTGAGAGAATTAAAACTATATGCTATATTGTATTTGATACAATATAAAAACTATAGGTTATGTGTTATAGATGATATAATATATAGTGTTATATATATATATATATATATATATATATATATATATATATATATATATATATATATATATATTATTTAAATTAAATTAAATTTTAATTTAATTTTTAAATTTCAAAATTAAAGGGAGGGAAATAACTTCCCTCCCCTTAATTCTCTCAATCCCTAACGTGTGGGACAGTTTTTCATGGAAGAGATTCATCTTCTTCATAGAAGATTTCACAAAAACTGAGGGTACTGTGTTTTTTCAAGGTCTGCCAAAAATCTCCTAAGAATTCTTTTTCTCTCTCTCAAACTCTCTCCCTCTTCCAAAATCTTAAAACCCACACCTCCTGAGAAATTCTCATCCCAAGAGAATACAGAGATAATTCTCGTGGTGATGCCTCTTGGATTTACCATTCATTGGATTGTGACTGTTCGTGATTGAAATTCATTGGATTGTGACTGTTCGTGATTGAATAAGAGCAAATCCGTGAAGAAGGTTTTCGGTATCTTTGAAGGTAAGATCTTCTCCTCCTTATTCCTTGCACGTTGTAAATTAAATATTAATTGCATAAATTACATTTTGTAATTTTATTGTTCTATGAAAATTAAAACTGGGCCGATCTCTACGGAACTTCACATTTCCATCAAGAAGAAGAGGAGAAGGAAAGAAAGAGGCAAAGGTGGAAGAAGAAAAAGAAGAAAAATCATGGAGAAAAAAATAGGAGAGAAGAAAAGGTAAAGTGTGGTAGGTCCCATTATCATTTGAATTTCTTCCTTTTATTTATTTATTCTCCAAAACCTTCCTTCTTTTAATAGATTTCAAAATCCGATTTGATATTAATTTGAAAATGTTCATAAAGTTTTGTTTCAATTTTTTTAAAGGTTTTCAAATTGATTTTTTAAAAATCAATCAATTTTAATCCATTGGAGTTTTAATTTAGTTTCAATTAGTTTTACAAATAAATTCTAATTTAGAATTCCCAAATAAAACTTATTTGTATTTAATTTGAAGTTTTCTAATTAGCTTCAATAATTTTTCCAAATATCAATTTAATCTTCAATTTGGAGTTCTAAAAAAGAACTCTAATATCAGTTTGGTGTCCAACCCTTCAATTTGACTAAAATGAATTTTGAATCATTTCAATTTTGAGATTCTAAAACATTTAGATTTCAACTTTAATTTGATATTTTCATAAATGAATTCAATTTCAACTTTAATTTAATATTTTCATAAATGAAATTTAACTTCGGTTTTTCACATTTGTCAAACTTGGTTTTTCACATTTGTCAATGGAATTTCATTTCCATTCAAGTTTAGTTTCCAAATTATTTTAAATTTATTTTAATTCGAATTCCTTATATAAAATTCAATTTGATTTAAATAATTTTTGATAATTTCAATATCGAATTTCTAAAAGCAATTCAATTTGACTTTTAATTTGAATCTTTCATAAATGATTTTTAAATTTGTTTTAATTAAAAGTTTTTAAATGAATGTTAATTTTATTCAAATTTGAATTTTCTAAATGAAGCTCCAATTGGGATTTTCACTTTAGTTTACAAAATAAATTTAAAAATCTTCCTTTGAAGGGCTTACACCAATCATAAGTGTTGAAGGAGAAATTTTGGACCAACCACGGACCGCCACATCATTTGCTAAATTAATGACGAAATTTCGAAATTGTCAAATTTTTGACCAATTAGGAGTTGACATGTGCCCCAAATTGAAGTTGAAGACAAATTTCAATGATGCCACGTGGTTTCATCATAACCGTTGAATTGGATAAAATTAATTTGGTCCAATTTAATATTATTATTATTTGGGTTAAAGTCTCTAAACCCAAAAATATGTTGAATTTGACTCAAATGTCAAATCAAACCCAAATATAACTAATTGGGCCCAAGAGTCAGGCCCAAGCCCATGAAGCCCATAAGGGAGTTCTATAAATAGAGAATCTCCCCTCATTTGCAAAGGCCAGCAATTCTATACTCCATAGAGCTTATAGGGAATTCTCTACAATCAAAAAACTCTACGACTTCTGAAGCTGACCACGTCTGAAGACTGAAGTCCTTCGAAGATACAATCATTCTGAAGACTGAAGTCCTTTGAAGATGCAAGCATCCTGAAGACTGAAGTTCTTTGAAGATACAAGCATTTTGACCACGCTTGAAGACTGAAGTCCTTTGAAGATACAAGCATTCTGAAGACCGAAGTCCTTTGAAGATACAAGCATTCTGAAGACTAAAGTCCTTTGAAGATACAAACAATTCTACATTCAGAGCCCAGAGAGAATTCATCACAAGTAGAAGACTCTCAAGACTCCTGAAGTTGCACTCCTAGAAGACAGAAGACCCTTGAAGACACAAACACTCTTCCAAGACTTCTACTTCAAGAACATTCGGTGCTTTTCTTCTTCAAGTCAAGCACATCCACCTAACCAAGAGAGAATCAGAGGATCAAGTATTAGAGATCGAACCACATTGCATCAAATTAACCTCAACATCAGCACCAACTCAAGTTCAACTCCACGAAACAAGTTTCTCCGGAAATCTCGTGCGAACACTAATCCTCCAAGAAGATCAATAAGCCCAAAGGCCGATCATCCAAGAATAACAACAAGCCCAAAGGCCGATCACCCAAGAAGATCAACAAGTCCAAAGGTCGATCGTTCAAGAAGATCAACCAACTTAAAGATTATACTTTATTTTGAAAGCATCAAAATCCTATGTATTAGAGATTGTACTCACTTTCCACAAAATTAATACAAATACAAAGTTCAAGTTCCACGAAATAAATTTCTATTGAAATCTCGCTCGAACAAATTGTCTTTATCCCCCTCTCTCATCATTCAAGTAAACTAATGGCACCAAAGAAAGCTGCATCCAAAGTAACTGCTACAAGTAACACCTACACAAGACTTGTCACCTACAACCATTCAAAAGAGAGCATGTAGGAGCAAGAACAAGGTTTTGTCTTCGTAGAGAAAATCTGGGAGCTGATGATAGAATCTTCTAAAGGTGATATCATCATAAGGGAAAATCCCTTGTTTGACAACTTTGCCCAATCAAAGGAAGAATCATACCTTGACGTAGTGTCTATCATTATGGCTGATGTAACGACTGAGTCAACCATGGTAGGGATGGAAAGGAAGATAAATGTTCTAATGAAGGCTATAGAGGAGCAAGATCATGAAATCGCTACTCTAAGAGATTAGATACAAGCTCAAAATACTGCTGAGTCGAGTCAATCTCCAGCTACAAAAGCCAATGACAAAGGAAAGACTGTCTTGCAGGAAGATCAGCCGCAACAATTTACCTCTGTTGCCATCTTGTCAGTTTAACAACTACATAATATGATTAAAAACTCCATAAAGACTCAGTATGGAGGACCATCACAATCTTCTTTTAAGTACTCCAAGCCGTATACTAAGAGAATTGATAACTTGAGAATGCCAGCTAGTTATCAACCTCCAAAGTTTTAGCAATTTGATGGAAAGGGCAATCCGAAATAATATGTTGCTCACTTCATTGAAACTTGCGAAAATGCAGGAACTAGAGGAGACCAGCTAGTCAAGCAGTTCGTGCGTACCTTGAAAGGAAACACTTTCGATTAGTATACTGATCTAAAGCCGGAAGCAATTGACAACTGGAACAGTTGAAAAGAGAGTTCCCCAACCGCTTCTATAGCATAAGGCGCACCGTTAGCATGATGGAGCTGACGAACACAAAACAGCAGAAGGGAGAGCCGATCATCGATTACATGCCCTTAGTTAGGTTAGGGGAAGGAAGAGGACATTTCCATCGCGAACCGATGGAGAGCTCTGAGTCTGGATTGCAAAGATAGACTTACTAAATTATCTGCAGTGGAGATGTGCACCCAAGGCATGCACTGGGAACTTCTCTACATTTTTCAAGGGATAAAGCCTCGTACATTTGAGGAGTTAGCAACATGAGCTTATGATATAGAGCTGAGCATCGCCAACAGAGGAACTAAAGATTTCCTAGTCCCTAAAGAAAGAAATTAAGGGCAAAGAAGAGATCATGAGTAGTGCCACGAGAGAATCTATGGTCGTTCAGATGGCCCTGCAGAAATTTTCCTCCAAAGGAAAAGAAATAAAGTTTGAAAGAAAGCATGATGGCAGCCAGAAGCATCGCCCAACTCTCAAAGAAAGACAGGAGAAGGTTTATCCATTCTTTAACTTTGATATTGCCGACATGTTGGAGCAGTTATTAGAGAAACAACTTATTCAACTGTCGGAATGCAAGCAACCGGAACAAGCAAGAAAAGTAGATGATCCTAACTATTATATGTATCATCGAGTTGTTAGTCACTGGTTGAAAAGTGCTTCATGCTGAAGGAGCTAATTCTAAAGTTGGCTCATGAAAAGAAGATTGAGATGGAGCTTGATGAAATAGCTCAAACAAATCACGCAACATTAGCGATGCTTCAAGTGTCCTAACATCGTCTGCATCTCATGATCAAAGAGAAAGCCTCATCCAGTTTGGGACTTTTGAGCCTATAGTCATTTGGTTCCAACAAGAGATTATAACAACAAATTTCCAAAGCAAAGATGATCCTGTTGAAGATGACAAAGAAGGGTGGATAGTTGTGACTCGTCGAATAAGAAGACAGCCAAATTCCACCCAAAAGAGTCACACTCCTATTGGAGCTAGAGAAGAAAGAACAAGACTCATAAAAAGAAAGGGAAAAAGGAGGCATGGAAGCCTAAGCCTGCTAAGGAAGATGACGAAGACTTTCCTCAACTTCGACTTCAGATTGAAGATGTTCATCCCTATTGGGAGCAACACAATGGATTGAAGATGTTCATTCCTCGTAAGGAGTTAGCACAGTAAATAAAAGGCACACACTTGGAATGCACTTCGCTTCCTCTTCAATAGCAAACTTGGATGCTCCTCCATCTTCAAGTTCAAAGGCTTCGTCGATGCTCTTCAATCTTCAAGTTCAGAGGCTTCATTGATGCTCCTCCATCTTCAAGTTCAGAGGTTTCATCGATGCTTCATATTTATACTCAAGTTTGGAGGTTTGCAATGCCATATTCATGCTCAAAGTCATGAAGTCGAGCTCAATGTGAAGATTCATTGATGCTTCGTCAAACTCAAGTGCAGAGGATTCACCGATGCTTCAAACTCAAATGCGGAGGATTGGCCGATTCTTCAAGCTCAAGTGTAGAGGATTCACCGATTCTTCAAGTTAAGTGTAAAGGATTCACTGACGCTTCGTCAAACTCAAATGTGGAGGATTTGCCGATGCTTTGTCAAACTCAAATGCGAAGGTCTCATTGATGTTTCTCCATCTTTATGTTCAGAGGCTCCATCGATTCTGCTCCATCTTCGAGTTCAAGATTGGCGTGCATGGCCCTACTTCCATCTTCAAGTTCAAGATCGGTGTGTATGGCTCTTCTTCGATCTTCAAGTTTAAGATTGGTGTGCATGGCTCCACGTCCATCTTTAAGTTCAAGGTCGGTATGTATGGCTCCGCTCCATCTTCAAGTTCAAGGTCAGTGTGAACGGCTCCACTCCATCTTCAAGTTTATGGTCGGTATGCATGGCTTCTCTTCATCTTCATAAGTCAAGGCGCGGTTTCACTTCATCTTCACAAGTCAAGGTGTGACTTCGCTTCATCTCCAGAATGATGGTGCGACTTCACTTCATCTCCAAAATGATCGTGCGGCTGTCACCTTCATAGGGGCCGGTCTAGTAGAAGTCAGATCGTTGTTGGTGGAGCTGAAGACCACTCCTGCAGGCTACACAGTCGCCCACATAGGGGCTGTGTCTAGCAGGAGTCAAATCGTTGTTGGCGGAGCTGACGACCACCCCTGCAGGCTACACAGTCGCCCACATAGGGGCTGTGTCTAGCAGGAGTCAGATCGTTGTTGGCGGAGCTGACGACCACCCCGGCAGGCTACACAGTCGCCCACATAGGGGTTGTGTTTAGTAGAAGTTAGATCGTTGTTGGCGGAGCTGACGACCACTCTTGCAGGCTATACAGTCGACCACATAAAAGCTGTGTCTAGTAGGAGTCAGATCGTTGTTGGCGGATCACCCTTGCAGGCTACACAGTCACCCACATAGGGGTCGTGTCTTGTAGGAGTCAGATCGTTGTTGGCGGAGCTAACGACCACCCCTGCAGGCTACACAGTCGCCCACATAGGGACTGTGTCTAGCAGAAGTCAGATCGTTATTGGCGGAGCTGACGACCACCCCTACAGGCTACACAGTCGCCCACATAGGGTCTATGTCTAGCAGGAGTCAGATCGTTGTTGGCGGAGCTGACGACCATCTTTGCAGGCTACACAGTCGCTGACATAGGGCTGTGTCTAGCAGAAGTCAGATCATTATTGGCATATCACCCCTGTAGGCTACACAATCGCCCACATAGGGGTTGCGTCTAGTAGGAGTCAAATCGTTATTGACGGAGCTGACGACCACCCCTGCAGGCTACACAGTCGCCCATATAGAAGTTATGTCTAGCAAGAGTTAGATCGTTATCGACAGAGTTGACGACCACCTCTGCAGGCTACACAGTTGCCCACATAAAGGCTATGTCTAGCAAGAGTCAAATCGTGCTGGCGGAGATGACAGTCGCACGTCAAATGCCCCTGCCAATATATGTGCATATATATATATATATAAGAAGAAAAAAGAACCTGCCTTTTGTGCAAAGATATGAAGAAGTAGGGGAAATAACAAAGCGCAGGTCGTTGATAGTTTTAACTCCCGTAAAAAAAAGGGCAAGGGGGCAAGTTAGTAAAAAAAAAAAAATAATATAATAAAAGAAAAAAAAGAGAGAAGAAAATAGAAAAGAAATGGAAAGAAAAGAAAAAAAGAAGAAAAAAAGAAGAAAAAAAAGAAAAAAAGAGAGAAAGAAAGGGGAAGTTTTTTTCCTCTACTTTTGACTGGATGAAAATACAGAAGATTTTGAGCCCTATTTATAGGGACTCCACTTAATCTAGAATCCAATCAGGAAATCTTAGATTTTATTGGTTATAAAAAAAAAAAAAAAATCTTTTTTTTAACCACCCAAATCTTATCTTTGATGATTTTTCTTTTTTTTTTCGTCCCTGATTTTTTAAAAACTTTTGGCCATGCACCAAACCTTTTTATTAATCGCATTTTAGCCCGAATTAAATTAAATTGGAGATCAAACTTATTTCTATTTTTAACTCAAAAAATTGTCGAGTTTTATCCCTAAACTCAAATTTAATTGGAACAAAGCTCAAAGTTTTCTTATAAATTTGGCCATATTCCAAATTTCTTTCTTAAAACCAAAATCTTAAGGTTTTCATCTCCAAATTAAATTAAATTAGGGATGAAACTTGAATTTCATTTTAAATTCAAAATTTTTAAGTTTCATCTCTAAGTCAAATTAATTTGGGATGAAACATGAATTTTCCTTTTTGTTAAAAAAAAAAGAAAAAGAAAAAAAGAAAATTTGCGAATTCCTACGTTTTATCTCTCCAAATCAAATCAAGTATAAAGGTTGAGATTTTTCTTAAATTAAAATTTTGGCCGTCCCCTATTACAAATTTTAGTTAAACTCGTCACTAAACTCACGCTTTAATTAAATTGGGAGCATCGAAATTAAGATCGAATTACTTGCATCCACCCACATCTGTGCACAAATCTCGAAAAGGGGCATTTATTGGAGGAGAAATTTCGGACCAACTACAGACCACCACGTCATTTGCTAAATTAATGATGAAATTTTGAAATCGTCAAATTTGTGACCAATTAGGAGTTGACATGTGCCCCAAATTGAAGTTGAAGACAAATTTCGATGATGCCACGTAGTTTCATCATGACCGTTGAATTGGATAAAATTAACTTGGTACAATTTAATATTATTATTATTTGGGTTAAAGTTTCTAAACCCAAAAATATGTTGAATTTGACTCAAATGTCAAATCAAACCCAAATCCAACTAATTGGCCCCAAGAGTTAGGCCCATGGGCCAATCAAGGCCAGCCCAAGCCCATGAAGCCCATAAAGGAGCTCTATAAATAGAGAAACTCCCCTCATTTGCAAAGGTCAGTAATTCTATACTCCAGAGAACTTATAGGAAATTCTCTACAATTAGAAAACTCCTTGAATTCTGAAACTGACCACACCTGAAGACTGAAATCCTTTGAAGATACAAGCATTCTGAAGACTGAAGTCCTTTGAAGATGCAAGCATTCTGAAGACTAAAGTCCTTTGAAGATACAAGCATTCTGAAGACTAAAGTCCTTTGAAGATACAAGCAATTCTACATTCAGAGGGCTCAGAGAGAATTCATCAACAAGTAGAAGACTCTCAAGACTTCTGAAGCTGCACTCCTAGAAGACAGAAGACCCTTGAAGACACAAACACTCTTCCAAGACTTCTACTTCAAGAACGTTCGGTGCTTTTTTTTTTAAAGTCAAGCACATCCACCCAACCGAGAGAAAATAAAAGGATCAAGTACTAGAGATCGAACCACATCACATCAAATCAACCTCAACATCAACACCAACTCAAGTTCAACTCCACGAAACAAGTTTCTCTGGAAACCTCGTGCGAACACTAATTCTCCAAGAAGATCAATAAGCCCAAAGGCCGATCATCCAAGAAGATCAACAAGCCCAAAGGCCGATCACCCAAGAAGATCAACAAGCCCAAAGGCCGATCACCCAAGAAGATCAACAAGCCCAAAGGTCGATCGTTCAAGAAGATCAACGAACTTAAAGATTATACTTTATTTTGAAGCATCAAAATACTATGTATTAGAGATTATACTCACTTTCCACAAAATTAATACAAATACAAAGTTCAAGTTCTACAAAATAAATTTCTATTGAAATCTCGTGTGAACAATAAGGATTGATTCATATTTATCTCTAAAATGTGTTTTGATCCACATGAGACATTTCTTTAACTATCATGTTAATCCTATGACGGAGTTAAGATTGTCAAATATCTCAAATTCTTGAGGTAAATGTTTCTCTAATTGGAAAATTCAAACATCGACATGATAATAAATTAATGGACATTCGTCCACTCATAAAGTTCTAACTCTACTTTATTATTTAAAGTTATAGTGAGATTTAGTGAGACATTGTCTACATTTATTTTGACAATTATGTGTTAATGAAATTTCATCTTCTATATTGTATTTAAAAAATAATACAAATGTTGACAATGTATTTTAAATAAAATTAACTATTATATATACTGCTAGTCAACTACCAAACCAGCATATATCAATAGATTTTCGAACCTTAAGTTTAACACAACAACAGTTTGACATAAGTTCTAACCTTTCCCTCATAACACGTACAAACAAAAACCAGGGTCTAAACATAACATAGTGGACCACCTAAACTTCAAAATGCTTGGAAGATCCTGAGTAGTGACTGATTGGCAATTCTGCTAGGCTTTGGGACGTCGACTACTACTTGTGGAGGAAAACATTTGAAAGTATCAGCTTTGAATGGTCAGTAAGTGACTACTTAAAAAAATATGCTTTCATACATACATAACATAGACATACTTATCATAAAACATTTACATTCCCATTTTCAAGGTTTGAAAATAAAAACTGAAACATGAAATCATGGCATATAAAGTCCTTGAATTAAAACTTATCATTATTTCCTGAAAAGTATCTTTACTCCTTTGTCTGAACATGAGGGAGTACCCTTTTGTTCAATCCCTAATAACCTTAGTTGAGAGAGAGAGACTGTTTGCTCGATCTTACCAACGTCAATAATATGGGTCGTACGTGCACACAGAGCTGAATTGGAACCTAACCACCTTACCTTACCTTCGGTGTCAAGAATTCCTAATATAACTAAAATCCGAGTACCTTATCATACCTTCAGTACCAACATTGGAGTAGGGTTGTACAAGGCACAAAATATCTAAAAAATTTCATGGACATAAAACAAAATACTTATAATAGCATGATAAAAGTTTCATGATAACAAGTCATCGTATAGTGCCTTCTAAACAGTAACATGTTTATAAAACTCCTTTGCTGAAATCATCATGCTTCATCCTATAAACATAAACCTATGGAAATCGCATGCTAGTTTTACATTTCAAACCTCATTCTTTGAAATCATGGATCATGCAATCAACATATAAATAAAGCATGCTGAAGAAATTATGGTACTAAAACAACATGTTTGTTTGGCTATGCATTGAAAATCATACGCAAAATTTTTCAATTAGAAATCATTTATAGAACTTATCACTCACTGTCTTAAGCTACTTATCCAAGGGTCTGTAAGCCTCTCCTATTTGTGTCTACCTTGAAATAAGGAAAGGTCCCTTGGTTAGTACATTAGCTCCCTTTTGAGCTTAAAATATAAACTTCACTTCATCGCATACTAGTAATTTCATCATATCGCTTATACTTAGCCAATTTACCTTCTACTTGGCTCTAGATAGGCAACCCTTGCTACTGGGTGCTCAGGAATTCATGAAGACACACCTTTATGCATATGCGATGAATGATCGTATAAATCTTTATTAATTGCCTATGTGCTTCGTTATTCTTTACTTGGTTAGCTACTTGCTTATCCCTCAAATGCAGCTGTTGTTGGGGGTGATGTCCTAAATCTCGTAGGGTCCTATAGTTTTTAATTGTATTGTACAAACATTTTATTTATGTAAAATAATATGTGATGTTTTATTTCAAAATTAGTTGCACTAACCACAAACCAAAAAACTAACATCCATGATTATCTTGTAGCTTAAACATGTATGTAGAGACATACAGGTGGATCATGTTTAAGTGATAACCTAAATGGTCTGTAGTAGATATATAAGGCTAGATACCTTATCCTATTGATACTATGAGTATGACCCATTTTGTAGATGTTACAATTGTTGTAAAGTGGTACAAATGATCTGATCCTGATCATTCATGTGGAGACATGTGAGTGGAGATATTCTATACAAAGGAGTTTGTATAAGATCATACCATAAAATGACTAGTCTCATTATATAACGTCGTTCATAATAGAGACTTACATTTCACCAAAATGACCATAGTTAACATGACCTGAATCCTGAGTGAATTGTGAACTCTTGCCTATGAAGGTGGTCCTTTGATTTGTATAGGTGAGAGTGGCCAAATCACCGACTTAATAAGCCTACCATTTTGGGGATTCGTCTGATTAGAGAGCTGGAAATACAACTACACAAGAAGGAATTCACTCCTTCCCCAATGTCGGGGTAAGTAGAAAAATTACTCCGTTAAAGGCTGATTTCGGGGCTTGAATAATGTGGCACTACACCTTTTCCTGGCCCGGAAGGGGTTTGGTCGTAGATGGACTATGATTTATTGTTCATTAGAGGGATCTGTAGTACTTAAGGAGTTAGATGTAACTATAGGGGCAAAACTGTAATTTTGGCCTAACTGTACTTACGAGCAATTTGTTAAGGGTTATTGTACTGTTGACTGGTTATATCCAATAGACATAGAAATATATCTGTAGTGCGAAAAGTGCAGTTGTCTGTCTTTAGTGGAGTGGCTGACAATTAACGGATGATGAATAATTTAATTAATTATTCACATACCGTTGGAGCTTCAAGCTACAAGTCTATGAGGTCCCCTCTGTAGCTCAACCGAAATTAATGAGAATTATTTTTTGGATTAATTTGAATTGTTCAAATTAACTGAGAGAATTAATTATATATGATATAATCAATTTAATCTAATTATATATGATATAATTACTATAATGTATTTGATACATAATTTGAGAGGAAATAAATATTTGAATTTGATTCATATATTAATTATGTGAATTGGATTCATATAATTAAATTTAATATAAATAGGATTTATATTAAATATCATGCATTGTTGAAAGAATGAAAACTATAGTTTATATTGTATTTGATCAAATATTAAACTATAGTTTATGTGTTATATTAGATATAACATATAGTTTAATATATATTATATGATAAGGTAGTTATCGTATATTTATATGTTAAATTATTTTAATTTATTTTGAAAATGGTTTTGGGAGGGAGTTTTAACTCCCTTCCCCTTATTTCTCTTTATTTTAGTGCACGTGTGGAGGTAGTGCTTAATAGACTTACAAAATTCCAACAAGAGATAGAAGTTTTTCTGTTAATAGACTTACAAAATTCCAACAAGAGATAGAAGTTTTTCTCTAGAAAAACAGTTTTTCCTCTCAATCATTTTCTCTCTTCCAAAAGCCTAAGAGCCCACAACTCCTTAGTTATTCCCATCCCATTAAAGAATACAGGAGGCTCTTTTCGTGGTGGTGATCATTTGGATTGAATTTGTTCTTGACAGATCCGGAGAAAGAAAATACGTGAAGAAAGGTTCTTCAAAGGGTAAGTTTTCTCTCACTCTAATTCTTTCATTTCCATTTTATTTGCATGCTGTAAATTTATGCTTATGCATAACATTTATACTGTGTAATTTTGATTTTGTGAAAAAAAAATTTTAGATCAATCTCCACGCTTCTTCTCAAAGACCTTCAAATGTTCCTTGAATTGTTATCAGAGCACGATTTTGATCCCCAATTTTTATTGTCCCAAATTTTAATTTTAAAGATATGGTGGGTAGCATTTTGTATATGTTCATGTGATGAATGTTTGTGAATGTGAATGATTTACAATTATTGGTTGTTTTTGGGATTGGACTATTTAGATTTATCGCTTTCAATTTACAAATTGGTTTGTAAGGACCCCTGTTTTGGGCATTATTGTTTGCAATCAAGTCTGTAATTTTTTTTTTTTTTTTTTGTCATTTGTGCTGTCCTTGGTGTCTTTCTGGAGAAATCGAAGTCCATTTTGGAAGAAGAACAATGTTTGTTTGTTCGTTGCTAGGCAATTCTTGCAATGTGATAGCTCTAGGCATGTGTTTCAGTGTGATGGCAATATGCGATCATTGCTAGGCGATGCTTGCTATGCGATGGCACAAGGCGTGGGTTGCTATGTGATAGAACTTTTCAATTGTTGCTATGCGATAGCTCTATGCGATCATTGCTGTGCAATAGCCCTTTGCAATCAATGCTATGCGATAGCACCATACGATCATTGCTAGGTGTGTTGTTAGATCATCGTCGCTATGCGTTGGCTATGGGCGATCATTGCTGGATGGTTCGAATCGAGTGGTTGAAGGTTCGGTTCACTTGTTTCGAACCAGTTGATTATTATTTTGCAATAGTTAGTTTTTTCTAATTAATTCATTGTTAAGGTGTCCAATCTTGGTCCAATATTTTTTTTTTAATTATTCATTTGATGTATGATTTATATTTTTTATTATATATCATAATGTACGTCATATAGTAAAGATCTCACCATAGGTTATGCATTTAATTTCATGTATCATCTATATTATAAGTGTTATAATATATATAATTGTATGATTTAATTAATATAACATGCTCATGCATCAAATATTATAAGTGTTATACTATATGTTTGCATGCATTAATAATATTGTCATGCATCATTTATATTATAAATTTTATAATATACAGTTTTGAGTATGTATGGATGAATGTTATTAATTATTTCATCACATTATTATATAATTGTTATATATAGTTAGTAATGAAATTAAATTACATGAAGCATGACATTATTTTAGGTAATTTATAATTGTTATAATTTACTAAGTATGTCACTCGCTGCAATTGATTGGTTTTAATTTGTTTTATTTTAATTATAATCGTTATAACTAAATGAATTTAGAAATTAAAATCAATAATTTAGAATTGCACACAAACCTTAGTTTAGAATTGCATGCAAACCTTAGGTTAAAATCATCTTTTAAAATTTTTTTAAAACATGATCCAGATAGATCTAAGATCACATTTCTAGTGAGATTAGAAATATAAGTTTAATCTTTTAATCGGTTTAATATGATTAAATTTATTTTTAATAAAAGATTAACTATGTAACAAATATATCTATAAAGGACCTTTTGTCTAGGCGAGTTCTGTCTAGGCTGGGGTATTTAAGTTGACGAAAACATACACCCCTACCTGAGAACTTACCTAGAGAGGTAAATTAGATAGATTTATTACGTGCATGCAAGTTTGATTAAAGTTTGTTAAAGAGTTTAATAGACTTTAATCAAAATTGTTTAACTATCCAAAGACAAGTGTTGTTTGTGGGAAAATTAAACATTACTTAGTTAGAATCAGTAGTCGGATTTTCCTAAGCTAATTAATCCTAGGTAAAACACTCAGTGGGAGGAAAATAGGGTATACGTTACTTCATTTTATCCTCTTTATGTTTCTCCCTTAAAGTTCACACAGTGAGATCTATACTTGGTCTCGAGGCACCTTGAGTGTCTCCCTACGGATGACATTTGTATAGGTCAATATCAAGGTGAATGGAGAGAGTGTTTATAGTAAATGAGAGGAGGATGTGTGACAACACATCCCTCGGTCTCTCTCATTAGTTTGAAGTAAAATTTCGTGCATGGCCTGTAGTACCTTGAGTGTTCTCCTATAGGATGACATTTTTGCATGACGCTTTATTCAAACTCCAGCAATGGATGGGGTTACTTTAGTTTCATGTCTCAATTGGTTTTTTCCTACGATAGGCTCATTGGGGCAGAAATTTAGGACCTAAAATGAGAGGTTACATTTACAAGAATTTTTAAGCGAGTTTAACAAATTATGGACCAAATAATGGTGACTGATAGTAACAGTAACAAGGAGTTGTCATGTCTATTAGTTGAGATTGTTTCATTTCAGTGAAGGGGCATCTGATCATCCTACGTTGACTCTTGTTCTGCCTCACTGAAACATCATTACAAAATAAATGTTACTTAAGGTACATTAGACTATTTTTCTAAAATTGATTGGTTTTTCTAATTTGTTTAATGCAATTAGACTAATTATGAATGATTTATATGGTTTCAACAAACTTATTTGACTATGAGTTCCACTACACTTAATTTACTCACCTCTGATAAACTAATGGGCGAAAATTACACTTCATGGAAAAACACGATCAACACAAGCCTTATCATCGATGACCTACGTTTTGTCCTTATGGAGGACTGTCCTCCCATTTTAACTCTTAAAGTTGCTCGAAATGTTCGAGAAACATAGAGCAATGGACACAGGCAAATGAGAAGGCCCAAGCGTACATCTTGGTATGCCTTTCCGAAGTCTTGGCTAAGAAGCATGAGCCCATACTCACGATCGTGAGATTATGGAGTCCCTAAAGGGAATGTTCGGACAACATCTGCACAACTCAGATACGACGCTCTCAAACACATCTTTCAATGCCCGTATGCAAGAAGGGGCATCTGTTCGAGAACATGTTCTCAACATGATGGTCCACTTCAACATGGCGGAGATGAATGAGTCCATCATCGATGAAGTCAGTCAGGTTAGCTTCATTCTGGAATCTTTACCTAAAAGCTTCCTACAATTCCGTAGCAATGCTTTTATGAATAGGATTGACTACAACCTGACCATCTTGCTCAACGAGTTACAGACCTTCTAGTCCTTGATGAAAAACATGGAATAAAAGGGTGAAGTAAATGTTGCTTCATCCTTTAAAAAGTTCCACAGAGTATCAACCTCTGGAAAAAAGTCAGTGCCTTCTAAATTTTGACACCAAAAAATGGAACAAGAAGAAAGGTGGAAAGGAGAAATCTAACCTACCAGCTGCTGCCCAAAAGGGTAAGAAAGACAAGGTTGCAAAGGGAATCTATTTCCATTGTAACCAGGAGGGACATTGGAAGAAGAACTATCCTAAATACTTGGTAAAAAAGAAGAAGACGAAGCAAGGTAAATATGATTTGTTTGTTTTTTAAACTTGTTTAATAGAGAATGATGATTCAACCTGGATAATTGATTCGGGTGCCACCAACCACATTTGTTCTTCATTTCAGGGAATTAGTTCCTAGCAGAAATTGGGAGCTGGGGAGATGATGATGCGGGTTCGAACTGGGCACATCGTCTCAGCTGTGATAGTGGGAGGTCTCCAATTAACTTTATAGAATTGATATATTATGCTAGAAAATGTATATGTAGTTTCTGATTTGAAAAGAAACTTAATTTCTGTAAAGTGATTACTTGAACAATCTTATTGTATAAACTTCTTTGTAAATAAAGTGTTTCTTTCTAAGAATGGTGTCAATATTTGTTCAGCCGAATTGGAAAATAATTTATATGTGTTAAGCTCGTTAGAAACTAAATCCCTCCATAACACTGAAATGTTTAAAACTGCGGTAACTAAAAATAAAAGACTTAAAATTTCTCCTAAAGAAAATGTCCAACTTTGGTACTTGAGACTAGGACACATCAATCTCAATAGGATTGAGAGGTTGGTGAAGAATGGACTTCTAAACGAGTTAGAAGAAAATTTTTTACCTGTATATGAGTCATACCTTAAAGGCAAAATGACTAAAAGACCTTTTACTGGAAAAGGTCACAGGGCTGAAGAACCCCTGAGCTAGGACATTCAGACCTTTGTAGTCTGATGAATGTGAAATCAAGAGGAGAGTTTGAATATTTTATCATCTTTACTGATGATTATTCAAGATATTAGTATGTTTATTTAATGTAACATAAGTCTGAAGCTTTTGAAAAGTTCAAAGAATTCGAGGCTGAAGTTGAAAATGCATTAAATAGACAATTAAGACATTTCGATCTGATTGAGGTGGAGAGTTTTTGGATCTAACATTCTAGAGCTATTTGATAGAGCATGGAATTGTATCCAAACTCTCAGCTCCTGGTACACCTCTACAGAATGGTGTATCAAAAAGGAGAAACGAACCCTGTTGGACATAGTTTGGTCTATGATGAGTTACGCTTCCTTACCTGATTCATTTTAGGATTTTACAGTACAGACTACGGTGTATATTTTGAGATGTGTTCCATCCAAAAGTATTACCAGAATGCCTTTGGAATTACAAAATTATCGTAAAGCTAGTTTACGTCATTTTAGAATTTGGGGTTGCCCAACATATGTGCTTGAGAAAAATCCTAAGAAACTGGAACCTCGTTCAAAACTGTGTCTGTTTGTAGGCTACTCCAAAGGAATGAGAGCTGGTTACTTTTTCGACCTTAAGGAAAATAAAGTGTTTGTATCGACAAACGCTACTTTTCTGAAAGAAGACCACATAAGGAAACACAAGCCCCACAATAAGGTTGTGGTTGAATGAACTTTCCAAGGAATCTACTGAACCTTCAACAGAAGTTGTTGAAGAACCCAACAACTCAACAAAAGTTGTTGAAGTTGATCATCTAGTAGGTAAA
Source organism: Benincasa hispida (assembly GCF_027475165.1). Taxonomy (NCBI): domain Eukaryota; kingdom Viridiplantae; phylum Streptophyta; class Magnoliopsida; order Cucurbitales; family Cucurbitaceae; genus Benincasa; species Benincasa hispida. The sequence goes on from NC_143486.1 coordinate 12,016,131, forward strand.
ATCCACCTCAAATGTTGAAGGAACCTCGACACAGTGGGAGGGTTTCAACCCACCTATTCGTTACACGGGTTTAATAGAAATCTTAGCTATAGTAGTTGACGGAGATGTTGAGGATCCATTGTCTTACAAGAAGGCAATGAAGGATTTGACAAAGATGAGTGGATCAAAGCTATGGATCTCGAAATGGATTCGATGTACTTCAATTCACTTTTGGATCTTGTAGATCTATCTGATGGGGTTAAACCTATAGGTTGCAAATGGATCTACAAGAGGAAACGAGGTGTATATGGGAAGGTGTAAACCTTCAAGGCTAGACTAGTGGCAAAGGGGTATAACCAAGTTGAGGGAATCAACTATGAAGAGACTTTCTCATCTGTTGCCATGCTGAAGTCTATCAGAATCTTCCTGTCCATTGCCTCATATTATGACTATGAGATTTGGCAAATGGACGTTAAGATTGCCTTTCTGAATGACAATCTTGAGGAGACCATTTATATGGAGCAACCCGAGGGATTCATAACCCAAGGTCAAGAGCAAAATATTTGCAGGCTTAATCGGTCCATTTATGGACTGAAGCAAGCTTCTCAATATTGAAACATACGGTTTGATACTACAATCAAATATTATGGCTTTGATCAGAATGTTGATGAGCCTTGTGTATACAAGAGGATCATCAATGGTTTAGTAGCTTTTCTAGTGTTCTATGTAAACGATATCCTACTCATTTAGAATGATATAAGTCTACTGACTGAAGTTAAGAACTGGCTAGCAACCTAATCCTAAATGAAAGATTTAGGAGAGGTGAAGTTTGTTCTGGGAGTTCAAATCTTTAGAGATCGCAAGAAAAAAACGCTAGCTCTGTCTCAAGCATTAATTGACAAGATGCTTGTCAAGTATTCGATGCAGAACTCCAAAAGAGGTTTATTACCTTTTAGGTATAAAGTTATATTGTCTAAGGAATAGTATCCTAACACACTTCAAGAGGTTGAGAAAATGAGGCGGATCCCCTATGCATCAGCTGTTGGTAGCCTAATGTATGTAATGTTATGTACTCGACCCGACATCTACTATGCAATGGGGATAGTCAGTAGATATTAGTCTAATCCAGGATATGATCACTGGACCGCCATTAGAAATATTCTGAAGTATCTACGAAGAACGAGGGACTACATGCTCGTGTATGGTTTTAAGGAACTGATCTTTATAGGATACACGGACTCTTATTTTCAGACTGATAAGGATTCTAGGAAATCCACATCAGGATCAGTGTTCGCTCTTAACGGAGGAGCAGTAGTCTGGAGAATCACCAAGCAAGGATGCATTGCTGACTCCACTATGAAGGCAGAGTATGTAGTGGCTTGTGAAGCTACTAAGGATGCTATTTGGCTCAAGAAATTCTTGACTGATCTGGAAGTCGTTCCAAACACGTCAAAACCCATCACACTTTATTATGATAATAGTGGTGCTATGGCTAATTCCCGAGAGCCTCGGAGTCACAAACGCGAGAAGCACATAGAGCGGAAATGTCATCTCATCCGAGAGATTGTGCATCGAGGGGATGTGATCGTCACGCAGATAGCTTCAGAGCATAATGTTGCTGATGCATTTATAAAGGCCCTCACAGCTAAGGTGTTTGAATGTCACTTGCAGATAATGGGTCAATGAGACATACCGCATTTAGACTAGAGCAAGTGGAAGATTTGTACTGGGCGTGTTATGCCCTAGTTTATTGTTTGTATACTTTGACTTTTACATTGTACACCCCACTAGCTTTAGTCTCATTATATAATGTCGTTCATAAGAGAGACTTACATTTCACCAGGATGACTATAGGTAACATGACTTGAATCCTAAGTGAGTTTTGAACTCCTGCTTATGAAGATAGTTCTTTGATTTGTATGGGTGAGAGTGGTCAGATCGTCGACTCAACAAGCCTACCATTTTGAGGATTTGTCTGATTGAAGAGCTGGGAACACAATTACACATGAAGGAATTCACTCTTTCCATAACATCGGAGTAAGTAGATAAATTACTCTCTTAAGGGCTGATTTTGGGACTTGAACAATGTGGCATCACATCCTCTTCTAGCTCAAGAGGGGTTTAGTCATAAATGAACTATGATTTATTGTTCATTAAAGGAATCCGTGATACTTAAGAAGTTAGATGTAACTATAGGAGCAAAATGATAATTTTGACCCAACTGTACTTATGAACAATTTGTGAAAGGTCATTGTACTGTTGACTTGTTATATCTAATGGACACAGAAATATATCTGTAGTGTAAAGAGTGCAACTGTCGGTCTTTAGTAGAGTGCTCGACAGTTAATGGATCGTGAACATTTTAATTAAAGGAGTTTAATAATTATTCACATATTGTTGGAGCTTCAAGCTATAGGTCCATGAGGTTCCCTCTATAGCTCAACGGGAATTAATGAGAATCAATTTTTGGATTACTTTGAATTGTTCAAATTAATTGGGGGAATTAATTATATGTGATATAATTACTGTAACATATTTGATACATTATTTGAGAGGAAATAAATATTTGAATTTGATTCAAATATTAATTATGTGAATTAGATTCATATAATTAAGTTTAATATAAATATAGTTTATATTAAATATCATGCATTGTTGAGAGAATGAAAACATAGGTTCTATTGTATTTGATACAATATTAAACTATAGGTTATGTGTTATATTAGATATAAATTATAGTTTAATAAATATTATATGATAAGGTAGTTATCGTATATTTATATGTTAAATTATTTTAATTTATTTTGAAAATGGTTTTGGGAGGCCGTTGTAACTCCCTTCCCTTTATTTCTCTCTATTTTAGTGCATGTGTGGAGGTAGTGCTTAATAGACTTACATAATTCCAAAAGGTGATAGAAGTTTTTCTTTGGAAAAATAGTTTTTCCTCTCAATTACTTCCTCTCTTTCAAAAACCTAAGAACCCACAACCTCTTAGTGATTCTCATTGAATTAGAGAATATAGGAGGTTCTTTTTGTGGTGGTGACCATTTGGATCGAGTTGGTTCGTGACAGATCCGGAGAAAGAAAATACATGAAGAAAGGTTCTTCAAGGGTAAGTTTTCTCTCACTCTAATTCTTTCATTTCCATTTTATTTGCATGCTATAAATTTATGATTATGAATAATATTTGTACTTTGTAATTTTCATTCTATGAAAATAAATTTTGGATTGATCTCCATGCTTCCGCTCAAGGACCTTCAAAGGTTCCTTTAGCTGTCTACTTATTCATCCATAATACAATTCTAGATATAACTTCAACATTCATAACGTTTAATCCAATCATTATTTAACTAAATTTTCTTCAAGAATTTTCTCATAAACATCTTAACTCTTTTTACAATAGAGTTTGAGCATTAAATTCTTCTGAATAGGCTGGAAATCCCCTTAATCTCTTTAGCTTGCTGAGAACTTCTTCAACTCCTTCTAAGCTTCCACATGCAATCACACTTCTTCTTAGGTGCAAGAAAATTTTGGCAAAACATATTTCCTTCTTTGTAAGACATATTTATACTTGGGCTTGTATGTATGCTTGTTTTAATTAAACGCCACCTGGCATGCTAATCGTCAATTAGCATTTCTAAGGCTGCCACTTATCCCATTTGTTAAAATATTAAGCTGAACTCTTCAACTTAACTTCATCGCATGGGGCTTATGATCATTTAAGCCCTTTCCTGATCATTGCATACTCCTATCCATCATTCCATCAATTGAACGACACCATCATCGCATCAATCCACGACTGCCTCATTTGCCAACTAAGCCTTTCAGCCGATACTTACTTCACGATCCACCTAGCACACTACCTTTGCATCCTCTTAGAGTGCTTGCTTAGGCAACTTGGTCGCTCGCACATTGCCTACATTTCCCTTCACCAACCTCATGTGAACTTGGTTGCATACTTCTTTACCAACCTTAGGCAACTTTTACTCACACGAAAGCCAACTCAACATCTTCTATGGCCTTCACTATACTTCATGGACCATACTTAGCCATAATGCCCCCTTTTTGGACTTCTAGCCGCATAGCTTGACATGTCTGGGCGCATAGCTTACCACCACTTCGTCACATCGAACTCCCTGTTTCCTTCTAAGTGTTGATTCTTCTCTATACTACCTAAGAGCTCATCATTCCAAACTTAGAATATTTTTTTTGCCCTTTAAGTACCCAAGAGCATTACTTCCTAATGCTTAAAATATTTTCCTCATTTTAACCCTTACATACAAACACGATAAATCTTCCATACATTTCAACCAATACAAACATCATAAGTACATGCTTACAAGAGCTTAAATACATAATCAAGAGGATTTAAATATAATTAACTAGTAAAACAACACTAGGATTTACAATTTGACTTTGATTGGTGATCGTTGACATTAACTTTGACTTGTCCTGAGTATGCCTACTTCACCATCAAATATCCTATACATGCTCAACTAGGTTTGGTACCCTCAAAGTATTCCTCTGTTCCTCATCTTCTTTTCCTTAGTGAAGAAAATGTCGGTTCGATTCTTTTTATTTTCAAGTATATCTCTTAACTAAAGTTCCCAAAATAAACTAAATCCTGAGTCCCCGAGTTCAACATCAACTATAAGTTCCCTAACATTTTTACAAGAAATAGTAAATGAAGAGAGGGCTTACAGAACATCATCTTGAGTTGACGCTTCAATAATTCCTAAGTGACACTTTAACTATCAAAACAATTTAAAAATACTTAAGTTTGACTTTCAAACTCAAAAACAAACTAAAAAGTACCTAAAAAGTGTCTATGTGATACTTTAACTCTCAAAACAACTTTAAAATGCTTAAATGTAGCTTTCAATCCCAAAACCAACCTAAAAAGTTTCAAAAAAGTGTGTAAGTGACACTTAAATCTCCAAAATAACTTTAAAATGTGTAAGTGCAACATTTCACTCTCAAACCCAACCTAAAAAATATCTAAAAAAGTGTCTAAGTGATACTTTAACTCTCAAAACAACTTTAAAATGCCTAAATGTGGCTTTCAATCCCAAACAGACCTAAAAAGTTTAAAAAAAATGTGTAAGTGGCACTTCAATTCTCAAAATGACTTTAAATTATGTAAGTGCAACATTTCACTCTCAAACCCAACCTAAAAAATATCTAAAAAAGTATCTAAGTGACATTTTAACTCTCACAACAACTTTAAAATGCCTCTGTGTGACTTTCAAACTCAAAGTTAACTATAAATTACCTAAAAAAAATTTTAAATGACATTTTAAATCTCAAAACAACTTAAAAAATGCCTAAGTATGACTTTCAACTCAAACCAACTAAAAATTATCTAAAAAGTGTCTAAGTTATACTTTAACTCTCAAAACAACTTAAAAATGCCTAAATGTGACTTTCAAACTCAAAAAGAAACAAAAATTACCTAAAAAGTGCCTAAGTGACACATTAACTTTCAAAACATCTTAAAAATGCCTCAACATGACTTTCAAACTCAAAACCAACCTAAAAACTTCCAAAAAATGTGAAAGGAACATATTAATTCTCAAAATAACTTTAAAATGTGTAAGTGTAACATTTCACTCTCAAACCAGACCTAAAAGGTACCTAAAAAGTGTCAAAGTTAACTTTTAAAACAATTTAAAAATGCCTAAGTGTGACTTTTAATCTCAAAACCAAACTAAAAAGTACCTAAAAAGTGTCTAAATGTCACTTTAACTTTCAAAACAACTTAAAAATACTTAAGTGTGACTTTCAAACTCAAAACCAACCTAAAAAGTGTCTAAGTGACACCTAAACTCCCAAAACATCTCTAAAATGGCTAAGTGTGACTTTCAAAATCAAAACCAAAAGTTTCCAAAAAGTGTGAAGGTGACACTTCAATTCTCAAGATAACTTAAAAATGCGTAAGTACAATATTTCACTCTCAAACTTAACCTAAAAGGTACCTAAAAAGTGTCTCATTGACACTTTAACTCTCAAAACAATTTAGAAATGTGTAAGTATGACTTTTAAACTAAAAACAACCTAAAAATTAACATCTTTAAAATGCCTAAGTGTGACTTTTAAACTCAAAACCAACCTAAAAAGTTTGCAAAAAGTGTGTGGAAGTTTCACTTCAATTCTTAAAATAATTTAAAAATGTGTAAGTGCAATATTTCACTCTCAAACCCAACCTAAAAAGTGGCTAAGTGACACTTTAACTCTCAAAACAACTTAATAATTCCTAAGTGAAACTCTCAAACTCAAAACCAACCTAAAAAGATCCTAAAAAGTGTCTAAGTGACAATTTCACTTTCAAAACAACTTAAAAAGCTCTTAAAAAGTGTCCAAGAGACTTGTTAACTCTCAGAACAACCTAAATAGTTCTTAAGTGTCATTTGATTTTCAAAACCAACTAAAAAGTACCTAAAATGTGTCTAAACGACACTTTAACTCTCAAAACAAATAAAAAAATGTCTAAGTGTGACTTTCAAACTCAAAACCAACCTAAAATGAGCCTACAAAGTGTCTAAGTGACACTTTCACCCTCAAAACAACTTAAAACATTCCTAAAAAGTGTTCAAGAGACTTGTTATCTCTCAAAACAACTTAAATAGTTCTTAAGTATCATTATGATTTGCAAAACAACCTAAAAACTACCTAAAAAGTGTCTAATTGACCCTTTAACTCCCAAAACAACTTAAAAATAACTAGGTGTGATTTTAAACTCGAAAGCATCCTAAAAAAGAACCTAAAAAAATGTCTAAGTGACACTTTCACCCTCAAAACAACTTAAGAAGTTCCTAAAAAGTGTCCAAGAGACTTGTTAACTCCCAAAACAACCTAAATAGTTCTTAAGTACCTTTTTTATTTTCAAAACCAATTAGAAAGTACCTAAGAAGTGTCAAGCAGAGTAAAATGGTAGTTAATCGTGGAAGCCCCAGCATAGAAGCAAGAAAGTAAAAGATACATGAATAAACTTACAAATTTCAAAGCATAAGAAAATCAAGAAAGCAAGCAAAACAATATGATCTATTTTTTTAAAGTATTTTCTTGCATAATAGGATATTTTTTCTATTTATTTCATTTTCTAGGCTTATCAACACCACTCAAAGAAAAATGCTAGAGTTTCATCTGACATAATTTTTCATAGAAACTAAAGATCATACTATGTCCATTCAAGGAAGTTGTAATACCATGTCAAATATTACACTCAAGGTTACTTTGTAGTTTTTTCATGTTCAGTAACTGATCTTCACCACATAACCACACGTAAGAGCTATGAAGCACAAATACTTTATGTGAGGCAAAGAATCAGTATCAGATACTGATACTTCCAGATACTTCCTAAATACGTATCTGACACGTGATTTGAAGTATCTATACTTTTAGATACTTTCCAGATACGTATCTGACATGCAATTTGATGTATTTATTTCTATGCGTACTTTTTTTTTTTTAAGAAAAAAGACAAGTAACTCATCTAATCTTTCCCAAACTAAAATTAGGCAACCTATTTAAAAAGCTCACTACTCGAGTCCAAAACTAAAAGAAAAAAAAAATAAATAACGGATAAAACCCTAGGCTAGAATCATCTAATCTCCAAATTCACATTTGAGTCCCTACAAAGTCCACCAAAATATAAACCATTTGGATATCTTCAACAATAAGTTCTTTGTTTATCTTCATACTTCTCTCTCTAATATTCTTTTTCTTCTTCTTTGCAATATGAATCACTTTTTTATTGCATTTTATTAACCATTGTACTTCAACATCTTAGATGTTGCCTTTTTTTGTATTGTATTTTAGTGTTTGTATTCTATTTTGTGCTGTTGTTATTAACTTGTATGCTAAATTTATCTATATCCTAGATTTTTTTGAAGAAAAAAAATGTAACTTCAACATATCAGTATCCTCGTTTTTTAGAAATATATATATTAAAAAAATGGCGCATCCTTAGACGTATTCGTATCTTGGTTTTTTAGAAATTGACGAATTGTCGTATTCGATCGTATCTGTATCGTGTAGCCATATCTGTGTCTATGATTTCATAGCATAAGAGCATTTCATGAACTAGGATTTCTTTCTATTTCAATTGCTTGATGTCGATGAAAAACTTGTTTAGGAGACATGAAAGACAAATGTGTTCCCTTAAAACTTATAATAAGAGACGACTTCAAGATTGGATAGAATGTTCACCAAGAGACAATCTATATTTTTTTACAAATAATTAAAAGGAAATACAATCTACTTGAAGCCTCAAAATTTGGATATCAGTATACTCTTTAAGATTTAGTTAATTGTCGTAATCTAGAACCCAGATGTGGAAGAAAAATCCAGAGCTCAAATGAGTCAAAACAAATAAGGAAAAAAAGAGAAGAATAAATGAGTTGAAACAGAGAAGAAAAAAAGAAAGAACAACTTACATCAATGTCCAAAAGATGATGGCGTATGACAATGCAACAGCGATGACAGCGAGCAGATGGGTGTGCGACGACGCCACGACGAATGAACGAATGTGGGTCGTGCGATAGTCGGAGGGTTATAGATCTTTCCTGAGAGTGAGTCTATGGGTTTTGTGTGAGAAAAAAGAAAATAGGAGGAATGTGAACAGGGAAATTTTTTTTTAAAAAAAAAAAAAGGAAGGGGGAGGGGGGAAGAAAGTGTGGTGAAGAATGAAACTGAGGTAGGGTATTAGGAAAGTATGGCAAAAAAGAAAATGTGGGATTTAAGAAGTGTTGAGTTATTCAATCTAGGCCCAATTACTCAAGATCAACGCTGAGGCGATGAAGAAATGGCTGAGAAAGGCTCTGTCAAATCCTCGATGCTCGAGTTTCTACTCGATACTCGATGCGGATTTCTTTCTATCCTCAATAAGATTCTGTTCTTGCTCGATGGAATGCGATGGGGGCTGATCAATACTCGATCCTACTCGATAAGTCTTGATCTTTACTCGATGCGACTTGAAGACAAAAACGACCGACTCGAAGCTACTCGATAGAAGAAATCGATGCACAATTCGACTCGATACATTGGAATTCGATATGGTTTGATAACAAGATTGTGGTCATGTTCATTTAAGAAAGATTAAAGTTGATCGAACGAAGAAGATAAAGAGAAGAAGAAAAAACACACAGGATTACGTGGTTCGGCCAAGATGCCTACGTCCATGGGAAGGTTCATGTTCTTTTTCACTTAGAAGATTGCGTACAACTTTGTTTTTGTTTACAGAAAAATAGAAAATTATGAACTCAGTCTATTTTGTTTTCTGATTAATGGTATTTATAACATATACCAACAAACCATTTACAAGATAAAGTTAGTAATAAACTAAATTAGCTGAGGTATTTGGGTCACGATTTCTTCAAATTCTCCACCTTGACTCTAATGCCTTGCAATCTTTTGATCTTCCTGATTCTGGCCATTCTGTCTATCCTGTGTCTGGAAGTTCGAAACCAACATGTTCTAGACATTTAATCAATTTAAGCTTTGAAACAGGTTTTGTCAACATGTCAGCTACATTCTCTAATGTGTGAACCTTTAGATTTCTATTTCTTCTGTCTCTACTTTGTCTCTGATGAAATGATACTTTATATCAATGTGTTTAGTTCTAGTGTGGTATTGTGAATTTTGGGATAAATGGATAGCACTTTGGTTGTCACAGTAGAGTTTTACTACTCTTTGTTCTATTCCAAAGTCTTTCAACAATCCTTTAAGCCACAATGCCTCTTTGATTGCTTCTGTTAAAGCCATATATTTAGTTTCTGTTGTAGATAAGGCTACTATAGGTTATAGTGTTGCTTTCCAACTGATTAGATTAGGATCATAAAGGAATAGGTAACCTGTTAGGGACCTCCTTTTGTCCAAATGACTAGCATAGTCAGCATCCATATATCCATATAATTCTAAGTTTGGTTCAACTGATTTTTGGTAGACTAGTCTTGAGTCTTTAGACCAAACTAAGTATCTTAGGATCCATTTAGTAGCCTCCCAGTGTCTCTTACCTGGGTTAGACATATATCTACTAACAAGGCTAGCTGAATATGAGAGATCAGGTTTGGTAGAAATCATTAAATACATTAGGCTTCCGACTGCCTGACTATAGGGTATGACAGACATCTGTTTTTTTATGTTTATGGTCAGAATCTTTAGGAGAGTTAGTTGAAGATAGCTTGAATGCTGAGCAATAGGTAAACTTACAGGTTTAGCATCACTTATATTGAACCTTTTTAGGATCTTCTTACAATAGTTAGACTGATTGATGCTTAGACAGACTCCTTCTTGTTCCTTAGGATTTCAATTCCTAGGACCTTGCTTGCTTCTCTCAAGTCCTTCAAATAAAACTCCCTTTTTAAGAGGTTTTTAACACAGGTTAGATCTTCCTTGGACCTACCTATAGTAACATGTCATCCGCATATATGAGTAGGTAAATCTTGTCCTTGTAGGAACTTGTATTTACATAAACACATATGTCAAAAGAACTTCTTTTGAATCCAATGCTAGAAATATAGTCATTGAACCAAAACTAGGTGATTGTTTTAACCTATAGATTGACTTGTTGAGTAAGCAATGGAGATTTTTTTTCCTTTAACTTCAAATCCCTTATATTGCGTCATATAGATTGTCTCTTCTAGATGTTCATGAAGGAAGGCAATTTTCTCATCTAGTTGATACAATTCTAAGTTATTTTGAGAAACCAAGGATAAAAGAAGTCTTATGGAGGTTTGTTTGACAACTAGAGAGAAAATCTCCGAGTAGTCTATTCCTTCCCTTTGAGTAAACCCCTTTGCAACCAACCTTGCTTTATACCTAGGTTTTTTTTATCACAGGATGCACCTTCCTTAAGTTTGAAAACCTATTTAGAGGCAACTAGTTTGTAACCCTTAGGCAGAGGAACTAAAGACCAAGTGTCATTCACTTTTAGTGAATGCATTTCCTCATTCATAGCTTCTATCCAATCCTTTGCATCAGCACAACTTGTTACTTATTCCAAGGCTGTCAGTTCTTGGTTAGTAGGAGCCACAACAACGTTTAGAACCAAATTTATATAATTCATTTTAGTATATCTAGCTGGAGGGATAATGGTTCTCATTTTTCTATCCCTAGTTAAGACATACTGGCTTAAATCAGCCCGCTCATTTACAGTCTCCTTTTGTTCCCCTGTATCTTCCTCAACTTCTCTTGTATCACTAGGTTGGTTAGATTCTGTTGTTTTCTCAGTAGGTAACTCCACCTCAATTCCTGTGGTAGATGACTCACCTTTATCCTCAAGTCTTTTCTCCTTTTGCATAAACATATTCTCTTATCTAAAAGTGATGTCTCTGCTAATTATGAACTTCCTCTCCACTGGATGCCACATTTTATATCCTTTGACACCCTTTGTAAAGCCTACAAACATACGCTCAACTACTCTGGCTTTCAACTTTCCCTTATTTTGGTGAACAAACCCTACACATCCAAAAACCTTAAGGTTATCTAGATTAGAAGGATGATTAGTCCACTTCACCTCAGGGGTAAGCAACTCTAGAGATGTGTGAAGGCATCTATTCAAGGTATACACTGTGTAGACTATAGCTTCTACCCAATATTTTTCACTTAGGATAACATTAGAAAGCAAACATCTAACCTTTTCCATTATAGTTCTATTTAACCTCTCAGCAACCCCATTCTGTTGAGGTGTATACCTCACAGTTCTATGTCTGGTTATACTATTCTCACTACAGTTTTTGTCAAAGTATTCATTGCAAAACTCAAGCCCATTGTCAGTTCTAAAGTATTTTTACCTTTTAGATGTTTGGTTTTCTATCATAGCTTTCCATTCTTTAAACTTCCCAAAAACTTGGTCCTTAGTTTTAAGAAAGTATATCCAGCTCTTCCTAGAAAAGTCATCTATAAAAGTTAGAAAATACCTTAAGCCACTAAGGCTTGGTGTAGGAGATGGTCTCCATAGGTCAGAATGGACATAATCCAATGTTCCTTTGGTGGTATGCTGAGATTTTGTGAAACTTTGTTTGGTTGCTTTCCCTAGAATACAGTGTTCACAGAAGAAGAGATGCTCACTGTTCCCTTTGGGCAGTATACCTTGTTTAGACACTATTTGTATACTTTTTTCAATGATATGGGATAGTATTTTGTGCCATAAGTCTTCCTCTGTCAGGCATGTTGTTGAAACTGCAAGAGTTCCTTTGAGTGGAAGCGGATCTTTCCAAAGACATTGTGACATAATTACCACATTCAGATTCAAACAAGCAGATATGCATCATATTGTGAATTATGTCATGCTTTAAGATTAAATAACAAGAGAACAAGAAAACTTACCAGTCGAAGAACCTTTCTTCACAGCAAAATCTCGTTCTCTCCAAGGGAACAGGCTCCTCTCGCTCTCGCTGGAATGTCAAGCCAATCATTCAACAACACCACCGGTCGTCAACCACGAACAGCCTTCACACGTACAGAAGGATGGGGACGACACCACCACTTGGAACCTTTGGTATTCTTGGTGTGAGAATCCAAAGAGTGGGCTCTGTTGGGATTTGTTAAAGGGGAAGAGGAAATGAAGATCGTATACAACGATCAAGCAAGTGGGAGAAGGCTTAGTCTATCGTATAGACAAAATGCTTGATCGTATAGGTGAAGTACACGATCGTGTAGGAAAAAGGCGGCGATCGTCTATACGATCGGTTAGTAAAGCTCGAGCACTATACAATCGTTTAGTAAAACATAGGCGATCATCTAAAAGATGATGCGTGCGTGTATGCGATCGTGTAGTAAATTCAAGCTATCATATAGTCTCTGATTTTACTAAGCGATAGGCAGCAAACTTTATTTGAGCAAATTCGTGATTCTTTTGCAAAATGAAAACGATTTTCATTTTATTCTTCAGTTCCGAAAACTGATTGGAACTTCCCACTAACACACGGTTACGGAGAAAACGGCGTGCACAATTATCCTATAATTGTCAAAATAAAATAATAAATATAATCATATTATATTCATTAACCTATAGTTTAATATCACATATCAACCATATTGTTTTCTCCTCCACTAGATATAAATCATATTTATATCCATTTTCCTCCAATTAATGTATCTCATACATAAAGTCTATTATATCATATATAATTAACCAGTTCAATTATATCATATATAATCAAACTCCCTCTTGTAGATTTGAACATTTCAAATTGACCCAAAAACTGATTCTCAACTTGAATCCATTGAGCTACCAAGGGGACCTTATGAACATGTGGCTCGAAGCTCTAACAGTATGTGAATAGCTGACTAAACTCTTTAGCCACGAGATCCACTATCCGTTAACTACCAGGCATTCCAGTAAAGATCGATAGATGAACTCTCCTTACCACATATATTATTCTATGTCCATTGGATATAACCAATCAACAATACGGGTGCGAGTGGCCAAGTCACGCATTCAAACCTACCATTTTGAGGATTCATCTGATTTGGGAGCTGGGAACTCAACTACACGAGATGGAATTCACTCCTTTCCCGAGGTAGGGGTAAGTAGATAAATGGCTCCCTTAAGGGCTGATTCCTGGGCTTGAACGATGCTTTTGGCCTGAGATGTGTTCACACATAGTTGGACTATGTTGTATTGTTCATTAGAGGAATCAGTGGTACTTAAGGAGTGAGATGTAACTATAGGGGCAAAACGATAAATTGGCTCAGCTGTACTTACGAGCATCTGTGAAGGGTCATCGTACTCATAATTGGTTATATATCTAATGGACACAGAAATATATCTGTGGTAAGAAGAGTTCAGCTGGTGGTCTTTAGTGGAATCACTGACAATTAACGAATGGTGAATCTTGTGGCTAAAGAGTTTAGTCAGCAATTCACGTACCGTTGGAGCTTCGAGCCACAAGTCCATTAAGTCACCTGGGTAACTTGGATAAAGTCGAGAACTAGTGTTTGGGTTAATTTGAAATGTTCAAATTGACAAGAGGAAGTTCAATTATATATGATATAATTGGACTAGATTAATTATATATGATATTTATTAACTAAATTAATTGATTAATTATTTAATAATTAACCAATTAATTCATGTTTAAACGTGGGAACATGGGGTCGTGAAGGTTAAGGTAACCGACGGGTTAAAGTTTGAAAATAGTTTTCATTTTGAAGAATTAATTTAGTCGTGCTTTTGATATCCCGCGCCCAAAAAGAAACCGTGAAAAAGCGATCGCGAGACCCTATACGATAGAATCTCATTCATCTAAATGATCGTCTAGTTCACGCGTTCCCTAAACGATCATATACCACTTTCCTAAACGATCGTCTAGTTTTTCCTAAACGATTGTGTAGCTCTAATATACGATAAGCGTCTCCGCTATACGATAGTAGAGTTCTTCTCATGCGCGCTTATCATCTACACAAAACCTTCTCCTCCATCCTCTACCAAACTCACAGAGCCCACTCTTTGGGTTTTTGACATCAAGGATACTTGGGTTTCCCTTGTGGTGGTGTTGTCCCCGCGGCCTTGTTCGTGTACGTTCGGATCATGCAGTAATAGACGACAGACTCGCCGGGTGCTGGTAGATCGGTGGGAGTTTTTCGCTGCTTTGGGTTCACGCATACGAAGATAGTCTTGCTCTGGTATGAACCCTTTTCTCTATGTTTTATTGTATTCTAAGCATGCTGTTGATGAGTTTAATATGCATAACTCTTAGTATGGAATGTATATCGTTTGTGTTCCGGTCACTGTGAAATTGGAGCGATCTAAACCCGTTCATGGAACTCTCGGTATGAGATCCTTCAATTGGTATCAGAGCCAGGTTTTTGATACTCTTATTTCATTTGTTGCAATGAAAAACGTTTACATTCATGGTGGGTGCATTTCTACGTTGTTTTCTTAAGTGTTAATAATGTTGTGGATGTACCGGATTGATGGATGTTTTCGGGACGAATTGTCTCAGTCTGTTTAATTCCTTTTACATTTGCGGTTGTATGTAAAGGCCCCTTCGTTTTTGGGCATATATAATCGTAATCGAGTCTGTATTCAAATTGTTTGAAGTCTTGAGTCATTCATCGAATTTCTGGGCAAAGGTGGCGGTTCTTCAAGGGAGGAGATGATCTAAGGTTGATCATATCGTGTAGACAAGATTTTATGCGATCGCTGTCCGTCGCATCGTGAAGATGAAGGACTAAGCGATCATGGTTGAATGCATTGATTGAAGGATGGAGTATGCGATCAAGAGTTGGTCGTATCAGGACGACGATCGAGCATGCGATCACTGAGTATCGTTTAGGTCAGCAAGCTTCATTGCTTAGTAACTGACTAAACGATCACTTAGCATCACAAGGTAAATCATTTACCAAGTTGCACGCATCAGTTAGACGATCAGACACTTGCGTATCGTTTAAAGTGCGCTAGATGATCATTTAGGTCAGTAAGCTTCATTGTTTAGTAACTGACTAAAAGATCGCTTAGTAACTCAAGTAAATCATTTACCTATCGTCGCACTACACGATTGCATGGACAATCAGGCTTCGCAGCCTCGTCTTCTACGTGATTGTTTGCTAATGTTCCTATCGTCTAATGCGTTCTAAACGATCGTCTACCTGCAAAAGATTGCTACACGATGGAGACCTCCTGGCATTCAAGATCTGGTTCGCCTATGAACTGGTTTGCTCGATGAAAAATGTAATAGATAGGTTTTTCATTCCGGTTCTCTTTTTGGTTTAAAGGCTCATCCGGGTCCATTAATCTATTTGTTTAATACATGCGATGTATGTTTTATATGTCATATTGTATGCACATATAGTAAATCTCACCTTAGGTTATGCATTAATCATGCATCATCTCTTTATTGTAATTGTTATAATTTAGAGAAACATGATTTCAACCATGTAAGAGCATGCTCATGCATCATATAATATAAGAGTTATATTTATGCATGCAAAAAAAGCATTGACATGCATCATCTTTATATTATAATTGTTATAGTATAAGGGTGAATGATAGCATGTTTGCTTGGTTATTACGCGTTATATAAAAGTTATATAGTAATGACCGGACATTGCATGAAGCATGACACATAGATTACTTTATAATTGTTATAAATGCCTCGTTGTGCGTAATTTTTTTAGTTGTTTCTTTTTAAGAGTTAAAAAGAAATTAGAACTAAAAGAAATAAGAAAGACATGCATGCTCACTTAGGTTTAATTCATGTTTTAAAATGTTTAAAACTTGGATCACATAGACCTAAGATCATGGTTCTAATATGATTAGTAACCCTAAGGCTTTAATCTTTTAATCAGTTTAATAGGATTAAATTGGCAAATAAAAGGTTAAAGTATAGCAAATCTATCTATAAGGGACCTTTTGTCTAAGGTGGGTTCTGTCTAGGCTGGGGTATTTAAGTTGATGGAAATGTAACACCCTTATCTGGGAACTTACTTGGAAAGGTGAATTAGATAGATTTTATGCATGCATGCAAGTTAAGGACAATCCATTAAAGTATTTAAATGTGACTACTTAAACTTTTTTATATTTCATAAACAAACGTTGTTTATAAGAAGGCTTAAAAAGACCACTTAGACTAAAATCAGTAGCCGGATTGTCTAGGTTAATCAATCCCTAGGTAGAACATTCAGTGGGAGGTACTTGGGGCATAAGATGCTTCACTTAAACCTTTCACTTTTCTTCTTAGGTCTACATTGTGAGATCTATCCTTGGCCTCGCGGTACCTTTGGCGTGACCCCCCAACGAATGGTGTTTAGGTAGGTCAATATCAAGATGGATGGAGAGAATGTTCATAGTAAGTGGGAGCGGGAAGTGGGACAGCATATCCCTCGGTATCTCTCGTTAGGTTGAATAAAGTTACTGCGCATCGCCTCGAGGCACCCTGAGAGTGTCCCCCTAAAGGATGGCAGTTTTGTGCGTTTCTTTATTTGATCTCCTGTAAGAGGATAAGCTAACTTAGTCTCTTGTCCTAATATGTCTTTTCCCTACGGTAAGCGCATTAGGGCAGGACTCTGGCATCGAAAACGAGAGGTTACACTTACACGGAATAGTTAAATGTTAACGATTCTGAATCGAAAAAAATGGTGGCTGTTAGGTTCAGTTCCAAGAGTTGGTTTTGCCTAATGATTGAGAATGTGTCATCCCAGTGAAGGGGCAACTGATCACCCCACCGATGGCGTTTGTCTTGACTCACTAGGGCATCATTACAAAATAGAAGTCTATAACTTAGGGTACTTGAAACTGTTTTGCAAAACGAATTAGTTTAAAAGTGGTTTAGCAAAACTAATCAAGATTTGTTCGTATTTTCAGCAACTTGTTCAAATGGCTATAGCCACCTTATATTTGTTAAGCATCAAAGAATTAACTGGCGACATTTTTTCAACATGGAAACACATGATCACGACGATCCTAATCATCGAGGATCTCAAGTTCGCTCTCACGGAGGCTTCTCCTTCTATTCCAGCTTCAAATGCCGCTCGAAATGTTCGGTAGGCATACGAGCGATGGACAAGGGCGAATGAGAAGGCCTGAGCCTATATCTTGGCAAGTCTTTCTGACGTCTTGGCCAAGAAGCTTGAGCCTATGGTCTTAGCCCATGAGATCATGGAGTCCCTGCGGAGGATGTTTGGACAACCGTCTGAACAACTTATGCATGAGGCTCTTAAATATATATTCAACTCCAAAATGCAAGAAGGCATCTCTGTTCGTGAACATGTGCTAAACATGATGGTCCACTTCAATATGGCGGAGTTAAATGGGTCTACCATCGATTAAGGCAGCTAGGTTAGCATAATCCTACATTCTTTGCCAGAGAGCTTCCTGCACTTTGTTAGTAATGTGATTTTTAACAAAGTGAAGTATAACCTTACAACTCTCCTCAACGAGTTGCAGACATACCAATCTTTATTGAAAAGTAACGAGAGGTAGAAGGGTGAGGCAAATGTTGCTTCATCCTCAAGGACGTTCCATAGAGGTTCGACCTCAGGAACGAAGTCTACACCTTCTACTTCTAACTCTGCAAAGTGGAAGAAGAAGAAAAGTGGTAAGGGAAAAGGGAAGGCACCTGCTAACCCACCGCTTGTCGCCCCGAAGAGGCGTCCACCAGTTGCTAAAGGAAAGTTTTTCCATTACAACCAAGATGGACATTGGAAGAGGAACTGTCCTTGGTATCTGAAGGAGAAGAAAGCAGCCAAAGCGAATAAAGGTAAATAAGATTTACTTGTGCTCGAAACTTGTTTAGTGGAGAATGATGATTTGACCTGGATAATTGATTCACGTGCCACTAACCATGTTTGTTCTTCTTTTTAGGGGATTAGATCTTGGAGATAGCTAGAGGCTGGTGAGATGACGATGCGAGTAGGCACCGGGCACGTCGTCTCAGCTGTGGCAGTGGGAGGGATCCAGTTGGCTTTACAGAATATGTTTCTAAATTTAAATTATGTATATATTGTTCCTGAATTAAAAAGGAACCTTATTTCTGTAAAGTGCATATTGTAATGTAAATACACTATTTCTTTCAATTTGAGTAAAGCGTTTATTCATAAAGATGGTGTTTTAATTTGCACAGCAAATCTGGAATCGAATTTATATGTGCTAAAGCCGTTAGCCATTAATTCCCTTCATAATACTAAAATGTTCAGAACTGCCGTAACTCAATCAAAACGTCAACGAATTTCTTCAAAAGAAAATGCCCAACTTTGGCATCTACGTTTAGGGCACATCAATCTCAAAAGGATTGAGAGATTGGTAAAGAATGGACTTCTAAGTAAGTTAGAAGAAAATTCTTTACCTGTGTGCGAATCTTGCCTTGAGGGAAAGATGACTAAACGACCTTTTACTGGAAAAGGTTTTAGAGCTAAAGAGCCTCTTGAGTTAGTACATTCTGACCTTTGTGATCCTATGAATGTGGGTGCCCGAGGTGGCTATGAGTATTTTATCAGATTTACTGATAATTACTCCAGGTATGGGTATGTCTATCTTTTGCAACGGAAGTCTGAATCCTTCGAAAAGTTCAAGGCTGGAGTTGAAAATGCATTGGATAGACAGATTAAAACACTTCGATCAGATCAAGGTGGAGAGTTTTTGGACTCCGAATTCCAGGGCTATTAGATAGAACATGGAATTTTTTCCCAACTCTCAGCGTCGGGTACACCTTAGTAGAATGGTGTAGCGGAGAGGAGAAATAGTACCTTGTTAGAATGGTTCGTTCGATGATAAGTTACGCTTCCTTATCGGACTCGTTTTGGGGTTTTGCAGTGGAGACTACGGTGTACATACTCAACTATGTTCCCTCCGAGGGTGTTGCAAGAACACCTCTGGAGTTGTGGAATGGGCGTAAAGCTAATTTACATCATTTCTGCATTTAGGGATGGCCTGCACATGTGCTTGAGGCTAATCCCAAGAAGTTGGAACCATGGTTGAGGTTGTAACTCTTTGTAGGCTACCCCAACGGTACACAGGGGATTATTTTTATGATCCAACGGAAAATAGGGTGTTTATTTCAACAAACGCTACTTTCCTGGAGGAGGATCATATAAGGGAGCACAATCCACGAAGTAAAGTCGTGTTACGTGAGCTTTCCAATGAAACTACTGAAACTTGAACAAGAGTTGTTGAAGAACCTACTACATCAACAAGAGTTGTTGATGGGAGTTCATCTAGTAGGTCGGTTCCACCTCAAGAGTTGAGGAAACCTCGTAGTAGGAGGGTTGCAAACCCACCCGTACACTATCTGGGTTTCACAAAAATCGTTGCTATCGTAGCAGATGGCGACGTTGAGGATCTGTAATCTTATAAGAAGGCAATGAAGGATGTTGACCGGGATGAATGGGTAAAATCCATGGATCTCGAGATGGAGTCGATGTACTTCAACTCAGTATGGGATCTGGTAGATCAGCCTGATAGGGTTCGCCCTATAGGTTGTAAATGGATCTACAAACGCAAACGGGGTGCTGATGGGAAGGTACAGACCTTCAAGGCTCGACTTGTGGAAAAGGGTTATACCGAAGTAGAGGGAGTCTACTATGAGGAGACTTTCTTGCTTGTTGCCATGTTAAAGTCAATCCACATCCTTCTGTCCATTGCAGCTTATTATAATTTAAGATCTATCAAATGGACGTCAAGACGACCTTTCTGAATGGCAATCTTGAGGAGACTATTTATATGATGCAGCCCGAGGGATTCATAGCCCCAGGTCAAGAGCAAAAGGTTTGCAAACTGAATCGGTCCATTTATGGACTGAAATAGGCTTCTTCATCTTGGAACATACGATTTGATGTTGCGATCAAGTCGTATGGCTTTGACCAAAACGTTGATGAACCTTGTGTCTACAAGAAGATCATCAACGCTTCAGTAGTCTTCTTACTGTTGTATGTAGACAATATCCTACTCATTAGGAATGATGTAGGTCTACTGACTGCAGTTAAGAACTGGCTAGCGACCCAATTCTAAATGAAAGATTTGGGAGAGGCTCAGTTTGTTCTAGGGAGCCAGATTTTTCGGGATCATAAGAACAAAGTGCTAGCACTGTCACATGCATCGTACATTGATAAGATGTTGCTCAAGTACTCGATCCAGGACTCTAAGAGGGGCCTACTTCCATTCAGGCATGGAGTAACTTTGTCTAAGGAAATGTGTTCTAAGACGCCTCAAAAGGTTAAAGAGATGAGATGGGTCTCATATGCGTCTGTTGTTGGTAGATTGATGTATGCGATACTCTATACTCGTCCAGACATCTGCTACGCTATGAGCATAGTCAATAGGTATCAGTCTAACCCAGGCCAGGGTCACTGGACTGCAGTGAAGAACATTCTTAAGTATCTTCAGAGAACGAGGGACTACATGCTCGTGTATGGTTCGAGGGATTTGATCCTTACAGGATACACAGATTCTTACTTTCAGACTGATAAGGACTCTCGCAAGTCCACATAAGGGTCAGTCTTTACTCTTAACGGAGGAGCTATAATGTGGCGAAGCACTAAGTAGGGGTGCATCGCCGACTCCACTATGGAGGCGGAGTACGTAGCGGCTTGTGAAGCTGCTAAAGAGGCGGTTTGGCTCAGAAAGTCCTTAACATACCTAGAAGTTGTTCCAGATATGTCTAGGCCCATTACCCTCTATTGTGATAATAGTGGGGAAGTGGCAAACTCTAAGGAGCCAAGGAGTCACCGGCGCGGTAAACACATAGAGCGAAAGTATCATCTGATCCGCGAGATAGTGCATCGAGGGGACGTGATTGTCACGCAGATCGCTTCAGAGTATAATGTTGCTGACCCGTTTACGAAGGCTCTCACGGCTACAGTGTTTGAATGTCATCTACGGAGCATGGGTCTACAAGATACCCGTGGCTGAACTACGGCAAGTGGGAGATTTTATTGTACTGGGCTTTTATGTGTCCTAGTTTATTATTTTGTACTAAGTTTTTTGTACACCCCATTTCGCTTTAGGACAAGTGGGAGATTGTTGGGGTTGATGTCCTAAAGTCTCATGTCCTGTAGTTTGTAAACAGTATATACGAACGCTTGTGTTGTTAATATATGATATTTACTCCACATTTTGTATTTTGCTCAGTTGCTTGTTTTATTTGCTTTACCACAAACCAATAAACATAAAATCCTTGGTTATCTGTATATGACTCAAGCATGTAAGTGGTGACATACAAGTGGATTATGTTTTGAGTGATAACCAAAATGGTCTGTAGTATATGGATATATGAGGGAAACCTTATCCTGGTAACGCTACGGATGCGGCTCGCTTTATAAAATGGTCACAAGTGTTGTGACTTATCACAGATGATCTGATCCTGATCATTCATATTGGGGACATGCGAGTGGGGGCGTCCAATACAAAAAGTTTGTATAAGACCTGACCACGAAGTGTTAACGTCTCGTTATATAACACCGTTCATGACAGAGACTTCATTTTAGGATGAGCATAGTTTAGTTGGTTAATTATATGATAATTAACCCAAAAATCACGTTCAGACGTGGGTTAGTGGGAATGCGTTGTAACGATAATTTTTGGAATGTTATTCTGTGTTATAGTTTATGCACATTACTGATGAAAGAATGAATCATACAAGCTCATTTCCCCGGCAACGGCGACATAAACTTGATGACATAAAAATTTAATTGCTATAAACTTGATGACATAAAAATTTAATTCTCTTTATCTACTCTAACGCATGGTTGATGAATGAAACGAATGATATGCTATCTATGCGTTCAAGTGCTTGCGATAAAGAGAGTTTTCTATGCGATACTACGTCTAAGTATATGTATTGTTAATGATATGTTCGTAGTATGCGATGTAGTAAGGCTTGCCACAAGTTTCCTTGTGCTGAAACCAAGTATAATTCCAATGCAAGTTTCTCAGAATAATCCGAGGTCGAACACAGGGATTGTTTTCGTTAATGCGCTATTATTGTGATACATGCGACTGGTTTTTAATAATGAATAAAGAATGGTGATTTATACAGAAATGTAAATTGCGATGAAAGTAAAATTGCATTAATAAAATAAATCCTAAACTAATATGATACACGATACAAGATACATGATACACAATACTGAGGTCGAGAACTGACTGTGAAGTTGTACAAAGATTCGATATATGCAATGGCAAGTCTTTATGAATGAAGCAGAAAGAGGAAGAGTAAATAGTAAAAACATCGCAAGTTTGTCAATTGCATTAAAAATGCAACTAAGGTTCTACTTTCCCTTGGCGTACACCTCTCGGTGATCAGCCGCGTTCCTATATCTCTATGGTGAAACAGGGATGAACGTGATGAATGCAAGGTTGTTTCCATCTCTGAAAAATACTTCTTGCTTTAGTTAACGCATTCTTCCAACCTTCTCTCGATAGGCGGAATAACATCTTCACTTCTGTTCTCACGGGTGAAGATGTCGTCGAGCATGCTTTGGCTAAACTTAATTATTTCCTTAACACCAATTAACTTACTCGCTTAATTCTTGCCATTTACCCAGGGGATTAAGAACACATCATGGAGAAAATGGAGTATGGATGTACGGAAATAGACAGAGAAATGACAATGGAAACTATCATAACAGTTAATACTAAAATTAAGCGTCTGATACATGTTGTGAATGAAAGAGTAAAGAAGATGAATGCAGATGATGAAATAGAGATTAGAAACAAATATAGAAATAGTGTCAACATCTTGACACAAATCCTAAATGGAGGTTGTGCTTGCCGGCATGTGGAAGTAATGGAGAGGAAAGCTTCCTTCTCAGGCTTGCTTTCCCGATAGAATTGACATTCGCACAAAGCTTCAACTACGGGGATCGAAATAATTCTCTACTCGAAGACTCACCTTTCAGCCTTGTCTCGTGGTTCTCTCGGATCTACTCTAGACAGTCGCTTCAGACTAGTCTCTCTCTCAGAATCAGTATATGCACGTCTCTATGTATTCCTGTATATCAGTATCTATATCTGTATGTGTATATCTTTTCAGCGAATTTGAAGAAGCTATTTATAGGCAAGGCCTTGGCTCTTTGAATTTGTGGTTCCCACTGTATAGTTATGGTAGTTCCTGAAATGGTGGAATGGAAAATTCCTTCTGTTACGCAATAAACCCATCAGAAATGCACAACTGAAAGCTGTACACTTGTCAGAATCCTCCGCAAATGCGTTGCTCTTTACATCTTCGATTCAATCACCGCATACGGTGTTATTTTTTATTACCGCTTGCAGTTGAAATTGTGTTGATCGTTAGAGCTCTTGATCGATTGTCGCATGCGCCGGCATTGCGTTGATCATTTCTTCGTTCTTGATTGATGGGCGCAATGCGACGTAGATGCGTTGTTCACTTTATCTTTGAGCCATGAACGCATGCGGTGACTGATTTCCTGCAAACAAAAACTGAAACATTCTATTCTACCATCACAATGGTATTAGTGGGTGTATTGACGACATTTTATAATTTTCGCATTTCTTAGCCAATTTCTATACTATCGACGCAACTTTTCTTTCTTTTAGCCGCAATATCTATATAAAACAGTATAAATAATATTTATTTCTACAAGTTATCATGCGTCGATTATTGTAACTTGTGAATTAAAATGAAATTGGTTTCATTTTTTGAATCATTCGTCGTCGTCATTCAAAAAAAAATTAAAAGAGAGCGCGCTGGTGAATCCTAAATGATCGTTTAAGTAAATCGAGATCCTATACGATAGTCATTCTCTGCCTAAACGATCGTCCACCTCGCGTCTAAACGATCGCACACTAATTCCTACACGATCGGATAGCTTCCCTAAACGATCGTAGTGTGTGCCGAGTTTGTTAAACGATCGTATTCCTTTTCCTAAATGATCGTTTAGTAAAACCTACACAATCGTGTAACTTCTCCTAAACAATAAGAATTTTGCTATGCGATAACGTCTTTTTCCCTCCCACTTGCTTATCACCTACACGATCCGTGCTTTCTCCTTCCTCTACCAAATTCACTAAAGACCACACTTTGGGTTCTCACTTCGAGAATACCCAGGGCTCTTTTATGGTGGTGTCGTCCCCGCGGCGTTCGTGTTCGTGCTCCTGTAATTGACAATTCTGCTGGGTGTTGGTAGATCGCGTGCATGTTTCTACTGTGTTGAGTTCCGAAGTTTGAAGAACGTCTTCAACTAGTATGGCAACTCTCTCCTTCGTTTATTTTTGTTCAAAGCATGCCTTTAGTTGACTGGTTGTTTGCATAACTGTACGGTTGAATGTATATTGTTGTATTTTGGTCACTGTGAAAATGGAGCGATCCGAAAGTGCTCATGGAACTCGTCAGTAAGAGATCCTTCACCAAGTACCTCCCACTGAATGTTCTACCTAGGGGGTTCATTAACCTAGACAATCCAACTACTGATTTTAGTCTAAGTCCATTTAGTCCGCTCAAAAACAACTTTTGTCTTTGAAATAAAACAAGTTCAAGTAGTCACATTAAACTCTTTAATGGATTGTCCTTAATCTTGCATGCATGCATCAAATCTATCTAATTCACCTTTCTAGGTAGGTTCCCAGGTAGGGGTGCTCCGTTTTTGTCACCTTAAAAACTCCAGCCTAGACAGAACCTGCCTTAAACAAAAGGTCTTTATAGATAGATTTGCTACACTTTAACATTTTATTAGCCAATCTAATCGTATTAAACTGATTAAAAGATTAAAGCCTAAGGTTGCTAATCATATTAGAACCATGATCTTAAGTGTATCTCAACCAAGTTTTAAAACAACTTTAAAACCTTGATTAAACCTAAGTTGGCATGCATATCTTTCTTATTGATTTTAGTTCTAATTTCTTTATAACCTTCATAAAAGAAACAACTAAAAAAACCATACATTGCCACACAACTAGGTATTTTTAACGCTTATAAATTTAACCTATGTGTCATTGTTCATGCAATGTCCAGTCATTACTATACATAAATTTTATATATAAGTAACAACCAAGCACAAATGCTTTCCATATACCCTTATACTATAACATTTACAATATAAAGATGATGCATGTCAATACTTTATGCATGCATAAATATAACTCTTATATTATATGATGCATGAGCATACTCTTACGTAATTTAAATCATGCTTCTCTAAATCATAATACTTATAATAAAGAGATGATGCATGACCAATGCATAACTTAAGGTGGGATTTTCTCTATATAGCATACCATATGACATATAAATAAAATATACATCCTATGTATATTAACACAAATTAATGGACCGGGATGAACCACCTTAAAAACTGCAAAGAAAACTCTATCTATTACATTTTTCCAACGAGCAAACGGGTTCACAGGCGAACCGGGTCTTAAACCGCCGGGCAAAGCTCCCATCGTTTAGTAAACGCTCGCCAGATAAATGATTGTGTAGCGCACAAAACTAAAACACGCGGATGCTAAACGATCGTTTAGATGACAACGAAGCCGCGAAGCCCGATCGTCTAGACGATCACTTAACACGCGATAAGTAAACGATTTACTCCGTGATCGTATAGTTAGTAACTAAGCGATGAGCTTGCTGAGCTATACGATCGTCTAGTGCACACGTGTAAAATAGCTCGTATCCAATACTCAACGATCGTCTATCCCATCGTTTACATGACCCGACCAACGTTTGGTCGTCTTCATCCTCGAAGAACAGCAACCCTTGCTTCGAAGCTTCTTCACGAACGACTCACAAACTCAAACTACTTTGAAATTACTGACTCGATAGCAATTAATATTCCCAAAAAACGTAGCGGCCCTTATAATTAACTTCAAATGTAAAAGAATTTAAACAATCTGAGGGTTCATCTCAGAAACTCAATTAATCCCACACATCCACAAACGATTTAACGATTAAACAAAGAGTAGACATGTTTCACCCACCGTGAATGTAATGCAATTCTTTGCATTAATGAATTTGGAATATCAGAAACCTTGCTCTGATACCAATTGAAGGAACTCTTATACAAGAGTACTCTGAGCGGAAGCGAATCTTTCCAAAGACATTGTGACAGAATTACCACATTCACATTCAAACATATAAATATGCATCATACTGTAAATTACTGGCATGCTTTAAGATTAAATAACAAGAGAACAAGAAAAATTACCGGTCGAAGAACCTTCCTTCACAGCAAAATATCGCTCTCTCCAAGGGAACATGCTTCTCTCACTCTCGCTAAAATGTCAAGCCAATCGTTCAGCAACACTACTAGTCGTCAACCATAAACAGCCTCCACACGTACAGAAGGATGGGGACGACACCACCGCTTGGAACCCTCGGTATTCTTGGTGTGAGAATCCAAAGAGTGGACTCTGTTGGGATTTGGTAGAGGGGAGGAGTAAATGAAGATCATAACAGTGATCAAGCAAGTGGGAGAAGGCTTAGTCTATCGTATAGACAAAATGCTTGATCATTTAGGTGAAGTACACGATCATGTAGGAAAAATGCAACGATCTTCTATATGATCGTTTAGTAAAGCTCGGACGCTATTCGATCGTTTAGTAAACGTAGGCGATCGTTTAGAAGATGGTGTGTGTGTATATGCGATCATGTAGTAAATTCAAGCTATCATATAGTCTCTGATTTTACTAAGCGATAGGCAACATACTTCACTTGAGCGAATCCATGATTCTTTTGCAAAATGAAAACGGTTTTCATTTTATTCTTCAGTTACGAAAACTGATTGGAACTTTCCACTAACGCACGGTTACGGAGAAAATGGCGTGCACAATTATCCTATAATTGTCAAAATAAAATAATAAATATAATCATATTATATTCATTAACCTATAGTTTAATATCACATATCAACCATAATGTTTTCCCCTCCACTAGATATAAATCATATTTATATCCGTTTTCCTCCAATTAATGTATCTCATACATAAAGTCAATTATATCATATATAAAAACCAGTTCAATTATATCATATATAATCGAACTCCCTCTTGTCAATTTGAATATGTCAAACTGACCCAAAAACTCATTCTCAACTTGAATCCATTGAGCTACCAAGGAGACCTTATGGACATATGGCTCGAAGCTCCAACAGTACGTGAATAGCTGACTAAACTCTTTAGCCACAAGATCCACCATCTGTTAATTGCCAAACATTCTACTAAAGACCGACAGCTGAACTCTCCTTACCACAGATATATTTCTGTGTCCATTGGATATAACCAATCAATAGTACGATAACCCTTTATAAATGCTTGTAAGTATAGCTGGGCCAATTTACCGTTTTGCCTCTGTAGTTACATCTAACTCTTTAGGTACAACTGATCCCTCTAATGAACAATACAACATAGTTCTACTATGTATGGACACCTCTCGGGCCATGAGAAGGTGTGTGGCGCCACATCTTTCAAGCCCAGGGATCAACCCTTAAGGGAGCAATCTATTTACTTACCTCTACTTTGGGGAAGGAGTGAATTCCATTTTGTGTAGCTGAGTTCCCTGCTTCCAAATCAGACAAATCCCTAAAGTGGTAGGTTTGAGTCAGCGACCTGGCCACTCACACCCATGCAAATCAAAGGACCGCCCTCAAATGCAGGAGTTCCTAACTCACTCAGGATTGAGGTAATGTTACCTATGGTCCTCCTAATGAAGTGAAGTCTCTGTCATGAACGACACTATATAACGTGATGTTAACACTTCGTGGTCAGGCCTTATACAAACTCTTTGTATAGGATGCCCCCGCTCGCACGTCCCCACATGAATAATTAGGATCAGACCATTTGTAGTAAGTCACAACACTTGTAACTATTCTACAAAGCGGGCCGCATCCGTAACGTTACCAGGATAAGGACCATTTTGGTTATCACTTAAGATATGATCCATTTGTATGTCATCACATACATGCTTAAGTTACATAATGACAACTGGGGAGTTTATTTTATTTGTTTGTGGTAAAGCAAATAAAACATCCAATGTTGAAAGACAAGTAGTGAAGAAAATATCATATATTATACATCACAAGCTTTCGTACAAAACTATGTTTACAAACTACAGGACACGAGAGTTTAGGACATCATCCCCAACAGAAACAGTGTAGGCACTAGTCATCATCTCTACTTCTCTTACTATATAGAGGTCATCGACCTTTTCACCAACCAATATTGCCTTAGAATCCTTAATCACCTCTAGGATTCCACCTTTTCCTCTGCACTCAAACCCAATGGAGTTAAGTATACCCAGAGATATCAAATTTCTCTTGAGTAAAGGTACATGTTTCACATTTCTGAGAAGCTTGATTGATCCATCATTTAACTTTAAGCATATTGAACCTACCCTTTTATTTTGCAAGCTTCATTGTTCCCCATGTACACAGATTCTCCATCCACATTCTTGTAGTATTAAACCAAGGTCTGAAGGGTGTCATATGATAGGTACAACCATAGTCAAGTACCCAGTCATGCTTCCCAAGAGGACTTATTTGGTTGGTTTTGTTTCTAGTAGAAGCTAAGGCATGAGAATAGAAGTAGGACCCTTCAACAATTAAAACTTCTGGTTGTTTTCCTTTCCGATCCTTCTCTTTTTCTTGATTTTTCTGTTTTAAGCTGTAACAATCCCTCATCAAGTGTCCTTTCTTCTTGCAGTAGTTACATCTCAGCTTGGTTTCGGGTTTATGCTCTTTACCAGATTGATTTTTAGTCCCTTTAGATTGATTCTGCTTGTTCTTGCACTTGAAAAACGACCCTTCTACATGAGGCTGCTCCTTTTTACTGATTGAAGCTCCAACTCACTAGTTCTCAATGCTGAAACAATGGCATTAGTGATAACTGACTTTTTGCCATATTTCATGTATTCCTCACCTCCTTATAGGCTTTGAGTATAGAGTTCAACAAAACAAAGGCTTCATTCTCATCGCCAATCTTTTCATCAAGGCTCTTAAACTCAGAAACTATCCTTTTAAACTCATCTAGATTGTCTGATAGTGGTTTAGAAAAATCCATCTTAAAAGTGAAGAACTTTTCCCTTAGTTACATCTTGTTGGGGAGATCCTTGGTTGTAAATAGACCTTCTAGCTTGACCCACATCTTGTAGGCCGTGTCTTGATCGATAACCTGTCTCAAGATGCCGTCGTTGAGATTAAGAACCAAAGTTCCATAAGCTGTAAGTTCCATATCTTCCCTTTCTTAAGCTATTAATGTAGATGGTAGAGTTGACGACTCTAAAAAGGCTTTATGAGCTCTCTATTGACCAAGAATAACTTTGATTTTGGCCTTCCACAGACCAAAATCACCTTTTCCATTGAACTTCTCTATTTCAAATCTTGCAACAGCCATCGCTGATCTGATCAAGTATCGAGACTGGTTTTCTTGAATATCTTGATACTCCAAGAATGCTGACTTTGATGATCTTCAAATGCTTTGATACCATAAATTGTTGAGTTATTCAATCTTCTCTAGGCCCGATTACTCAAGATCAACACTGAGACGATGAAGACATAACTGAGAAAGGCTCTGTCAAATCCTCGATGCTAGATACTCGATGCTCAATATGTTTCTACTCGATACTCGATGTGAATTTCCTTCTATCCTCGACGAGATTCTGTTTTTTCTTGATGGAACGCGATGAGGGCTAATTGATACCCGATCCTACTCGATGAGTCTTGATCTTTACTCAATGCGACTCGAAGACAAAAACGACTGACTCGAAGCTACTCGATAAAAGAAATCGATGCACAATTCAACTCGATACACTGGAATTCGATACGATTTGATAACAAGATTGTGTTCACGTTCTTTTCAGAAAGATTGAAGTCGACCAAACGAAGAAGATAAAGATAAGAAGAAGAAACACACAGGATTACGTGGTTCAGCCAAGATGCCTATGTACACGGGAAGATTCACATTTTTTTTCACTTAGAAGACTACGTAACTATGTTTTTGTTTACAGAAAAATAGAAAATTATGAACTCATTCTGTTTTATTTTCTGATCAGTGGTATTTATAACATATACCAAGATCGTTTACAAGATAAAGTTAGTTATAAACTAAACTAGCTGAGGTATTTGAGTCACGATTTCTTCAAAAAGTTTTTGCGCATATACATTAGGTAGGGAGGAACTAAAAGATACTACTGCCCACACTCCTTGCATAGGGAGAAACTAAAATAAGCATCGACATAAGCCTAACTTAATGATTTTCACAAAGACCACACAACTTCTTGCCCACACATATATTTTTGCAGAAATGATGTTATGGTCATGCATTGAAAATTCGTCGACGGAAATTAGCTCTGCTGACATTTTTTGTTGCATTCGTAGAAAAATTGTCGGCGAAGACAAAAATTCTTGTAGTGTTCTAACGTTTCTCTCACTCACTCACCCGTCTCTTCACATTACTCCCATTCTTATCTCTTTTATCTTCTCCCTTCTTAATCCGTTTGGTTCAACCTCTTCATCTCCTCCATTTCTCTTCTTAAGATTTTCTCTTCTTGCTCGATCGTATGGGTCTTTTCTTGTTGAATCACTTTTTACACTTCTCTATATATTTTTTAAAGGTTGTTTTCATGATTTTTTTCAAAGATCTACTATGTATGTGATTATTTGTTATAGATCTGATGAAGTTTTTTTTTCCTCTTTTATTTTTTTTTTAGATCTATTTTTTTTTTTGGAGTTTTTGTTATAGGTTTTAGATCTATCTTCTCTCGATGTTTTATTGTTTCTTGCATGTTCGATTTTTCCATGGTTTTCTGAGGCGGGTTTATCTACATAACGTTTAGCACCCAATCAGATTTATCTGCATGTTAGATCTATAGGTTTTTTTTGTTCAATAGATTTTTTGGTTTCGATGTCCCAAGTAGGTTTTTTCCTTGGATTTTTGGGTTTCGATTTTTTGAGAATATGTTAGATCTGTAGGGTGTTTTTGTTCAATGGATTTTTGGGTTTCAATGTCTCGAGTAGGTTTTTTTCCTTGGGTTTTTGGGTTTCAATTTTTTTAGAATATGTTAGATCTATATAGGTTTTTTTTAATGGAATTTTTGGGTTTCAATTTTCTTATTAAGGTTCCTTATTACTTTTATGTTCTTCTTCCTTTTTACTATGTCTTCACAGCCTTCGTTCGTTCAATTCGACCCATCTTTTTTACAGGTTTCCTCTCGTTGCTTCAAAAAGAGAAAAAGAATATTGTCCAATTTTTAAGATTATTCAGTGTTCATGTTTGAGTGCTAAGTACCCGTGTTTAGTTATAATTTATTTGGAATATATTTGGTGTTTAAAAATGAAGAAAAAATATTTTATGTAACAAGTGTTCAAAAATTGAATTGAAGATTTTCTGTTTAGTATATGAATACTTTGTATAGAATCTATTATATTTTAAGAATGGAAAAAAATTGGAAGTTTTTATTTTTGTCTTAAAAAAGTTAGAAAAATAGGTGTATATTTGAAAATTAAAATGAAGAATAGCAAAAAAAAAAAAAAAAAAAAAAAAAAAAAAAAAAAAAAAAAAAAAAAAAACATAATCAATTTCATTTTTAAAAAATTACACAAGATACCCCAAATTAACTCAACTCAACTCAACTCTTCACCTCCAAATACAGACAATTAAACTTTCCAGATAATCTAATTTCCTAGACAATAATTACCAACTCAACTTCTGATCACTTCTCTAATGAGATCTCAAGTATATGTTGAATATACTAGTAATTATTGGAAAATGTTAATATACATCACAATACCATAGTTTATTTTTGGTGTGTTACAAATATATTGAAAAATGTAAATGTACATCACATATATTGTTTGATATATAAAACAGTATATTATACAAATTGTCTTGTTTATGTATTTATCAAATATACCCTAATTTATTTCTAGAAAATTCAAATATAGTACTGTATATATTAAATATACCTTGTTTTCTGTTTCGTGTCGATTCTTACTTTCATTTAAGGGCAACAATTTTTGAAGTTTTGGAGAACTTTTCTTTGCTTGTATAGGTTTTGAAAAGAAAATCATCTTGAAAAGTTCATAATCGCGAGAAACTTCCAAATTTCCTTTACATACTTCTTTTGGGATAATATATCTATACTATATTAAATCGGCATATAAGTGGAGAACTTTTCACTCCCCACTTTGCCCTCAATTTTTAAATAAATTCCAACTATGCCCTTATGTTTTCTCTCTCATTCAATCCTACGATTAATAACTTAAAACACCACTGCCATGGAACCATCGCCCGGGATGAGCAACAGAACGAGCCGGAAATGTATTTGGGTGCCATGGAAAATTTTCACGATAATCCAAACTCATCTTGTCGGAAAATCCCCCATTCCGTCGACACCCCTATTTTGGGACCACCGAGACGCAAAATTTTTATGGTAGTCAGGACTCATCTTTCCACTACTTGCAGAATCACCCATTTCCGCCGCCGCCGCCGCCGCCGCCTCTTTAACTTCATGATGGTTAATGAGTCCATTGGTTTTTGGGAACATTAGAGTGTCTGAAGGAAAACACACTGGATATATGGTTTTTGAATTTGAGAACTGTACAAGAGAGAATGATAAGAGATATTTACATTAAAATTTGAAATAAGAAGAAATTAAGAATTGAAAGATGGAAGATGAGTCTAGGAAGAAAGAATGAGACAATATCTATTAAAAGGTTGAGAAAATAATTGTTAAAAGAAGTAGAGAAACAGGAAAGTATGTTTCATTCTGCCATTCACTGGACAAATTAACAGTCATTGCGAAGAAATGAAGAAAAAACAGGCGATGATTCCGATGTTGAAGATCATTTCTTCTTCTTTCTCAGGCGAGGCGATGATTCCATTAGAGAATCCACAGGTGAGGCGAGATTTTCTCTGTTTTCTTGTCTCTGGTTGTTAAAATTATGGTGGTGATGCGATAAACATAAGATTTAGTTAAATCATGAAATTTTATACTACTATTTTATGGTGGTGATGCGATGATTTCATTTTTGTTCATTAGTTGTAAAAACTCCTTTTTCTCATAAATAATCTATTTTTTCATTTTTTTTTTCCTTTGCAGTAATGTTCAATGAAGTTACTGAGAATATTGGTAATGATATTCAAAAAAATAAAATCTCATTAATTGAACAATAGTTCTCTTTGATGATTGTATTTTGAATAAAATCTCATTACGTTTTGTTCATCCACAATCATCAAAGAAATTGAACAATAGTTTCCTCTTCATAAATTGAAATATAACATCGTCCAATTTTTGGATATTGAATTGTTTACGATGAAGGAAAAAATAATAAGTAACCATTTTATTTATCAGTTTTCTTTTTAGTTTAAAATGTTATTCACTTTTTTTTTTTTTTGGTTAATTAATTGTTGTATTTTGCAGATTTTATTGGGGTTGTGTTCTCAGTAAGAACAATGCTTGATCCTAAAATAAAAAATGCAAACAATAAAATAGTTATCAAAAGAGAGATATTTTTGCCAGAAGAAAGGCATAAAAAATTTCAATATATACCTTAGCTTTTTTTTTTTTTTTTTTTTTTAACCTTTATGCTAACAATGAATAATTCATTTTATAGGGGTAAACCAACTAAATTGACATTGTGGAATGATTTAGCCGTTAATGAAGACTCTGAATTAGAATAACTAATTATTCTCAATCCAATTATCTTGGCATTTAATGTTGTGACAAATATATATGAAGGTAAGTTTTAGAAACCCGAACCCGACCGAATGATAATAGAAATTTTTTTTTTTAAAGTTTAATAGTTTCTTTCTCCTATTTGTTAGGAGAATTGATCATACATAGATTTTTTTCATGTTTAAATTTCTCATACTTTAAAATAATGACTATAAAACATAAGTTAAGTTTGTTGAAACTAAGGTTGTTGGGAATATTTTCATTGGTGTTTAATTCCTCACTTTTATTGTTTTAAATTCATAACCATTCTCTTTACTAATCAACTTTTATATATTTCTCCTTCATTAGTAGTTCTAATTCTTAATAGCCAAACAAGATGATTTTTTTTTTTTGTTCTTCCCTCTAAAAAAAAATGGATAAATCAAAATTAGTAAGCATCAAAGAAATTATGCACGTGATATTTGATGATTTATTTTGTTCTATAATTATCTCAGTCATCAAGATTATAAATAAGAATAACTCATGATTTGATAAGTCCAAAATTTGCAACCAAAGAGTGTATGCCAATAGAGTTCAAAAAATGACTCATTGTAACAATTACAATGATAGTGTACAATTTCATAGAAAATATATGCTTAAACTTATAATTTCTTATGGCCAAATTACTGTACATGCAACTGCATTTGAAGCTGCAGAGGTGATAGTTGGAAGTAAGGTAGTAATAAATTAAATTGAGTTATCATTTAAATAAATCATATTTGGAATTAAATTATTGATTAAAGAAAACATATTTGAACTTATATCTAACAAACTTATCTTCGTTGCTTTCAATCTCAGATGAAGAAGGAGGAATCTAAGATTTTCATTCTCACCAAGGAAAAACTTACAAATTCCTCATTCGCATGGACAAAAAGTCTAAAGAAGATCGATCATGTAATACCCCAGGCCCAGGATTCAGCTCCTAATGGCCCCGACATTCCCCTACGTCCCCTGCGACCTGGTTATGACGTCCTCACTCACATGTATCCAAGCTAAGTACGCTTAACTTTGGAGTTCTTATCACTGAGCCACCGAAAAGGAAGGTACACCTTGTCGGTATAAGTAGTAACTTTTAATTCTTTTAAGTCTTTCTTAACCATACTTTCATGTCTTCAAGATCCTTTCATTCAGATGTAATATCGGTTTATTCATGTACCCCTCCTGAACTCGGGTCGTTATAGATCAAGAGGTCATTTCGTGGTTCAAGAAATAAATGCAATTGAAGTTGAAGACTCTAACCCGTGAACATTTGAAGTCTTACATCTTAAGAAAAAAATCAAAATAGAAAAGTAGTTTCAATATAATATTAGTTCCTTTTTTCCATATTTACACATGTAATGTTGACACTAAGAATATTTATCCTTTTCTATATAGAAAGTTTTATAAATTTCCTTAATCTTGTAAATATTTAGTTATATAAAATAAAAAAGAATATTATATTACATTTTATAATTTTTAAAAAAATATATCGAAAAATATCGTATTTGAGATTATTTGGGCTATTTGATCCTCATAAGTGCATAATTTTTTTTCGATTACGGTTGGGGAAAACTTTAAAAAAATTGTGTAGATAATCAAACCCACCTTGCTTTAGAATATAAGGACAAGAAATTAGATAATATAACACACACTACATTCAACACAAACTCCATTACAAGTGTATAATTTATTTAACTTAAATCTTTTATAAGCTTATCCTAGATAATCGAATTTTGTGTCACTACCAACCTAGATATTAAGTAACTTAAAAAAAAAACATACATATATAATTTATAAATAGTGAGATAATAAAATCTATACAATCTAATTCGTTACAAAACGAAACTATACATTCTAGAGGTATTATAGTGTCATTGTTTAACAAAGCTTATCGTGATTTTTGAAAATGTAAATTTCCTACTTTGTGGTCCCTTCTTCTATAATATCTAATTTTGTAAGAACCTCATCAATGCAAGCAATTCTTTTTTGTGGAGAAGTTTCATACATCCAATTTCTTCTATATTGGGTACCAAATTTTCAACTCTTATTATGTATCATTGACTACTAGTTTGATCAATATGAATTGGAAGAAAAAATTACTTCTTTGACTACTGATTTGATCAATATGAATTGGAAGAAAAAATTACTCCACTTGACTACTGGTTTGATCAATATGAATTGGAAGAAAAATTTACTCCGCTTGACTACTAGTTTGATCAATATGAATTGGAAGAAAATTTTATTTCGCTTTTTCTTTTAATTTTTTTCTGTTCTTTAATAAATTTGAAAAGTATGAAAATTTGAACTTCCTTTTGCTATGATAAAAGAAAATATTTGATTCAATATAATCTGTTTTTATTTAATTTCTTGTTAATTTATTTATAAATTTTACACAAACTCATCATCAATCCAAATGTATAACATAAACTATATTTTTTAAAGCTTATCCTAGAAATTCGAATTTTTTTTAACCATCCAACCATAGATTTAGAAATAAAGATTTTAATTAACTTTAACAAAGAAAAAAAAAATTAATGGAAACATGTTAAAGTCTAACAATTCTAAATGGTTACAAGTAGAGTGCCATTGTGCACCTTTCAATCTAATTTCTTGAAAACCTTATCTCCAATTTCATCCATAGTAGGTATCAATGGTGTTATTCCTATTGAGTTTGTGCTTTTTTTATTATTATTATTATCATTATAAATTTCTATATGCTATTTCAATTTTTTGTTGATTTTGAATTAATTTCTCTATGCTATTTCACTTTTTCATTGATTTTGAACTATTCTTTGTAATATATTCACCATCTCATCATTTCTTTTCAAGTTTCCGACATTGTTGCTCGCTCTATTTCCAAACTTTTAGCTCTTATTTTAGAAGATTTATTGTTGACTATAGATTTGATCAATATGAATTGAAAAAGTAAATTATTCTATTTTCCTTCTAATTTTCTTCCCTTTATATATATACTTGCAACAAATGAAAATTGACTTCATTTCAATGTGATAACTTATTATTTTTTAAATAGATTTTTCATTTTATCATGAAAACAAATGATTGATTCTTTCTAATATTTCTCTTTTTCATCAATTAGATTTGAAACAACTTCCATCATTTAAAATTATAAATGTAATCTAAACAATAAAATGGGTTGTTTTTAGACTAATCAACACGTATTGTTCTCCCAAGGTTTTGTGAGTTTTTTCATATTATATATGTGTTAATGCACGTATATTGAATTAACTACAAAAATTGTTCTACTAAATTTATATGATTACATAGAAGAATTCATGTATTTAAAAAATATATATATATATAGAAGAATTTGTGTTTGTCAGGTTATTTGGGTAAGAATATTTTATATTTTCACTTTTTAGCAATCAACTAATGGAAATCAAATTATAGAATTTGTTTATATAATTTAAAAATTAATTTTGAATTTAAATGTATAACCTATACAGTAGAATAACTAATATGAAGTACTTGTTTATGCATAAGCATGCCTTTTGAGATTGTTATATTGATTTCTTGATTGTTTTCTTTTTTATTGCGTTTGTATTATTAGTCGTGAGGAGGAAGAAGGTTTTTTTTTTTTTTTTTCATGTTCGTGAGACCTGATTTTATGCGACTATTTCTTTTTATTGCAATTTAAAGTCGAAGTATCATTTAAATTCAAGTGTCGAATGTGGTGCTGTTTAAGAATGATTTTGATATTGTGTAAATAACTTGATGTTTAAAATCAACAAATGGAAAGTAAATTAAAGTTTTTGTTTGTATAATTCAAAAATCAATTTCGAATTTAAATTAACAACTTATACAACAGAATAATTAATATGTATTATTCAACAAATAATAAAATACATTTTAAATATAAATTAGTATGAATTTGAAAGCTAAAGAAACGATAAACTATTATGTAATTACTTTTCTTCCCTTTTCATATTATAACATATTATAATGTTTGTATATTTTTTTCTAGATCTTTGAAGATGTTCTCCATTTTTCTTTAACATTTTATACTATGTACATTTGTTTGCTTTTAGATAGAATGGAGATTAATCGGAACTTTAGTAGCAATGAACATGAACAAAATTCGTCAACAAAAGTATTGAAAGTTCATTCAAATAAATATATATTATCTAACATATGATTCCACAAGGGCAAAAAATCTAATGTGTAAATGTTGATTTCGTCCATAGGGATCAAAAAAAAAAAAAGGAAAGAAAGAAAGTAAATGCAAAGGCCAATGCATGCAAAAGAAAAAATATGTCGAATTGTCAATTGAAAAACAAAGAGAAAAAATTTACTTTCTCTTAATCAAATTGTCAATTGAACAAAGAAAATTACATTGGCAAAAATAGATTTTGGAATCCAAAGTACACCTAATACAAGTCGTCGTCTAGAAACAATAACAATAGGTATGTTTTTTTTTATGTTTTCTTCTTTATTGTTTTAAGTTTTCTTTTTTAACACAACTTTAAATATCATGTTTCTTATTAGGAACTGATTTTTCTACAAACAATGAAAACACAACCATTCGTGAATTGAAAAAAAATGTCACCATATATATATTGTAAAGCAAAAAGGTTTGAATAAGAAACACCAATGTTTTGGTGTTACAATGGAAAAATTCGACTTTCACCAGTTATAATTCCAAATGAATTACTTCAAATATATTTCAATGTAGATGAAGATGGATTCAAGTTTATAAATAATATTAGGGCATACAATAGCCTTTTTTCTTTCACTTCATTTGGTGTTAATTTGGATAAAAAATTAACATCGTCAAGACAAGGTGTTTATACATTTAGAGTCCAAGGACAACTATATCATGATCTACCAGCATTATTGCTAGAAGACAGACCAAAATATTTTCAATTATACTTCTTCGACACCGACAATGAAATTCAAAATAGAATTAGGGTTTTACAAGATGGAGGCATTAGTGATTGTATAGTACACAAGTTGATAAAAATACTCAAATGCAATCCTCACTCACGAGTATTTCGGTCGTTGAAAGAGTTTTACAATTTACAAGATATTCATATACAAATTGCAAGTAATGTTAAAGTTGATCAATGCGTTTATACACACCTACTGTTAATCAAGTAGTAGCTATATGTATTGAAGGAAATGAAACTTCTTCACCTTTTGAAAGAGACATTGTCCTCCATGCCCATTCAGGAAATCGTCATAGAATTAAACATTATTTTAGTTGCTATAACTCTCTACAGCATCCATTGTTATTTACAAAATGAGAAACTGGATGGCATCAAGAAATAAAAAGATATGGCCAACCAATTGAAAATGGGAGGACATCATCTGTAAATTGTCAAACTTAAGAAAATTCTAGTTTCCAGACTCCAGAAGAAGTTCTTGTAAGAGAACGTCAAGGTAACCTATCTAACATAGTTTCATTTATATTCCACGAAATTCTCTATTTAAATATGTTAACATTATTTAAATTTCTATATTTAATGGTTTATCAAGGAAACAAAATGGAAGAATTTCATGCAGGGAATATTATTGTTTCAAGTTTCAGATTAGAGAACCTTGGACATCGATTTTTCTTTTAGCACGATGTTTGTTTCAACAATTTGTTGTTGATATGTACATAAAACTTGCAACTATGCTGGACTTTTTTAGAATACAACAGCCTCAAATAAGATCAGAGTTATACCAAGGATTAGTCGATGTCGTTCACTCAAGAGAAACAAATGCATATAAAGTGGGGAAGCGAATTGTATTTCCTGGTTCTTTTGTTGGAGGCACAAGAGATATG
The DNA here is from genome assembly GCF_027475165.1 of Benincasa hispida. Classification (NCBI taxonomy): domain Eukaryota; kingdom Viridiplantae; phylum Streptophyta; class Magnoliopsida; order Cucurbitales; family Cucurbitaceae; genus Benincasa; species Benincasa hispida. The sequence goes on from NC_143486.1 coordinate 12,055,977, forward strand.
CGATGCAGATATTTGGATGCAATAAACTTAGTACAATGATTTGGAAAGCCAGATCTTTTTATTACTACGACATGCAATTCTAAATGGAAGGGAATTAAAGATGAACTGTTAGAAAGGACAACAACCTCAAGATAGGCCTGATTTGACATCACAATTTTTTCGAGCAAAATTACAAGATCTCAAAAATCAACTATTTAGAAAAGAAGTTTTTGGAAAGGTTGGAGCATATGCATATGTGATTGAGTTCCAAAAAATGGGACTCCCGCATGCTCATATTTTGATTATTTTAAAATCTGGGAATAAAATAACAAATGATGATCAATACGATGCCTATGTTTCTGCTGAAATTCTTGATAAGGCAGCTGTTGATACCAAAATTTGCACCAACGGTAAATTTGTATTTGGAGGAGAATAACTGGATATCCTGCAAGAAAAGTGAGTAAAGCTAACACCGGTGTAGTGTTGAACCAAATCCACTCCGACGCTCAAGTTAGAATCGAGTTTGAATTTGAGTCAGCTGGTAACAATTAGCATAGGTTGAAAAGCATACGTTTCTTTAACGATACCACTTGAATTATATAGGTCGTCCCTATAATAACCGACATAGCTTGTCTCTTCAGCTTCCAAGCCATCATTAATTATTATTTTATTCGTTTTCCACCTGAACCATCATTATGTGAGCTGTTACAAACATCGACCCTTAATGTGCTTGACCTTTGGATAGAAGTATGACTTTTGATTTACCAATAATTATCCTTAATACGTTATGCCTCTCTAATAATTGAGTTGCACAAACAAAATTGGGTAACTAAACAGTCTTTAAAATAACCGTCTTAGAAGATGTTTCCATTAATTTTCCGTTTCTTGAAAATCTAATGCATGGCAAAAAAAAAAGTTATGACCCCCCCCCCCCCCTCATTACTTTGCCAATCGGGCTTCACAGCCTGGCTGGCAGCCTCTACAGTTGGTGCTCCACATTTGAGGGGCGGGCAGCTCGGCTACCACCCCTCGCTTCTTCTTCTTCTTCTTCTTCTTCTTCTTCTTCTTATTATTATTATTATTATTATTATATATACTTAAATATATATACACATATATATTCCTTTATTAAAATATACTCACATGTATATATACTTTTTTTACTTATATATATATATATACATATATATTTCTTTACTTAAATATACATATACATATATATTTCTTTACTTAAATTTACATATACATATATATTTCTTATTTATGCATATATTATTCTATATCCACAAGATACAATATTGTTTTAGCCAAAAGCCATTTGAAAGTCTATGAGCTTCCACGCTCGAGTTACTTGTCAAGCTTGGCTGGCTTTCCTTAGTCCACCTTCTAGCTCAACTGGCTTTATCCAAAACTTGGATTTAATTAAACTATTTGGATTTAATTTTACTCTCCACAACAGTAAACCCAGTTCTTCACGAGATAGTTGTTAAACACATGATACATGGACTATGTGAAGCATTGAAAAAAGATAGCCCATGTATGGTGAATGGAGCATGTAGATTCCACTATCCCAAGTCATATTCTTCTCATGCTATGCAAGGAAAGGATTCATATCCAATATATCGCAGATGAAATGATGGAATAAAAGTATGCAATTTTTACAATAGTTACGAATTTTTTTCTATGTCATGCATGAATGCATGTTTTAAATTTAAAAAATATATAAATAGTAATAGATATAAATTCCATTCACAAGTATGCATTCGCAATGCCATGTTAGATAGTCAATGAGTAGTTATTTTTAATACATATCTTCTCTAATGATACAATTGTCACATCAATGTTGAGATTTATTCCACAATTAAGGTGGTCAAATATTTGTATAAATATATATATAAAGATCATGATAGAGCAGCAGTTTCAATAGTAAATGATGACGAAGATGTTATTATAAATGAGATTCAAAACTTTCAAGATGCTAGGTGGGTTTCTATGCCAGAAGTACTGTGGAGAATATTTGATTTTAGACTAAATGAAATATCTCTACTAGTTATATATCTACAGCTACATCTTCCAAATCAACAATTGGTTTCTTATTGGTATAACCAAAATCTTTAAAAAAAAAAAAAAAAAAAAAAAATCTCATTGATGATGGAAGACTATAATTGATCAAATGATGTACCAACTGAACAACAAGTTCAATTGGTTTTGAAAAACATAAATTACTTTCTTCAATCCATGGGCAAAAATACAACACAATTTGATCTCCCTCCAATAATTAAGGATAACTCTGATGACGATTTCATGTCAATGGCAGAGATAAAAGATGAAGAATTCATTACAGTAGATGATGAAGATGTTTTAGCATCAACAAAATTAAATGATGAACAAAAAATTGCATATGATATTATCATGGAAATAATTGATGGTAATAAATGTTAGACTTTTTTTTATCGGCGGGCCATGAGGAACTGGAAAAACCTTTTTGTATCGAGCACTTCTAGCAACAGTTAGATCAAAAGGAATGATAGCTTTAGCAACAACATCTGGTGTAGCAGCATCAATTTTACCAGGAGGTCGAAAAACACATTCTAGATTCAAAATTCCGTTACAGGCTTCTGATTCGACAATATGTAATATATCAAAGCAGAGTGTCACAACAAAACTAACTCGAAAAGTAAGACTAATAATATGGGATGAGGCACCTATGGAAAAAAGACATACAACTGAATTTGTTGATCGATCGTTAAGGGATATAATGGACTGTTCTGAACCATTTGAAGGAAAAGTATTTGTGTTTGGAGGAGATTTTCACCAAGCACTTCTAGTACTCCCAAAAGGAACAAGGCAACAAACTGTTGTCATTGGCTCAAGAAGATCATATCTCTAGAACAAAATACACCAATTTCGTTTGTACTCCCAATATGGTAAGTTGGTTATCATATTTTATTTATAATCTATAGTTTTAATATTGCATCATATACAATATAAACTATAGTTCTTTTTTTCTCTATTTTATGGCATTTAATATAAATCATATTTATATTAAATTTAACATCTATGAATCTCATTCATAGAAAATATATTTGAATCACATTCAAATATCCCCCATTTAAACAATAATGTATCAAATACATTATGTCAATTATATCATATATAATTGAATTGGTTATCATATTTATTTATATTATTTATTATTTTGGATAATAAACCCTTTTTCTCTCTAATCACCTTAGTGGGTGGTTAAGTAGTTTTTTATGGAAAATGGAATAAATAAAATATGATTTTATTATTCCAAATATAACTTACATAACATGAGAGAAAATCTACACGATTTCAACAGAGCCTATACGATAGACTTTGATATCTATACGATTGAAGAACTTTGCTATATGATAGTCTTCTTCTTCAATCATCTTCTTCCTCCGAACTCACAAACTCCATCCTAACCAAAATAGTCAGAGCCTACCACTCCCGAGTTCTCACCCTGAGAATACTAAGGATACCAAGTGGTAGTGTCCTCCTTTTTGGTTCATTCTTGTTGTTGTTCGAGGAGTTTGTGACTGTTCGAGGAATTCGTCACAGTTCGAGGGATTTACGTGAAGAAGTGTTCTTCAAAGGTATAATCTCTAAACTCTATTTCTTGTTCAAAAGCATGCTGTAATTTTTATTAAGATGCATAATCTGTATGTTTGTTGTAAATGTTTGTTTTCAATCGAAATGGGATTTAGACGATCTGCTTTCGCTCATGGATCTCTTGTAAGCAAGTTCCTTTAGTTTCTAACTATCAATTGACTTGGACTCCAAGTCAATGTACCAATCAAAAGCATTTTCTTTCAATGTTCGAACAAACTGTTTGATCAATAATGTCACACCCCCTCCTAGATTTCATCTCTTACCTAAGAGGAGGTGTGAAGACAACAGATGTCACTCTTTCATGACACTTATTGCTCATTCTTACTAGTTTCCTTTAAAATACTTAATATTGCAGTGGAAAACTTAATGGAATAAATGAAATCACATACTTTGTTTAGGATACAAGTTTACAAGTTTTACACTATATTTTAAAAATCGTAGCCCCATTCTGACTACAAACTTTTGTTCTAGTAATAATTCTATCTTGTGGCAGGCCTTGACCACTTCCTACAACCTGGACTCTTCTGCTACCTGCAAGGAAAACATGAAAATAAAACATGAGCTTTTGAAGCCCAGTGAGTGGAATCACAATTATAAGTCTATTTCAACTTATAACATCATAACATGAGGTTACTATGCAAACCTCTATCTTGAATGAAGCTTTTCACAAACCCACCTACACCCACGGTAGATAGTTAATGTTTCACATCTAAACTTGTGTGCACATAGTTCTCCCTATCATGGGCTCATAAGCTAGGCCTGTCGGCCCTCTGACCATCTCATGCAAGGTTTCTCCCACAGGCTTAGGAACTAGACTTCTCAGTCCCCTGACCATCTTGTGAGACCCCACCTTGGGCTCAGGAGCTTGGTTCATTGACCCCCTGACCATCCCAATCCCATGCTCACATCATGGTATAAGCATTCATTCATAAACAATAGCATATTAATTCAAAGTTTGCTAAAAGACTAAAATAAGAAACCACTCATAGTGATTTGTTGGAATTGCTTCTTCTTCCCAGTTCACCCAGTTTCCCTTGATCTCTTGTTGAATCCTATTTCAGATTCAACTTCAAGCTTAGATTACTTATCATTCCGAACCTTATCTCAAGAAATTTCCTTCTACAAAAATGTTTTAAAATGTTTTAACTATCTTACCTTAAAATTTTCCCTTAAGATTCCCTCTCAAAAATTTGGAGTCTCAAGTTTACTCTACTCGGCCTGGCTATCTTCTCACTGGTGAACACCTCTCAGTTTTCATTAAATCTGATAGCCTTAGAGTTAGAATTTTCTTATAGCAGCCCTCATACCAAAACTACATTCAATTAAAAGCTTTTAGTCTAAAAATCACATGATTTGCAAAAGTAGTTTGGAATAACTCCTCGTTTGAACTTGGCACAGTTGTCTATCCGTAAAATTTGCTCCACCCAATGCCACTATTTTGATCACCACTCAGATTAGCATTGCTTTTCCTCCGTTCAATGCATGAATTTCTCTTATTTACTCTTACTTACTCCTTTTTAAGTGATCTTTCAGAATGGAAATGTTTTATGAATTGAAGTGAAGCCTCCTGCCCCTATTTATAAGCGTTTTACCCTTCACCTTTGCTTGACACCTCCACCTTGAAGCATGTCCAGGTGTTCTCTTTTCAATCTGCCAACGCCTAACCTCTCGACCTCCTATTTGAAGTGTCTCATTCCTTTTTTTCCAACTTAACTTAACTGATTTTCATGTTTTCTCCTTCGCCCAGCTCAATCTGCATGATCTTTAGGCATTTCCATTGATCGCTATATGTCTTGTTAATCTTTCTAGCCCACAACTCTCAGATCCTTGTCATGTAGTACATCGTATCATGCCTGACCATTGTATAGCATTTACACCTCATCGTATAGCTTATCGTTTAGCTAATCTCTCGTTGTCGCTTAACATTCAGCCCTCTCGTTGTTGCCAATCGTCTAGTGCCTACGTCCCATCACATAGTACCTATGCCCCATCAAGTAGCTCAATCGTTTAGTATACTCTTGCTCTAAAAAATCTCACTGATGCTCATCGTTCAGTGAATGGCCTATCACATAGCTCCTATGCCTATCATTTAGCTCCATCATGTAGCGCTGGCGCCTATCGTCTACCACGTCTGCTTATTGTATAACGCCATCGCCCAGCGTCTGCATCTATCGTCGAACGCCCCATTGTCCAGTGTTTTGCCTATCGTGTAGCGCTCACGCTCATCGTGTAATGCCATCGTATAGTCTATCATTCAGCGCCCGCGCCTAACGCATCGTCTAGTGTTTTGCATTCATCGTTTAGTGCTATCGTCCAGTGTTATCATCTAGCGCTATCGTTTATTTTCTACTTTTATCTTATCATCTAGCACTTGTGCTGATCATTTAGTGTCATTGCCTATCGTGTAGCTCTATCATCTAGTGCATCTCTTCACATCGTTTAGCACCGCCTATAGCTACACAATCGTCTAGCGCATCTCTTCACATCGTTTAGCGTCGCCTGCAGCTACACGATCATCTAGCGCATCACTCAGCGCCCGCACAAAGCTATACGATCGTCCACCTAACGCTCATTATCTCGCTCTCTCCACTCTCACTCACACAGCCTCAACGCATAAGCAACTCTTGACAATGCCTCTTGCCAACGCTTCGGCCAACCTGCGTCCCAACCTCATCATCTCTACACATGGTTGCCCTTGGCTTCAATGCTTAACTTTTTTTAACCTCTACAACTTAGCCTATCTCATCCGTTAATGTTTCTAACATCCAATGCATGGTTTCTTTTGACTTCACACTCAATCAAATTCCATTAGTTACGACTTATCTCAAAACTACTCAAAGAAAATCTATTCAAACACTTAAAATTTTTCTCCTCTTCCATAGGATTTACCTTATGCTTAGTTAATTCTCTTAGTTACCTTCTTAAGTAGGGAAATTGAAATTTGGGTTTCACAAATAAGTCCCCTTTTGTATCAACATTTTCACATGTTTCGATGAAATGAGCAACATGTTGATTTGAATTGCCCTTCCCTTCAAATTGTTGAAACTTAGGTGGCTGGTATTTGGTTGGCATTGTTAAATTATCAATTCTTTTTATATATAGTTTAGAATACAAGAGAGAACTTTGAGAATGACCGCCATATTGAGCTTTAATAGAGTTTGTAATCATATCTTGCAATTGTTGGAGTCACAACGAAGCATTTGAAGTTGAACATTGTTCTTGGCTTTCTTGCAACATTGACTTCCCTTTTATTGGGATGTATGCCCTAAAGTCTCGTAGTTATATTTGGGTTTTATGTCCTAAAACTTGTGGTTTGTAAACAATAAACTTATTCTGTAAATCAATAAAGTTGTTATTGAATATATGAATTGTTTATTTCGTTTTTAGAAATAAATCTAATAAACTAAAAGATCCATTACTATTACATGAGTACTTGAACTTTATGTAGAGACATAAGAGTGGATCGGGTTTGAGTAAATAGTCAAAATGATCTATAGTATACAAATAAGGTTTGATGCCTTATTCTGGTAACACTATTGGATGCGGTCCACTTTGTAGTTGTTACAATTTGTTGTAAAGTGCTACAAATGAAGTGATCCTGATTCATTCATGTATTCACATAAGGAGCGGGGGCGTCCTATGTAAATGAGTTTGCATAAGATCGGACCAAGAATTAAGTCACTCTTACTTTATAACGTTGTTTACTATTTAAGGTTGACTATTTCAAAGCGATGACCTAGGTAACTTGACCTTAATCCTAAGCTAACTATGAACTCTTATTTATTCGAGATTATCCTTAGATTTGTATGGGTGAGGGTTGGCTCAATAGTGTCAGCTCAATAAGCCTCCCTTTTTAAGGGTAAGACCCGATAGATAATTGGGGACATTGGGTGGAGGACGGAATTCATTCCTACCCGCTTTTAGGAATAGTAGAGAGGTTGTTCCCTTAAGTGTTGACTCTGAATCTTGAACAAGAGGCCCCACCCTCTTATTGGCCCAAGAGGGACTCGGTTAGTGATTGGATCACAAGCTAATTGTTCATCAGAGGATCGGTGGGACTTAAGAAGCAAGATGTAATCTCGGGAGTAAAATAGCTTTTGACTCAACCGTTATTACGAACAACCTATGAAGAATTAACTTACTAATCATGGTTGTCTCGAGTGGACATAATATATCTACAATGAGGGAAGTGCAACTACTGGGCTTTAGTGGAGTGACCCGATAGTTAACGAATGGTGGTTAATTAGGCTAAAGAGTTTAGCTGGTTAATCGCAGATCGTTGGAGCCCATGATCTGTAGGTCCATGAGGTCCCCTTACTAGCTCATACCGGACTATACCTTATAACAGTGTGATAAATGAATTTGAAGCGGTTTTTGGAGAAAAGTGTTAAATATATACAATATATTTAACCTAATGTTTAATTGTGAATTAAACATAAAGAGAGAGAAAATGGGAGATATTTAAATAAGATTTAAATATCAAGATTATGAATAGGGATTCACATAAATTGGGATTGGTGTTGGATTTAATATTAAGTTAAGTCAATTAAATTGTTTAATTAATTATTAATTTAATTTTAAAATTGATTAATAGAATTAATTTTGAAATTAAATAGAATTGGTCAAAATTGCATTAAAAGTCAAATTATTGACTAGGTCAAAAATACAATGAAAGTCAAATTTGTTGACCTTGGACTTTGAGAGTCAAACTTTGACCAAGTTAGTGGAAAGATCCAACATTTATGAGTGAGAAATTCCAACTATTGAATTGCTAAATGTTGTCTTCATTTGAAGACACTTGCCCCACTAAATCCGACTTTGAGTTAGTGGATTTTTTAGTGTCAAATTTTCAACAAACTCAAGGTTGCATGTTTTGCATGTAATGGTCTTTAAAAAGGAGTGTTTATTGGATTTCTAAACTTTTGGCCATAGTGGAATTGAATTAGATTATGTGATAATCTCTTAACAATTTTCTCTCTAAGTCTTAACCTTTCTCTCTCCAAACTAGTCATTCAACGGATCCCACCATCCTGTTCTAAGGCCGTAGATGTAATACCTCGCATATTTTTTAGTAATAATGTAATTTCAGTAACTTTATTATTTGGAATTTCAGTAATTGTTATTAGTTGGAGGGCATTTTTGGAATTTTGGACTTCAAGTGTAAGTGTGGGAATTTAGTTGTTGGCGTGAAATTATTCAAATTGGAAATTAATAGCAGGAATTAATTTTCTTTTGAAACATAAAGGAATTAAATGTAATTATACTTATTTCCTTTTTTGTTTTATTATTACTATTATTATTATTGTTGTTGTTGTTTTTTAAAAAAATCAAACCCCACCTCCCATCTGTTCGTTTTCTCCTTCCAATGAACAACGACAATGCCCACGATCTCCAACCAATGTCCTCTGACGTCGCAGTATACAACTTGGGCCACAATGCTTGCGACTTCTAGCAACTTTAAGCAGCATCTCGCATGATCAAAACACCCTAACAACAACGTTTTTCCCTTTTTTGACAATTGTTCGACAGTTCCCTATTCTATTTCGACATTAGATTTGAGTTACCCACTTCTTAATGGCTCCAAATTTCGAACAACAACCAATAAGGATTAAAGTTGTTTTGCATGTTTGTTTGATTCAAGGTTCCATTGGGCAAGGAAGAGGTTGAGCTTCTAGTTTCTAGAGTTTGCGATTAGAGATAAGTAATCTTACTACTGGAACTGCCCATGGGCCAGGCATTAGATGTATGCTAGCATGATAAATGAATGTTATGGCAGAATGATAGCATGATAGACTAATAGTATAATATAATCAAAGTATGTTCTGGTACGAGATCTAAATTATTTATTTATGCACATAGACACTTGAATGCTAGCATGAGATGGTATGTGATTCTATATGGTTGTATTTGATCTGTTGACGTTAAGGATTGTAAGACTAGTTACAAGGATAATTTTGACTGTTCTGAGATTTAATAGACTGTTTAGAAAAGATATATGAGCATGTGATAATATGACTGAAGCACGTTAATGTATGAGCATGATTTAGAAATTTATGAAATATATTAAAAGGACAATTTGGCATGACCCTAAATTATGAGTTAAGCGACACCACTACGGAAATGTCTTAAAGTTAGGTGAAAGTTGGAGCATTTTGTTGATGTGCTTATTGATGTGATTTATTATGAAAGTACGTAAGTTATATGATGCATTATGAAATTTCAAATGTTTGATTGTTACATGAGTTAGTGAGTGAAAATGATGCACTAGAGTGGATCCATTAATACTAGATTAATTAAGTATGTTGAGGTTAACTAGCCTAACCTTGATCAAAAGATTTTAGAGGATTCATGATTAGGTGAATGTTATATGTAATATGAAGTTAGATGCAATCTATTTTCCTTTCCAGACTATGTGACTGCATGAAAGTGATGCACGTCCAAAGGCGCTAGTACATGAAAGAGATGTACTAGGGCTGGTGTGTATGAAAGTGATACATACCCAGAGGGTACTAGGGTGTACGAAAGAGGTACATACTCAGTGGGTTATGTGTATACGAAAGGTGTATACTTAACCATGTGTACGAAGAGGTACGCATCCCTACCTTTATAAAGAATATCTGGGGTGTACGAAAGAGGTACATACTCAGTGGGTTATGTGTAAACGAAAGAGGTGTATACATAACTAGATGTACGACAGAGGTACATATTCAGTGGGTTATGTGTTACGAAAGAGGTGCATACGTAACCATGTGTATGAAAAAGGTACACATAAAGTGGGTTATGTGTAAACGAAAGAGGTGTATGCATAACCATGCGTATGTAAGAGATTTTGTTTCCTTTGGGATTCACCAGAGGTTGCAGGTCCTACGAAACTTACTAGAGGTAGTGGACATACTTAACTACAGTAGGATAGAAATAAGTTTTTCATGCATGTATGAGTCCCATGAAGACTAGAGCAGTTTATATGTTTCACCAGAGGTGGGTATCTAGAGGACATAGATGCCTAGTTTGACCCCAGTAGTGGGGTTACTTACTGAGTATTTTATACTCATTCTTTCTCATGTTGTTGTTTCAGGTAAGGGTAGAGATGCACCAGCGATGGACAAGCGAATTCGTGATCGAGCCACTGGGACTAGTTTTTACACTTCCGCATCATGAGATTTAGAGTTCATTTCATGTTTCTCTTAATTTTTAGTTTTGATGTTTAAAACTTACATTTAAGAACCATTTTAAACTTACATTTAAGAATCATTTTTCAGACTTATTTATTATCCATTATGATTTATGGGTACCCTACTATTGATTTAATATTTGAATTTAATGTAAGACTTTTGAACTTACCTTATTTAATTAGTATTTATTTCGCCATAACCGAGTGTCATTTTGAGTTCCATGCATGCACGTATTTAGTAAAGGCCTAACTTAAGTCCTAGGGGGTCGGGTCGTTACAGTAGAATAGTCGAGAAGACTCTCGTAGTGGTCTACGTACCGTTCGTGAGGAGATTGGAGCTAATTTGGAGAAGATTCAATGTCTACAAAGGTTGTATTCTTTTCCCCCTTTTTACTTGTTTTATTGCATGTTTATCCTTTATAATTAACCTAATTAGAGTATTTTAAATCCATTTTTCTTCCATTGTGCATGTGTTCGTTCCATCAAGTTATATGTTATTTGAATCAATGGTGCCATTAAAGAAAAATCCAAGGTTATTTCATGTAACTTAAACATGTATGTGGTGGACATATAGGTGATCATGTTTAAGTAGTAACCTAAATGGTCTGTAGTATATGGATAAGGTTGAGTGTCATATCCTAATAACACTAATGATACAACCCGCTTTATAAATGTTATAATTGTTGTAAAGTATTACAAATGATCTGGTCCTGATCATTCATGTGGAGACATATGAGCGGGGGTATCTATACAAAGAGTTTGTATAAAACTGGACCACGAAATGTTGAGTCCCTCTTTATAACACCGTTACTAGAAGAGACTTACATTTCACCAGAATGACCGTAGGTGACTTGACCTTAATCTTGAGTGAGTTGTAAACTCCTGCCTATGATGGCAACCCTTTGAACTCAACTACACAAGATGGAATTCATTCCTTCCCTTTGTTAGAGCAAATAGATGAATTGTTCCCTTAAAGACTAATTCCAGGTCCTAAACAATGAGAGTCCTCACCCTCTCACTAGCCAGAGAGGGGTCTAGTTATAGTGAGACTATGACTAATTGTTCATTATAAGGATTAGTTGTACTTAAGAAGTTAGATGTAATTACAGGAGTAAAATGGTAATTTGTCCCAGCTGTACTTACGAACAATTTGTGAAGGGTCAACGTACTGTTGATTGGTTATATCCAATGGACATGAAAATATATCTACAGTGCGAAGATTGCAATTATCAGTCTTTAATAGAGTGACTGACAATTAATGAATGTTGATTAATTTAATTAAAGAGTTTAAGCAATTAATCTCGTATCATCAGAGCTTCAATCTGTAGGTCCATAAGGTTTTCTTGTTAGTTCAATAAAGACTAAAGAGAATCAAATAATTTTGGTTTGATTTGAATTGTTCAAATTAATTAGAGAAAATTAATTGTATAAGATACAACTAATATAATGTATGTTGATACATTATAATGTATATTGAAACATTATAAAATGTTATGTATGTTGATGCATTATATGAAAGAGATAAATATTTGAATATGATTCAAGTATTTATTATATGAATGAGATTCATATAAAAACTAATTAATGTGAATATGATTCATATTAAATCTATATAGTTTGATGAGAGAAGTTGTTATTTGAATATGATTTAAATATTATTATATGAATGTGATTCGTATAAAAAATTATAGGTTAAAATTAATATAAATATAATCGATATTAATACTATAGTTATATTAGACAATTATAAACTATAGGTTATATTATATGTGATATAATAAATTATAAATTATATATTATATAAGATATAAGTTATGGTATTTAATTATATTAATGTAATATAATTAAATTTTGAAAATTTGAAATTCAAATTAAGCATAACTTCTTGGGAATTATTGAATGAGTTATTTTTTAACTCTATTCTCTCAATTAAACGAGTTGTAAAGGAGAAAAATAAATGAGTTGATTTTTTACGTGAAATGAAGAAGTAGGAGAATGGTTCTCTCTGCAAGATCTCTTCCTCTGTAACGTTCATCTATGAAAAATTCCATCTCAAGATCTCTCTTCTTCTTCCCTTACAAAAGTCCATAGGCAAGCCCACCACTTTGCCTTTGGTTCTCTCCTTGAGAATAACAAGGAAGACTTTCTTTGTGGTGTCCGGGAAGCAAAATGTTTCCTATTGTGTTCGTGGTGTTTGGGTTCGGAAGAAGGAGTTCCGTTCTTGATCGTGACCCTGGAGAGGAAGCAAGAAGATGGGATCTTCAAGTGTAAGTTTATTTTCTTCTCTTATTCCTCCCTATACTCTTAAAAGCATGCTTAAGGATGAATGTTTATCCTATAAGTTCCCGATATTTCTCTGTTTAATTAAGTTCTATAAAATGATTTCAAAGAAAAGCGATCATTTGCTTACGCTGGGCGGGAAATCGATTCCTTTCACCTTTGTCATTATCCTTGCAGCAGGTGTTTGACTTGATTCAACAGCATTACGACTTTCAGTGTGATTCTTTAGAGATACAATTTCAAAATCTCTCTTCAATTGTCTTCATCAGCATGCTCACCTTCTTTTCTAGTTTAGCTATTCTTTCTTCACCTGCTCCGACGCCGACCATCATTACTGATATTATATTTATGTCGATGCCTTATCCCTTGATTGTTTAAAAGATGAAGTAGATTTATTAACTAAGGGTTTCTCTTTGATGACAACCCCAACGTTTGCTAATTTAATCACTTGCTCACATATGTTCTTTGCCATATCAGAGACTTGCTGCTCTTCAAATTGTTGGATTTCCTTGGAGTGACCATAAGTAATTGGTTCCGTGTAAGCATCACTTGAATATTTGGAAGCGTTATTTTTAAATGCCATTTAATCCTATATGAAAGAAAGTGATGAAAGGTAGAGAGACCCTACTGAGCATACCAATCTATTCACATGAGATTTCGACATAAATTTAATTTTGAAATTTGAATTTAGTATTTGTATTAATTTCTTCAGTATGGTCAGTAAAATCTCTAATATATAATCATTTAATGCTTTCTCTCGAAAAATAAACTTTAGTCTTTAAGCTTGTTAAACTTCTTAGATGATCGGCCTCTGGGCTTGATGATCTTCTTGAAGAATCAACCTTTAGGCTTGATGATCAACTTGGAGCAGTCTTTGGACTTTAATCCTCAAGCTTGTTGATCTTGTTGGACGATCAACCTTTAAGCTTGTTGATCTTCTTGGAGAATCAACCTTTGGAGTTTTCGATTAGCTTGGAGTAGCTTTTGGGCTTTTTTGATCAATTTGGACCAACCTGTGGCTTGTTGATCGGTTTAGATCGGCTTCTGGCTTGTTGATCTGCTTGTGAGTTTCTTCTTTAGTTTGAGGAGATTGAATCTTCAGCTTATAGGTTGTGAAGATACGGTCAACTTGTTGAAGTCTTCCAATCTTTGAAGCTTCTAATATTCTCGATCTTCAGTTCTTCGGAACTTGTGTACTTCAGTCTTTGGAACTTGAAAAGCTTCAATCTTTAACATTGAGAGCTTAAGAGCATTGATCTTCAGGACTTGAAAGCTTTAACCTTCAGAGCTTTAGTATGTCTTTTGATCTTCAAAGGAGTTTTATTCTCCATATCTTTAAAGCTTCAACCTTGGAATTTCAGTCGTTAGCGCTTTAGAGCTTCAGCCTTCAGTTCCTCAAACCCCTGGAGTTTCAGACTTTGAAGCTCCAGAACTTGGGCGTTTCAATCTTCAAATCTTCATAACTTCAATCATCAGATTTTGAGAGCTTCGATCATCAATTCTTCAAAATTGTAATATTCAAAGCTTCCTCTCTTCAGAGCTTTAGTCTGTCTGTTGATCTTCAAAATTTTGAGAAAATTGTATTCTTCAGATTCAAGTTTTACATCTTCAGAGCTTCAGAGCTTCAACCTCTGATTCTTCTAATCTTTAGGAAGTTGTAAGCTTGAGATCGGTAAGAGCTTTAGTCTTATGAAATTCAATGAAATTTTAGTTTTCCAAGTCTTCCATTTTCAAAAGGTTGCAATCTTAAAGTCGATCAAAGCTACGGAATCTTGAAATCTTCAGAGCTTCAATTTTTAAGTCTTTGGAGTTTCAACACTTCATTGTCAATACTTCCAACCTCCCCAAATGAGGAAGTACGTCCAAGTTTTTACCATGGGCTTGAATTTGATTGAGCTTGAGCGATTTTAATTACTTAGCCTGATCCAATTTATAATTTTCAAATAAGCTTGGGCTTTCGTTGTGATGACGTGACAAAATTTAATTCGCCAAAATTTTTCATTCAACGATGGTCATCAATAATTTCTTAAAAAAAGACCTCAAATTTATTATTGAATTATCTCTTGACCTTGACCCTTGTATTTAATAACTGCCATGTTATTTTTTCTAAATAAAAATTAAATATAAAGTATAGTTCCTAAATGTTATGATTTGTGTCTAATAAATCACTAAAATTTGTACATGATGTGGACTAGACTTATAAAGAAAATTGAAAGTTTTACGAATAAGAAATTTTATGACTAAACTTGTATTTTTTCCTAAAATATTGTGATTAATGTATTAAAAAAATCAATAGAATGACATTTAGATAGATTATAAGTTAATTTCCAACGAATTAGTTCATATAAAAACACCACTAAATTTTATTAATTTAAACATTAGTCAATCTTAACTACGGTTGACAATGGGCCAGGAGGGGGGAATTTAATCAGGGATGGGGACGGGCGCAGGGATACCCTCCCTGTCCCAACCGAGGACCTGGTTAGATCCCCAGTCAAACCGATCGGGGTGGGGACCCAACCTCACGGAAATTTTTGCCAACCCTAATCTTAACCTAACTTAACTAATTAAAAGATACTTTTGATTAATAAGTTTCAAGTATAGATTGGCTGGTTAAAAAGTATCTTCAACTAAAAAATTTGAGGTATGAGTTTCGACCAACATTAAACTAAAAACAATAGTGAATACTAATGAATTATAATTATAACTCTTACTGGTTAATATATTTTTATTTTCTATTATAATCATAAATAATATATATTTTACGTATTTATGGTACACATTTTTTTTATTTCGAGGTTTAATTATAAAAAATATCACTGAACTTTTTTCTTTATTTGAAAAATTCCTCTATATTTTCAAAATTTGTAATATTATTTATCTTTGATCTTTCGTAAGTATTTTAAAATTATTCTTAGAGTAAAAATCTTTAGAACCTCATATGAAAATTGAAACATGGAAGGACAACGTGAGATTTTGGACAACACAACCTTTTAGACTTAGTTTAAATTCTAAACTAAATTTTAAAAATAAAAACAAGTTTATAAAAAGAAATATATACATATATTATTATTTTTAAAAATCTCTTGTATTTTGAAAACATTTTTAATTTAGTTTAAATATGTTTTGTAACCACCTGCGTCTTTATTATTGGTGCCAATGAGACAAAAAAAAAAAGAAAAAATTAGCAACCTACCAAACATGTCTCTAAGACGAATAAATCATATTTACTGTCTCTAAAACTTCCTCCTCTTTTGGAGAGTAGTGGGATCAGTACCAGAACCCAAATAAGCTCCAAGTTCCATGTCAGAGAACACTTCTCTTGTATGAACCTTAACAGAGTCAGCAACATTTCCTTCCTCTTCCTGGAGTTTAACATGGGAACTGACACTACTGGTTTTGTCATCCATCCCTCTGTGCTCGAAAAGTAAGAACTGACGTTCAAACAATTCTTGCAATGAGTCCATGATCTCGCGTGCAATGATCATGTTCTCAATCCTTTTGGCCAAAACATCAGGTATGCTAGCCAAAATGTGAAGTCAAGTCAATGAATTAGCCTTCATCCACACCTCATATGCATTACGAAGACTTTGTGGTGCATCAAGGTTCGGGACTTGAGGACATTCCTCAACGATGACAAATACGAGGTCATTTTCCACGAAATACATTTTACAAGACTCTTTCAACTGTATGTAATTGGTCAAATTAAAGGCATTACATGGAAATACAAACAAGTTACTGAAAACAAAAACACATTGACCTACGTTAGGTTTTAAGCAAATACCCATTGAAAAAACATACAACATCCAATAAGGTTTAGCAAATTTAACATGAACCCTGTGTAACATCTAGTTTGCAATGACGACTCAAAGGTTTAGGACAAAAGCCGCCGAAGGGAGGTCAATTATCCCTCCACTGATTTGAGAAATTCTCAACCAGTCATTAGTACGAGAACAACTCTTGCTCCTATAACGACAAACCATCATTGATTTGGTCAAGAAATCATTAACTTACTAACAATTTTCCGTAAGAGTGACCTGCCATTTTAGGCCCTAGAGTTCCGCCCCAAGAAGCCAATCCGAAGGGAAAAAACGTTTGGGGCAAAAACTAAAGCAGACCTATCCATTTCTAGAGTTCACTTTGATCTTGACCAACTACACAAAACCCATCCGAAGTGGGACGCTCCCAAGGCGCCACGAGGGTATAGAATGATCTCACTGCGAACCGATGACAGATATCGTAGGACGTGTTGACACACACCCTTCACTCACTTACTATAAACACTCTCTCCGTTCACCTTGATATTCACTCATACAAATACCATCCGAAGGGGGATGCTCCCAGAGCACTACGAGGCCAAGCATGAATCTCACGATGTGAACATTCAGGGAGAAACGTGAGTAGAATCATTGACATATCAGATACATCTCTTCCTCCCACTGAGCATTTTATAACCTAGGGTTTAGTTTACTTAGAAAAAACACG
Source organism: Benincasa hispida (assembly GCF_027475165.1). Taxonomy (NCBI): domain Eukaryota; kingdom Viridiplantae; phylum Streptophyta; class Magnoliopsida; order Cucurbitales; family Cucurbitaceae; genus Benincasa; species Benincasa hispida. The sequence continues at coordinate 12,073,528 of NC_143486.1, forward strand.
GCTAAGGATTTTAACTAAGTGACTTTTTAGGTTTGCCCAAGAGTAACTTTTACCTTGAATAGTTGAAACAACTTTTGATCATCATCCATTAAACTCTGTAATGGAGTCTTTGACCAATTGTTACATACTTGCAGAAAATCTATCTAATTTACCTTTCAAGTAGGTTCCCAGGTATGGGTGCTCTATTTCTATCATCTTAAGTACCCCCAACCTTGACAGAGCCCGCCTTAGACAAAAGGTCCCTTATAGATAGATTTAATACAATTTTAATCTTTTATGCCAATCAATTTAATTCTATTAAACCAATTTAAAAAGAGTAAACTAGGTTACTAATCCCATTAGAACCTTTGAACTTAGGTATATCTCAATCCAATTTTAAAACCCTTTTAAAACGTGAGTTCATCCTAAGTTCGCATGCAACTCTTTCTTATCGATTTTTGTTCTAATTTCTATTATAACTCTTATAATAAAAACAACCAAAACCAATCACAACGCAAAGCAAACACATACAAGGCATTCATAACGCTTATAAATAGCCTAAATGTCATGCTCTATGCATTGTTCATTCACTGCTATCTTTTTATATAACTCTTATACAAACAAGAAACGAACCAAGCAAAACATGCTTCCATTCACCCTTATACTATAACGCTTATAATATAAAGATGATGCATGAAAATACTTACTGCATGCAAAAATATAACTCTTATATTTCCATGATGCATGTGCAGGCTTTCAAGACATTTCTTCATGTCATATTATAACACTCATAATACATGATGCATGAATAATTGCACAACCTAAGGTGGGTTTCAAATCTATAAATCAAACACTTTGCCATATAAACCACATACATCTCATGTATAATAAACAAATGTTGATGAACTGGGAAAAATTGCCTTAAAATCCCCAAAACAAAAGCTAATATTACAAAAACAAAGAGTTTTCTATTCAAACAGGCGAGCCGGGATTGAACCATCCGGTCAAAGTCGCGTCTCCACTGATCGTGTATCAAACTTCACCGCGATCGTCTACACGAAAAAGCAAACATTTTACTCAATCGTTTACCTACATTTCCACAGCTAAACGATCGTGTACCTTTTACTATGCGATGAAGCACGAGGTATGTGATCGTGCATCGCGCTCCGCAACGCAAGCCTTATACGATCATCTAAACGACAACAATACGGTGATGCATTATCGTCTAAACGATCGCTGAGCGAGTGCCTTCGTATCAGATACTATGTGATCGTGTAGTCATTAACTATGTGATAAGACATGCTAACTACACGGTCATTTAGTGCGTGCGTCTTTTTCTAAAGGATAAGCATCAAATGCTCCCATTCGATCGTTTACCTCCAGTGTCTACACGATCAAGCAACCAATGCTATGCGATATAGCAAACACTTTACTCCATCGTTTAGCATTAGTTAAATGATCGTTTAGTAAATACTACACGATTGTATAGAAAAATCTATACGATCGTCTAGCCAAATCCCAATGATCATTTACCTGAGGCTACACGACACGACCAACTCTTGGTCTTCTTCTTCACTAAGAACCGCATCTTCATGCTTCGAAAATTCTTCACGAACGACTCGACTAACTAAAACACATTGAATTATAGACTCGATTGCATGTTAATTATGCCCAAAAACACAAAGGCCCTTACAAATTAACACTTTGTAATTGAAAGAAAGCTTTAAACAGGGTCAATTAACCCGTAAACATTCATCAATGTCATCCACAAATGCATTTAACAATTAAACGCAATGCAGAAAACCCACCATGACTGAAAAAGAAGTTCAAAACAGAAGTGAAATTTGGAATATCAGAACAACCTTGCTCTAATACCAATTGAAAGAAATCTGACATGAGAATTTCCATTAGCAACGGAATGATCGTTCCAAATTCCCATCATATTTGAACATAAACAATTACAATCAAGAAACGAAAACTTATAGGCTATGCACAAAACAAAATTACAACATGCTTTTCTATAAGATCAAAGGATAAAATAAACATATCTTTGAAGACTCATCTTCAACACCCTTTGTCACGAATGTTCGAACAATCAACAAGACTGCAAACTCGAATGGTCGAACACTACGACCGCTACACTGCACAATCACAGCGATCACAAACTCAGTGATTTCCAAGATCAAACACAGCAAACTCAAAGACCATGAACACAACGAACGACTTCCAATAAACCTTGCCTATGTCGAGTTGAGTATGACACCACCACAATGGCTACCTTGGTATTTTCGGTGTGAGAATCCAGAAGTGTGGGCTCTATGTGAACTTGGTTAGAAGACGAGATCAGAGGAAGAACAATCGTGTAAATGATTGAGCAAGTGGGAGATAACAAGGTCTATCATATAGATGATGCCCAATCGTTTAGAAGAAGCTCCACGATCGTTTAGCAAAAGCTCTGCGATCGTTTAGCTATCGGCCAGCTGAGTGATTATCGTGTAGTGTCACTCCATAATCGTATAGTCTCTCTTCAACTATCGTTTAGTGAATCTCATTCACTTGGCAGCCTTTCTGTGAGCAACTTGTCGAGAATAGCAACTTTCTCAAATCTACTAAACTTAGGAAAACATTTTTCCTTTTATTTCACGGTTACCATGAAACCACCAATAACCTCGTTCTCAATTGGTTATTAGAGAAAAAGAGATAATTATCCAATAATTAATATAATTATAAATATACATGATAACCAACTTGCCATACTATATTTATAACCTATAGTCTTAATATTTCATCTCATGAAACATATAAACCATAGCACTTTTTCTGTTTCATGAAACTTAATATAAATCTCATTTAATTAATCCTCCACTTGATGTATCTCATACATCACATCGATCATATCATTTATAATTGAATTACCTTTTCATCAATTTGAACATTTTAAATCAACACCAAGAACTGATTCTTAACTTGAATCCATTGAGCTATCAAGGGGACCTTATGGACCTGTAGATCGAAGCTCCAACGGTACGTGAATAACTGACTAAATTCTTTAGTCACGGGATCCACCATCAGTTAACTATCAGGCACTCCACTAAAGACCAACAGCTGAACTCTCCTTACCACATATATATTATGTGTCCATATCAACCAATCAACAATGCGATAACCCTTCACAGATCGCTCGTAAGTACAATTTGGCCAATAATCGTTATGCTCCTGTAGTTACATCCAACTCCTTAAGTACCACTGATCCCTCTAATGAACATAAGTCATAGTCCTTCTATGATTAAGTCATCTCTTAGAAAGAGAAGTTGTGGCCACTATGTTCAAGCCCCGGAATAAGCCCTTAAGGGAGCAATCTATCTACTTACCCCTGCTTCGGGGAAGGAGTGAATTCGATCTTGTGTAACTGAGTTCCCAGCTTCCAAATCAGACAAGTCCCCAAAAAGGTAGGCATGTTAAGTTGGCAATCCGGCCATTCTCACCCATACTAATCAAAGGACCATTCTCGAAGGCAGGAATTCCAAAAACACTCAGGATTGAGGTCATGTCACCTATGGTCGTTTAAGTGAGATGTAAGTCTCCATTATCAATGACGTTATATACAGAGACAAATTATCTCGTGGTTCGATCTTATACAAACTCTTTGTATAGGGCACCTCCGCTCGCATGTCTCCACATGAATTGTCAGGATCTACAATTTGTAGTAGTTTACAACACTTGCAAACCTCTACAAAGCGAGCTGTATCCGTAGTATCACCAGGATCAGAAGTCCCTCCTTAATCCTTATACTACAAACCTTTTTAGGTTATCACTTAAGGCATGATCCAATTGTATATCTCATATAGATGCTTAAGTTTACTTACAATAACCATGGAGCTTTGTTTATTGGATATGAATAAATGCCAGACAAAATAACTGTTATTTTATTCATAATAATGTGTATAAATTACAAACGAGATTCTAGGAGAATTAGGACATCAATCCCAACAGATTCTTACTGAATACACGGATGCTGACTTTCAGACTGATGAGGATTCTCGAAAATCCACTTCAGGCTCAGTGTTCACTCTTAAAAGATGAGTTGTAGTATGGCAAAGCACTAAGCAGGGATGCATCGTCGACTCCATGATGGAGGTCGAGTATGTAGCAACTTGTGAATTTTCTAAGGAGGCCGTTTGGCTTAGAAAGTTTTTGAATTATCTGGAAGTTGTTTCAGACATGTCCATGCCCATCACTCTCTATTGTGATAATAGTGGTGCTAGGTGAACTCCAAGGAGCCCAGGAGTCACAAGCGCGGCAAATATATAGAGCGGAAGTAGGGACGTGATAGTCACGAAGATTGCTTTGGAACACAACATTGCTGACCTATTTACGAAGGCTATCACAGCTACAGTTTTTTAGGGTCACCTTCAGAGTATGGGTCTATGTGACCATCGGCTGGACTAGGCAAGTGGGAGATTTTTGTACTGGGCTTTAGTGCCCTAGTTTACTGTTTTATAATTGTTGTAATCTTGTACACCCACTCGCTTTAGGACAAGTGGGAGATTGTTAGAGTTGGTGCCCTAAACTCTCGTAGGGTCCTGTAGTTTATAAACACCTATATAAACAAATGCTTGTGATGTAATCGTATGAGATATTTTCTTCACTGTATTCTATGAAATATGAGATATTTTATTTGCTTTACCAAAAACCAATAAACTAAGATCTCTGGTTGTCGTTGTAACTTAAGCATGTATGTGAAGACATACAAAGGATCATGTCTTAAGTGATAACCAAAATGGTCTGTAGCATATGGATATAGGAGGGAAACCTTATCCTGGTGACACTGAGGATACGGCTCGTTTTGTAGATAGTTACCGGTGTTGTGACGTGCTACATATGGTTTGATCTTGATCATACATGTCAAGACTGATGACATAAAATTAATTCTTAAACTTATAATGCATAAAATTTATTCTTCTTATGTCATACAACACATGGATGATTATAATGCAAGATACAACTTATAAGCGCTTAATGCGATGATGCAATGCTATGCGATACTACTTCTAGATGTATGTGTTATTAACAAAATGCTTGTAGTATACTATGCGTTGTCACATGTTTCCTTGCATTGAAACCAAGTATAATTCCATTGCAAGTTTCTTGAAGTGATCCAAGGTCGAACACAGGGATTGTTTTAGGTTAATTGTGTTACATTCGTGATATATACGACCAGGGGTTTTTCAATTTAATAAAAGTCAGGTTCGTACAAGTATTTAAAAATTGCGGTAAAGTAAAATATGCTGTGAAATAAAATTGCGATAAAATAAAGTTGTGTAGTAAAATCAAGTGCGATAAAAATAAACCAAAGCTATGATGATACAAGATATAGGTTACATGATACATGATACCGAGTTTGAGATTGACTGTGAAGATTATACAAAGAATCGTGTACGCGGTGGCAAGGCTTTATGTACGAAGCAGAAAGAGAAAAGATAATTAGTACAAACATCGCAAGTTCATTAATTGCGTTAAAGATATAACTATGGTTCCGCTTTCCCTTGGCGTACACCTCTCTGTGATCGGTCGTATTCCCACATCTCTGTGGTGAAACAGGGATGAACGTAATGAACACATTCTTCTAACCTTCTCTCGACATATCCGAATGGCATCTTCACTTCTGCTCTCACAGGTGAAGATGTCGTCTAGCATGCTTTAGTTAAACATATTTATTACTTTAGCACAAAGTAATTTACTTGTTTAATTCATTCTAATTACCAAGGGATTAAGAAAACATCGTGGAGAAAGCGATTAATGGAGGAACGAAAGTAGACAGAAATATGGAGATGAAAATGATCGTGACATTTAATTATAGAATCAAGCGTCTGATACATGGTGTGAATGATTTAGACTAAGAAGATGAGATATAATTTATGATAGAGATAGAAACAAATACAGAAGAGTGCCAACGTCTTGACACAGATCTGGATGGAGAAATCGCTTGTCGGCGTATGGAATGAATGGCAGGATGAGCTTCCCTCTCAGGATTTCTCAACTGGTAAAGTTGATCTAGGTACAGAGCTTCACGGCGGGGATTTGGAATAATTCGCCCTGAGACTCACCTCTCGGCCTTGCCTCTTTTCTTCTCGGATCTTCTCCGATCAGCAGTCAAATCAACCTTTCTCTCAATACAAATATCAAAATAGCCTCGTATCAAGTATATCTTTCAGTGAATTCTCTAAGCGTATTAATAGATGAATGCTCTGACTCCCTACCATGTGGACCCCACTTTATTGTTATAGAAATTTTGAAAATGGTGGAATAAAATTCCTTCTGTTATGCAATCAATCCGTTGAAAATGCACAACGGTTAGTTGTACACGTGTCAAAATCCTCCGTGATTGTGTTGCTCATTTGCATCTTCCGATCGTTTGCCCGCATGCAGTGTTGTTTTTTATTACCGGATGCGGTTGAAGTTGCGTTGATCGTAAATCTCTATATCGATTGTCGCATGCACCGTCATTGCGTTGATCGTCTATTCATTCCTGAATGATGGGGGCAATGCGACGTAGATGCGTTAATCTTTTTCTTTTGAGCCATAAGCGCATACAGTGACTTGATTTCCTGCAAAATAGACTTGAAATATTTTTTTCTACCATCGCAATGGTGTCAATGGGTATATTGACGACAATTTATAATTCTTGTATTTCTTAGCTAATTTCCATAGAATTGATGCAATATCTAAATAAAGCAGTATAATTAACTTGAATTTCTACAAGTTATCACACCCCGAAATTTAGACATATGCTTGTCCTCAAGCATATCTTCTACTAAGGCAATAATGCTCAATCCTATCATAAATTTTGCATCGATCGGTTGCTCTGAATGCCCCACTTAGGCAACATTACTTGACATCACAATTTCCTTCTATCCTTGAAAATTCCTAACAAAGCCTTACTTTATTCTTCTATACTATAAATTTCTGCTCAAAAATGCTTTTCTGATTTTAAAAAGAATGTTTACCTCTTCTTTATCAAAAGGCCTTGATGTGTCTGGATGCGGTGGTCAAAATTTGCATCATTTATTAGAGACTGTTGGTTATGGTTACACTCTTCATTTTGGCTTGTTCCCACGGGTGTCATGCGAACATCCAACTTCGGTTGTGTGCCAATTGCAACTTTAACTCATGAATTTCAGAGGAGTTGCCTCTTGCATTCTTTTATTTTTCTTTCGCATTTTTCTCTTTTCATATTGTGTTATTCTTGGAAACCCACCTTCATTTTGGCTTGCTCCCACAGGTGTCATGCGAACATCTAACTACGAACAAGCTCCTTTCACAACTTACTCTTATCAGGTTGAGAATGTTTTTGGGGTTTCCCTTGCGCTGACATTGGAGTTGATATGAAAAATTTATATATATATATATATATATATATATATATATATATTTGGAGATGAGCGCATTCTTCTTAATGACCGCATACTCTTGATCTCATCTGCTCAGACCTTCCCCACCCCTAAATTTAGAGATGCGCAAAGTCCTCATTGCATTGTTTGGATAGAATAGACAAACACTTAGAAAAAATTTCAAAATGAAGGTTTGAGCAAAATTTTGAAAGATAAAAGGTAAAGTACTGCTAAGCTACGAATTAACTAAGTGTTAGTTAGAAATTTCAAAATATGGGAAATGTTTCTAAGTGAATGCATATTATACATCATGGCAGCGCAATGAATAACGCAAAAAGAATGATTAAGAATATCGCATAATTGACAAAGAATGATAAAGAAGAGGCACAGGCACATAGATAGAATTGCTACTTAGTTGTATTGAAAATTAACTAAGTATACAAATAATTACAAATAACGAAATACAACAATTTTGGCTTGTACAAAGAATCAAAGAATTTAATCAAACAATGAATGAAATAGAGATAAAAGAATGGCCGCATAAAAAAATAAATGTAAAGATTATTGTTGAGGAGCAGGAGGGTCTGAAGGAGGGTTCGGATGTGGTACTTGAGGAGCATCTGCAAAAATCAAGTGCTGCCTAAGATGCGGAGGAACCATGGGTCTATGAAGATATGCTGTCAGAAAATTAAAATACTCATGGCTGCGCTCTGCTATCTGTCTTTGATGCAGGTAGATCGTAAGAATGTTGCGCTGAATATTGATTAACATCTGCCTGGTCATGGTAGCACTGCGTTGTAAATCGTCAACTCGTTCAATTACCGCATCAATTCTCAGGCTGAAGAAAGCTTGTTGCTGAGAAAAGAGTTCTTGCTGTTGAGAGAAGAGTTGTTGTTGAGCCAGAAAGGACCGTATATCTGCTAACTTAGCAGCTAGGGAGGCGATAGTGGGTTGTGCCTGCGATGTTTCGCCGGCAACGTTTTGGGGTTGGGCAGAGGTGCCTTCACCCAAATCGTGTGGGTCATCAACATGCGATGGTGGAGGGGGAAGTTGCGGTGATGATGTTGAAGGTGATGATAGGGCTATGGATATGCGATTGGAGAATCTGGGGGAAGGAGAAGATTGGTAAAGTGCTCAGGAAAGGAAAAAGAAGGTTGTACGGGAGGGCTTTGAGGGTGAATTATTAAGGGTAAAGGGTCCAAGGGTTCTGGATCTTGCATTGTTCCTTCTTGGATTTTCTCCTTTCTCTTATCATCTTTGCGCTATCTCTTCGGCTTGGGCTCTTGCGGCGCATTCAAATCTATGTTGGGCCTCTTTAAAGGGAGTTCATGGTAGTGTGGGGAATTTTTTAGGAGCAATCTCAAAATCTCGACGTTTATTAGGCCGTGAATTTTTGCCATTGGCTCTTCATCAATGCCCACACCTAGTGATAGGCATAAACTTGAAATCGTCCATAGGAAGAAGTACTGCCCTCTTATGTGCCCCACAAAACCCCTGATTTGACTTGCGATCAACCGGCCTACGTCGATTGGAATGCCGCGCACAATGCAATATGCGGCCATAACTCGATCCCTTGAAATTGTCTTGTCATGAGAAGTTGGGATCAGTCGCCGTTTGACCAAATAAACCCAAAGCCATGCCTCCGAAAGCAAAGTCTTGGACGCCAGGGTCTTGATGCCTTTTAAAGAAACCGACCACTTAGTGCCCGGTTGCATTAATACTCGCAACGCATCTTCTATCTGCTCTTTAGAGGGATCATTAATGATTTTGTTGCTCGATGCATTCGGGTTATCCTTCATTTGGTATAGTTCATTGATGTCCCTTGCGCTGAAAGACACCGTTTGCCCTTTTATGGTCACCACATCCTTGGTGCCATGTAGCCATCCATGGTAGAAGTCGCGCACTACCTCTGGAACAACAGTGGCTGGGCACTGGCAAAATGTGTCCCAACCATGTTCCACGATCACGGTCGTGATCAGATCTGGTTGTGGTGTTGGCATAGGGAAAATGCCCATCTCCATCAACAAGTCATCATTTTCCTTCTTTCTTGATTGACGCACCTTTGCCAACACGGGCTTGCTGCTCTCTACGACTGCTTTGCCCTTTCTCTTGGTCAACGCAAGGCGGGATTATTGCCTTTGTTTTCTTTCCCGTTCCTTGTGTTGTTCCTTCTTCTCTCGTTCGGCAAGTTCCTTGCCCATCTTCTTACTTAAGCGCTGCATGTTGGCTTCATGCTTCCTTTCCTTCTCTTCTCTCATTCTTCTTTCTTTTTCTGCCTTCTTTTTCTTTTCTTCTTCTTCCTCTTCTCTCACTTCTTTTTCAAACTCTTCTACAAAGTGCTTAGAGGCCAACAAAAGGCGTTGTTCCTTTTTGAGCCACCTTATTTCTTCGAGTCTCGAGATCTCATTATTGCGACACACCTTCTCATCATGCAGCCTTCTTCTTCAGTTACCTTTTGCGATGATGAGTTTCGCCCGCTCCATTTTTTCCTGTCTCTCTTCCTCTTCCTTTCTCCTCCTTTACTCTTCTTCAAATGCGTTGATCAAAATTGAAGGGTCAATGGTAGACCCTTGCAGTGCATTCTCTTTGCGACACCGCATCAGAGGGTATCTTCTCCTTCTTCGCCTTCATCGGTGGCAACCAATTGTGTTGTTTCAGGTTGCACTGGCTCTCTAAGTTGCTCTAATTCTCCCCTGTCCTCCCTCACGAAGGTGGATTCACCATCCATCTCTAGCTTGCAGCCCTCTTCTTCTTTTCTTCTTCCTTCTTCAAGCACATTTTCTCACGTCTGCGCTCTTTCCTTTCTTCCTTCTCTTTCTTCTTCCTTAGTTTGGCCTCCTCATCTTCTTCATCCTTCTTCTTTTCTTTATTCTTTTTCTCCTTGCAATGATGGGATGGCTCACTTTCTCCAACCTTCTTTCCTTTGCTCTCTTTTTTCTTCTTTTTCTCCTCTTCCACCTCGGTTGCTTCTCTGCCGCAACTTTCTCCAACGCGACTCTGATGGGTCCTTCATAGGATTCTACTTACGTAGTTTCCTCAGGATCCCTTATGGCCAAAGTGCTTCTCCTTGTCTCCTCTTCCACCACTTCCTCTGTCACCGCCACTTCCTCTGTCATCGCCACCGTCGCCTCCTCCGTAAGCAATGGTTGGTTTACAACCCCAGCCTCAGGCAGTCCTTCTCCTTTATCCAGGTTACTCAGAATGTTTCTGAATACCTTATTGTCATCTTGTCTCTTCTTTTCGCTTTCAGTGGAGACTGTTGGAGTTGGGAGTCGGGTGCTTTCAATACTTTGGCCCCTCTTGGACTGAAGTGGTCTGACGGCTAATGGGTTTCGGCGGGGTCTTCCGGCGATTCTAGGAACAGTATAAGGTTGAGCAGGAAGACGGCGACTAGCAGCAAGGAATGTTGCCTCTCGCATGGAGACTTGGTCTGTCGAAGGTGTTGAGGGTGAAGCGGAAGGTTGGGAAGTTTGATCGGCCATGGATGCTGAGGTGAAAGAAAGCTGGAAAGCGTTAGGGTTTCAGGGAAGAAGAAAACTCGGGATGCAGGGGCGCTAGGGTTTCAAATTGCAAATAAGGCAAAGTGTGCTCACAAACGAAGGAAGTCCTTTTTATAGGTTGGGTCTTAGTAGGCCCAACGCTATTGTTGCGGTGGCAGGCCTCGAGACACTCAAAAGGCCATACGTTTGAATTCCCTTCATTTATGAGGTTTCAGAGTAAACGTCCTTTCGTCTGCAGACTCATCATTTCTTTAGGATACGGAACAATTGGACTTCTCAATTTTTCAAAAAGAATTATCTCTAATGTTTTATTCGAATGGACGCCAAGTAAATATTTAACGCAATGAGTTCACCAACGCAAATGCATCTTTGCAAAGGACGGGCAAAGGACATACACGCGCACAACACACCCCTCAGCGCAATGCATTTGAGTTGGACAAACGCAAATTGTATCTTGTTGGTTCAAGATGTGTCCATTATCGCCATGCATACTGAATGTGTTTTATTTTATTATAAAAAAAATCATCAACGTAAGTTGCTATGACTTGCGGTAATAAATTTCTTCTCATTACTCAATCATTCACTAGGTTAAAGAATAATGCATTAAATACAGAAAAGTTAAAGGAATTAAAGAAAATACAGAAATAAATGCAAGAGAGTTAATTGAAGAATAAATACATAAAATCATGAAACAAATTAAATGAAGTAGTAAAAGACAAAGTTCAGAAATCCATAAAGACAGAAATTAAAGAAAGCATTTAAACATAAATGTGAGATATGGATCGGAAGATGACTTTCTTTGAATGAGCGCAATCCACACCTCTGCAGGCGGTTCAGCTTGCCTGCCCAATGTCTTCAGGGACATTGCTCCTTTCCATGAGATCCAGGGGCTTCAGAGTTACTGGGCAACATTCCAGGTGCTCTATTTCTAAGTTTAGAAGCCAGCTGCCCCACTTGAATCTCCAAATTTTGAATTGAAGACGCCTGCGCCTGCATCATGCATCATTTTTATCCATGTACTGTTTGAGCAGAGCCTCCAATGAGCTTCCAGAGGTGTTTGAAGATGAGGGTTGCTGATTGTGCGATTGCTTTTGTTGCCCTTGATTAGAATTATGATAAAAAGGAGGAGGGTTTCCCCAATTCCCTGAATTGCCACCCTGATGGTTGCTTGGCCCTCATTGGTTAGGATTCCCTCCCCAATCAAAGTTAGGATGGTTCCTCCAACTAGGATTATATGGATGGCGCATACTTGCTAGATATTCGATGGGCACATTTCTGCTACATGAGCCCCTCCACAATTAACGCAACTAATTGCGGCCACTTGAGCCGGCGCAGTGATTTGCGTTGATTGTTGGGGAATGGCTCCTTGATTGATTGCCATCGATTGGAGTATAGAGGTCACTGTTTCCATCTGTACGGCCAAAGTCATCATTGTCTCCACAGGGACAATGGCAGATTCATTCTTTCTTCTTTCAGAGCCTCTACCTCCATAACCATCATCAATCCAGTCATCCATGTTCCGTGAGATGCAGTTAAGGATGACCTTGGCCTCGGTATACATCTTATCCATAAAACCTCCTGCCACAGAGGCATCAGCAACAGCCTACGTTGATCTGTTCAAGCCATTATAGAATATCTCCATCAAGACGCAATCGGGTATCCCGATATACGAGCAGCAAGGAAAACTGGATCTTGCGCTGGTCGTACTGCCCCTTGATTTCCTGCGGAAGCCGCATGGTCATTATTATCTGCCATATCAACTGCTTTCTTTCAACTTGCTCGATTTTACCATGCCCATGCGCGAAATGTACGCTCAATCTCTGGGTCAGCTACGAATTCTGGTTCGGTACCAGTACTCATAAACTATCAGACTGCTCACCGCGTTGAATAGCCAGTACAAAGAGATCTATCCTACAAAATACCACAAGCATTCTCAAACAATAACCGTTAACCAATTCCCCGGCAACGGTGCCATAATCTTGATGACATAAAATTAGTTCTTAAACTTGTAACGCATAAAATTTATTCTTCTTATGTCATACAACGTATGGATGATTGTAATGCAAGATACAACTTGTAAGTGCTTAATGCGATGATGCAATGATATTCAATACTACTTCTAGATGTATGCATTATTAAGGAAATGCTTGTAGTATACTATGCGTTGTCACAAGTTTCCTTGCATTAAAACCAAGTATAATTCCACTGCAAGTTTCTCAAAGTGATCCGAGGTCGAACACAGGGATTGTTTTAGATTAATTGTGTTACATTCGTGATATATGCGACCAGGGGTTTTTCAATTTAATAAAAGTGAGGTTTGTACAAGTATATAAAAATTGCAGTAGAGTAAAATATGCGGTGAAATAAAATTGCGATAAAATAAAGTTGTTCAGTAAAATCAAGTGTGATAAAAATAAACCAAAGCTATGATGATACAAGATATAGGTTACATGATACATGATACCGAGTTTGAGACTGACTGTGAAGACTATACAAAGAATCATGTATGTGGTGGCAAGGCCTTATGTACGAAGCAGAAAGAGAAAAGATAATTAGTACAAACATCGCAAGTTCATTAATTACGTTAAAGATATAACTACGGTTCCGCTTTCCCTTGGCGTACACCTCTCAGTGACCGGCCGTGTTCCCACATCTCTGTGGTGAAACAGGGATGAACGTAATGAACACAAGGTTGCTTCCATCTCTGGAAGTACTTCTCGCTTTAGTTAATGCATTCTTCTAACCTTCTCTCGATAGATCAGAATGGCATCTTCACTTCTGCTCTCACAGGTGAAGATGTCCTATAGCATGCTTTAACTAAACATATTTATTCCTTTAGCACAAAGTAATTTACTTGTTTAATTCATTCTAATTACCAAGGGATTAAGAAAACATCATGAAGAAAGCGATTAATGGAGGAACGGAAGTAGACAGAAATATGGAGATGAAAATGATCATGACATTTAATTATAGAATCAAGCATCTGATACATGGTGTGAATGATTTAGACTAAGAATATGAGATATAATTGATGATAGAGGTAGAAACAAATACAGAAGAATGCCAACGTCTTGACACAGATCTGGATGGAGAAATCGCTTGCGGGCATATGGAATGAATGGCAGGATGAGCTTCCCTCTCAGGCTTGCTCAACCAGTAGAGTTGATCTAGGTACAGAGCTTCACGGCGGGGATTTGGAATGATTCGCCCTGAGACTCACCTCTCGGCCTTGCCTTTTTTCTTCCCAGATCTTCTCCGATCAGCACTCAGATCAGCCTCTCTCTCAATACAAATATCAAAATAGCCTCGTATCAAGTATATCTTTCAGTGAACTCTCTGGGGGTATTTATAGATGAATGCTCTGACTCTCTGCCGTGTGGACCCCACTTTATTGTTATGGAAATTCGAGAAATGGTGGAATAAATATTCCTTCTGTTATGCAATCAATCCATCGAAAATACACAATGGTTAGTTGTACATGTGTCAAAATCCTCCGCGATTGTGTTGCTCATTTGCATCTTTCGATCGTGTGCCCGCATGCGGTGTTATTTTTATATTACCGCATGCAGTTGAAGTTGCTTTGATCGCAAAGCTCTTGATCGATTATCGCATGCGTCTTCATTGCATTTATCGTCTATTCATTCCTAAATGATGGGCGCAATGCGACGTAGATGCGTTAATCTTTTTCTCTTGAGCCATGAGCGCATACGGTGACTTGATTTCCTACAAAACAGACTTGAAATATGCTTTTCTACCATCGCAATGGTGTCAGTGGGTGTATTGACGATAATTTATAATTCTTGTATTTCTTAGCTAATTTCCATATAATTGATGCAATTTTCCTCTCTTTTAACCGCAATATCTAAATAAAGCAGTATAAATAACTTGTATTTCTACAAGTTATCAGAGACATGCGAGCGAGGGTTTCCTATACAAAGGAGTTTGTATAAGACCGGACCACGAAGTGTTTAGTCTCGTTATATAACACCGTTCATGACAGAGACTTCATTTCACTAGGATGACCATAGGTAACATGGCCTTAATCTTGAGTGAGTTGGGAACTTCTGCCTATGAGGATGGTTATTTGATTTCCATAGGAGCGAGTGGCCAGATTTCCAACTCAAACCTACCACTTTGGGGATTCGTCTGATTGGGGAGCTGGGAACTCAACTACACAAGATGGAATTCACTTCTTCTTCGAAGCAGAAGTAAGTAGATAGATTGTTCCATTAAGGGTTGATTCCGGGGCTTGAATGATGTGGCGCCACACACCTTCTAAAGGCCCAAGAGGTGTCCGCTCATAGTAGGACTATGATGTATTGTTCATTAGAGGGATCAATGGTATTTAAGGAGTTAGATGTAACTATAGCGACAAAACGGTGGCTCAGTTGTACTTACGTGCTTCTGCGAAGGGTTATCGTACTGTTGACTAGTTATATTCGATGGACATAGAAATATATCTATAATGAGAAGAGTGCAGCTATCGGTCTTTAGTGGAGTGCCCGACAGTTAATGGATGGTGGATCTCGTGATTAAAGAGTTTAGTCAGCTATTCACGTACCGTTGGAGCTTTGAGCTACAGGTTTATAAGGTCCCCTTGATAGCTCAATGGATTCAAGTTGAGAATCAGTTTTTGCGTCAGTTTGAAGTGTTCAAATTGACAAGAGGGAGTTTGATTATATATGATACGATTAAAGTGGTTCAATTATATGATGTAGTTGACATAATGTATGAGATACATTATTTAGAGGAAATTGATATAAATATGATTTATATCAAGTAAATGAGAAAAAGGACTATGGTTTAAATGTTGCATATGATGTGATATTACAACTATAGGCTATAAATATAATATGATAAGTTAGTTATTATATTTATTTATAATTAAAACAATTATGATATAATTATAGGCGGTTTCTCCTTTAACCGTGCATGAAAGTGGGAGGTTGTATTCAGTTTTCATAACTGAAGAATAAATTGAAAAATGTTTTCATTTGGAAGAGAATTGCTGGATCGCTTAATTAAGTATACTGTCAATCGTTTAACTCATGAGAGATTACACGACAGCCTTCAAGTGTTCATCTAAACGATCATGTACGCGTGCCATTCTCTAAACGATCGTGTAACTTTTTACTTTGGTCTTTGGAACTTGAAAAGCTTCAATCTTTAGCACTAAGAGCTTAAAAGCTTTGATCTTTAGGACTTGGGAGCTTCAACCTTCAGAGCTTTAGTATGTCTTTTGATATTCAAAGGAGTTTTGTTTTTCATATCTTTAAAGCTTCAACCTTGGAATTTCAGTCGTTGGAGCTTTAAAGCTTCAGCCTTCAGTTCCTTCAACCCCTGGAGTTTCAAACTTTAAAGCTCTGGAACTTGGGTGCTTTGATCTTCAAATTTTCATAACTTCAATCATCAGATTTTGAGAGCTTTGATCATCAATTCTTCAAAATTTTAATATTCAAAGCTTTAGCCTTTATGTTAACCTTCAAAACTTTGAGAAAATTGTATTATTCAGATCTTTAAAGCTTCAAGTTTTGGATCTTCAGAGCTTCGGATCTTCAACCTCTGATTCTTCTAATCTTCAGTAAGTTGTAAACTTGAGATTGGTCAGAGCTTTAGTCTTCTGGAATTCAATGAAATTTTAGTCTTTCAAATCTTCAATTTTCAGAAGGTTGTAATCTTGAAGTCGATTAGAGCTTCAGAGTTTTGAAATCTTCAGAGCTTCAATTTTTAAGTCTTCAGAGTTTCAACACTTCATTGTCAATACTTCTAACCTCCCCAAATGAAGAAGTAAGATGTCTATTTATAGAGGTTTCTTATGAACCTTGTATGGGCTTGGGCTCAATTGTTATTGGGCTCAAATATTGGGCTTGAGCCCAATATTTACTTTGGCCCAAATTTTTACCATGGGCTTGAATTTGATTGAGCCTGAGCGACTTTAATTACTCGGTCCGATCCAATTTATAATTTTCAAATAAGTTTGGGCTTTTGTTGTGATGACTTGACAAAATTTAATTGGTCGAAATTTTTCATTAAACAATGGTCATCCATAATTTCTTTACAGAAAACCTCATATTTGTTATTGAATTATCTCTTGACCTTGACCTTTGTATTCAATAACCGCCTTGTTACTTTTTCTAAATAAAAATTAAATATAGAGTATAGTTCTTAAATTTTATGATTTGTGTCTAATAAATCACTAAAATTTGTACACGTTGTTGACTAGACTTATAAAGAAAATTGAAAGTTTTACGAATAAGAAATTTTATGACTAAACTTGTATTTTTGCCTAAAATATTGTGATTAATGTATTAAAAAAATCAATAGAATGACATTTAGATAGATTATAAGTTAATTCCTAAGGAATTAGTTCATATAGAAACACCACTAAATTTTATTAATTTAAACATTAGTCAATCTTAACTAGGAATGGCAACGAGGCTGGGAGGGGGGGACTCCCCATCCCCACCCACGCGGGGTATTTTCCCCCATCACCACCCCTGTCCTGCCAATTGTAGGTGAGGACGGGATGGAAATTCCCACTGGGGAAATGGGTCCCTATATATATATATATATATATACATACACATACATACATACATACACACACACACATATATATATACATTATATATATTAAAAGATACAAAAATTTAATCAGGGATAGGGATGGGAGCGGGAATACCCTCCCCGTCCCCGCCCTGTCCTCGACCGGGGACTTAGTTAGGATCCCCGGTTTGACTCCCATCCCCAATCAAACCGATCGGGGCAGGGACCCAACCCCGTGGAAATTTTTTCCAACTATAATCTTAACCTAACTTAATTGATTAAAAAATACTTTTGATTAATAAGTTTCAAGTATGGATTAACGGGTTAAAAAGTATCTTCAACTAAAAAATTTGAGTTATGAGTTTCGACCAATATTAAACTAAAAACAATAGTAAATACTAATAAATTATAATCATAACCCTTACTGGTTAATATATTTTTATTTTCAATTATAATTATAAATAATAATTCTTTACGTATTTATGGTACATATTTTTGTTTTTATTTATTTCGAAGTTTAATTATAAAAAATATCACTGAACTTTTTTCTTTATTTAAAAAATTCCTCTATATTTTCAAAAGTTGCAATATTATTTATCTTTAATCTTTCATAAGCATTTTTAAAATTATTCTTAGAATAAAAATATTTAGAACTTCATATGAAAATTGAAACATAGAAGGACAATGTGAAATTCTAGATGAACCTTTAATATTAATATTGTTGTTTTCAAAACTTATTAGAGAAATATTATTGTTTTGAAACTTATTAGAGAAATATTGTTGTTTTGGGAGTTCGAGGCTAGAGGTCGAACATTGAGAACTCGACTAATGTGGAGGTCGAACGTTGAGAACTCGACGAACAAAGAAAAACTTGGAAACAATACATAAGCCGAAACTTCAACCCTCGACAAGGGAAATCTCGCGAATCTCGCTTAGGTTGTCGAAGGTTGAAGTTTCGACACACATCACCCTCGAGATTGCAGGTTTATTATTTTTCCTTTTTCCTCATAGAGGAAATAAAGCAATGAGATGGTATACTATATGTATCTGTGTACTCAAGCTGCTTCTAACAACCTATGCATTTTGTTATCATTTCAAATTAGACGGAGACTTGTGGGATTGACGTGAGGGGGTGGGGATGGCTATATTTCTGGGAGTGAACTCCAAGCGAATATGAAGCGCATGGATACAAGTTATGCCTTGGAATGAAAGACAATTCTGAATTAGCTTTGTCTACGAACAAAATTTTGTATATTAGGTTGTCGAAGGTTACACACATGTTGAAACTTCAAAGCGATTAAGGAGATAAGTGGGCTGAAGTAGATTAAGGAGAGAGCGAGATTCAAAGCGAGATAGTAGGAGAGAACGAGATGTTGAACGAGATTTTAAGAAAGAGCGGGATTCAAAGCGAGATTTTAGGAGAGAGCGAGATTCAAAGCGAGAATGTTGGAGAGAGCGAGATTTAGTTTATATTGACTAATCTGACTAACATTGAACTTGGTAAAATGAAATGGTTGAATAATTGAAAAATGAGATTATTCAGGAATACACATTGAATGCTAAGATTATGCATTGAGTTTCTGGTAGTAGATCCATAATAAAAAAAGTGTTTGTGATTGTTCCAGAAGAAATGAAAGCTAGTAATCATTAATGGAAAAATAACAACAATAGAGAGCGAGATATTGAGAGAGAGCGAGATCTTAGGAGAGAGCGAGAGTGAGAGAGCGAGATCTTAGGAGAGAGTGAGAGTGAGAGAGCGAGATCTTAGGAGAGAGTAAGAGCGAGAGCGAGATTGAGAGAGCGAGATCTTAGGAGAGCGAGAGTCTTCACTTTATTTGAACTTTCCATAGCAATATATATATATAAAAAAAAAAAAAAAAAAAAAAGAGAAAAAAGAGCTAATAATCATACTATAATTGAATAATCATTAGACTATAATTGAATATATTAGATTATTATACTATAATTGAATAATCATTAGACAATAAATTGAATATATTAGATTATTATACTATAATTGAATAATCATTAGACAACAAATTGAATATATTATATTATTATACTATAATTGAATAATCATTAGACAACAAATTGAATATATTAGATTATTATACTATAATTGAATAATCATTAGACAATAAATTGAATATATTAGATTATTATACTATAAATTGAATATATTAGATTATTATAATGTAAAACTTTATTGATTACAAACAAAAAAAAAAAATTGAATATACAGTAGATTATTATAAAAAAAAATTGAATATGCAATAAATTATAATAAAAAAATTTGAATATACAATAAAATGAATATATAATAAAAAATTATTTATTATTCGATCCCTAACTATCTGGAGCCCGTCTTAGTAACGAAGGATATTTCCTTCGATTATGTCCTAACTGGTTACAAAATCCACATCGTTGTCGAGTGGCTGGTTCTGTCCAATCCATCTCGTTGTGATAACGTGAACTTTTCGGTCTATCACGTGAACGTGCACTATCACTCTACAAGACAAAAGTATTATTGGGGTTACCTGTTGACGGTGAGCATGCACTATCACTCTACAATGACTGGTTAGAAGTTTGTCAACTGTACCTCGGTGCGACCCCACCTGCCAACAAGATTAAAGGATCGAGGTTAAGTTTAATATGGTTAGGAACACAATTTCGTGAGCTCACAGATGATGCAGACGAAGAAACCATCATAAGATATGTGCGAGCATATATTCTACAAATGATGGCTGGAAGTCTGTTTTCAGATAAATCAAGTCATTTTGTTCACTTGATGTTCCTGCCACTGTTAGCTAACCTCCATGATGTGGGGCGGTATTCGTGGGGTGGAGCATGCTTGGCATGGTTGTATAGATAACTATGCAAAGCAACAAGACCTGAGGTTCGAGAGATAATTGGGCCTCTCATACTTTTGCAACTATGGGCTTGGGAGTGATTTCCAACAATGGCTCCACAGCTACATCATGTTAATGACGCTCAGTTAGTTGGACAAGCCTACGGTTCTCGATATGTTGTTTTAATTCAATTTAATTTTTATATCACTGATCTAGTTAATTTAAATTGTAAATTATCAATTTAAAAATTTAGGTGGAGAGACAAAATTTGTGTGACTAGGACAGCCACACATGTAGTCAACCAGTATAGATACATGTTTGATCTGTTTCAACCTGAACAGGTACATTACACTAAACCTAATTGATTATTTTATTCACATTTTTATTGTATTTGTCTTTAATATTCTCTAATATAATATTAGTGTTTCAGGTTATTTGGGAGCCGTACAAAATTATTGTGTATACTTTACCTAATTTTTGTACGAATGGTCAAAACATATGGCGGACGATGAGTCCTCTCATATGTTTTCACATTGGTGAGTGGCATCTTCCTGACAGGGTGATAAGAAAATTCGATTTTCAGCAGGATATCCCATCGCCTTGTAATACTGAACCCGTACTGCATGATATTGACCTAAGGATTGGAGATTGGTCCAAAAAAGTTGCACATTTGGTAGTGCGATGGCACTATCATGCAAGGTTTATTACAGTGGGGGTTTCTCTTGAACAGTTTGACACAGATGTCACTCCAGAATATATTCATTGGTATAATAATATCACAGGGCGCTACGTCACTCGTCCGGGAGCAGTTGTGGGTCATCGGGTAAATGAATGAATATTATCTATTTTTTTAATTTAAATTTATTTTAAATATTGTCTAATTGTTTTATAATTCACAGAGATTGAACAACAGTAGACTCTGTGAGGTTGCGAATGATCCGAACCAGGTTCTTGCTATATGTAGTGACAACCAAAGCTATATGGAGGAAATTATATGTACGATATACCTATTATTCCTCCAGCAGCTTCTAGACGTAGAGGACCTATTCGGGAAGAGGGTGAGTTTGATGAGGTTGCACATAATGTGGAAGAGTTGCCCCCTATGACGCAGACGCAGAGTCAAACTAATTATGTTAGTCCGATGAAGATGATGCCAACATTTGGTTCAAGACATTATGACTCAGATGCTGGTCCTTCGTCTTCACAAGTGCATGGACATGGTCGGGGTCGTAGAGAGCATAATGTATATTTATATTATGAAGTGCCTGTAGAGGTACCAGAGCAACATCAAATTCGAAGTTGACGACGACAACCAGCTCAAAATCGACGACGTCCGCCTTGTGGGACACATTGATTTTTGTAATTATTTTTATATAAATGAGATATTTAATTTACATTTTTTCATTTTTATGAGTTATTATTTTTTTTTAAATTTATTCTTTTTAGAGTTTAAATAAAATAATAAAAAAAAAATTATAAAATGGAAAATTAAAAAAAAAAAAAGATTAGAAAGAAGAAGGTGGAATGTGTAATAATTAAAAAGGGAAAAAAGGGAAATTTGTACGGTATTCTCGCTCTCTATCAAAATCTCGCTATCTCACTCTCGCTCATGCTCACGCTCTCGCTCTCGCTCTCAAAATCTCGCTCTCTCTCATAATCTTGCTCTCGAACATGATTGGGAAGTTCAGTGGCAGAAAGAAGGAGATTCATTAGCTCGTTATTTAGTCAGACTTGTTGAGATGACAGAATCCGTAAAAATTATTCAACAAGCTTTGGAAGGAATTCCAGGGGAACCTTATGAAAATTTAGAAATACGATTTTTTGATAGAGGAAGGTCTTCGGAATGATAATTAAACAGACTCAATAATCATGTTAGGAAGGGCAAGGTCGAGGGTTCAAAGTTCGACGTACAAGAAAGGAAGGTCGAGGGTTGAAAATTCGACTTAGGGGTTCAAAATTCAACCTATCTAGGTTGAATTTTCAACCCTCGACTTATTTTTTAAAAAAAACAATATTTTTACAAATAGTTTGAAAACAACAATATTTTCCTAAATAGTTTCTAAAAGGCCAATATTCTTTTAATTTTCTCATTCTAGACTACCACAACCTTTTAGACTTAAATAAACTTTTAAATTCTAAGCCAAATTTTAAAAATAAAAACAAGTTGATAAAAAGAAATATATACATATATTATTATTTTTAAAAATCTCTTGTATTTTGAAAACATTTTTAATTTAGCTAAAACAAAATATGTTTTGTAACCACCTGCATCTTTATTGGTGCTAAGGAGACAAAAAAAATAGCAACCTACCAAACTGTCTGGAGAAAAAAATAAATAAAATGGACTCATAAAATCCAAACATAACTTAATGAACAATAATATCAATTACCATAATTCATCCTACAAATATTAAAAGAACGAAATTATAAAAAAAAAAAAAAAAAGAAAAAAAAAAGTGCACTATAACTCTGAACCCCCTGAGATGAAATTAATGAAAATGTCACTATCTCTACAAAATCACTAATTTGGCAACTCCTTGAAGTTTTCTACATCATCAATTGTACGAACACCTTATTCTTTGTTCTCTTTTCTTTCCTCTTTTTGTGTTTTTCTGGACCATGTAAATTAATGAAAACGTCGCTATCTATTCAAATACATCTTATAGTGGTTGGTGAACCATGATCGAGGATCAAAATATCAATACTGAAAATAAATTTTAATTTAGAAATATTAATAAAATATTGATATTGATAAATATCTTTTTTTTTAAATAAAAGTTTTTGTAAAAGATATATATGATACAAAATGGATGGATTTTTTAATTAACAAATTCTAGATAAAATTATATTGAGAAAGAGTACAAGTACTAAATATGAATAAAAATAGTGTATGCAAATAAGTGTGAAATCTATCTTCTTTTTTATTTACTAATTTAAGCACCTCCTGTGGATCAGTGCAACTCCAAAATCCATAGAAAACGGATGTACCCTTATTAGTACAATTGTAATATCAATATATAGCGTAGTTGCAAGGCTTTCTTTCGTGAGCTAGCCATATTTACTTCCTCTTTCCTCTCCGTTTCGGATGTCCAATCTCTCATTCCAGTCCATAACTTCTTTGAATATAGCTCATGTTGCTCTTCTCAGGCTAAGATGTCACAACGTTAGCCATCTTTTCTTAAACCTCAAGTCGTGTTAAAGTAATATTTTTAGGGACTAACACCTATCAAATCAGTTGAAGATGATAACATGTAATCCGATTATCGGTACGATATTCTCTTGCTAAAAGCCTATCTCTGATCTTTCAGGGAGATTGAATGGATCATAGAAGAGTAATTCAATTTCAATTTATATTATGATAATTCTTTTTCCAAATTATTAGAAATTATTTCGTTAAAAGTTGGTGAACGAAAGGGACCAGGGGAAGTGGAGTTGTGCAGAGCCATTGTAATTTCTTCTTCTTCTTCATAGTCAAAAACTTTGGGAGTTGGTGAGAATTCACAACAATACGCATTTGGCCATTTCCTTACGGCTTACACCACCATAGAAAATTGCATAATTATTAAAAATAATAATAATAATAAATCCTATTTAATTTTCTCACCAACCAAACACTAATTTTCTATAATTTTCTAATTTCTTTAAAATCCCTCTTCTTTATCCATCTTCAAACCAAACCCATCTCTACTTTCTCTCGTCTTTCTGTTCCTCTCTGTTTTTCTTCAACCTCAAAATTTAACTTCAAACAATGGCCCTTGAATCAAACCAAACTAATGAATTCATTTTCCGTTCAAAGCTTCCCGATATTCACATTCCCAATCATCTTCCACTCCACGATTACATTTTCCAAAATTTGCCCAAATTTGCCTCACGCCCCTGTTTGATCAACGGCGCCACCGGCGATGTTTACTCCTTCCACGACGTTCAGCTTACCGCCCGTCGAGTCGCCGCCGGCCTACACAACCTCGGAATTAAAAAGGGTGACGTCGTCATGAATTTGCTTCCCAACTCCCCGGAGTTTGTCTTCACCTTCCTCGGCGCGTCTTACCGTGGCGCCATCATGACGGCGGCGAACCCGTTTTACACGGCCGTGGAAATCGCCAAACAGGCCAAAGCCGCCAATGCGAAGTTGATCGTGACGATGGCCTGCTTTTACGATCGGGTTAAGGATTTGGCTGAAAATGGTGTCAAGATTGTATGTGTTGATTTTGCTGTTGAGGGTTGTTTGCATTTCTCTGTTTTGAGTGGGGCTGATGAAGCTCACGCGCCGGCCGTGGATTTTTCCCCCGACGACGTGGTGGCGCTGCCGTACTCCTCCGGCACCACTGGTTTGCCGAAGGGAGTTATGTTGACTCATAAAGGGTTAATCACAAGCGTGGCTCAACAAATCGACGGCCAAAATCCCAACCTCTACTATCGCGGCGATGACGTCATCCTCTGCGTACTGCCGTTTTTCCACATCTATTCACTCAATTCGATTTTGTTGTGTGGGATACGCGCCGGTGCTGCGATTATGATCATGCAAAAATTTGACATCGTTTCACTTTTTCAATTGATTGAGAAATACAGAATTTCGATCATGCCCATCGTGCCGCCGATCTTTCTGGCCATTGCTAAGTCCTCCGAATTTGAGAAATACGACGTGTCATCCGTCAGGGTTCTAAAATCCGGCGGAGCGCCGCTGGGGAAAGAGTTGGAAGACGCCGTGAGGGCGAAATTTCCGGCAGCGATTCTCGCACAAGGGTACGGAATGACCGAGGCCGGTCCGGTTCTGACAATGAGTTTGGCTTTTGCAAAAGAACCGTTTCAAGTGAAAGCCGGAGCTTGCGGAACTGTTGTCCGAAATGCAGAGATGAAGATTGTCGACCCGGAAACCGGCGCCTCCTTGCCGGCGAATTCCGCCGGAGAGATTTGTATTAGAGGTGATCAAATCATGAAGGGATATTTGAATGATTTGGAGTCAACCAAGAGAACTATTGATAAAGAAGGATGGCTTCACACAGGCGATATCGGCTTTATCGACGACGACGAGCTCTTCATTGTAGACCGCCTTAAGGAACTTATCAAATTCAAGGCCTTTCAAGTGGCGCCAGCGGAGCTCGAGGCTCTTCTTATCACTCATCCAAAATTATCAGACGCCGCCGTTATTGGGTGAGTTCAAATGAATTCCATTATTTGTTATCACTAAAAATCATATCAAAGCCTTTAATTACAAAACTCAAAATACAATTTCATTTGTGAACGGATTTTTGTTGTTTTTGTCTTGTTTTAGTATGGCGGACGAGGAGGCCGGAGAAGTACCAGTGGCATTTGTGGTGAAGGAGAGCGACGGCACAATTACAGAAGAAGAAGTAAAGCATTTCATAACAAAACAAGTGGTATTCTACAAGAGGCTAAAAAGTGTGTACTTTGTCAATGCTATTCCAAAGGCACCATCTGGCAAAATTTTAAGAAAAGAACTTAGGACAAAATTGGCTTCTGGTGCATACAATTAAACACCAATTTATTTATTATTATTATTATCTCCATCATATGTTTGATTGGTTAATGCAAATTATGTACTATAATTGTGAAACGCAATTCTTAGCTGTAATTGTGTACTTTATTTTAAATAAGAAACCCGATCAATTTATTTGTTTAATTCAGGCCATAAACTTTTTCTTTAGTAAGATATGTTTCTAAATTTAAGTAATTATTGCAATTTTTATTTTCAATTCATTTTCTATTAATTTTAACAAAAATTAGGAGTGCAAAAAAAAAATCCATCAATCTAATCCATTTCATTTGGGTTGATTATCAACTTATTTTAGTTTGGTTGAGTTTACAAATGAAAATTTGATGGATTGAGTTCGTTCATAGTTCACCTAAAAACCCGAACCAACCTAAACTTATTATTATTTTTTTAATATATTTGTTTACTTATAATACAATTATATATACAATATTTATTTGATATTTATTTTATTTCATAACTTTTTGGATAGTTCATTCTTCAACAACTCTTAAAAATAATTTTTTAGCACTTTTGAAAGAAAACTTTGATAATCTAATTTAAAATTGAGTTATTAATTTTAATTCAATATATGAAAATAACTATATAAACTTTTTACACATTAACATTTTACTTACTTTTAGAACAAAAAAAAAATAAGGAAATGACCCAATTAACCCAAATCAACCGAACCCAAATGTTTCATAAATGTATTATGTTGAGTTTATGATTTAATAAAGGATATTTGGGTTGGAGAATGCAATTAGAGATGGGTCTAAAAAGAACTTCAATCTAACCTCAACCCAATTCATGAACGTCCTTAACAAAAATCAGTATAAAAACCTTTACCAAGTAAAGTTTGCACAAAAATTAGTTTTGTCCATACACTGGTCATCAAATAACATTGTCAAAATTTCATCAATTTCAACAAAAAAAAAAAAAATTAACTTTCTAAATTTTGTTTTATTAATTTCATACTTCAAACTATCCACATAAGAGAACTTTTTTCAAACAATATTTGGAGCGAGTTTGAAGTTAAAATTTATATAACTTATTTTGACTAGTATGATTCAATTTTTTTCCCTTAAATTTATACGTGTTGGGGGTGATTCTTTCTCATCTTTATTTTTTTTAATTATTTTATTTTTAAAAATTTTGCTTATAAATTTTTCACAATTACTTGTCATTTTTATATTTTCTACGTAACTATTTGAATTTTTGACCCATTTCCATTAGAAAAAAGTGTTTGAAAACTACCTTTTTAAAAAAAAAAAAAAAAAAAAAAAAAAATCAAATTAAAAACACTTTTAAAATGTTAACAACAAATCATAGAAAACTAATAGATGGAATCGGTGTTTATAGACTTAATTTTCACAACATATTTGAAAAATAAACCAAAATATGATTAAAAAGAAAAGGGCAAAACACATATATCATATATAAGTAATGACTATATTTAGAGAAAGGAAATAAACCATGTGAAACATTTTATTAATTTGGTATTAAATTATCTATAATTATGTTACTTCATTTGATCCCATAAGTTTTTTGGTCCACACCCAACTAATCAAAAAAAAAAAAAAAAAAAAAAAAAAAAAAAAAAAAAAACCCTTCATAATTTGAAGTCAATTTGATACCATAACTTAGAACCTATATTTTATATTCATAAATTTCATTAAGTTTTATTTTAATTCTTAAACTTAAAATAAAAAAAGAAATTTTGTTTTCATTATCCATTTTAAAATTATTTACTATAAATTTAATATCAACACATTTTTTAGTCTCATGTGGTAGGTCAAGGTGTTAGGCTTCAAATCAATATCAAAATTTGTTTTTGTTAAATGATTGATTAACAAAAATTAACAATAAACACCAAATTTTTTTTTTTTTTTTAATTTTATATTGTCTTGATATAAAGATTAGGAACCAAACTATGTTATTTTAAATTTTGGAAGATTATAAGAAAATAAATATGAAAGTTTAGATGCTAAAACATGAATTTACTTTTCTTTTTTTAGAATATCATATTATCCATGTAGGGTGAAATATTAGCTAGTTGACTTACATTTCTAGTTGACCTACATTTAAGTCATTGAAGTAAAATTAAATTTAAACATTAATAATAGTTTGAATTAAGCTCTAACTTAAGCATTAAGTGTTTGACATTTTCTCATCCTTCTTTTACAAGATATATAAAAAATTTTGTCTGTCATTAATAGAATATATAAATATTTTCTTTAAAGAAACGAAATAAAATAAACAAATTATAAAGTCCTAATTTATAGGAGTTGGGAATTTTCAATTAATATCAAGAAAAACCGACTAATTCAAAATCGATCTCTCTCTAAAATATTGCATATTGATGAAGGGGACATTTAAAATATTTGTAACTTTGGAGGCAACATGGGATTTAAAAAAGTATATTAGGTTTAAAGTCTAGTTACTTGTAGGCCAATCATTAACGGTCATTTTCTTGAATAATTCCAATTTTAAATGAAAACATAATGGAATTAAATAAGTTTTCCCTATCAATTTGAAGAATATTTAATTGTAAATGCTATCCAATTAACAATTGGAAGAGCTTTGATCATTATTTTTAAAGCATTCAAATTCTACATATCCATACTCAAACTTTCATATATGTTTCCTTTTTCTATTTTTAATTTAAGTTGATATTTTTCTCATTAATTTATGTATTTAGTTTTGATTATCAAAATTTTCAATATATCTATTTAATCACTATTTTTTTTTTATAAAAAAAATACCATTTTAATTCATGATTATTATTTTAAAAATATATAAATGTGGTTTCAAATAGGCATATTAACAATGTGTTGTGAATTTTTTTTAGGTAATAGTAGGGGAAAACAAAAGAAGAAGAAAAGATAAAGCTAAAACATTGAAGAACACCCTAGAATAGGATGATAGTCAATTTGAAGAGTCAATGATGCAAGTGGAACCTCCTCGACCCAAATGGCTAAAGAGAAAACGATTCGAGCATGATTTACAATTGAGTGAATCGCACTTGACAATTGAGGAGTACACAAGATATAAGTAACATAACCAAAACAATGATTAATAAAAAAAATAAAGGGGTATTTTTAAAAATATAAAAATAAGAAAAACTATTTATACAAAATAACAAAATTTAATCTTCTTTGATAGAGATTGATAGAAGTCTATCATTAATACTATATGATAGACGTGGATAGAAGTCAGTTAGTGTCTATCAATATTTTTTTTGCTATTTTTATAAATAATTTGACATTTTTTCAATATGTGAAAATTTCATAAAATAAAATTTATTTTTAATGTTGAAAACTAAACTAGATAATTTGAAATTTCGGGAACTGAAATGGAGTCTATTGTGCATATCCACGCACATTGTAATTTATGGGCTACAAACTTTTTTTATTTTGAAAAAAAAAATAATTATTTTTACTCTTTATTTAACTTGAGCATAACACGTATGTGTGATAGTACATGAAATTAATAATTTTATTTTGATACATAAAAAAGTATATAAAAGATTATAATCATAAAATATTCTTTTACATTGTTTGGCTTGTAATAGTAACTATTTGAAGAAAAATAAAAGCTTATGAAATTCTAAAGGACGTGATTGTCGGTTAAACACATGTCCATATTTAGATCGTGATGTATCATATCTTTGGTCACCACAAGAAAAATAACTTTCAATGATGAGTAAAACGTGTTACTAAAAGCAAAAAAATACCGCTAAAAGTATTAGCAACACATAGAGGCGCGTTGCTGTGAATGTCACAGTAGGCTCGTAGTAGAAAGTTTTAGTGACATACTCACTGCGTGGCACTAAAACATGACTTTTACTAATGCTAACACATTACTAAAAACGTACTTTTAGCAACACATGATTTGTCCTATTTGTGTTATACAGTAACGTTGAAAATTCGTCTCTAAAAGTTATGTTTTAGCAACATATAAGATTATTGCTAAATGTGGATCAATGGTCATTGCAAGTATCTTTTGCAACATATATAAGCGTTGGTAAAAGTATTTTATTAATTAAAAAATTAATATTCAATTTAATATATAAACCTGTTATCACTAATACAAAACTGAGCTATAATGTCAGCCGAAAACCAATATTAGAGGGGTACTGATCGAAATCGAAGAAGGTTGACTAACAAATATTTATATGGATATAATAAAAGCAATAAGATATTTGTATACACAACATTGAACAAACATAATAATTAACTCTTTCACTTCAACAAAAGTAATATTGTTATTCGTCCCTCCACAAGTTATAGTCAACTTATATAGATCAACAAAATTGGTAACTATAATAAGTACAGGACTCTAAAGTCATAAAATTACTTGTTGACCCTAAATAATTGTCTTTTTGAACTTAATACTTCAAGAAGTCCCATTATCAGTTTGACCA
Organism: Benincasa hispida; assembly: GCF_027475165.1. Classification (NCBI taxonomy): domain Eukaryota; kingdom Viridiplantae; phylum Streptophyta; class Magnoliopsida; order Cucurbitales; family Cucurbitaceae; genus Benincasa; species Benincasa hispida. The sequence continues at coordinate 12,103,710 of NC_143486.1, forward strand.
CACCTAGCTTTTTTCTAATGAAGCCGTCAGCATCACCACACCTAATTTGAACTCAAGCATCTTCCTACTTCCGTCCTGAATGTTTTTAAACTAAGACGAAAGATTAATAAGTCCCAAATTTATTTGCAAAATGCATAAACATAAACACAAAGACACACATAAACAATTCAACATAAACAATTCAATTGACAATTACTTATAAATCCAAACAAGTAAGCCTACTAAACTAAGAGAAAAGACTAATAACAACCATGCATTTTTATTTAGAAAAATGCATAAACATAAACAAAAATACTTACAAACTTACAAACACAAACGAACTCAATGGAAACCGACTTTTCAACCAACATAAGTTAAAAGATTATCAAAACTAAGAGGAAAGAATAATAAAAACCAAATTCATTTGACAAAATACATAACCAAAAAAATACTTATAAACAACTCATTTTATAAAAAGAAATAGACTAAACAAGAAGTTAATGAAACTCACAAACTCTAATAGAAATCATAGCAACTCATGAAAATATAAATAATAACTAAGTTACCTCTCTGTTCGTGATTATAGCATCATCAACCTAAATAACCTAAATGTAAAACAATTTATCAAGAGAAGAGAAAAGATTAATACAACAACCATTTATTATTTAAAAAGATGCATAAAAAAACTTATAAACAACCAAACATAAATAATTCAACTTAAAAAGTCATCAACTGAAATGAACTCAATGGAAAGCATAGACAACTCAATAGAAAACTACTTATCAATCAAACTAAGTAAAGCTATCAAATTAAAAGAAAAACTAATAACAACAATTTTCATTTGGCAAAATATATAAACATAAACTAAAAGAACTTATAAACATGAACAACTCAATAGAAACCATAAACAAACTTATCAATCTAAGCAAGTAAGCCCACCAAAACTAAAAGAAAATACTAATAGAATACAGTTAACAAATATATAGTCATAAACAAAAGAACTTATAAGAACTAAACACACAAGCAACTCTACTTATCAAAAGGAATTAGCTCAACAAGGTAATGAAATTCATGAACTAAGATGAACTTAATAAACATTATAAACAACTCAATGAAAAATACTTATATATCCAAACAAGTAAGCAAACATATATAAACAACCAAACAATCATTTTCATTTATAAAAATGAATTTAAAAAAAAAAAAACTTAATAAACAATCAAATACAAAAAATTCAACTTAAAATCATCAATTTAAACAAATTGTATAGAAACCATAAACAATTCAATAGAGAACTACTTATCAATTCAAGGAAGTAAGCATACTAAAAGAAAAATTAATAACAACAATTTCATTTGGAAAATATATAAATATAAACTAAAAAAACTTATAAACCTAAACAACTCAATGGCCAATAAATAAATTTATCAACCCAAAAAAGTAGGCTTATTAAAACAAAGAAAAAAGAATAATGCTAACTAAATTCATTTGGACAAATACATATATATTAATAGAAACCTATGAAGCACAGACACAGATACGACTACATGATACGGATACGATCGGATACGGTGATTCATCAATTTCTAAAAAACTAAGATACGGATACGTCTAAGGATACATCATTTTTTTTATATATTTTTTAATATATATTTCTAAAAAACGAGGATACTGATAAGTTGAAGATACATTTTCTTTTTCTTTAAAAAAATCTAGAATATAGATAAATTTAGCATATAAGTTAATAACAATAACACAAAATAGAATACAAACACTGAAATACAATACAAAAAAAGCAGCATCTAAGATGTTGAAGTATAATAGTTAATAAAATACAATAGAAAAGTGACTCATATTGCAAAGAAGAAGAAGATTAGAGGGATAAGTATGAAGATAAACAAGTTAATCTCGTGTCAGATACGAACATCCACCGAACCCACATTGATGGGTTTCCTCTCTCCCTCCAAAACATAGGTATCCCTTGGAGCCCAAACCCAAAGCTGGAGTACATGGAGGCTTTCAAATTAAAATTTTCCAATGTGGGATTCTCCAACCAAAGGTTGGTTCCCTCTTATTTTTGAAAACTAAATTTTCACCCAACAATAACCATCTCGGCCTAAATAATTGTAACCAAGAACAAATTAAGAATTACTATAGGATGTGAGGATAAATTTGAGATGTAAAGATAATATCAAATTTTATATATGGTATAGGTCGATCATCATCAATTTTTTATATTTAACAGAAAGATTTTTTTGCTATGCCATTGTCATATTTTGTAACTCTTCTTCATTTTTGTACTAAAAGAAAATATATGCATCATCAAATTTTCAATCCAATCTACGAGTGAGTTTTTTTTTTTTTTTTTTTTTTGTATTTGGGATAGGGGATTTGAACCACGAACTTCATGATTTCTAGTACCACGAGATTAAATTTTTAATTTTAGTTACATGAATTAAATTACTTTATTTTGACAAGAATATATATAGTTTTCTTTTGAGTTTTATGCATACCTATGTAGACTTATTAATTTACGTTGGAATAACTTGAGAGAAAATTTTGTAGACGAGATTCAAATGTACTCAAATTCTTCATAAGCATTTATAACTGTAGCAATTTAATAAGAAAATTTTAAAATATATAAAAGAAAGTCGATGACATATTTACATACAATTATATATTGGTTATCAACATAAAAAAATTTATAGAATCTCGTTATAAAGTGAATTTGACTCAACGATGACAAATATATTTTCTTAAATCAAATATTTGATTTTTCATTCCATAATTATTGTCTTTATAAAATCATGCATGTGAAATTCTTATTAATGAATATCAATGCTCCCTTGAAAATTAGGATTTAGATAAAAATGATTTTAAAAAATATTTTAAATTACTATTTGCGTTTGAAATGAAAATAATTGAAATCACTCCTCGTTTGAATAACTACGAGAAACGAAAAGAAAGTAGTTCATTATACTCTTTTGGACTTTTGTAATAATTTATTTTAATAATTACTAATTATTTTAATATCAAACTAATTGCATATAATTATAAGAGCATATTGCTTTGGCAAAACAAATTAACTTATTCAACTAAAACTTACAAATGTCATTATTATTGTAAAAAGAAAATTTAAGAAAAAAATATTTAATTTCAAATAAACCAAGAAAAATAATAAAAACAACTAGATCAAAATAAAATTCTCCTCCGATTATATTTTACATATACTTTTATATATTAAAGAAAATATATGAACAAGTGGTTGTAACCAAAATTATATTTCTTTATATACGTATATTCTCCAAGGTGTAGAAGTCAGCATGGTTGCATTTTCATTTTTTTTTTAAAATATCTTTGTTTCTATTTTTAGAAAAATCCCTAATTTTCTTTCACCCCACCTACAACCATATCACTCCATCCACACCACCTAACCCACATTTTCAAAGATTAAAGTTGGTTTGGATTGACTTGTGGAAAAAAATATTTTTTAAAAAAATATATTTTTATTTAAATATTTTTTATAAAAATGATTAAAATACACCTAAAAAGTTATTTTGAATAGTTGTCAAACTCTTCAATTTCTTCTAAAATTGAATATTTTTCTAAATTAAACATTCATTTCAAACACCGTGAAAAACTGAATCAACCGCTAACCCATGTATTCGGTTAGAAACAAAATTGTTTACATTTCACATCATCTAAATCCGACCGATTTGGAACACCCAAAGAAGGAAATGATTTCAAATCTCTGAGTAAAATGATTGGGTAAACTATTTTAATTAAATATTAATATTAGTGTCCATTTGTGAATCGTGTGCTTTTTTTTGTTTTTTTTTAGTACAGTCATGTTTGTTGTACTTTTTGCCGATTTCACACCAATAGTTGACATTGACGAAGTTTTTAATTTGATGGTATTGTTTATACAAAATTAAAGAATTAATAAGTTGATAACTAAAATCGAGTCATAAACCATAAAGAAAAATATAGAAATTTCAAATATTGCGTTTTTTTTTTTTTTTTTATCTTATTTCCTTCCTAGTTTTTATTGATAAAATCCAACAAATGTCGACCTTTTGATATACGAAGGTTGTATCTAAACACTTTTTCCCAAATCTTACTTTCAAGTTGGTTAATCACAAATTTGATCCTCATAATTGGGAGAAAATTAGAATTGAGTTAGAAAATTGTTAACAAAAACACTTTAAATCTATATTGAATAAATTAACCTAGGATTATTGCCAAATTATTAATAATAACATTCCATATCCCATTGAAGATTTGATGATGGATATAAAGAAAGACTGAGCGCGTATCGTTTTGGTATATAGGGGAACATAGTGTTGGGGTTGATGCCCTAAATCTCGTAGGGTTCGGTAGTTTGTAAACATCTGTATGAACAAACATTTGGTGACTTATAATATGAGATATTTTACTCAATTCTATTTATGAAATATGAGATATTTTAGTTGCATTAACCTCAAACTAATAAATTAATATCCCTGACTATCGTTGTAACTTAAGCATGTATATGGAGACATACAAGTAGATCTGTAATATATGGATAAAGGAGATAAACCTTATCCTGAAGACACTACGACTGTGGTCTGCTTTATAGATGTTACAAGTGTTATAAAGTGCTACAAATGGTCTGATCCTGACCATTCGTGTATTAGACATACGAGCGGGGATGCTCTATACAAAGAAGTTTGTATAAGACCGGACCACGAAATATTTAGTCTCGCTATATAACGTTGTTCATGACAGAGACTTTTATTTCACTAGAATGACCATAGGTAACATGACTTTAATCCTAAGTGAGTTGTGAACTCCTACCTATGAGGGCGGTCCTTTGATTTGTACAGATGCGAGTGTTCGATCACCAACTTAAACCTACCACTTTGGGGATTCGTCTGATTTGAGAGCTAGGAACTCAGCTACACAAGACGGAATTTACTCCTTCCCTAAAGTAGGGGTAAGTAGATAAATTGCTTCCTTAAGGGCTAATTCCAGGGCTTGGACAATGTGGCGCCACACCTTCTCTTGGCCCGAGAAGGGTTTACTCATAATGGGACTATGATGTATTGTTCATTAGATGAATTAGTGATACTTAAGGAAGCGTAACTCTTGGAGGGAACACAGTTGAGTATGTATACCGCATTCACCACTTCGAAACCCCCAAGACGAGTTCAGTAAGGAAGCGTAACTCATCATCGAGCGAACCATGTCCAACAAGGTCCTATTTCTCCTCTCCGCTATACCATTCTGCTGAAGTGTACCCAGCGCTGAGAGTTGGGAAACGATTTCATGTTCTATCAAATAGTCCTAGAATGTCGGGTCCAAAAACTCTCCACCTTGATCCGATCAAAGTGTTTTAATCCGTCTATCCAATGCGTTTTCAACTCCATCCTTGAACTCTTTGAACTTTTCAAAGGATTCAGACTTCCGTTGCATAAGATAAACGTACCCATACCTTGAGTAATCATCAGTGAAACTAATAAATACTTATAGCCACCTCGGGCTCGCACATTCATAGGACCACAAAGATCAGAATGTACTAACTCAAGAGGCTCCTTGGCTCTATGACCTTTTCCAGTAAAAGGTCGTTTAGTCATCTTACCCTCAAGACAAGATTCACACACTGGTAAAAAAATTTCTTCTAACTCACTTAGAAATCCATTCTTCACCAATCTCTCAATCCTATTGAGATTGATGTTCCCTAAACGAAGATGCCAAAGTTGGTCATTTTCTTTTGGAGAAATTCGTCGATATTTTGATTGAGTTACGGCAGTTATGAACAATTCAGTATTATGGAGGGAATTAATGGCTAATGGCCTTAGCACATATAAATTTGATTCCAGATTTGCTGTGCAAATAAAAATACCATCTTTATGAATAAACGCTTTATCCATATTAAACGAGATAGTATATTTACATTGCAATAAACACTTTACAGAAATAAGGTTCCTCTTTAGTTTGGGAACTATATATATACATCATTTAAAATAAGAAACCTTTTCTGTAAAGCTAACTGGAGTCATCCCACTGCCACAACTGAGACGACGTGCCCAGTGCCTACTCGTATCGTCATCTCACCAGCTTCTAGCTGTCGCCAAGATTTAATCCCCTAAAAAGAAGAACAAACATGATTAGTGGTGCCCAAATTAATTATCCAGGCAGGATCATCATTCTCCACTAAACAAGTTTCAAGCAAAAGTAAATCACATTTATCTTTATCGGCCTTGGCCTTAGCCTTGGCTGCTTTCTTCTCTTTCAGATACCGAGGACAGTTCCTCTTCTAATGTCCATCTTAGTTGCAGTGGAAACACTTTCCCTTAGCAACTTGTGGACGCCTACTTGAAGCGATAGGCGGTGGGTTAGCAGGTGCCTTCCCTTTTCCCTTACCACCCTTCTTCTTCTTCCCCTTTGCAGAGTTAGAAGCATAAGGTGCAGACTTTGTTCTTGAGGTCGAACCTCTATGGAACGTCTTAGAGGACGAAGCAACATTTGCCTCACCCTTCTGCCTCTCCTTACTTTCCAATAAAGATTGGTATGTCTGCAACTCGTTGAGGAGAGTTGTAAGGTTATATTTCACTTTGTTAAGAATCACATTACTAACAAAGTGCAGGAAACTCTCCGGCAAAGAATGCAGGATTATGCTAACCTGGCTGCCCTCATCAATGGTAGACCCATTCAACTTCGCCACATTAAAGTGGACCATCATATTTAGTACATGTTCATGAACAGAGGTTCCTTCTTCTATTTTGGAGTTGAATATGTATTTAAAAGCCTCATGCATAAGCTGTTCAGACGGTTGTCCAAATATCCCCTGTAGGGACTCCATGATCTCACCCGCCTGGACCATAGGCTCATGTTTCTTGGCCAAGACTTCAGAAAGACTTACCAAGATACAGGCTCGGGCCTTCTCACTCGCCCTTGTCCATCGCTTGTATGCCTCCCGAACATTTCGAGCGGCATTCGGAGCTGGAATAGGAGGACAAGCCTTCGTGGGGGCGAACATGAGATCCTCGATGATCAGGATCGTTGTGATCATGTGTTTCCATGTTGCGAAATTATTACCAATAAGTTTTTCGGCACTTAGCAATGCTAACGTAGTTGCCATTTTGAAAATGTTGCTGAAAATACGAACAAAATTTTATTAGATTTTGCTAAATCACTTTTAAACTAATCAGTTTTGCAAAACAGTTTCAAGTACCCTAAGTTATAGACTTCTATTTTGCAATGATGCCCCAATGAGGCAGGACAAACGCCACCGGTGGGGTGATCAATTGCCCATTCGTTGGGATGAGACATTCTCAACCATTAGACAGAACCAACTCTTGGAAATGAACCTAACAGCCACTACTTTTCGATCCAGAATCGTTAACCTTTAACTATTTCACGTAAGTGTAACTTCTCGCTTTCGGTGCCAGAGTCCCGCCCTAATCAGCCCACTGTAGGGAAGAAGAAGATTAGGACAAGAGACTAAGTTACCTTATCCTCTTACAGGAGATCAAATAAAGAAACGCACAAAACTGTCATCCTTTAGGGGGACACTCTCAGGGTACCTCGAAGCGATGTGCAGTAACTTTATTCAACCTAAAGAGGGAGACCGAGGGATATGCTGTCGCACTTCCCACTCCCACTTACTATGAACATTCTTTCCATCCACCTTGATATTGACCTACCCAAACACCATCCGTTAGGGGGACATACCAAAGGTGCCGCGAGCCCGAGGGTAGATCTCACGGTGTGGACTATTTAGAAGAAACGTGAAAGGTTTAAGTAAAGCATCTCATGCTCTAAGTACCTCCCACTGAATGTTCTACCTAGGGATTCATTAACCTAGACAATCCGACTACTGATTTTAGTCTAAGTCGTCTTTATAAACTTTGCTCATAAACAATATTTGTCTATGAAATATGAACAAGTTCAAGTAGTCACATTTAAACACTTTAATGGATTGTCCTTAACTTGCATGTATGCATCAAATCTATCTAATCCACCTTTCCAGGTAAGTTCCCAGGTAGGGGTGTTACGTTTCCGTCAACTTAAATACCCCAACCTAGACAGAACTCGCCTTAGAAAAAAAGGTCCCTTATAGATAGATTTGCTACACTTTAACCTTTTATTAGCCAATTAAATCCTATTAAACTGATTAAAAGATTAAAGTCTTAGGGTTGCTAATCGTATTAGAACCGTGATCTTAGGTCTATGTGAACCAAGTTTTAAACACTTTAAAACCATGAATTAAACCTAAGTGAGCATGCATGTCTTTCTTATTTCTTTTAGTTCTAATTTCTCTTTAACTTTTAAAAAGAAACAACTAAAAACATTGTGCACAACGAGGCATTTATAACATTTATAAAATAACCTATGTGTCATGCTTCATGCAATTTTCGGTCGTTACTATATATAACTTTTATATAACGCGTAACAACCTAGAAAACATGCTATCATTCACCCTTAAACTATAACAATTATAATGTAAAGATGATGCATGTCAATGCTTTTTATGCATGCACAAATATAACTCTTATATTATATGATGCATGAGCATGCTCTTACATAATTAAATCATGTTTTTCTACATTATAACAATTACAATAAAGAGATGATGTATGACCATTGCATAACCTAAGGTGGGATTTACTATATGTGCATACCATATGACATATGAAAAACATACATCGTATGTAATAAATAAAGGATTAATGGACCGGGATGAGCCTTTACAAAAATCGGAATGAAAAAACCTTATCTATTACATTTTTCATCGAGCAAACCGGTTTACAGGCGAACCGGGTCTTGAACCGACATGAGATCTTCATCGTGTAGTAAATTCCACTAGGTAGACGACCGTTCAGCGTGCATTAGATGATAGGAGCATAATTAAACGATCGCGTAGACGACGACAAGGCTCGAAACCTGATCGTCTATGCGATCGCGTAGTGCGACGATAGGTAAACGATTTGTCGTGCTTTACTACTAAGCGATGAAGCTTGCTGACCTAAACAATCGTCTAGCGCGCATGCGTTAAACGAAACACGAGAATCTCATCGTCTACACGATGCGTGCAACCAGGTAAACAATTTACCTTGCAATACTAAGCGATCGTTTAGTCAGTTACTAAGCGATGAAGCTTGTTGACCTAAATGATTGTCTAGTCTGTGCGCATTAAGCGATCTGCGAGCATCTCATCGTCTACACGACGCGATACTTAGGGATCGCGTACCCGATCATCAACGCGATACGATCAACTATTGATCGCATACCCCATCATTTAACCGATGCGTTCAACAGCGATCGCGTAGCACATTTTCTGCACGATGCGATCAACCCTAGATCACCTCCTTCCTCGAAGAACCACAACGCTTGCCCAAAACTTCGACGAACGACTCAAAACTTCAAACAAACTTTGAATAACGCAGGGGCCTTTACAAACAACCGCAAATGTAAAAGGATCTAAATCAAACTGAGGCTAATCATCCCGAAAACATCCATAAATGCGCACATCCACAGTAAATTTAACCAGTAAATCAGTGTAAAAATGCACCCACCATGAATGTAAATCTCATTTCATTGCAATAGATGAAACCGGAGTATCAGAACCTGGCTCTGATACCAATTGAAGGATTTCTTACCGAAGAGTTCCATGAACGCGTTTGGATCGCTCCGATCTCACCGTGACCGAAATACACATTATACATTCAAAACATATAGTTATGCAAACAAAACTTAATTAACGGCATGCTATGAACAAGATATAACGAGGTAGATAGTACCATACCAGTTGAAGACAGTCTTCACACTTCGGAACTCCACGCAGCGGAACACTCCACGCGATCTACCAACGCCCAGCAGCAACGTCAACAACAGCAGCACGAACAATTGCACGAACACGAACGCCGCGGGGATGACACCACTAGAAAAGAGTCCCGGGTATTCTCAGAGTGAGAACCTAAAGCGTGGTCTTTGGTGAATTTGTTAGAGGAAGGAGGAAACACGGATCGTGTAGGCGATAAGAAAGTGGGAGGGAAAAAGACGCTATCGCATAGCAAAATACTTATCATTTAGGAGAAGCTACACAATCGTGTAGATTTTACTGAACGATCGTTTAGAAAAAAGTATACGATCGTTTAGCAAAATCGGCATACTACAATCTTTTAGAGAAGTTATGCGATCGTGTAGGAACTAGTGTGCGATCGTTAAGGCGTGTGGTGGACAATCGTTTAGGCGTGAGGCAACTATCGTATAGGCCCTCGATTCTTTAAGCGATCGTTTTCTTTTTCAACAACGTGCTCTTGCGAATTCTTTTGGGCAATTGATCAAAATGAAAACTATTTTCATTTTAATTCATCGGTTACAATAACTGACGCTGCCCCACGAACCCACATCCGAACGTGAATTTTTGGATTAATTATCATATAATTAATCAATTAATTAATAAATGAATATAATCATATTATATTTTTATCCTATAGTTTGATACACATATCTACTATAGTATTTTCTCTTCTATTTGATATAAATCATATTTATATCTAATTTCCTCCAAAATAATGTATCTCATACATTTAGCCAATTATATCATATATAATTAACCAGTCCAATTATATTACATTTCAAATTAACCCAAATACTAGTTCTCAACTTTATCCAAGCTACCCAAGGGACCTAATGGACCTGTGGCTCGAAGCTCCAACTATACGTGAATAGCTGACTAAACACTTTAGCCACGAGATCCACCATCTGTTAACTATCAGGCATTCCACTAAAGACCAACAGCTGAACTCTTCTTACCACAGATATATTTCTGTGTCCATCGGATATAACCAATCATGAGTACAATGACCCTTCATAGATGCTCGTAAGTACAGGTGGGCCAAATTACCGTTTTGCCCCAGTAGTTACATCTCACTCCTTAAGTACCACTGATTCCTTTAATGAATAATACAACATAGTCCAACTATGTGTGAAAACCTCTTAAGCTAAGAGAAGGTGTGTGGCACCACATCGTTCAAGCCTCGGAATCAGCCCTTAAAGAAGCTATCTATCTACATACCCCTGTCTCGGGGAAGGAGTAAATTCCATCTTGTGTAACTGAGTTCCCAACTCCCAAATCAGACGAATCCCCAAAATGGTAGGTTAGAATCAACGACCTGGCAACTTGCACCCATACAAATCAAAGAACTACCCTCAATGGCAGGAGTTCCCAACTCACTCAGGATTGAGGTCATGTTACCTATGGTCATCCTAGAGAAGTGAAGTATCTGTCATGAACGGTGTTATATAACGAGACGTTAACACCTCGTGGTCAGGTTTTATACAAACTCTTTGTATAAAACGCCCTCGCTCGCATGTCCTCAACACGAATGATCAGGATCAGACCATCTGTGACAAGTCACAACATTTGTGACCATTCCACAAAGTGGGCCGCATTCGTAGCGTTACTAGAATAAGGTTTCCCTCTTATATCCATATACCACAGACCATTTTGGTTATCACTCAGGACATGATCCACTTGTATGTCACACATACATGTTTGAGTCACATACAAATAACCAGGGATTTTATGTTTATTGGTTTGTGGTAAAGCAAATAAAACAAGTAATCGAGCAAAATACAAAATGTGAAGTAAATATCATATATTAACAACCCAAGCATTCATACATACTATTTACAAACTACAGGACACGAGACTTTAGGGCATCAACCCCAACAAAAGAGACTTTCTCGTCTGTTGACATGCTTAAGTCTACATGCATCCTCCTATCCATTGCCTCATATTATGACTATGAGATATGAAAAATGGATGTCAATACTGCTTTTTGAATGGTAATCTTGAGGAGACCATTTATATGGTGCAACCCGAGGGATTCATAGCTTAAGGTCAAGAGTAAAAGGTTTGCAAACTGAATCAGTCCATTTATGGACTGAAACAGACATCTCGATCTTGGAACATAAGATTTGATACTGCGATCAAATCTTATGGCTTTAACCAAAATATTGATGAACCTTGTGTCTACAAGAAAATCATCAATAGTTCAGTAGTTTTCCTAGTGTTATATGTAGACGATATCCTACTCATTAGGAATGATGTAGGTTTATTGACTGCAGTTAAGAACTGGCTAACAACCCAATTCCAAATTAAAGATTTGGGAGAGGCTTAGTTTGTTCATGGGATTTAGATCTTTTGGGATCGAAAGAACAAAATGCTAGCACTGTCTCAAGCATCGTACATTGACAAGATGTTGATCAAGTACTCGATGCAGAACTCCAAAAGGAGCCTTTTGCCTTTTCGGCATGGAGTTATATTGCCTAAGGAACAATGTCCTAAGACACCTCAAGAGGTTGAGGAAATGGGACGGGTCCCCTATGCATCTATCGTTGGCAATTTGATGTACGTGATGTTATGTACTAGACCTGACATCTGCTACGTCATAGGGATAGTCAATAGATATCAGTCTAATCCAGGACAGGGTCACTAGACAGCCGTCAAGAACATCCTCAAGTATCTTCAAAGAACGAGGGACTACATGCTTGTGTATGGTTCTAAGGATTTGATCCTTACAGAATACACGGACTCTAATTTTTAGATTGATAAGGATTCTCAGAAATCCACTTCAGGATCAGTGTTCACTCTTAACGGAGGAGTTGTAGTATGGGAAGCACTAAGCAGGGGTGCATCGCTGACTCCATCACGGAGGCCGAGTATGTAGCGGCTTGTGAAGATGTTAAGGAAGTCGTTTGGCTCAAGTTCCTGACTAATCTGGAAGTTGTTCTAGACATGTCTAGGTTCATCACTCTTTATTGTGATAATAGTGGTATTGTGGCGAATTCCAGGATACCTCGGAGTCACAAGCGCGGCAAGCATATAGAGTGGAAATACTAACTCATCAGAGAGATTGTGCATCGAGAGGACGTGATTGTCACAAAGATAGCTTCGGAGCACAACGTTATTGATCTGTTTACGAAGGCTCTCACGGCTATGGTGTTTGAGGGTCACCTACAGAGCATGGGTCTATGGGACTGACTGCGGCTGGACTAGGGCAAGTGGGAGTTGTTGTATGGGCTTTTGTGCCCTAGTTTATTATTTTGTACTTGTAATTATCTTGTACACCCCACTAGATTTAGGAAAAGTGGGAGATTGTTGGGGTCGATGCCCTAAATCTCGTAGGGTTCTGTAGTTTGTAAACATCTGTATGAATAAACATTTGGTGATTTATAATATAAGATATTTTAATCACTTATGTCTATGAAATATGAGATATTTTAGTTGCATTAACCACAAACCAATAAACTAAAATCCCTGGTTATCATTGTAACTAAGTATATATGTAGGGACATACAAGTGGATCTTGCTTTAAGTGATAATCTAAATAGTCTGTAGTATATGGATAAAGGAGGGAAAACCTTATCCTGATGATACTACGTGTGTGGCCCACTTTGTAGATGTTATAAGTGTTGTAAAATGCTACAAATGATCTAATCCTGACCATTCGTGTATTAGACATGCGAGCGAGGATGCTCTATACAAAGGAGTTTGTATAAGACCGAACCACGAAATGTTTAATCTCGTTATAACGTCATTCATGACAGAGACTTTCATTTCACTAGGATGACCATAGATAACAGGACCTTAATCCTGAGTGAGTTGTGAACTTTTGCCTATGAGGGCGGTTCTTTGATTTGTATGGGTGCAAGTGGCCAGATCGCCGACTCAAACCTACCACTTTAGGGATTCGTCTAATTTGGGAGCTGGGAACTCAGCTACATAAGATGGAATTCACTCCTTCCCCGAAGTAGGGTAAGTAGATAAATTCCTCGCTTAAGGGCTAGTTCTAGGGTTTGAACAATGTGGTGCCACACCTTCTCTTAGACCGAGAAGGGTTTACTCATTGTGGAACAATGATGTATTGTTCATTAGAGAAATCAGCGGTACTTAAGAAGTTAGATGTAACTACAGGGGAAAAACGGTAAATTAGCCCAGCTGTACTTACGAGCACTTTATGAAGGGTCATCGTACTGTTGATTGGTTATATCTGATGGACACATAAATATATCTGTAGTGTGAAGAGTGCACTGTCGGTCTTTAATAGAGTGCCTGATAGTTAACGGAGGGTGGATATCGTGATTAAAGAGTTTAGTCAGTTATTCACGTACAGTTGAAGCTTCAAACTACAAGTCCATAAGGTCCCTTTAGTAACTCAAAGGATTCATGTTGAGAATCAGTTTTTGGGTTAGTTTGAAGTGTTCAAATTAACAAGAGTGAATTTGATTATATATGATATAATTAAATTAATTCAATTGTATATGTGATATAATTGATTTGATGTATTTGATACATTAATTGATTTGAGGAACTAATATAAATATAATTTATATTAAATGCTATAAAGGAAAAAAAAAGAACTATGGTTTAAATATTACATATGATTTGATATTAAAACTATAGGTTATAAATATAATATGATAAATTAGTTATTATATTTATTTATAACAAAAAAATTATGAGATAATTGTTTTTGGTTATCTTTTTCTCTATTAACCGAATAAGTGGGAAGTTCTAATAGTTTTGATCACTGATGGATAAAATGAAAAAAAAAATCAATTTTTTTCATAATCGATCGCACATAAGGCAAATAGCTATACGATAGCCTTGAGAGAGTAAACGATCAAGCATCGAGTGTTTGCTAGACGATAGTTCCTCGTTACTCAACGATCAAGTATCCAAGTCTAGATGATAGGCTTCTTGATTCTCCCACTTACTCGATCGTTTACTCAATCGTATAGTTCCTCCTTCCTTTACCAAATCTATACAAAGCCTACACCTCCTGGATTCTCACACCGAGAATACCAAAGTAGCCTCTTGGTAGTGTCAAGTTTGCATTCGAGGGTCGAGTATCGAGTTTAACTCGATTGTGATCGAGTATTCACAGTTCATGTTGTTCACTGGTTTGTTCGTGCTGCATACGTGTTGTTAGGTGCATTGCTGGTGTTGATCGAGGGAAAACTAGAAGAATAGTTCTTCAAAGGTATATTACTTGATCCCTTTGTGTTTATTCTTATAAAGCATGTTGTAATTTAAACTTTATACAT
The DNA here is from genome assembly GCF_027475165.1 of Benincasa hispida. NCBI lineage: Eukaryota > Viridiplantae > Streptophyta > Magnoliopsida > Cucurbitales > Cucurbitaceae > Benincasa > Benincasa hispida. The sequence continues at coordinate 12,118,791 of NC_143486.1, forward strand.
AACTGTTGCCGTTTGATTGTAAATGTGTATGTTCTTTCACAACGGTTTTGGAACGATCTGCTTCCGCTCATTGGTTCTATTTGTTAAGAGTTCCTTCATATAGCCCCTAAGGTCTCTTTATATACTAGTTCAATTAGAGTTCTCACTAAACCATAAACTAGGAATGAGCTTCTACCCATTAAGTCCATACTCAATTAGGAATCTAGGGTTTTAATTAATTGGATCACATAACATGACCCAATCTCATAAAATAACCCAATATGATAAAATATTAATCCACATACATAGCTCATACTTTAATTATACGTATTACTATTTAAAATACGTCTAACAGTCTCCCACTTGGGCTATGTTTGTGTACTTGATGTATTTAAATTGTTGGGTTGTATGTCCTAAAACTTGCAATTTGTAATGTTAAACATATTATATTATCAATAAAGATTTTATTGATGTTTATTCAATAAAACTATTATTGAATATGTGATTTGCACTTATAAAGACTAAGACTAATAAACTAAAGATCCATAACTATTATTTGAATACATAAACTTTATGTGGAGACATAAAAGTGGATCAAGTTCAGTAAATAGCCAAAACAGTCTATAGTATATGAATAAGGTTGGGTACCTTATTCTGGTAAAATCCATTGGTTATAAATAGATCTACAAGAGAAAACAAGACCAAGTTGGTAAGATACAGACCTACAAAGCTAGACTCATGGCAAAAGGGTTTATCCAAAGAGAGAGAGTGAACTATGAAAAAACTTTCTTTCTGATTGCCATGATTAAGTCTATTAAGATACTCTTGTCCCACTTTTTATAATTATGAAATCTAGCAAATGGATATCAAGACAGCTTTTTTTGAATGGCTATCTTAAAGAGAGTATCTATTGTTGGGATTGGTGTCCTAATTCTCTCGGAGTCTCGTTGTTTTGTAAAGACATACATTGTTTAATGAATAAAATAAGTGTTATTTAATTCTGGCATTTACTCATATCCAATAAATAAAGCTCCTTGGTTATTCTATGTGAACTTAAGTATGTATATGTGATATACAAGTGGATCATGCCTTAAGTGATCTAAATAGGTCAGTAGTATAAGAATTAAGGTGGGATACCTGATCCTGGTGACATTACGGATACGACCCGCTTTGTAGAGGTTTGTAAGTATTGTAAACTATTACAGATAGTAGATCCTAACCATTCATGTGGAGACGTGCGAGCGGGGGTGTTCTATACAAAGAGTTTTTATAAGACCTGGACCATGAGATGACTAGACTCTGTATATAACACCATTGATACTAGAGACTTGCATCTCACCTAAATGGCCATAGGTGACATGACCTCAATCTTGAGTGTTTTAGGAATTCTTGCCTTTGAGGGTGGTCCTTTGATTAGTATGGGTGAGAGTGGCCAGATTGCCAACTCAACATACCTACCTTTTTGGGGATTTGTCTGATCTGGGAGCTAGGAACTCAATCCACAAGATGGAATTCACTCCTTTCTCGAAGCAGGGATAAGTAGAGAGATTGCTCTCTTAAGGGTTGATTCTGGGGCTTGAATATAGTGGCCACAACTTCTCTTTAGAAGAGAAGACCCAGTCATAGTAGAACTATGACTTATGTTCATTAGAGGGATCAGTGGTATTTAAGGAGACAGATGTAACTACAAGGGCATAACGGTTATTGGCCAACTGTACTTACAAGCGATCTGTGAAGGGTTGTTGCACTGCTGATTGGTTAAGATGGGCACATAATATATCTGTGGTAAGGAAAGTTCAGCTGTCGGTCTTTAGTGAAGTGTCTGGTAGTTAACGGATAGTGGATCCCGTGACTAAAGAGTTTAGTCAGTTATTCACGTACCGTTGGAGCTTCGAGCTACAGGTCCATGAGGTCCCCTTGGTAGCTCAATGGATTCAGTTGAGGATAAGTTCTTGGTGTTGATTTGAAATGTTCAAATTGACAAGAGGTATTTTGATTATATATGATATAATCTGTATGATGTAGAGATACATCTAGTGGAGGATTGATGTAAATGAGATTTATATTAAGTACCATGGAATAGAAAAGGAACTATGGTTTATATATTTCATGAGACGAAATATTAAAACTATAGCTTATAAATATAGTATGATAAGTTGGTTATCATTTATATTTATAATAATATTAATTATTGGATAATTAATTCTTTTCTTTAATAACCAAATGAGTGGGTGGCTATTGGATTCATGGTAACCGTGAGTTTAAAAGGAAAGTGGTTTTCCTATTTTGAAAAGAAGTTTTTTTTTTAAAAAAAAAAAAGGCTGATAAAAGTTTTTGAGATTTCTCTCGACGAAAAAGGGATCTCACGGTAGTCATCAAGTAAATACGAATTTACTAAACGATGGTTGGGCGAGCTAAACGATCGTACAATGGCGAGCTAAACGATTATGTAGTATTTACTAAACGATCACATAGTTTTGCTAGACAATTGCTTGCCCTAAGTAAACAACCGTGTAGAGTCTATAGGTGACAGACCAAGCTAAACGTTGAGCTAAACGATCACATAGATTTTTCTAGACTATCGCTTAGCTTTATCTAAATGATTGGGCATTGACTTATACGATAGGTCTCCGTCATCTCCCACTTGCCCAGGCATGTACACGATCGGTGTTTCCTCCTTCGTCTGCCTCATATCAAGTCTGAATAGAGCCCACCCTCTGGATTCTCACACCGAGTATACCAAGGTAGCCTTGTTGGTGGTGTCAGACTCAACTCAACATCGTTGAGGTTTTCTGGAGGTCGTTCGTGTTGCTGAGGAGTTCGTGACCGAAGCGATCGTTGAGGACGAGCGCGAAGTGTTCATGCGGTGTTTATGCTGTGTTGTGGTCGTGTAGATCGAGCGTTCGAGGTTGCTATTGTTCGAGCGGTCGTGCACAAAGGAGCGTGGAGACACATCTTCAAATGTGCGTAAAGTTTGCTCTTTGTTCATTTGAATTTTTTCATGCTGTAATTTCTTTGTTAATTGCATAACTGTTTGTATTGAAGTCGACTATAAATGTTATGTTCATTCATGATTGTGATTTAGAATAATCTTTCTTCTGCTGCTCATGGAAATCTCGAATCCAATTTCCTTCATCTATATATCTCAACCAGAGGGGTTTATTACACAGGGTCAAAAACAAAAGGTTTGCAAGCTTAATAGATACATTTATGGGCTAAAACAAGCGTCTCAATCCTGGAACATGAGATTTGATATTGCAACCAAATCTTATGGCTTTGAACAAAATGTTGATGAACCTTGTGTTTACAAGAAGATTGTCAACAAAACTGTAGCTTTTATGGTTCTATATGTTGATGATATTCTACTCATTGGGAATGAAATAGAATCTCTAACTGACATTAAGACATGGCTAGCCATGCAATTCCAAATAAAGGATTTGAGAGAAGCACGGTATGTTCTTAGGATCCGAATCATTCGGAAAGAACAAAATGATAGCCTTGTCTCAAACATCTTATATAGACAAGATGTTGTCTCGATATAAAATGCAAGATTCCAAGAAAGGTATATTGTCTTTCAGGCATGAAATTCATCTGTCTAAGGAACAGTATCCTAAGACACCTTAAAAGGTTGAGGTTATGAAACGAATTCCATATGCTTCAGCAGTAGGGAGTTTAATGTGTGTCATGTTGTGTATTCATCCCGACATATGCTATGTAGTTGGAATTGTTAGTAGATATCAATCCAATCTTGGATATGATCGTTGGACTTCCGTTAAAAACATTCTCAAGTATCTTCGGAGAACGAGGGACTATATGTCCGTGAATGGTGCCAAGGATCTGATCCTTACTTGATACACTAATTCTGACTTTCAGATCAATATAGATTCTAGGAAATCTACTTCAGAGTCAGTATTCATTCTGAACGGAGGAGCTATAGTGTGGAGGAGTATCAAGCAAAGTTGTATTGCTGCTCCACCATGGAAACTGAGTATGTACACCAAGGAAACATGATTGTCACATAGATTGCCTCTGAAGACAACTTGGTTGGTCCATTTACAAAGGTCTTCTCTCGACTAAAGTGTTCGAGAGTCAACTAGTGGGACTAGGACTGCAAAATAGATAGAACTAGTGCAAGTGGGAGAAGTACTGGGTATCTGGTGCCCTAGTTTAATGTATTTATTCTCTCATTACTCAATATTATATATGTATATTTGTATATATATGTAAAATTCACTAGAGTTTTAGTCCAAGTGGGAGTCTGTTAGATTGTATGTCCTAAAACTCACAGTTTGTAATGTTAAACATATTCTATTATCAATAAAGATGTTATTGACGTTTATTCAATAAAACTATTATTGAATATGTGAATTGCACTTATAAAGACTAAATCCAATAAACTAAAGATCCATGGTTATTATTTGAATACATGAACTTTATGTGGAGACATAAGAGTGGATCAAGTTCAGTAAATAGCCAAAATGGTCTATAATATATTAATAAGATTGGGTACCTTATTCTGGTAACACTATCAGATGCTTGTCACAATTTGTTATAAAATGCTACAAACGAAGTGATCCTGATTAGTTCATGTATTGATATAGGAGTGGGGGCATCTTATGCAATGAGTTTTCATAAAATCGGACCAAGAATTAAGTCACTCTTACTTTATAATGTTGTTTACTGTTTAAGACTTACTATTTCAAAGCAATGACCTAGGTAACTTGACCTTAATCCTAAGCTAACTATGAACTCCTGTTTATTCGAGATTATCCTTAGATTTACATGGGTAAAGGTTGACTCAACAGTGCCGGCTCAATAAGCCTCCCATTTCAGGGGTAAGACCGGGTAGATAGCTAGGAACATAGAGTGCAAGACAAAATTCACTCCTACCTACTTCTAGAGATAGCAGAGAGGTTGTTCCCTTAAGTACTGACTCCGGGTCTTAAACAAGGAGCAAAATGTAATCTCAGAGGTAAAACAACTTTTGATCCAACCATTATTACGAACAACCTGTGAATGGTTAACTTACTAATTATTGTTATATCGAGTGGACATAATATATCGACAGTGAGGGAAGTGCAACTACTGGGTTTTAGTGGAGTGATCTGATATTTAACGAATGGTGGTTAATTAGGTTAAATAGTTTAGCCGGTTAATCGCGGATCATTGGAGCCCATGATCTGTAGGTCCGTGAGGTCTCCCTACTAGCTCATATCGGACTAAACCTTAGAATAGTATGACAAACCAATTTGAAGTGTTCAAATTCGGTTTTTGGAGCAAAGCGTTAAATACATACGATATATTTAACCTAATGTTTAATTGTGAATTAAACATAAAGAGAGAGAAAATATGATATATTTAAATAAGATTTAAATATCAAGATTATGAATAGTGATTCATATTGATTGGGATTAGTGTTGGATTTAATATTAAATTAAATTAATTAAATTATTTAATTAATTATTTAATATTAGTTTAATTTTTATGATTGATTATTAGAATTAATTTTGAAATTAAATGTAATTGATTGCATCAAAAGTCAAATTTGTTGACTAAGTAAAAAATGCAATGAAAGTCAAATTGTTGACTTTTGACTTTGAGAGTCAAACTTTGACCAAGTTAGTGGAAAGATCCAACATTTATGAGTGGGAAATACCAACATTTGCATTGCTAAGTATTGTCTTTATTTGAAGACACTTGTCCGACTAAATCACTTTGAGTTAGTGGATTTTTTAGTGTCAAATGCTCATCAAACTCAAAGTTGCATGTTTTGCATGTAATGATCTTTAAAAGGGAGTGTTGAATTTTAAAACTCTTGGCCATAATGGAATTTGATGAGATTATGTGATAATCTCATAACATTTTTCTCTCAAAATTTTAGCCTTTTTCCTCTCCAAATTGTCACTCGTCGAATCCCACTATCCCGTTCTAAGGTTAGAGAATAGTCGGGAAGATTCTCGTGGTGGTCTATGAACCGTTCGTGAGGAGATTGGAGCTAATTTGAAGAAGATTCAAAGTCTACAAATGTTGTATTCTTTTTCCCCTTTTACTTGTTTTATTGCATGTTTATCCTTTATAATTAACCTAATTAGAGTACTTTAGATCCGTTTTTCTTCCACTGCGCATTTGTTCGTTCTATCAATTGATACCAGAGCATGCTTAAAGTACTCATTTCTTGTTAATTTATGCATATGGTGGGTGTTGATTCATGTGATGAATATTGTGTGTGCTAAAATGGATAATTTCTGTTTTGGCATCCTTTTTCTCTCTTGGGTTGTAACAATTATTGTAATTGCCCAATGTTTTATGGGTTTTAATGTGTCATGAAGGGTCTGTAAATTTACTAGAATCATTAGAGTCAAAATTAGTCTGTAATTGCTTGGTTCCAGGCAAAGAGGACCGCTCCAATTTGGTAAAAATTGCTCACAGACCCGGATTGACTCTACAGACCCAGTTCACGACCCGACTCGAAAGGCACTTGACCCGTGGGGCTGATGGTTGACGCGTGTAGATTCCCAGACCTGGTCCAGACCCGTGACCGACCCATCAGCGCTCCAGCCGTCTGCTCCAGTTGAAGCCCAGCGCACACGCGGCCCATCCAGCCCGTCAAGTCCGCTCCGGTTGACACTCCAGCGCGCGTGGCCCAAGCGCGTCTGTCCGGCCCAGCCAGCTTCGCTCCAACCCGCACCCTCACTCGACCCGCCGACCCGCTTTCACTCCAGCCGTTCACCCGCGCGCCCGGTTTGGAGGCTCAGCCGGTCCAGGTGGTGTGGACCGATCCGGCTCGACTGGTTTGACCAGTTTTGACCGGTTTGGGCGGGTTTTGCTTTTTTGGGGTTTTGAAGCCGGTTCAAGTCCTTTTCAAGCGGTTTGAGCTAGTTTGAAATGTTCGGAGGCGGTTCGATGCTGTTTTCTGCTTATTAATGTAATAAGTATAGCTTTTAGCTATCTTAGGATGCCAAAATCAGCTCATTTTAGTGTGTTTATTTAATTATGCATTGTGAATGTATGAATTAAATAATTTAACTATGGTGTGCATATTGTATGTCATGTAGATTTAAAATCCCTCTCCAGGATAAGCATGTAGCATGCGTTGCAAATATATTATAAATGTTATAATGTATAGTATGCATGTGTAGGATTCTATGGTTTTTGATATAATTTGTTATATTAAATGCATGGAATGAATGTTTATACAATTGTTATATAAAAGCATGTTATGGATGCAAAGTATGTCTATTATTTTAGAAGTTGTTGTAAAATTGGATTAGACATTAAAATCCATAACAAAGATAAAAGCATGCTCACGTAGGGTAACCACCTATTTTAATAGTTAAAATAGGTTGACATCTTGTAAAATATGATTACAAACTTAACCAGTATATAATATTGTCTAAGGCTGGGGGTACTTAAGTTAACGATCTACAGAACACCTCTTACCTGGGGATTATGACCAAATAATTTAGCGTTGCTAACTTGTTTTATGATCACACGTGAGTGGTATGGGGTGTTAAAATTGGTTTTTCACCTAAACATCATAGGTTAAATCTACTTATAAGTATTATACTTGGATAAACCACATAGATTTAGGTTGTTTAATTAGCCGGAACATTCCTAAGTAAAATTTACCCAAAAATAAATAGAACACTTCAGTGAGAGATTAATAACATATAGGATATGTAGTTCTTAGCTCTCACGTCCCTAAGAGTTCACACCGTGAGATCCATGCAATGCTTCGTGTCACTCTGGAAGTGAGCTCTATTCGAAAAAATTTTGCATGGGTCAATAGCAAGGTGAAGGATGTGTGTCAATATTGTTGGGTTGTATGTCCTAAAACTCGTAGTTTTGTAAACAGTAAACATATATAAAGTTTATTCAGACAAGTGTTGTTGATTGTTTAATAACTCCAAATCCAATAAACTACGAACCCTTGGCTATTGTCATGAATACTTGTACTTTATAAGAGACATAAACTTGATCAAGTTCAAGTAAAATAGCCTAAACTGTCTATAGTACTTGGATTAGGTTGGGTACCTATTTCTAAAGATACTATCAAATACAACCCGTTTTATGATTGTTACAAATGTTGTAAAGTGTCATAAACAATGTGATCAACTCGTTCATGTATATACATGTGAGCGAGGGTGTTCTACACGATGAGATTGTGTAAGACAAACCACGAAATAATCACTGTTATATATTAATACCGTTTACTGTTAACACTGATTAATTTCACTTCTTGATGACCTAGATAACTTCATCTGAATCTTGAGTTATCTGTGAACTCCTGTTTATTCACGATTGTCCCTTTATCTGCATAGGTGAGGGTAAGTCTAACATCGCTGCTCAATATGCCTCCCATTTTAGGGATAATACCTGGTAGATGGTTGGGGACATATAATTGGCAAGATGAAATTCACTTTTACTCATTTTAGGGATAGTAGAAAGGTTGTTCCCTTAAGAGCTAATCTCAGATCTTAAACAAGGGGCCTCATCCTCTCGTTGTCCTAAGAGGTAATGGATTTAATGATTATGATCCTAAATCAATTGTTCATTAGAGGGACAGTGGTACTTAAGGAGAAAAGATGTAACGTATGGGTATTTCGGTATTTAACCTAGCTGAGGTTACGAATAATCTGAGAATGATCAACTTATTGATGGCGGTTATATCAAATGGACACATAATATATCTACAGTGAGGAGAATGCAATTACAGTTTATAGTGGACAATCCTGTTAGTTAACGAATGTTGATTAACTAGTTAAAGAGTTTGATCGGTTAGTCTCGGATTGTTGGAGCCCATGATCTGTAGGTCCATCGGGTCTCCTTGCTAGCTCAATACGGACAAAATTGAAGAACTAGGTGAAGTGAGAATTTGAAATGTTCAAATTCGGTCTTAAGGAAAAATTGTATTTTATATAAGATATAATTTATAATTAATTAATTAATTAATTAATTTTTAGAGTATACTTAATCATTAGCATTAAAGTATTTTTTAAACTTGATTAATGTGATTAATTAAAGCTAGGTGTCTTAAACAATTTAATATGTGATATTAAATTTGTTTATTTTTATTTAATTGAAATTGTTTTAATTAAATAATTTCCAAAATTTGAAAATTGTATTTCTTTTTTTAATAAAAAAATTTAGTTAGTGGAGAAATCCAATTGTTGGATTTTCCCACTAACTAAGTGGATTTTGAAATGGTATTTCCCAAGCTTAACACCTAGAGATTACATGCTAATGGAGTTTGAGGTGGAAGACATGCAAAATGAGATTTTCCATGTGTTTTCTCTACAAAAGGCTTTGTTTTTTTAATTTTGCAAGACTAATGCTTCCACAATTTTTGACATAAAATCTACCACCTCATTTCTCTTTACTCTCCTTCTTTTTATAGTGAAATTCCCTTATTTTCACTAACATAACGGTCTCACAACCGTGATCTTAAACAAGAGAATAGCGGGATTTACCGTTGGTGGTGTGTATCGAGCTCGGAAGAGGAAGATTGCGGTGGAGTCTTCAAAGGTTGTATTTTCTATCCCCTTACATGCTTATTCTTGTTTTTATTGCAATTAGAATGTTGTCGAATTCATCGCTTCCACTGTGAATGCGTTTTTTATGTTCCATCAAATGGTATTAGAACATGTTTATAATGTTTTATTGCATTTTGGTGGGTGTTAATTCATGTGATGAATGTTTTGTTGACCAAAGTGGATACATTACAGTTTTGACATTAGTTTTCATTTAATTTCCTGTTGAAATTTGTAATTGTTCACATGTATATGAGCTTTAATGTGTGGCAAAGGGTCTGTAAATTTGCTAGTCATTAGAGTCGTTTTTAGGCTGTAATTGCTCGATTTCGGCAAAGAGGCAGCTTCATTTTTGGAGAAGAAATTTGTACAAACCCGGTTTTAGCTCCCAGACCCGACCCACAGCGCCATCCGACCTGGTTAGGTGGCATTCTCCGCGCGCGCCAGCTGTCGCCCGTGTCCGACCCGTTCGGAGCCCAACCCGGTTCCGTCAGCAGCCCTACGCCGCCTACCTCTTCGATCTAACCCGCTCGCGCACCCGCTTCACGACTCGTTGACCCGCGTGTTCCATGCATTGACTTCATGCACGGGCGTTGACTAACTGGTCCAGATGTTCTGGACCGGTTCAGTTGACCTGGTTGAGCCAGTTTGACCAATTCGCCAGTTTGACTGATTCAACCTGGTTTTTGGTGTTTTCAAACCGGTTCGAATGGTTTTTTGCCAGTTCAGATTGGTTCAAAGTGTTTAATCTTAGGACATGGCAAGAGGGCTTGAGGGAATAGAAGTTAGAGAGAAGTTTGAGAAAAATGAGAGAAAGAGTGGGAGAAGAAGACTAAAGTGAAGTTATTTGGGGGAAAGGAGGGTAAAATGAGTTTTTTTCATTTAAGTATAATTTGGACTTTTCACATTAAATTTGTCCTAAAAGTCATCTTTTTAAAACTCATCCCAAAAGTCTTTACACCCCTTTAAATAATCCTATTTTTGGCAATTTACCAATTTAATTTCTATAGTTTGATAAAATTCTCCTAAATAGTCCATATGATTGGAACTATTTAGGCATAATTTATCAAAAGAGATAATTATACAAGTGATCTATTTTAGAAACCCAAAAGGTTAAATGACCAATTTTTTAAGAAAAATGTCAAATGACCTTCTACTGATGTTATGGTTAAGTGAAGTTACGAATATGCCCTTGAAGGTCACTCCATATATATATATGTTTTGTTCTTCCTGTCACCATGAAGATTCAGCTTCATCCCTTTTTTTGAGTGGCAATTGGCTCGTAAGCCAACTGATGAAATAGTAATAGCGCCATTCATAATGTAACTTCCCATAATCAATGCCTTTCAGTTTCACCCATTGCTCCATTCCTCCTCCTTATGCACTTGCCCTTGTTCCTCAATCTGTAGGAAGAGCAAGAGGTATAGATAGAGAAGAGTGAGTGAGAAAAGGAAGAGAGAGGGAGTGAGAGAGAGACCGAGGTTGAGCGAGAGCGAGATGGCTTTTCTGTGTGTACGCGAGTATTTTTTTAGTAATTTCACCTGAATTTGACATCAACAAAGGATCATTCGACATTTTTTTTTTTTTGGAATTTTGGGTCATTTGACATTTTTTGCCCAATTTTTAGACCATTCGTACAAATTTTCCTTATCAAAACACAACAACTATTTATGAGATTTTATCGAATCATAAACAACTCAACTATGAGTTTTAAAACTAATTTCTAACTTTCTCCACACTATAGAAACTAATTTTATTAGTTATCCTTTCAAGTTAAAATCTCACCATTTAGATTGTTTACATTTATTAAATTTTGGGATTTACAAATTTTAATTTTTGTTTATGCTTTAAAACTTAAAGATTTTATATCCGTCTGATTTTCAAACATTTCTTGTTTTTTCTTTTTCTTTTTTCATTTAATTTTTCATTTTTTTTTCATTTTTTTTGTCATTAGATATTTTAACAATTTTTATTTTAACCTCAAATCCTTTGTTTCGAATCGTTAATTTTTTAGACAAAATACACTTTTGATCTGGTTTGGAGTTGGTGTCTACTTGGTCCCTAAGATTTAACTATTTATGGTAAAAAGATAATACCTTATGCCAATGGTTGACCGAATTTCTTCTTCTTCTTCTTCTTTTCATATATTTGGGTTGGGATACACACAGTGATTTTTTTAAATCATCAATTGACCCAAAAACTTAAGTTTGATGGGTGAATACGAATTTAATTATATCATCTAACAATTTTGATTCTATAGTTTGGACTTGATTATCTCCATAGATTTTTAGGAATTTAGAGGGGTCGTTGAATTGGGCACTAGCGTTGGAGATGATGGCATTGGTGATTCATGGACTATTCAAAACATTTTCACAAACCTTAGAACTAAAAGTGTTTGTTTGGAAACATCATAGACCGACAACCCCAAACTTTAAGGACCAAATGTGTATTTTGTCCTTAATCTTTTTATTAAAAAAAGGGCCAATTGAAACTTTAATAAAAGAAAAATAAATTGAAAATTTGGATTGTGTCTCTAGTTTATATTTTTTTGTAAACATGGCAAATCTCACTCATGCGACCATGAATCACTGACTTCCGCTTGGAATTTGATTGTTATCTGATTTTCATTTGATATTTGTTGTTATATGATTGTTATCTGATTACTATATAATTGTTATCTGATTACTATATGATATACTAATTGTTAACGACTGATTTTTGTCTGATTACTGTTTGATTGCTATTTGATACTGATTATTATTTAATTGTTATCTTATACTGATTTGTTATCTAATGGTTGTTTTATTGCTATTTGATATTGAATGTTTTTTTTTTTTATTGTCGATGATACTAATTATTATCTGATTGTTGTCTAATTACTATCTAATACTGGTTATCCATGATACAAATTGCTATATGATAATGATTGTCGAATTGTCAATGATGTTAATTGTTACCTGATTGTTGTCTAATTACAATAATCAAATACTAATTGCTATTTGATTGCTATTTAATTACTATTTGATACTGAGTTTTTTGTAATTTCTATATGATTATCATGCAATTTCTATTTAATATTTGGAGCCATAATTGGGATAATTGATCAAATAATTATTTGATGTAGTTTGATATAAGATAAGTTTGAAACAATATATATATATATATATGAGAAGAAAAATGGTAAAAGCACACATGTTTAGATTGATACGCTTGGAATATTATGCTTATAAAATGAAGCACACATGTTTTATTGAAAAATAAATTATTAATTAAATGTTAATTGACATTAGATATATTGTCAACACACTTAAGATATACTGCTAATATTCATTTGAAGATTTTTTCTTAAATAATGTTATTTTAATATATAATGACAAAAATAGGGTAGGAGTGAAAGTATTGTCAAAAATAGGTTTTTAAATCGTGTACTCGGTACACGATTACACCTTAATCATGTACCCGATACACAATTAGCCCTAAATCGTGTACTGAGTACACGAGTTTCTGTTGATCTGGCATGTGCAATCTGCAGTGGCAGTCATGCAGTGTTGACCGGTACACGATTACCTTCAGTTGTGTACCCGGTACACGACTTCCTCCTCTATTAAACCGCGTTGCGCCTCTTCTTCTTCCTCATCTGAACGCTTCTGCCTTTTCCTCCGTCCACTGTTTGTTTCGTCTTCTCCCTCCAAAATCATCCGAAATCTTCCTCTGTTTGCTTCTGTCTTGTGCATCCAAACGTATCATTTTGCCTCCATTCGTTCATCCGTCCAAAATCTTCCTCCATTTGTTCGTCCGTCCAAAATCGTCCGAATGTTTTTGTAGTAAAATTCTTTCCCTACGCTGTTTTCCAATATATGCATTTGGGCTGAACGTAATGTGTAGTTTATGGATCCATGATTTATTTGTTGGGTTGAATCTAGAAATATATGTATATATTTGTCTATTTGTTGAGCTGGTTTTGTCTAATGTAGTTTATATACCTAGAAATTAGATTTTGTTGGGCTATTTTGAATATGTTTGTCATTTGTTGGGCTATTTTTTTAATGATTAATTTGTTGGATTATGTATTTGTTGGGTTGAATGTAGAAAAATATGTATATGTTTATAAAAATGAAGATTGGTTCATATATATATTATTTTATTTGCATTTGAGCTGAATTAAATGCATGATTCATGGATATGTTATTTTGTTTGCATTTGGGCTAAATTAAATGTATGATTCATGGATATATTATTTTTTTTTTTATTTGGGCTGATTTAAATGTATAGTTTATGAATCTTACATTTTAAGGCGACTACACAGCATACTATTCTATTTTGATCACCGCATTATTACCTATGTTCAACAGGCAGGCTTGATTAACACCTTATTACTGCTCTAGTTGAGCGTTGGAGACCAGAAACCCACACATTTCACCTGCCTTGTGGGGAATGTATGATCACGTTGCAGGATGTTGCCATACAATTTGGGTGACGAGTGGACGGGCAACCATTGAGAGGTTCACTATAGTATGACTGGAAGAACGTTTGTGAAGAGCTCTTAGGCGTTCTACCAGATGATCTGAAAGGATCAAGATTGAATGTCCCCTGGTTGGCATCCCAGTTTCCAAAATTACCTCCCGATGCCGACAACATCAGCGTACATAGGTATGCACGAGCATACATCTGCAGCTTATTGGAGGATTTTTGTTCGCTGACAAGTCAAATTCTCTAGTGCATCTCATTGTCCTATACACTCCTAGCATTATACCAGATCGATTTAAGAGGTAAGCACGACCAAGACTGGTGTCGAATCCATGTGGAATATATATCCTACTGGCATGGACGACATGATGATTGTGCACAGGAGAATTAACAAATGAGTCAGTTGTATCAGACGATTACTTTTCCTAGTACAATTCAATCACGAGGCGATTTATCACACCTGACGGCGTTTACTATTACTGCATGGTAAGAGATTTAAATCAGACATTTTCCATATATATGATATGAATATTGTTTAATATTTTTTTTTTTTTTGATTGTACAGAATAATTTTATCGGTGATGTACAATAATATTTAGTGCAGAACAATTTACTAGACTTGGGTTCAATGTGTTAGCAAACATTGGTCAACGTAGAAGGTATTATTCAACAAACAAGACGACTCAATGTTGTTGACACGATCGAAGACATATTCGTCGTAGACGATAGCGACAACAGGGTGAACCTAATTTAGAGGGACACGAAAACAACCCCCATGAGGGGTAAGGGCTAGGAGGATCGTTTTTAAATTTCATTTTCAAATTGTAAATTAAAGAACTAATTGTAAATATTCTTTAATATCATGACTTTTTTTTTAATATGAGTGCAAGATAATTATGTTTTCATTGTAGATTAAATATATAATTAAGTTTAATAATGAAGGAATTTGTAGACCCATTCCTAAAGTCTTAATATTGTTGTACATCTCTAATTAAAAAAAAATAGTCAACACACTTAAAAAAAAACAAATCGTGGACCGGGTCCATGAGTTTGCACCTGACTGGTCAACCAGTCAGTATGTGGTGCTGACTGGATTAAATGGTATTCGTGTATCGGGTACACGAGTTTGCCACATGGTAATCGTGTACCCGTACACGATCAAACACCTATTCTTAGAAAAACTTTCCATCTTACCCTATTTTTGTCATTATATATTAACATAACATTATTTTTAAAAGAAAAAAAATCATTTGAAGTGCAACAGACATGCTTTACTTCAAAATAATATACTAAATGCACAATGATTGTGGTTAGATATACTAAATTTGAGGAAGTGAATACAAAAAAAATGAAAATTTGCTACAAGCATGTTTTATATACCAACCATATTGTTATAACATTATTCTTTGGTTTCAGGTACATGTGTAAATCTTATTATTTTTTCTTTCTTTTTGTTCTCCTAGTTGTATATTTAAAATTTAAAACTCACAATATGAAAAAGACACGATAATTGACAGAGAGAACAAAATCACAAGGAATTGAGAGGAAAAAAAAGGACAAGCCAAATAAAAAATCATGTCGAATTGATAAAAGAACAAAATACAATTCACATAGAATCTAGAAGGGAAAAGAACAGAAATTATGCGAGAGAAAATCATAACAATTACAAAAAGAAAAAAGAAACCTCATACGTAAGAAATAAAAAATATTCATGCACAACATTGTATAAAATAAAAGGCAAAAGAAAATGATAAAGGGAAAAAAAAGAGATGGAGAATGAAAGATAAAGAAAAACGCGAAAAACCAAAAACCAAAAATAAAAAAATGATAATAAAAAAAAGAAAAAAGAAAAAAAATGTGCCCCGATTCCATCTTCCACCCCGATATATGGCAAACATACCCGGGGGGCAAACTCTCTGTGTGGGGACATCCCTGGGCCGGAAGCGCTTTTCTTTCTTTTTCTTCACACTAGCAAACAAAATCGATCATATTTCGTATATCAGAAAAAGGAACGATCCGTCAGGTTCAGGATTGATCTCTAATAATGAGTCAGATCGCACCAATATCAATCCATTTTATTCTATTTATTCCAAGGCAAGGGTTCAACAATCCCTTAGTCAAAATCAAGGAACTATTCGTACGTTGTTAAAGTGATAACAATGAAAAAAAAAAATCTGGCATTTTTTTTTTTTTTTTTTTTTTTTCGCTACAGATGCAAAAGTTTAAATCCTCAAGCTTCAATTACAACTACGCAATTATATAAAATTGTCAAATTTAGGGGTGTTCAAAAAACCTGATGACCCGAAAAAACCAATTAACCCAACCCAACCCGTGCAGTTTGAATTGGGTTATCAACTCATTTGAGTTGGATTGGGTTCAAATAAATGAAAATTTTATGGGTTGGGTTGGTTCATGAGTTCACCTAATATAACTCAAACCAACCTGAATTTATTATTAATTTTAAAATATTTTTTTATTACTTATAATACAATTATTTATACATATATTGATTTTAATTTTATTTAATTTCAATATTTTTTTTTAATAATTTATTCTTTAAATACTCTTAAAAATAGTTTCTTTGAATTTTAGAAAGAAAATTTTCATTATATAAATTGAAATTAAATTGTTAATCTTAATTTAATATATGAAAATAATTAAATCAGATTTTTACATATTTATGTTTTTCTACTTTTTAGAACAAAATTTTAAATAAATGAACTGATTAACTGAACCAACCCAACCCAAATATCATTTTTTAATAAAGATTATTTGGGTAGAAGAAATTTAAAATCCAAACAATTGGGTTAAATTTAAAAAGTATTTGAAATCAACCCAATTCAACACATGAATACCTCTAGTCAAAGCTATAAAATTCCACCTTGTTTCCATTTTTAAAAAAGAAAAACTCAGTGTATATCATCATAGATAATTTATTTTTAGTTAGGACCATTAAAAATTGTAAATAAAGATATATTTCTCCAATTTATCTCTTTATTTAATTTTAAATTTTTTGTCTAATATTTACAAAAAATTATATTTGTTCTGCCATTTATCTTTTCCTCTATGAAATTTATGTCTCAAACATTTTCAATACATACATATAGTGGAATGGTCTTAATTATCTAACTTCTTTAATTACTTTTGAATTTCACGTTGCATATTTATACTATTTAAATTTAACTAAAATTATATGTATATAAAATTTAATGTCCTAAAGATTATGAATCGTGTAGGACTGAAAATTTTTAATAGCATTTTTGGATGGAAAAGACAATTTACCGTCTCTAATATCCTTTGCAATTCTGAAGAGGACTTTACTTCATCGAAAAGTGATTGAGGTTGGGACCATTAGAATAATTGAGGACGAAATTTGTTGTTATATCCATTACAGGTTTGTACTTAGCTTTGTCAGTTATATCCTTGTGGAGTATCTTCCTGCACATTCATCCTCAAAATGAACCTTTGAACCTTATTCTTGCGATCCTTTTTTCTTTTTTCCTTTTAATTTTTTTTTTATTAGTTGTTAGATTCTCCTGAAAGCATTTACAATATTTAATAAAATTAAGATTTTGAATTTATCGATTAAAATAATTTTTTTATATATTTATTTTGAAAAATTATTTAATAGTTATAAATTATATATATATATATATATTAAGTCCATTTTAGTTGATATCTAAAACATGATATTTTAGTATTTATTTACCAAAAACATGTAACCAATTTGTTCAATTATAGAGTTGAAATTACCACACACTAATATGTTTCATACTAAAGTGGATTTTACAAAAAAAGAAAGAAAGAAAAAAACCATACACACACAATTACCGACAATTATTTGAAAAGCTATGGTAATGCCGTACGGAGCCAACATTTAACCGATTACCCCTATGGAATTAATTGGAAATTGGGCCCATCTTATTGTCATTCGGCCCAGTGGGTCAGTCCCACTGTTTGGTCAGGAGTTTCTGGAGTGACGTCTAATGTCCGTAGATGTTGGGCTATAATAGAGTAATTCATTGGACGTGGGCCGGCCCATTCGTCCTAAAAAAACTCGGCCCAATCAACATTTATCGAAATTTAACTTTTCAATCTAATTGGAAAAATATATATTATTTGCTACCACGGTTTTCCAACGGAGTCATGTTTAATCAACACAAACATCAAACATTAAATAAGTGATTAAATTAATAATTTGTATTTTTTATAATATTTATTTTAAATTATTTAATTACTCGACAAATAAACTTATGAATAAAGCTCGAAAAAGTTTAATTGAACCTCTCATTTTTTGAGAAGTTACGTGATCAATTAACCAAGTTAACTTTGTTCGATTAAAACAATATTATTTTCTTAAATAATTATTAATTTAGCTACACAAACATTAGTTAGCTTTGGGGTTCCTTTTGTGTTGTATTTGGATGACCTTTTACTCATTAAATAATGTGGTTAGGTTTGTGTACACTCATAAGCTTTAGATTTAAGCATCTCTTACAACTTTAATATATATATATACATCAATTTGTACTATTTAGTCAATTCAAAGTTTATAATTCAATTTAATTAAATTTTAAATTATAAATTGAAACACTAAGCTTACTTGTATCATCTTATATATGTTTGGCAATAAGCATTAAACCGCAGAAGCGGAAAGCTAGAGATTAGTAGGCAACTTCCAAAGGAAACAAAGTGTCCTTATACTTGATGCATAGAGAGACACCTAACTAATTGATTGTTCTCTATATGTGTTTGAGCGGGAATATGAAAACCACCTATTGTAATATTAATAATGACATTGAAGATAAATGCAAATAATTGATATCACCTATTCACAATAGAATATGCTACTAAATTATGAAGTATTTTTGGACTATATATAATAACAATAAGCAAGGGAAAAACCTATAATTTCTTTAATGGCAGACAATTAAATTACAGAATCAACGAGAAAAAAAAGAGGGAAAAGTAAAAGAAGGGAGAAAAATAAAGATTGGCCCTACGAAATAAGCATAAAAATAATAGAGTCTAATAAGCAGACCGTAATGATGAATGATGATTATTAATTGTAAAAATCCACATTTAAAAATTTTAAAAAATAATAATCCCAATTTTTTTTCTTATAATAAATTAAAAAATAAAAGAAAAATAATAAACAGAATTGACAGGTAAACTCCTGGTTGTAAAGCTGTGGAGATCATGCCTCTCTCTAGTTGTGTCAAGGGTCCCACCGAAGTGGGACCACATTACCGGCCCCACCGGCCACCACCACCATGTGTGAGTGTATGCACATTCGCCGCCCGTATTCCGCCACGCCGGCCACCGTCCCATCCTATCGCCAGGAGGCGGATTCATGCTGAGTCAGCAATAGACCAAAAAATTTAATGTATTTGGAAATCACACATAAAAATTGTATTAATTCTTCGTCTAGACTTTTTTCCCCCTTTATAAACTTCCTTTTACTTACAACATATAGTTGATCAAAATATTATATTTATATATAAATCAAAATAAAACGATGTGACTTGTTTTCAATTTATTTCTAGAAGTCAAATTTGCCACTCATACATATAAGTTTTGTCTTAATTTTATGTCAAAGTGCAAATATTTTCTCTCAAAATGAAAATTAAGTTTCTTAGCTGCATAGAAAAAGAAACTTATAATAATTTTAAAGTTTTAATTCACTTATGATTTGATGTCATGGATTTAGGTATTAGGTCAAATGTATGGCCAAACAAATAAATCTATCTCTTAGAATTGAAAGAAAATTCCATAAACAACCAAACATTATATTTTCAAATATATTCAAAAGTGTTCTATTACAACATAAAAGTGACTATTTATAGCCTATCTTGTAATAAAATATGAAAACAACTAATTAAACACGGATGAATCTAAATTAACATCAAAACAAATATCAAACTCAAATATATTAATTGTCCCATAATTCTCCTCATTATAAATAGAACAAATTTAGGAAGTATTGTTATTTTTTATATTCTCAATTGATCAAGTATGTTTTTTTTTTAAAAAAAATCAAGATCATTAGATACATTGCGATGAATTTGCTGATGAATAAATATTTTGGAGTTGCTCCAACTTAGTAATAACAAATACGAAGGTGAGATTTAAATTATCAACCAATGTGAATTTAACTCAACTGGCATAATATTTTTCTTATCAACGTCGAAATCAGAAGTTCGATTCTTAACTCTACATATTATCAGAAAAAAAAAATCTCGATCGAGGTATAAATACCCAATAGTCATGCTCCATCGCCAACTCTACTTTCTCTCTCATCCCAATTTTCTCTTTCTTACGCCCTTCCACCGCCCCCTTGAGAATGGGAGAATATCAATTCAAAGTTGAAACCCAATGAAACGACATCGTACCCCACCACGGCGGGCCACCGGCCACACCATAACCAGTTTGGTGGGTGGGTGGCGGTGGACTGTGGAGGGGGAAGCTCCATCTAAAGCCAAAGACTGTTTCTTTGTGGGTTCCACACTTGTACACGTGGCTTCATGTGATTCCTTCTCATTTCAATTATTATTATTTTTTAATTATTTTTTAATTTTGTTGACAAATCATTGGTTGTGAGATTCAATGGTTTTTGCTCTCTCCACTCTGAGCTTTTCTCTCCAATGTTTTGTGTGTTGGAATGAAATTGGTCCCTCGCTCTCTCATAATTTTCAAAGCATTCAAAATCTTTGGCTTCTTTTAGACTTTCATCTCTTCTTTTTTATTCTTTTAATAATGTTGTTTAAATAAATAAAAACAAATATGGGATAAATGTCAAGATATTAACAAAAATATGGTAGCAAAATGGTGCACATAGATCACAATTTAGCTAAATTGTGCATCCCATATGCGATTGTTTTAACATGTAACCAACATCGTGTACCACATACACAACTTACTTGAATTGGCATGTCTAAACCTTTTCCTTTCCCAACCCACGCCCATCTATTCTCTCTCCTTCCCCGTTATTGTCCTATGACAAGGTAAATTAAGTTTCAAAATTTTGAATGATAAATAGATCAAACATGACATTAAAGTTTAGAAAAATAAATAAAGAGTGGTGTGTTTTTGTAGTTGCAGGTTTATGGATTTGTAAGAATAGAACTATAATATGTGAATAGCCATGGGATGGATATCAAAGTACGTGACTCTGTGCCTTTATTTTTTACCCCCTATTCTTTTTCTAATATTTCGCTTGTGTATCCAATCTATTCTATTTCAATTTGTAAGTGAGTTAGTTTCTTCCATGTTATTCGATTTTTTCTACATAATCGTTGATCGGGTTTACAAATTCTATCGTGGCATATGACATGGATGAAGATTTTAACCAAATTTGAATGGGGTTCATGATTTCCTCATATTTTTTTGTCAGTTCTTTCCACCTGACCCTAAATTAGACATTTATTTCAATTACCACAGTATTTTCATAAAGAAATTTCACACTACGCTCTTTTTGTCATTCTTTTTGAAAAACTATATTATTTATGGAATTAACCCATTATTTTTAAAGAAATCTTCTATTAAAAACAATACTATCAGGTAATTAATTATCATTTACATTTTAAAAAAACTTAAAATCAAATTACATATTTCAATTTTTAAAATTCAATTTCTTTAATATTTGCAATCAGAGTAAAACACAAAAAAATTTCATTGATGAATTCTTGGCATCGGTAGATTCTTCTAGCTCGATTGCTTTTGTTGTTTGCCCTATGGATTCTAATGTGATTGCTCATGCCCTCGTTAGAATGACTCGGCATCTTCCTCAATGGGCACTCTTCTTTATAATTTGTAGAGATGTTAATTGTATTTAGTCTTTTTTTCCCTTTTTTTGAAAATTTTTTCTTCAAAATAAAAAACATTGAAATTAGAGTATCGCTATTTGAACTTCAAATTATATATATAAATGGTCATGTTGGCATCGTACAAATTATTTCAAAAGGGATTTATCCAATAAACAATCTATAGTAAAATTACACTACGAATATACTTAATAATTCCAATTATCAATAAAACTTTCGTAGTTGAGAAGCTAAAATAATTATTTTATTTTATTTTTGAGAAAAGCTAAAATTAAAAATTTTAATACAATCAATAATGCAAGCATATATACATCCATTATTAGGCGCAAGTGAGCTGAAATTACATAATAGAGAAATGACAAAGCAAGTGGACTAGCAAGATCAGCAAGGTAACACAACTTCGTACACCTTAAGCAAACAAAATTCCACGTCACAAAAAAAAAAAAAAACAAAAAACTTTAGGAGGCAGTTTTTTTGGGGTGAATGCCAGGTCAGCATCCTACGTGGAAAGGACCCCATTGAAGAAAAGTTGACATGGAATAGAATGAGAAAAGAAGAAAGAAAGAAAGAGAGGTGGCTGGCTACTCCTTTTCTTTTGCTTTTAAAACATTACATTACACATTTTTACAATTACAACACAAAGCATTTGCTTTTAATTAATTAAATTCCCTTTTTTTCTCTCATTCTTTTCAAGTTCTTCAATCCATCAAACACCATCATTTTAGATCTCTTTTACAAAAATTCCCACTCTTCTCTCTTATAAAAATTGCTCTGTTCTTGTTTCTCTCTCTCTCTCTCTTAAAACTCCATTGTTTTTTCTCTCATAGAGTTTGATGATCAAATCCATAAATCTCTGAATCAATTATGGTATTTGTAAATTTTGTTTTTTTTCTCCATTTTTCTTAGAAAGTGTTGGAACTTTGGAGAAAAATATTAATTAAAATGGGAATTTTTTGAGAAAAATTTTGATTTTCGTGTTTGGAACAGGGGACTCCGGTGAATATCATTGTCGGATCACATGTTTGGGTTGAGGATCCTGAGGATGCTTGGATTGAAGGTCAAGTTACAGAAATTAATGGCAAAAATGCTACTATACTCACTACCAATGAAAAAACTGTAAGCTTTTTTTTTTCTTCCTTTCCAAGAACATGGGAACTGCATAAACAGAGGATTAACTTCATGTTTTTTTTTTCGATTGGATCATATATATATATATATATTTTGGGTTATTAGTTGCAGAAAACTGAAGTTCTTGATTAAGAGAAACAGAAGTTCTGTTTCAATTCAATAAGAGAATCAAGAGAAATGAATGATTTATCAGTCTCATATATAATATTTAACTTTCAGTTTTCTGGAAAAAGAAAAAAAAAATGCATCAGATTTATAAATAAATCGACATGTTATTTAAGTAACTTAATACCAAATAGGGGTATTATGGTATTTTCACTCCCACTACTGTCTTCTACTACTGTAGACAGTTCCTGCGTTTGTTTTCTTCTTCTTGTTCTTCTTCTTCAAGTTTGTTTAAATGAGAAATAAAATTTCAAAATTCAATCTCCCGCGAGATTTGGGAAAAATTCATGGCTGATTTTCGAAGCGTTCCGCTTCGATTCTGCTACTCTTCTTCTTCTTCTTGTTTTTGTTTTGGGGGAAAATTCATCTCCGAGGGTTTATTGAACGAATCGATCTTGGAACCAATGCTTAGAAATTTCGCACTGAATATGATGATTACCATCGGCTTCGATTTCAGATTGTTGCAGAAATTTCGAGTATATATCCGAAAGACACGGAGGCACCGCCGGCGGGGGTTGACGACATGACGAAATTGGCGTATCTTCATGAACCGGGAGTTCTGCATAACCTAGCTTGTCGGTTTTCTCTCAATGAGATATATGTAAGTATTTGATTGCATTCTCTTTTGTCTAATTTCTCAGTTGTTAATGGTAGATTACAGAATCAGAATCTTGGCGACGAAGATAATTTCGAGGATTTTAGGTTTAACATTAAAATTTTCATTAACATTGAGTGTTATGTACTTGACAGACATACACCGGGAATATTCTAATTGCGGTGAATCCTTTTCGGAGATTGCCCCATTTGTATGATATTCACATGATGGAACAGTATAAAGGAGCTACTTTCGGCGAGCTTAGTCCACATCTTTTCGCTGTTGCAGATGCTTGCTATAGGTACAAGAGTGAAGAAATTGATGTGTTTTTTACATGAATTTTCATGATTGGGCTATTTTAATATCTAAACTCTCAAAATCTCTATTTTAATATTAAAATTATTACATTACCTCTATTTTATTTTGATCCATAAACTCTCAAAATATCTATTTTAATTTTTAATTTTTAGAATGCATATACTAATACTACGACCATATAGGTTGGCGAGTGGGTTTGGTGACTGAATATTAGGTAGAATATTATTTTTGGTAAGAAACCGATTTTTCATTTAAAGAATGAAAGAATTGGCAACCAGAAAACTAGGAGTCTGACACTAACTACAGAAAGGACCGAGTCCAAAAGAACAAGACCAATGCCATAATACATAATGGTCTAGTGACCGTTGCCCAAAAACACACATTAAACCTCACCAACTCCTAAACCTCCTTTCCCGATTCCTCAACATCTTTAAAAGTGTTATTTTTACGCTCAAACTAAATTCCCCACAAAGTAGCAAAGAAACTCATATGCAACAACACTTTGTCACTCCCCCTAAACGGAGGATGCAAAATCACCTCCTCCACCAAGGACCGCCCATTTGTATTACATGCTCCACTAACACCAAACGACCTCCGCCAATGATCCTTGTGGTACGGTGTGTGGCAACAAGCAAAATATGTTATTTTTTTAACATTCATATAATAAAATAGACATTTTGAAAGTTGGGAGTGAAAAAATTATTATTATTTTTTAAAAATTTCTGAGACTAACATAATCATTTTAAAAAGTCCTGGGACTAGAATGAGATAAAATCACATTCTTTGCATAATGTAATTGTAGTATTTAGTTCTGCTTCTATATTGTAAGAGCTTGGGTTGAAATTTTCTTTTCATGAAATTAGATCAATGATTAACGAGCAAGGAAGTCAGTCGATATTAGTGAGTGGAGAGAGTGGTGCTGGTAAAACTGAGACAACAAAGATGCTCATGAGATATCTTGCATTCATGGGAGGCAGGTCAGATACTGAAGGAAGAACAGTTGAACAACAGGTTTTGGAGGTGAGTAACATGTAACATGACTGCAACATTTATTATACATGGTTTTAAAGTATGGAATGGAGGGTAATGTTTTTGAGAATCAATTCTTCAGTCCAACCCTGTACTGGAAGCATTTGGAAATGCCAAAACCGTCAAGAACAACAATTCAAGGTGATTTGTTTTTATGCTCCATTTTTTGTTTCAGTTGCATTGTACATTGTCTTTCCTTGTCAGCTCTAATATAACAAGGCATTTCTACCAGTCGTTTTGGTAAATTTGTAGAAATACAATTTGATAAGAATTGGAAGATTTCTGGGGCTGCCATTCGTACATACCTTCTCGAACGGTCGCGTGTTTGCCAAGTCTCAGATCCTGAGAGAAACTACCATTGTTTTTACATGCTCTGTGCAGCACCTCCAGAAGTAAGCTCCCATCCCTCTTTAAATCATCTTATACAGTTTAATCTTTACAACAGCTGCGTCTGACCAATGTTTCAATGCAGGATGTCAAGAAATTCAAGGTAGGAGACCCAAGGACATTTCATTATCTTAATCAAACGAATTGTTATGAAGTGGCGAATGTTGATGATTCAAGGGAGTACTTAGAGACGAGAAATGCCATGGACGTTGTCGGAATCAGCCAGGATGAACAGGTTTGTATTTGTGTCACCCCAAATAGCCTTAAGATGGTTGACAATTTTCTCAACACAAATGTTGGCTCATCAGAAGTTTGTTCCGTAGGATGCTATATTTCGTGTTGTAGCTGCTATACTGCATCTTGGAAACATTGACTTCATGAAAGGGAAGGAAGTTGACTCCTCCAAAGTGAAAGACGAGAAGTCAAATTACCATCTTCAAACAGCGGCAGAGCTACTCATGTTAGAACTCTAATCTCTTTTGATGACATAAAATTAGAGTTTCATGTTCCGAGCACACCTTTTTTTTACACTGTCAATATTCTTATCAGGTGTGATGTAAAGGCACTGGAACATTCGCTCTGCCAGCGTGTCATAGTGACGCCAGATGGCAACATTACGAAGCCCTTGGACCCAGATTCAGCAGCCTTGAGTCGTGATGCATTGGCAAAAACTGTGTATTCTAGGCTGTTTGATTGGTATGTAAACTGAACTTTTTCCTTGCTAATTCTCACATGTTTTTTCCCCTGGCTGGTGTTCACTTCTGGAATATATTATGACTCAAAAAGATTGGAGATCAAAATGCTGTTTCATTCATCTAAAGCTTTCTGGTATAGAACGATTGACATATTGCATATCTGAACTATGACAGGATTGTGGACAAAATTAATAGTTCAATTGGTCAAGATCCTAATGCAGCCAGCTTAATTGGTGTTCTTGATATTTATGGTTTTGAAAGCTTCAAGATCAACAGGTCGATAAAATTATGAAATGTAGTCCCTCACGGATTACTATTAATCTATTATTATCTTGGTTACAGTATATAATACATTCCTTGGCTTGCAGTTTTGAGCAGCTCTGTATCAACCTGACCAATGAGAAGTTGCAGCAACATTTTAATCAGGTATGGCTGAAGCCTCCAGACGTGGTTTAAACCTTTTCTTTTTAGTTACACAAACATAAATGTACCTTCTCTGTGCAGCATGTTTTCAAGATGGAGCAAGAGGAGTATACGAAAGAAGAAATAAACTGGAGCTATGTTGAGTTTGTAGATAATCAGGATGTCCTTGATCTAATTGAGAAGGTACTGACTTTTATTGGCTCACTCACTTGTAACATATTGTGCATGCTGCCACCCACTGTAACTTGAGTAATGAAAGCATTTTGTATCTCACAGAAACCTGGAGGTATAATCGCCCTGCTCGATGAAGCCTGGTATGTATTCTTACTTCTTGCAATGTCATGAACAGTTACTATTTGAATCTAGATAGATTCAACTATATAAGATATTTAATCAAATCTTTGTGAATAACCCTGTATTTTAATTTCAATTTGAGATATTAAAATTAACATATGAAAACATACAATGATAAATTATAATGCACTATAGATATTAGGAACGATGACTAGTAATTAATATTAGTTCCAAAAATAGCATAGTTTTTTGAAAGATAAGCAACATAGAATTTGAAATTTAACTTTTACTTCAGAGTGCATAAAGGGCACCTGTTCAGTTGTTTTCCTGTCCTGCAGTATGTTTCCAAAGTCAACACATGAAACGTTTGCTCAAAAGATGTATCAGACGTACAAAGGACATAAGCGGTTCAGCAAGCCAAAACTTGCTCGAACAGACTTCACGATAAACCATTATGCTGGAGATGTAGGCTACATGTCACAAGTACTCTTTTATTGAGCTTAAAAGATAAGTGGTTAGTTTCTTATTATTAAGCCTTGAATCAACAGGTTACATACCAAGCAGATCAATTTCTAGATAAAAACAAGGACTATGTAGTAGCAGAACATCAGGCTCTTCTGAATGCCTCGCAATGCTCTTTTGTTGCTAATCTTTTCCCTCCACTTCCTGAGGAGACCTCAAAGCAATCCAAGTTTTCCTCTATTGGTACTCGGTTCAAGGTAAAAGTTACTTCAACTGTGGCATAATCTTGTAGTTGTCATGGTTTTTAGACAATGACTTGCTCTTTTCCTTACAGCAACAACTACAAGCTCTCATGGAAACGTTGAATACTACAGAACCACATTACATTAGATGTGTAAAACCCAACACAATTTTGAAGCCTGGAATCTTTGAGAACTTCAACGTGTTGAACCAATTGAGGTGTGGGGTATGTTAAACTCTCCAAATACCCAAATTTAAAAAACTGAATTTGTTATATTTTGGCTGATGTTGCTACTTGCTCTTCTCAACAACATTCTTTTTGATGAATTTTGACAGGGAGTGCTCGAGGCAATTAGAATAAGTTGTGCAGGATATCCAACAAAGAGAACATTTGATGAGTTCCTTGATCGTTTTGGAATGCTTGCTCCAGATATTTCGGATGGGTACAGAAAAACAGACTTTTAACTTCACGTTTATTTTGTGTTGGCTTTGTCCTTTTGCGGCAGAGATAGACTTGCATTCAAGCAGACCGTTTGCATGGGGTTTTCAGACATGGAACTTCTCTAGTCTAATTTAATGAATCGTATTAACTTTGCAGGTCTGATGAAAAATCAGCATGCATTGCAATATGTGACAGAATGGGGTTAAAGGGTTATCAGGTGGGTAATAATTTGAAAATATTGACGTGAGTGTCAAGAAAGAGCATTATCAAGCACATTCCCCGATCCCCAATTTCATCTTAAGAGATCTCATTTCATTTGGTTCGCTCTAGATTGGAAAAACAAAAGTGTTCCTCCGAGCTGGACAAATGGCTGAGTTGGATGCACGACGAACTGAAATATTGGCCAATGCTGTCAGACGCATCCAGCGGCAAATCCGAACCCATCTAACTAGAAAAGAGTTTATTGCCCTGAGGAAAGCTACAATTCATATGCAGAAACTTTGGAGAGGTACCCTTTTCTTCCATTAATCATAATTCCATAAGCAAGTGGAGTAACAGAATTAGTATCCAGAAACCATGTCAGTTGATCCCATAGTATGGGACGGATCAAATTTTATCAGTTTATGTAGTTATCACCTGTTGGTTTATACTAGAAAGTTCTGAAGTCAATCTCAAACCCTATCTGTATACCATAGTTTTTTGTATAACTGAAGCTGATTGATTTCTTTGCTAATTACACCTACAGGGCAACTTGCTCGTAAGCTATATGAGCAAATGAGAAGAGAAGCAGCTTCAATCCGCATACAGAAGCATGCACGTGCTCACGCAGATAGAAAATCTTACAAAAAATTACTTGCATCAGCTATAGTTATTCAAACCGGTATGCGTGCAATGGCAGCTAGAAATGAGTACAGACACAGAAGAAGAACTAAGGCAGCTATCATTGTTCAGGTAATAAATGCTTTAACAATCATTGTTAATTGAAAGATAAAATACATCATGTTGACATAAGGAACAAGGAATTACCAAGGGGAAAAGCATTATAAGTTTCTGAATCCAGCATCCAAGCAATTAAGAACATCTAGATTACAATATCGGTAATTCAATTAATTGAATTTTACAGACTGAATGGCGAAGGGCATCAGCTATTTCAGCTTATAAACAACAACAGAAGGCAACTCTTGCCCTTCAATGCCTCTGGCGATCTAAAGTTGCAAGGAAGGAGCTTAGAAAATTAAAGATGGTGAGTTTTTATTTGTATTTTTATATGAACATTTAAATTTACAGTATGCATTAAGCATCCAAAGGCATGAACTGCCGTACCTACCTATAAGACAAAGTAACTAGATGGTAAAGCAAGAAATTTTTTCTGTCCAGGCTGCAAGAGAAACAGGAGCACTCAAGGAGGCCAAGGACAAATTGGAGAAGCGTGTTGAGGAGCTAACATGGCGCCTAGAGTTTGAGAAGCACTTGAGGGTATGGATCTTTTATACCTTCTATATGGATGATGCATGGAATTTGAGAAGCACATGGTCAATCTCTCTTTAATCAGTTATTGAATATTTTCCATAAATAGAAAGTTCTTATGGTCTATACCTTTGTAGATGGATGTTGAAGAAGCTAAGGGGCAAGAGGTTGCAAAATTACAAAGTGCTTTGGAAGAAATGCAAGGGCAGCTGGATGAAGCCAATGCTGCAATTATACGTGAGAGAGAAGCAGCAAAATTGGCTATAGAACAAGCTCCGCCAGTCATTAAGGAAGTACCTGTGGTAGACGAGACCAAGCTGGAAATGCTGAGAAATCATAATGAAGAACTTGAGGTAACATGAGAAGGAAGCAAACAAGCCTTTTGAAAACACCATTATTTTTGTTGCATATGATATTATGAACAAAACTGAATTTTCAGGGTGAGGTTGGAGAACTAAAGAAGAAAATTGAGGAATTCGAAGAAAAGTATGCTGAAGTGGAGAAGGAGAGTAAAGCTAGACTCAAGGAGGCAGAAGAGGCACAATTGAAATCAATGCAACTTCGAGAGACTATTGAGAGGTAGTTAACTGCTAAATGATTACAGCATCTGGCCACTGCTGATGATGATCTGAAAATGCCTTATCTTCTTTACTATTTCCAGATTGGAATCAAATTTATCTAGCCTTGAGTCTGAGAACCAGGTTCTGCGCCAGCAGGCTTTGGTTGCAGCAGACAATGAGTCCCTCTCTGAAGAACTGGAAGCGTAAGTGCTTACTGTACAGTTGAACCTCAGTTTCTGGATTCACTGCATGTGTGCATATAGTTCTTTCTACATTTTTGCTTGACTAAAAGACTTGGATGGATGATTGGAATGTCCATTTATGGAAACTTGTTTCTTTGAAAAAATCAGAAGGTGGTTTCAAATATACAAATTTGTAGGATTTGGGCCTCTCTTTCTCTGTCTCTCTGTCTCTCTTGGATTTCCGTTTTTTATTTGAAGGAAAATTAGAGTGCAAAGGATAAAAAAAAAGTTTAGATTATTACATGGTCAAATGCATATTAAATCATATTTTGAAGAAAACAATGATCTGCTGTACCATTAGTTCCTATAAGCTTGCTGGATTATATTATAAAACATACTACTGTTTCAGCCTCAAGAGTAAGATTGGAAGTCTAGAGGCAGAGAATGAAGTTCTCCGCAACCGGACAGTGGCTGTTGAGCATATATCTGTTCCCGCTGCAGGGCCTGCAGAAAGCAAGGTACAAAATCTCTGGATTGCATATTTTTCTGTGAGGATATTCCTTCGATTCTTACATGCTTCTATTGTATGCAGACTTTAGATAATGGACATCTAATGGAAGAAGAGATTAAATCAACTAAGGTAAGAATGAGTATCATAGTGAACTTTGATATCCAATGAGAAATTAATAAATGCCCGTTTATCCTTTGTCTTTGACACGAGGAGTGATTTTTGTCCTTTATTATCAGGAACCATCCACTGTTCCAATTAAATCAACTAAGGTAAGAATGAGTTTCGTAGTGAACTTCAATATTCTATGAGAAATCAATAAATGCTCGTTTATCCCTTAATCTTTGACATGAGGAGTGATTGTTGTCCTTTATTATCAGGAACCATCTACTGTTCCTGTCCTATCTAAACAAGGCTCACTTACAGAAAAGCAACAGGTATATTGCTAGTAGCCTAGTTCATATTATGGTCATGTAAGGGAACATAATATCACAAAAGCACAAATAAAGAAGGGATCCCAATTGCTCATCAAATCATAACAAAATTATTTCACAATAGGAAAATCATGATGTCCTGCTCAAGTGCTTAGCAGAAGACAAGCGTTTTGACAAGGGCAGACCAGTTGCAGCTTGTATTGTCTACAAGACACTTCTTCAATGGAGATCTTTTGAAGCAGAGAAAACAAATATATTTGACAGAATTATTCACACAATCAGATCTTCTATAGAGGTTGGTGTAACTCAATCAACAAATCCTCTCGTGCATTCTAATTTTAGGAAGGTTGAATCTGGAAACTTGGTTGACTATGACTCATCAGATAAAAATCCTATTGATCTTATGAAACTGAAGTTTATATTTTGCTATTGCAGAGTCAAGAAAATATCAGTGATCTTGCCTATTGGCTTTCAACCACTTCCACTCTTCTCTATCTTCTTCAAAGTTCACTCAAGGCAACCAATACAAGTACGGTAGCTTCACATCGCAACCGAGCTTCTCCTACAACCTTATTTGGTCGTATGGCATATGTATGCTTCCTACCTGAAAATTTTGGCTAATGAATGAATTTCCTTTAAATCATTCAACTAAATATAGAAGTTGTCAGGGTCTTCGATCATCTACGGTGGGTATGGGAATGTCCAGTGGATACAGTGGAATGGTGGGCAAGACAAACAATCAATCTAAAGTTGAAGCCAAGTACCCAGCACTGCTTTTTAAGCAACATCTGGCAGCATGCATTGAAAAATTGTTTGGGATGATACGTGATAATTTGAAGAAAGAAATTAGTCCTTTCTTGCATCTATGTATACAGGTGAAAACCAAAATTGTGCAAGCTTAACGGGGAAAAAAAAGAAGAAGAAAAGCTTTTCAGATTTATTTATTTATTAATTTTTTTTAATAATATTCTTAATGATCACTGACAGGCACCAAGATCAGTGAGGGCCAGATCAATAAGAGGGTCATCTAAAAATATCCATTCAAATATTGTTGCAAAACAGCAAGCATCAAGTATTCACTGGCAAAGCATTGTTAATAAGCTAGACCAGACCTTGGATATAATGTCGGAAAACCATGTAAGTTAAACTTATTCCTATTCATCTGTTGTTGTAGGCATTTTATGCTTAGGAGCAGGTTTCTCTCCATGTGAAATTGACTTCTACAATTTTTCAGGTTCCCTCCATGATCATGAGAAAAATCTTCTTCCAAGTTTTCTCATTCATAAATGTCCAGCTTTTCAATAGGTGAGTAACAACAGTACAGCTTCTTTGAACATATTATCGTTTTAAAGGATTAGATAATTTATTTTACTACATAATACCCATACGAGAAAAGATAATTTTATTTTATCTTTTTTTTTTTTTTGGTTGCCAGCTTGTTACTACGACGTGAGTGTTGTTCCTTCAGTAATGGAGAGTACTTAAAGTTAGGTCTGCAGGAGTTGGAGCAATGGTGTAACAAAGCTACTGATACGGTGAGCTATACACGCAACCTTTCAAAATAAAGTTGCTTTGAACAATTAACATGTATAATTTTTTCGAATACTTCAACAGTATGCTGGCTCTTCCTGGGATGAACTTCAACACATAAGACAAGCAGTAGGATTTCTGGTAAGTTTCTCTTAATTAAAATCTTAAAAATTAAACCAATCAGGCTCCCTAAGATTGGACTAAAAACTCTCTCTTGGTCCCATCTCTGCAGGTGTTACATCAGAAGTCTCAGAAAAGTTTGAATGAGATCACAGATGAATTATGCCCGGTAACTACATCTATATTCTTGAAAAAAGCATCTGAACTTGGAAATTTTCTCCAATTACAAATTTAGTGAACATGTATTGTTATTCTTGGTTTCAAACATTTGGAACTCTAATTTTATTTGTAAAGAACTTTTTTGGCATTTTAACCCCTAAAGTCTTCTTCCCTACCTATATGGTTTTCCTTCTTTTTCTTATTTTATTGTACTGAACCAATTTCTAATTCTGGTGGCCTAAACAATGTGAAGAGATCAAACTTGAACTCTGCTCTCATCAATTCTGTTATCTATATTCAAAAGCTGGCTGTGGTGGAAGAACCAATAATGGTTAAGCTGACTTCTCTGCTGTTTCTTTTTGTATCAGATACTAAGCATTCCGCAAATATATCGCATAGGCACGATGTTCTGGGATGACAAATATGGAACTCAGGGATTATCTCCTGATGTAAGTGATCATGCATCCTCATCTGTTCTTTAACAAACGTCTATCTTAATTCTTAAATAATAAACCACAAGTTTATATTTCAAAACACAAACTTATAAACTTTAACATGTTTTGCAGATAATTGGAAAAATGAGAGTCCTATTGGCAGAAGACTCCATAAACATCCCAAACAACTCTTTCCTGCTTGATGTGGATTCAAGGTACAAATTTACATTCTATATCCATAGTTATCCTGAATCTTCAGAACCCATGGAGATTATTTACATCAGTAGTCTAAGTATTACTTATTGATTCTACTGGGGCTAAAACCGTTTTCAGCATACCATTTTCAATGGAAGAAATATTCCGGTCCTTTGGCGAGGACGGCGGGGTTAACCTATCCGACGTTGACCCGCCACCACTTATAAGACAAAGATCAGACTTCCATTTTCTAGTGCAGCAATTGACAGAATGATGATGGTGGGAAAATGCAAAACTTATTTTCTACTCACCAGAAATGAGGAAGTAAGAAGAGATATTACTTCCTGTTGTTGATTTGTTTCCCACATTGAATTTTCCCCCTCTTGGTTTTTTTGGGGAGGGGAGAGACCGAGTGTTCTCGTGTTAATTCTTTATTCGTTTATTTTATTTTTTGTACATTATATACGAGTGGTATGTGTATATTTTTCTTGTTTTGGTCCCCAGAAAAGAGATGGGAGAAATTTTGAGTGAGCTTTTTCTGTAAGAGACAAAAAGGGGTTAATGGATTTTGGGATATATTGATTAAAAAAAGAAAAAAGAAAAAAGAAAAAAAGTTGAAGATTTGCTTGATTCACACGGTGTTTGATTGAGATTGGGTTGATAAAAAAAGAAAAATACTTTTTTTGTCCTTAGATTTTTTTGTTTAATTTCCATTTGGTCCCTATTTTTAGTTATTGAAGTTTGAGTTTAGTTTTTATATTTTAAAATATTACAATTTTATCTTTGAGATTTAAATTTTGTTTCAATTTGGTCCATAAGTTTGAAGATTTATACTATTGATCTCGATTTTTCGGTAACTACTTACTTTCATTGGCATCTATGTCTATTAACTAATTTAAAATAATTATAACATGAAAATTTAATTTTAATTTTAATAGCAATGAAAATAATGCAAATTAATCATAGTTCTCTTAAATGAATTTATAGACATTAATACTAAAGTCGAAAAATGAGTATTTAATAAAAATTTGTATTAAAAGTGTAAATCTCGAAACTTAGAGTCCAAATTGAATTAAGATTTAAATTTTAAGATATAAAGTGTGATATTTTGAAAATTAAATTCCAAATGGAAACTAGATCTAAAAGTTAAAGATCAAAAAGATAAAATTATGTATTCTCTTTTCAGCAGAAATGAAGAACTCAAAATCCAGAAGGATAAAGAAAAAAAGGATAAAATAAAATTGTGAAGGCTAATTATTGCAAGGAATCATACAAAATTAGGACCCTCAGTTTGTATTTTGCGTCTAGTTCGGATTGAAAGGTCATACCCATTTTCCTTCACTTTTAAGGTAAGATTTTAGTTGTTGAAGTTCAACCATCTAAAGACTTACTAAAATTTATTTCTACTAGTTTATTTTTCTATAAATTTGAAGGTGGTACTTGAGTATTTAATTGCAGTGACAATTATATTTCACAAATAATTGTTTGATTTCAATCATATTTTGGTCTCTGAATTTTGAATTTTTATTTTGGTTTGGTCCTTAAATTTTTAAAATATGTTAATTCTAGTCCAAAAATGTTTACTTTGGTTACTGCTATTAAAATTCTGCTAACTCTTAAATAAAATGGTGAAATGACTTGCTGTCAAATAAGTTAGTCATGCTAAAAAATCTAGAGTTTCAATTTTGAATTAGATGGTAAAACAATTTCCTATAAGAGATCTCATTATTTTGGCTCATTGGTTATTTACATTTTACTTCGCCTTAATCTTACTCAACCCATATTGGATACAATTTGATCCTTTAATAGATTTTATCTTAAAAAGTTAACAAAATCTTAACAGCAAACACCAAAATAAACACTTTTTAAAAGTTGAGAAACTAAAACATACATTTTTTAAAGTCTAGGGACTAAAATAGAACGATATTCAAAATGGGATTTAAACCTAATTCTTACTACTTTCTTTCTTCTCTTCAAATATAAAATTATAAAGGTCAAATTACAGATTCTATCTATTTGGTCTATCTTATATGTCATTAAATTTCTAATCTTGTTTTTAATAGGTTTTTGAAAATTTTAACTTTCAATTTTGTGTTTAGTGTTTAAAAGTTGAATGACTAAAATTTGTAATATGAAAAGTTCAAGAATCAAATAGACACAAAGTTTGAGGATTAAAACTTGATAATTTAATCGATTATAAATATAGTATGGGCATAGACTCGATTGGGGCCTAAAGAATTTCCTTTGTGGTTCGACCACGAATGTTATTAATGCATATAATTACAAATTTTATAGAATTAATTTTTCTTTTATTAACATGCATGTACCAACCTTTTCTCCTAATAAAAAAAATGCTATTATGGTTTGTTGTGACTATGATCACGAGATTGAGTTTACATTTTCTTTTGTTTCTTTTTTCCCCTAATTAATAATGGATTTTGACTATTGATATTGTCAACTAATAATTTGGATTTTTCTTTTTTTGAGATACAAAAATGAAAGCTTACATTTACATCTATTTCAATTTAGTTTTATTAGTTTCAAATGTTTTTCTTTTTTTATAAAAATCTATTTTCCTCCTTGCATTAAATTTCATATTACATATAATAGGTTTTATTTATTATTATTATTTTTTAGACAAATATAGACTTGTGTTCGAAATTTCATGCATCTAACCTTTTGTTCTTAAAATTTTAAAATAGCAATTTTAGATTATACGCTTCTCCAAAAAATCAAATAATTTAGTGTACCTATGGAATAAAACTGTAGACATAAATAGATAAATGACATATTTTTTAATTTACATTTTAAAGGGTTTCTTACCGTGCAATTATGAGAAGCATCTAAATGGGATTGGTTTGGCTGGAAGAAGGGATAGTTACAAATATAGCAATTAGACCCAAAATATTTGCATATATAGCACAACGCAAAAAAAAAAATTGCAGAGATAACAAAATTTAGATTTTACTTTCGAAGTCTACCAGTGATGGACCATATCACTAGCTAGGGTCTATTGGTTATAGACCACATCACTGGTAGGATTTTATCAACGATATAGTCTATCAGTAATAGATTTTGCTATATTTGCCATTGTTTTAAATGTTACTATACAATTAATTATTATTTCTAAATGTGTCACTCAATGCAAAAACCCTAATATTTAGCTGCTAGCTAGACTACGACACTTTTTGTTGTAGCCCAACCAATTAGAGGCCGACAACAAGCAAAGGAAAAGAAAAGTTTATTAAGTGGCACTATGTGATTATGCCATAAGGTTTAGCTAAAATAAATAAATAAATAAAATGTTACCAATCAGCAACAAAGTATTACTAGGTTCAAAGTAAACATAACTTAACGACAATTGACATGTACTCGTTTTCTTAAAGTCAGAAATTCAAAACACTATATCTTTTCCTTGTATTAAAAAAAGAAAAAAAAAGTTGATAATCAAATTAATTAGTTGAATTGCATGTGAATATGGATACAAATATTGAATGATGTGGTGCATATATATATATATATATGATTCACATTCAAACTTAGGGTTATAGCTTTATGATCATATCCTTCCTTTGGATTTTACCCCCACGAGAGCAACTCTACATTTGATGCATGTGATTCAACAGCATTCATGACAGACAAATAAAGAAAAAGCCACTTTATCAAATCTCTACATGCAAATTTCAAAATGAATCAATATCTATTTTATATATTTTTTTAAAAAGATTTTCTCTTTCTCTCTTCTCTTTTCTCCATGTCCCTCCTAATTAAAATAATTATTTTTAAAAGTCTATTTTATTTATAATTTCCTCTTTTAGTTGCTTCCTCCAAAATCGATTTCAAATTAAAGTGAAAGATTATTTATATAAATGGGGATAATTTTCTAATGAGTTGTTTGGCTACATGACTATGTAATACTATGGTCAGTATCATTTAATCACAATTATTAAAGAATGGGTTAAGTTACAAATTTAGCTTCCAAAGTTTCAAATAGGTTGTCAAATAGATATTTAAATTTTTAATTTTGTATCTAATAAATCTTTAAAAAATTTAAAATTAAAAAAATTAATTCATCTATTAGACATAGATTTGGTTTTGTACGTTTATTAAATGGTCAAATGCCTGGAGGATCCCTAGTTGCATCCAAATTTGACAGCTTGTGGTTGTAAAATGATGACACAACTCTAGATTATGCATCAAAGTCTTTTTTATTTAATTAAAAATCTAAATTTTTAATTATGTATTGGCAGATTTGTGATCGATATAAAATAGGTCAAAGATCTATTTGACATGAATTGAAAATTTAAGAAACTATTAGATACCAATTCGTAAGTTTATAGTCTTGTTAGTCCATTTTTTTTTAGAGTTTTTGAATTCATTAAACAGGAAATTAAAAATTTTAAGATATATATTAGAAAAATTAGATATAAATCTAAAAACTGGGGACACTAAAAAGCTAATATATTTATATATATAGTTATAAAAGAAAAAAATGATTTTGTTAATCTGTATCTCAATGATTAGAGGTTAGAAGAATGTGGATATGGCAATTGGCAGCTTTGAAGGGAATCTTTTCACGGATCACTACTCTCTTCCCTTCCTCCAACTAATCTTTTCACCTCAATTGTGCCCAACCCCTTTTCATCTTAACTTCAACTTTTTTACCCCTCTAAATTAGAGACATTTGGATTAATATTGTAATTTTTTAAACTAATTAAAAAATATTGTAGCTCGAAATCTATTTAGAGAAATATAGTAGGTTTTCGATTTTACTTGGACTTTTTTTTAATTTTTTATTTTTGTATGTCGAGACTTCAACACTTGATAAATAAGTTTTCAAGAAATGCACGTCGAGTGTTGAACACTCGACAAAGACTCATTTGTTATTTTTTACCACTATTTTCTTTGTTATTATATTTCTTAACAAAAAAAGATGTATTTCTTAATAATGAATAAAATCAACATCTTTAACTATTAACTTTAAGAGACATCATAAAAAATAATAAATTCTCATTCACGTTTTCTTCCATAACTTAAAAATAATAAAATATAAATTAAAATGTTTATATTAATATAACTATTTAATGTATCTTATTCATTTAAAAATAATTAAAAGAATCAACGTGTCCCACAAGGCGGATGTCGTAGATTTTGAGCTGATTGTTGTCGTCGACTTTGAACTTGAGATTGCTCTGGTTCCTCTTGATGTTGCTTTGGTATCTCTGCAAGCACTTTATAGTATAAATATTCTTTATGCTCTCCACGGCCACGCCCATGTCCATGCAGGTATGAAGACGATGTACCATCCTCTGAATCATAATATCATGAACCAAATGCTAGCATCATCATCATCGAACTAACATAATCAGTTTGACTCTACGTCTGCGTCATAGAATGCAATTCTTCCACATTGTGGGCAACTTCATTAAACTCATGTTCTTCTTCTCGAACAGGTCTCCTACGCCTAGGAACTAGTGGAGGTAGGTATATCGTACATAATGTATCTCCTCCATATAGCTCTCTTTGTTTCTACATATAGTAAGAACTTAATTTGAATCATTTGCAACATCACGGAGGCTACTGTTGTTTGATCTTTGTGAATTATACAACGACTAGATAATATTTAAAATAAATTTAAATTAAAAATAATTAGACAATATTTATTTATGTACTAGATGACCCATAACTACTCTTGAATGAGTAACGTAGCGTCTTGTAATATTATTATACCAATTGATATAACTTTGAGTGGCATCGATATCAAATTGTCTAATAAAAACCCCAATTGCAATAAACCTTGCACATAGTGCCATCGCACTACCAAATGTGCAACTTTTTTAGGTCAATCTCCAGTTCTTAGGTCGATGTCATACAGTAGGGGTTTAGTATTACAAGGCGATGGGACATCCTGCTGGAAACCAAATTGGCTCATTACCCTGTCAGGAAAATGTCACTCACCAATGTGAAAAACATATGCGAGGACTTATCATTCACCTATATGTTTTGACCGTTTGTACAGGAATTAGGTAAAGTGTCCATAACAGCTTTGTAAGGCTCCCAAATAATATAAAACATAAAATATTGTATTAAAAAAATATTAAAGACAAATACATTAAAAGGTTGTAAAAAAATTCAATTTGGTTCAGTATTAATGTACCTGATCAAGTTGAAGCAGTTCAAACATGTATCTTATGCTGTCTAACTACAGGTGTAGCTATCCCAGTCACATAAAATTTGTTTTTCCACCTATATTTTTAAATTAATAATTTAGATTTTAAATTAATTAGATCAATTATATAAAAATATTTGTTAAATTAAATTGAACTAAAACAACATACTGAGAACCGTAGGCTCGTCCAGCTAATTTAGCGTCATTTACATGTCGGAGCTGTGGAGCCATTGTTGGAAATTGTTATTAAGCCCATAATTGCAAAAGTATCAGAGGCCCAACGATCTCACGAACTTCAGATTTTGTTGCTTTGCGTAGCTATCTATACAACCATGCCAAACATGCTCTACCATAAGAATACCATCCCACATCATAGAGATTAGCTAACAATGGCAAGAACATCAAATGAACAAAATGACTTGATTTGTCAGAAAACACTTCCACCCATTATCTGTAGTATATATGCTTACGTATATCTCATGATGGTTTCCTCGTTCGCATCATCAACAAGTTCACGGAATTGTATCACTAACCATGTCAAACTTAACTTTGATCGTTTAATTTTATCGGCGGGTGGGACCACATCGAGGAACAATTGACAAATATGCAACCAGTCATCATGGATTACTCCAGAGACCGACTCACCGTCAACAGGTAACCTGAATAACACTTCTATGTTCTGTAGAGTGATAGTGCACTCTCCAGTAGACACATGAAATGTATGCATCTCAAGTCTCTATCTCTTGATCAATGCTGGGATGAGATGTCAATATAGCTAAATGAATCCCAATATGGAAACTCCATACAATTTAGACGTACGAAGTAACGATAGTATTCGAGGGTGAAATGGGATAGTGCGATGAACAATTGCCTCTCGGCGTCTATAGGATATCTCACAAGTGGTACGATCTTTCCATATAACTGATGATCGATGATTGGTCGTATAAAACATCA
Organism: Benincasa hispida; assembly: GCF_027475165.1. Classification (NCBI taxonomy): domain Eukaryota; kingdom Viridiplantae; phylum Streptophyta; class Magnoliopsida; order Cucurbitales; family Cucurbitaceae; genus Benincasa; species Benincasa hispida. The sequence continues at coordinate 12,159,480 of NC_143486.1, forward strand.
GGATCAATCAGTCCTGGATTTAAAGTCATGATCTAAAAGATTTTTTTTTATATTTCTTGAGTAAAACATAGAAATAATGTACAACTTAATATTATTGCACAATAAAAATAGTATTTACAAGATAAAAATATTATTTGCACAATAAGATAGTATTTACAAGATAAAAATATTAATAATAAAAATCCCTAACTGTCTGGAGCCTGTCCTCGTAACGAAGGATACTTCCTTCGATTATGACTTAACTGATTACAAAACCCACATCGTAATCGAGAGCTTGGTTCTATCCAATCCATCTCGTTATGGTATCGCGAACTCTTTCGTTTACCAAGTTTCCTCAACAACCATGGTTCAGCATGTAAGACAGACATATTAGAGTGCGTGATCTAGTAATCTTAATGCGGTACAAGTTTAAATTGAGGAGAGTAACATTCAGCATACATTGACAGTTTATAGTAGTCCTCAATAAAATCTTCGTAGTTCATGTTAAAAAGTGAGCAAACTGCCATAAAATGCGAGCATAGAATGTCAAACGCTTGTCACTTGTTACATGAACAATACTGCTCGGACCCGTGTAACCTCAGTATTTGAAAATTTCCTCCTTCGGCATTGAGGCTGTGACGTCCAGTCTTCACATGAAACACACCTTCGTATCGATCATACGATTATACTTCATGTTTACTAGATCTTGCAGCTCATTTATTAATTTTTTCGTATGCATACCTGAATATTTACTCACTTAGTATTATAAATATATTTGAAACAAATTGTTAATTATATATATAAAAAATAATATTGCCTGGTGTATATATCTCGACATTCCAAAGTAACTCTTATTTCTTTTCTTCTTTTTTCGAAATAATTTACGCACTTGAAGAATGTTATTTGAGCAAGAGCATTTATCAACAATATTTTGAACTCCTTTGAGGACTCCATTTATGCACTCTGATAGACTTGTCATCATCCACTCATATTTGAACCCTCCATCATGCGCTTAAGTTCATTGCTCCATACCAATGTTGTCGAAAAAAAACTTCCAATTTATTCCTTTGATGTCCTCAATGGTTATATTAAACTTTTGAATTTGGAATTAACATCCGGCATTATAAATATAATTCTTTAATGTGTTTAATTTGTATTTTTTTATTGAAGTTGTTGACGATATGTCATAAGCAGAATTGATGGTGATATTTTGGTCCCATCCAACCATTTATTGGTTGTTCATGCTGAGATAATGCAAGCATGTCGATCTGAAATAAAACAATCTCTTTGTGTGTAACAATTTCTTTCAAATGTTTCAAGAACCATCCCTATGGACTTTTCATCTGCCATCTGCAACGACGAATGCAAGAGGAAGAAGATACCCGTTTGAATCAACTAATATAGCAATCAGCAACTTTCATCGATATTTTCCATACAAGTGGATACTGTCTATTTGAATCACTAACCGACATCTATTAAAATCTTCTATACAAGGACTAAATGACCAAAATATAGAAGTAAGGATGACATGTTCTTCAGTTGACATTTCTTTCACTCTCTACTCCACACGTGTTTCGAGATTGGTTTGACTAACCATATACAATCACTTAGGTAACAATTTATATGACTCGTCCCATCATCGAATACTTTAGCCAACGTATTTCTTTTGCCCTCCTACACTCTATGGTACGAAACATGATATCCAAATTTTATTTTTATGTCAGACTGTAGTTGTGCCACACTGAGGGATGGTTTTTCTCTGATGACATCACAAAATTCTAATGCAATCATCGATGAATCTAACTTCACATAGCTTTGACTAAGTTCTGAGTAAAAATATGTATGTTGATCAAGATACTGAGTGATCTCAAATAAGCCATGCAACTTCTTCTTTATTCCACAAAGTCTCCATTTGCAACCTTCTTCCCACTTTTTACACCAAATTGTCCAAATCGTCGGTGTCGATTTCAAGACCTCATATGGTATGTGACACTTAATAATAAAACATTTGATTGCTTGTTGTAGTATTTCTTTGTCTTGACAAATCATCCCCTTATACAATTGGGTATTATCACCATCTACAGAGGCTACAATTGAGTCGTGTTCTCCAATGCTATCTATTACATTCATATCCAAATCGTTGAATGTATCTGAAGGTAACTCATGTCCACGACCATCAAAATCCAACTCTTCAAATTAATCGTTCGTTTTTGTTTTAAAATCTCTGTATTGATTGTTAGCCTTCATATCTTCATGGTGCAACTGATCGATCAGCGTCAATACATTGAGTCGGATCTTCAAACTGACTATAGAGTGCATTCAAATTTATATCCAACTCTACCATACTCACATTAATATATAAATGCACTAAATTCGGGAGTGACATTGCGATTGAGAACATCAAACTCATTGCTTGTTCATTAGGAATAGAGAATGATATAAACATTATTGATCCTGATGGTATTAGATTAGAATGTCTATATATTATTTCTAACTAATTTGCTCTCATATTTACACCAAGTGACATATCTACCATTTCAATAAATTGTTAAAAAACAAGGTCACTGTTCACATTTATGCTAAAACCCCCACATGATGGCGGGTCATAATCGACTCCATCAACACCATCAATGACATTACCATTTGTAAACAACATAAATTCCAAATATTTGTCCGTCATTTTCTAAAAGAAAAAAGACAAATAATACATTACTATTTTACTAATTATCAAACTTAAATACAAATAAAAACAAACAAAAATATTAAATTTTTTTTTTAAAAGTTTAACTTAGTTTGAACATCAAAGTTATTAAAAACTAAAAGAATAGAATATATTTATAAAAAAAAACAAGAATGCTAAACTTTTTATAATAAAAAACTTTAAACATCAAATTAATAATTTTGTATTAAACTATAAACTAAACTTTCTTATTAAAATATCACTAAAAAAAAACTAAACTTTTTAAAAGATAAACATCAAAGTTAAATACTAAAAAAATAAAATTTCATAAGAAATATATAAAAAAAAATCACAATAATTTTGTATTAGACTATAAACTAAACTTTTGTATTAAACTAAATATTTTACTAATGATCAAATTTAAATACAAACAAAAATAAATAAAAATATAAAAAAATATTTTAAAAAATATTAACTTAGTTTGAACATCAAACTTATTAAAAACTAAATAAAGAATCGACTATTATTAGGGAAAAAACAAACAAACAAGAATACTAAACTTTTTATACTAAAAAGTTTTAAACATCAAATTAATATTTTTGTATTAAACTATAAACTAAATTTTCTTATTAAAAAATTACTCAAATAAATAAATAAATAAACTTCTTAAATGCTAAACATCAAAGTTAAACTTTCATTAAATGAGTAACTTTTTCTTCTATTAAAAACAAACAAAATACTAAATTTTTTAACTAAAAAAAATACTAAAAAACATAACATCATATGAAAAAACAAATAAACAAGATTACTTCCTTTGCCTAAAATCTAATGTCTAGAATCCAAGACATTAGATTTTAAGCATTAGATATTGTACTAACAAAATCTAATGTCTTAAAAAACAACAATAAACCCTAAAAACCCTAACACTAATATTATTTAAAATGCAAAAGAAAACATTAATATGGTAAATCTAACATAATATAAATAAAAATATTAAACTATAAAAAAAAATTACTAACATCATTATATCAATATTAGTGAATTCAAACTATTAAAAACTATTATTGAATTAAGATTAACATGGTAGATCTAAAATATCAACCTGGTAGACTAACATTAACATGGTAGACTAACATAGATATGGTAGATCTAAAATATGATTGAATTCAAACTAATATCAATATATAACTAATAATAAAAAACTATTAACATCAATATATAAGGAATTAAAATGACATATCTAGCATAAATAAATATAAACAAGTATAAAAAACAAAAGACTAGTAATAAATAAGTTAAACTCATAAATTCAAGAGTGGTTTTTCTTTTCAAGGTGACAACGTTGCTTTTTTTTTTTTTGTTATTTGTTATCTGGCAACAAAAATTACAAAATAATAAAATAATATTAGAATCTATTACTTATTTTTAATTAAAAAATAGGAATTAATTGAGTGAACGTATACCTTTTTTTGAATCTTTGTTTCTTGAATAACAATAAAAACTAAAAAAAAAATAATAATAATATGAGAATAGAAACAAAATTTATAATTATTTTTAAAAAACAGAAATTTAGTAGAGTGAATGAACAAACCTGTATAATTTGTGATTAGAGAAGAGTGAAGTGTGGAAGAAAGGACTCACATGAAAGACAAGAAGAGTGTAAGGCAGAGAGCAAGAAGGAGAGAGTAAGAGAGCAAAAACCATAGGTTGAGGGTTCAAAACTCGACCTACAAGTAGGCAAGTGGAGGAGTGGCAGCTTTAAAGTCTCTGTGGCTGTGATGAGACGATTCGACATAAGGAAGTGATGATTCAGATTGGGGAAGTGACGATTCGGATTGGGGAAGTGATAAGATGACATAGAGCAGGATGTCAAGGGTTGAAGATTTGATCTACATAGATCGAGTTTTGAACCTTTGACTTGCTTTTTAATTTTTTGTAGGTTGAAATTTCAACCCTTGACTTACTTTAGGTTGAGATTTCAACCATCAACTTCAATTTTATTTTTTTCCACGTCTCGAAATTCTAAAACTACACAAATATCTAAATAGTTTTAAAAGTACCTTATTTAACTAATTATTTTTTCAAACTGCAATATTTAAATAAAATGTCCTCTAAATCATGTTAATTAAAATTTCCTAGTTACAAAATCATGTTGTCCATTATGAAATATCGTATTTTCTTCGATATTTTCACATTTCCACAAATTCAATATCAACTTGAGAGGTAATCATTTTGGTCCCATTTGATAATCATTTTGTTTTTGAAAATTGAGTCTATAGACATTACTTCTACCTCCAAATTTCTTCGTTTATTATCTATTTTTCACCAATAAATTAAAAAATCAAGCCAAGTTTTGAGAACTAAAAAAAATATCTTTCAAAAAGTTGTTTTTATTTTTAAAAATTGGCTAAGAATTCAACCATAGTAAGAAATGTGGCTGAAATAGGCTTAATTTAAAAAAAAAAAATCAAATGGCTACTAAACGTGGCTTTTGTTTTTGGTGTTTGGTTTTTGAAAATTAAGCCTATTTCCTCCTTATTTCTTACAATGATTTGCATATTTATCAAGTACAATAGATGAATTCTTAGCCATTTTTTTAAAAAAATAAGCTATCTTTTTAATTTTTCAAATTTTGGCTTAGTTTTTTAAACTTTCAGTAAAAAATAGATAGCTAAGGAAAAAAATTGGAGGTGAAATTAATGTCTATATGCTTAATTTTCAAAAAGTAAATGGTTACCAAATATGGCTTTATTTTTTGGTTTTTAGTTTTTTAAAATTAAGTCTATAAATACCTCTTCTACCTCTACATTTCTTGTTTTGATATCTACTTTTTATCAATGTTTTAAAAACCAAGTCAATTTTTGAAAACTAGAATAGATAGCTTTTAAAAACTTGTTTTTATTTTTGAAATTTGACTAAGAATTCAACTCTTCTATTAAGATTGATACAAACTATGGTAAAGAAATGAGGGGTAATAAACTTAATTTTCAAAAACAAAAATAAAAAATGAAATAGTACTAAATGAAACATTAATGTTTTTTTATAACTTTTTCATAAATATCCATTAATATTGACATTTTTATAAAATTGAGATCTTGACATTTCTATCAACCTATCAATATTTTAATTAAACACACACTAGAAATATGTTACATCAACTCATAATTTCTAAACTATGATCCAAATATCCTTAAAGTATGTTTTGGAATGATTATTTATGTAAGTCTAAATTTATTATCGAACCGAAATTAGTGAAATTGTAATGTTATTTTTTTAAAAAAAATATCAACCGGAACGTAACTTAGTGGATAGGACATTTCATCTATTACTTTTTTAATGAGTTGAAAGGTTCAACCTTTTTTTAATGAATTGAAAAGTTCGACCTTCATGTTCGTTAGATCTCAAAATTAAAAAAAAAAAAAACCTAATTTTTCATTATTATCCTTTAGTATATTTTCATATAAATATATATAAACTTTTAGAATAAATAAATTTGTTCTTTTTCTTTGTATAAAAATCACAACTTATGAATAGAGATTTTCATCTGACGATGACGCTTAAAAAGTATTTTTGAGAATAATGTTCTTCACATATTCAAAGTTCATTTGGTTAATATATAAAAGAAAAAAAAAAAAAGGATAATGACAAACTTAATTCTAGAACATCCTTTAATACTTTACTATAAAGTAGACATATGAGAGACACTCAAAATACCCTTTTTCGAGAAAATAGATGACAAATCATCAACATAAAGGAATAAGTATATTTTTTTGGTGAAATCGATCAATTAATTATGAGATTATATCTCAATATTGTACCTACAATTATGTAATATTCCAAAATATATTTTTTTAATTTACTTTTGTGTCAAGAATTTTAAAAATAGATGCATTTGGGCCATGAATTTTTAAAAGGTAACTTTTTAGTTTCTAGAATTTTAAGAATGTATAAGGAGGCATTATGGTCGTTGAGTTGGCTATTATAGTCTGGTTATAATAGTCTGTGTTAAGGGTGCGACTATTTTAAACTAGATAAAAAACAATAAACATTGTGACAAAGAAGGAGAGGGAGGATGAGTAGAAAATAGTAAACACTATAACAAAAAGGATTTAAAGTAATATTGTTATAGTTAGTTATATGTTATAATAGTTGAAAATACCAATTATAATCATTGGAGCTCCAATAAACATAGAGCGAGCTGTAGTCGCCCATTTCACCCACTCAAAATTGGTGTAGTGGGTTTGTGGCTCTAAATATAATAGTGTTGTTTGCAACTATTTTTAACAAGTACAATAAATACTATTTCAAAACCATTTTTGCTAAAGTATTTACTATTTTCCACCGTATTTACTATTTTTCGTTCATTCTCTTTTTTTCTCTTTATTATACTGTTTATTACTTTCTAGACTAAAAAAGTCCCATCCGAAACACAAATTATTATAATCCACATACTAAAATAAACTAGGACTATTATAACCAACTCTGCACCCAAATTTCCTTTAAATTTTTAAAAGGGTAATTGCAATTGGTAGCACTTTTAAGGCTAATATGTTGCAATGCTTTTAAAGAATTACAAATATCGCAAAATCTTATAAATTAGATCCAAACTCTCAAAGTCCATTTGTGATAGATTATATACTAATAAGTCTAATTACTATATTTATAGTTGCTCATTTCAAAATATAATTTTTAATGATTGTTTAGGTCCTTAAAGTATTTTTTTTAAATTCTTTTCAACAATTATATGACATCTAAAATTTTAAAAATAAATAGAGAGAAAAAATCAATTTTGAAATAATTTTACTAATTAAAATGTCATATAATTATTTAAAATAATAATAAAAAATATTTCAAATACTTTTTAAGCCTATTAAAAACTCTCGATTAAAAAGTGATATTGTAAAATTTCAAAAACTAAATGCATCTATTCTTAAAAAAAATTAAAAAGTACAATTTAAAAATTAAAAGACCAAATACATTCTTCCAAAGTCGAAACTGAAAAGATAATTTTTTTTGTTATTATTTTTCTCTTTCAATTTTTTTTGTTCTTGTCAATCGTCTTTAACTTTCAAATGATCCAATATAGTGATAATGGAAAACTACCAATTTTCAACGGTTGATCTCCCACATGAATTTGTGGGGGAAAAAAGGTCCAATCTCTTGAACCAAATTTTAGGTAAAGAAAAACTAACTCGACTTCAATTAACAAGTGGTATGTTAGGATATATTCCAACAACTCTTTTAAGATATTGATAATTGATAATGAGATCCAACTCGAGTCGTGATGCATGAAAAAAGAAATTGAGTCCGATCAATCTTATACTACCCAAAAATTTATCGTTATACGCTAAACACATTGATAATACTAATGTATAAATATATCAACGATAACCTCACCTCTTAAATGTGTATTACTCTATACTTCTCTAAAACAAAAACCTAATTTTTACCATTTTAATACTTGGTCAATTCTTTCCTTTTCTTCTAACAACATTTATCATTGTCACATCAATTAAAAAAAAGTTTTGTTAAATTCTTTTCCTTTCAATAATAATTATAAACGAAAAGAGGTATCTATATGAACATAACTCAACCGTACTTACAACAAAACTTCTATCTCTTAAGTTTGTTTGAAAGTTTAAATTCCCAAAAGAAAGTTTAATTAGGGTCAACAATAAGATGAAAAAGATGGTAATTTTTAGCTTCATGTGACCATGTGGGATTTCTTTTATATATATATATTGGAAAGGTGGAGTGATCAAGATTTGTCTTTATTTAGACCAATAGACCAATGAAATGAGAAATTTTGAGAGAATAAAATGTGACTTTAATTTATATTATCTGCCAATCAATGTCCACTGTGTATTAATTAAACTACTTAATATATTTTCTAATCTTAACAACAATTAGTGGCTTTAAAAGCTGGATTTGGACAGCATTACCCACTTTCCCAATCTTCCAACTGCATTTGGCCATGTTATCAAATCTTTTTCTCATTTGTTTTTTTATTGCTTTTCATTTGTTTCTCAACTCAATTTCATCAATTTAAATTTTGCTCCTTTTTTTTTCTTTGTAATAAATACAATTCTCTACTTTTAACCTATGCCCTTGAATAATTTTTGTTTTCTTCTTTCTTAGACAGATATATCTTTTTTCTACAATATATCTAAATTTAATAAGAGAAAATCAAAATAAATATTATTTAAAAAAGAAAGGAGGGTACTATTGATTGATAATGGGTTAAATAATTAATGAAACAAGAATAAAGTTGAATTGAACCAAAATTGGTGGATAAAGTTTAATGAAAAAAGAAGTTAAAAAAATAAATAAATAAAAATAAAGACTGTGACATGGGTTAAAAGTGTGATATATATTTTTTATTTAATGTGAAAGTAGAGAGATTTGAGCCACATATTTTTTGGTTATAATTAACGCATACATATGCCAATTGAGCTAAGTTCTTCTTGATGTTAAAAGTTATATTTATTTTTTTGAACAAAATTAAAAGTTATATTTATAGTTTCTATCGTGTGTATTTTCATATCATCTCGAATTAATTTAGTCCATAAAGTTTAGTCTCTCTTATGATTTATATTCTGTTTTATAGCAGTTTAGACTCTTTACTTCAAAATGTATAACAATGAAGTCTTTATATTATTAAAATTTAGTGAAATTTCTTATATTACATAGATCAAGAAACTAGTTATGAATCACAATTATTTATTACCTAAAAAGACCAAATCGTTGCATGATAAAAATGGCACTTACATTTATTGAAAATCTAGAATTTTGTTGAAGATGCAATAAAAGTCCCTCCTATACTGGCAAAAAAAGAGTTAGAAAGATCAAGAATACATGAGCGAATGAAACTGTCTTCATTAATATGAGACGAGACTTTTTGGATGAATCTAATAACAAAATCACGAGACATTATAACCTAAAGTCAACTATGTATCATACAAATGTAGAGAAACGTGGTTAGCGTTCTAGCATCCTATTAACACAAATTTATTTAGTTACAAAATTTTAAAGTAAATAGATCATTATTATATATTAAAATTCAAACACATTAAATCGTTACAAATTAAAGTTGGCTATGTCGCCTTATCAAAAGTTGAGAAACTAAAGTCATTATTTTAAGTTTATCAACAAATTATGAATATCAACATCTGTTAACCACTTAGCTTTGTAAGAAAAGAATTCACAAACAAATATCAATGAAATTAGGGTTAGGGCTAAACTTGGACATTCAAGAGAGAAAGATGGGTTTGTCTGATAGCAAGGGAGGCTGAAGTAGTCAAACAGCAGTAAATGAGTTTGTCTGGTAAGTCAGATTAGCTAAGATGAATACAAACATGGAAATCCCCAAAATCTCTCTTTTTCTTTCGATCAAAATTCTAAGATTCATATCAATCCGAGTATAGTTCAATTTGATTTCATTTTATATTTCTAATCAGATATGTTCAGAATCTATTATTTTCTTTTTAAATTAAAAAAAAAAAAATTCAATATCTAATTAACACCACATTCTAATATGATAAATGTCACAAGTTAAGATATCTCTATTTTTTCAAAAACGTGATATATATATATATATATATATATTTTTATTTATTTATTGTGACGTCGGATGTAATTTTCTTTGACATGAAAAAAAAAAAAAAGGAAAAAAGCCACACCCTCACATTTTCCCCTTCCTATTAACCAACCATCATCCATCATTCCATTGTGACCATAAAGCCACAAAATCCTTTCACCTCATCCATCCGTCATAAACATATTTATAAATTACATAGAATAAATGGTAACGTAATAAAAATTGACATTTAATTTTGATAGAAATTTTTATTATTACAAATGTTAAAATACATAATTACATATTAAAGTTTATGAATCAAATTGATATAAAATTAAGGGACTAAATGGTTATTTTTAATAAATTAGTTATAGACTTAAAAAATATTTTCTTAACCAATAAAGAAAGAGATAGGTTTTGCATGATGAGGGTTTATACTATTTTCTAATCAACATTAGGGTTTTAAGTCTTTTGAAAGCAATAATATTACTTAGAAAAGAATGAAAAAGGTTAATACAAATTGCAAATTACAAATATAGCTAGAAAGAGGAATATTACATAAAGCCCAACAAACACAAGTACAACCCTAGCAACTATGAAACACAAGTATAGATACGACTACACGATACAGATACGATCAGATACGTTAATTCGTCAATTTCTAAAAAATTAAGATACGGATACGTCTAAGGATGCGTCATTTTTTTTATATATATTTCTAAAAAATGGGGATACTAATACATTGAAGTTACATTTTCTTTTTCTTTAAAAAAAATCTAGGATATAGATAAATTTAGCATACAAGTTAATAACAATAGCACAAAATAGAATACAAACACTGAAATACAATACAAAAAAAGCAAATGTTGAAATACAATAAGGGTTTGGTCCGTTAAAAAAGTATCCGTGCTTCATAGCCTAGCAACTCAATTACAACATGTAAATAATTTCAGTTTCTACATTACAAGACAAAACCTATTGAAAATCCACCCATTACATAAATCTCAAAAAGTGTTCCTATATCGACTACATGTTGTTTTGCTACCAATTTGTTAGAGAAAATGGCCTCATACCATTGAAGATAATTATCCTTTCTTATAAATCCCATGATCCATTCCTTATTTAACCGATGTGGGACTTTGATCGCATTCCAACCCAACAATAATTAGCATAGAGAAGAATCAAGTACCTTATATAGCATGCACTTGAGGGTGGGCAATTGTGTCCTTGTTTTGAACTTGATTAGGTCTTAGAAGATTACGTTCCAGAATCTAAGTTTTTGTCAAATCTTGAGTCTAATCGATTTTATCTTCAATTTTGTTTTCTCTTTATAAGTTTGTCCCTTAGATTCAAAATTAGCTAAATAACACTATCATTAATTCAACTCTACATGATCAACACACAATCTCAAAGTTATTTTTGTTTAAATTAATATAGAACAAATTCCATTAAACACCAAAATTTTTTAAATTTCCCATGTGTTCATCACCCCAATAACTCTTCTAGAGGAAAGAAGTGGAGAGTGGGCTAAAAAAACCCACTAAAACTTTTTTTATTTTTTTAATTATTTTTTATTTTTGTAAATCTCTCCACTTTCCTTCCCCTACCTCTTTCCACCATTTATTTTTCTTTAAATTTTTAAGTTTTTTTTGTTAAAAAATAAATTTTAACACATGGTCCATAATGCCCCTACTTGACTTCTGTTTTTGGGGACAAACAAAATGGCGTCGGCAGTTTCTGTTGGACTGTAGCAAACTGGCCAAGGGCATGTTGTAAATAATAATAATAATAAAATAATAATTTAATTTAAATTAAATCAAAATGTGCCCTTCTTCTCTTGTACACATCATTGGTAGAGATATGGCACAAAATGCCATGGGACAATTGTCCTTAATTAAAAATCAAAGTTTTATTTTAACATAAAAAAAAATAATTGATTACATTTTAAACTGAGTTCGTTTAACTATCCATTCACTATGATAATTTTTTTTAGTAAATATTAAAAAAATATACATCCTTTTGCGGTCAAACATCTCAAACTAAATACATTTACTAACAAACATCTTACACTATATACATCTTTTTACAGTTCATCCAACTATGCAATTAGACTTTGTCATGTAATAATTTTTTTAATAAATACTTTTTAGTTTATTTTTTTTCTGTTAGGTAATTAGAAAGAATTGCAAAAAAGATAAATACAACTTAAGATATACTAAATATTGTTCTTTTAAAATTGGTTAAAATATAATTTCAATCTATAAACTTTGAGATTTTGATCATATTTTGGTCTCTGAAATGTCTTTATATATTTTGAATAAGTCATAAATTTAATAACTAATGATAAGCTAAAACTAAATCTAAAATTCACTAAAAATACAAAAACTAAAATTAGATATTTTAAAAGCAAAAAAACTAAAATGGAGCAAACTTTGGTAATATTAAAATGATATTTTAACCCTTGAAATCTTCATTTTTTTGTATGGTTGTAAAATAAAACTCATTGTGAAAATTTATGGGCAGCCAGAATTCTTAAAATATTAATATCTCTTTCCTCTTTTTCTCTCTGCTAAGTGCTTCTAAACACACTTATTCTGAGAAATTAGCTTTAGCTTCAATCCCATTCTACTACCCAATTTTGCTTTTCAATTCCATAAAGTTCTGTTACTTTTTCCTCTCAAAAATTCAGTGAAATGGGTGTTCTCAAGCTCCTCTTCCTGCTGCTCTTAATGCTGATTTCTTTATCTGCTCCCACAGTGGCCGGAAAAACCACCCGCCACCGTCACCGGCGGCTCAAAGTTCACTCCCACCTGAAGAAGCTGAATAAACCTCCTGTCAAGTCCATCAAGGTCTTAAAACTTCTCAATTCTTCAATTTTTGTTGCTTTCTTTTTTCCCTCTGTTCTTTTAAAATGGCTTTCTGAAAACAGAGTCCAGATGGGGATATAATTGATTGTGTTCATATGGCTCATCAACCAGCTTTTGATCATCCTCTTCTCAGAAACCACACAATTCAGGTCTTTTTTTTCCCCTTTAACTTCTTCAATTTTTGGGGTTTTTTTTTTGTTAATGTTTTTTTGTTTTACAGATGAGTCCAAATTTTCATCCAGAAGGGATTTTAAGGGAAAGTAAAGTATCTTCAAAAGCTTCAAAATCAAAGGATATAACTCAATTATGGCACTTGAAAGGAAGGTGTCCAAAAGGGACAATTCCCATTAGAAGAACAAAAAAAGAAGATATTTTAAGAGCTAGTTCAGTGAAAAGCTATGGAAAAAAGAAGCCTCATGCCACTGTAAAACCAACCTCCATTGATATTGATCTCAATGGACAAAATGGACATCAGGTACACTTCTATAAAACAGAGTATTTTTTTTAATTCTCAGAAAGGGATTTTTTTTTTCTTCTGAAATATTGTTTTGAAGTTTATGTTGCCTTTGCTTTTGGAGTTGTTAGCATGCAATCATATATGTTGAAGGAGGACAATACTATGGAGCTAAAGCAACTATAAATGTTTGGTCCCCAAAAATTCAACAAACAAATGAATTTAGTCTCTCACAGATCTGGATTCTTGGAGGAACTTTTGGGGAAGATCTTAATAGTATTGAAGCTGGTTGGCAGGTGTGTAAAATGTTTATAATTTCTCAAAATTTGATGAAAGATTTCAATTTTTCTGAGCATTTTTTTTCTTTTTTGAGAAAAACAGGTCAGCCCTGATTTGTATGGAGATAACAACACTAGACTGTTCACTTATTGGACTGTGAGTTATTTTGGAATTTTTTGCTTTCAACTTTTATGAATTTTGATAAAAAAATATGAAGAATTGAAGTTGATTTGAATTTGTTGTTTTTAAACAGAGTGATGCATATCAAGCAACTGGTTGCTATAATTTGCTCTGTTCTGGGTTTGTTCAAATCAATAATGAAATAGCCATGGGTGCCAGCATTTTTCCTATTTCTTCTTACAAAGGTTCTCAATATGACATTAGCTTGCTCATTTGGAAGGTGAGTTCCCAAAACAAAATTTAATTTTCTTCAAATTTTGAATTGGGTCTTGATTATATATATAAAATTACTATTACCCACTTGGGTTTTCTTCAAAAATTGAGCTGAAACCCCAGTTACCCACTCCAATGTTCTCCCAAATTTGAACTGGGTTTTAATCAGAATAGGAACAAAACCACTCTCTCTCTTTGATTTTTCTCAAAACATTGGACTAACTCAGTTACTCAATTCTCCTTCAAATTTTGATTTCAGGGAAAAGAGAGAAAAAAAAGCCACTCATCCACTTGAAATTTCCTCATAAACCCACTTACCCACTTGATTTTTCTTCTAAATTTGAACTGGGTTTCAATCAAAACAGGAAAAAACTCACTCACTCACTTGATTTTCCTTAAAAATTTGATTTGGGCATTGATCAAAACAGGGAAAAGAGAAAAATAAAAAACCCCACTCACTCACTTGAAATTTATTCAAAAACTCACTTACCCACTTAATTTTTCTTCCAAATTTGAACTGGGTTTTAATCATAACAGAAAAAGAATCACTTACTTGATTTTCCTCCAAATTTTGATATGGGTATCGATCAAAACAGGAAAAAGAGAAAGGGAGAAAAAAAAACCCACTCACACACTTGAAATTTCTTCAAAATCCCACTTACCCACTTGAATATTCTTCAAAATATGAAGTGGGAGTTAATCAAAACATCCCAATTTTTTTCCAATACAAAAAAGAAATTACTCGTGCTTTTAGCCACCTATTCTAAAGGGTTTGGAAAAACAGAGAATCTCTGACAAACGTGTTCAACTTTTTACGTTCATCCATTAAAGGGTTCTGAATGGTTAAAATCTATTTTTTTTTTTTTTTTACTGGTTTTGTAATTTGTAGGACCCTAAGGAAGGAAACTGGTGGATGCAATTCGGAAATAAGTACGTTTTGGGGTATTGGCCAGCCTTCCTATTTTCATATCTGACCGACAGCGCCTCCATGATCGAATGGGGCGGCGAAGTTGTTAACTCTGAATCCGACGGCCAACATACTTCCACTCAGATGGGCAGCGGCCACTTCCCCGGCGAGGGCTTCGGCAAAGCCGGCTACTTTCGTAACATTCAGGTTCGATAACTCGCTCTAATTTTTAAATATGTTTAATTGCGTTGTGAAGTGACCATTTTTTATCCTTTTTTAGGTATTTGAAATTCCAATTTTATCAAACGGCGATTAGTTCGTTAGTAAATAAATTATAAAAAATGTATTGTGTAATATAAAATTTGATTAATGATTGATATTGGTGTAAGGCAGATTGTTGGAGAATCCAACAGCCTCCGAGCGCCGGAGGACATCGGAACTTTCACCGAGCAACCGAGTTGCTATGATGTTGAAAACGGCAAGTCCGACGACTGGGGGAATTACTTCTTCTACGGCGGCCCCGGCAGAAACCCTAACTGCCCCTGATTTGGATGGGATATTTTCTTTCTCCTCTAAATATTATCAATTTATAAATATATATATATAAATGCATTTCTTGTGCATTATTAATTATATTTTTAGTGGGTTTTTGTTTTTATTTTTATTTTCAATTTTATTTTCTTTTGAGATGTTTAACTGATGAAAAAACCTCTCTCTCTCTCAGTCTTTCTGTATGTGATAGAGGTTCATTTGTTTGTTTTCATAAAGCTTAGAAACAGAGGCTGATGATTTGTTCTATCTCTTTGGAAAATGTGTATAAGTGTGCTTAATTATTTGGGAAATTTCTTCTTCTTTTCATTCTTTGTGTTTTTATTTTGCACACTTTCTTTCAGCTTTGTATCACTTTTTTTTCTGGTTGGATTAATTACTAGGATTATATAGTAGATTCTTCTTCTAATTTTAGAATGGTGTAGCCCATAGTAGAAATCGATATTTTAACGTTGATATCAATATCAAAATTTCAATTTTACAAATTTATTAATATTAATATCAATATTAATCTAGGGTCTTGATTGCAACCAATAACAAAACAACGTGTGAGTTAAATGATCACATTTCGTGATTGATTCTCTATCAATCAATAATGTGGGACTATTAACATGGTAAAAGCTAAACCGTTTGAAATCGTACTCTTTCTACTACTATGATAATACATAAATCGTTTCAAATTTGTTGGGACTTTTTTTCGATATAGAACACTCATGTCGATAAAATGATTTGAACCTTTTTTTTATTATTTTATATTTTAATAGAATATTATAATTTTTTTTCTAAAAAACTAAAAAAATGAGGATTTCACCCTCATTTTTTGCTTTTTTATCCAATGCTGAATCAATGACCTATGTTATGTATAAAGTAAGAATTTTTTTTTGGATTTCAAGAAAAAAAAAAAAAAACTTTGCTGACAATTGTTCGTTTGGTCAGAAGAGTTCCTCCAACTATTCAGGTCTTGGATTAATGATCAATATATATTTTTTTAATTTTTCTTCGTGGAATATGAATAGAGAAAAGAGGATAGACTCATTACATTCAAAAAGATATATGAGAACTAAAAATAATTACAATAATTGAGCGTGTAACAAATCACCTAGTATAAGTTTAAGAAAGTAATGGTAATAAACTCCTGAAAAACACTATGTGTATATTATATTCATATGTAAGTTTAATATTTATGTAATCCATGCATAAAATTAATAAATCTCCATATATTCCTTGAAATAAATAGCAAATAATTCATATATCAAACCTAGGTTCAAATTATTCTTAATTCTTTAAATTTTGATCATCAACAAGAATATAGCTCAACTGATATAAAACAAGTTCTCTAGAGATTAGAGAGCTATACTCCACATATTATATAGAGCTAAAAAAGTGTAGTGAGAGATTCGAATTTTTGATCTCCTAGTTAAGACTCGAATATTATATGCTAATTGAACTATGTTCATGTAGAAATACAATTAAAAAATAAAAAATAAAAAAAACTTTACTCACATGTGTGATTTGGTTATATTATTCCATAAGGATGGCCTTAAGAATATACTTCAAAAGTTGTTGGCAATATTATTATTTAAATGGTTTTATTCAGATCAAGGTGTGAATTTTCTTTTCACATATTCCATATCCCATAACCAAAAGAGAAAAAAAAAAAGGTGGGTCAGAAGAGTCAAAGTCAACCTCATTTTTTCGAGCAAATTCATTGTTGGGTCGTTGGATCCATGTGAAATGTTGTTGTGTTCGAAATATGACAGATAATGTTTCAGTTTTAGCTCAAGCAATATTATTCCATATCAATTCCACAAGAAAATAATTGAAAATTTTGAGAGAAAATAAGGATAATATATTTTTATGTATATATAAGAAGAACAAAAGTACATTACTGCACCACATGATATCAAGAAAAACAAAAACGAATCTAATCTATAAGAGTCTTGATTGGTAGGTAATCTAAAAGTAAAAATTTGAAAATAAGAGATTCGATGAAAACAAAGTTGTATTTCATATTTTCAAATATGTATTTGGTAGCATATTTAGAAATTAAATTCCAATTTAAACAAATTTTTAAAATGTGATAAAAATATATTTAGTTACTCACTAAATACTAGATTGAATATAAACCATTACTAATTAATTTCTAAACTTGTTTTATGTTAAAATTTTTGTATAGTTATTATTTTGTAATATCATATAATATATTACATATTTAAATTCAACAAATATAATTGAGTTTTTAACATGAAATAGTATAATTGTGTTTTTTTTTATCATTTTTAATTTAATTATGTATTTTAAAATTTTGAATTCAAAACCTGAATCCACTTAAGACATAAAAAAATTGTTCTAAAAAATTGCTATTTGTATCACAGAATCCGGAAACAGTTTTTTAGAAACAGAATCAAACTGCCAAACAAACACATATTTGCTGAACTTATTGAATCTAAAAACATAAAATAGAATCTGAATTACCTACCAAATAAATCATAAATTATTCATGAGAATAGATTCCATTCTAGCCGCTTTTACTTTATTACAAAATTGTGTAATTATTATTATTATTATTTTCAACTTACATAGTAGAATGTTGGTACTTATAGAATATGGACCCTTCCTCTCATCATTTTCTTATAATTTGTGAATGGAATATCTAAATTGAAGTTAATTATTGTTTATTTTTAAATTACATGCTTTGAAATAATGATGTCAAAGTCCCTACTTAACCCAAAAGTTTAAGCCTAAGGTTGATAGATTATTAGTAAATTTGATTTTATATATATTATTAATCATTTAACTCCCTTTACATATTAAAAATAAGTAAAGAAAAGTAAATGTTGAAGTTTTCACATCGAAAAAGATGGAAAGATACAATCTCACACATATATAAATTACATCTTTCGTTACAAATTGATTTTGAGTAGAACCTTATATTTATGTAATGTGGTATCAGAACCCATAAAGCCTAAACAAGTACTTGACTAAAAAAAATAAAAATGATTCGACCTTAAAAAATACAACAAGAAATATGAGCTTTGATATCGGTTGCAAAAACTAAAACGAATGTACAATGTCAGGTTTTGAAAAAAAAAAGTGGATCTTTAATATCGATTTTAAACCGACACTATAGGCATATCAATAATGTCAGTTTAAAACCAATATGAAAGATCCTTTTTTTTTAATCCACTAATTTACTCAATTTTTTAGGGTTTGAAAGGAAGTAAAGGTGCCATTTTTTTCTTCTTCCTCAAATTCTAGCTGCCAACCTCATCTCCAACATCTCTCTCTCACTTCAACTCGCTCTCATGCAACGACCTTGATGGTGTTGACATTCAACATGCGGAAGCAATTAGGATCTTACGCACTCTAATTCCATTAATTTTATCAATCAAGCAAGAATGTTCATATAAAGGAAATAGGGTTTCTGAGGTATACCTTTGAAGAACTCTACAATCCTTTAGTTCCAGCTTGAATCTTCATTCCAAAAACTTGTAGACTACCACTCGATCTTCCCTACTATACTCTAGGACATTAAATTGAATTGTGGAATCCAAAACAAAATTGAATTTAGGGAGGATTGGAGAGAAAGTCTGGTTTTGGTGTTAAAGGGTGCAGCCAAATTTCAGAAATTCAGTCATGCATATATCTCTTTTCAGTTGAAGGTTTTTGGTTTTTAATCAACTTAGTCATGCAATCAAATTGCATATCATCTTGACACTAAACACTAAGAGGATAATGGAATTGGAGGTGGACAAAGTGGGAGAAACACCTTAAACATTTTTCCAATTTTTATTTTAATTTAAATTGATTTAAAATAAATTTTCAAATTTGGAATCCAAATTTAAAATTAATTGATTTTTTAACAAAATCAATGTGAAATCCAATTTCAAAAAATGGAAAAATTTATAAAATTAATTCCAATAATTAATTTTTAATAAGATTAATTTAAATTAATTAAACTATTTTAATTAATCAAATTTGATATCTAATATCAAATTATTAAACCACCAATTCCCAATACATGAATCCCTATTCATGTAATAATATTTAAATCATATTTAAATATTTTTCAATTTCTCCAATTTTGTTAAATTTCAATAATTAAACGTATAATTATATCGTATATAATTACTGATTCCCTTAATTCAAATTTGAACGTTTCAAATTTACTCATCACGATATTCTAAGGTTTAATCCATTTGTGGGCTAGTAAGGGGACATAATGGACTTACAGATCATGGACTCTAACAATCCGAGATTAATTGACTAAACTCTTTAAATTGAATTAATCAACATTTGTTAACTACTGGGTCATTTTACTAAAGCTAGTAGTTGCACTTCCCTCACTGTAGATATATTTCTGTCCACTTGATTTAACCATAATCAGTAAGTCAACCTTTCAAAAGCTATTCATAATAACGGCCAGGTCAAAAGCTATTTTACCCCCGAGATTACATCTTGTTCCTTAAGTCCCATTGATCCTTTAATGAACAATTGATTTGTGATCCAATCATCAAACCGAGTCCCTCTCGAGCCAATAAGAGGGTGGAGGCTCTTGTTCAAGACCTGGAGTCAGTACTTAAGTGAACAACCTCTCTACTATCCCTAAAAGCGGGTAAGAGTAAGTTCCGTCTTGTACCCTATGTCCCCAGCTATCTAGTTCGTAATGGGAGGCTTATTGAGTCAGCGGTGTTGAGCAAACTCTCCTCTATGCAAATCTAAGGATAATCCAAAATAAACAAGAGTTCATAGTTAGCTCAGGATTAAGGTCAAGTTACCTAGGTCATCACTTTGAAATAGTTAGTCTTGAATAGTAAATAGCGTTATAAAGTAAGAGTGACTTATTTCTCGGTTTGCTCTTATACAAACTCTTTATATAGGACACACTCACTCGCATGTCTCCACATGAACAATTCAGAATCACATCGTTTGTACTAAATATAAAGTGGACCGCATTCGATAGTGTTTCCAGAATAAGGTACCCAACCTTATCCTTATACTATAGACCGTTTTGGCTATCTACTCGAACTAGATCCATTCTTATGTCTCCACATAAAGTCACAGTACTCATGTAATAGCCATGGATCTTAGTTTATTGGATTTAGTTTTTATAAATTCAATTCAATAACAGTTTTATTGAATATGTTTAATTTTACGAACTGCGAGTTTTAGAACATACAACCCAACAAATTCCCACTTGGACTAGAACTCCAGTGAGTTTAAATATATACAAATATATACAATGTTGAGTATGAGAGAATAAATATAATAAACTAGAGCATCAGATACCCATTAATTCTTCCACTTGTCCTAGATTTATCTATGTCGTAGTCCTAGTCCCAATAAGTGACCCTCAAACACTTTAGCTATGAGGGCCTTTGTAAAATGATCAACTAAATTGTTTTCTGAGGTTAGCTGTGTGACGATCACGTCTCTTTGGTGTACTATCTCCCTGATGAGATGGTACTTGTGTTCAATGTGCTTTCCACGCTTATGGCTTCTTGGTTCTCTGGAATTTGCAACTTCTCTACTGTTATCACAATAGAGGGTGATCGGAAGATGCCTATTTAGAACTACTTTCAAATTGGTCAAGAACTTCCTAAGCCATATTGCCTCTTTGGTTGCTTCATATGCAACTACGTACTTCACTTCCATGGTGGAGTCAGCAATATAATTTTGCTTTATACTCCTTCATACTATACTTCCTCCATTCAAAGTGAATACTGATCCTAAAGTTGATTTTCTAGAATCCACTTCAATTTGAAAATCAAAATCAGTGTATTCTATAAGGATCAGATCCTTAGCACCATAGACGAGCATATAGTCCCTCGTTCTTTGAAGATACTTGAGGATGTTCTTAACAATAGGCCAAAGATCAAATCCAGGATTGGACTAATATCTATTGACTATTCCAACTGCATAGCATATGTCGGGGTGTGTATACAATATGACATACATCAAACTTCCAATTGCTGATGCATAGAGAATTTGTTTCATAACCTCAACTTCTTGAGGTGTCTTAGGACATTGTTCCTTAGACAAATGAATTCCATACCTAAAAGGTAACATACCTCTCTTGGAATTCTGCAATTTATATCTAGACAACGTCTTGTCTATATAAGATGTCTGAGATAATGCAAGCATTCTGTTTTTGCGATTTCGAACTATTTGGATTCCAAGAACATATTGTGCATCTCTCAAATCCTTCATTGGGAATCGCAAAGCTAGTCATCTCTTAACTTCAGCTAGGAATTCTACTTCATTTCCAATTAGTAGAATATTATCAACATATAAAACTAGAAAAGCTACAGCCTTGTTGACAATCTTCTTATAAATATAAGGTTTGTCAACATTCTGTTCAAAGCCATCAGATTTCATCGCAGTGTCAAATCTCATATTCCAGGATCGAGATGCTTGTTTCAACCCATAAATAGATCTTTTAAACTTGCAAACCTTTCGCTCTTGACCCTACTCTATAAACCCCTCTGGTTGAGACATATAGATACTTTCTTTAAGATATCCATTCAGAAAGGCTATCTTGACATGAAGGAAATCAAACATGAGGATTTCCATAAGTAGCAGAAGGAACATTCCAAATTCCATTCGAAATTGAACATAAACAATTATAGTACAAGAACAGAAACTAACAGGTCATATAAAAGTAGAAATTACAGCATTTACAAGAGTAAGGGATAGAGTATGAAGAAACAATCTTTAAGAATCCCTCGATTAGTCCAAGCGTCCAAGACTAGCGCTCGAACGCAACGACCAGTACACAACACGAATACAACGAACGACCAACGACTCCTCGAAATTAATCGAATTGAGTGACGACACCACCACAATGATTACTTTGGTATTCTCGGTGTGAGAATCCAGGAGTTGTGGGCTTTGTATGATCTTGGCTTGAGGAAGAGGCTAGAGGACAACGATCGTGTAGATGATCGAGCAAGTGGGAGATAGGAAACTATCTATCGTATAGAGGATATGCTTGATCGTGTAGTAAATGACAACCTATCATATAGACTTAGCCACACGATCATTTAGCTATGATCAGCTGAATGATTATCGTATAGTCAAAGCCCCACGATCGTCTAGTCTCTGCACAACTATCGCTTAGTGAAACACTTTCACTTGATAGCTTCTCACCGTGAGTTCTTTCTGAATGAGGCAACTCTCCTAAATTTAGGAAAACATTTTTTCTTTTATCTCACAGTTACCATAAAACCACCAATAACCTCCCACTCAATCGTTATTAGAGAAAAAAAATTAATTATCATATAATTAATATAATATAAATAAATATGATAACCAACTTACCATACCATATTATATTTATAACCAATAATTTTAATATTTCATCTCATGAAACATACAAACAATAGTTCTTTTTCTATTTTATGGTACTTAATGTAAATCATATTTACATTAATCCTCCATTTGATGTATCTCATACATCACGCCAATTATATCATATATAATTGAATTTCCTTATGTTAATTTGAACACTTCAAACTAACTCCAAGAATTGATTCTCAACTAAATCCATTGAGCTACCAAGGGGGCCTTATGGACCTGTAGCTTGAAGCTTCAATGGTACGTGAATAATTGACTAAACTCTTTAGTCACGAGATCCACCATCCGTTCATTGCCGGGCACTCCACTAAAGACCGACAGCTGCACTCTCCTTAATACAAATATATTTCTATGTCCATATCAACCAACCAACAGTATAATAACCCTTCACAGATCGCTTGTAAGTACAGCTAGGCCAATTTACCATTTTGCCCTTTGTAGTTACATCTAACTCCTTAAGTACCACTGATTTCTCTAATGAACAATAAGTCATAATCCTACTATGACTGGGTCCTTTCTTCCAAAGAGAGGATGTGGCCACTATGTTCAAGACCCAGAAACAACCATTAAGGGTGCAATCTATCTACTTACCCCTACTTCGGGGAAGGAGTGAATTCCATCTTGTGCACAACTCCTTGATCAAACAAATCCCCGAAAAGGTAGGCTTGTTGAGTTGGCAATCTGGCCACTCTCACCCATACTAATCAAAGGACCGCCCTCAAAGGCAGAAGTTTCCAAAATATTAAGGATTAAAATCATGTTACCTATGGTCGTTTAAGTGAGATGTAAGTCTCAAGTATCAATAGCATTGTATAAAGAGACAAATCATCCCATGGCCCGATCTTATACAAAATCTTTGTATAGGACACCCCTGCTCGCATGTCTCCACATGAATGTTCAGGATCAGACCATCTATAATAGTTCATAACACTTGTAAACCTCTACAAAGCGGGCCGTATCCGTAATGTCACAAGAATAAGGTATCCCTAATTTTATCCGTATACTATAGACCTTTTAAGTTATTACTTAAGGCATGATCCACTTATATATATCTTATATACATGCTTAAGTTTACATACAATAACCACAAATCTTTGTTTATTGGATATGAGTAAATGAAAATAAAATAACTCTGATTTAATTCATAACAATGTGTACAAAGTTTACAAACTACGAGACTCCAGGAGAATTAGGACACCAATCCCAACATGACATCCGTTTTCCATATTTCATAATCATAAAAAGCAGCAATGGATAAGAGTATTCTAATAGACTTGATCATGACAATCGGAGAGAAGGTTTCTTCATAGTCCACCCCCTCTCTTTGGGTAAACCCCTTTGCCACAAGTCTAGCTTTGTAGGTCTGTACCTTACAAGCTTGGTCTCGTTTTCTCTTGTAGATTCATTTGAAACCAATAGATTTTACCCCTTTTGGTTGATCTACAAGTTCCTAGACTGAATTGAAGAACACATACTCCATTTCGAGCTCCATGGCTTTTATCATCTTGTATTATTATGTTTCCAACTCCTTACTTGGTCTTTTCCCTAAAATGGCAGGCTTATTGAGTAAAAAACTGGCTACTCTCACCCATACACATCAATGAACAATCCCTCATGAACAAGAGTTCATAATACATTCAAGATTAAGACTAAGTTACCTAGATCATCCAATCGAAATAGGAACCAAACTAGTAAATGACGTTACATCTAGTGGTTACAATGTCACGGTTCGATCTTATGCAAACTTATTGCATAGGATACTCCCTCGTATCTTACCTACACGAATGCGTTGGATAATTGCATTTGTAACAAATATAAAATGGGTCTATCCATAGTGTCAAAAAGATAAGGTACCCAACCTTATTCCTATACTATAGACTCTTTAGTCTGTTTCTTGAACATTGATTCCTATATATCTCCACATACAATTCAGCCTTTGATGTTAATTTATTAGATTTAGGGTTATTAAGATCAAATAAAATACAGCATAATCAATAACATTTATTGAATTAACATTGATAACTCTTTATTGATGACGATCAATTGATAATATTTTTTATCTACGAGTTTTAGAGCATAAAACCAACAAACTCCCACTTGAAATAAAACTCTAGTAAGTGAGATGTACATAATATTAGAATCCAAAACAATTGGATTATGGAAAATAAATACAATAAGTAGGGCATTCAATTGACCCGAATCGGTCGAATCGGTCCAGTTGAACTGCCTGGATCGTCGGTTGGCGTGCACACATTATGGGCTGGGATGAACAACATTGCAACACTTCATCCTAGTGTTGCAACACCACGGGTTTTTCCTTCTGATATGGGTTGTCTGAATAACAGCATTGCGACACTCCAAAAGCAGCGTTGCAATGCTGCAAGGCAGTAGCTTCTTTTGCTGTAACCAGTTGCTGAGCTTGCTTCGATTTTTCTTCAAACAACCTAATTGCAACTCTATTAACTCTAACAAATTTACAGACACTTAATCACACATTAAGGTTTATAAACAAAGAGCCAATTACAACAATTAACACTGAATTGAAGAGAAATCTAATGCCAAAACTGAAATTATCCATATCAGCACCCATTTTCATACAACTTATGAAATCACCCACCAAGCTAAAATTAACGTGAATTGAGTACTTAGATCATGTTTTGATACCAATTGATGGTGTTGACATTCAACAAGCGAAAATAATTAGGATCTTAAATACTCTAATTCCATTAATTTTAGCAATCAAGCAAGCATGTTCA
This sequence comes from Benincasa hispida, assembly GCF_027475165.1. Classification (NCBI taxonomy): domain Eukaryota; kingdom Viridiplantae; phylum Streptophyta; class Magnoliopsida; order Cucurbitales; family Cucurbitaceae; genus Benincasa; species Benincasa hispida. The sequence goes on from NC_143486.1 coordinate 12,185,276, forward strand.
TATAAAGGAAATAGGGTTTCTCAGGTATACTTTTGAAGAACTCTTTAATCCTTCAATTCCAGCTTGAATCTTCACTCCAAAAGCTTGTAGACCACCGCTTGATCTTCCTTACTATTCGCTAGGACCTTAGATTAGAATGTGGGGTCCAAAATGAAATTAAATTTGGGGAGGATTGGAGAAAAAGTTTGGTTTTGGTGTTAAAGGGTTGAAGAACTCTTCTTCAGTCAAATTTCAGAAATTCAGCCATGCATATATCGCTTTTTAGCTGAAGGTTTTTGGGTTTAATCAACTTAGTCATGCAATCAAATTGCATATCATCTTGACACCAAACACTAAGAGGATAATGGAATTGGTGGTGGACAAAGTGGGAAAACCCTACTAAACATTTTTCCATTTTTTTTTAAAATTGATTTAAAATCAATTTTCAAATTTGAAATCCAAATTTCAAATTAATTTATTTTTAAACAAAATAAATTTGAAATCCAATTTAAAAAATGGAAGAATTTATAAAATTAATTTTAATTAAAAAATTAATTTAAATTAATTAAACTATTTTAATTAATCAAATTTGATATCTAATATCAAATTATTAAACCACCAATTCCTAATACATGAATCCCTATTCATGTAATAATATTTCAATCATATTTAAATATTTTTCAATTTTCTAATTTCATTTAATTTTGATAATTAAACATATAGTTATATCATATATAATTACTAATTCCCTTAATTCAAATTTGAATGTTTCAAATTTACTCATCACGCTATTCTAAGGTTTAATCTGTTTGTGAGCTAGTAAAGGGACCCAATGGTCCTACAGATCATGGGCTCTGGATTCGAGATTAATTGGCTAAACTCTTTAAACCAAATTAATCAACATTCGTTAACTACCGGGTCACTCCACTAAAGCCCAGTAGTTGTATTCCCTTCTCTGTCCACTTGATTTAACCATAATCATTAAGTCAACCTTTCACAAATTGTTCGTAATAACGACTAGGTCAAAAGCTATTTTACCCCCGAGATTACATCTTGTTCCTTAAGTCCCACTGATCCTTTATTAAACAATGGTTTGTGATCCAATCATCAAATCGAGTCTCTCTCGGGCCAATGAGAGGGTGGGGGCCCTTGTTCAAGACCTGGAGTCAGTACTTAAGAAAACAACCTTTCCACTATCCCTAAAAGCATATAGGATTGAATTCCGTCTTGCAACCTTTGTTCCCAGCTATCTACTCAGTCTTACCCTAGAAATGGGAGGCTTATTGAGCTGGCACTGTTGGGCCAACCCTCACCAATGCAAGTCTAAGGATAATCTCGAATAAACAGGAGTTCATAGTCAGCTTAGGGTTAAAGTCAAGTTGCCTAGGTCATCGCTTAGAAGTAGTCAGTCTTAAATAGTAAACAACGTTATAAAGTAAGAGTGACTTATTTCTCGGTTCGATCTTATACAAAATCTTTGCATAGAACGCCTCCACTCGCATGTTTCCACATAAACGATTCAAAATCACATCGTTTGTACTAAATACAAAGTTGGCCGCATCTGATAGTGTTTCCAGAATAAGGTACCCAACCTTATGAAAGAACTTGTGAAGGCCTTAAGCGAAAATGTGAGGATCGGTCCCAATTTAGTTTTACACATAATGCAAATTACAGTCAGAAAATTATGCATAAAAAGAAAATTTACAGCATGCCACAACATAAAAATAGAAAATAAAATTAGAATTTCAAGAAACCCTTACCTTTGAAGAACCTTATTCTTCACGTGATTCCTTTTCCAAAATAGTCACAATCAAAACTGATTTCCAAATGGCCACCACCACGAATGTTACATCTATATTCTTTGGGATAAGAATAACAGGAGTTTAGTGAGCTTTGTGATTTTTTGAGAGGGAAAGGAAGAAAAGATAGAAGAGATTTGGGAGAAAAATTTTGCAGAGATTTGGGAGAAAAATTTTGCAGAGATTTTTCTATATCCCATCACACATAGAGAGCTCTGTGAAAAAGAAGGAACTTTCAGAAGAAAACCACCCTTCCACCCACTACGTGAAAGTTAAGAGAATTAAGGGGAGAGAAGTTATTTCCCTCCCTTTATTTCAAAATTAAAATAAATTAATTCTAATTTAATAAAATTATATATCTATATCTATATATGTATAACCTGTGGTTTAATATTGTATCATATATAATATAACCTATAGTTTTAATTCTCTTCTTATTGACATTTAATATAAATCCTATCTATATTAAATTTAATTATATGAATCCAAGTCATATAATTAATATGTGAATCATATTCAAATATTTATTTCCTCTCAAATAAACTTTATACTATAATATATCAAATACATTATAGTAATTATATCATATATAATTAAATTAAATTAATTATATCACATATAATTAATTCCTTCAATTAATTTGAACAATTTAAATTAATAAAAAATTGATTCTCATTAAATCCCTGGCTATAGAGGGGACCTCATGAACCTGTAGTTTGAAGCTCTAATGTTACTTGAATAATTAATTAAACTCTAACTAAATTATTCAACATCTATTAACTATCGGGCACTCCATTAAAGACTGACAGTTGCACTCTCCGCACTACAAATATATTTCTGTATCCATTAGATATAATCAGTCAACAGTGCAATGACCCTTCACAAATTACATGCATGTACAGTTGGACCAAAATTACCATTTTGCCCCTATAGTTACATCTAACTTCTTAAGTACCACTAATCCCTCTAATGAACAATAAGTCATAGTCCAACTATGAAAAAATCTCTCACAGGCCAAAAAAGGGTGTGGCCGCATTGTTCAAGCTCCGGAATCAGCCCTTGAGGGAGTAATTTATCTACTTTCCCCGACATCAGGGAAGAAGTGAATTTCTTCTTGTGTAGTTATGTTTCCAGCTCCTCAATCAGACGAATCCCCAAATTGATAGGTATATTGAGTCGGCAATCTAGCCACTCTCACCCATGCAAATCAAAGGACCGCCTTCATAGGCAAAAGTTCACAAACTCACTCAGGTTTCAGGTCATTCACCTATGGTCATCCTGGTGAAATGTAAGTCTCTATATTAACGGCGTTATATAATGAGACTAGTCATTTCGTGGTCCGATCATATACAAACTCTTTGTTTAGGATACCCTCACTCACATGTCTCCACATGAATGATCTTAGTTTATTGGATTGAGTAAATGCTCCTAAAATAATAATTATTTTATTAATAACAATTTGTTTGTACAATATTTACAAACTACGAGAATACAAGAGAGATTTAGGATACCAATCCCAACAATCCCCCACTTGTCCTAAAGCTTAGGGAGCCAAATATACAATACAAATAAAGTACAAAATACAATAAACTAGAGCATACACTATACCCCAGTAATATTTCCCACCTACCTTAGGCAATATGCCGCATGTTCCGTAGACCCAGACTTTCTAGATGACCCTCGAACACTTTAGCCGTGAGAGTCTTTGTACACAGATCAACACCGTTATGCTCCAAAGCAATCTTCATGACAATCACATCACCTTGATGCACAATCTCCCGAATCAAGTAATATTTTCGCTCTATATGTTTGCCTCTTTGATGACTATTAGGTTCCTTAGAATTTGCCATAGCACCACTGTTATCACAATAAAATGTGATGGGTAAAGACATATTTGGAAAGTACTCAAGGATTATTTTGACTGTTGTCTAGTGATCTAATCTTAGATTGGATTGATCTCAACTGACAATTCCCTACTACATAGCAAATGTTAGGTTTTGTACATAACATTGCATACATCATAAGGCTACCAACATCGATGCATAAGGAAATCGTCTTATTGCCTCAACCTCTTGAGAAGTCTTAGGAAACTACTTCTTAGACAATACAATTCTATGCCTGAAAGGTAATAAACCCTTCTTGGAATCGTGCATCGAATATTTGATAAGCATCGAATCAGCACATGGGCTGGACATCCTCAAATTCTGAGGTGGAGTAAACTACCTTTACAACCTTTCCATAACTCAAAAGGTGCTTCAGAAACACTCTTTAAGGAACGTTATTCAAAATATAAACAACAGTCTCTACTGCATATCCCTAAAACGAGTCAGGAAGTTGAGCATAGCTCATCATAGATCGAATCATGGTTAACAGGGTTCTGTTTTTCCTTTCCAATATACTATTTTGTTGAGGTGTACTTGGGGCTGAGAGTTGGGATGTAATTCTATGTTCTATCATATTGTTTTGGAATCTTAAGTCCATATACTCTCCACCACGATTAGATAGTAGTGTTTTTTATCTTTTTAACTAACAAGTTTTCAACTTCAGTCTTGTACTCTTTGAACTTTTCAAGTCCTTCAAACTTATGTTGCATTAGGTATAGATACCTATATCTAGAATAATCATCTATGAAAGGGATGAAATATTCATATTCTCCTCGTACTCTTACATTCATCAGATTGCAGATATCTGAATGTATAAGCTCCAATGTCTCTTTGGCTCTATAACCTTTTCCAGTAAAAGGTTGTTTTGTCATTTTGCCTTCAAGTCATGATTCACATACAGGTAAAGAGTTTTTTTTTTTTAAATCATTTAGAAGTCCACTTTTCACCAATCTTTCAATCCAATTAAGATTAATGTGACCTAACTTTATGTCACACCCCGCACCAGATTACCCTCCTAACCTGGATGGAATGGTGACTGCAGCAGTTACCAACCCTTTTGCTGGCACTTACTGCATATCTTACCTGTTAAATTTTTCTCAAACCCTGAATACATATATATTAACTCAGAACTTCACACATTTACATTACAGGGTTTCGCATCATTGTTTATACATGGATATTACAACTTAGTGAGCCCCATCAAGACTACTAGTCTCTAGACAGACACATATGTACTAACTAATACAGGTCTTCAAATACGTTTCCTTTAACTTGTTCCTTTGAGTGGCAGAGCAGCAGCAGAAAATTTCTTTGGGAACTGACCGCTACCTGAAAGAAAAACATTTGAAAACGTGAGTTAGAAGCCCAGTGAGTGACTTAATAATACATAAATCTCATGCTTAAACTGAAAACAAACAAACAGAACACTGGAACTAAAATATAACAAACAAACAAACCTTTAAAACCATTGTATCAGAAACCTGAATCTTAATTAAGAATGAGCATTCTTTACTCTAATTCCCAACGCCAAACCATGGCCAGGTGAGACCTCTACTTCGACCTGTTCATTCTAAACTATGGCTAGGGGAGATCCCTATGTCGATTTCTTTAAATATACTGATGGGTATCTCAAGCAACTTCCTCTAAACTTTAACATTGATAACTACTCTTAAACATCATTATTCCTTAGTTGAGAACGAGCATACATCGCTCTAGCTCTCAACGTCTGTTATCGGCCACGAGACCCATGCTTCGGCCTCTCTTTGTTGGTTTATGGCCTAGGAGACCCATACTTCGGCCTCTCCTTCAGAACTACCTACGTGTACGTGGAGGTTTCTATGTACCATCAACACCTTAGGTACATTTATTCAAATACCTTTCTTACCTTCAGTACTTCTCTTCATTGTGTTTAGAAATATCAACGTATGTACTTTGGCAATCTTAAGTATATAAACATAGTACATCAAGCTTCACTCAACCTTAGTTTTAACCCTAACGCATGCTTCATACTTTGTAGAATAAGTTGGCTTAAATCGTGTTGAACTAGCTTGTAAAATCTATTAGCATGAGTTAGATATGGAAAACATACTTGGAAAACTCATACATTAGTAACATCATGCGTTGATAAACATTCATAAGCATTAGTAATTCCAAACTATCCTTCTAGCCTAGGAGAAGATATGACTGCCTTTATCCTTAGTTGAGAGTGAACTCTTAGATCTAACCCTCAATGCCATCCTTAGTCGGGAGAACCCTTTTGCTCAATCCCTCAATGTCGTATTACCTACGTGCACGTGGTTATAACTGAGTACCGTCGTACCTTAGGTACTTAACTAGGATACTCTCTCATTATCCTTCTGTATCCTTAGGTACTTATCTAGGATACTTTCTCATTGTCCTTCAGTATCCTTAGGATATCTTCTCATTATCTTTCAGTATCCGTCATATAACTAGTCATAAACTCATAAACATTTAGTTGAACACTAAGGCTTAGTGCTTAAATCATCATACTAGTTCATCATGAAAACGGAGTTACTAAAGCATACTGAAAGTGTTTGGACAAGATAACATATTTAAATCATGTCAATTTCCATGGAAAAGCTTTACTTAGCATGAGAAATAGCTTCAAAGAAATCATAGTTTCTAAATCATTAAAGCATTAAATCATCATATAGTCACTCACAGCTCGTCGGGGCTCTTAACAGGTTATACGCCTCTCATAGCTCTTCTTGTCCTGAAAGGACATAATTCCTGGTTAAATTCCTTAGAATTCTTGGTAGAATACCTCAAATAGTTCATTTACTAATAGAACTTTCCTCAACAAAACCACATTGCTAGCAAGACAACCATTATGAGCGAGAACCTTCCTCATGAGCGAGATCAAACATTTCTTTAACAAACTTCAACCTAGCGATACTCACCATACCAATGAGATTAACCCAATTTCTAGCGAGATTTCCTTCTTGAGCCAGATCCTCATCACAAAATCAGCGAGATTCTCATCCTTCTCATCTCACTCTCGCTCTTCACAGTGAGCTGTTTGCTTGTTCTTCCCAAGCAGTTGTTTGCTTCTGCACAGATTCTCTGTTTCAAATTCAAAAATTCATAACTCAAAATCTAGAATTCTTTTCAAGAAACTTCCTTCTACAAACTTGTTTATAATTGAGTTACTTTCTTACCTCAAAATTTCAGCTGAAAATTCCTTATGGTTTGGCCTGGAGCTTCCAATCTTCACCTTGAGCCCTGATTAATCTGAGATTCTGCCTCTTTTGCAAATTCCTCACTTTTTGTTCTTCTTCTCCTACAATCTTTCTCTGGCAAGACAACCTCGAAAACTAGATTCTCACAGCTTTCAAATGACACCTATTTCATTAAATTTGCTCATGTCGATTGCTGAAACCAAGCTTTCGAAATTCCTCTCCCTTTTAATCTTCTTGTCGCCTCCCGAGTTCAAGGATTAACCGCCACGTCACCCCATATTTAGTGCCTCCAGCCAAAACCAATAAGTGAGCTTCCCTATTTAATATTTTTTTCTTTTCCTTTCTCCACAACTCCTATAAATAACATGAATTTTCACTTATGAGATATTTAATATATCATTCCTTTGGTTAAACATACTTGTCTAGGGAATTTAGAATTCGGGGTTTACACTTTAGATGCCAAAGATGGACATTTTCTTTAGAAGAAACTCTCGATTTTTTAATAGTTGTTGCTATTTTGAACATTTCAGTATTTAACACGGGTTTTGTAACTAACGACCTTAGTATATATATAAGTTACTTTCCATTGATCCAAAGCCTAGTTCCATTCCATTCTTAAAAGTAAACACTTTATTTATAGAGAAGGATAGGAAATACTTTTATTTAATCAGACAAGAAATAGAAATTAATTTCCTCTTAATATGAGGAACTAATATACGTCATCCAATAACATATATTGTTTATTGTCCAAAAATAACTTGAGCCTGTCTACAGCGACAACTGAAACGACCTCACCAGTATCGACTCTGAGAGTCATCTCTCCAGCTACTAATAGTCTCCAGGAATTACAACCCTGATAGGAAGAACATACGTGATTAGTAGATCCTAAATCAACTATCCAGACAGAATTATCATCTTTACTAAGCACGTCTCCAAGACAAATAAATCAGATTTATTTTCTTCGGAGTTCTTTGTCTTCTAGAGAGTAGTGGGATCAACTCTATAACTTATATCATAAACTCGAAGTTTCATTTAAGAGGATAATCCTCGTTGATTAACTTCACTAGATTTAGCAACATTTTCTTTTTCCATTAGTCCTTTGACATTCAATATGGAGCTGAAAATACTAGTTTCATCGTCATCAACCCCATTTACCTTTTATGAGAACTTTAGCTCAAACAATTCTTGCATTGATTGCATGATCTGATGTGCAGTGACCATATTCTCAATTTTTTTGGCTAAGGCATCAGGTATGCTTGCCAAAATGTAGACTCGGGCCTTATTATTAGCCTTCGTCCATATTTCGTATGCATCACGAACATTTCGTGTTGCATCAGGGGTTGGGACTTGAGGACAATTCTCAGTCAAGACGATGTTGAGGTAATAACCACGAAAAAAGTTTTAATTGAATCTTTTCAAGTCATATAATTAAAATCGGTCAAATTACTAGAGGTAAATAACGAAAAAATATAGTTTAACACTTTTTCTGAAAAGAAACAAATTGATCTACATTAGATTTTAACATAACTTTAAAACATCCAATCAATTTTAGCAAAAACTACATGAACCCCATATAACATCTAGTTTTTGTAATGATATTTCAGTGATTTAGGACAAAAGCTACCGAAGGATAGTCAGTTGTCCCTTCACTGAACTGAGATATCATTAATTTAATCAAGAAATCATTAACTAGCTTAACAATTTCTCGTAAGTGTGACCTTTTATTTTAGATCCTAAAGTTTCGCTCCAATGAATCAACCGAAGGGAAAAATTGATTAGGGTAAAAACTAAAGTGATCTTATCCATTTCTGGAGTTTGTCTTGATATTGACCTAATGCACAATCCATCCGAAGGGAGATGTTCCCAGGGCTCCTCGAGGTCATGCAATAAGATCTCATTGATGCAAACTAATGAAAGAGACCGTAGGACATGTTGACACACATCCCTCTCCCACTTAATATAAATACTCTCCATTCACCTTGATATTGACCCATGAAAATACCATTCGAAGGGGGACGCTCCCAAGACACCTCGAGGCCAAGTATGAATCTCACAGTGTGAACATTAAGGGAGAAACGTGAGTAGAAAATGGACGTATCAAATACATCTTTTTCCTCCCACTGAGTATTTTTTTAAAAAAAAAAAAAATTAAGGTTGATTTAACTTAGGAAAAATATGGCCAACTACTTTCACTAAGTGATTGTTTAAGTTTGCCCAAAAGTAATACTTACTTTGGATAGTTAAACAATTTTTTTTTTTTTATTAATGTTCGTTCAACACTTTAACAAATCTTAATCAAGAATTGCATGCTTGTAGCAAATCTATCTAATTCACCTTTCCAGGTCAGTTCTCAGGTAGGGGTGTTCGATTTCCATTAACTTAAGTACTCTAGCCTAGGCAGAACTAGCCTTAGACAAAAGGTCCTTTATAGATTCGTTTGCTACAATTTTAATCTTTTATTAAAATCAATTTAACCCTATTAAACTGATTAAAATGATCAACTTAATTTCTAATCTTATTAGAAATGTGATCTTAGGTTTATGTGAATCGTATTTTAAAACTATCTTAAAAAATGATTTTAACTTAAGGTTTACATGCAATTTTGAATTATTGATTTTAATTTCTAATTTCATTTAATTATAACTTTTATAAAAGAAATAAAATAAATTAAAATAATTGATCGCATGTTATGACATATTCAGTAGAATTATAATGATTATAAATTACCTAGAGTAGTGTCACGCATCATGCAATTTCATTTCATTATTAAACGTATATAACACTCATATAATAAAGCAATGAAACAATTAATAAAATACAACCATCTATACATAAATACTATATATTATAACATTTATAATATAAATGATGCATGAATTATGCATACCTATGGTGGAATTTTTACTATGTGGCATACATTATAATATAAAGTTTATTTGAGAGGAAATAAATATTTGAATATGATTCAAATATTAATTATGTGAATAGGATTCATATAATTAAATTTAATATAAATAGGATTAAATCTCGTGCATTGATGAGAGAAATAAACTATAGGTTATATTGTATTGGATACAATATTAAACTATAGATTATATTTTATATTTGATATAACATATAGTTTAATATATATTATATGATAACGTGTTTATTGTATATATATATATATATAAGTTTTTTTATTAAAATTATTTTTCTTTTAATTATTTTATTTTTTGAAAAATATTTTTGGGAGGTAGTTGTAACTTCCTCCCCTTTTTTTCTTTCTACTACGTGAAAATGAGGGTAGAGGGTTACAAATAACTTCTTCCTCGTTTTGGGTTTTTACAGAAAGACACTATTTGTAAGTTTTTCTCTGAGAAAAGTTCACAGTCTCCCAATCTTTCTTTTCCTCTCACAATTCCCCTCTTCTTCCAAAAATTAAGATCCCACAAACTTCTTAGATTCTCATCTCAAAGAATACAGAGGACTCATTCGTGGTGGTGTTCTTTTGGACTTTTTGTTCGTAATTGTGCGTGGCCATTTTGCAAAGGAGAAACCTTACGTGAAGAAAAGTTCTTCAAAGGTGAGAATCCTTAATTTCTCTCTTTATCTTAATTTTGTTTTAAACATGCTGTATTTTTATTTTAAATGCATAACATTCTGTATATTTTCTGTAAAATTGGGATTTGGGTCCTATCCAAGTTTCCGCTCAATGACCTTCAACGGTTCCTTCAATTGGTATCATAGGCAAGTTTTTTACCCAAAATTTTCCTAATTTTTAGTTAATTTTACACTTTAATGGTGGGGATTTTAGCATTTTGTATGTTCATGTGATAAATGTTTATGAATGTGATTGATTGTAATTATTGGATGTTTTCGGGATTGGTCAGTTTAGTTTTATCGCTTTCTATATACAATTTAATTTGTAAGAGCCCATGTTTTAGGGCAATTTGTTTGCGATCGAGTTTGTAATTTGAAGTTCTGAGTCATTCGTGGCTATTTTGGTCGAAATGTGGAGAAGACAATGCCAAAATCGAATGAGACTCGAAGAAAATTGCAACTGTATAGTGCATTATGTACAGTAGCGTTGCAACGTTGTGCCCTAACATTGCAACGCTACGATTAGGCGAATGGAGCGTTCTATCCATAACGTTGCAATGGTAGGTCACAGTGTTGCAATGCTACGAGACGGAAAGAACATTTCGATTTCTGCCCAGTTTGGTTTGTGACTCGCCTGGTTTGTGTCCGGTTCGGTTGGTTCGAGTCATTCATGGCCGGTTCGGGCACTAGGCGGTCCAATTCGTGAGGTTCAAGGCTCAGTTTGCTTGTTTTGATCAGTTGACTATGTATTTATGTAATAGATAGTTACCTTGATTATTAAATTAATATACGTATTATATTAATTTAAGTAATTGTTTAAGTGTCCAATCCTGGTCCAATAATTATTTTATTTATTATACATTTGATGTATGTTTTTTAAATTAATATATGTATGTCATAGTGTATGTCATATAGTATAAAATCCCACTATAGGTTATGCATTTAATTTTATGCATTATTTATATTATAAATGTTATAATATATATAGTTGCATGATTTAATTAATATAGCATGCTCGTGCATCATATAATATAAGTGTTAATACTATATGTTTTCATGCATTAATAATATTGCCATGCATAATTTATATTATAAGTGTTATAATATATAGTTTTTATGTATGTATGGATGAATGTTAGTAAATGTTTCATTACCTTATTATATAAATGTTATATATAGTTAGTAATGAAATGGAATTGCATGAAGCATAACATTACCTTAGGTAATTTATAATTGTAATAATTTACTAAGTATGTTAATGAATGCAATTGTATGATTTTAATTTATTTCATTTTTTTTATAAAAGCTATAATTAATTGAAATTAGAAATTAAAATCGATAATTCAGAATTGCATGCAAACCTTGGGTTAAAATCATTTTTTAAAATAGTTGTAAAATATGATTCACATAGACCTAATATCACTTTTCTAATAAGATTAGAAATTAAGTTTAATCTTTTAATCTTTTAATCATTTTAATAGAATTAAATTGATTCTTAATTAAAAGATTAAATGTATAACAAATGTATCTATAAGGGACCTTTTATCTAAGGTTAGTTCTGTCTATGCTAGGGTATTTAAGTTGACGGAAACGTAACACCCCTACTTGGGAACTTACTTGGAAAGGTGAATTAGATAGATTTGTTACAAGCATGCAATGGTTGATTGAAGTTTATTAAAGTGTTTAATAAATATTAATCAAAGTTGTTTAACCATCCAAAGTAAGTGTTACTTTTGGGCAAATTAAACAAACACTAGTTAAAAATCAGTACCTGGATTTTCCTAAGTTAAATAACCCTAGGTATAACACTCAGTGGGAGAAAAATAGGGTATATGATACTTCATTTTACCTTTTCATGTTTCTCCCTAAAAGTTCACACCGTGAGATCTATACTCGGCCTCGAGATACCTTTGCTTGTGTCCCCCTACGAATGGTGATTGTATAGATCAATAATAAGGTGAATGGAGACAGTGTTTATAGTAAGTGGGAGAGGGACGTGTGTCAACATATCCTACGATCTCTCTCATTAGTTGGTAATAAAGTTTCATACTTGGCCTCGAGGCACCTTTGCTTGTGTCCCCTTACAGATGGCATTTGCATGATTCTTTACCTCAAACTCCAGAAATGGATAGGATTACTTTAGTTTTTTCCCCAATCGATTTTCCCTATGATTGGCTCATTGGGGCAAAATTCTAGCATCTAAAATGAAGGATTACACTTACAAGAAATGTTAAGTGAGTAACAATTTCTGGACTGAACGATGATGACTGATAGTTAGAATATAAAGAGTTGTTATGTCTATTAGTTGAGATAGTATCATTTCAGTAAAAGGGCACTTGATCACTCTCCGGTTGCTTTTGTCCTGACTTACTGAAACATCATTGAAAAATAGATGTCACTTAAGGTGCATTAGATTATTTTGTTAAATTTTATTGGTTTTTCAAAATGGGTTAATTCATAGATTACTAAAATAAATAATTTGTATGGTTTCAAAAATATATTAACTATGACTTCCACGACACTTAATTTTCTGGCCGATGACAAACTTACGGGCGAAAACTATACAACCTGGAAAAACACAATTAATACGATTTTAATCGTCGATGACCTTCGTTTTGTCCTTATGGAGGATTTTCCTCCTATTCCTACTTAAAATGCCACTTGAAATGTTCGAGAGGTATACAAGCGCTAGACACGGGCAAACGAGAAAGACCGAGTGTATATCTTGACAAACCTTTCAAAAGCCTTGACCAATAAGCATGAACCCATGATCACTGCCTGTGAGATCATGGATTCCATGTGGGGGATGTTCGAACAACCATTCGCACAACTCAGGCACCACGCTCCAAAATACATCTTCAATGCCCGTATGCAAGAAGAGGAATCTGTTAGAGAACACATTCTCAACATGATGGTCCACTTCAACGTTGTAGAAATGAATGGGTCTGTCATTAATGAAACCAATCAGGTTAGCTTCATTTTGGAATATTTACTTGAAAGTTTCCTATAGATCCATAGGAATGCTGTTATGAATAGGATTGACTACAAACTGACCACCTTGCTCAATGAGCTTCAGACTTTTCAGTCCTTGATGAAAAGCAAGGAACAAAAGAGAGAGGCAAATGTTGTCTCATCCTCAAAGAAGTTCTATAGAGGATCGTCCTCTAGAACTAAGTTTGTGTCTTTTTCTTTCAACACCAAAATGTGGAAGAAGAAGAAAGGTGGAAAGGGGAAAGGTAACCCACTAGTTGTTGCCCAGAAGGGCAAGAAGACCAAGGTTGCAAAGAGAATCTATTTCCATTGCAACCACGAGGGACATTGAAAGAGGAACTATCCTAAATACTTGGTAGAAAAGAAAAAATGTCAGCTAGATAAATATAATTTACTTGTATTGGAGACATGTTTAGTGGAGAATGATGATTTAGCCTGGATAATTGATTCAGACGCCACTAACGATGTTTGTTCTTCATTTCAAAGTATTAGTTCCTAACAGCAATTGAAAGCTGGGGAGATGACGATGCGTATTAGAACTGGGCACGTCGTCTTAGCTATGGTAGTGGGAAGGCTCACACTCTACTTACAGAAATCCTATATTTTATTAGATAATGTATACGTGGTTCCATGTTTGAAAAGGAATCTGATTTCTGTAAAATATCTTCTTGAACAAGAGTACTCTCTTAACTTTCAAGTGAATAAAGTGTTTGTTTAAAAGAATGGAGTATTAATTTGTTGTGTTAATCTTGAAGATAATTTGTATGTGCTAAGATCGTTAGCAATTAAAGCCCTCTTTAACACTGAAATATTTAAAACTATGGCAACGCAAAATAAAATACTTAAAATTTCTCTTAAATAGGATTGAGAGGTTGATTAAGAATGGACTTCTAAGAGAGTTGAAGAAAATTTTTTACATGTGTGTGAGCATGTCTTGAAGGCAAAATGACTAAAAGATCTTTTACTGGAAAAGGTCATAGGACCTCTGTGGTTCAATGAATATTAAAGGAAGAGAAGAGTTTGAATATTTCATCACGTTTACTGATGATTATTCTAGATATGGGTATGCTTATTTAATGCAACAAAAGTTTGAAACCTTTGAAAAGTTTAAAGAGTTTAAGGCTGAATTTGAAAATGCATTAAATAAAATGAACATTTCGATCTGATCGAGGTTGAAAGTTTTTGGATCTTACATTCCAGAATTATTTGATAGAGCATGGAATAGTATCCCAACTCTCAACGCCTATTACACCTTAGCAAAATGGTGTATCAGAAAGAAGAAATCGAACCCTGTTGGACATGGTTCAGTTTATAATAAGTTATGTATCACTACCGGACTCGTTTTGGGGTTATGTAGTACAGATTGCAACATATATTTTGAATTGTGTTCCATACAAGAGTGTTACCAGAACACCTTTGGAATTATGGATGGTCGTAAAGGTAGTTTCACCATTTCAGGATCTGGGGTTGCCCAGCCCATGTGCTTAAGGCAAATCTTAAGAAACTAGAATCTCCTTCAAAATTATGCCTATTTATAGGCTATCCTAAAGAAAGGATAGCCTATAAATAAAGAAAATAAAGTGTTTGTATTGACAAATGCTACATTTCTAGAGGAGGATCACATTAGGGAGCATAAGCCCCACAGTAAGATTGTGTTAAATGAAATTTCCAAGGAAACTACTGAACCATCAATAAGAGTTGTTGAAGAACTTAACACATCAACAAGAGGTTTTGAAGTTGGATCATCTAGTAGGTCAAATCTACCTCAAGTGTTGAGGGAGTCTTGACGTAGCGGGAGGATTGCAGACCCGTTTGTTCGATACATGGGTTTAACAAAAATCCTAGCTATAGTAGCTAACAGAGATGTTGAGGCTTCAATGTCTTACAAGAAGGCAATGAAGCATGTTGACAAAGATGAGTGGATCAAAGCTATGGATCTTGAAATGAAGTTTATGTAGTTCAATTCTATTTGGGATCTTGTAAATTAATCTGATGAGGTAAAACCTATAGGTTGCAAATGGATCTATAAAAGAAAACGGGGTTCTAATGAGAAGGTGCAAACCTTCAAGGCTAGACTTGTGGCAAAGATGTTGGGATTGGTGTCCTAATTTTTCCAGAGTCTCATAGTTTATAATCTATACACATTGTTATGAATAAAATAAGAGTTATTTTATTTGGCATTTACTCATATCCAATAAACAAAGCTCCATGGTTATTGTAAGCTTAAGCATGTATATGAGATATACAAGTGGATCATGCCTTAAGTGATAACCTAAATAGGTCTGTAGTATAAGGATTAAGGAGGGATACCTGATCCTGGTGACACTACGGATACAACCCGCTTTATAGAGGTTTGCAAGTGTTATGAACTACTATAGATGGCAGATCCTGACCATTCATGTAAAGACATGAGAGCGGGGGTGTCCTATATAAAGAGTTTGTATAAGACCGAACCACGAGATGATTCATCTCTGTATATACACTTTTGATAATGGAGACTTACATCTCACCTAAACGACCATAGGTGACGTGACCTCAATCCTGAATGTTTTGAGAACTCCTGCCTTTGAATGTGGTTCTTTGATTAGTATGGATGAGAGTGGCCACATTGCCAACTTAACATGTCTACCTTTTTGGTGACTTGTCTGATTTGGGAGCTGGGAACTTAGTTACACAAGATGAAATTCACTACTTCCCCGAGACAGGGGTAAGTAGATAAATTACTCCCTTAAAGACTGATTCCAGGTCTTGAACATAGTGGCCACAACTTTTCTTTGGAAGAGAGGACTCAGTCATAGTAGGACTATGACTTATGTTCATTAGAGGGATCGGTGGTACTTAAGGAGTTAGATGTAAATACAGGGGCATAACGGTTATGGGCCCAACTGTACTAATGGGCGATTTGTGAAGGGTTATCGTACTGTTGATTGGTTGATATGAACACATAATATATATGTAGTAAGGAGAGTTTAGCTGTCGGTCTTTAGTGGAGTGCGCGATAGTTAATAGATGGTAGATCCTGTGATTAAATAGTTTAGTTAGTTATTCATGTACTTTTGAAGCTTCGAGCTACAGGTCCATTAGATCCCCTTGGTAGCTCAATGAATTCAAGTTAAGAATCAGTTGTTGGTGTTGATTTGAAATGTTCAAATTGACAAGAGGTAATTCAATTATATATGATATGATCGTTTTGATGTATGAGATACATCAAGTGGAGGATTAATGTAAATGAGATTTACATTAAGTACCATGAAATAGGAAAAGAACTATGGTTTATATGTTTCATGAGATGAAATATTAAAACTATAGGTTATAAATATAATATGGCAAGTTGGTTATTGGATAATTATCTCTTTTTCTCTAATAACCAATTGAGTGAGAGGTTATTGGTGGTTTCATGGTAACCGTGAGATAAAAGAAAAAATGTTTTCCTAAATTTAGTTGTTGTTGAATTGAGATCTTCCATTCTAGAAAATTACTCACGGAAAAGTTGTCAAGTGTATTAGATTCACTAAACGATAGTTGAAGAGAGACTAAACAATTGTGGAGTGACACTACATGATAGTCCACTCAGTTAGCCTTTAGCTAAACGATTGCGAAGCTTTTGCTAAACGTCGCATAGCTTTTATTAAATGATTGGGCATCGTCTATACGTTAGACTTCTGTCATCTCCCACTTGCTCAATCGTTTACACGATTGTTATTCCTCTGGTCTCTTCCTCTAACCAAGTCAACACAGAGCCTACACTTCTGGATTCTCACACCAAGAATACCAAGGTAGCCATTGTGGTGGTGTCGTAGTCAACTCGACATAGTTCGAGGTTTTTGGAGGTCGTTTGCTGTGTTCGTGATCTTGGAGATCATTGTGTTCATGGTTGTTGTGATCGTATTGTGTTGCGGTCGCTGAGTTCGAGCGTTCATGCATTGCAGTCTTGGAGATTGTTCGAGTGTTCGTGATCGAGGGAGTTTGAGGATGAGTCTTCAAAGGTATGTTTATTCTTTCTCTTGATTTTATGTAAAACATGTTGTAATTTCGTATGTTGCATAACCAGTTAGTTTCCATTTGTTGACTGTAATTGTGTATGTTCAATTTCGAATGAAATTTGGAATGATCCTTTCGTTGCTCATGAAAATCCCCATGTCCGATTTCCTTCAATTGGTATCAGAGCCAGGTTGTTCTGATATTCCAAATTTCACTTTTGTTTTGAACTTCTTTCATAGTCGTGGTGGGTTTTCTGCATTTTCGTTGAAGTGTTAAATACGTTTTTGGATGGCGTTGATGAATGTTTACAGGTTAATTGCCTCTGTTTAAAGCTTTCTTTAAATTACAAAGTGTTAATTTGTAAGGGCCCCTGTGTTTTTTGGCATAATTAACATGCAATCGAGTCTGTAATTCAAGGTGTTTGAGTTAGTCGAGTCGTTCGTGATGAAGTTTCGAAGCATGGAGATGCGGTTCTCAGCGAAAAAGAAGACCAAGAGTTGGTTGTATCGTGTAGCCTCATGTAAACGATCGTTGGGATTTGGCTAAACGATAGTGTAGATTTTTCCGCTGCTTATGGAAATCCTCATGTCCGGTTTCCTTTAAAAGGGTTATACCCAAGTTGAGGTAGTCAAATATGAGGAGACTTTCTCACATGTTGCCATGTTGAAGTATATCCGATCATCCTGTCCATTGTCTCATATTATGACTATGAGATCTGGGAAATGGACGTCAAGAATGCCTTTCTGAATGGCAATCTTGAAGAGACCATTTATATAGAACAGTCTCAGGGATTCATAATCCAAGGTCAAAAGTAAAAGGTTTGCAAACTTAATCAGTCCATCTATGGATTAAAGCAATCATCTCGATCTTGGAATATAAAATTTGATACTACGATCAAATCTTATGACTTTAATCAAAATGTTGATGAGCCTTGTGTTTACAAGAGAATCATCAATAGTTTAATAGCTTTTTCAGTGCTATCTGTAGACGATATCCTACTCATTAGGATTAATGTAGGTTTATCGGCTGAAATTAAGAATTGGCTAGCGACCTAATTCCAAATGAAAGATTTGGGAGAGGTGCAGTTTATTCTGGGCATTCAGATCTTTAAAGATCGATAAAACAAAATGTTAGCCTTGTCTTAGGCATCATATATTAACAAAATGCTTGTCAAATTTTCGATGTGGAACTCCAAGAGAGCTTTACTACCTTTTAGGTATGGAGTTATATTTTCTAAGGAACAGTGTCCAATGACACCTCAAGAATTGAGGAAATGAGACGGATTCTTTATGCATTGGCTGTTAGCAGCTTGATATATGCGATGTTACGTACTATACCTGAAATTTGCTATGCGGTGGGGTTAGTCAGTAGATATCAGTCTAATCGAGATTTGATCACTAGACTGCCATTAAGAACATTCTCAAGTATCTATAGAGAACGAGGGACTTCATGCTTGTATATGGTTCTAAGGATTTGATACTTATAGGATACACAGACTCTGATTTCTAGAATGATAAGGATTCTAGGAAATCCACTTCAGGATCAATATTTGGTCTTAACAGAGGGAAAATAGTATGGAGGAGTACCAAGCAAGGATGCATTACTGACTCCACCATGGAGCCTGAATATGTAGGGGCTTGTGAAGCTGTTAAGGAAGCTGTCTGGCTCAAGAAATTTCTGACTAATCTGGAAGTGGTTCCAGACATGTCAAAGCCCATCACCCTTTATTGTGATAATAATGGTGTTGTGACTAAGTCTCAAAAGCCCCGGAGTCACAAATGCGAGAATCACATAGAGCGGAAGTATCATCTCATTCGAGAGATTGTGAATCGAGGAGACATGATAGTCATGCAGATAGCTTCAAAGCACAACGTTGCTGATCCATTTACAAAGGCCCTCACGCTAAGGTGTTTGAGGGTCACCGGCAAAGTATGGATCTATGGGACAGACCACATTTTGTCTAGGGCAAGTGGGAGATTTTGTACTAGGCGCGTTTTATGCTTTAGTTTATTATTTGTGCACTTGTATATTAGTATGACTTGTATATTATATACCCCACTAGCTTTACGACAAGTGGGAGATTTTTGGGGTTGTTACCCTAAATCTTGTAGAGTCCTGTAGTTTATAATTATACTGTACAAAAATTTTATTTATTTAATAAAATATGAGATGTTTTATTTGACATTTAGTAGCATTAAACCCATAAACCAATAAATTAACATCCAAGGTTATCATCTGTAGCTTAAACATGTATGTAAAGACATACAGGTTGATCATATTTAAGTGATAACCTTAATGGTCTGTATGGATAAAATTGGATACCTTATCTTGGTGACACTACGAGTATAACCCGCTTTGTAGATGTTATAATTGTTGTAAAGTGCTACAAATGATTTGATCCTGATCATTCACGTGGAGACATGTGAGTGAGGGTATTCTATATAAAAGAGTTTGTATAAGATCAGACCACAAAATGACTAGTCTCATTATATAACACCATTCATAATAGAGACTTACATTTCACCAGGATGACTATAAGTGACAAGACCTGAATCCTGAGTGAGTTGTGAACTCCTGCCTATGAGGGCAGTCCTTTAATTTGTATGTGTGAGAGTGGCTAGATCACAAACTCAACAAGCCTACCATTTTGGGGATTCGTCTTATTGAGGTGCTAGGACATAGCTACACAAAACAGAATTCACTCCTTCCTTGAAGTTGGGGTAAGTAGATAAATTGCTCTCTTAAGGGCTGATTCTAGGGCTCGAACAATGTGGCGTCATACCCTCTCTTGGTCCGGGAGGGGTTTAGTCATATTTGAACTATGACTTATTGTTCATTAGAGGAATCCGTGGTACTTAAGGAGTTCAATGTAACTATAGGGGCAAGACGGTAATTTTGGCCTAGCTGTACTTACGAGCAATTTGTGAAAGGTCATCACATTGTTGACTGGTTTTATCCAATGGACACAGAAATATATTTGCAGTGCGAAGAGTGCAGGTGTTGGTCTTTAGTGGAGTGTCTGATAATTAATGGATGTTGAATAATATAATTAAAGGAGTTTAATTAATTATTCAAGTACCATTGGAGCTTCAAGCTACAGGTCCATGAGGTTCCCTCTGTAGCAATAGGGATTAAATGAGAATCAATTTTGGATTATTTGAATTGTTTAAATTAATTTAGGGAATTAATTATATGTGATATAAATTATATATGATATAATTACTATAATGTATTTGATATATTATAATATAAAGTTTATGTGAGAGGAAATAAATATTTGAATATGAAACTCATCTAAGAGAATACGGAAAACTCATTCATGGTGGTGTTCCTTTGGACTTTTTGTTCGCAATTGTTCGTGGCCATTTCGCAGAGGAGAAACCTTACGTGAAGAAAAGTTTTTCAAAGGTAAGAATCCCTAATTTCTCTCTTTCTCTTAAGTTTGTTTTAAGCATGCTGTATTTTTATTTTAAATGCATAACATTCTGTATATTTTCTGTAAAATTGGAAATTCTGTATAATTGGGATTTGGTTCCATCCCCGTTTTCGCTTAAGCACCTTCAACAGTTTCTTCAATATAAACTCAAATGATATAACTCAAACTAATAAAACTTATTTTCCTTTTACATTATCAACACAAATTATATTTATTGTCCCTATATATGTAAGGACCGAACCCCAAGCGGAAGCATTAGGATCGCCTTACATTCTGTTTTTCCATTTTAAAGAAATAAAAACATTAAGCTAAAACAGAAGATAAAAGGATAAACAACATACTTTGCATGCATTAAAAGGAGAAGCAAAAGGGAAGAATGATTCTTACCTTCGTAGATTCTTGACCTTCTCGAAATTCCTCTTATTCTTCACATGAATGTTTCCTCAACGATCACCGACACTACTACAAGAATAACCTTGCTATTC
This sequence comes from Benincasa hispida, assembly GCF_027475165.1. Classification (NCBI taxonomy): domain Eukaryota; kingdom Viridiplantae; phylum Streptophyta; class Magnoliopsida; order Cucurbitales; family Cucurbitaceae; genus Benincasa; species Benincasa hispida. Next base: position 12,206,612 of record NC_143486.1, read on the forward strand.
TCTAGGATTCAAGGAGTTGGATGAGTGGTCTCCAACTCTTGAAAGAGGAAGAGAAAGAGAGATTGTAGAGAAAAATTTAGAGAGGAATTAATTTGGTGGCTAGGGTATGCTTTTCACAAAAAAAACACAAGGCTTGCCCTAAACTGGCTAATAAGATAAATTTATATGAAGAAGAGTTTACCCCTTCTCCAAGTAATTCCCTTTTTACCCTTGATGCCAATAAATTAAATAACCTCTTATTTAATTAATTGACATATTAATTAAATAATCGTATATTAAATATAATTTAATATACAGTTAATTAATTAATATATATAAACATCACATATTTATATTCTTCCACCTCTCTATCATTTCTCAATCAATTAGTTAACTATTAATTAATCAATTAAGTAACTATTTTAAATCATATTTAATATAGAGTTAATTAACATATAAATATCACATATTTATATGTATACATCTCTTTAGGAATCCAATTCATATAAATACAATATTTGAATCTTATTCAAATATATCTCTCTTACATAATTTGAATTATAGATCACATCTATAATTAATTATATATTAATCACATCAAATATACAATTTTCTTAATTGATTTGAACAATTCAAATCATTCCTCATTAATATCCTTTAGTGAGCTAACAAGAGAACCTGGTGGACCTATAGATCAAAAACTCCAATAATATAGATTAATTGGCTAAACTTATTAACCAAATTAATCAACATTCGTGAACTATTACTACACTTCACTAAAGACCCACAGCTGCACTCTTCTCACTGTAGATATATTTCTATGTCCATGAATATAGATCAATAACAGTAAGTTAGTCCCTCATAAGTGTTTGTAACACCAACTGGGTCAAATTATTTTACTCTTAGTTTACCTCTGTATATTTAAGTATCAGTGCTCCTCTAATGAACAATCTGTTTATAGTCCAACCATTAAACATAAACCTCTCTCGAGCCAGTGAGAGGGTAGGGCTCTTTGTTCAACTACTGGAGACACCACTTAAGGGAACACTCATCTACTTACCCTAAAACCGAGAAAGATTGAATTCCATCTTGTATTATTATGTTCCCAGCTCCCCACTCGACCGTGTCCCCAAAATGGTAGGCTTATTGAGTCGGCAAACTGGCTACTCTCACCCATATAAATCAAAGAACAATCCCTCGTGAACAGAAGTTCATAATACACTCAGGATTAAGACTAAGTTTCCTATGTCATTCTATTGAAATAGAAACCTAACTAGTCAACGGTGTTACATCTAGTGGTTACTATTTCGCGGTTCAATCTTATGCAAACTCATTGCATATTCGCATATTACATACATGAACACATTAGATCATTGTGTTTGTATCAAATACAAAGTAGGTTGTATCCATAGTGTCACTAGGATAAGATATCCAGTCTTATCCCTATACTATAGACCTTTTAGACTATTCTTGAACATTGATCCCTGTATGTCTCCACATACTGTTTAAGACTCATAAGACGACCTCGAATGTTAATTTATCGGATTTAGGGTTATTAAGACAAAATAGAATACAACACGATCGATAATATTTATTAAAATAACATCAATAATTCTTTATTGATAACAGTACATTTACTATCTACGAGTTTTAGGATATAAAACCCAATAATATAAGTTTAAATTTATTTTTTAAGTTAATTTTTATTGAAATTTATTAAATAATAATAATAATACTTTTCATAAAAGCAATGCTAATGCAAACTCTCTTTTTAAAATTATGTATGTGCTAAAGTCGGACATTTGTAAGTACATGAGCTAGAATAAAATTCCTAAGTATAGATAAAAATAGTAATTTAACCCTAATAATATTTAAGATAAATTGATTCCTATCCCTAAGAAAATAATTAAAAAGTTAAGGAAAGAGGATATAATGCATTTTTATATGTAATATATAAGAAGAAAAATAAGAAAAAGTACATTGCATCACATGGTATAAAACATAAAAGGAATCCAAAAATCCATGGGATTAGATTCCATTCCAGCCTAGTTTTATTTTATTGCATAATATAATATGTAGTACACTTTCTCCAACTTTATAGTAGAATTCTGTCATTTCTGGTCCCTTCTGACAAATGCTTTCTCATAATCAATTAATCCTGAAAATTTAAAAATCAGACAAAAAAAATACCCATGAGTTAAATTTAACTTGGACTTTTCAATAAATAAGTAAATAAGTTAGACTAGCATTAATTTGTTCAAAAGAGGATCAAGAAAGAAACTAAACTAAGCAAATTTGTATGAAAATTAATTTCCAAAATAGTGGAATTTAACTTTTTGAAATATGAGGAATGATAAATGTTACGAGAGCGATCATTAGAAAGGCCATGATTCGAACCCAAGAGTCCATCATATCGACATAAGAACTATATAAAGGAAGAAATTGTCTCTCATAAACCACATTGGCCAACCTGAGGTAACTCCACCTACAGAAAGGGATAAAGAAATTCTGAACCGACTGACAAGTTATCAAATCTGTCTTTGGCAACCCTCGATCCTAACTAACACTATAGAACCCTTTAATACAAGGCCCAAAAAGGTATTAGTAAAGAATATAAATAGGAGCACACGCTACCTTCAAAAGGTATGCTTAAAAACCTATGTTTATACTCGGCTCAACACTTCTTCAACTTACACACCAACTTAACCATTGAAGTGTGTTGGACAAAACATCGTATCGGTGTGAGATTTTATCTAGCGTGCACAAGTTAGTTCAAGATGAACGATCAGAAATATTATTAGACGTAGACCCCATGCAAACAAGACCGTCCGATCAAAAAATACGTATTAACATGATTTGAAGTAATTGACCAATAATTTATGGATAAGAGGTTTAAATCATAGTCTCTAGATAATTTTCATACTTAGAACAGTCAATGCCAGCAGAGATGGAAAAAGGTAGGCTAATGCCACAATTGCTAGGAAGATCTTGAGCCAATTTAGCATTGTAATTCACATTACTAGCAGCTGACTTAATGCATTGACATGCAGCCTTCTTGTCAGCACTGGTTGTGGCTGCTGAAGAAAGTGCTTTTGCACCATCACAGCAAGCACTTGGTGGCTTCCCACTTCCACTCACAAGGTAGCTCACACATGGCATCAAATCCTTTGTCACATCATTGCATGAGATTGCAGCCTTTGAGTCTTGAAGAAACAAAAATAATATCACAAACAATAACATGGCTTCAAGCTTTGGAATAATGGTTGATCTAAGAGTTGCCATGGCTCCTTCCAATTAAGCTAGCTTATGGGAAAAGTGCTTTTGGAGACTTGGAGGGTGAAGAGTGAGTGAAATTGATTTCAAACTTTATGTAATGAGGTTTGTAAGAGAAAGCTAAGAAGTGCAAGAAAAGAAAAACGGTAACTTGTTTGACAAAAGGGCTATTTTTATTATTGTTTTGTGTTTTCTTGGGATCTTTAATGATGCCTCAAACAAGTTAATGAATTGAATTGTATGATTTGATAATTCTTGCACTCAAATGGGAAAGTTCAACAACCCTATAGAATTTGTGTTGTTCTTCTACTAATAATGCAACAAGAAAGAGAGAGAGGTTGGATATTGGTTAGAGATTAGGCAATTTGTAGGAATGTACAAAAAACCAAGAAATTAAGTCTATGTAGACTCTATTTGATAATCATTTCGTTTTTTATTTTTTATTTTTTAAAAATAAGCCTATTTTCTCCATATTTCTTACAATGATTTGCATCTTTATTAAGTACAATTGTTGAATTCTTAGCCAAATCCCAAAATAAAAACAAGTTTTTAAAAGTTACTTTTTTTAGTTTTGAAAGTTTGGTTTGATTTTTTAAACCGTTGGTAAAAAAATAGATAACAAATGAAGAAATTTTGGGGTAGAAGTAATGTCTATAGACTTAATTTTCAAAAACCAAAAACAAAAAAAATTAAATGGTTACCAAATAGGGTCTAAACAATTGTATTAATTGGTTGGTTCGAATTTTTTTGAGTAAAATTGGACATCATGATTTTTATTTGGAGAAAACTAATTAATAATTATTGGTTTGATTCAATTTTTGACGTGGATGAACAATATATTGTTTTAAATTATAGTATTTTAATTATTATCATTTGTGTTGGGTCATTCAACTTTTTAAATTCACAAAGTTGATTCTAGATCTTATTCCCTAAATCTTGGGCAAAGGTTTGATGAAATTTAAAAGTAACCATGCAACGTATGCTACATGCACATAAATATTTTGCATGCACATAAATATTTTTTAAAAATTAACATTTTATAGGGAAAAAAAATAAAGGTAAGTTAAATTATAAATTTAGTCTTTGTAAGTTAAATTATAAATATAGTCTTCTTTAAAAGAAAATTATAAAGTTAAAAGGCCAAAATTTTAAAAATGTTTGATAGGCATTTAAATTGAATTTTATATTTAATAAAAATATTTAAAAAAAATAATTGATCTATTAGATATAAATTTAAATTTTATGTTTAATAGATTCATAGACTTTAAAAATATTTAAAATATCAAAGACTTATTAAACACAAAATTAAAACATTTAATTATCTATGAAACACAAAGTAGAAAGTTTGAGGACTTATAAAATATTTCTTAAAAGTTCATAGACATAGTAGACGCAAAATTAAAATTTTAAAGGTCCTATTAAATATTAAACACTTTTAAGAGGCTAAAAATGGAATAGATACCAACTTGAAAGTTATTAAACTTGTAAATTAATATAAAATAAAAAATTTAGGAGCCCAGGATTAAACAACTTCTTAAACTAGATAATTTTAGTCTTTTGTGGCCTAAAGTTGTTAGGGAGTGTAGATGGACCTAGCATTGATTTTGTTAGAGATTGATGAGCATCGGCTATGTCGGACGACATGTACAAAATAATGTTTCATAAAAACACACGATTTGATGTTTCAACAAGTTTTATAGCTGTCATTGCCTGTTTTTCTTTACATTTGTCTTCCCTTTTGTTCAACAACTATTTATCTTATATATATATATATATTATATTCATGATATTATATTTTTTTTATCGATATTTCCATAAATATTTCTATATTTTCGTGGATTCGATATCAATAAAAGGGATGAATCTATATTTCTATTATATCATAGAAAAATTCATGAAACATAAAAAAAAAATAACAACAAAGTCTCACTAATGCAAATATAATATAATAGACATGTTAACTTGTTTAAAAATAATAAAATGTTTATTTACTAATTTAAATTTATTTTTTGAATTTTTTGGTTTCATAATTTTTCTCGAAATATCTATTAAATCGATATTTTATTGATATTTCTATCGAAATTTTTGTAAAATTAATTTTGATATTTCCATCGAAATCGACATTTTAAATCTTGATTATATTCTCTATAATAGATTTATTCATTACACAACAACCTAGTTTTATTTATTATTTAGGAAGTAATATCGATTTCATTAAAAATCTATGGTCATTTTAACACTATAATCAAAACTCACCAAATTAAAGCTATTTTGTGAGATTTGACAATTGAATACATCTTTTCAGCAAAAATTCAATTTCAGTGTATTTTCTAAAAGTTTCATTAATTTTATACTTAATATATGTTTAATATTTGATGAATGTATCGAGAAATATTTTCTAGCGGAAGTAAAAATTGTAACACTTAATTCAATTTTGAGAAAAATAATAGTATTCTTATCAAAGGTTAAAGATGTAATTTGATGAACTTGAAGGTTTACTTAAGAGTGATACAATCGGGAAAATTGAGGATAATCTTTATATATATATATTCCCTATTTATGATTACATTCTAATTTTATTTTTCTCCTTTTTATAGAATTTTTGTTTTAAAACGAAGAACCATGATAACGGCCAGGCCCAGTAGTCTCGTCCATGACTATATGGGCCTGTTGGAGATTTCATGGGCCCGATGGAGATTTAGAGCCCAATGAAGAGGCCCATGTCGATGGGCTTGTTCACGCCGCTCCAAGGGTTAAAAGGCCAACTCAAGTGAAGAGGTTAGTGGGCTCTGGCTGTTTGCCCTACCCAGTAGTCCAAGCTTACGGTAACTTGGTAACTACATTCTTCCGGTAACGGGAAAAAAAGTTATTTATAAAATTGACTTATTTCACAATCAATATTTTACGAATATTCTAAACTTTAATTATATTCCATGATTAGATTTTCAAATTTCTGGACAATTTTAATCTTGTATACATTCTATCTCTATTGAATATTCGTATTATTTTGTGATTAAAATATTAAAAAATAATCCAAAATGTTTTAGTATTTTTTTTTTAAAAAAAACACAATTAATTTCAACATATATCATCGTTAATTGTATATCTTCATTTTATTTAATTTTATTTATTAATGAATATGGTATATATCTCCTGATTTTAGAAAAATGTTTATATTATTTTGTAATACATTCTCTCTCATATTAAATTTCAATATTATTTTATAATCGAAATATTTAAAAAAAATACAAAACAAATTTAGTATTTATTAAATATTTATAAAATATTTTATATTTTTCGAACTTTTTGTTATAAAGTATAAATATTTTTAAATATTTTTTATATTTAAAAAGATCTTTTTTTTAAAGATATTATAATTAATGTGTGAGGTGAGGAAATTGAACCTCAAACCACAAAGTTGATATTATGAATACTATGACGATATGTTGGCTTAAAAATATCTCTTTATTAAATTTGGTTTACATTACATTTAATGCAATAGTTTTCGTAACACCAATCTCATGATTTCAGGAGTTTTTGTTTTAAGGATATTTTTTTTAATTAGTTACAATTTTCTCACAAATTTTTCTTTTTTACATGTTTCGGATTGTGACCTAAAATTTATAATCCCTGGTTGATTTAATGCATAAATATTGTTACAAATATTTGTTTTCATCTGTATTTTGTTTCTTATGTATATCTATAAGATTTATTTCAAATATACTACGAGGTTTATTCCAAATATATTTAGAATTAGTACGAATTTAAGATTATTATATATGCACGTGCATATGTTTTGTTTTGTTTTTTACACATACTTTGTATAAGTTCGTATGTGTATATCTATATTCCACATACTTTGTCATATATTCACACATATATGTTTTTTTTTTTTTTTTTTTTTTTTTTTTTTTTTTTTTTTTACAGATTTTGGATTTTGACTTTAAATTTAGAATCTCCAATTTTGGTGGACTACATTTAATGCAGAATCATGGTTACAAAATCTTCGTTTTTATTTGTCTTTTTTTTTTTTTTTTTTTATATATATACAAGGTGTATTTAAAATATATACGAGCTTATTTCACACATTTAGAAAAAGTACTAATAGATACTCCATATCTTAATTTTAATCTTATTTTTATTGAGATATATATTCCACATAATTTGGTTATATACACATGTATATTTCGTTATTTTACAAATATATACTTCATATTATATAACAACAATACTAACTCAATGAATCATGATATAAACTCTTATTGAAATAAACTTATATATATTTGAAACTAACAAAAAAAATGTAGAGAAAATGGGGAAAGTATTGTAGGTGTGGGTAAGGGAGAGGAAAATAATCAACGGGAGTGAGAAAATAAACAAATTTGGAAAGAAAAAAAAAACCAATTTAATGCACATGATTTTCATATTTATGTATTTTTTTTCTTTTTTTTTTAAATGGCTAGAAACTGAAAGGGGTGTTATGGACTTTTGGATTTGATTTTTATGTGATATTGTAACCCATTAGACCATTCATGAAAAAAAAAAATAGTGAATTTGAAACATTATGGTAATTTGACTTATTTAATTAGACTATTAGTGTAGAAAGAAGAAGAAAAAACCTAAACTCTTCCATCTATTTAACATCAAGGAATTTTTATTTTCATTCAAAAATAAATAATGCATGGAAACCAAAGCATTTGGTACATGTTTTTGTTTTTTCTTTCTCATTTTTAAGAAATATTTTTAAAATCGTGCACAAATATAATTTTGTAACAACAATTTATTTTAATGTGGAAAGAAATGATATATAAGAACTGAATATATTGACAAATTGATTATACCTCAATTAGATATAGTACACATAAGATATACAATAATAATGTACAATTAAAAAAAAATAGTGAGATAGTATAATAAGATTTTTGAATTGAAATAACTAAGAACATCAAGATGTGTTGAAGATATCAATAGGTAGTCAAGACATACTTAAAAGTTGTTTTAAAAACAATTATTTACTTTCTCACAGGCTACAAGCAGACTATAATGATTGTTTCAGTAGAATATAATGACTAACTCGAGAAGAATTACAACCTCAAACTACTCAGATTTGTAAGAACTCTTGGATACTACTAAGATTTTAATACAGGCATGCATAAGGTTGAAATAAAACTCTCGAGAACACACTTGAGAAATTCTCTAAAAGAGTGGATCTACAAATTTTGAGCTCACAACAAATCAATTCTCACCATACATAAATCTCTCTCAAGAATAAGATGAAAAAGAAAAAATTGAAGTTTGGAGAGAACAACAATGGAGGCTTAATGAATTATGGAGGATTGAAAATAATGTGTAATTGTTATTTTAATTTTGGAAAAGATGAAAGTTTAAAAAGAGAAGGAAAATGGGTCACTGGATGTTGGTAAAAGAAAATTAAATGGTGGGGATTTAAACTCAACTAGGCATCAGACACAAACAAAATATAATAATAATTTTTTTTAAAAAAAAAATCATTTTCTTTTTAAAAGCCCAACAAAAAAAGAAAAAGTGTCCAAAACTAGCTTTTGACATAAAATAAAATAATATTAAATTTATTTTCTTTTAAAATTAATTTTCTTTTTAATATCAATCCAAAAATCAAAATGTCATCATTTGTCACTTCTTCGTTACTTCAAATGACACATTTCAATCGACCACATCATTGATTCAGTCCTTTAGGCTTGTTCCGTATCTTCTTCATTTGAGCTCCGATTTGAGTCATTTAAATTGCGTTGAAATCTTTATTCCGAGTTCTATGCAATTGACTATTCAAAACACTAAAATTGTTAGTGAATAAATTCAGGTTTGTTATCATCAAAATATTTATTACTTAATTAATTTGAGATTAAAGGTCAAAAAGTGAACAATTTCCACTTTTTTATGATAACAAAAAAGACAAGAAAAATGAAATCTAAAGAAGTATGTGATATGAAATATGTACTTGAATAATAATCCATGCACATGCATAATTTCAACAATGAAAATTTTATTAATAGCATTCTTTCATTTTTCTTATTATCCCTCCCCTTTTGGAATCGATAATTAAGAAAAATATCATAAAAACATGAAAATTTCTCCAAAAATCATGAACATATAATTTTTCATTTCTTCTCCTATCAACATGTCTTCCAAAAGTAAGCTACAATAATGTAAATTCAAGAGGCATCATATAAACTTTAAGATTAATTTCACAAATTTCTTTCCCTTTTAAAATCAATTGAACACTTCCCCTTGATAAGGAATAAAAAGACTTTAGCACATAATCAATTTGAGGATATATATATATATATATATTGAAAACATATTTTATCAAAGACAATTACTCTTCTTAAAAGAATAAACAAATACATAAGAGGGACACACATCAATAAATTAATAGGAAATCAATTTCATTCATACATAAAAGTATATAACTTCTCCTAAAATCAAGCATTTTCCTTCTAATAAGAAATAATCAATATATATCGAGGAGATATAATCATCCAAGTAAAAATTAAAGCAACTGAGACACCAAAATATCAAACAAAATATCAAATATTATAAAGATAAGTACCAAATGTTGAAAAGTCAATAATGATATCAAATAAGAGCAAAATAACAATTATCACCTATTATGCCACACAAAGTGAATATTAAAACAAATATAGGCATTTGTAGCCCTACAAATAAAATTTATACCAATTTTGAACAAACATGCTAATAGGAATCAAGAATAAATTATTTTCATAAAAACTCCCCTTATGAAAAAGAATTTAACAACTCTTCTAAATAATAATGTAAATTACATGCTTTTTAACATAAGACAAACAATACTCACAAATTAATCTTCATTTAGCAACAAACTCATTGAATTATGCGTAACTCATGCTTAAAATGCATTTAGATAAAAGTTTAATCAATTTCAATCAAAATAGTAAATATATCTTAATCACAATGACAATTTTTGTAAAACTCACTATCCTTTTCATCATACTTTCCAAGAAAAATACAAGGATAGAGTAGTCGATTAAATGACCAAAAAGCCAAAATATAAGCAATGAAGACAAATGCCAAATAGCCATCGTTTTTCGTGGCATTAAAACCAATAATCAAAGTAATTCAAAAGTCAATTTCAAACATCTCAAACTCATTCAATAAATCAAATTTTCACAAAAGAAACCAACAGAAATACTTATCTAAACAATTCAATAAAACGTATAAAGTTACCAAATATGTCAATTTCCTTTATTGGATTCAAACAAGTCACAAGAGTTGCTCTAATTTGAAATAATTTTTCTCATTTGAAGTCCAAGCAACAATTGCTTCTTCACTCGTACTTACAAAGAAAGCTCAACCAAAAGATTTTGATACCCATTTCTTGGGTCCTTCATTGTTAGTGAGCAAAGACTTTGGAACCCATTTAAAATTAGTTCTAAAATTACTAGCATTCATCCTCGGCAAACAATAAGTATGATATTTATGACCAAGTTCGCTACAAGAATAACAAGCAACATTAGGCAAGAATTTATTTTTAACAAATGGATTTTGCACCTTATTTCTATTCAAGAACTTCTTTCTATGAGCATTTTTTTCAATTTAAAACAATTTGATTTAATATGATCTTTAACTCCACAAAAATGACATGTAAGCACAAATTTTGATTTCATGTGCATATCTCTAATATTTCTATGATTAGGCACAAATTTAGCATTATGCATATAATTAGTTTTGGCATGTGAATGATGAGGTACAAACTTTGATTTTAACAAATTTCAATTATGAGCATATTTTGATCTAACATGAAGTTGTTTATGCATAGAATTTGATTTTCTATGAATGTTTCTAACTTTTTCATGCTTTGGAATTAATTTAGATTCAATATTATGAACATTAAATAAACCATCTTGAGACATATTAGGGGTGACCTTAACAAAAGTAGTACTCTTAGAAGTAGATGAACAATTTTGCTTTATATAGCCTAATCCCCTTTTGTTGTTATAAGATTTACCAATGTCATTAATCTTATCCAAATTTTGTGTACCACTAGTCAATTTCTTTATACTTTCTTTAGCACATTCACAAGATTTAACTCTTTTTCTCTTAGAGCTTTAATAAGTTCATTTTTATAAGAAAACATCATGCTCAAGAAATTTAATTTTATCAACAAGAAAAAAATTATCTTTTTCTAGAGAAGTATTATCAGTCTCCAATTCAATATTTCTATTTCTCAAACTAGCAATTTCATCTTTTAGCTCTAAAGAACGTGATCTAATTTTTTTCATTTTCATCTCTCAAATCATTCAATTTAATTTTCAAATCACATGAAAAAGATTTGAGCTCATCATTCTCTTTTTCAAGTAAAACAATTTTATCATTCGATGTATTTTTCTTAATACAACAAACATCCACTTATTATGCAACAATATATCATTAGCTTAATTTTTCAAGCAAACATTTTCATCCATCAAACTTTTATTCTCAATAATCAAGATCTTATATTTCTTTAATAATTTTAAATATTTATAGCTAACTTTTTCAAGATCATATTGCATGCTTTCAAATACATCATATAATTCATCATAAGTTAGAGATTTTTAAAATTTTTGTCAATTTCATTTCTGGAATCATTATCTGAATGAGCCATTATGCATAAAGAGAATCCATCACATTTTTCTTTTTTCGCTTTGTGGATTTTTCCTTCATTTTGAGAATTGTGATTCTCCTTCACATCAAATAAACCATTCACACTACAAGGAGAATTTTCTAAACTATACATATTATCAAGAAAGTTTCAAATATCATATGCATGATCAAATTGTGTAATTTTATCACAAACTTTACTATCTAAAGCACTATATATTAGGGGTGATCATCGGTCAGTCGGGTTCGATTTTCCGACCAAACCGACCCCGAACTGACCAGAATCGGTTTGGAATATGTCCAAATCGGTACCGGCCGGCTACTAAATGCAAACACGACCACTCGGTCGGGGTCGGTCAGTTTTTGTCGGGTTATGATTTTATTTTTTTAAAAAAAAAAAACATTTTTTTCTTTTTTTTTTATTTCTTTAAAAGAAATTATATTTACTTATTAAAATTCTAAGAAAATTTTGCTATTAGGTAGAAGTTATATTTAGTTATAAATCATTATCGTTATAAATAGCAATTTTTTAATACAAATAAAAAATCAACTATTTATTAACTTCTTTATCTATCATGTTTAGTTTTCTCTTTTAATTTGTGATTGTGAGTCAGAATTCAAGATACTATTTCACATTTTATTATTTTAATACTTATGGAATAGAGCTAGCCTAGAGGTAGTAAAAATAAGATATTTATATGATTTGATTTGACAACCCTTAATATTTAACCATTAACATGTCTATTGTTTTGGATTGTGTTACTGTTTGCTTCGCTTAATTACTTAAAAACCTCTAATACATATTACATATTACATATATAATTGAAAACAAAACTAATATGAGAGTCGAGAGTGTACGTCACAAATTGAAATGACACATGACACATAGTCATATATAATACAATCAAACTAGAAATTACAACATAAAGTCAATTGTCAAATACAACCCAATTACAATAAAACATAAAGTCAATTGTCAAATACAACCCAATTACAATAAAACATAAAGTCAATTGTCAAATACAACCAAATTACAATAAAATCAAATGATAAATGCTTAATCGCTAACTGACAACTTTGCAAAATCTGGAAGGTCTTGAATGTCTTTTTCATTATCCATAACCGCTCTGAATCCTATATAATTAAGATTAAGAAAAGAGAGACAACCTCATTAAGATTTTAATCTAACAAGTTATAACTACAAAATACAAATGATGAATAAATAGCTTTTTCAAATAATGAAGCTTCTTCCATGTCATGCTGAACTTCAAGATCTATTGGACCAAAATTTAGCTAATTTTGAGTACAAATGAGAGCCCCCCACAGTTTTTGGAGCCAATGAACAACGTGATGAATCAACAACACGTCCTCCTGTACTAAAAGCTGACTTAGATGCTACAATAGATACTGGAATTGCCAAAATATCTCTAGCCATACGACTAAGAACCTCAAACCGATGACTGCTTCTCTTCCACCATTGAAGTATGTCAAAATCACCTTCATTCTTAACATTCGCTTCCAACAAATAAATATCAATCTCTGACCCCTGTTCGAAAGGTGTCGTCTCATCGCCTTCAAAATCAAGATCAATTGTATCATAGACAAAGTCTTCACCCACATTTTCAGTTGGATCACAATCAATCATGGTCTCTGAGGCTGAGACAATTGGTGTATTAGTAGTAGTACTCCCACTCCCACTCTGAGTATGAGTAATACTGTACTCATGAAAGAGATGTCTACAACATTGTTCCACTACATTTTTCATAGATTTGGCAACCTCTGACCCAAAAAAAATTTTAAGGCAAAAAGATACAAACCTTAGCTTTTTTCGAGGATCTAGCACAATAGAAACATACAACAATAGATTATTTTTTTCATTGTTCCCCCAATACTTCTCAAATTTGGCCTTCATGCTATTGGCCATTCCAACTAGCATTGCATTTGCACTACCAGCATTCAAACGTATACAATTCTGAACCACTGTAATCTGATGAAAAACCATATTCGAAGTGGTATACAAAGACCCTGAAATTTTCAATGTCACATCATAAAAGACCTTTAAAAACCTAATCAACATCTTAGCATTTGTCCAATATTCCTTATTTCATGACAAATTGTGTCTATAAGAAGCATCTTCATCTTCTAATCTATCAAAAGCCTTTTCAAACTTCACAGCTGCCTCAAGCATCAAATATGTAGAGTTCCATCTAGTGGAAACATCAAGACACACATAACTCTTACAATAAATTTTTTCAATTTCAATGCACTTTTAAAATTTCAAAAAACGTGAAGGAGAAGATCTTATAAACCGTACAACATATCGAATCCTTTCAATGCAATCATTATGTTCCTTAAAAGCATCACATACTATGAGATTTAATATATGAGCACAACAACGAACATGCAGAAATTCTCCACCAAACAATAATCCCTTATTGAATATTTTCAAAAGATAAGCAATGACAGTATCATTCGAACTTGCATTATCACAATCAAAGTCATTACCCTTTCAATGCCCCAATCCTTCAAATTCTTTTCAATGGTTTTACCAATAGTATCACCTTTAGGATTCTCAATTGGACAAAAACTAAATATCCTTTTATGTAATCTCCAATCAAAATCTATGAAATGGGCAATTTATATTTGTCACGATGTCCAACAATCCGTAGTGTGAAAAACTCTATACTTCTTGTTCACAAACATGTCTTTCAAAAGCTTTTTCTTATTAACATACAACTTACGCACATCTCTAGCCACAGTAAACCGAAACGGAATAACAAATCTAGGTTGACTTGCACATGTTAATCTATCGACAAATTTCTTAAATCTTTTACCCTCCACAAACTTGAATGGCAATTCGTCAACAATTACCATTTCAACCAACGTTTCCAAACAACTCTCTAAACTATATGACTCACATACAAGTTGTGACGTATTATCTCCAACATTGTATTTGGCTTTAGTTTTGAAAGATAATGTCATTTTGGTTGGATATCTCTTTTTCTGGTAAGGGTATTTTTTACAATTTTCCAAATGATTCTTCATAGTCTCAGTACTGTTAGGAATGACATGCATAGACAACTCCACAGTACTTATATTGAGCATGAGGGTCTTTAGGATCATCTTTTAGCCTCTCAAAATGATCCCAAACCATGGATTTTTTCACCGCATTCCTTCTTTTTTGTGGATTTGGAACATCTGATGTCTCATTTGCTGAATCAACATCAATGATGTATTGGCATCCATTTTTTCTGCATCTCATTCATTTTTTGAAGCATCAGTTGCAGTTCCATAAAACTCTATATCCGTTGAATCCTTGTAGTTGAACCACAATATGAAAGATGTCGTCAGTATCACACAATTCACAAAAAACTCAAAGGATTTAAGATTTACATAAACTCAGCAAGATTGTTAAGTCAATCACTACCCACACATCCATAAATCAAAGTCAAACTAATTTTCATTGTTTTCAAACTCCATATCCGTTGTTTTCAAACTAATTTCCATTTTTTTGGCCACTGTGTACAATCTACAATACATTACAATCAATCAATCCACTACATCCATAAATCAAACTAATTTCCATTAAAACGGGTGGAATCTACAATCTACAATACATTAAAACGGCTGGAATGGAAGATATCAAGCTACGAATATACGGACCTGCGAAAGAAAGAAAAAAATGGCTGGAAGTCTACCGGCTGGATCACGTGTGTGCGGAGTGGAACGATGGCGTTTGTGCAGAGCAGCTGGCATAACGAAAAAAAGAAGATCGGCAGAGTGGCTGGTGTAACCGTAATGAAGAAAAGAAGATCGACTGGCGTTCGTGCGGGGTAGCTGGAAGAACGAAGTCTGCAGCGCCAACTGGAAGGATGGAGGCTCTAGATCGGGGACAAGACAACGAACTATGAAGAAAAGAATAAAGAAGAAAGTTGGAAGTGGAATGATGTCCGGCTGAAAGCTCGAAGTCTGCGGCTTGAAGGAAGTCGTGCGGAGCGTGTGGTGGCGGCCTGTGGGTGCGGAAGAAAGAAAAGTAGAAAGACTTAAAGACAGACAACCCTAGGTCCCTAATAATTTATATTATTTTTTTAAAATATTTCGATCAGGTCGGGTCTCAACTTGACCCCTTGCGCGCTCGACCGCCTATTCCTTCGGTTCGAAAAACTGAAAATCGACCCCGACCGTTATGTTTAGATTTTCGACCGGTTTGGGTCGGTCATGTTAGTTTTTCGGTCTAACATGCTCTCCCCTACTATATATGATATTTATGGCTTGAGTATTAAAAGAGCGCAATTTATTATTCAATTTTAAGTTTGACAAATTATATTCACAAACATACAAGATATTAGAATCAATAGCAAGCAAAAATATTCTTATTCTCTTTTTCCAAACATCAAAATTTTTGCCATTAAAGAAAAGAGGTGTATAAACACATTGACCTTTTAAAGTTGCCATAAAGCTCTAGCAATTAAGCTTTCAAATAAAATTTTCAAAATATTAATAAGATACTATTAGTACCAAAATAATATTTGAAAATAATTTTATCAAAAAGCAACCTCTTTAATACCAATTGTTGGAGTAAATAACTCAACCAATAATTATCAAATGAAATAGCTTTTGATAAAGAAAAATTAAATAAAATCAAGAGCGGTCTTGCTCTGATACCAATTGCAAGATCGATATAGCAACCCTAGAGGGGTAAATAGGGTTTATTAAAACTAACTGAAACTTTTTTTAATATGGGTCCAATTAAACAAATTAACAAAACTTTTTGCTAACAAGCAATTTAAACAATAAATTCATGTAAATAAATTCACCCAAAATAATCAAGACGTTAATAATACTACTTTAAAGTCCCCAAATTGAATCTAATAACAAGATTGATAATAAATGTAGAAATTTAAGAACTATCAATCAAAATATATAAATGTGAACAATTAATTTCAAAAACAAATATTGCAATTAATTTTACGTAATAAACTATAATAACACATTAATTGCAAAATTAAAGTAGTATAGGGATAGAGAAAATTAACACCGAAATTTTTTTATAATGGTTTGGTCAAATTTGACCTACATCCACTTTCCCAAGCGCCTCTTGGAATTTTGTATAATGATCTCTCCGACTCTTTCCATGGATTAGAGCCCAACCGGTACATCGCCCTTTTTGTGAGTTCAAGAGCAAACTCAATCCTTTCCACGGATTATGATCAAACCGTTACAATCGCTTTTTTTACTGATCAAGAGCAACCCTCACAAACTGTTTGGAAAAATTAAACACAATTGAGAAACTCTCTAAAAGAGTGGATTACAAATTTTGAGCTCACAACAAATCAATTATCACCATACATAAATCTCTCTCAAGAATAAGATGGAAAAGAAATAATTTGAAACTTGGAAAGAGCAACAATAGAGGCTTAATGAATTATGGATGATTGAAAATAATGCGTGATTGATGTTTTAACTTTGGAGAAGATGAAGAGTTTAAAAAAGGAAAAAGTGAAAATCAAATTCAATTTGGGTCATTGTATGTTGGTAAAAGAAAATTGAATGATGAAGATCTAAACTCAACTAACCGTTAGTATTAAATTATTTTTCTTTTTAAATTTATTTTTTTTAAAAGCCCAACAAAAAAGTAAAAAGTTTCCAAAATTAGCCGTTGGACACAAACATAAAATAATATTAAATTCATTTTCTTTTAAAATTAATTTTCTTTTTAAAACTAATCCAAAAATCAAAAGCCCACCATTTGTCATTCTTCCATTATTCCAAATGTCATCTTTCAATTGGTCCACTTTGATGAGAAAAATTATGCCCCCGTCATTAATTAGGATTTTTTCGTTAGGCTTGTTTCGATCATATCTTCTTCATGTGAGCTCGAAATCTTTATTCCGAGCTTGATGGAGTAGACTATTCAAAATGCTAAAATTGTTAGTGAATAAATTCAGGTTTGTTATCATCAAATCCTTAATTAATTTGAGATTAAATGCCAAAAAGTCAATAGTAAGATGTATTCAGCCCGATAGGGAAGTTAACAATCACCATCTACTCTAGCATGCATCAAACAACCAATAGACCTTATTCCATAAATCATAATCATAATATCATAGTCATCATATCCAACATGCAAAATGCAAACATAAGATCTCATGTTATGTTCATAGCAACATAACTCATAGATTACTAGAACGGCCACATAGTCCTCACATCATTGAAGCATAGCAGGTCATTCCATAACATTCAATAGCATGGTTTCACAGTATATGCTCAATCTTAACATCGACAACTTAGTTAGGGCGCTTGGCTCGTAGGAAAACCAGTAGTATAGAACTTACCACGAATTTAAGCCCAGAAAACTAGCTATCCAAACCCTTTGTCTCAAGTAAAATTTGAATCAACCTAAACATAAGCAAGTTAACATCAAATTATAAATACAACCTAATTCATCAAGACACGAACCTAAAAGTCTCCAAAGACACTTACCCAAAGTGTCGGCTTAACCACAATTATACCTGAGCGTCAATTACAAAATCAAAAGTCCAATCAACAATTAAAATTCATGCTCAAATAATTGGGTATTTACAAATTAGCTAGAACCCAAAATAAACTCACCAACAACTCACAGCTGCTCTCAAGCCTCGCTGGACAGTCGTTCCTAAAACCTTGAAACTCCAATCTAAAATCCAAAACATATTAGGTAACATTAAATCAAGCCAAAATTTACTGGGCATTCGATACCCATTCAAGAAAGTCTAAGAAAAACCACTAAAATCGCATCCAATCAAACTCCCATCTTCAATCACAAAAGTTCTTCTCATTAGATGCTGAGGGTTAGTAGGCTAATAGAAGGGCTTGATCCCACACCACACTTGCTGAAAGGCTATGTTTCCAAGGGTTTGATATCCTAAGGTGCTTCTAAATCGAACTGCTGAATTGGAAAAATGAAGTGCTATCATATAGCTTTGTATCGGCTAAGTTCACGAGTTGGAGATAAGCAGACTTCAACCGCTGCCATTTGCCACAGGGTAAACTACCGCCTCTCAAGTCCCCAACTGATTCTACCATAGAGGCCAATGATAGACTATGGAGGTGGACGGTGGTTAGACGGAGAAATGAGTGGCCTAGAGATCGTTGACGACCGGCGATTGAGTGGTTTGAGATAAGCAACGGACTGAATCTGAATCGCATAGAGAGGGAGAGAAACGACTTAGACGAGCGACGACCAGATTCAAACACATTGCAGCGGCTACGACGACATCTGAGCGATGGCTGAATGCACAGACAACAAGTGGTTGAGCGTCGGGCAACGTGACGCAACCCACGAACGGCACAAACGATTAATGATGGCTAGGGGCGGCGAGAGACTGACGTGAAATGACTATTATTTGGGCAATGACAGTATCCGCTATAAGTAATGGCTGAACTCATGGACAACGAGCAGTTAAGCATCGGGCAGTGTGAACGAAACCCATAAATGGCGCAGACGATTGACGGCTGTAAGACGCGACGAGCAACTAATGTGAAATGGCTACTGTGTGAGCAACGGGCTACCGACAAATGCATACCAGTGTGGTGAGCAATACATTTGAATGATCGACTAAAAGAGGGAGGAAGGAGAGAGAGGTCTGTGCACGCCTTATGAAGAGAGTAAATATTTATTATCTTATTTTACTTTTAAATCCTCAAAACCCTAAATACATGCATACATACATAAAAAATAACTCAACTAAACTCAGGATTCCAAATCTTATCAAAATATAACTTGAATTATCTTATCTCAAAATTCAAAATGCATCCTAAAATAAATCGAGATAATTAAATTAAAATTATCTGAAAAATCTAGGATGTCATATTCTTCCCTCCTTAAGAAACTTTCGTCCTCAAAAGATTTAATCCTGGAGAAGCTCGGGGTATTGTGCTCTTATCTCATCCTCTTGTTCTCATGTAGCTTCCTCAAACTGATGATTCTGTCACAAAACATTTACTAGTGTTATTGCCCTATTGCGCAAAGTTTTCACTAGCCAAATTTTGCTTAGGTTTCTCCTTATAGCTCAGATTCTCATTCAACTGTAATGGCTCAAAGTCCACTATGTGAGACGGATCTGCGATATACTTCCTCAACATAGAGACATGAAAAACATTATGAAATACAGAGAAAGACAGTGGCAACACCAATGGATAAGCTACAGGGTCAATTCACTCTAAGACCTCGAAAGGCCCAAGAAAACATAGACTTAACTTCCCCTTTCTACCAAACCTACTGGTTTTCGACTTAACTAATCTCTACAAAGACTGATAATCAATTAAATCAAAATCAATCAAGCATCCTAATTATTAATTAAGGTCGGAAAGATCTTAATTAAACTATATGCTCTCAATTCTACTGAGCTCTTAGCGATCATATAGAATTAAAAATCATATGCATTAAGAATAAGGATTCAATCGCGTCGATTAAAAGTCAGGAAAAGCCATATTCAATTAACCAATTTATTCTTCGAATCTGGATTAAACATATTATCAAAATTTAAGGACAGCCTATAAATCTCAAGCATACACATTCAACCATTTCTACCGGGGTAAAATCAAGCATAGACGAACTACGAGGAAACGTGTGAGCTCGAAATTACCTAGCAGAGACATGCAATTATGATAGGGTCGTCAATCTAACACACAAATGCAAATCTAAATTCATCAAGATTCAAAGAAGAACATAGAATTGAAGAACATTAATTACTTAAAACTCAAGAAATTAGACATAGGACTCTTGCTCAAAGAAATTAGATAAAAGTTACCTCTTAATTCATAGACAAATCTGAGATAAATATCTGGTCCATTGATTACGACCCAAAATAAAAAGAAAAACTAACCTAAGGACACTAAATTCTGAAGGGAAAGGAAGAAGAATGAAGGTTAACTTCGGCCTCCATCAATTCAACCCCCAAAAGTTAGCATATTTTGACGTAAAGACGAAGAAAGATATTTATAAAAATCATCATAGCGTCACAATGCTAGGAAGAGCATTGCAACGCTGGCGTTGTGCAAACTTCGGAGCATTGCAATGTTGCACATTCTGCCTTATAGCATCAGGCAAGCATCAAGCAAGTGTCAAGCGAGCATTGCAACCCTGTGATAATAGCATTTTCGTAATTTCTGCTTCTTTGAAGCCTAGATGCTCAAATCACCTCCAAATTGCTTCAAAGTAACCCCGTTCTTCACCAAATCACCAATTATACCTCGTGATTGCTCAGAACCTACAAAATAAAATAATAAACACATAAAATCCAACAACGAGCTCAAATTAAGCAAGAAAATATAGTTCTAAAAAAGAAACTATAAATATTAATTATGATTCAAATATTAATTATGTGAATTTGATTCATATAATTAAATTTAGTATAAATGGGATTTATATTAAATGTCATTAGTGAGAAAATAGAAACTATAGGTTATATTGTATTTGATACAATATAGAAACTATAGGTTATATATGTTATATTTGATATAACATATAGTTTAATATATAATATATAATAAGATAGTTATCATATAAATATATATTAAATCATTTATTAAAATAAATTATTTTAATTTATTTTATTTTATTTGAAAAATCATTTTGGGAGGGGTTGTAACTCCCTCCCCTCTTTTCTCTCTAATACATGTTAGTGAGGGGTTGTTTATTTATCTCATCCCTCTAGTTTTCACAGATACCAACACACAGAGAACTAACTCAAAATTGTTTTGGTTTTTCCTTCTGCATTATCTCCTCTCATCTTTCTCATACTCTCTTTTCCAAAATAGCTAGAGCCCACACCTCATAGATTCTCTTCCAGAGAATACAATAGAATTTTTCGTGGTGGTGTTCTATTCGAATCGAGAGTTTTTCAATTAAAGATTGGTCTTCAAAGGTAAGGGTTTTTAAACCCATTTACTCTTCTGTAAAAAATAAATAAAAAAATAGCATGCTATAAATTATATTTTAGATGCATAATTTTTGTTTTGCTGTAAAACTTATATTCTATAAATTTTGGGTTTGAGTCTGATCCCGTTTTCCGTTCAAAGACATGCAATGGTTCCTTCAAGAAGAAGGTGTGGCGCCACATTATTAGCCCTGGAATTAACTCTTAAGAGAGCAATTTATCTACCGTCTCTAACTATAAAGAAAGGATGAATTCCTTCTTGTGTAATTGTGTTCCCAGCTCCTTAATCAAACGAATCCAAAAACTGACTACTCTCACCCAAACAAATCAAAAAACCGCCTTCATAGGCAAAAGTTCACAACTCACGTAGAATTTAGGTCAAGTCACCTATGGTCATCATGATAAAATGAAAGTCTCATCTATCAACGGTGTTATATAAAAAAACTATACATTTCGTGGTTCAGCCTTATATAAACTCTTGGCATATAACACCCATGCTCATATACATGAATGATCAGGATCAGATCATTTGTAGTCTTTTTCAACAATTGTAACAACTACAAAATTCATGCTAAAATAATTGGGTATTCACAAATTTGCTAGAACCCAAAATAAACTCACCAACAACTCACAGCTGCTCTCAAGTCTCGCTGGACAGTCGTTACCAACACCATGAAACTCCAGTCTAAAATCCAAAACATGGGTAACATTAAATCAAGCCAAAATTTTCTGGGCATTCAAGACTCATTCAAGAAAGTTCAGCAATGCACGACAATAGACGGTGGTTAGACGGAGCGATGAACGACATAGAGATCGTCGACGGTCGATGGTTGAGTGGTCTAAGACAAGCAGTAGACCAAGTCTGAGTCGCACAAAGAGAGAGAGAGAGAAACAACTTAGACGAGCGACGACCAGATCCAAACACACAGCGGCGACTGCGACGGTGCTTGAGTGATGGTTGAATGCAGACGATTGACGACAGCTTGGCGCAACGAGCGACTAACGTGAAACGACTATTGTGTGGGCAATGGGCTACCAGCAAACAGACACCAACATGGCGAGCAATAGGTCTGAATGATCGGTTAAGAGAGGGAGGAGGAGAGAAAGACTCCGACGGCGATCAAAGAAGATGAAATAGAAGATGAGAGAGAGGTCTGTGCACGCCTTATGAAGAGAGTAAATATTTATTATCTTATTTTACTTTTGAATCCTCAAAACCCTATATATATATATAGATAGATATAGATATTCTCTTCCTTTTTTCTTTCCTAAATTCCGCAAATTAAATTCAAAACTCAATCAAAATTGATTCCAAATCTTATCAAAATATAACTTGAATTATCTTATCTAAAAATTCAAAATACATCAAAAAAACAATTCGAGATAATTAATAAATTATCTGAAAAATCTGGAACGTCACACTAGCTTTAAATTCAACTCAAGATCAAAAGAAAGAAAGAATGAGATAACTTTTTTAATTTGAAATGGGATACTTCAAATGAAGAAACAAGTTGCTATTTACAGATTAACAACTTAGTAACTCTCCAAAACACTAAGTAAAATCAAGGTTTAAATCCTATTTTGGTCCTTAAACTTTAAATTTTATTCTATTTTGATCCATGAACTTTTAAAACGTTTATTTTAGTCTCTTAACTTTTAAAATGTGTTCACTCTAGTCATTGTTGTTGATTAGTTGATGTTGCATCTAGTTTAAAATAATTAAAAAAAGGTTTATTTCTTTTCGTTTTACCATTACGCTTTTTCAAAATTATACCTCTCTATCTTAGAATCATTCTATAGGCTCTCTTCAACATCCCATTTTCTCCACACTTTCTCATCCTCATCCCTTTGTATTGTTACTGGTTATTGGTGATTGTTATATTTTTCCCAATTCTTTTTTATGATTTTTTATTACAGCTTTCTTTTTCATTTCTCTCTCTAAGAAGTTAGAGAAAAGTAGAAACATTTCTTCCTAGATCTCAAAAGGTGAAAAAAAAAATATAAGCTTTAAGCTTCCTCCACCTCGCTCTAAAAAGTTTCAAATTAAAAAATATTTCTCTGAGAAGTTACTAAAGCATAAGTTTCCCTCTTTCTCTCTCTAAAAAATTACGAGGAAGAGAAATTTCTCTCCTTCCTTCTCTTGTTTCTTTCACAAAAGTTGAAGGAAACACCCCAAACTTCTTTCCCTTCTATATTGAAATATAAACATCCACTCTCTCTCTTCTCAGTTTCTCTGTTAAGAAAGATGGTGGAGGGAGAAACTAGGAGAGAATTTTGTTAGTGTTTAATTAAAGTATGGGCTATATATGTGGATTAATAATTTATCACATTGGGTTATTTTATTAGATTGGACCCTATTATGTGATCTAATTAATTAAGTTCCTAGATTCCTAATTGAGTATAGGCTTAATTGGTAGAAGCTCATTCCTAGTTAATTAGAGTTTAATGGGAACCCTAATTGAACTAGTATATAAAGAGACCTTAGGGCTATAGTCCCCAATATACCAAAAAAATAAATATTCAGTCTTTCTTGAATCACATCTAGAGAGAGATCCCACTAAGGGCATTCAAAGTTTTGGTTGAGGAAGACTATATCATAAGTTGTCGTCATCTTGAAGTTATTATCAATTACAATGGAATCTAATATGTTGTTTATTCTTGACAATTTGGCATGAATGATCCTAGGGTTTATCTATTCAATATAGATATTAAGAATTTATGTTATCAAGTGGTATCATAACATGAATTTCATGTTAAATTATTAGTTTATTTTCGTTTCCATTGGTATTGTGATTCAATTTTGGTTTTCATTAAAGAATTAAAGATTATTTGAAGAATTAAAAAATAAAAGTGGTCAAAACACTTGATGTGCATAAAGTTCTCGTCGGTGGTAGGTAAGTCTGCCGTGAGTTTCATTCACAGATGATGTTGGTTGTTGTTTCGTGTGTTTCGATTACCGATCTTGCCGACTAAGGGGTTGTTTGGTTGGAGGGAAAAAAGGGTGGGAATGGGAATAGGTTTACAAAGCCCATATTTGGTTGGTGGGCTTTGTTTATTTATCTTGGAAAAGGTATTTCCTAGGCATCTTTTAGCCACACAAGTGAAGAAATTACATACTCATTGAAAAGTGTGGGTTTTCACTTCTTCTTCCCCTTCCTACCACCATTTTCCTTCCTTTCAGTAGCTTAATTATCTTCAATTTCCACACATACTATTCTCAAGCATTATTTTTCCATACACAACCAAACATAGTCATCCTTGATTCCCAGTAATTTTATTCCCAGATATATAATTCTCAGACATCCTTAATACCTAGGCATTGAGAAAACCTCAATCAAACGGCCCCTGAAGGAATTGTGTCCTACTGCCGTGAGTTTCATTCAAGGGATTGTCAATTGCAGGTCAAACTTAACAAATAACCTTTTACTAAAAAAGAAAACCAAGTTTTTATAATTGATCATCTGTAGTTTTAAATCTATTTTTTTATTGATAATTTTGTGAATTTGATTTTAATTTGATTAATTATTTATGGAATCCTTTTAAACTAGATTAATCATTAGTGAATTTAAGTTTAAATTTGATTAATCATGTTGTGGATTCAAAATTGATTGATAATGTGGTAAATTTAAATTTAAATTTGACTGATATTTTAGTGAATTTAAATTTAAATTTGATTGATAATATTTGACGATATTCACATGTTTATGCTACTTTAGTTGTATTATGTGTATGCAATTATTAACTGAATATTGGTAAAGACCATTTGGCGTTCTTCCTCTTTTATTTTTGTACAATAATATTATTATATTATTACGTCTTATATTTTAGATTGAGTTGGTCAAAATAATATGTTACCAAAGTAGTCTTTATTATCTAGATTAATTTAATTCTAAAATATAAGATATTCATATCCATGAATTTATGTGGTCGGCCTAAAGGAAGATAATTATTTGGCCAAATTGTAGGTAGGCATGTGGTAATAAGTATGTGACAATTATAAGGATTGCTCATGTGAAAAATAGTCGGTCCAAAGAAAGACTATTTTTTGATAGAGTTAATTGTCAGTACTTTGATTACTACGTTGAGAGTACTACAGTTGGTATTTTTTGCCCAAAGGTTGGACATCAATGTTGTGTTAGGTATCTTGTTAAGGGGCCCACCACATATGTGAAATTATTTTATTATATTTTAATTATGAGCATATGTCTTTTTTTTATTGTTTCAGTTGATCTTACTCAAATATCTGGAAATCTGGGTTCAATCCTTAAGTTGAATAAATCGAACTTCAAGATTTGGAAGGAAATCCTAGAGATACTTCTCGGAGATACTTCTCGAATGTATGGATTTGGTCCTTGCATTAAGGATCGATAAACCTACTTCTACTGAGAAACAACCAAATATGACTAATATAGAGAGGTGGGAATGGTCAGATCACATGTGTCTGATGATCATTAGGCACTCCATTTCGGAGTCTTTTCGAGGCTCTATCACGAAAAGTGAAAAATGTCAATAAGTTTTTTGCTCAAATTGAGAAATATTTTGCTAAAAATGAGAAAGGAGAAGCAAGTAGTCTTTTTACTTCTTTAACTTCTATGAGGTATAAGGGCAATGGAAACATGAGAGAGTACATTATGGAAATGTCCAATCTCGCAGGTAAATTAAAGGCACTTGATATCGAGATAAATAAAAATTTACTCGTACATCTGGTACTTATCTCTCTTCATGAAAATTCACTCAGTTTAAGATAAGCTATAATACTCAGAAGGATAAATGGAGTATTAACGATCTTATCTCACAATGTGTGCAAGAAGGAGATAGGATTAAGAAAGAAATGACAGAAAGTACTCACTTGGCAATAGGCTCTCATGATAAGAAGAAAAAGAAATTTGTGGATGCTGCAGAGGGGTCATCTCAACAGAATAAAACCAAGACACAAGCTACTGAAAATCCTTATTTTTTCTGCAAAATGAAAGGTCACTTTAAGAAAGATTGTCCCAAGTACGCTAAGTGACGTGTAAAGAAGGGTAAACTTCTTACTTTGGTTTGTTCTGAAGTTAATTTAGCTTTTGTACCTACAGATACTTGGTGGATAGATTCTGGTGCTACTACTTACATAAGTATACCAATGCAAGGTTGCCTGTGGAGCCGGCCACCAAGTGATGCTGAAAGATTCATCTATGTGGGCAATGGCAAAGCAGTTCTACTTGAATCTATTAGGAATTTTAGATTACTTTTAAAAATTGGTTGTTATTTGGATCTGAATAAGACTTTTATTATACTTTCATTTAGACGGAATTTAGTTTCTATTTCCAGTTTGGAAAAATTTGGTTTTTCTTGTTCTTTTGGAAATAATAAAGTTAGTCTTTTTCAAGATTCTAAGCTTATTGGTATCAGTTCTTTAATTGATAGTCTATATATGCTTGATTCTTATGCTTCATTTAACAAGATCCTGTTATCTAATTCATATGGTACAAAGCGTAAATTAAATGAGAATTCCACTATGTTATGGCACAAGCGTTTAGGTCACATCTCTAAATAGGAAATTCAGAGACTTGTGTCATATGGAATTCTTGATTCCCTTGATTTAAGTAACTTCAACATTTGTGTGAAAAGTATTAGACAAACATAAGAAAATTAGGTGCCAATAGATGCTCAGACGTCTTAGAACTAATACATACAGACATTTGTGGTCCATTCCCTACGACCTCTTGGAATTGACAACAATATTTTATTACGTTCATAGATGACTATTCAAGATATGGGTACCTATATTTAATTCATGAGAAGTTTCAATCCTTGGACGTTTTCAAGTCTTTCAAAGCTGAAGATGAACTTCAACTTGGAAAGAAAATTAAGGTTGTCAAATCTGATCGTGGTGATGAATATTATGGTAGATATGATGGATCAGGTAAACAACGTCCAGGGCCCTTTGCCAAATACCTAGAGGAATGTGGAATCGTCTCACAATACACTATATCGGGCAAACCCAGCATGAATGGTGTAGCAGAAAGGCGAAATATAACACTTAAGGATATGATAAGAAGTATGATTAGTCATTCTTCTCTACCAGAATCCCTCTGGGGTGAGGCACTAAAGATTGCAATATATATCCTTAATAGGGTACCTAGTAAAGCAGTAGCTAAAACCCCTTATGAGCTATGGATAGGAAAGAAGTCTAGTATTAGGCATCTTCACATCTGGGGTTGTCCAGCTGAGGCTAGGCCTTATAGGCCTAATGAAAGAAAATTGGACTCAAGAACTATTAGCTGCTATTTTGTTGAGTATTCTGAGCGCTCTCGGGGTTTCAAGTTTTATGATCCCACTTCTAGATCATTATTTGAGACAGAAAATGCTAGATTCCTTGAGGGTTTTGAGTTTGGGAGAGGGAAAGATAACATAAGAAAAGTTGTCTTTGAAGAGGAATTAGTTTCTTTTCCTCGTGTGGTTATAAATGATGTTCAGGCTCCGATTCCTAACTTTATTATTGAACCAATAATAGAACAAGACAACATTGATTATAGAAGATCTACTAAAGAGAGAAGAAGTGCAATTTCAAATTATTATAGTATGTTTCTTCAAGAATATCAGGATGATGTGGGCATAATGGAAGATGATCCAATCAACTTTCAACAAGCTTTACAAAGTTCTAACTCTCAAAAGTGGATAAGTGTTATGGAAGAGGAAATAAAATTCGTGAAAGACAATGACGTTTAGGAACTTGTCGAACTGCCATCAGGAGTGAAACCCATAGGTTGTAAATGGATATTTAAAACCAAAGGGGATTTACATGGCAATATCGAAAAATATAAGACTCGTCTTGTTACAAAGGATTTTACTAAAAAAGAAGACATTGATTACAAAGAGACTTTCTCTCCGGTTTCATCGAAAGACTCTTTTAGTGTAACCATCGCACTGGTAGCTCACTTTGATTTAAAGCTACACCAGATGGATATAAAAACTGTGTTTCTCAATGGGAATATTGATGAGACGATTTATATGGTGCAACCAGAAAACTTTATGTTTGGTAATTCAAAGTCTATGATATGCAAATTGAAGAAATCTATCTACGGTCTTAAGAAAGCCTCTCGTCAATGGTATCACAAATTCCATGAAGTGATAATCTCTTTTGGTTTTGAGGTGAATATAGTGGAAGATTGTGTACATCACAAGTTCAGTGGGAGTAAATCAATCTTTCTAGTATGATATGTCGATGACATACTCATAGCTAGTAATGATGTAGGTTTATTGCAAGTCACTAAGAGATTTCTCAAAAAGAATTTTGAGATGAAGGATCTTGGTGATGCTTATTATATATTAGGAATTGAAATACTGCGAGATCGTTCTCAAGGTATTTTGAGATTGTCAGAAAAGAACTACATTGAAAAGATTTTGAGTAGATTTGGCATGAAATTGTGCACCAGGAGATACCCAATCACTAAATGTGATAAATTTCATTTAGGTCAATGCCCCAAGACCATACTCGAAACCAAGGAGATGCAGAAGGTTCATTATGCATCAATTGTTGGAAGTCTGATGTATGTTCAAGTATGCACGCGTCCAAATATTGCCTTCATAGTTAGAGTGTTAGGCAGATATTTGAGTAACCTGGGGATGGATCATTGGAAAGCAGCCAAACGGGTTATGAGGTATTTATAGAGAACAAAAGATTATATGCTCACTTATCGAAAATCAAAAGTTTTAGAGATCATTGGGTATTCTGATTCTGATTATGCTGGATGTCAAGGCACTTTGCGATCCACTTCAGGCTATATCTTCATGTTGGCTGGAGGAGCTATATCCCGGAAAAGTGTTAAACAAACACTTATAGCTTCTTCTACCATGGTTACGGAGTTTATAGCATGCTATGAGACATCCAATCATGGAATATGGTTACGGAATTTTGTCACTGGGCTACGGATAGTGGTTGGCATAGAAAAACCACTAAAATTATTTTGTGACAATAAGTCGGCAGTGTTGTATTCCAACAACAGCAGAAGCAATACGAAGTCAAAGCATGTAGATGTGAAGTTTCTGGTTGTTAAAGAAAGAGTTCAGAACGGTCAAATTTCGATAGGACATATAGGAACAAACTCTATGGTGGCAAATCCATTGACTAAAAGTTTACCACCTAAAGTTTTTCATGAGCATGTTGCTCACATGGGTGTTAGTCACTTTTCTAATTCCATGGTTTAGTGGGAGTTTGTTATTGAGGATGTTTTTTTTACCTTATTTTGTTTATTTTCTATATAGAATAAAGTTGATGGTTTATATTTTATTATTTGAACTCGTTTATCATGCATGCAGTTTAGCATAAAGTATTTAAGAATGATCTCATTAAGGAATTTGGACCAGTTGGAAACAGGTATGATCTAGATCACTTTGCATGTAGTTTCCATGCTATCCATCCATACTTGATCTATGTCATTGAATGTATTGGAATTGATGATCAATGAAGGTTTAGTTACAAGGGTAGTGATGAAAGTCGCCTTGATTCCGTGCTAATATAGAAGATGGATCAGATTGAACTAAAGGGGAATTCGATTATTGAAATAACCTGTTTATGCGCACTTAAGATTTATGTGATTTAATTATATCAGGTACACAGACATAGCCCAAGTGGGAGATTGTTAGACATATGTTTAATTAAATTATGTGTTATGTATGTGGATTAATAATTTATCATATTGGGGTATATTAGATTGTGCCCTATTATGTGATCTAATTAATTAAGGCCCTAAATTCCTAATTGAGTATGGACTTAATGGGTAGAAGTGAATTCCTAGTTAATTAGGATTTAATGGGAACCCTAATTGAACTAGTATATAAAGAGACCTTAAGGCTATGATCCTCAATATACCAAAACAATAAGCACTCAGTATTTCTTGAATCTCATCTAGAGAAAGATCTCATTAAGGGCATTCAGAGTTTTGATTTAGGAAGACTATAATCATCTTAAAGTCATCGTCATCTTGAAGCTATTATCAATCACAATGGAATCTGATATGTTGTTTATTTTTGGCAATTTGACATGAATGATCCTAGGGTTTATCGATTCAATATAGATATTACGAATTTATGCTATCAAATTTCACATAAATATTGATGGGGAGATGGAGAAATTAGGACTATTCCCTCTTAATAGACATTTGGAAATTGTAAATAAAAAATAATAATAATAATAATTTTTTTTTAAAAAAAAAAATCATCCACATGGATATATATATAACTCCCTTTCTACTCTATGAAGAGAATGAGAGAAGACCACCTAAATAAAATTCTACCTTCTTTCCTGACAACAAATCATCCACATGGATATATATATATATATACACCACATCATCATTCTGTTAATAATTAACAGAGAATTAATTATATAAAATATTAGCATTTTGACACAGACACATAGGAGAGATGAACAAAGGACAATATTTGTATACTCTTATAAATGAAAGGGTAAAATCAACCCATAAAGTTTCTCCTCGTTAGTTATAAATAGCTAATATACATTTTTAAAAAATATTACATACAAATTTTGAATAGCTATCATATATGTATATATGTGTGTATGTATGTATATAACTTGCATTCTATTAATTCAAAATTTAATAAAATAGAAAAGAAGCATTATTATCAAATATCTTCTTATATTTTCAGTTACTAGAAAACAAAGATAAAAAAACAAGAAACAAAAATGTTACCTTTTACTTGGTTTAACTTTTTTTTTTTCTTTTTCTTTTTCAAAGATGTCATATTCTAATCCAACCTAAGGAATAAAAATGAAAGATGGAAAGGGTTGTACTTTGAGCCCATTTTCCTTTCTTTAAAGACAATTAACTGAATAAGCACACTTCACACCCATGTAGATTGGAGTTTGCATCAACCAATCAATTTGCTTCTTGCTTTTGGTGAACTAACCCTCTTTCACCCCTTTCAAGACACTTGTCCCAATATTTTAAGAATAAATTATTGAAAATATCATCTCAATTTTTAAATTTCAAAGTTTCTACTTCACTTTATACTTTCAAACTATTTCTAATATATATATTTTTTTACTAACCTTAAACCTTTTCTTCCTTTATAATAATAAACTATATTAGTTATTATACTTCTATTACTTGAGATTACTTAATAATCTAAAATGCTGAATTATCTTGTAAGGAAGGGAATAAAGGATGTGTTAGCCTAATGATTTGATCTTTAAATTTAATATCATAGGCCTTAGGAGTAAGACCTTTGATTTACTCAAAAGACAAGACACTATCTCTCCTCAAGGTTTTAAGTCAATTTTATGATTTGAGATCTCTCTAAGATCAATTTATTTAAGAGTTGAATAAGAATAAGGAAGATGATTGACCTTGTATTAAACAAGTAGATATAACATTGACAAAAATCATTTTGAAGCTCCATTATACATATATTTTCGTTTCATCATTAGCACAATTTACTTTTTTAAATTCGAAAAAATTACACAAACCACCTTTGGACTATCAAGGTTGTTACAATTATTGTAATTGACTTTTTAATTTGATTGATCATCTATAAATCTTGTACTTTGTTACAACTATACGAACTTTTAATTTGATCAACTAACCCTATAGTTTATTAATTGTTACCATCACTCTTTCTAGTTTAAATTTTACATTTACGCTCTCTTTTATTAAATTAACATCCAATTTAAAATTTTAATTGACAAAAGGAACAGAACTACTATGTAGAAATAAAATAGAAATTTTTTAATTTAAAAAGTAAGATTAAAATATTACATTTACATTTTCTACATTTTAATTCTCCCCTAAAAATGGATCATAAAAACAAAGAATTAATTCCAATTTCCATGTGTTGATCAGAGAGAAAA
The DNA here is from genome assembly GCF_027475165.1 of Benincasa hispida. Lineage (NCBI taxonomy): Eukaryota > Viridiplantae > Streptophyta > Magnoliopsida > Cucurbitales > Cucurbitaceae > Benincasa > Benincasa hispida. Next base: position 12,239,294 of record NC_143486.1, read on the forward strand.
AGAAGAAAAAATCTGTTTAGGAAGTAAGAAAATTCTCGGTCAAAAGATCTAACTTCCCTAATTTTTATATATATAGATATATATATATAATTTGTTGAAATCCCGTAAAATTAGATTAGAGAATAATTAACCCATTTCTCTCTCTGATTTTTCTGCTGATTCTCTTCAAATTTTTCTCTAAACACAAACCGCAAGTAAGAAGAAGCCAAGTGGGTGGAAAAAAAAAATTAAGAATCAGAAAAACAAGAGCGAGAGACAAATCAGAAGGTAAATTTTCTTTTTTCTTTTATTTTTTGGAGGCTCGATATTATTTTTATTATTGCTTTTGTTTAATAGAGTAGCTAGGCCTGCTGCATAAATAAAATTTAAGTAATAAATTAATATTTTCCAAAGCCCAAAATGGTAATTAAGAAAGGATTTATGTTCTCGGCTTTTAGTAGAATTAGCAGGCCGGCCGACAGACAAAGATTTCTCTTTTTCATGTGGGTTTTGCCTGAAAAGAAGAGTGTTTTGTGTTTTTGGTTGTTTTTTTTTTTCAAAAAAAAATTTTAAATTTGTATATAAGGCGAGGGATTGTTCGTTTTCTTCAGTTATTTGTTTGGGATTTATTTATTTTCGTAAAATGATGAAGCTTCGAAAGAGAGCGTTAATGGAGGCTAATAAAGGTGGAGAAATTAGGAAAGTTCATATTATTTACTTTCTTAGCCGGATGGGACACGTGGAGCAACCCCATCTCATACGTGTTCATCATCTGACCGGCGGTGGCGGCGGCGGCGGCGGCGTTTATCTCCGAGGTATGGTTTGGGTTTTTCCTTCTTCTGTTTCATCTCCATTGTACGATAGATTATGGACATAAATGTTTACATTTACTTGTGATTTAAATTAAAAGTGTATTAGCGCACTCATTAAAATAATTTCTTAATCATCTTTTTTAGTAAGGGATCAAACGTTCTTAGAGTTGATACTAATTACCATTGGTCTAAATTCATTTTAACTAATTACTATCCATAATCCTACTTTGAGTTCAATGCTCGATCAATTATTTTTCTTTATATTTCGTGAAGACGTCAAGAGATGGCTAGGGGAATTGAGAGGAAAGGACATGCCAGAAGCCTTCTCATGGTCATACAAAAGGTTTTTTCCTTCTAATTGTCCCATGAAATTTCATATGGATGATCTTAATTTTGCAGCAGTAAAGTCATTTGTACCAAATGAATGATGCTTGACAAACAATAATATAGATAATCTACACGCTCTTAACGTACTCTATTACAAATCTAAAATTTGAATCGACAGTGCAAAAACAATTTAAAAAATTCACCTAAAACTTTAATTTAGAATCCAAAAAATGAAACATATAGGTGGTGAAGAGAGATAATTAATAAAAGTGAGAAATTGCAGAAAGTACAAAACAGGGTACGTTTGGCAAGACCTGGTGGATGACGATCTCATAACTCCAATTTCTGACAACGAATATGTCCTTCAAGGATCCCAAATCATATTTCCCACTACTCTCTTTGGTAATTTTTCATTTTCCATTTCTGCCCTCTCCTCTCCTCTTTTTTTTTTTTTTTTTTTTTTTTTTTTTTTTTTTTTTTTTTTTTTTTTTTTTTTCTTTCTTTTTCAATTTCTCATGATTAATGTTTTTGTTTTTCACAGATACTAAAAAATCATTATTCAGAGAGGAATTGGAGCTAAATGAAGATTTTCAATCCAAATTTCTGCAAAAGAATGTAGAAGAATCTCCACCGTGCGATTCGGAGAGATCGACGGTGACGGACGATGGAGATTCCATGAAGGTTGAAGAAGAGACAACTAAGAATTTGGAGACACCCCCCAAACAGGGGATAGAAGAAGAAATACATGAAATTGAAGGGTTTAAGACGCAATATTCTTCTTTGTATGCAAAATTGGTGAAGAACAGCAAGGAGAAGGATAAAGAAAAGGATCTCATGGAGAAGGAAGGTAATTCTTTTTCCTTTTTTTCTAATTACAAGTTTAGTCCTTCATTCCGATGAAGACCGTGTCGATTTAGTACCTCAATTTTTAATTTTCTGTTTAATAAATTTTTGAAATTTTAAGTTTATTTGTAATGATCTCTAAATTTATTTTGGGTTTAATATATTTTTTAAAAATTAATTACACTATTAGATAAAGTTTAAATTTCATACCTAATAATGAACCTTTATATTTTCAATTTTATGTTTGGTATGTATGTATATAAATATACACACAACATTTAAATTGTGGATATTGTAGAACGAATTATTCACATTATAGTGACATTTCACATTAGAGTTTAGACTTGATTTTTTAAAAAATATGTTGGTATTTCTTTTCTTTTCTTTTTTTAGAAAAAAAAAATAATGTTGGTATTTTAATATGCTCCAATATTTTGGTTCCAAGCATGGTTGATATTAGAATAAGCTCCAATATATGAAAATTTTCAACCTCTCTCTCATTGTCTTTTACTCTTTCTCTCATAAAGAAAATAATAATTGTATTGACTAACTTATTACGTCTTTATTTAGGCTATGAAAAAAAATAGAATAGGCGAATTTGAACTAATTTTATAGCATGCATTTCATTAGAAAGTCTTGATAAGTAAAAATAAATAAATGGAAATGGATCTTTTTTTCATAACTTTAATAAGTTTCAGTTTATAAATTTTGAAGTTGTATAATGATGACTAGATATATTAATATTTTTTTTTTTACTCTTATTACATCTCTTAAAATAATTAAACCAACTCATGCAAGGAGCCAAAAATCTTCTAACTTAAGAGCTTGAATTAATAGGTTTTTCAAAAATCTGACGTTGGTAACCTTTTATTTTTCAATAACTTAGGTCTCATTCGGTAATCATTTTATTTTTAATTTTTATTTTTGAAAATTAAGTCTACGAGCATTATTTCTACTTCTAAACTTCTACATTTATCATCTACTTTTCACTAATGCTTTCAAAAAGACAAAGCCAAATTTTGAAAATTAAAAAAAAAATAACTTTCAAAAAATTGTTTTTGTTTTTAGAATTTAGTTGAGAATTCAACTATTGTATTTAAGTAGGATGTAAATTATAGTAAGAAATGTAGATAAAAAAAGACTTAATTTTCAAAAATAAAAATAAAAAATTAAATGGATACCAAATGGAGTTTAACATTCATTCAAAAATTATAACACAAGTAATTATGATTAGATAAATATATATTTTTTTAAAGAAAATCAAACACTAAAGTTACTAATTATATAGCAATTTTCATATATATATGAATATATATATTTATTTTAAAAATCTCAACAGGTGGACCCACAGCCACGTCAACAGTTACGTCATCATCCCAACCTGCATTTACAAAGAGCAAAAGCTACTCAAGCGGAGCTTCCCACGTGCTTCGTCAGTGGATCACGTGCGGGCCTGGAGCAGTAGACACAAACGACGCCGTTTTGGTCAAGAACCGATCTCCCAAAGATCCACCGAATCAACCGCCACCGGCGAAACTAAAAAACGACGCCGTGTTTTGCAGAGACGACGTGTTGGGCGGCTCCGCCCGAGTTATCGGTAATTCTTGTGAGGGGAACCTCGAAATCCGCCGCCAATACAGCCCGCAAACTTCTCGGTAATTTTCTAAACTTCCCTTATTATTAATTACCATTTTCTAAAAAATTAAAAGTATACAAAATTCATAAAAATTGTTAAATAAGCATTTCCCCGATATTAATTAAGTTAAAATTTATTGGTTAATATTATATCCACATTTATGATATTTTGGTTATATTATATCGATTTTTTTTTTAATCTAATGAAATTGTTCTACTTCTCTCGTGGTGGTATAAAACTCAAAGATTCATATATAATTTTTTTAGTAACAGAATTGAGGATTAAACGGCTAATTTCAAATAAAATAATATATGTGAATTATTGTTGAACTAAATTTATATATATATTACATACAAAAAAGAATAAAATAACGGTTAAATAGTGCATTTTGATCCTATTTATAGGAAAAGTTTCGACGATTCAAGGAAGAAAAGGCCGAAGGAGAGCGGCGTTAGAAAGGTGGCGGCCACGGCAACCTACAAGCCGATGGCAGGACCAAACTGCTTGTAAGTTTCCACGGCATTTAACCATGAAAAATCAAATTTCGACCATATTTTGTTTTTACTTTTTCATTTAAATGGGTTTGAGTTTTTGTTTGTCACTCTCAACAGATTTTTAAAAGCCACGGCCTTACAAGAGTTGAAGAAACAAGCCGTTTTTTAAAAGTCGTTTGTTTATAATGGCAGATTTCAGAAACCCCTTTGAATTATTTGATTTTCTCTATAAAAATGTTTTATAAAAACTCATGGGATTTGAACTTATTATTTAACGTCGGTTTCTCAAAATTATGTTTAGTTCAAAACTTTTATTCTTGTCGGTTGAATTCTTGAACTTTAAAAAGTATTTACCTTATGTCATTAAGACCTTATTTGATAATCATTTACTTTTTTATTTTGTTTTTTAAAATTAAATTTGTAGACATTACTTCCATCTCCAAATGTCTTCCTTTTTATCTTACTTTTACTAATGGTTTAAAAAACTAAACCAAATTTTAAAAATTAAAAAAAAAAAAAAAAGTAACTTTTAAAACCTTGTTTTTGTTATTGACATTTTGGCTAAAAATTCAACCATTATATTTAAGAAAGATGCAAATCATGATAAGAAATGATGCGAAAATAGACTTAATTTTAGAAAATAAAAAACAAAAACAGAAGTGATTCCTAAGTAGGGTCTAAACTTTTTGTATCTGATGGGTTTCTAATCTTTAAAAAGTGTCAAATATTTAGGTAATAATTTTGGATTTTGAATTTAAAAATTTAATTTTATATTTAATAGATATTGGCCTATATGACATTTTAAAAAGTCACAAACCTATTAGAGATACAAAATCGAAAGTTAATTAGAGTCCTGTTACATATAGAACTTAATTATAAATTCTAATAGATTAGTTAATTTTAAAAAAATCTTAAATATGTCTAAGACCTTATACATACTTGAAAGTAAAGGCTTATTTAGCATATGCAAAAGTTGTGGGAACCTTTTTGACACAAACTTAAATTTTAATTAGGTAATAAACTGGCAATTGAACCTATTGTACATTATCTTGAAAAAAGTCAATTATCTTAACTAATTTCTATGACTGGACATGTAACTAAAATATATATACACTCAAAGTGAGATTATCTATTTATTTAAAAGTTGTATAAACTTTTCTAAAAAATTAGAAGTTGGAATTTCTCATCTGAACGAAATTTAAATAATCTTGTAAGTTCTATTTTTGAAATGCCTTTCCTTAGGTTATGTGGGAAGACTTTCAGACCGGAGAAGATGCATTCACACATGAAATCATGTAAAGGAATCAGGTCTTTGACCAAGACTGCTTCCACATCAGACAAAATGGCACTGTCTAAGTCAACTACGACGAGAACTTCCGACAAGGATTCAGTTTCCACCTACTTGTTGACCAACTGAAAGACTTTGCTTTGTCAATCCATTGTTAAAATGTCAATTTGTCAAGAGTATTATTGAATGGGGTGTCTCCGTGTTCACAAATTTGGTGTAAATCTAGAAACAATACATAGTAGTATTATTTAAAGGGTAGGTTTATGAAAAGGATTTGTCACAAACCAAAAAAAAAAAAAAAAAAAAAGTGAATGAAATCCGACTTCATATAATGAATTAGAATTTGTTCTTCCCGATTAAAATGACTTTTTAAATACTTTGAAAAGTATTTGATAGATTTAAAAAAGTCATGACATTTGAGCTATATACCCTTACCTATATTGGGTCAACTATTGATTTAACATAGTATTATAGTATATGGTATAAGAGATCATGTATTGAAATTCCGACAATGTTATTTCCAATCGATGATTTACCATGATATAATGCAACTCATGATATTGAAAAATGAAAACTTATATGCATAATTTGATAGAAGATATACTCAAGTAAATAGGATAAGGAACAATGAGGTCAATATTTGGTTAAAATTTCTACCCTAAACTTTGAAAGAAGTTAGTATTTGAAATTTTTACTTCAGTAGTCTAGTCGATGTGATCCTTCAACTTGTATCTCTATCGGCACGATCAAGTGGACATATCGACATGATTTAGAAGAAATTTGTACAATTTCTTCCTCAATAGCTCCATTTTATCATGGATCTCGACTTTGCTTTCAATCAACTGGTTCATCCATTCGTTTACCCTTTTGAGCTGCCTAAGAAGATATGCAATCTCATTACCATTTTCCTTTACTAGTAGCCCAAAAGCATTGTCAAGCAAATCCTCCAAATACTTCACAAACCATCGACGCGAAACCGAGAGTAGTTCTCTTGCTAATTCTACAGCCTCTTTTAAACCATTCCTGCTATCCCACTCCTCCTTTTTGGAATAATGTGATAGCTTAGTATTTAATTTAGATGGATAACTTTTGCGATTCGTGGGGTTTGGTTTAGGGGAATGGTTTTCGAAATCGAGTTTGTTTGTAGCGTTGTCGGTGACGATATAGAGTTGTTTTTCTTGAACTTGAGATTCGAGCTTGTGATCTTTTGATTGGAACAAATTGAAATTGGAAAGATTTGTAGCAATAGCGGCCTGAATCCATGAAGTGGCATTAGTATTGTTGGTATGGCTAAAGTTGTGTATGTTTGAATTTGGTGATGGCAAATTGTTGAGCAATGAATTCAAGGTTGAGTGTGCTTGTTGGATTCTCTCATAGAGTTGTAAAAATTGCTCTGCCAATTTACCACCAGAAATTTGCTTTGAAGACTCACATAGTTCTCCAAATAAGCTGGAAAACAAAAGGGAAAAATTAATAATGATAAAAAAAGAAGAACAAAAAAAACAATATATATAGACTTAAATGCGTCCACTCGTTCATATGCCTCTGGGTTTAAATATCGACACAATAGATGAATTAATATTTTCATTATATCAAATAAAAATCGAAGAAATATAGTAAGAATATGAACAATGCACAAGTCTAGCATCTATGATGTAAAAAAAACTTAAAATTGTTTAAAATGATAAAATACTTCTTCATTAATTAATTTTTTTTATAGAAAATTTCCATTCCTCTGAGAAATATCTATCGACATTTATTCGATATTTCCTTTTTTGTTTTCATAAATTTGAAATTTCAATATTTTTTTGTCAACACTCATATTTATATAACTCCTCGATGTTTGAGAATGTGAAGTTAAAATATTAAAATTAGGATTCCTAGAGTGGATAAAATATTGAAGGGCTAAATTCCAATTTTTGTAGGGTAGTTAAGAGAAAATTAGAATTTAATTCTTATGCTTTATTATTAGAATTTAGTCCATCCTCCAATGTAGTCCTTGTGTATAAGGGTTTAAAAAAATATAAGGAATATTTATGAAGTTTTATCGAACCGTAGAGATTAAGTTCATGTTTACTATTTCACGTATTTCAATGGACCACATTTTTTATATTAAGATTGATGGACCTAAATTCTAACTTTTTAAAATTATAGAAACTAAATTATAACTTTTTTTCGATAATCAAATTTGCAATTTAATCGAGGAAAAAAATGAACAAAAAGAATATAGTGGGTAATAAAATAAGAAGCATACCACATAGAATGAAGGAGAGCTTCAGTAGCAGCTGTTTCTTCCAAGGCATGAACTGCAGCCATAAATGCAAGATTTCGACTTCTAACAACTTTCTGCAAATATTCACATTCCAAATACACACACTCACTTTCTTCCATGGCTTCAATTTCTTTCAAATATTTTCCCATTCTTTACTTTTAATTTATCTTTAAAATAGGCTTTGCTACTTTTGGATAAATTTAAAATTTTCATTTCAGCTAAAATATTAAAAGAAAAAAAGGTGTTGGGCAAAAAAAAAAATCCCTATGTTTTAGAATTATTTTGAATTTCATCCTTCATCATTTAAAATTTTAGAATTTAATTTTTTAATTCATCCATTATGAATTGGGGATTGAAAATCATGCCCTTTTGAAATAGAAGTTAATATCTTATCCATTATTATTTAAAACTTTGTTAGCCTCACGGCTCAATTGATGTTCTTTTTATTGTTAATTTGAAATTCTGGCTTCAAAAAAAAAAGATAATAGTTTCGTTATTAAAAGTTATGCCCACTTTAGCTTGCATATATATTCTAAATTCCTAATGTTTTAAAAAATTTCGACCATTCAATTATTGTTATATTTTCATATTTGGATATGTAAGTATATATTAATCAGCGACACAATTTATTCATGTCCATTCTAGTGACATGTTTGTATATATAATGATTAAGATTTATATATATTTTATGTCAATCGAGCTATACTTTTTTTAATAAATATTAAGAACTAAATTGATAATTTCTAAAAGTTTAGAGATAATTTGATCATTTCCGCAAAAATAGACTATTATTTAAAATTTCAGCATGAATATTTTCATAACACTTTTTAAAGAAAACTTGCTAATTACCATAAGAATTTTCTATTGGACAGCTGCCTTGGCTTCACAAACTCAACTTTAAGTATTTTTTTTTACCATATATATATGTGTATATTGAATTTCCAAACAAAAATAGAAGAGATTTCAAAATCCAAGAACTAAGGCGGGAATTAAACCAATAAAATAATAATACCTTTCCAGCAATGGCCACCGTCGACGGCAGCGCCCTCCACGCTATATTCTTCTCCGGCCAATTTTTCAAATCCACGGCCACCGGAAGGGGGCGGATTTCCGCCGGTAACTTCACATCTTTCCGTTTGACTGTGCTCGTCAGCTTCGCTACCAAAGAGCTCTCATCTTTAGTTTTTAATGGCGAAAACTTCGGAGCCTTGGCCGACCCAATCTCGGAAGACGCCCTACCCGGCGGCAAACCGGTAGCCTTTACAGCGGCAGCTGGTGGCGGAGTCCCTCGGTCCCACCCCCGCCGCGCCGAGTCCAAACTCAACCTCCTCCTTGGCTCGACGGCTCGTTTCGAGAGTCCACCGCCGCTTACGGCGGCGCGTGAAATGGGTAAGGCATCGCTGGAGACCAAATCAATGGGATTTCCAACACAAGGCTTTCTTCGAGAAACGGGCTTCAAGCCACGAAGAACCGGGACCCGAGAACCGGATCGGGCCGGGTCGAACCGGGAGACGTGAACGAATTGACCCAACTGAATCTTGTCGCTGTAAATTAAATCCAAGTCGTCGTCGGCAATGGAAGCGTAAGCGGAATGGAGAGAATCGGAGAGCTTCAAGAAGAAGCCTCTGGTTCGAAACGGGTCGTTTTGGTCGTCGTCACCGGCACCGGGAAGAGAAGGGACGATCTCGAGGACTTGGAGAAGAGGCGACCGGTGCTCGCCGGTGACTTTGAAGTTCTTGTTACCGGCATTTTCGATGAGCTTTGAGAGGATACCGGGTGTGAGAGACGCCATTGTTGTTCTGTGAAAAGATTTTTGAAGACAATAGAAATATTTTTCTTACAGCTTCTCCATTAGTAACTTTTTTTTGTTGCAAGCTCGAGAGAGTAAAAAGAAGAAGATGAAAGGAGCTTGATATAAGTTTTAGACATGTTTTAGACAAATAAAAAAATAAAAGATAACATACTAAATTTAATATTGAAATTTTAGAGGCATAAATTTTAGTTGTATAACTAAAAGATTAGTTTTGATTTTTTTTAAATAAATAATTGAATATATCACATATCCATTAAATATAAAATTAAAAGTCTACGTATCTATTATATATAAAATCTAAAGTTTATGAATTTATTAGATATAAAAATAAAATTTTGAATAATAAATTTATAACTTAATAAAAACTATAATCAAATTACAAATTTTGTCTCAGGGTTTTGTTTTTTTTCCCTTTTGCCTGTACAAACTTGGTTTCTACTTTAATTCTTATATTTTTTGTTTTTGTACATTTTGGTCTAATTTTAAATTATTCATGTTGATCTCTATATTTTCAATTTTGATTTATTTTAGTTCTTATAATTTAAAATGATCATTTTCAGCCCGATATTTTTAAATTTGTTCATTTTGGTCCTTACATTTTTGAAAAGTTGTCATTTGATCCCTTCATTCTCATGTGTTAAAGGATAAAAATGGTCACTTTTAAAAAACATTTCAATCTTTTCATATTAACTTTAAATAAATATAATTAATATGGACATATTAAACCTACTATTAAAAGATTGTAGTTTTGTTTGAAACTTTTTTTATAAGATCAAATATATATTTTAGGACCTGGTTAGAGACTTTCTAAAGAATATAAACTAAATAAACTCAAAATTAAAACTGTAATTTAACCCAAAAAGTTGTATTAAAAGATAAGGTTTTGAAATTTCTCTATATAGTTTAGCCATTGATTTGTAGGCTTAAAAGTTAAAACTATATCCATTCTCTGGAAAAAGAAAATAATAAGTCCCTCTTGTTTCGGTTGGAGTGCATTATTTTAATTATTTATTATGATCTTCTAGGTAGGAATTAGGATTTTATTTGTAAAAGTTGCATCCATGACCACAATTAATCAACTAAATGAAATTATAAAAATTAAATTATTACCCACTAAAAATTTATCAAATATGCTAAATTGTTACTTATATCAAAATTTAATACGAAACGGATTTTTCAACGATACTTATTCATTACTTGAGTTTTTTTTTCTATTTTAAAGTCGAGATCGATTAAACTCATTTTGTATAAAATATAAATTATTGACCAAAATGGTCAAAATTCAAATCTCACTTATATTGTAGAATTTGAATATATATATATATATATATAAGTTATTTCAAATATTCATTGAGATCATAAGTCTAAACATTAACTTAATATATAAAATAATTATTATGCTTTTCTAAATTAATTTTAGAAAAAAGAGATTTTCAGCTACGTCCATGGCTTGAACTTCGATAGTAGAGATCCTTAGTGAGGGGACATAAAAGAAAAGATGACACGTGTCAAAAGGAAAAGGAGACTTGACCTTGAGATTTACAAGGTTAAGAAAAAGGAGGAGCAGAAACAGAGAGCTCGGTTGTCGAGATTAATGCCCATCCTTCACTACAAACAAACGTATCTCCATCACTTTACACATTATATTTATCATTTTTTTTAATTATTTTATTTTTTCAAATTCAACCCATTTACCAATGTTCTTTATTACTAATATCTAATTGATTCATTTTCTGACACTTGGAATATTACTTTAAAATAATAATAAATCACTTTTAAGCTCTAAATTTTTATAGAAATAATAATTTAGTCTCTAAATTATTATCTAATGACAATTTAGATCTTGAATTTTATTATATAACAATTTAGTCTTATGCTTTTAAATTTGTAATAATATAGTTCGTATTGTAGAAATTATTGTTAAGATTTAATAAAATTTCTTAAATAAATACAAACTAATTAAATACTCAATATTTTTATAAAATTCAAAGTTTACATAATAAAATAATAAAAGTCGTTATCAAACTTTGATGAATTTACAAATTTCAATGTACGAGGACTGAATTGTTACATACTGGACTAAATTATTAAAAAGTGAAAGTATAAGGACTAAATCGTGACCAACTAAAGTTTAGGGACTAAATTGTTACTTTCGTGAAAGTTTAGGAATCAAAAGTATTTTTTTTAACTTTAAAGGAACTAAATTCTAGTTACTTGATATTCCCATTAGGTATATTTTTAATAAAGGATAACTAAAAAAAGAGGAAAATTCAATGAGTAACAAGAGGGAGAGTTGGGAACGCAAGTGTACACAATGGACCATTCTATAATTTCATTCATGATGACAAGTAAAATGTTAAAAAAAGTAGACTAGTTTCATAAGAGCATTGTCAAATGGATCATAAGTAAAATTAACTCCTTTAGTTTCCTAATTCCTAGATTATTATATAATCAAGTTATTTTAAGTTTTTATGAATCTATTTGATACTTTTAAATTTTAGCAACATCCTCAATTTGAGATGTTTTAGACTTTTTGAAGTCTGAAAGTCTTATATTTTGTTACTTCAACTTTTTGTAAATGTTGAATTTGGTCGTTGTTAAGTCAAGTTGTAGTAACAGAAATTAGGGGTTGGGAGATTCGAACTACGAATCTTATAGTTTCTAGGTATTCAAATGGTAATTAAGTTATGTCTAATTTGACGAAACGTGTGATTTAAAACAATGTAAAGTCTTACTATATTCCTATAAATATTTTGTTAAATACAAAATTTCACACAATCACCTAGCAAAAAGTGCAATAAAAAATCTCTTGAGAATCTTGAGCTTAGGTGTATTCATTTATCATAGAACGTTTGTAAATAATTTAAAAATGATTAAAATCATTTTCATGATTACGTTGAAAATCACAATTAAAGATGAACGATATACTTATACAATCAAAATTGGTTTTAAATGATAAAAGTTAGTCCTTTTTAAACAATTTAAAACATAGTCACACACCATATTTCTAAACTCTTAAAATCCTCATTTTTAAATTACAATTAAAAAAAAAATATAACACCACAAGCACTCCCCTATAACTTGGTAACATCTATTTTACTGAAAATTTTAAAAGGTCACCAAACATAACATTATCTCAAATTAAACAAACTTAACTTTAAAATATTTATTATTGAGTCATTGAAAAGAAATATGTACTTTAGCGACATAAATAATAGTTATAAAAAAAATTAAGTCTTTAACCATATTTTTATATTTTCAAGATTTCTCTCATGAACCTTAAAAAAAAAAAAAAAAATTAATTACGTAATTATATATAAAAGAAAAGGAAGTTGGTAATTAATTATATAGGAGTTGTTTAATACCAACTACCAAGTAGATATATAAATGATAAAGCACACACTGACCTACTTTGTCTTTACACAACGGATTATTAAACACAACTAAGTCTACTTGGGATGTCTTGTCACTCACCAAACTACTAAACCAATATTTTATATATAATTATATATTAAAAATATTCATTTTATGTTGTACTAATTTTTGCAATCCAATCTACTGTCAATCACAATTCATCATTGTGATAACCTTTTCAATAACTTAATATTTTTTATTTTTCTTTATTGTGTAATTGACGCGAGTTGCTCAAAGATGAAGAATTCATAGGATATATTAAATATTGAAAAATTTAATATATTTAATCTAAAAAGTTCTTCACCTTTCGAAATTAACCTCCATTCTAAAAATATCTTTTCTAACATCTTTATTACTTTTTCACTTTTTATTGAGAGAGTTCATACAGTGATGTTACAAAAATAATCCCATGATAAATTTCTTTAAATGGATTTCTCATAAGATTTGGAAAATTTTTTTTATCTAAAAAATAAGAATGGTAATTAAAAAACTCACAACTTACGTGGAAAACAATTTTTTCATAAGATTTAGAATAAAAAATTGGAATTTAAGCCTAGCAGAAAAATGGAATTAGCTAAAAATCCATATTGTAAAATCTCTTTGTAAAAATATTTTCTAATAAGAATCTTTATAGGAAATTAAATTAACTTTAATTTTCGGGAAAAAATTGAACTTGAAATTGGAATGGGGTAAAAAAAAAAAATGTCTTTAGGTTAGAAATATAAAAGAAAAAAAAGGAAAAGTTACGTTTTTGTTGTTGTTTTTTTTTTTTTAAAGTTTATCAGGAAATTACATAACTTCAAAACTACATAAAATGTCATCCATATCTTTTCTTTCCCTTTTGCGTGGAGATTCTAGAATGGAATGCTTAAATGAAAATCGATTTGCCTGATTTTTTTTTACCTTCTACTTGTGTCATTGTCAAGTGAAATTACTGGAAAGACCAAACAGACTAAATGTGAACACTAGGGATATACATGAGTTGCGTTGGGTAATGAAGTTTTTTGCACCAATTCAAAAATTTGGACTAGTGAGGTTGGCTACTTGAAAGACTCGAATAGGGTTTCTAATGAAGTTGGGTTGAGTCACTGGGTTACACTGTCTTTTTCCTCTCAACCTTTTCCCATTTTTCTTGGTTTTCCAATTTCACAACTATATTAGTCATTGCTAGTGAGTTTATTTTTGTACATAGATTAGAGAGATGGAGACGAAAATAAGAAGGATCAAGGAGTGAGAGCAATCAAGGATCGAGAGCTGAAGCTAGGGTCACCGTATGGTCATTCTAGTGAGGGAAAGAGGAAGAAGAAGAAGAAGAAGAAACGTTATCGAGAGAAAGGTGTCAACCATGAGGCTTACACTAATGATTGGAGAGAGAAATCAAAGATAAAGAGGAAGAGCAGAAGCACGTAATTTGTTGGTTGTTTAGACAATTTCACATGGAAATGACTCAAGGAGGAAGTAAAAAAAAGATTTATGTTTTCAAAATCTATAACATATTACATTTTGGCCTTCAATTTTTTTACTAACCATAAAAAAATATTTGTATAACTTCTTAGATAAGTAGACTCCTCTAAAATTTTGAAGTCAATTGGCATACTTGTGATACATAGAAAGTAAGTAGAATAGAAACTCTTACTCTAATCATAATTTTGACGTAACAAACATAAAATAAATAAATAAATATATTCGTGTATGTGTAATTAAAGTAAGCTAAAAAAAAATAGTATATTTTATAATGCATTCAAGTATTACTCTTTTATTTTTAAATCTCCACCACTTATTCTATTACACCATAAAATTCTACTTCATTCAATTCATAGTTCGATTCTTGATCAACCAAAACATCTTTAAAACAAGTATTTGACTCACTAGATAAAGTTAGAATTTAAATTTTACCAGATATGCATTTTGTTATATATGTTTGCTTTATTTCTAAGTTGTGGAGTTGTTATTTCTATAAAGTGCACAAACCATTGACCCATAAAAATTCGTCTTTTATCTTCATAAAAATTCTCTTTTATCTTACTTATGAATTAACTTCTTACAAATCATAAACCTACAAACTAATATAGCAATATAAAAGAAACTAACATTTCTATCAGCCTGGTTTAACTTGGGATGATTTTTTTGTTCACGTGCATAAACAAAATACCTAAAACTGGTTTGTTAATGATTTCGTTTTTAGTTATATATATATATATATATATATATATATATATATATATTTTGAATATATGTTTATTATTTCTCAAATTTTCAATTATGGTGTTGGAGATTTGGTTTGTTGGCTTGATAATTTTATTTAAGGCAATGATTTTGCAGATGTTTTAAATAAAATCTTAACATCTAGCTATGACATCAGATTATTTTCCTTATCTCAAAATATCTGATTGTGATATTTAGTCCAATATGTTCTTTTTTTTGAAGCGTGACTTTTTTTTCGAAATGAGGACTTGTTTTCTTTATTGGATTCGACTTTTTAAAGAGAGCTTTTTAGAAAATTTAGGGTCGCCACATTTGTTTAATTGAGCAAGATGATTTCAATACTTTGGCCAAATTATCCTACATTGTGTTCTTGCTCGTTTGCTCACTATTCCGCCATGCAAATTTGTCATCCGTTGAGTGCAACATATCGAAGATTTTCAAGGTTTTAGGGGGAGCTTAAGACTCAGCTTTGAAGGAAAAGTGCTCCAGCTTAGGGAGATCCTAAGATTCATCAGTGAAGAGAATTCGCTAACGTAAGGAAAGATATCGTCCTGAGAGGAGTCATACACATTGTCGAGTGTCGAAGTGTCAAACGTTAATATTAACATGCTTAAGGGAGCCTAAGTTCAGCTAAGAGGGAGTCTCACATCTAGGGAAGTCTAGGTGACGTGTGAGTTAAGCTCTACATGAGCCACTATAGTAGTTGGTATATTTCAGATAATTACTACGTTCTAAATTGTTTAACTCTTTAATATTAGTGAACTATTTTTCCTGGGCACTACATGTTGGGATTGATGTCCTAATTCTCCCGGAGTCTCGTTGTTTGTAATTATACACATTGTTTTATGAATAAAATAACTGTTATTTCATTCTGGCATTTACTCATATCAAATAAACAAAGCTCCATGGATATCTTATGTAAACTTAAGCATGTATATGTGATATACAAGTGGATCATGCCTTAAGTGATAGCCTAAATACGTCTGTAGTATAAGGATTAAGGTGGGATACCCGATCCTTGTGACACTACGGATATGACCCGCTTTGTAGAGGTTTGCAAGTGTTGCAAACTACTATAGATGGTAGATCCTGACCATTCATGTGGAGACATGCGAGCGGGAGTGTCCTATACAAAGAGTTTGTATAAGACCGGACTACAAGATAACTAGACTATGTATATAACACCGTTGATACTGGAGACTTACATCTCACCTAAACGACCATAGGTGACACGGCCTCAATCCTAAGTGTTTTGAGAACTCTTGCCTTTGAGGGTGGTCCTTTGATTAGTATGGGTGAGAGTTGCCAAATTGCCAACTCAACATGCCCACCTTTTTGGGGATTTGTCTGATTTGGGAGTTGAAAACCCAGTTAATCAAGATGGAATTCATTCCTTCCCCGAAGTAGGGGTAAGTAGATAGATTGCTCCCTTAAGAACTGATTCCAGGTCTTGAACATAGTGGCCACAACTTCTCTTTGGAAGAGAGGACTCGGTCATAGTAGGACTATGATTTATGTTCATTACAGGGATCGGTGGTACTTAAGGAGTTAGATGTAACTACAGGGGCATAACGGTTATTGGCCCAGTTGTACTTATGAGCGAACTGTGAAGGGTTATCGCACCGTTGATTGGTTGATATGGACACATAATATATCTGTAGTAAGGAGAGTTCAGTTGTCGATCTTTAGTGGAGTGCTTGACAGTTAACGGATGGTGGATCCCGTGACTAAAGAGTTTAGTTATTTATTCACGTACCATTGGAGCTTCGAGCTACATGTTCATAAGGCCCCTTTGGTAGCTCAATGGATTCAAGTTAAGGATCAGTTCTTGGTGTTGATTTGAAATGTTTAAATTGACAAGAGGTAATTCGATTATATATGATATGATCGATATGGTGTATGAGATAATCCACATGGAGGATTAATGTAAATGAGATTTACATTGAGTGAAATGGAATAGAAAAAGAGCTATGGTTTATATGTTTCATGAGATGAAATATTAAAACTATAGGTTATAAATATATTATGGTAAGTTAGTTATCATTTATATTTATAATAATATTAATTATTGGATAATTGTCTCTTTTTCTCTAATAACCAATTGAATGAGAGGTTATTAGTGGTTTCACGGTAACCGTGAGATAAAAGGAAAAATATTTTCCTAATTTTAGTAATATTTGCAAAGATGTTGTTTTGAGATTTCCAATTTCGAAAATACCTCACGGATAGTTGTCAAGTAAATTAGATTTATTAAGCAACAGTTTGGAGCTAGCTAAACAATCGTGGAGTGTTCTTACATGATAGACACTCAGCTAAATGATGAGCTAAACGATCACATAACTTTTCCTAAATGATTGGGCATCGACCTATGCGATAAGTTGTTCCATCTCCCATTTGCTAAATCATTTACATGATTGTGGTTCCTCCAATTTTCTACCTCAAACCAAGTCCACACATAGCCTACCCTTTGGATTCTCACACCGAGAATACCAAGGTAACCTCCTTGGTGGTGTCATACTCAACTCGATACTGTCGAGGTTCTGTGGAGACCATTCGCAGTGTTCAGGGTGTTCGTGACCTTAGCGATCGCTTAGTTCAAATGTGCAGTGTTTGTGCAATGTAGCGGTCGTGTTGAACGAATCTTCATGTATTGTTTTGTTGCTATGATCGAGCGTTCGTGATCAAGGAACTTGAAGATGAGTCTGCAAAGGTTTGTTGATTCTTCCCTTGATCTATAGTAAAACATGCTGTAATTTCTATTTTATTCATAACCGCATGTTTCTGTTTGTGATTGTAATTGCAAAGTTCATATATGATTGAAATTTGGAAAGATCCTTCCGCTGCTCATGGAAATACTCGTGTTCTATTTCCTTCACTCTACCCCCCGGACATAGGTGTTTATCATTGATCTGGGTTACTAACTATTATATGCCTTTACTTGTTTACTTGTTGTTGGTATTTTTGTTGTTACAGTTGTTGACAGCGCTTTCTGTTCAACATCTGCAATATCGAGTGATGAGTCATCCTATAGCCTTTTCAATTGGTATCAGAGTGGGTCACCTTTATCTCAGATGCTTCGATAATGGACGGAATCAAGGAAGAAGACTCTACCACTCGTCCACCTGTTCTTGATGGAATAAACTATTCGTACTGGAAAGCTTAAATGGCTGCCTATTTTAAGTCGATTGATAGCAAAACTTGGAAGGTTGTTGTATCCAGATGGACTCATCATATCATCAAAACTGATGATGGAAAGGAAATCTTAAAGCTAGAGGCTCAGTTGTTTGGAGATGAAGATGAAGTTTTTTTTTTTGGGAAATTCCCGTTCCTTGAATGCCATATTCAATGGTGTAGACCACAACATATTCAGATTAATTAATACTTGTGTCTCAGCTTAGGAGGCATAGGATATCTTGTCTATTGCTCATGAGGGAACATCTAAAGTAAAGATGTCCAGGTTATAGTTGTTGACATCGAAGTTTAAGCATCTTAGAATAAATGATGAAGAATCCATTGCTGAATTCAACGTACGTTTGCTAGATATTTGCAAATGAGTCGTTTGCTCTGTGAGAAGATTTCAGAAGAAAAACTTGTCTGGAAGGTGCTTAGATCTCTACCCAAAAGATTTGACATGAAATCCACTACCATTGAGGAAGCTCATGACATAACAAAGCTGAGAGTAGATGAATAATTTGGCTTCTTACTAACATTTGAAATGTCTCTTGATGGGAAAATTGAAAAGAAGAATAAGGGAATTGCTCTTCAATCTGCTATTAAAGAAGAGTTGGTTGATGACGATAAAGAATCAGAAAACTCTCTTGCTAAATCGATTTTATTGCTTTCAAAATTGTAACGACCCGACCTTTTGAGTACTCTGATAAGGGTCGTTACTCATAATTACACACTTACATTCAAAACATTTTGACCATTGAGGAAAATAAATTTCATTAAAATAATAAAGATAGTTTTCCAAAATAAATAATAAATAAGTAAAACCTTTTTTCGGGGCCCCTAAAATAATGAAAAAAAAAATTTAAACCAATAAAATTTTGACCAACATTGAGTTTCAAATCAAAACTTTCAAATAGCTTAAAAAAGTAAACTGAGCGGAAGCGATTTACATGTCCTATATGGCACGACCACAGGTCCCTCTCGTCACCCGCCGGTCCGTTCCTATCATTACCTGAAAAACATAAATTAAGAAAGGTTGAGTATAAAATACTCAGTAAGTGATCCCATTACCGGGATCAAGCTATGCATCCATGAGCAAAGAAAGATAGCCCGTGGCTCATACAACTACATCGATTTTTTTATGATGAAAGGAAAACTAAAAGACGTACTATCTTGCCTTGAAACGCATGTCTAGCGGCCCGTAGGTATACCGTCAAACATGATAATAACATGAACATGAACCCGTCGACCCACGCATGTCTAGCAGCCAGTAGGCACACCGTCAAACATAATAATAACATGAACGTTAACCTGTCGGTTCACGCATGTCTAGCGACCTGTAGGCACACCGTCAAAACATGAAACATGAAAATAAAAGTAACATGAACGTAAACCTGTCGGCTCACGCATGTCTAGTGGCCCGTAGGCACACTGTCAAACATGATAATAACATGAACGTTAACCTGTCGGTTCATGCATGTCTAGCGGCCTGTAGGTACACCGTCAAACATAATAATAACATGCGTCAAGGCAAGACAATAAACCACTCTACTGGTCTATTCATGCATCACATACATAATATCAGTACTGATTATAATTTTAACATGCTCATAATACTTGTAACCACAATGAAACTAGCAAAACATAATATCAAACAAAATCATGCTCCAGAGTCAACCAAGTAACTTCATAGGTCTAATCTAGATCGCCTGGCATGAAGGCACCAGTAATAGTATCACTTACCTCAACTTGGTCACAAAAGTCCACGCAAATAATTCCTTAAAACCTTTGGAAAACTTGAATCAACCCAAAGTTGTGGCTTGATCCAAGACAAATTCCAAAACTTGATTCAAGTAGCCAATCTGATCAAGAATTAAATCCAAAATCAATAACTTAATTTTCCACTATTACTCTCAATCCAAAAGAACAACCAACCAACAACTTACCCAAAACTTTCTGATCTTTACCAATTTTCTGCAAAATGAAAGATGGTCTCTAGCTTGATAATTAATGCCTCAAAACTTCCAAATCTCGAATCTAAGTTTCAGACCAAAGAGAGGTTACTAATTTAACCCAAAATTAGATGAGTGAATTTCACCTCCCAAATTATAAGGAAAATAAGTCTTAACCAAGGTTTTTCTCAAGATTCCGGCAAAGATCGGGCAATGGTGGCTAATGGCGCGTCGGTTCGTGGCTACCATAGATAGGCAGCGGATGTTTCTGTCAGACGGCATAAATTGTTTAGGATTGCGACTAGTAGTGAGGGTCTTTCATGAGGAGGGTTTGCGAGAGTGAGAGAGATGGGGAATTTCTAGTTTTACAGATTTTATTTAGCAGCAATTACGAACAAACCATAGTTTCAAACAACGATCCAATCGTTCAAAATGAAACTCTATATGTCTCAAACAGACTGACCAAATTTGAGCACAATCCAACGGTTCAAACACCAGAAATCGACAATTTTGTGGAAGCTGTCGCTGAAAAACCGAATTGCTTTCTCTCCAATTTTTGACATCTTTTCACTCTCATTTAATTTCGAAAAAAAAAGCTCAATTCTTTTATTTTTTTTTCAAATTTTGAAAAGATAAATAAAATATTTTATCACAATATCTCCAAAATCTCCAAAGATTCTATTAAATTTATAAATCAATTAACTTTTCAAATTATCTTAATTTAGGCTTCAAAAACCAAAATTAAAAGGTATAAAATCCATCAATTTGATACAAATTAAATCCTTCTAAATATTTAAATCAGTTAAACCACATGAAATTAATTATCTCTTTAATTTTTTTTATTAGTTGGCCCTAAAATCCAAAATCAAAGGGAAACAAAATTCAATATTTTCAAGATAATTAGTTCGAATATCTAATGAATTAAATTCAATTAATCAATAAATTTTTTTCAATTATTTCAATTTAATCTCAATTTTCCAAATGAAAGCGAAATTTAAACTCGATAATGTTAGATAATTAACTTAAATTTTCCTAAAATTCAGGATGTTACAAAAATAGTTTAACCGCGTGCTCAAACGTTTCAATAAGAGGTCTGGCTCTTATAGTAATAACAAGTCTGGAGGCCTACTCCCCTCAGTCAATTCAGATCTCAGAATAGTAATAAGGAAACTGATAAGTTAGGTAATCTACTTTATCATAAGGAAAAGAACTTCAAATGTTGGGAATGTGGTGAATTTGGTTATATTCAGGCTGAATGTCCCACTTTTCTGAAGAGATAGAGCAAAGGCTATGTATTAACTTTATCTGATGCTGAATCTGACGATAGCAGTGACTTAGAGGATGATGTCAAAATGCTTGTTAGTAACATCTCTTCTGATACCTCATCGTGTGATATTTCTAAATATGATGTGTGCAAAAAAATGATCATGATACTATAGGACTTTAGTCTACAAATCCTTTTTATCAGGATTTTTTTCTCAAATGGCAAGATGATTAGAAAGCCCTTCATGTGCAGTTAGTAAGAATTGAGACTTTGATAGCTGAAGACCACAAACTTATGTCTACTATTGCAAATTTGAAGTGTGAACTCTCTCAAGTTAAAGCTGAAAAGGATTCAGTATGCAAGAATGTCAAAATGTTAAACATTGGTATTGAGTCTCTAGAGAAAATTTTGATAGAAGGAAAAATTGTTAGTGATAACTCTGAGCTTGGCTTTTCTAAAAGGAATTCAGCATTATAATTAGTTAAAACTAAAAGGGAAGCAAAAGATTGAGTTTGTTAGAGCTTAAGAACTAGAGTCTTATAGCTCTACAGGTACATTTACCAACAACGTTGTATTTAAAGATAACCATTTGACTAGACCAAAATGGATTTGTCACTATTGTTGAAAGATGGGGCACAAACATCCTTTTTGCTATTAATTACTGAAGATTCTCCACAGACCCACCTATTCCAGAAGATTCTCCACTTCTCACAGAACCATTATGAAAAATAAATAAGAGTCAAATAGGTATGGAGAGAGAAAAATGTTCAGAATAAATGTAATGTGGTTTTAACTTTGCTCTCCTCTACTAAAGATGACTGGTATTTTGATACTGGAAGCTCTCGATGTTAGGGCTAATGCCCTAAATATCATGGGTTTTATAATTTAATTGTATTGTACAAATAATTTATTTATTTAATAAAATCTGAGGTATTTTATTTGAAATTTAGTAGCATTAACCCACAAAACCAATAAACAAACATCCAATGTTATCTTTTGTAACTTAAACATATATGTGGAGATATACAGGTAGATCGTGTTTGAGTGATAATCTAAATTATTTGTAGTAGATGGATAAGGTTGGATACCTTATCTTGGTGACACTACGAATACGACTCACTTTGTAAATGATACAATTGTTGTAAAGTCTACAAATGATCTAATTATGATTATTCATGTAGAGACTGAAGGAACTCTTATTCAAGAATACTTACGAGTGGAAGCGGCTTTCCAATTCATTGTGATAGAATTACCGCATATAGATTCAAACATATTTTCATGATGCAAAAGGGATCAAGAAATCATACCAGATGAAGATTTCTTCTTCACAGCGAGTTTGAAGCCCAATCGTCTACCTCGATCAGTCACCACTCGGACAGAAGGAATCGAAAAAGACAACACCACTTAGAGCCCTCAGTACGCTTGGAGTGAGAATCAATAGTGTGGGCTTTGTTCGGATTTGGTAGAGGGAAGGAGAAAGAGCGACCGTACACAACGATCAAGCAAGTGGGAGATGCGGTCGTCTATTGCATAGACAATATGCTTGATCGTTTAGGTAAAGTATTCGACCGTGTAGCAAAAGTAAGCCATCGTCTATACGATCGTGTAAGAAAAGGTAAACGATCATGTAGGAAAAGGGTGAGCAATCGTCCAAAATGATCGCGTAGGAAAAACTAAACGATCATCTATACGATCGTTTAGTAAATATTGGGAGCTAAACAATAAATTAGGAAAAAGGTAAACGATCGTTTAGGTAATAGCGCGCGACAGTGTAATCGGTATGTGATCGCTTAGCAATATCATATATGTAAGCGATCGTTTAGTCCCTATCGTATAGGCACTGATTTTCTAAATGATAACACTATCTTTTTCACAATACCCGCGCACACCGAGATCAATACACCGTCTGCTATTTATAAAGAACTCATCCGTTATTTAGAATGAAGAGGCACCTTCCCATTTCCTTTATAACCGTCGAATGAATGTGATCTCATCATATTCATAACTTATAAATTAATATCATATATTAATTATAATATTTTTCCTCTACTAGATATAAATCATATTTATATCCAATTTCCCCCAAATTAATGTATCTCATACATAAAGCTAATTATATCATATTTAATTAACTCGTTCAATTATATCATATATAATCGAACTCCCTCTTGTCAATTTGAACATTTCAAATTGACCCAAAAACTGACTCTCAACTTGTATCTAAGTTACCAAGGGGACCTTATGGACCTATGGCTCGAAGCTCCAACGGTACGTGAATAGCTGACTAAACTCTTTAGTCACGATATCT
This sequence comes from Benincasa hispida, assembly GCF_027475165.1. Lineage (NCBI taxonomy): Eukaryota > Viridiplantae > Streptophyta > Magnoliopsida > Cucurbitales > Cucurbitaceae > Benincasa > Benincasa hispida. The sequence continues at coordinate 12,263,072 of NC_143486.1, forward strand.
ACCATCTGTTTACTGCCAGGCATTCCACTAAAGACCGACAGTTGAACTCTTCTTGCCATAGATATATTTCTATGTCCATTGGATATAACCAATAATCAGTACGAAGACCCTTCACTGATGTTCATAATTACAACAAGCCAATTTACCGTTTTGCCCCTGTAATTACATCTTCCTCCTTAAGTATCATTGATCCCTCTAATGAACAATACAACATAGTCCTACTATGTGTGAACACCTATCGGGCCATGAGAAAGTGTGTGGCGCCACATCGTTCAAACCCTGAAATTAGCCCTTAAAGGAGCTATCTATCTACTTACCCCTGCCTCAGGGAATGGGTGAATTCCATCTTGTGAAGCTGAGTTCCCAGCTCCTAAATCAAACGAATCCCCAAAATGGTAGGTTTGAATCGGCGTTCTGGCCACTCGCACCCATGCAAATCAAAGGACCGCCCTCAATGGCAAGAGTTCCCAACTTACTCAGGATTGAGGTCATGTTACCTATGGTCATGCTAGTGAAGTGATGTCTCAGTCATGAACGGTGTTATTTAACGAGACATTAACACTTCGTGGTCAGGTCTTATACAAAATTTTTGTACAGGACGGCCCCGCTCGCATGTCCCCTACATGAATGATTAGGATCAGACCATCTGTGACAAGTCACAATACTTGTGACTATTCCACAAAGTGGGCCGCATCCGTAACGTTACCAAGATAAGGTTTCCCTCCTATATCCATATACTACAGATCATTTTGGTTATCACTCAAGACATGATCCACTTGTATGTCACCACATACATGTTTGAGTCACATACAGATAACCAGGGATTTTATGTTTATTGGTTTGTGGTAAAACTAAATGTGCAAAGTCAAATAGTGAAGTAAAATAATTTATATTATACATCACAAGTGTTCGTACAAAGTTGTTTACAAACTACTCGACACGAGACTTTAAGGCATAAACCCCAAAAATCTCCCACTTGTCCTAAAGCGAAGTGGGGAGTATAAGTATACAGGCACAAAACAATAAACTAGGGCATAAAAACCCAATGCAACAAAATCTCCCACTTGCCCTACTCCAGCCGCGGGTGGTCCCGTAGACCCATGCTCTAAGGGTGACCCTCAAACACTATAGCCGTGAGAGCCTTCGTAAATGAATCAACAACATTTTTCTTCGAGACGATCTTCGTGATGATCACGTCACCTCAATGCACTATCATGCGGATCAACTTTAACATGGCAACAGGTAAGAAAGTCTCCTCATAGTCGACTCCCTCCACCTGGGTATAACACTTTGCCATAAGTCGATTATTGAAGGTCTGCACCTTCCCATCAGCACCCCGTTTACACTTGTAGATCCATTTACAACCTATAGGTCTTACCTCATCAGGCTGATCTACAAGATCTCATACTGAGTTGAAGTACATCGACTCCATCTCGAGATTTATGGCTTTAACCCATTCATCTCGGTCAACATCCTCCATTGCCTTTTTATACGACAACGGATCCGCCATCTGTCACCATAGCTAGGATTTCCGTGAAACCTAGATTGCGATTAGACGGGTTCGTAACCCTTCCATTGCATCGAGGTTCCCTCAACTCTTGAGGTGGAACCGACCTGCCGAATGAACTATCATCAATAATTCTGGTTCATGAATCAGGTTCTTCAACAACTCTTGTTGAAGCTTCAGTAGTTTCTTTGGAAAGCTCACTTAACATGTCTTTACTACGTGGACTGTGCTCCCTGATATGATCCTCCTCCAGGAAAGTAGTATTCGTGGAAACAAACACCTTGATTTCAGACGGATCATAAAAGTAACCTCCCCGTGTACCTTTGGGGTAGCCTACAAAGAGGCACAACCTTGATCGTGATTCCAACTTCTTGGAATTTTCCTTAAGCTCATGTGCTGGGCAACCCCATATGCGAAAGTGATGTAAACTAGCTTCACAGACGTTCCATAACTCCAGAGGTGTTCTTGTAACACTCTTAAAAGGAACACAGTTAAGAATATATACCGCAATCGCCACTACGAAACCCAAAACGAGTCTAGTGAGGAAGCGTAACTCATCATCGAATGAACCATGTCCAACAAGGTTTTTGAGAAATTCGTTGGTATTTAGATTAAATTACAACAGATTTAAGCATCTCTATGTTATGGAGGGAACTTATGGCTAAAGGACTTAGCACATACAAGTTATTTTCCAGTTTAGTTGTACAAATTTCAACACCATCCTTTCGAATAAATGCTTTATTCAATTTAAAAGATATTGTTCATTGCTATCGTGATTCGAGCTAGGAGTGTATTGTATAAAATAATTTGGAAAAATAAGTATGAATGATTTGCTGGTACATTGATACGTTGATGCGTTAGAGATGTGCAACGGAACGCGTGACACTCCTCTATCGACGTTCAAATTTTCCTAAATCAGACCCAAGTATAAATCCAATATAGGTTCCTGGTAAGTCTAGGGTCGAACTCAGAGATTCAGATTAAACTAACGCAGACCTTGCGTTGTAGCAGTTGTAGGGATATCCTAGATGTATGGAGAAATATGTTATTTACACTAAGGTGTTGTGTGTGTGCAAGAAGATACAAAAGGGTTGAGTAAAGTATGATGGGTCATGTGAAAATGGATTTTTATGCAAGTGGTATGCATCGATCTAAGTTGAATGTACATGAACTAGAATGTGATGTGAATGAGATGGCTTGATTATCTTTGTTTATGCATTAGACTCTTATTCGACACTTCTCAATGCGAATAACATACAAAACCTATCTCTAGGATGCATGCATCAAACACAGGATGCAGTAAAACACCAGTAAGTTTATCTCTAGATGTACTATGCATTCTAACTTGATGCTGGCTTATATATTCTCTCGAATAGTCTAAGCTAAATATGCTTTTACCAATTTTAGTTGGCTTAAGCGTTGAAATGGAATTTTGCATGAAGTATAGATGCATCCAACATAAACAAGAAATAAACAATGGCAAAATGTGATAGATCAAATATGTGAATTTATAAAGAAGCAGATTTTCTTTACAAAAGCAATACTTAATCAAATGAAAGGATGAAAGCGATAAACGAGATGAAAGGAAAGGAGTCAAGCCGCAGAGTACAATCTCTTGTCCTCTTTGGCTCAATTTGAGTTGTGTACAATCACTTGTATAAGAATTGGACGAAGTATCTCTCTCAAGCTCAGCTTCCTCCGCTCTCTGACCGACAGTGATGGTGGTTCTCTTCCCTTCTGTTCTTCTTGGCACCACAGCACAGCTCTAAAGATCTAAAACTACAACTAAGCTAATACTAAGACTAAAAACTAAGAGTGAGAACTTGGAATTTTCTAGACTTCAAACTCTGGAGGGATTTCTTCTATTTATAGGCGTTGGTCTTCTCCAGCTTGATGATGGGTAGTATTAAAGTCCATGCCATGGTTAACCACCTGACACTCAGTTGCTTTTCAGACGCCGTCTGTTGCAGATGCTCATGCTTGCAAGTAATGATTTGACACAAACAGCCTGAATCAATGAATCTTCCTTGCGTTGAATCCCTTCGACGCATGACCCATGCATTAGCCTTTTGCCTGCGACACTTCTTAATCATGCGTTAGCATCTTGTTGAAATCCTGCAATGTAATGTGTTAGTGCCGCAGTACTTTAGTAATAAACATTCTTTTGCATGAGTTTGATAATGTTTGAGTAATTCCATGCGTTTCTTCTAAAAATGAGGAGAATTTATCATTAAAAACCTTAATTGTTCCAACTTAAGAGCCACAATAACTTGTATTTCTACAAGTTATCAGATATAGTGTAATTGTATTGTAACATACACTTTATAGAAATAAGGTTCCTTTATAGTTCAGGAACTATAAAGACATCATTTAATATAAGAAACCTATTCTATAAAGTAAACTGGATATCTCTCATTGCCACAGCTGAGACGGCGTGCCCGGTGCCTACTCGCATCATCATCTCACCAACTTTCAATTGTCGCTAGGATCTAATCCTCTGAAAAGAAGAACATACATGATTAGTGGCACCCGAATCTAATATCCAAGCAGAATCATCATTCTCCATTAAACAAGTTTCTAATACAAGCAAATCATATTTACCTCTGTCTGCCTTGGCCTTAGCCTTGGCAACCTTCTTTTCCTTCAGATAACGAGGAAAATTCCTCTTCCAGTGTCCGTTCTGGTTACAGTGGAAACATTTTCTTTTTCAACCGGCGGTGGACACTTCTTCTGGGCGACAGGTGGCGGGTTAGCAGGTGCATTCCCTTTCCCTTTACCACCCTTCTTCTTCTTCCCCTTTTCAGAGTTAGGAGTTGAAGGTTCAGACTTTATTCCTGAGGTCGAACCTCGATAGAACTTTTTAGAGGACGAGACAACATTTGCCTCACTTCCCTTTTTCTCCTTTCTTTACAGCATGGATTGGTAAGTCTGCAACTCGTTGAGGATAATGGTAAGGGAGTATTCCACTTTGTTAAGAATCGCATTGCTAACAAAGTGGAGGAAGCTTTCCGGCAATGAATGCAGGATAATGCTAACCTGACTACCCTAATCAATTTTAGACCCATTCATCTTCGCCACGTTAAAGTGGACCATCATATTCAGCACGTGTTCATGAACAGAGGTGTCTTCCTCCATTTTGGAGTTGAAGATATGTTTTAGAGCCTCATGCTTGAGTTGTCTAGACGGTTGTCCAAACATTCCCCACAGGGATTCCATGATCTCACTAGTTGAGACCATGGACTCATGTTTCTTGGCCAACACATCACTAAGATTAGCCAGAATATAGGCTCGAGCTTTCTCATTTTTCTGTGTCCAACGCTCGTACGCCGCTCGAACATTTCGAGTAGCGTTCTGAGGTGGAATAAGACATTCCTCCATAAGGACAAACTTGAAATCCTCGATGATGAGTATCGTCGTGAGCATATGATTCCAACTTGAATAGTCGAGGCCATTCAGTTTTTCGGTGCTTAGTAAATTGATAGTGACTGAAGCCATTAAAAACGTTGCTAAAAAAAAAAAAAAAACCTTTTATAAGACTTTGCAAAAACCACATTTTAATTAACCAATTAATTTTTAGCAAAACAGATTCTAAGTATCCTAAGTGAAAAGACTTTTATTTTGCAATGATGCCTAGTGGGGCAGGACAAACGTCACCGGTGGGGTGATCGGATGGCCCTTCACTGGGATGAGACATTCTCAACCATTAGGTAGAACCAACTCTTGGAACTAAACCTAATAGCCACCATTTGTTCGGTCCAGAATAGTTAACCCTTAGCAATCCTACGTAAGTGTAACCCCTCGTTTTCGGGGGACAATCCTAGGGTGCCACGAGGCGATGTGCAAAAAATTTATTCAATCCAACGAGGGAGACCGAAGGATATGCTATCACACTTCCCGCTCCCACTTACTATGAACACTCTCTCCATCCACCTTGATATTGACCTACCCAAACACCATCCGTTGGGGGGACACGTCAAAGGTGCCTCGAGGTCGAGGGTAGATATCACGGTGTAGACTATGAGGGAGAAACACGAGAGGTGAAAATGAGGCATCAAATGCCCTAAGAACCTCCCACTAAATGTTCTACCTAGGGGTTTATTAACCTAGACAATCCGACTACTGATTATGATCTAAGTCATTTATAAAGTTTGCTAAAAAACAACTTTTGTCTTTGAAAAAAAATCCAAGTAGTCACATTAAACTCTTTAATGGACTGGTTTTAGTTTGCATGCCTGCATCAAATCTATCTAAATTACCTTTCCAGGTAGGTTCCTAGGTAGGGGTGTTCCGTTGTCGTCATTTTAAATACCCCAGCCTAGACAGAACCCGCCTTCAGAAAAAGGGCTACTATAGATAGACTTGCAACATATTAATCTTTTACTAATTAGTTCTAATTTCATTTTATAACCATTTATAAAATAAAAACTAAAACAATCATCCCACATAACGAAGTATTTATAACGCTTATAAATATAACGTTAAATAAAAATAATAAAGCATACATAAATATAACCCTTATATTATGTAACGACCCAACTCCCTAAGACTTAAGTTAGGCCGTTATTAAATACATGCATGCATGGAACTCAAAATGACACTCGGTTGTGGCGAAATAAATGTCAATTAAATAAGGTAAGTTAAAAAAAACTTTCATTAAATTCAAATACTAAATCAATAGTAGGGTACCCATAAATCATAAAGGAAAATAAATAAGTCTGAAAAACGATTTTTAAAGTAAGTTTTAAACATCAAAACTAAAAATTAAGAGAAACATGAAACGAACTCTAAATCTCATGATGCTGAAGCATAAAAACTTGTCCGAGTGGCTTGATCACGAATTCCGCTTGTCCATCGTCGGTGCATCGCTACCCTTACCCGAAAAAACAACATGAGAAAGAATGAGTATAAAATACTCAGTAAGTAACCCCACTACTGGGGTCAGGCTGGGCATCTATGTCCTCTTGATACCCACCTCTGGTGAAACATATAAATTGCTCTAGTCCTCATGAAGACATATACACATGAAACAAGAAGGAGACTGAATCCTATACTACTATAGTTAAGTATGCTCACTACCTCTGGTGAATCCTGAAAGAGACACAAACTAGTGAATCCTGAAGGAAACACAAACTGATGAATCCCGAAGGAAACACAAATTGGTGAATCCCGAAGGAAACACAAAATCTAATGGACATCTAACTAATCAGTAAGGACATTTGCACAGTCTCAACATCATAATCATCACTGTACGAATCTATGACATACATATAAACCTCAACATCATGGCTCTACAACATACACATATACCTCAACATCATGGTTCTACAACATACATGTATACCTCAACATCATCAGATCAAAGACAACCATGGAAGCATATACCATCTCATACTAGCATTCAAGTGTCTATGTCCATAAATAAATAATTCGGATCTCGTAATAGAACATACTTTGATCATGTTATACTATCAATCTATCATGCTGTCATTCTGCCATACATTCATTTATCATGCTGGCATAGATCTAATGCTTGGCCCGTGGGCAGTTCCAGTAGTAAGATTACTTACCTCGAAACCAAATCTAAAAAAAAGTAATCCACACCCTCCTTTAACTTAGTAAATTTCTTCAATCACACCCTGAATCAAAATAAGAATTAAGTCCGACGTTTAGGATTAAATTCCAAATACGAAAGTACCTTATATGCCACAAAACAACTTATCCAAACTATGTGATGATCCAGAAATCTGTTCCAAGCTTAGCACAGAGATACCAATCTATTCATAATCCAAAATTTGGAATTTAAAACCTATTTCCAGCATATTAACCCATTCCGAAGAGCTTCAAGTTCACATTACTTACCAAACACGCTACAAAATTTCCTAGAGCCAAACTATAATCTTAATGGACAGCGGGTCCTGACACATTGAAACTTCAATCCAAGCTTCATAACATAAACATTATACTAAATTAAATCCAAACCCAAAAAGTGACCAAACCCATCCAAGAAAATACAAACTTTAGATCTTACCCAAGATTTCAGGTTTTGGCAAAAACCCCACGAAATGACGGGGAAGGTCAAACCGACCGCGGGTTGGAAACGACAATGAGCAATGGCAGAGACCGGCTTGGGCTCGGGCGGTGGCAACCTAAATGATCGCTCGGCTGGATGGATCAGAATAGCGACGGAGCCAGACGGATCTGATGCACAGCTGACGAACGAAACGACGCCCTCATCTGGGCGACGCAATCGTGAACGGAGGATGGCAGCTCAAGCTGTGGAGGTGGTGCTGGGCCGACGGTCGAAAAATGGTGGTCGACTGGGCAGCAATGACGGCGACCACGCGATGTAGGGGTGGGGGTCGACTAGGGCACGTGTGGTGAGGTTGAAGAATGAAAGAAATTTCGAGGGAGGGAGCGCCAGATTGCGTGAGGAAGAAGGGGGGGTTTGATTTTTATAAAATAATAATAATAATAATAATAAAACAAAAAAGGAAATAAGTATAATTACATTTAATTCCTTTCCTTATTCCACTTTATACTATTAAATTCCTTTCCGTTTCAAAAGAAAATTAATTCCTGTCATTAGTTTCTAATTTGAATAATTTCACGTCAACAATTAAATTCCCGCACTTACACTTGAAGTCCAAAATTCCAAAAATGCCCTCAAACTAATAACAATTACTGAAATTTCAACTAATAAAGTTACTGAAATTACATTATTACTAAAAAATATGCAGGGTGATACATTCTTCCCTCCTCAAAGAACTTTCGTCCTCGAAAGTTCATTCTTGAAAAAGCTCCGGGTACTGGACTTTCATCTCATCCTCTCACTCCCAAGTATCTTCCTTGAACTGGTGATTCTGGCACAGGACTTTCACAAAAACAATTTCCCGACGGCGCAATGTTTTTACCTCTCTGGCAAGGATCTCTATAGGCTTCTCCTCGTAGCTCAAGTCGTCATTCAACTGTAAAGGCTCGTAATCAATTACATGGAACGGGTCTGTTACATCTTCCTTTGCATCGAAACATGGAAGACAGTATGAACTGAAGACAATGCTGGGGGCAATGCCAAATAGTAAGCTATGGGGCTAACTCATTCCAGGAACTCAAAAGGTCCAATGAATCTCGGACTCAACTTTCCCTTCCTGCCAAACCTCAGAATACCTTTTATGGGTGCCACTTCTAAGAACACTTTCACACCAGTCTCAAATTCCAGGTCCTTACGTCTTACATCGACATAGCTCTTCTGTCTGCTCTGAGCTGTTTGCATGCGAGCCATGATCTCGTGTATTGCCTCATTCGTGGTCTGCACCAATTCAGGTCCTAAAAATTTCCTCTCTCCTACCTCATCCCAACACACAGAAGACCTGCAACTCTTCCCATATAGGGCCTCAAAAGGTGACATCCCAATAGTGGACTGGTAGCTGTTATTATAAGTAAACTCCATTAAGTGCAAGTGAGCATCCCATCTCCCTGAAAACTCTATGGCACAGGCACGCAACATGTCTTCCAATATCTGATTCAATATCCGACTCGATGTACACGGGCACTCTATGCAATCTCACCACCTTCTTCATGTATATCTGTGCCCACTTATTCACGGAAAAGGTGGACTTCCTAGGTATGAAATATGCTAACTTTGTAAGTCTATCTACTACAACCCATATCATAGTTAAACCTTTGACAGTCCGAGGCAACCCCACGATGAAGTCCATAGACATATGCTCCCACTTCCATTATGGTACACTCAATGGCTGTAACAAGCCTGCTGGTTTCTGCCTCGAGGCTTTCACCTGCTAGCACACCACACTTACTAATGAACACCGCAACCTCTCTTTTCATATCATTCCACCAGTAGTAACGTTTCAGGTTCGGATACATCTTGGTGGTGCCAATGTGAATCGAAAATAAAGAACTATAAGCCTCTGACAACAAATCATCTTTAATATCACTAACTGCTGGCACGCACAAACGCCCTTGATAAAGGAGGCCACCTTCCGCTAAAACTGAGAATTCGCCATCCTGGCCTGACTTCACCCTACGAACTCTCTCTTCTAGATAATGGTTGTCTCGCTGCGCATCAATAATCTTCTGCCTTAGACTCGGTCACACCGACAACTGTGCTAACTGTGCTGTGACCTTTCCCACAGCCACTGCAATCTCTGCCCTCTCCAGTTCTCTGCACAAGTGAGTCTGTCTGGTAATGAGGGCTACTGAATGGGCCACCTTTCTTCTTAGAGCATCTGCCACTATATTTTCTTTTCCCGGGTGGTACAAAATTTCACAGTCATAGTCATTCACCAGCTCCAACCACCTTCTTTGCCTCATGTTTAACTCTTTCTGAGTGAAAAAGTACTTCAAACTCTTGTGGTCGGTGAAGATCTGTATCTTCTCTCCATATAAGTATTGTTTCCAGATCTTAAGAGTAAAAACCACTGCTGCTAACTCCAAGTCATGCGTGGGATAATTCTGTTCATGCTTCTTTAGCTAACGTGAAACGTAAGCAACTAATATACCCTACTACATCAATACGCATCCCAACCCTTTCTTGGACGCATCACTGTAAATGACAAAACCACTTGATCCATCCGGTACTATAAGAACTGGGGCTGAAACCAACCTCTGCTTGAGGTCTTGGAAACTGTTTTCACAAGCCTCATTCCAAACAAATGTTGCTCCCTTCCGGGTCAACTGAGTCAATGGGGCGGCTATGCGAGAGAAGTCCTTTACAAATCGTCTATAGTAGCCTGCTAACCCCAAGAAACAACGCACCTCGCTAACTATGGTTGGACGAGCCCAACTCGTAACTGCCTCAACCTTTGTAGGATCCACAGAGACACCTTCCTTCGATACTACATGCCCTAGAAATGACACCTGCCTCAACCAAAATTCACATTTAGAAAACTTATCATACAGCTTATTGGCCCTCAACGTCTCCAAAACTTTCCGCAAATGCTCCTTATGCTCGACCTTTGTCTTAGAATAAACCAAGATGTCATCAATAAAAACAATCACAAAGGTGTCGAGGAATTCCTTGGACACCCTATTCATCAAATCCATGAACACTGCTGGTGCATTCGTTAAACCGAACGACATCACTATGAACTCATGATGTCCATACCTCGAACGAAAAGCTGTCTTGGGTATGTCACTATTCTTTATTCTCAGCTGGTGGTATCCTGACTGAAGATCAATCTTAGAGAATACCGTAGCTCCCTGCAACTGGTCAAACAAATCATCAATCCTGGTAAGGGGATACTTGTTCTTGATGGTCACCTTGTTCAGCTCTCTGTAATCAATGTATAGACGTAACGATTCGTCCTTCTTTTTCACAAACAAAACAGATGCACCCCATGGTGACACGCTAGGGCGTATGAAACCCTTGTCCAACAACTCTTGCAATTGGACCTTCAGTTCCTTCAACTCTGCCAGGGCCATCTTATATGGAGCCTTCAAAATAGGGGTTGTGTCTTGCTCCAACTCAATAGCAAAAACTATCTTCCACTGCGGAGGCAGTTCGAGAAGATCTTCTGGAAAAACGTCGGGAAAATGCCTCACTACTGGCTCCAAAGTCAAGGTGACTTCAGTCTCTCTTGTGTCCGCCACACTGGCCATAAAGCCCCAGGCTCCTTGGTCGAATAGTCTACTGGCCTTCAATGCTAAAATCACTTTGGGTAGGACTACGGTTCTATCCCCTTTAAACTTAAAACTGGCTCCTGTAGGAGGGTTAAAGATGACCTCCTTACGGGAGCAATCTATGCTGGCCATATTAGCAGCTAACCAATACATGCCCAATATCACATCAGAATCGTGCATATATAAAATTATCAAGGTTACATCTAATGTGCGATGGGCTACCTTTACCTGACATGCTTTTATCTTTTATGTAGCTAACATGATCTCTCCTGATGGAGTGGAAATGGACAATGCAAAATGGCAAAGGTTCTGAGTCTAACATGGCATGCCTCACAAATACAGCAGATATAAATGAATGCAACGAGCCAGTGTCAAACAAAACTAAAGCATGGTGCCCCAAAATAGGAAGGTACCTGTCACCACCGTGCCTGAATTTTCGACCTCATGCCGAGTGGTAGAAAACAACCTACCCTGCTGTTGCTGACGACTTGAGCCTCCCACAAACGAACTGGCTGGCCCCTGTGTTCAGGCGCATTCCTCCTCGGGCATCTATCTGACATATGCCCCTTTTGGCCACATCGAAAACAGATCCCAGAGCCGGCTAGACAACATCCCTAGTGTCGCTTACCACAAGTGGTACATATCGGCCTATTCTTCCTGCCAGTCACAACTGAGAACCTTGTTGTGCCCATTGACGTGGAGAATTCACTGTGTTCTGGTTCCTCTGCTGATGCTTAGGAGCCCTGGGCTCAGCCTTCCTTTTCTGACCCGCGGAGGTCCCGATCCCGAGCGACTTTCTGTATTCCTCTCCTACTTGGGAGTCAGCATCAATCCTCACGGTGGCCCGTAGTGCCGCAACATACATCTTAAGGTCCAAGGCATGCACCATCCTTTGCAGTCCGCTCCTCAGGCCCTGGATGAATCTCTCTGTCCTCACTGCTTCGGTGGCTACTAGTTCAGGAGCAAAGCGAGATAGCTTTATCAAATTCCTGCTCATACTCCTCCACCGACATAACTCCTTGCCTCAAGTTCAAGAATTCTGCCTGTTTATTGTATCGGGTGTTGGCCAAAAAGTACTTCTCTTAAAAGCGCTCTTTGAACTGCTCCCAGGTTGCAAGTTCACCATTAGTATCAATCATCTTTTCTGCTGAACGCCACCAGATTTCCGCGTTACCAGTCAACATGAAGACTATGCATTGAATCTTGTGCTCTTCCGGGCACCTCATAAAATGGAATATTGTCTCAATAGATGACAACCACATCTCTTCTTTGGTGGGGTCCCCCAACGATCTACAAAGGGGCGAGGGTCATACTTCCGGAAATCCCTCAGATGTTTAACCTCAAGAGACAGGCCATGCATGTCTCTATCCTACGGTTGGGTCTGTTGTGATTGCTCGGGTGGCACCGATTCCTCCTAAGCCTGGGTCTGGGCAGTCTGTTCTGCCATCGTGCTACGAATCAGCTTCTGCAGCTTTCCCATTAGAGAGGATGTAACAGCTTCACTAATTCTAGTTTCCATCGCCTTTCCATCAATTTGGGTCACAGGCGGATTTTGAGCTATCAGAACAGTCTGCCTACTTTCAGCTCTCTCTGCTTGCATTTCTTCTCTAACCGTCTTTCTTGTTCTAAGTTTACGTGCCATGTCCTATCATAAATTCATACGTTAACTAGCTATTTTTGGGTCTTTCTCAGACATCATACATTTAAAACACTACATCACTATTCTCATATATGCATTGAAACTTTCATTAGTAGAACGTACCTGGCGATGATGAGGGATCCGTTACTGGGCCACAGGGACTATCTAGACTTACGTAATAAGTCAGTCTACAGAACCCAAAACATGGACTTTGATACCAACTGTAACGATCCGACCCCCTAGGACTTAAGTTAGGCCGTTACTAAATACATGCATGCATGGAACTCAAAACGACACTCAGTTGTGGCGAAATAAATGCTAATTAAATAAGGTAAGTTCAAAAGACTTTCATTAAATTAAAATATTAAATCAATAGTAGGGTACCCATAAATCATAAAGGAAAATAAATAAGTCTGAAAAACGATTCTTAAAGTAAGTTTTAAACATCAAAACAAAAAATTAAGAGAGACATGAAAAGAACTCTAAATCTCATGATGCGGAAGCGTAAAAACTAGTCCCAATGGCTTGATCATGAATTCCGCTTGTCGATCGCCAGTGTATCTCTACCCTTATCTAAAACAACAACATGAAAAAGCATGAGAATAAAATACTCAGTAAGTTACCCCACTACTGGGGTCAGGCTGGGCATCTATGTCCTCTAGATACCCACCTATGGTGCAACATATAAACTACTCTAGTCTTTATGGAACACATATACACATGAAACAAAAAGGAGACTGAGTCCTATCCTACTATAGTTAAGTATGCCCACTACCTCTGTTGAATCCCGAAGGAGACACAAACTGCTGAATCCCGAAGGAAACACAAAATCTAATGGACATCTAACTAATCAGTAAGGACATTTACACAGTCTCAACATCATAATCATCACTGTACGAATCTATGACATACATATAAACCTCAACATCATGGCTCTACAACATACACATATACCTCAACATCATGGTTCTACAACATACATGTATACCTCAACATCATCAGATCAAATACAACCATGGAAGCACATACAATCTCATACCAGCATTCAAGTATCTATGAGCATAAATAAATAATTCAGATCTCGTAACAGAACATACTTTGATCATGTTATACTATCAATCTATCATGCTGTCATTCTACCATACATTCATTTATCATGCTAGCATATATCTAATGCCTGGCCCGTGGGCAGTTCTAGCAGCAAGATTACTTACCTCGAAACCAAATCTAACAAAAAGTAATCCACACCCTTCTTTAACTTAGTAAATTTCTTGAATCACACCCTGAATCAAAATAAGAATTAAGTTCGACGTTTACAATTAAATTCCAAATACGAAAGTACCTCATATGCCACAAAACAACTTACCCAAACTATGTGATGATCCAGAAATCTGTTCCAAGCTTAGCACAGAGATACTAGTCTATTCATAACCCAAAATTTGGAATTTAAAACCAATTTCCAACATATTAACCCATTCCGAAGAGCTTCAAGTTCACATTACTTACCAAACACGCTCCAAAATTTCCTGAAGCCAAACTATAATCTTATTGGATAATGGGTCCTGACACCTTGAAACTTCAATCCAAGCTTCACAACATAAACATTATACTAAATTAAATCCAAACTCAATGAGTGACCAAACCCATCCAAGAAAATACAAACTTTAGATCTTACCCCAGATTCCAGGTTCTATAAAAAGCCCCATGGAATGACGGCGAAGGTCGAACCAATGACTGGTCGAAAATGACAACGAGCAGCGGCAGAGACCGACTTGGGCTCGGGTGGTGACAACCTGGACAATCACTCGGCTGGACGGATCGGATCAGCGACGGAATCGGACGAATCTCATGCGTGGCTGACGAACGAAACGACGACCTCGGTTGGGCGACGCAGTCGTGAACGGAGGATGGCAGCTCGGATTGAGGAGGCGGTGCTGGGTCAGTGATCGACGAACGATAGTCGACTAGGCAACAACGGCGGCCACCACGCGATGAAGGCATGGGGGTCGGCTAGGGCACGTGTGTTTAGGTTGAAGAAGGAGAGAAATTTCGAGGGAGGGGGCGCCAGATTGCATGAGGAAGAAAAGGGTCGTTTGAATTTTATAAAATAATAATAATAATAATAAAAAAAAAAAGGAAATAAGTATAATTACATTTAATTCCTTTCCTTATTCCACTTTATACTATTAAATTTCTTTCCGTTTCAAAAGAAAATTAATTCCTGCCATTAATTTCTAATTTGAATAATTTCACGCCAACAATTAAATTCCCGCACTTACACTTGAAGTCCAAAATTCCAAAAATGCCCTCCAACTAATAACAATTACTGAAATTCCAACTAATAAAGTTATTGAAATTACATTATTACTAAAAAATGTGCGGGGTGTTACATATTTTATGATGCATGAGCATGCATTTATGTAAATTAAAACATGCTTCTCTAAATTATAACACTTACATTAAAGAGAAAATGCATGACCTAAGGTGGGATTTAACTCTATGTGCATACCATATAACATATTAAAAACATACATCGCATGTAATAAATAAATAAAGGATTAATGGACTGAGATGAGCCTTCACAAAATCGGAATGAAATAACCCTATCTATTACATTTTTCATCGAGCAAATCGGTTCACAGGCGAACCGGTTCTTGAACTGCCAAGAAGACTCCATCTTGTAGTAAATGTCGTAGATAGACGATCGTCCAACACGAACTAGACGATAGGAGCAAAATTAAATGATTGCGTAGACGAGAACAAGGCTATGAAGCCTGATCGTCTATGCGATCGCGTAGCGCGATGACAGGTAAACGATTTACTTTTCATTATTAAGTGATCGTTTAGTCATTTACTAAGCAATAAAGCTTGCTTACCTAAACAATCGTCTAGTGCGCACGCGCGTTAAATGATACGCAATCATCTCATCGTCTAACTGATGCGTGCAACCAAGTATACGATTTACCTTGCGTTACTAACCGATCGTTTAGTCAGTTACTAAGTGATGAAGCTTGCTGACCAAAACGACCGTCCAGTGCGCGAGCGCATTAAGCGATACGCGAGCATCACATCGTCAACACGACCCGATACTCAGTGATCGCATAACCAATCTTCGACATGATGCGATCAACCCTTGATCGCTTACTTGATCGTCTACATAATACGATCATCAAGGATCGCATACCCCATCGACTGTACGATGCGATCAATACTTGATCGTCTTCTTCCTTGAAGAACCGCAACGCTTGCTCCGATCTTCTTCATGAACGACTCAAAACTCAAACATACTTTGAATACAGACTTGATAACGATTATTAATGCCCAAAAAGGCTGGGGCTTTTACAAACAACCGCAAATGTAAAAGATTTAAAACAAACTGAGGCTAATATCCACAAAAACATCCATAAATCCTTACATCCACAGCAATTTAACGATTAAACAGTGTGGAAATGCACCTACCAAGAATGTATTTGCAATTCTTTTGCAGCAATGAATTGGAATATCAGAAAATCGAGTGCTCTGATACCAATTGAAGGAACTATTATTCAAGAGTACCTACGAGCGAAAGTGGATCTTTCCAATTCATTATGACAGAATTACCGCATATACATTCAAACATACTTTCATGATGCAAAAGGAATCAAGAAATCATACCAGATGAAGATTTCTTCTTCACAGTGAGTCTGAAGCCCAACCAACTACCTTGAACAGTCGCCACTTGAACAGAAGGAATCAGAGAAGACAACACCATTTAGAGCCCTCAGTATTCTTGGAGTGAGAATCCAAAGTGTGGGCGTTGTTCGGATTTGGTAGAGGGAAGGAGGAAAAGCGACCGTACACAACAATCAAGCAAGTGGGAGATGCGATAGTTTATGCGATATGCTTGATCGTTTAGGTAAAGTATACGATCGTGTAGCAAAAGTAAGCGATCATCTATACGATCGTGTACTAAAAGATAAACAATCGTTTAGGAAACGGGTGAGCGATCGTCCAAAACGATCGTGTAGGAAAAACTAATCGATCGTCTATACGATCGTTTAGTAAATACCAGGAGCTAAACGATTACTTATGAAAAAGGTAAACGATCATTTAGGTAATAACGCACGATGGTGTCATCGGTATGCGATCGCTTAGCAATATCGTATATGTAAGCGATCGTGCAGTCCCTATCGTATAGGCACTGATTGTCTAAACAATAACACTATCTTTTTCACAATATCCGCGCACACCGAGGTCAATACACCATCTATTATTTATAAAGAACTCATCCGTTATTTAAAACGAAGAGGCACCTTCCCATTTTCTTTATAACCGTCCAATGAATGTGATCTCATCACATTCATAACTTATAAATTAATATCATATATTAATTATGATATTTTGCCCCTGTAATTACATCTTCCTCTTTAAGTACCACTGATCCCTCTAATGAACAATACAACATAGTCCTACTATGTGTGAACGCCTCTCGGGCCATGAGAAGGTGTGTGGCGTCACATCATTCAAGCCCTGGAATCAGCCCTTAAGGGCTATCTACTTACCCGTGCCTCGGGGAAGAAGTGAATTCCATCTTGTGAAGCTGAGTTCCTAGCTCCCAAATTAGACGAATCCCCAAAATAATAGGTTTGAGTCGGCGTTCTGGCCACTCGCACCCATACAAATCAAAGAACCGCCCTCAATGGCGGGAGTTCCCAACTCACTCAGGATTGAGGTCATGTTACCTATGGTCATCCTAGTGAAGTGAAGTCTCAATGATGAACGGTGTTATATAACGAGACGTTAACACTTCATGGTCAGGTCTTATACAAACTCTTTGTATAGGACGCCTCCACTCGCATGTCCCCTATACGAATGATCAGGATCAGACCATCTGTGACAAGTCCAACACTTGTGTGACCATTCCACAAAGCGGGCCGCATCCGTAGCGTTACCAGGATAAGGTTTCCCTCCTATATCCATATACTACAGACCATTTTGGTTATCATTCAAGACTGATCCACTTATACGTCGCCACATACATGCTTGAGTCACATACAGATAATCAAGTATTTTATGTTTATTGGTTTGTGGTAAAAACTAAATGTGCAAAGTCAAGTAGTGAAGTAAATATCATTTATATTATACATCATAAGTGTTTGTACAAAGTTTTTTACAAACTACTGAATACGAGACTTTAGGGCACAAACCCCAATAGAGACATGTGAGCAGAGTTGTTCTATACAAAAAAGGTTTGTATAAGACTGGATCATGAAATGAATAGTCTCATTATATAACACCATTAATAGTAGAGACTTACATTTCACTAGGATGTACATAAGTGACATGACTTGAATCTTGAATGAGTTGTGAACTCTTGCCTATAAAGGCAGTTCTTTGATTTGCATGGGTGAGAGTGGCCAGTTTGTGAACTCAACATACCTACCATGTTGAGGATTTTCTGATTCGGGAGTTGGGAACACAACTACCAAGATGAAATTCACTCATTCCCTTATGTCGAGGTAAGCTCTCTTAAGGGCTAATTCTAGGATTTGTACAATGTGGCGCCATACCCTCTCTTAGCTTGAGAGGGGTTTGGTCATATTTTGACTATTGTTCATTAGAGGGATTAGTGGTACTTAAGGAGTTAGATGTAACTACATGAGAAAAACGATAATTTCGGCCCAGCTGTACTTACGAACAATTTGTGAAAGGTCATCACCTTGTTGATTGATTAAATCCAATGGACACAGAAATATATCTATAGTGCGAAGAGTGCAGCTGTTGGTCTCTAGTGTAATGACTGACAGTTAATAGAAGTTGAGTAATTTAATTAAAAAAGTTTAATTGATTATTCAAGTACCATTGAAGTTTCAATCTATAGGTCCATAAGGTCCCATCGCTAGCTCAACTAGGATAATTGAGAATCAAATTAATTTTGGGTTAATTTGAATTGTTTGGATTAATTGAAAGAATTAATTATATATGGTATAATTAATTTAAATTAATTATATGTGATATAATTAGTATAATGTATTTGATACATTATTTTAAGAGGAAATGAATATTTGAGTATGATTGAATGTTAATTATATGGATTAGATTCATATAATTAGATTTGATATAAAATTGATTTATATAAAATACCATAAGTTATTGAGAGAATTACAAACTATAAATTATATTGTATTTGATATAATATAAACTATATGCTATATATTATATTTGATCAAACATAAGGTTATATATATAAATTTATAATATTTTTTAAAAAAAAATTAGAATTGAGAAGAAGTTATGTAACTCTCTCCACAATTCTCTCTAAATCCCTACATGGGATGTGGGTGGTTTTAATAAAAAAAAAAATAAATCTTTTTTTTATTAGATTTATAACAGAAAGTTTTTTTTTTCTTTAATGAGATCTCTAAAAGAAAAGAAAGATTGACTACTCTCTGCCAAGAAAATTTTCAGAGAAATTCTCTAAAAAAATTTCCTCTCAATCTCTCTCAGAAAGCTCCACACACTCCTGTGATTCTCAACCCCTAAGGAGAATATGGAGGTCTCACGGTAGATGGAGTTCCAAATTGGAATTGAGTTTTGATCGTGATTCATAAGGAGGAAGATTTGTTTGTGACTGATCGAGAGGAAATTCGATGAAGAATCTTATCTTCAAGAGGTTAGTTTTTCAAAACACTATTATTCCTTTCACTGTATTATTTTTAAAAACATGCTGTAAAATTAAATTTCTTTTAGAATACATAACTAGATTTTCTATCATTTTAATTTACCGTGATTAAAAATTGGGACCAATCCTCTCTTCTACTTCGGACTTCATAGCCCTTCAATTGGTATCAGAGTGACATTCTTATTCCCAATTTTGTTAGTTTTCGATTTACAGTTAGTATGGTGAGATTACATTTAATATTAATGAATAAGGTTTTGCAATTTTTGGATGTTTTCGGCCCAATGTTTTGGGCATAAATTTGCAATAGAGTCGGTATTTGATTAAGTCTGTGTCGTTCGTGATTTTTTCCATGAAATTCTAGAGAAAACAAGACCAAAGAAAAAAATGGAGGACAACAGATGCTCAGAGATAGAATAGGGGTACATGTTCCATCTGGTTCGCGTGCAGTTCATGGTGTTTGAGCAGTTCGCACGATTCATGGGTCTGGTTCAGCTGCAGTTCGTGGCACTGGTCCAATCCAGCCTTTTGAAGTTTTTTTATGTAATAAATAGTTTTTTTTAATTAATTAAATTAATATAAAAATTTTATTAATTTAATGAATTGTTTAGGAGTCTGATCCTGGTCCAATTAATTGCTATTTAAATTATGCATTTGATGTATGATTTATTTATTTTTTAAATGTCATAATGTATGCCATATAGTAAAATCTCACCATAGGTTATGCATTATTTATCATGCATCATAAATATTATAATTTTTATGATATAGTTGCATGATTTAATATATCATATAATATAAATGTTATAATATATGTTTGCATGCATTAATAATATTATCATGCATCATTTATATTATAAGAATTATAATATATAGTTGGATGTAGGTATGAATATTATATTTTTATTTTCATTACTTTAGTACGTAATGATTATGTATGTTTAAGTAATAAAAATTAAAATTGTAATCACATGAAGCATGTCGTTACTTTTGGTAATTTCATTATTGTTATAATTTTCCTAAGTATGATTTCACATGCAATGTTTGGTTTTAATTTATTTCATTTTTTATAACTGTTATAAATAGATGAAATTAGAAATTAAAATCATCAATAAAGATTTGCATGCTAACTTAGGTTAAAATCATTTTTTTAATAGTTTAAAATATGATTCACATGGACCTAAGTTCACAATGTTTCTAATAAGATTAGAATAAGTTTAATCTTTTTAATCAGTTTGATATGATTAAATTAGTTTTAATAAAAAATTAAAGTTGTAGCAAATATATCTATAAGGGACCTTTGTCTAAGGTCAGTTCTGTCTAGGCTGGGGTATTGAAGCTGACGGAAATGGAATACCCTTACCTGGGAACTGACCTGGAAGGTGAATTAGATAAATTTGCTACAAGCATGAAATTGTTGATTAAAGTTTATTAAAATGTGTACTGAACAATAATCAAACTTGTTTAACTATCTAAAGTAAATGTTACTATTGAGCAAATTTAAACAAATACTTAGTAAAATAAGTAGCCATAATTTTCTAAGTTAAATTACACTAGGTAAAACACTCAGTGGAAGAAAAATGGGGTATATGATACTTCATTATTCCTATCACGTTTCTCACTCAAAATTTACAACGTGAGACCTATACTCAGTCTCGAGACACCTTTGCTTGTGTCCCCCTATGGGTGGTGTTTGTATAGGTCAATAATAAAGTGAATGAAGAGAGTGTTTATAGTAAGTGGGAGTGGGACGTGTGTCAACACATCCCACGGTCTCTCTCCTTAGTTTGTAGTAAATTTCCATGCTCGGCCTTGAGGCACCATTGCATATTTTTACCTACGGATGGCATTTGCATGACTCTTTAATCAAACTCCAGAAATGGATATGGTTGCTTTAGTGCTTGTCCCAATCAGTTTTTTCCTACGGTCATCTCATTGAAGATGAACTCTAGAATCTAAAATGAGGGGTTATACTTATGAGAAAGTGTTAAGCTGGTTAACAATTTATGGATCGAATAATGTTGGCTAATAATCATGAGAACAAAGAGTGGTTCTATTGGAATTATTGGTTGAGATTGTCTCATTTCAGTGAAGGAGTACCTATTCACCCGACGATGGCTTTTACCCTCCCTCATTGAAACATCATTGCAAAATAGATGTCATATAGGGTGCATTAAGTTATTTTACTAAATTTGATTGCCTTTTCTTAAATGGGTAATGCATGAGATACTAATATAAATAAATTGTATGTTTAATCAAACTTTATAAATATGACTTTTGCAACTCTTAACATGCTTGCTATCGATAAATTAACTGACGATTATTACATCACTAGGAAAAACACAATTAATACAGTCCTGATCATTGATGACCTAAGAATTGTCCTTGTTGAGAAGTGCCCTCGAGTCCCCACTTCAAATGCCACTCGAAATGTTCAGAAGGCATACAAACGTTGAGTATCGACAAATGAAGTCGGGAAGTTAGAAGTCAATTTTACTTGACAACCAAAATCCCGTGGACGTGGTATGCGATGCATGTTCCTAAGATATGCGTTGATAGTTATACGTCGGTGGTCATGCGTTGGATTGATAATGCGTTAATGAATGTATGTGATGACCATGCATCCTGCCACAAGTTTTCTTGCGCTCACGCCAAGTATAACGTGAACGCAAGTTTCTTGGGTAATCCGAGGTCGAACACAGGGACTTGTAGCTATATGTATGCGGTGATGTGCATGCGGTGGTTTGAATAAAAGAATGGAAGGGATGTTGTTACGTTAATCCTACTCCTACTCCTATCTAATAGACAACTCAATGAGAATATGCATGAAAGGTAGAGATACGACAGACCTTGACATGAAATAAATGTGTGGGAAAATAGATAAAAAGCGGAGATGATTTCATTGCAATCCTTAAGAGTGACTGCAAGGATAACCTTAGTCAATGTAAACCATGCAATCATGCTACACACACGTGAACCTAAATTTAGGACGTATGCGGTGTATCTGCGATATTGCCGAGAAGCCTATGCCTTCTTAGACCTCCAGCTCACTAGCTCTCGCCACATGAGCGTGGCTGCCGCAATACCCCTTATCCTACTTCCTGGACGCATGCAAATCCAATCTATAGGGTGCATACGCTATGTGAAGCAAACGAAGCTTATCTCTAAGATCCCCATTCTTGCCTATGCGTTCCAATCCACTCTCTCGAGTATGCCTAAATTATGAATGATGCGCTCATAGGACAAGGTAACCGCATGAACTTGGTTGACGCAAGATTATTCCTATCTTTAGTGAACAATGCATGCATTGCTTAATGTGTCTAACCACTTACCCTCTCGGGTAGTTGATTGTTGTTGACTTTACTCATAGAAAAGCAATGCGTTAGCCTATAGTCAGGCGTTGCAGCAGCTTCATACTAAGCAAATAAGATTACTCACACACTCACACAACACACACCTCTCGGTGGGTTGTACATGCTTCATATCCCTAATCCACATGACTAAGTATGCGATTCCCAAGCAATCCCACTAAGTGTTGTGATGAAAGTAAAGATGCTAAGAGAAGAAGATGGAGATGGAGTCGAAGGAACAGAGAAATGCATTGGAAACAAATTGTATTAATTTATTAATCACAAAATGTCATACAATACAATATAAGAAAGAAAGGAAAAGGAAATGACCGGCTGGAAGCAAAGACTTGCTCCCAGCGGATGTGTGTCAAGGCTGTCGGTGGTGCCATGGATGGGCGGAGGAACTGACTCTCTTGAGATCTTTCTCCGGTCGAAGGCTCCGGTTGTCACTAGGAATGGATGAAGGAGGTGAAGAACTCTCAAACTTCTTCTCACGTGTTTGTCTGAATCGCAATGATCCGCCCTAAGCAAACCTCAGGCAAAAACCTTGAATTCCTTGAATTTCTGCTCATCGGCTTCTATTTATAGAGCTTGGGTCGCCGACAGCATTAATTAGACTGCTCTGAGTCTGACGTTCGGTGCATTAGTCCTTTTTGAACCTCTGCTACTAACGACATGGTAGGTGAATTGTCATCATAAGCTTTGGATTTTCTCGAGGTAGATGCGTTGATGCGTTCATTCCATTTATCTTGCGTTGATCCATTAGAATGCGTTGTCACGTAGTCGCAATCATTTAATGGCCGCATTTGCTTAATACCACAACTCTACATGATGACCGCCATTTCTTGACGAGCGTAACTCCTCTACGATGGATGCATACGACTGATTACCGTAACATCCATGCATTGATCGATGCGTTTGCCTTTGCGATGGAGTGTTTTTTCGAATGTGGTCGTCTATGCGGTGGTTTGGTTTCCACGTTTGCGTTCATTTCCTGCATTAGCTACAAAAATAGAACATTGAATGTATAGTTAACGTAAAATAACGGGTTGGCTGAGATTCGACATGCTGATCGATGCAAGCTCATTTTCTCGTGAATTCTTAACATGATTGCCACATATTCTGCCTAAAAACCTTCATAACTCTAAGTAAAAGGCCTAAGATGACATGCATTTCTGCATGTCATCATGTAGCCTCAGGAAAACGATCGTTAGGATTTAACTAAACGATTGTGTAGATTTTTCTATGCGATCGTGTAGTATTTACTAAATGATAGAGTAAAATATTTGCGCTATCATGTATCATTGGTTGCCCGATCGCGTACACGCTGGAGGTAAACGATCGAGTGGGAGCATGTGATGCTCATCATTTAAAAGAAGACACACGCACTAAATGATCGTGTAGTTAGCATGCTCATTGCATAGTCACTGACTACACGATCATGCGGTATACGACACGAAGGCGCTCGCTCAACGATTGTTTAGACGATAATGCTTCACCGCATCGTTGTCGTTTAGGGCATGCATTGCATTGCGTGCTGCATGATCGCGTACCTCATGCTTCATCGCATAGTAAAAGGTACACGATCGTTGCTAAACAATCGTTTAGCTCTAGGAGTGTTAGCAAACGATTGAGTAAAGCATTTGCTCTTTCGTGCAGACGATCGCTTGGGTTTTGGTACACGATCAGTGGAGACGTGGACAGTTTAAGACTCGGTTCGTCGGTTTGAACTGGAGACTCTTTGAATTTGTAATAGTTAGCTTTTAGTTTTGAGGATTTGAGGCTAATTTTACCTGGTTCATCAACTTTTGTTTAATATACATGAGATGTATGTGGTTTATATGGAAAATGTATGACATATAGATTTGAAACCCACATTAGGTTGTGCAATTATTCATGCATCATGTATTATAAGTGTTATAATATGGCATGATGAAATTACAAGATAGCATGCGCATGCATCATGAAATATAATAGTTATATTTGTGCATGTAGTGAGCATATTCATGCATCAACTTTATATTATAAGCATTATAGTATAAGGGTGAATAGAAGCATGTTTTGCTTGGTTCGTTGCTTGTTTGTATAAGCATTATATAGAAAGGTAGCAATGAATGAACAATGCATGGAGCATGACACTTAGGCTATTTATAAAAGTTATGAATGTCTTGTATGTGTTAGCTTTGCGTTGTGAATGGTTTTGGTTGTTTATGTTATAAGCGTAATAATAAAAATTAGAACTAAAATCGATAATAAAGAGTTGCATGCAGACTTAGGGTGAACTCATGTTTTAAAAGGGTTTTAAAATTGGATTGAGATAGACCTAAGTTCAAGGCTCTAATAGGATTAGCAACCTAGTTTAATCTTTTTAAATCGGTTTAATAGGATTAAATTGATTGACATAAAAGATTAAAATTGTATTAAATCAATCTATAAGGGACTTTTTGTGTAAGGCGGGTTCTGTCTAGGCTGGGGTACTTAAGCTGACGGAAATAGAACACCCCTACCTGGGAACCTACCTAGAAAGGTGAATTAGATAGATTTTCTGCAAGCATGCGACAGTTGGTCAAAGACTCCGTTAAAGAGTTTAATGGATGATGATCAAATGTTGTTAAACTATCCAAGGTAAAAGTTACTCTTGGGCAAACCTAAAAAATGACTTAGTTAAAATCCTTAGTTGTGTTTTTTCTAAGTAAACTGAACTCTAGGTTATAAAATACACATTGGGAGGGAGAGATGTATCTGATAAGTCAATGATTCCACTCATGTTTCTCCCTATACGTTCACACCGTGAGATTCATGTTTGGCCTCATGGTGCCCTGAGAGCATCCTCCTTCGGATGGTGTTTGCTTGAGTCAATATCAAGGTGGACTGAGAGAGTGTTTATAGTAAGTGAGTGAAGGGCGTGTGTCAACACGTCCTACAGTTTCTGTCATTGGTTCGCATCGTGAGATCATTTTGTACTACTTTGTGGTTCCCTGGGAGCGTCCCCTTTCGTATGGGTTTTGTGCAGTTAGTCAAGATCAAGGTGAACTCCAGAAATAGATAGGGTCGCTTTAATTTTTGCCCTAATCGAATTTTTTCCCTTCGGATTGGCTACTTGAGGCGGAACTCTAGGGCCTAAAATGGTGGGTCACACTTACGGGAAATTATTAAGTAAGTTAATGATTTCTTGACCAAATCAATGATTGCTAGTCGTTATAGGAGCAAGAGTTGTTCTGTTATTAATGGCTAGTTGAGTATGTCTCAATTCAGAGGAGGGTTAATTGACCTCCCTTCGGCGACTTTTGCCTTAAACCTTTGAAGCGTCATTGCGAAACTAGATGTCACATGGGGTTCATGTTAGTTTTGATAAACCTTATTGGATGTTGTATGTTTTTCCAACGGGTATTTGCTTAAAACCTAACATAGGTCAATGTGTTTTTGTTTTCAGCAACATGTTTGTATTTTCATTTAATGCCTCAAATTTGACCAATGTGGAAAGAGTCTTGCAAAACATATTTCGTGGTAAACGACCTCAAATTTTTCATGGTTGACGAATGTCCTCAAGTCCCAATCCTTGATGCACTACGAAGTGTTCGTAATGCATATGAGGTGTGGATGAAGGCTAATTTATTGACCTGACTTCACATATTGTTTAGCATAACAAATGCTTTGGCCAAAAGGGTTGAGAACGTGGCATTGCACGCGAGATCATGGACTCGTTGCAAGATTTGTTTGAATGTCAATTCTTACTTTTCGAGCACAAAAGGATGAATGAAAAAACCAGTAGTGTTAGTTTCCAAGTTAAACTATAGAAAGAGGAAGCAAGTGTTGTTGACTCTGTTAAAGTTCATAGAAGAGAAGTGTTCTCTGACATGGAACTTGGAGCTTATTTAGGTTCTAATATTGATCCCAATACTCTCCAAAACAGGAGGATGTCTAAAGACAATAAATCTAATTTATTGGTCTTGTATACGTGTTTAGTAGAGAATGATGATTTTGCCTGGATCCTTGATTCGGGTGCTAATCACGTCAGTTCCTCTTAGGGATTCAATTCCTGGAAATCGTTGCCACAGGTAGAGTTGACTCTTCGAGTCGGTACTGGTGAGGTTATTTCAATTGTTGGTGTAGGCAGGCTGAAGTTATTTTTGGACAAGAAACGTTGTCTGTTATTTGATAATATTTTCGTAGTTTCTCATATTAAGAGGAACTTAATCTCAAATTCTTGTCTCATTGAACAAAGTTATACCATCTATTTTTTTTTAGAATAAAGTGTTTATTTTCTAGAATGGAATGGAGATTGGTTATGGTTTAATGGAAAGCAACTTATATGTACTAAGGCTGTTAGTCATAAAAACCTTGTTTAACACTGAAATGTTCAGTACGACAACAGCTTAAAGACCAAAGGTTTCTCTTAAGAAAAATGCCCATCTTTGCCATCTAAGGTTAGGTCACATCAACCTCAATAGGATTGAGTAGTTGGTAAAAAGTGGACTTCTAAAGAGTTCAGAAGAAACTTCCTTGACGGTGTGTGAATCATGCCTCGAAGGCAAGATGACCAAACAACCTTTTACTGAAAAAGGTTACAGAGCCAAGGAAGCCTTGGAGCTTGTACATTCTGACCTCTGTGGTCCGATGAATGTTAGGGCTCGAGGTGGTTATGAATATTTCATCTCTTTCATAGATGATTATTCAAAGTACAGGTATCTCTACCTAAGCAACATAAGTCTGAAGCCATTGACAATTTCAAAGAGTATAAGGCTAAAGTTGAAAACTTGTTAGGTAAGAAGATAAAAACACTTCGATCTGATCGTGGTAGAGAGTATATAGACCTCCAATTCTAAAACTATATGATAGAACATGGGATTACGTCCCAACTCTCAGCCTCAGGTACACCTCAGCAGAATGATATATAAGAAAGAAGAAACAGAACCTTGTTGGACATGATTCGGTCTATGATGAGTTATGCTCATCTTTCATACTCATTTTGGGGTTTTGCAGTGGAGACTGCTTGTTACATTCTGGACAACGTCCCCTCGAAAAGTGTTTCTAAAACACCTTTTGAGTTGTGGAGAGGCCGTAAAGGTAGTTTACGCCACTTCAGGATTTGGGGGGTTCCGACATATGTGCTTGTGACTAACCCAAAGAAGTTGGAACCGCGTTCGAACCTCTTTGAAGGCTACCCTAGGGAAACGAGGGGTTGATATTTCTAGGATCTGAGTGAGAACAAAGTGTTTGTTTCTACATATACTATCTTCTTGGAAGAAGACCACATCTGGGATCATAAACCATGAAGTAAGCTTGTTTTATGTGAGATTTCTAGTGAAACTGATTGAGGGTTCAATAAGAGTTGTTGAACATACTGACAGATCAATAAGAGTTATTGAGGTCGGTGCATCTAGTCAACCAGCTTAAAAGTTGAGACTGCCTTGACGTAGTAGAAGGGTTATAAACCCACCGGAGCGCTACATGGGTTTAACTAAAGCCTATAACGTCATTTTTAATGATGGAGTCGAGGATCCATTGTCTTTTAAGAAAGCAATAGAGGATATTGACTAGGATGAATGGATTAGAGCCATGAACCAAGAGATGGAGGCTATGTAAACGTCTGGGAGCTTGTGGATCTGCTTGTGGGGTAAGACCTATAGGGTGTAAGTGGATCTATAAGCGAAAGCGAGGTGTAGATGGAAAGGTGAAAACCTTTAAGGCCAAACTCGTGGCAAAGGGTTATACACAGGTCGAGGTAGTGGACTATGAGGAAACTTTCTCACATGTTGTCATGCTTAAGTCTATCAGGATACTCCTGTCCATAGCCATATTTTATGATTATGAAATATGACAAATGGATCTTTCTTAATGGTAATCTTGAGGAGACCATCTACATGGCTCAACCAGAGGGGTTCATAGTTCTAGATCAAGGGCAAAGAGTTTGCAAGCTTAATAGGTCCATTTATGGGCTGAAACAAACATCTCGATCGTGGAACATTAGATTTGACAGTGCGGTCAAATCGTTTGGCTTTAATCAGTACATTGATGAGCCTTGTGTCTACAAGTAGATCATCAACAACTTAGTAGCTTTCCTGGTATTGTATGTGGATGATATCCTACTCATTCGGAATGATGTAGGGTTTCTGACTGATATTAAAAATTGGCTAGCTAACCAGTTCCAAATGAAAGATTTGGGTGAGGCACAGTATGTTCTAAGGATCCAGATCATTTTGGATCGTAAGGACAAGAGGTTAGGCTTGTCTCAGGCAACGTACATCGATCAAATGTTGATCAGGTACATGATGCAGAATTCCAAGAGGGGTTTGTTATGCAGTAGGGATTGTTAGTCGTTATTAGTCCAATCCAGGATTAGATCACTGGAAGACGGTCAAGACGATCCTCAAGTATCTTTGAAGAACGAGGGACTACACGCTCGTGTATGGAGGAGATAGGAATTTGATCCTTATAAGATACACATGTTAGGATTGGTGTCCTAATTCTCCCAGAGTCTCGTTGTTTTGTAAAGATATATAACGCAGTTGATACTTGAAACTTGCATCTCACCTAAACGACCATAGGTGACATGACCTCAATCCTGAGTGTTTTGTGAACTCCTACCTTTGAGGGAGATCCTTTGATTAGTATAGGTGAGAGTGGCCAGATTGCCAACTAAACATGCCTACCTTTTTGGGGACATGTCTGATTTGGGAATTGGGAACTCAATTCACAATATGGAATTCACTTCTTTCCCGAAGCAGGGATAAGTAGAGAGATTGCTCCCTTAAGGGCTGATTCCGGGGCTTGAACATAGTGGCCACAACTTCTCTTTGGAAGAGAGGACTCAATCATAGTAGGACTATGACTTATGTTCATTAGAGGGATCAGTGGTACTTAAGGTGTT
Source organism: Benincasa hispida (assembly GCF_027475165.1). Lineage (NCBI taxonomy): Eukaryota > Viridiplantae > Streptophyta > Magnoliopsida > Cucurbitales > Cucurbitaceae > Benincasa > Benincasa hispida. Next base: position 12,292,733 of record NC_143486.1, read on the forward strand.
AGATGTAACTTTAGGGGCATAATGGTTATTGGCTTAGCTGTACTTACGAACGATCTGTGAAGGGTTATCACGTTGTTGATTGGTTGATATGGACACATAATATATTTGTGGTAAGAGGAGTTCAGTTGTCAGTCTTTAGTGGAGTGCCAGGCAGTTAACGGATGGTGGATCTCGTGACTAAAGAATTTGTCAGTTATTCATGTACCATTGGAGCTTCGGATCTACAGGTCCATGAGATCCCCTTGGTAGCTTGGATTCATGTTGAAGGATCCAGTTCTTGGTGTTGATTTGAAATGTTTAGATAGACAAGAGGTATTTTGATTATATATGATATAATCGGTATGATGTATGAGATACATCTAGTGGAGGATTAATGTAAATGAGATTTACATTAAGTACCATGGAATAGGAAAAGAACTATGGTTTATATGTTTCATGAGATGAAATATTAAAATTATAGGTTATAAATATAGTATGATAAGTTGGTTATCATATATGTTTATAATAATATTAATTATTAGATAATTAATATTTTTTTTAAATAACTAAATGTAGTGGGTGGTTATTGATCATAGTAACCATGAGTTTAAAAGGAAATCGGTTTCCTATTTTGAAAAGAAGGTTTTTTAAAAATGTTTAAAAAGAATTTTGAGTTTTCTCTCCAGCGAAATGAAATTCACGGAAGTCGTCAAGTAAATACAGATTTATCTGCAGTATTTACTAAACGATCGTGTAGAATTGACCGTTCTAAACGATAGAGCTAAACGATCGCATAGCTTTTGCTAGACGATCGCATAGCTTTATCTAAATGATTGGGCATCGACCTATACGATAGGTCTCCGACGTCTCCCATTTACCCAGTCGTGTACGCGATCGCTGTTTCCTCCATTCGTCTGCCTCACACCAAGTCCGAACAGAGCCCACCCTCTGAATTCTCACACCGAGAATACCAAGGTCGCCTTGTTGATGGTGTCAGACTCAACTCGACATCGTCGAGGTTTTCTGGAGGCCGTTCGTGGTGCTTTGGAGGAGTCCATTCATGGTGTTGAAGAAGAGATCGTGACCGAGGAGATCGTTGAGGACGAGTGCGAAGTGTTCGTGCTATGTTTGTGCGGTGTCGCGATCATGTAGATCGAGCGTTCGTGGTTTCTGTTGTTCGATCAGAGTCACGCATCGGAGCGTGGAGACGCTTCTGCCGTTGTTAGTACAGTTTTTCCCTCTGTACATTTGATGTTCATGCTGTAATTTCTCGGTATTATTTGCATAACCACTTGTATGGAAGTCGACTGTAAATATATGTTGATTCATGATTGTAATTTGGAATTGTCTTGGTTCCGCTGCTCACGAAAATCTCGATTGTCGATTTCCTTCAACACAGACTGACTTTTAGACTGATAGATATTCTCGTAAATCGATATCGGGGTCAGTGTTCACTCTGAATAGAGGGGCTGTAGTGTGGCAAAGCATCAAGCAAGGATGAATCGCAGACTCCACTATGGAAATCGAATACGTAGCCACTTGCGAAGCAGCTAAGAAGGTTGTTTGGCTGAGGAAATTCCTTACAGATTTGGAAGTTATTCCAAATATGGATTTGTCGATTACTCTTTATTGTGATATTAGCAGGGCTGTGGCAAATTCGAAGGAACCTCGGAGTCATCGTTGAGGCAAACATAAATATAGTATGATAAGTTGGTTATCATTTGTGATAGTGACGAAGATCGTGTCAGAGCACAACATTGCTGATCCATTTACAAAGACTCTAACGGCTAAAGTATTTGAGGGTCACCTGGAGAGTCTGGGTTTGTGGGACATGCGACATCTTGTCTAGGGCAACTGGGAGATGATACTGGGGTATGCCTTAGTTTATTATATATTGTACATGTATTTATCTTATATTGTACATTAGTCTTCCGAGACATTAGGATAAGTGGGAGATTGTTGGGATTAGTGTCCTAATTCTCCAAGAGTCTCGTAGTTCGTAATTTATAAAAAATTTTATGAATAAAATAAGAGTTATTTTATTCTGGCATTTACTCATATCCAATAAACAAAGCTTCATCGTTATTGTATGTAAATTTAAGCATGTATATGAGATATACAAGTGGATAATGCCTTAAGTGATAACCTAAATAGGTCTGTAGTATAAGGATTAAGGAGGGATACCTAATCTTTGTGACACTACGGATACGACCCGATTTTTAGAGGTTTGCAAGTGTTGTGAAATACTATAGATGGTAGATCCTGACCATTCATGTGGAGACATGCGAGCAGGGGTGTCCTATACAAAGAGTTTGTATAAGATCGGACCACGATATGAATAGACTCAGTATATAACGCCGTTGATACTTGAGACTTACATCTCACCTAAACGACCATACATGACCTCAATCCTGAGTGTTTTGGGAACCCCTATCTTTGAGGGCGGTTCATTGATTAGTATGGGTGAGAATGGCCAGATTGCCAACTCAACATGCCTACCTTTATGGGGATTTGTCTGATTTGGGAGCTAGAAACTCAGTTAATCAAGATGGAATTCACTCTTTCCCCAAAGTAGAAGTAGATAGATTGCTCCCTTAAGGGCTGATTCCAGGTCTTGAACATAATGGCCACAACTTCTCTTTGGAACAGAGGACTCAGTCATAGTAGGACTATGACTTATGTTTATTAGAGGGATCAGTGGTAATAATGTCGTTGTATAAGACTGGACCACGAGATGACTCGACTCTGTGTATAATGTCATTGATACTAGAGACTTACATCACACCTAAACGACCATAGGTGACAGGACCTCAATCCTGAGTGTTTTGAGAACTCATTCCTTTGAGGGCGGTCCTTTGATTAGTATGGGTGAGAGTTGCCAGATTGCCAACTCAACATGCCTATCTTTTTGGGGATATCTCTGATTTGGGAGCTGAGAACTCAGTTAATCAAGATGGAATTCACTCCTTCCCTGAAGCAGGGGTAAGTAGATAGATTGCTCCCTTAGGAGTTGATTCCAGGTCTTGAACATAGTGGCCACAACTTCTTTTTGGAAGAGAGGACTCAATCATAGTAGGACTATGACTTATGTTCATTAGAGGGATCGGTGGTACTTAAGGAGTTAGATGTAACTACAAGGGCATAACGGTTATTGTCCAGCTGTACTTACGAGCGATCTTTGAAGGGTTATCGCACTATTGATTGGTTGATATGGACACATAATATATCTGTAGTAAGGAGAGTTCAACTGTCGGTCTTTAGTGAAGTGCTTGACAGTTAACGGATGGTGGATCCCGTGACTAAAGAGTTTAATCAGTTATTCACGTATCGTTGGAGCTTCAAGCTACATGTCCATAAAGTCCCCTTGGTAACTCAATGGATTCAAGTTGAGAATAAGTTCCTTGTGTTGATTTGAAATGTTCAAATTGACAAGAGGAAATTCAATTATATATGATATGATCGGTGTGATATATGAGATACATAAAGTGGAGGATTAATGTAAATGACATTTACATTAAATGCCATGAAATAGAAAAAGAACTATGGTTTATATGTTTCATGAGATGAAATATTAAAACTGTAGGTTATAAATATAGTATGGTAAGTTAGTTATTATACATACATACATACATACATACATACATATATATATATACATACATACATACATACATATATATATATATATATATATATATATTTATTTATTTATTTATAATAGTATTAATTATTGGATAATTGTATTTTTTTCTCTAATAACCAATTAACTGGGAGGTTATTGGTAGTTTCATGGTAACTGTGAGGTAAAAGGAAAAATGTTTTCCTAAATTTAGTAGATTTTCTAAAGTAGTTGTATTGAGATTTTCCATTCTCGAAATCACTCACGGAAAGGTTGTTAAGTGGATTAGATTCACTAAACGATAGCTGAAGAGAGACCAAACGATCGTGGAGTGACACTACACAATAGTTCACTCAACTGGCCATTAGCTAAACGATTGCAGAGCTTTTGCTAAATGATCACATAGCATTTGTTAAACGATTGGGCATTGTCTATACAATAGACCTTGTCATCTCCCACTTGTTCAATCGTTTATACGATTGTTCTTTCTTCGGTCTTGTCCTCTAACCAATTCTACACATAGCCCACACTTCTGAATTCTCACACTGAGAATACCAAGGTACCATAATGGTGGTTTCGTACTCAACTCGACATAGTTTGAGGTTTTTTGGAGGTTGTTCGTTGTGTTCGTGATCTTAAAGATCACTGAGTTCGTGGTTGTTGTGATCATGTTGTGTTGCGGTTGAAGTGTTCGAGCGTTCATGATTGTTGTCTTGCCATTTGAACGAGCGTTCGTGATCATGGGAGATTGAAGATGAGTCTTCAAAGGTACATTTATTTTTCCCTTGATCGTACTAAAAGCATGTTATAATTTCGTATGTTGCATGACCCCTTAGTTTTCGTTTGTTGACTGTAATTGTGTGTGTTCAAATACGAATGAAATTTGGAACAATAATTCCACTACTTATGGAAATTCTCATGTTTGATTTCCTTTAGTTATGAACAAGATTGACTATAACCTGATCACGTTGCTCAACGAGCTACAGACTTTCCAATCCTTGATGAAAGTCAAGGAACAAAAGGGTGAGGCAAATGTTGTCTCGTCCTCAAAGAAATTCTACAGAGGTTCAACCTCTGGAACTAAGTTTGTTCGTTCCTCTTTTAGCACCAAAAAATTGAAGATGAAGAAAGGTGAAAAGGGGAAGGCTAACCCACCAACTGCTACCCAAAAAGGCAAAAAGACAAAGGCTTACTTTACAGAAAAATAATATTTTACTTGAAAATGTATGTGTAGTTCCCAACTTGAAATGAAACTTAATTTATGTAAAGTATTTAATCGAACAACTTTATTCTGTACATTTTCTTTAAATAAAGCGTTTATTTTTAAGAATGGTATAGAACTTTTTTCTATTAAGCTGAAAGATAATTTATATGTGCTATGACCATTAGCAACAAAGACCCTCTTAAATACTAAACTATTTAAAACTACGGTAGCTCAGAATAAAAGATAGAAATTTTCTCATAAAGAAAATGCTCATCTTTTGCACCTAAGATTAGGACACATAAATCTTAATAGGATTGAGAGACTGGTTAAGAATAGACTTCTAAACGAGTTAGAAGAAGATTCTTTACCTGTATGGGAGTCATGCTTTGAAGGAAAAATGACTAAAAGATCTTTCACTTGAAAAGGTCATAGACTAAAGAGCCCTTAAAGCTTGTACATTTAGACCTCTATGATCCGGTGAATATTAAGGCAAGAGAAGGGTTTGAATATTTCATCACTTTCACTGATGATTACTCCAGATATGAGTATATTTATTTAATGCAACATAAGTCTGAAGCCTTTGAAGAGATCAAGGGCACAGGGTTGAAGTTCAAAATGCATTAAATAAAACATGGAGAGTATATGGATCTAAAATTCGAGGACTATTTGATAGAATATAGAATTGTATTCCAACTCTCATAACTTGTTACACCTCAACAGAATGGTGTATCAGAAAGGAGAAATTGAACCCTATTGGACATGGTTTGTTCTATGACGAGTTATACTTCCTTATCTAACTCGTTTTGGAGTTATGCAGTACAGATTGCAGCCTATGTTTTGAACTGTGTTCCAACGAAAAGTGTTATTGAAAAACCTTTGGAGTTTTGGAATGGTCGTAAAAGTAGTTTACGCCATTCCTAGATCTGGGTTGCTAATACACGTGCTTGAGGAAAATCCTAAGAAATTGGAACCTTGTTAACAATTGCGCCTTTTTGTAGGTTACTCTAAAGGAATAAGAGGTGGTTACTTTTTCGATCCCAAAGATAATAAAGTGTTTATGTCGACAAATGCTATATTCTTAAAAAAGAACCACATAAGAGAGCATAAGCCCCGCCGTAAAATAGTGTTAAGTGGACTTTCCTGTGAAACAACTGAACCTTCAACAAGAGTTGTTGAAGAGCCCAATACTTCAACAAAAGTTGTTGAAATTTGTTCATCTAGTAGGTCATATCCACCTTAAATGTTGAGGGAGCCTTGATTTAGTCGGAGGGTTGCGAACCCGTCTATTCGTTATATGGTTTAACAGAAATCCTATATGTCGTAACTAACGTTGATGTTTAGAATCCATTGTCTTAATATAAGGCAATGGAGGATGTTGACAAAGATGAATGGATCGAAGCCATGGATCTCGAAATGGAGTCTATGTACTTCAAATCGATTCGGGATCTTGTAGATCAACTTGATGGGGAGAAACTTATAGGTTGCAAGTAGATTTACAAGAGAAAATGGGGTGTTGATGAGAAGGTGTAAACCTTCAAGGTGGCAAAGGGTTATATCCAAGTTGAGGGAGTCGACTATGAGGAGACTTTCTCACATGTTGCCATGTTGAAGTCTATCCGAGTACTCCTGTCCATTGCCTCATATTATGACTATGAGATCTGGCAAATAGATTTCAAGACTGCCTTTCTGAATGGCAATCTTGAGAAGACCATTTATATGGAACAGCCTCAGGGATTCATAACCAAAGGTCAAGAGCAAAAGGTTTACAAACTTAATCGTTCCATCTATGGATTAAAGTAATCATCTCGATCTTGGAATATAAGATTTTATACTGCGATCAAATCTTATGGCTTCGATCAGATTGTTGATGAACCTTGTGTTTACAAAAGAATCATTAGCAGTTTATTAGCTTTCCTTGTGTTGTATATATACGATATCCTGCTCATTGGGAATGATGTAGGTCTACTAACTGAAATTTAAAATTAGCTGGCGACCCCAATTTCTACTAAAAGATTTAGGAGAGGCACAATTTGTTCTAGGCATTCAGATCTTTAGAGATCGAAAGAACAAATCGCTCGTCTTGTCTCAAGCATCATACATTGATAAAATGGCTATCAAGTTTTTGATGTAGAATTCCAAGAGAGGTTTGCTTCCTTTCAGGAATGGAGTTGCTTTGTCTAAGGAATAATGTCCTAAGACACCTTATGAGGTTGAGGAAATGAGATGGATCCCCTATGCATCGTCTGTTGGTAGCTTGATGTATGCAATGTTATGTACTCGACTTGACATCTGCTATACAGTAGGGATAGTTAGGAGATATCAAGTTAATATAGAATTTGATCACTGAATTGTCGTTAAGAACATCCTTAAGTATCTTCGGAGAACAAGGGACTATATGCTCGTGTATGGTTCTAAGAATTTGATCCTTACAAGATACACAAACTCTGATTTCCAGACTGATAAGAATTCTAGGAAATCTACTTCAGGGTCAATGTTAATTCTTAATGAAGGTTGAGTATGTAGCGGCTTGTGAAGCTGCCAAAGAAGCTAAGTGGAAGAGCGAGATACACAAACTTTGATTTCCAGCAAGATACACAAACTCTGATTTCCAGAAAGAGGAAGAGTAAGAGAGGGAGCAAGAGTAAGAGAGAGAGAGCGAGATTAAGAAAGAGAGCAAGATTAAGAGAGAGCGAGATTACGAGAGAGAGCGAGATTTTGAGAGAGAGCTAGATTTTGAGAGAGAGCTAGATTTTGAAAGAGCGAGATTTTGAGAGAGAGTGATATTAAGAGAGAGAGAGGGAGATTGAGAGCGAGAGTACACTTCAATTGCTTGTAAAGCTTAATGAAAAATGTTCTCTTTCTTTGTAGGATGATAGAAAAATGCATATTTATTCGAATTGGAGGTCATTGGGATGAGAATGAAAGTTCGTATATTGGGGGATGTTTGAAAGGAATCGTTGTGCCCCATACATTGAATTATGAAGAACTTAAATCTTACATTTATAGGGTTACAAATGTCAGTTCATCAGAGTTTATCTTATCCTGAAAGTTAAATATAAGCTTGAATTTGAAGCCCCTCCACATTGCATATTGAATGATGATGATTTCGCTTCCTTTTTTTACGAGAAGAGCTTAGTAGACTTCAGATAGCTGTAACGTTGAAGTCTAATAAGGACGAAAATATTGGAATGAGGTTTGGAAATGTGAGTTATGATGATATGGTTGTGGACAGACAATATAAGAAATCATCAGTTTCGTCGGAAAAAGGATGATATTCCATTGTCTACCAACACTGTACCATCAACATTCGATTATGTGGATTGTGGTCCTTCAGTGGATGTGAATGAGCAACCAGAAGGATTGAATGAAATGGATCGTGATCATGGAGATGTGCGTCTTTCTACAGCAACTTCAGGGTTCCACCATCTGTGTCTTCAAGTCATAGGACAAAGTTGATTATGCCTGGCATCTCTTCATCTGGGACAGAGGACGTTGAAGTTGGTCACCTATTTTTTAGCAAAAAGGACTTGAAAATGAGATTATCTATTCTGTCCATAAAAAAAAAATTCGAATTTAAGGTCAAGAAATTAACCAAATCTCTGTTCACTGTCAAATGTATTAGGGACATATAAGTGGAGCCTTCGTCCAGTCAAAATGGAAAGGTCTGATATATTCAAGATCACAAAGTACTGCAGTTCGCACACATGTTCCATTGGAATTTTGAATCACGATCATAGACAAGCAACTGCTATGGTTGTTGGTCAGCTCATTAAAGATAAGTTCACGGGAATAAGACGTATTTATAAACCTTGTCATGTCATTGAGGATATAAGGAGAGATTATAGCGTGAACATAAGTTATGATAAAGCATGGTGTGCAAGAGAAGCCGCGTATGATCTCACTAAAGGTACTCCAGAATACCCATACTTCATACTACATGCTTATGGATAAGCGCTAAAAATAGAGAATCTGGGTATAGTCTTTGAGATCGAACTTGAAGATGAGGTGCATTTCAAGTATATGTTTATGGCATTAAGGCCTTGTATTAGAGGTTTCGCAAGCTGTAGACCTTGTATTATTATTGATGGGTCGCACTTGAAAAGAAAATACAAAGGCACCATGTTGGTTGTAGTTTCTATGGACGGGAACAATCAATTATACCCACTAGCATATGCAATAGTGGACAATGAAACCGATCGATCATGGAAATGGTTTATGTCAAACTTGAAATGCAGTATCGGAGAACCCGATAATCTGGTGTTTGTGTCTGATCGGATGGTATTTATCGACAATGCTATTCGTGCATTTTTTCCCATAACATTTTGTGGATTGTGCACATGGCATATAGAACAAAATCTGGTTACAAACTTTAAGGATAGCACGGTTGTTGGGATATTTAGAAATGCAGCAAGGGCATTTCACATGACAGAGTTCCAGACAAAATAGGACGAACTCCGCAGTTTTAGAGACGGTGCTATCACAAAATATTTGGAAGACATCGGTCTTCAAAGGTGGGCACGGGTTTACCAAATAGAACGAAGATATGATAACATGACATCCAACAATGCAAAGTGTTTTAATTCCTTAACTAAAGAGTATCGACTAATGCCCATAGTATGCTTGATTGAACATGTTAGAGGAATGCTCCAATCGTGGTTCTACGAATGGAGGAATTACTGGGCATCTCAAACGACGTTGCACTCTGACTACTGTGAAACCCGATTGGCAAGTGAGGCCGATAAGGGCAGACGATATCGGGTGGAGCCTATTGATTGTTATCGGGTACACGTGTGAGATAATCGATTGGATAGTATTGTCAATCTTCACACGAAGGAATGCACGTGTAAGGAATTCGACTCACTTGGTATCTCGTGTTCACATGCAATTGTTGCTGCCAAGGAAAGAAATATAACCATCCACAGTCTTTGCAGTCGATTTTATACAGTGGACTCTCTAATGACTGCGTATGCGGAGCCTATAAATCCACTTGCCACATATCTTAATGGAAAAGACCTACTGGATATGTAGAAAAGATTATCCTTCCTCCGAAGTTTGTGCCACAAGCCAGGCGACGGAGAGTGAGAAGAATACCATCCAGAGGAGAATTTCATAGACAAATGAAATGTGGTCGGTGTGGGAATTATGGGCATAACAACCAAAATTGTATTGAACCGCTTACAACTGTGCGACATGCTAAAAATGCCAAAGACTGAGACACAAACACCCCTAATCTAGTTTAGTTTGTAACTAACTTGTAACATTTCATTTGTTATAAATACCATTGGTCAGTTTTTCATACGTCATACTTGTAACATACTTCATACTTTTTCATACTTGTAACATACTTCATACTTTTTCATACTTCATATTTGTAACACTTTATACGTCATACTTTCATCTTGTAAACAAAAAAAAAATATTAATAATAAAATAACAAACTGGAGTATTTATATAATAGCAATCTTCATACTTGTAACAAAAAATAATAACTTCATGCTCTCTCAATTTACATACTTGTAACAAAAAACAATAACTTCATACTCTCTCAATCTTCATAATTGTAACAAAAAATAATAACTTCATACTCTCCCAATCTCACTCTCTCTCAACATCTCACTCTCTCAATCTCGCTCTCTCTCAACATCTCGTTCTCTCAATGTTTGAACTTTGAACCTTGAACCATATAATGTTCTACATACCATTGATACAATGAAAAGATCATAGCTCAATTATGCATGTTTTGATAAAATTCTAATATTGAACTTTGAACTTTGAACTTACGTAAAAAATACATGTTCAATTAGACAATGAAATGAGCAGTAGCTCCATTATACATAAAAAATGCATGTTCTGATAAAATTCTGATTTTGAACGTTGAACTTTGAACTTACATAAAAAATACATGTTCAATTATACAATGAAAAGAGCAGTAGCACCATTATACATAAAAAATACATGTACACATAAAAAATATGGAGTGTTTGCCCATAGTTGACACGCTAATTGCATCCTATATTCACTCATCTTCTCCTGAGTGATTATGGACGGATCAGCACTAGTCACCAGGTGTTCTAGTAATTTGATTGCGAAGATGCCACAATCAAGCGACTTGTGTTGTATGTCGACGTTCATAGGTCGCGAGATTTTCCAACAGGCTGTGGATAGATCCGGCTTTGAACGATCCACATCATAGTAGTGAAATAGGGATGGTACTATGACCATCAATGGCTTTAGCCAATTCACCAGCTTTGTTATTGGTGTGTATGATGGAAGTGAATCGAACACGAATATGTGGCCTCTGTTAATGTCCATTGCAAGGACCATCTAGTGGTCATTAATATGCATTGTCGTATAAATGAAATCCACATCTGCCCATTTGACATCGAATTGATTGGTGACGTAGTCCTTATACGTGTCTTCATCTTCCCATGCTAGGGCAGCCTCCAGAAGTGTCTTATTCTTTATTCGTTTAAATACCCCACTATGAGCATTAAGGTGACTCTGCCAAATAAAATGAGAATTTAAGTAAAGAAGTAAAGACTAGGAAACTTAACGAAATATAATGAGAAGTTAGGAAACGAAATATCAAAATTTACTGTTACACCAATTGGCAAGATGGTGAACTTGTGCATGCACAAGTCGAGCCAGTATAAAATTTTTCTTTCATAAAATAAAATAAAGTATTTATGGTCTACACGAAAAATTATTATGTCAGTAAAAGTACAAGATAGCCAACATGTAAAGAAGTAAAGACTAGGAAACTTACTTCGCACTCGACCAACGAATTCGGGGTAATCAATTCCTTGAAGAATTGCTTGGCGAGTGGTTTAAAAGAGTTCTCTCGAATCTCGTTGTTCGTATTGTCGTCCAAGATCCAGTCCATCATTTCTGTAAGGATATTGTGTGGAACATCATGTGTTACGTTATATGTGACGATTTCTCTGGATAGTGATGTAGCTACACCTGGGAGAGGATGCTTAACCACATTTTTCTTTTTTACTTGAGTTGGGGGTGTATATTTATCAACAGGTTTTCTCTTACGAATAATTCTTCGAGATTCCTACATAAACATATAAAAAATCGTTACTCATCAAGAAATATAAAAATATAAACAAAGATTACTGCTCAGTAAATTACTCACCAGTGCAACTTCTTCTGTGGTCGTAACAATTCCAGAAGTGTCGGCCTCTGTGATGCCAAACATGTCAACCTCTATATGTGGCATGGTGGGTAAGGCAGACATGTTGGGCTCTGTTTGTGGGACATCGGCCTCTATAGGGTCGACGTCAATTGGTGATGTCGTGGTGGTATCGAGCTGTAAGGGTGGTGGGAGTAGGTGAAGTGGTGGTATCGGGCTGTAGAGTGGTTTAAAAGAGTTCTCTCGAATCTCGTTGTTCGTATTGTCGTCCAAGATCCAGTCCATCATTTCTGTAAGGATATTGTGTGGAACATCATGTGTTACGTTATATGTGACGATTGCTCTGGATAGTGATGTAGCTACACCTGGGAGAGGATGCTTAACCACAATTTTCTTTTTTACTTGAGTTGGGGGTGTATATTTATCAACAGGTTTTCTCTTACGACTAATTCTTCGAGATTCCTACATAAACATATAACAAATCGTTACTCATCAAGAAATATAAAAATATAAACAAAGATTACTGCTCAGTAAATTACTCACCAGTGCAACTTCTTCTGTGGTCGTAACAATTCCAGAAGTGTCGGCCTCTGTGATGCCAAACATGTCAACCTCTATATGTGGCATGGTGGGTAAGGCAGACATGTTGGGCTCTGTTTGTGGGACATCGGCCTCTATAGGGTCGACGTCAATTGGTGATGTCGTGGTGGTATCGAGCTGTAAGGGTGGTGGGAGTAGGTGAAGTGGTGGTATCGGGCTGTAGAGGGGGGATGAAAATGTCAAAGGGAGTCGCATTATTGGTATCGGGATCCCGAGATGGGATGGGTGACCTGGCCATCTCTTCATTCACCATGGAACCATTCAATTAGTAAAGTAAAATGATGAGTTCACGAACACGAAAAAACTAAACACATAAAGACATAAAATGATAGTAAATGCAAAACCTTGCACATAGGCTGCAACAATGACAGGATGGTAGACAATTTCCCTTTCATGTTCGTCATGTTTTCCTCCATACTAGATACACGACTATCTAAACCCGATATACGGCCATTCAACCTCGATAGTGAGCTGTCAATGGTCTGCAGGTACGAATAAATAGACTCGTCGGGATTGGCTCCCTTCCTGCAGCGGGCAGCACACCCAGGACACTCCTCATCCACAGGTCGTTTTCTATAGGAGTCCGCAAGATAGACATCAAGTTGGTTCAACTTGTCCTCATCGCGTACGTCTCCCATCACATCATGGAACATATCATCACTAGGTGTGTATGTCCCTCCTTCCACCCTTCGATATTCAGCATCATCGTGCTCAGAATGCTTATGTTCATCCTCTCCCTCCACCTGACAACTTCGTCATTGTCATCTCCACGATGATCATCACCGTCACTTTCACTTTCAGGACTACCCTCATCACTAGTCGACCTATTGCCACTTTCAGAACTATCATCATCGGCACCTAGATCAAATATAGGTCGTTTGTCCACTAGGGTATCCTGAAACTCCCTCTCAGCATCTAACATGACAGTGCCCTCTTTAACCTTTATCTGCATTAACAACCCAGTAAACTGGTTAGTGTCAATTTAACAACAAGATAAACATATTATGCATAGAGTAAACGTACATTGTTAGACTTGAATATCTCTCTCTCGAGTACTTTGAAGGACACTGAGTGGGAGCATGACCATCGTAATATGCGGGGCAAAGCCACTTTGCTCCTTCGCTCCACAATGTTCCCAGCTATCGATGAAGCTAGGATCTCGTACGTCCATACCTAAATAAAATTTAAAATATATTAAGAACAATAGTAATGTTAAATCAAACAACACGATTATTATGTTAAGCAAATTTACCTGGAACGCTTATGGAAATCCACGTAAAGAGTACTTTACAACGTAATTTTTATTCCCTTTTACCCTCGTCTTGTATAGACCGCTTTTATCATTCAACATAGTCTTTAAGGCATCCAATGTCCTCTCCCAAATAATGATACCCCAATCATGACTGTTTTAGTACTCTAAGTTTTGAACATCCTTGAAACATTTGAGGTCCACTGCATTTTTTTATTTGTTTTTCCCTATCATTGTGACCTCAGTATAGTAAACTACTATGATCTTCACAGCATCATCATCATTTTCAAACTCCAAGTCCTTGTATTTTTCTTCAAGTTGACGGAGATGTAAGGTGTCCTTCGTCACTCGATTATCAAAATACTTGATAGGAAGTTCATACGAGGACTGTTGGTTCTGATCAACTCGTGTTGGGGATTGCCACAAACCAGTCATCAACAAAAAGTCATCCTTTGAAAAAGTGACAACCTTTCCACAAATAGAGAATGACATTGAGTCTGATCTCATCCTCTTCACTTCTCTCAGCAACATGTGATGGATAATTGGGCTGTTAAACACCATGTCAACGTCTACAAATCGCCCAAAAACTGTTCTCTTGAATTCTAAAAAGTTTTTTAGTTTATGAGCGATACGAAGTCGTTAGCCTTGGAAAATTTGAATGAAGAATTTTTAGTTTTGGTAGGTTATCAGTAAAAAGGTAAGAAGACGAAGAAGTAAGAGCAATTTACGTAATTTGGTATGTCGATCATGTCAGTAGAGGGTTAATTGACATTATTTTTTAAAAATTGGTCATTTTACATTTTGGACCCAAAAATTAGGTCATCCGTACAAATTTTCCCATATTTAGCTTTGGACAAACACATCAATTTCAATGATAAAGGTTACATTTGTTAAAGTCAATATAAGTATCACCATAGTTTGTTTTAGTTTTTAAAGGCCAAAGTCACTTCTTCAGTCCACTAGAACGCATCTTTGTGTAATAGTTTAGTGAAAAGAGTTGCAAGTTTTTCAAAACACACCAACAAAAAAGTAAAACATAAAAATTTACGAGCAAAAAGTAGTATTTATAAGCTTAATTTTTAACCTAAAATATCAAATAATTAACAAAATAGAGAATAAGAAAACCCAATTGAAGAAGAAATTAAGCACACATCCTCTTGATCCAAGCAAAGGGCAACATCATTACTCATTCATTTGAATGAAAAGAGATGTTTGGTAATACTTAAAAAACAACACCAACCCACAAGCCTTTTTCCATTATGCAGCAGATTTGTGACCCTTTTTCTCTCACTTGTAAAGAACAAACAATCTAAATAAAAAAAAGACTTTGCACCTTTTTGAAATGCCTTTAAAACTACCACCTTCATTGTTTACTAAGCAATCTTCACAATTCTTTTTCCTCTCTCCTTTTCACAAGAAAAAATACTTTTATTTATTTTTTGAAAAATATATATATATTATATAGAAGGGCATGTAACACATGGCCAATGGCCTTTCCCTTTGTGAAGCAAATGGGGAGTGAAAGCATATCTCATAAACACCATTATGATATCTCCATGTCAAAGAGAACAAGAAAGCCAGCCAAAATCCAAGATGAACTTCAAAATCTTGCACTGAACAATGACGATCTTAATGTCATCGGTGAAGGAGATCGATTCGAGAGCCCTGCAACGAAAGGGTTCGAGATCGAGAACGATCGTAAAAGCTTAGAACAACTCATCAATGGCGAAGGGAAGGAGGAAACGAGGTCAGACGAGGGCAACCGAGGAAGGAACTCGCTCGGTCAACACTTTAGTAAAGAAGAGATCAACAATCTTCAAATTGTGAAGAAACAACATCAAGATGGATTACAAGGAGTGAAGCTGAAAAAAGTGGTTGGAAAATTTTTGAGAAATTTGATCAAAGGTGGTGGTGATCAACACCAGCTGATGAAGAAGCCAATTAGAAAAAAGCCTTTTCTCTAATAATTGACAATGAAGAGAAAAATATTCATCAAAACTTCATCATTTTGCAGAGGTTGGTGAAAATGGAGTATTTGTTTTCTTTCTTGTTTAATTTCAATACTTCATAGAAGAAGAGGATTAAATTTCTGAAAAGATTGTATATGAAACCATATATATGTGTGTATGTATGTATATCTATGTTGTATAAATCTTTGGAAGTATATTGTATTAATGCTTTCTTATTGTGGTAAATTGAAAAACTTGGGGATCCTTCCGTCATTTTAATTATTCTTTAATATGTATTTATAATCTTTATGTGTGTGTATAAGAGTTTAATCATGACATTGAGGGAGGATCGATTCATGTGGTAATTGGTGTGTTATTCAATGAGTAATGTTTTTGTATTGATAATGATATATATCAATATGGCCTTTATAGATCTTTATTGTTTATATTACGGCCATGGATATTATATTGTATATACAATAAGAAATTGTTTATTTTTTCATTGATTTGTAGAAAATATATAAATTTAATATTTGCTCCATCATTCTCTTTTAACTTTTATGAGTTTAATATTTGCTCTATTATGGTGTTGGAATTCAACTTTTGATCTTATATTTCTCATTCATTTAGACTATGTTTATCCAATATGAAAAGTAATTCATCAATACTAGTAATATAAAAAGTAGGCTTCAACTGTCGTTATTTACCTGCGTTTCGTAATCGTAATAAATTACAAACCCCACTTTAAAATTTGTAATCAAATATTATAATTTAATTGAGGAGTTGAGGGTGTTCAATCAACTTTTAATTAAAAATTAAGTGAAACGCATGACCTTCACCGTCACCTGTTGTCATAACGTTAACAATAAATGTGACAAATTCATAATTCTAGGTAGATACGGTCAAAATCAATCTAAT
Source organism: Benincasa hispida (assembly GCF_027475165.1). NCBI lineage: Eukaryota > Viridiplantae > Streptophyta > Magnoliopsida > Cucurbitales > Cucurbitaceae > Benincasa > Benincasa hispida. The sequence goes on from NC_143486.1 coordinate 12,309,389, forward strand.
TAAGTTTATAGTTCAAGATTACTATGATTCATCCATTAATAAAATTTCATTTTAATTACATCTATTTTTATTATAATTTGGTAAATGTGATATTAATTTAATCCAATTTAACTATTGAATAGCAGTTATTTTATGGAATTGAATGACACTTATTTTGTTGAGTTCAATATAGACAGAAAATTTTAAACTTTGACCTATTGATCGAACAAAATACACTCGTTTTGGCAAACAATTGTTTTAATCATACAAATAAAATACCATACAGATATCGCGGATTTAAATCTTTGTCCAATGAATTATGTTCATAAAGCCATACAATTAATTATCTTTTTTTTTTCTTTTTTCTGAACCAATATCTAATTGATTATACCTTAATTTAATAAATTATTGAATAATATTTTGACAGACTATTTTCAAATGAAAAAAAATAAGTCAAACTTTTATACAGATATAAAAAAATTTCACCATCTATTGGTGATAAAACGTGATAAACTACAATAGAAACCTATCAGTGTCAATGTCAGAGATAAATGTCTATCGCAGTATACCACCAATAGACAATGATATCTTGCTATACTTGAAAATATTTTCTATAATTTTACCATTTAATACAATTACCCTATTTTGTTAAGTAACATTAAATCCAAGTAAATAAAACAATTAATTGATGCTTGCTATTTCATTAATTGTTAAACACACGAACTTGATAGCCAATTTAATCCTGAGTTAGATTATATACCTCTAACCAAAAAGTCAGAATTTCAAATTTCCACCTAAACTACCCTCGACCAATTTGTATTTAAACATAGTTCAACTAGTTAAAAATACATATCTTCAACCAAGAAATCAAAAGTTCACCTCACAAATTTCAAAGTGATAAACAACGAAGAAAAGAAGTTTCTCGATTTTTAAAATATAAAAAGAAGCTTTTCATATTAATTTTTTTTTAAAGAAAAAAATAAGAAGCTACTCCATTTTTAAAATGTAAAAGAAGGGAGATACTTGTATTTATTGTGCTTTTAAATGATACAGCCACAAAAGTCCACTAGCTTTTAGAGAGAGAAACTGTTGTGGATTGACCTAATGATAAATAAAAGAATATTCCTTTGATAAGAGACTAAGAAGTTATGAATTCAATCTAAAGATTTAATATCCAATATCCTTGACGCCCAAATGTTATAGGTCAGACGAGTTATCTCGTGAGATTGCATATAAATTAATCCAAACACTCACAGATATTAAAAAAAATAAAAAATAAAAAATAATTAAAAAAACGCTTTTAGAGAGGGAGAGAGAGTAAATGATAATAAAACCAAACTATTGATGCATTTATTTGATGATACTTGACAGGAAGGGTTATATTCCCAGATCTCCCAAATAATGCTGACAAGAACTAGCAACCTGATTGAATAATAAGGTAGATGACAACCTGACAGTGATCAGTGATTTGTTGAAAAGTGCATCAACAAATGTTATGAAATGAATTTCATGTACTGGAATCCTTATCCCATAGCCTTTATAAAAGAGAACCAAAATTCCATTCTCAATGACCCCACTTGTACCCTAGACATGGGACTGATAAGAACATAACTACATTTATTTTACCCTTCATCCACTTGAACATAATCAAATATATAAAGCTAGTCCATCAAACTTTGACAAAGTTCTTTCCACTGGGTCATCAAATCAATGTTAGCAATATACGAATGGTTGAAAATTGTTGTTTTAGTCTAAGGACTTTTTTGTCTTTTTATATGGTGTCTACAATTTTAGGGTTCCTGTTTTGAGGCTATTTATATTTGAGTTTGGGTGTTTTGTAAAGTGTAACAAAATTAATAAAATTTCTCTATCGTGGTTTTTTTCTCCCTGATTTAGGGTTTTCTACGTTAAATCTTGTCTTCTTTCTTCTTCCCTATTTTTCAATATGGTATCAGAGCAAGGTGATAAAATCCTATCTAGAATAGAAGAAATTCATTTGTTAACCAGTGATGGGACTCTGGCAGAAAAATCACATAATGCTAAAATTAAGGCCGCTGTCGATTGATACCTCTGGTCTATTCTCAGGCCGATGCAGATTCAACAGCAGACCGGAAACAACCCTGTCGTCCAGTCGTTCGGAGCATAAACAACTTTTCTCCCTTGTCCATCATCAGTCGTGTAGTAGTTCCAGATGATCGCACCTTCAGCCACGTAGTCGTTCTAGCAATTCCAGCCACTCCAACCGATCAGGCATCCCTCTTCTTCTCAGCCGATTGACCAAACCACGCCGACGCTAAGAGGAGCCACGACTGAGTTTGCATCTGGTCCAGCCACCAGCTCTGCAACGATTCGCAATGGTTTCTTGGGTTCGGTGTCGTTCCTTTCGGTTTACCCAGCCGCGCCACAGTCCAGTTCACCGGTCCAGCCTTATTCACAGTCACCTATCGTTTCTTCGGTCGTTGCTTCTTCCATATTTGCTGAGATATCTTTTTCAGGCACCTATGGGTAGATGCATCCCATGCCCACTCTGTTTAATTCCCCTCAAGTCGAGTCAGTTGGTTATGGCGGGCCCGTTGCAATCCAACAACAATTAGCAAGTTGGCAGCAACAGATTTCAGCACTCGGGACAATCTTTAGGACCACGACAAATCATCAAGCAAATTCTCATCCAAATTTGTCTTTTGGCTTTCCGTTATATTCGAAAAATCCAGTAAATGCTTACTTTACTTTACCTAGTGCGAATATTTTGTCTGGTTCTGTGGGAAACTCTGCAGGAATAACCATCGAAGAGAAACTAAACAGCCAGAATTATTTCTCATGGTCTCAATCTGTTAAAATGGTCCTCGAGAGACGACATAAGTTTGGGTATCTGACTGAGGAGATATCGAGACCGGACCCTGGGGACCCTTAGGAGCGTATATGGAAGGGGGAGGATTCCCTCATCCACTCAATTCTGATAAACAACATGGAACCACAGATTGGAAAGTCTCTGCTCTATTCAGCTTCTGCTTGGGATATTTGGGAGGTTGTCCAAAAATTGTATTCGAAAAGGAAAAACGCTTCACAACTTTATACATTGCGGAAACAAGTCTATGAGTGCAAGCAAGAGACAATGAACGTGCCGTCCTACTTCAATAAATAGTCTCCATTATGGCAAGAGATGGGCTTGTATCGTGAAGTTGTCTGGAATTGCTTGGTTGATAGAGTCCATTATTCAAAGATGAGGAAGCTGACCATGTCTATGATTTCCTAGCTTACTTGAACTCAAGATTTGACACTGTCCGGAGTCGGATTCTGGGACAAAGACCGATGTCATCCCTTATGGAGGTGTGCTCTGAAGTCTGGTTAAAGGAGGATAGGACAAGCGCTATGAATAGATTTGATGCTTTCACTATGGACTCTACTGCTTTTGGGGTAAAGTCCTTTGGATCTGAGAGTGACAAGCAGAACGGAAAATTTCCTTCTATATGTGAGCATTGCAAAAAATCATGGCACACAAAGGACCAATGCTAGAAATTACACGATCGACCACCAAATGGCAAACATCGCCTTTTGAATGACAAGTCTAAATTCAGCCGAGCTCTCGTAAGTGAAACTGTTGATGCTGCTTCTCAGGTGACTGATTCTACTGATTCAGGTACGGTAGGGATCGGCAATATTGTCCAATTAGTCCTTTAGTTTCTTTATTGAGGGAAATGAATCCTGAATACTTAACTCAGGAACGACCGATCACTTAACTGGATCATCTGATCAATTCATCTCCTATTATCCAAGAGTTGGAAATGAGAGAATTCAAATTGCAAATGGATCCTTTACTCCCGTTGCCAGAAAAAGTCACTTGTCTCCGTTTCAAGGATTGATTTTACAGAATATTTTTCATGTGCCGAAGATTCTGTACAATTTGCTATATATAAGTAAAATAATCAGAGATTTAAACTGCAGAGTTGTTTTCTCACCGGATGATGTTTAGTTTTAGGACCTCAACTCGGAGACAACGATTGGCACTTCCCGACATGGTAAAGGGCTCCATTTCCTTTCCAATGATACTCCCTCTAGGAGTTTGTCTAGGACTAGCTCGTTATCTTCTTTTACTGTTTCTGAAACCGATTATTTATTATGACACTTTCATCTTGGACATCCAAGCTTTCAATATATGAAATATTTGTTTCCCCATTTATTTCGAAATGTGAACGTTTCTTCTTTATCTTGTGATGTCTATATTTGTGCAAAATAGCCTAGGGTTTCTTTTACTTCTCAACCTTCCCAACCCTTCCATTTGATACATAGTGATGTCTGTCTAACGTCACGACTATATCCGGTAAACAGTTGTTTATTGACAATCACACCCGTCTTACATGGGTGTTTTTCCTTACTGACAAATCTAAAGTGTCTTCTGTGTTCCAACAGTTTTACACTATCATCGAAACTTATTTTAATGCTAAAATCTCCATTCTTCGAAGTGACAATGGACGGGAGTTTGTTAATCAGACCTTTCGCGAGTTCTTGACTTCGAAGGATATCGTCCATCAGAATTCCTGTGCTTATACTCCTCAACAGAATGAGGTGGCTGAGCGAAAAAATTGCCACCTTATTGAGGTGGCTCGATCTCTCATGGTTCCTACATCCTTACCTTTGTATCTATGGGGGGATGCTATACTTACTGTAGCTCATCTCATCAATCAAATATCCCCCCATGGCTTAAATTCCAAACACCCCTTGAGTGGTCTAATCAGTCGTTCTCATCCACTCATCTCTTCCCGAATGTTCCCCTTAGGGTGTTTGGATGTACCATCTTTGTTCATAATCATGGTCCTCACCAGAGTAAGTTCGCTCCTCGTGCTAAAAGGGTATTTGTTGGATATCATCTTTATCAACGAGGCTATAAGTGTTTTCAGCCTTTCTCCCGGAAGTACTTTATCACCATGGACACCATTTTTCTCGAGGATAAACCCCTTTTTTTCCCGTTAGTCCTCTTCAAGGGGATACCGCTTGTGAAGAGGCTAACACATCCACATATTTTGTTCCTATAGACCTTCTTTCTGAGCCTATCCCTAAAACGAATGACCATGTCCTTCCTACGAAACAGGTGCCCTGGATAATCTACTATAGGAAGAATCTTGGAAAGAAAATAGTTCCCCCTGTTGCTCCACCGGAAGTTGTCTAAGAGTCAGAACCGAAACCAACTCAAGGTACCTCTGTTCCTGATGATAATGAATGTGTTGGGGGTGATGTGGTTGAAGGTGATGTGATCAATGTGATGAACTCTGACGAAGTTGAGATTGGTGATAATAATGAATTATCAGGTGATACACAGGAAATTGAAAACTTGCAACAAAAGGATGAACGTGGTTTTTACCACTAACCTTGTACTGATAAACAGATAGAAAAACTTGGTGAGTATGATGTTACTCTTGATCTGCCAATTTCCCTACGGAAAGTAACTAGATCATGTATCAAACATTCTATGCAGAATTCCTTGTCCTATAGTAATCAATCTTTGGGATTTAAGGCCTTTACTATCAACCTGGATACTATGATGATACCAAGCAGTGTGCATAAGGCCATAGAAGTCCCCGAATGGAGAGCTACAATTATGGAAGAAATGCGAGCACTTGAAACAAATAAAACTTGGGATCTGGTTGTTTTTCCTAAAGGCCATAAAACTGTCGAGTGCAAGTAGGTGTTCACTGTTAAATACAAATCCAATGGAACTCTTGATAGATACAAGGCCAAGCTAGTTGTAAAAGGGTTTACCTAGACATATGGAGTAAATTACTCAGAAACCTTCTCTCCAGTAGTGAAGCTTAACACGATTCGTGTTCTTCTTTCAGTTGCCGTAAACAAAGACTAGCCCTTACATCGACTGAATGTAAAGAATGCATTCTTGAATGGTGAGTTAGAATGAGAGGTTTATATGAGCCCACCTCCAGGTTTTGAAGCAAGGTTTGATAATCGAGTTTGCAAACTAAAGAAATCTTTATATGGCTTAAAACAGTCTCCGAAAGCTTGGTTCGATAGATTCACTACTTTCGTTAAGTCCCATGGGTTTGTTCAAGGACACTCTGATCTTACTTTCTTTATTAAAAGATCGACATCATGAAAGGTAGCTGTTTTGATTGTCTATGTTGATGATATTATTTTGTTAGGTGACGATACAACTGAGATTGTCAAGTTAAAACAGAGGATGGCAGATGGATTTGAGATCAAAGATCTTGGCAGTCTGAGGTATTTTCTTGGGATGGAGATGGAAGTAACGAGATCAAAAGAAGGAATCTCTGTTTCTCAACAGAAGCATACTCTAGACTTGTTGAAAGAAACAGGAATGACTAAGTGTAAACCTACAGATATGTCTGTGGAAGTTAATAGCAAACAGGGAGATGTTCCTATAAACAAGGAATGGTATCAACGTCTTGTGGGAAAATTGATTTACCTTTTGCATACCAGACCTGATATATCATATGCAGTCAGTATGGTTAGTCAGTTTATGCAGGCTCCTTATGAGAGACACGTGGAGGCTGTTACACGGGTTCTGAGATATTTGAAGTCTACTTCTAGAAAAGGCTTGATGTTCAGGATGCATGACAAAAGATGCATTGAAGCCTACACAGACTCAGATTGGACAAGTTCTGTTATAGATAGAAAGTCCACTTTGAGGTATTGTACCTTTGTGTGGGAAAATCTGGTTACCTGGCGAAGTAAGAAACAAGGCGGCGGCGCTAGAAGTAGTGCTGAAACAGAATACAGAGCTACGAGCCTGGAAATTTGTGAAGAAATATGGTTGAAAAAGTAGGTTCTGACTGATCTTCATCAGGAGAGTCATGATCCCATGAAACTTGACTGTGATAATAAGGTTGCTATCAATATCGTCAACAACCCTGTTCAACACGACAGAACCAAACATGTGGAGATTGACAGACACTTCATCAAAGAGAAATTAGATAGTGACAATATTTGTATTCCTTATATTCCTTCGAGTCAACAGATTGCTGATGTTCTCACCAAAGGATTACCAAGACAGAATTTTGACACCTGTGTTAGCAAGTTGGGTTTTATTGATATCTACGCCCCAACTTGAGGGGGAGTGTTGAAAAATGTTGTTTTAGCCCTAAGGGCTTTTTTTGTCTTTTTACATGGTCTACAGTTTTAGGGTTTCTGTCTTGAGGCTATTTATATCTGAGTCTGGGTGCTTTGTAACGTATAACAAAATTAATAAAATTTCTCTATCGTGTTTTTTTCTCCCTGGTCTAGGATTTTCCACGTTAAATCTTGTCTTCTTTCTTCTTCCCTATTTTTCAATACCTATACTATGAAGTACATAGAAATAGAGCCAAAGCAAATTAAAATATAGAGAGAGAGAGAATTTTTGTTTCTTACTAGTCTGAGTGTTCTAGAATACAAACCAACCGAGATTGGTTGAAGAATAGTTCATGAAATTGTTGCCTTGAAATTAACATTCTACAACTGGAGGCAGTAAAAAATTAACCAAAGTCAATAACCAGAATCAAACCTAATCTTAGAAAAGCCCTTGGGGACGAACAGATAGACAATCCATCCATTTTCAGTGAGCAATTGACACTAACTGGATGAGTAATTTTTCGAACAAATGAATGATACCTGTGATATACATCAGTAAGTCGCTTTGGCGATGAAAGGAATGTGCCTGGATCAATTAGTTTCGTCAACTTGATCTTCTGTCATGTACGTAATTCGTTTGCAGCTACTTTTTTGTTGTTCTTCAAATGTAGAATTGATGTTGACAATAGCGGATTGGAATTGGTCTATACACAGATCTTCTGATTGGAGGCTAACGGTTCTACCATTATTCCAGTAGCGACTCTGTCAAGTATTTGGCATAAGGGGCACGAAGGTCCATGCTAATTGTAATGGCTACTCCAAGAAACGCACAAACTGCTGGCACAAGTCCTAGACCATATCTTGTAACCGAAACATAGGTGGCATTGAGAGGTGTGTTTTCCGAAACATGTAACGCGGTATTACCTACACATGGAATGAAATATTACATTGCACTGGAACTGAACATTAAAGTTTTTTAGTTCAAAAGTTTGTGCAAGAAAAACTCACTTTGAAATGATTCCAGAAAGTATAGCGCAAGCCCACATAAGATTTTGTCAAGGAAGCTTAATGAACCGCAAACAAATGCACAACCATTCAGATCCCTTCCAACTAGAACACTTTGCATACTCACTCCAGTCACCTGTCAAGTAAAAGTTAAAATAACTCATCATGATTCATCATTAAAAGGTTGTGAAAATATTATTCATGCACGATCTCCCTTTTCTTTCCCCCACAAGATCTTAAACATATTTTGGCCACATCAACATTTACATTGATCCCACTTAGAAGGGTAGATTCTAACAAATGATCTTGATAGGAGACAAATTGATGATCATATTGACATAAAAAAAACTAGAAAATATTACAAAGTGAACAAGAAAATTTTGAGAACTCCTACCCATCCTTCCAACTTCAAACTCTTCGGAATATTTTCCCTTCCCAATGTTCACTCTATCTACTGCATTCTCTTTTAATTTGTCAAACTTTCTCAAAACATAACTAGTCTACCTCTAATTATCTGTCATTCCTCCGTCTCCAAAACATAACTTGCCCCACGGTGTGGTCAATCAGTGACATGTGAGGACCGTCACATTTCCAAATCAACTTCAATTTACATGAAACATTATGCAATTAGACCTTAGACTCACTCATTATATAAAATTCTCAAATGCTACCTTCACTCATGACCTCAAATGGAAGATCAGATTACCAAACCCACTTCCTCCGTTAACAGAAGCTATAAGTTTGTAGAAAGTCGTGTAATTGGGCCTCTTAACTTGACAGTCAAACAAGTAGGAATCGAAGTTTTCCAATCTGAGAAACTTATCTGGACCATTATCTAAGGGCACTAAAGCAGAGACATTACTTTGGTTAAGCACCTACCCCTCAAAAATTAAAACACTGGACTTTTCTTGCAAGAAACAAGCATAGGGAAATCATTATACAACATTTAGAAGGACTCAAGTCTCAAAAAACCTCTCTCCCTCTCTAGCAGAGCAAGCTCTAACTTTGACTCGTTATTCAGTACTCAACTGATAATAGTTCTGGTCCATGGACTTCGCCTACCTTCCCTCTTCCTGGTCAATTCATGTGCTCCGGCATTCTTTTCCCAATTAAGCCCATATGTGAGACCCCACCTCACCAAACTCTCACCGTGAAGAAATACCTTGCTTACCTCCAGAAGTTTCCCCAATCCATGCGCAATATGGGCAACAATGTCTCTGGTCTCTCTTTCCAACCCTAACTAAATTTTTGAAGCTCCACGTAAATTAGATCTGACCTGTAAAAACATATTAAACTCAACTAATAAGCAATGCTCTAACTGTCTTCCAACCTGATCCAACCCTACTTCCCACCATTTCAACCCCATCCAATCCTCTTATGTGTCCTTTGCAATTCCCAAATATCTAAATTCATGATCTTCAACTTGAAATTTACAGTCCCCCGTGGGAATTACTCACAGTTTCCCCGATTTATTTCGTTCTTTATGTTTTCCATAATCTGGTTCATGCTTCATTCATCTCTGAAGGTATTTAATAAACTTCCCAGCAATCCTTCCTAAACTGAGGATCCATTACCAAATAATGAATTCTCATACCGCTGGAATATTTACCCAAAACTTTCCCTACTTCCTAACATCAAAGTCACGTTTAAACTCTATCATTCCAACATATTACATTCAACCATTAAAAGGGCAGGCCATAGAAAGATCTCGCATACATCCTTTTCTTTTACTGAGATTGGTAGAACAAAAGAACTACCCCACTTTTGACTAATTAGGATTTTAATATATGCATGAACAGGTGCTTATCATCTATTCTGGATCCTCAATGAAATAAATTGTTGCTGGTATGAAAGTTCCTCTTCATATATTGCAAGGACCAAAGAGACTCCTGCAATAAATGATATGCATGAATACAAGGGATCCTAACTTAGACATACCATCATTAAAGCATTTGCTACGCCAATAAGCGTGGACATGACATACATAAAAGCACTCAAGCTTGAAGGTAAAATGAGAATCACTGCACCACAAAACATCCAAATAATGCCTCCAGCAGAATAATAGATCTTCAGGCGTTGGCCAGTCCAAACAACCTCCTACAATATGAACTTAAAATGTCAACATGATATATTAACTGGCACTGATCTCTAATCAATAATTTAGACTTAGCATCTAAAGGGGACCTGGAGAATCACAGATATGATGAAGCTGAAGACATAGATTATTGCAGGAACCTAACCAAAAAACAAGAAAGTGTCATAATTTCACATTGAAAGTATAAGCCTTTATACTTTGAAGAAATTTGATGGCAGGAAGGTTGTGGTGTACCAAAGCTGTAGCTGACTGTGCCATATGCAGATCGTTAATAACATAATATGCCAGAAATGCCTGATCAATAAGAAAAGTAGTTAAAAGCTGCATGTGTTAACGTGATCAGTTGCAAATTTAGAAAATAAATTTTCAATTCAGAAATAACAATGAATACAAAAATACATATTCCAAAACAAAATTCAAGTTTGAAATGGCAACTACTAAAAAGTAAATTTGACTCCAGCTGAAACTTCATTTTGAACACAGTGAATATAAAATTTCTGGGGAAAACCCACCAGACCTAGTGGAAGTTTCCAATTTCTTTGCAGAACAAATCTACAACGAAAAAGGAAACTTTCTCAAAAGACCCATCCAAACTGGGGGCATTCGAGGAACGGTTTTTTCATATATCCACTATGATTCAACGCATTTACTTTTGGTTGAATATAATAGGGCTATCGGTTTGGTTCAAGTGAAAATAAAGATAAACCTTCTACTTGAGTGCCGGTTGAATTTTTTCACTAGTTTAACCTGGTTTGCCAACAATTCTCAAGTAAGTTTATAACATGTTCTAGTTTCTACTTTTCCTCCACCCCATTAAGATTCCAGCCGAGTTAATGTGCACATACTTATATAGAACCTTAAACTCATCAAGCATTTAAAATAAACTCATCAAGCATTGAAAAAACGAAAAAGAAAATAATGGAGATGGAAGGAAAAATGAAGAAAATAACGATGGGGTTCAAATTGAATACTGAGTTTTTAAATTTATAAGATTTTCATTCACCAAACGTGCATTCTCTAAGATTATGAAATTTGATATTTCCCAAAATAGAAAATGGAAGCAATCCAAATACGTCAGCAACCATAAAGATTTGACATATTCTAAGCGCATTATATATATTAGTGAGCCAAGCCTAAATTTTTTGTTCCTTTTTGCTCATTGAAAAATATGAGGGCTGTAGAGGGGAAAAAAATAGTCTGGTCTGGTCACCTGCGAAACATTGATTATCAGTCTCGTAAGTACATAAGCAAGAGCAACTTGATAATATAAAACTTTCTTGAACCAATATGACCATGAGATCCTTGCATGTCGATTTCCCTGTACAGCAACCTTCAAACTACATGTACACCAAGAATCAATCAATAGGTAATAGCCAACTAAATTATTTTGAACAAATATAAATAAAGCTGGAAGTCTTCGTAGACAAAGTGACTATTTTAATCAAATGTTCACCTAAAATACAATGTCAACAAAGTTACGTTATCAATTCATCCCAGCATGGAAAAGTAGATTGAAGAAAATAGGTCTACAGTAATAAAGGCAGATTCCTCACACAAACAGCAATATTAGCTATAGACATGGGTATGAACAGATTGTGGAGAAAAATATACGAAGATCAATTAAAGCTCTTTAGCATACCTTGGCTCCTTGGTCCCTACTAGAAATATGACCACAAAGCAGCAGCCAATGAAAATTGAAATATATGCTATCAGTCGGTACTGCATGAGGTGAAAGAACATCAATATATTGAAGGAAGTTCTCAAAAGATAACCTTGCAAAATTACAGTACCTGATGTTCGATATCTGCATGTGATTTTGCCTTCGAGATACTGAACACTAACAAAGCCACTGCATACAGACTAAGATTTGCAACCTACAAAAGAAGAATTCCGTTACAATATCTATAGTAAACTCAAACAGTGAAGTGCACAAGATACATCAAAACAATAAGAAGCTAGGGTCTTACCATATTAAAAGCATTGCGGCAGCTAGCCAATGCCACTCTACTAGTTGAGTTCAATGTAATACAATTTACCATAGACCTGCGCACAACCAGTGCCAGAACTGAGAGCTTTCTTTTTGTTTTTAATTTTTTATTTGTTATCTTCTAAATTGAAAGGACCGAGACTTTTCAAAGTGAAGTATGGTATAGAAAATAGAAACTAGATACTGAACTAGCACAGCAGCTGCTTCTTAATGACACCTACGTCTACTAAAATTGTTCACTTAAACTTTAAAAAAATGCTACCCAAAGAAACATTTCCAAGAAAACTGCGAAAGATTTTTTATGTAATAAACTCAAGAAAATAAAGAGAGAATCAACTATGATATCTAGTATTCTCCATCATTTTTTCTAGTAAAAAATATTTTAATTGAAAAAGGCAAATTAAGAAGGGTCGTACATATGGGAAACCTGAGTGGCAGCCCAACCAACATTAAAGATTGCTGCAAAAAAGCTGTAGCCTACAGTTCGCAAGGTTGATGAACTTCTGGAATAAAATATGCACGGTAAGCAACCACCAAAAACAGAAGAAAATGAAACTGCCACCAACACAGATCCTGCACCATGCCATATTTTGAAATGTCCGAACCGGTCTATCTATCATATAAACAAGGAAATTAAAATTAATAAAGCTTTGTGTGATAAAAGGACAAAACTGTTGACTTGATTTACATAGTAATAAACTAAGAAGCATGGAAACATTAGTTTGACTAGCATGTCTGTGTCCGGCACGTATCCACTTGGACAGTCCGACACTTGTTGCACGTATTAGACAATTGTTAGCGCAATGCATGTGTGTTAGACAACAGTTGTACAATGTCAAAATAGGACCAACATTTAGTATACATGTATCAAACACTTCATATATATACTAAATCAATACATATATGATAAAAATAATAAAATTTGAGAGTGAAATGCATCAAACTAATTTTTTATACAAAGAAATGAATAAACTCATTAACTTCAAATTTCCCTCCTGTTTAAAAATGATATATAGTTTAAAAAAATGTATGTTTTAATAAACGTGTCCTCGCTGTGTCAATCCTAAATGTTAAAAAAATGACATGTCACCATGTCTGTGTCGTATCGTATCCATATCCGTGCTTCTTAGGTAATAAATGAATGATTTAGAGTAGTAACAAAGCACAAATAGCTCAATAGAAAACCAATGATCATCCTCAATATACTTGAAACTTCAATATTTGAAATAAAAAACAAGCAGTAGAGCGAACCAATAAAAAAATAAAGGGCAAATTACACGTCTGATCCATGAGGTTTAGGTTTAGTGTCTATTTGATCCCTGAAGTTCTAAAAGCTACACACTATACCTTGAAATTTAGAAAATAGTTCTAAATGATCCCTAGTGTTAGTTGACCATTAGTTGACCTAACAAAACGATGGTGTGGCAGTTACTTGGTGATAGAACATTGCTAATGTACGATTTTTAAATGTTGGAAAAGAATTTTCTTAGATGACATGACAATTAATTTTTGATCGGCCAACTTCCTTGGAGACCATCTAGAATTACTTTTCAAACCTCATGGATTAAATTGTTGTGTTCGATCAAATAGACACTAAACCTAAACTTAGGACCATGCAATTTACCCTAAAATTATAAGTAAAAACAAGAAGTAACAGTCATCAAGCATAGTTAGTAAATTTCGACCCATATCATAGCTGAAACAATCTACAATCTCAATCCTCAAAGTTAAGCATATTTGGAAAAGGAAAACAGAGCATGGAGATGGCATCAGAGAAGGGGAAACCCACGAAAGAAATGGAACATAACTGTCTCCAAGTTTCAAATGATGCAACCAATTGTACACATAAAAGTTTAAGACACATAATGAATGACATACCAGTTCACCAGCAAAAATTGTCATTACTCCATCAGCTACTTGACCCGAAAGCATAACTGTAGCAGCATTCCTAAAATTTTTATGATATGATAAATTTAAAATAAGCAAGAGAAGTCCTCTATGGAATAAAAATTCAAGTTAATTCCATAATACAAAAACAATATTGGAAGGGGAAAACGAAACGCAAGAACAACATATGTATTATGTAGCAGATATTATCATCCAATCCTAAAATGAGCAAAACTGAATCCAAAGTGTTGTTGCTAATTTTTAGAAAATCTTAATCATGAAAGTCGGTCAGCAGCAAATGTAAGGTTGATGGGCATGGCCATCTTTCCAGCCAAATTTACCAACACTATATAAATTCGTTCATTGAATTGCCTACGTCAAAAAAATGTACACAGATGGTTGTATGTGACCTTAAATCTAGAATTTATTATATTGACATAAGCTTGTTCTGTTCCTGCTTAGTTCCACTATTTTTTAATTTAACTCCTGCAAAAGATCCAAAACAATGAATATTTTCTTAGATAAATATAAATAGGTGACACATGGGTGAAAAATGTTGGACAGCATAGGGAACTTAATTTTAATTTTAACTTCATGCAGATATTAAAACCTAGTCAAAAGTACCCAAACCTCTTGAAGTGCTAAACTTCTATCCTAAATGTTTGCCGAGAAAATTCTTGACCAAGGATGGGGGAGATACAAGAACGATAGAAGACATCATTAAATCACTAATAGATAGAAGAGAGGACGGAAGCATACTTTAATTCATATAACATACGTGAAAAATGTACAAGCTAGAAAGTAGAAAACAGCAGTTCCAGTGTGCAAATCAAATCAAGTTGTTGTTACGAGATAAATACCCCGGAGATAATCCAATATCTGTCAAGAAAAGTAGCAGATAAGTAAACCAGCAGGCAGCAGTAATGTCATTGAGCATATGCCCCAAGCCAAAACAGAATATTGACCATCTTCCAATGGGTTGAGTATATGACACAGAGCTTTCATCATCATTACTCATGATGGTAATGACAATAACAAACTTGGTTTCCTGAAAAGAACGAATCAAAAGCTTCATTAAAGCAGCAGACATGGGTACCAATTCTCAGTTTAGCTGAAAGAGCGCTTCTAAGAATTTGTAACCAAAGTTGTTCGTCCTTTTTCTTTAAATTGATCATCAAATTGACTTCTTAAGAGCTATACTGTTTATTTAACTCAAAATTTAAGTGGAATTCATTATCATGAGCCACATCAAACCTGCTATAGTCCACAGGAGCCGTCCCCAAGATTGTCTTCTTTTCTTTTACTTCCGTTTCTTTTTCACATGTCACCTTCCTTCAGCCTATGATATCTGATTCAAAAGAAATAAATAGTCACAAATTACACCTTGAATTACTAAACAGGACGCAATCCCAACAAGAACTCCCATTAAAAACCAAGAAAAAAAAAAGTGTACGAGTAAAGAAAGGGAGAAGATCAACTGTGATTTATTTACAGCACAACCTTACAATAACCCAGAAGATCATTTTTCACGTCCGCATTGCTGTCCCAAAAAGATAACCATTATACAATATACCAATCGTAGCTCCTAAAAACTAAATCCGATCCCATCGACCCAATAGAGAAAGACAGACGGAAGAAATATAGGAGAATTCCTAAATCCACGAAGAAACCGGCAAACGAAATTAAATTAAAAATTACTTGCAAACAAGCGACAACAGAGCATCCAATTTCAGTATTTATAATATCAATACCCATCAATTTTAAGAATTGAATGAGCAGAAACAGACGGCGAATCCCAATCAAATCAGCCAATCCCAAAACTTTACTATTATAGTCGTTTCCAGCTCAACAAACGCCACAAAGAAATTTCTAACAACAAAAATGGAAATTACAAGCATATACAGAAGCCAGAACAGTAAGCTTTTCTCAAAATAGACGAAAATTCAGTCATGAAAGAAACATACAGAAGAGGCAAGGTATAAACGCCCTTGGAAGACAGCCCTAGCTCCTAGCTGAAGGCCCCATTTATGGATTATAGTCAAAAGG
Organism: Benincasa hispida; assembly: GCF_027475165.1. NCBI lineage: Eukaryota > Viridiplantae > Streptophyta > Magnoliopsida > Cucurbitales > Cucurbitaceae > Benincasa > Benincasa hispida. The sequence continues at coordinate 12,325,462 of NC_143486.1, forward strand.
AAAGCACATACATCATCCAAGGTCAAGGCTCTGTCAGGAATTTTGGATAAGTGGATATAAAAAATTTAGTGTGAACAAGCATCAGCCTCGAATTTATCATCAAACATCGCCTCGTTTGGTTCTCTTTCTTCATCTGCTCTATTTTATGACTTGTTACATTCATTGAAATGCGTGCACCGCCACAGAATGACGATAAGCCATACTCTGATTCTGATCTTCAAGAACGTGGCCTTAAGACAAAAATATCCAATGAAAGACTTGATCAAAGTCACAAAAACAAAGGGATCATACCGTCATTATGCTTCTGCTGCTGCCGCCGCCGCCAACGTTGAGACGTGTGGAAGTGCTCTGCTGATGTGATGTTAATCGGAAACCGACAAATCATAAATTCATTACAAAAGCTTCATTTATGGCTTTGAAATTCTTGATTTTAGGGCATTGATTTGAAATTGGAACTGTCAATCGTGGGACCTTCATGATTATGATCTTCGTTTGGCACTCGCTTTTGCGGTGAGGAATCATTTTCAAAGGTTCTGAAAAGTTGGGATTAATCTGTTTGATTGTCACTCCAAAGAAGATGGCGGGATCTTTGGAACTTGATTTGATATTTTATCCTAGTTGTGACAAACTATTCTATTAACTATTAACTAATTTTTGCTAAACAATATTTTATGGATTTTTGTTTCAATTTTAGCCTTTTTATTTTTTATTATTTAATCTTAATTTATGTACTTTTAATAAATTTAAATTTCTCTTTTTCAATAATTTTTATTATCTATTTAACATTTTTATGGAAAAAAAATTTATTATTATTATTTAATCAATATTCCTAAAAATTAATTTCAAGTGATTAAATTTAAGATATTTTAGAAAGAAAATTTTTATATATAGAAAAAATATCAAATTATTTACAGGAATAGTGGAAAAAACACTGATAGACACTAATAGACTTCTACAACGTCTATCACGTAGTATTAGTTATAGATTTCTATCAGTTTCTATCACTAGGAGACATTGATAGACTATCATCCTTTACCAGCTTCTATAAAAGAATATTAAATTTTGTTATTTTGTATAAATAGTTTATTTACTTTTTTAAATCTCTCTTTAAAAATTCATGGATTGAAATTGGACATGTGAAAGTATGAGATTAAAATTGAACAAACTCTAAAATACAGTATTTTGACAAAAAAAAAAAAAAAAAAAAAAAAACCTCTTCAGCTAATTAATCTATTGATTTAGAAACATAAAAAATAAAAGTTATCTTTAGTTTCTTGATTCTATTTGAAAATTTTGAAACAAGAAGGTATGTAGTTGAGTTATTCTCAAGTTATCTACTATTTTTAATCCAAACATATTTTAACTCATAATACGTCGATATTACTTTTAAAGTTTAAATTTCTCTAACTCTATTGTTAATCCAAATATTTTAGGTTTTTAATACAAATTCGGAGTGAGGATTTGAATCACAAACCTCTTCACCTTTAGCATATACTGATACAAGTTGAATTAAGGTCTAGTCAAATATTTTAGTTCGAAGTTAAATTTAATGGAAAATTTGTCTTTAATAAGACATTTTATCATTCATTTAAAACTAGAGATTCTTATTTCTATCTCTAACTGAAATAAAAAAAATAAAAAAATAAATAAAGTAAAGCATATCATTGCGTGTTTGAATTCTCATTCTATATCATTGATTTTAAAGGGAGAAAAAAATACTTCTAACTAACCATCCAACACTATATTAATCAATTTAGAAATTAGAATGATAGTTTATCATGAAAAATATGATGGAAAATTATTCTAAAACTAAACAAATGCTCGCTTAATTGACATAAGGATGTGTTAATCATCAAAAGATCTATAGTTTGAATTATCTACTCCTGTTGTACTACAAAAGTAATGTCTCTTATCTTATAAAGTTTTGACTCTTTTAATAGAAACTTCTTTTGGATATATTTTTTTAAAAATCAAAATCGTGCATTCAAAAGACATGTCACATCATTCATTAAACTATCATACTATTCAAAGGTGCTAAATGTGCATTCATTATGCATGAAAAAAGTTCTCAAGGTTATTATTTCCCAAACCCAGGTTGCTTTATGTTCCTCAAAGGATGATCACTGATGATGCGATTCTAGGTTTTGAGAGCATTCACACTATAAATAACAAGAGAGTTAGGAAAGATGGTTGGGTGGCTCTAAAGGTCTATGACAGGGTAGAGTGGCCTTTTTTTCGTGTCATGCTTCTCTCTGTGGATCCAGTTGGTCATGGGTCAGGAGCATCATGAACTGTGTGCAATCAGTCCGTTTTTCTGTTCTTATACATGGCAGATCGTTTCACGAATTTTCCCGTGGAAGGGTCCTCCGACAAGGGGACCCCTTATCTCCCTATCTTTTCCTCATATGTATTGAAGGCTTGTGAGCTCTCCTACGCAAGGAAGAATCCCTATTTCTTATTCCTAGTTTTCGTTTAAATAAACATTGCCCATTTATCTCTCACTTATTTTTTGCATATGACAATCTTATCTTCTTCAAAGCTTCAATCGATGAATGTAGGGTCATCGGTAAAATCCTCAAAGAACATGAGGAAGCTTCTGGGCAAAAAATTAACCTAGCTAAGTTGGAATATCTGTTCAATAAAAATGTGGGGCATCAGCTTGAAAATGAAATTAGCATAGTTTTGAGGGTAAGAAAGATCGATTCTTTAGGCTTCATCTTGGAATGCCAGCCCACAATTGCAGAAACAAATCAAGGCTTTTTAATCAGCTGAAGGATAGGGTGTGGAAAGTACTTCAAGGTTGGAAAAAAAATATTTTCTCCCTTAGAGGTAAAGAGGTCCTCATTAAGTCTATTGCTCAAGCTATTCAATTTATATTATGAGTTGCTTCAAGCTCCCCTGTGGGATGTGTGGCGAAATCAACGGGCTTGTGCTCGGCCCTGGTGGGGTTTGTTTAGGGAAAAGAAGAAAGCTCATTGAATTAGATGAAAAAAGCTCTGCGTGAGTAAGGATGTAGGCGATCTTGGGTTTCAGGATTTATAACTATTCAATCGGGTTATGCTTGCCAATCGAAGTTGGAGAAATCGGACTGTCTGCTTGGAGCAACTGAGTAAGAAAGAAAGGGTTATGCTTGCTCAAGCTAGGAGCAACTGACACAAAAATGATAATGAAAAATGGGAAACGATGCTTGCCAAGTATCCTCGACAACAGTATTTAACAAACTGAAAGCAATTATCGTTTTTATTTTCTTCTTCAAATGTTGATCAAATCTAAAAAGTGCAAAGACCCATGCAATGTTTTACCGATGGGAGGTTTAGATCTACTGGTTTAGAGGCGTTCAACACCAAGGCAAAGACCACAACCATTTGGGTTTTTGTTTGCTCTTCTTTTTTTACAGCCATTGTTGATTCATCTCCCTTCAATTTAACACCTTTAAATTGAATGAACTAATGTGACTAATCATGGCGACAAATCCGAGAGAAGCTCGACGGTGGCGGATCCTAAAGCACGCTCAGATCCAGAGGAAATATGGGGGTGGCGTCGATAGACGGTGAATGCAAGATAAAACCCATGAGAGGGACGTGATGGATCTGCTGAAGGGACACAAAACCCGTAGGTGTAGCCAGATCTGTTTTCGCGAGGAGATCACTGATAAAATAGTTGTTATGTTTGTTATATTTAATTCTCATTTCCCCTATTTTTCTTCCCTCTTTTCATTTTTCCTTTTTCGTCCGTTACATATTCCCTTTCTTTCTTTTGGTTGTTATTCTCCCCTATCAATGTATGCCAAATGGCACACCATAAATAAATAAATATCAGTACCAAGGCTCTCATTTTTGTTGTCGAGTCGGTTCATTTTCATCATCTTGTCTTCTTCCTTTCTTCTTTTCTTACATGGTATCAGAGCTTTAGGTCTCTTTTTTTTTTCTCACCCATGGTGGCAAGTTCGGGAACATTAGAAGAAGAATCAGCTCAGTTGGTGACGTCGCTTCCCGGTGATCACTCGCCCAATCCACCTCCGGCCAACATCTCTATCTCCTCACCCTCTTTCACTACACTAGCAACTCATCGAATCCCATCCCCTTCTATCCGAAATCCAACCTTCCCTCCTCAACACGGCCCTTCACCGTCGCATTTTCATCCACAGTATGCCGGTTTCCCTGCAAATTATCCTTACCCACCCCAAGTACCACAAAATTCTTTCTTCACCCTCCCATCCCCTCAATCACCAATTGCTAATTTTCCTCACATGTTTCAATCTCTCACTGTCAAACTTAACAACTCCAACTATCTCCTCTGGAAAAATCAGCTCCTCAACTTGATTATGGGCTACGACCTTGAGAGTTTCATCGACGGCATCTATCCTCAACCTCCCAAGTATCTCGACCCTCAGAGGATGCAAATGAATCCTCACTTCTCCCACTGGCAAAAGTGCAATCGAACCATCATGAACTAGTTCTATTCTTCACTTAATGAAGATAAAATGGGCGAACTCGTTGGCTATGAATCCGCATTGGAAATCTGGGAAGCTTTTCGCATAATCTATGAGCCATCCTCCACTGCCTGAATCATAGGACTCCGATCTCAACTACAATGAATCAAGAAGGATGGACTCACTGTGTTTCAATACCTAGCTCAAATCAAAGACGTTGTCGATAAGTTTGCTACCATCGGTGAACCTCGAGACCACCTCGGCTACATCCTCGAAGGGTTGGGTAACAAATATAATCCCTTTGTAACTTCTATTTAAAATAGAACTGAATGTCCCCCTATTGCTGATGATCGCAGCCTTCTTTTTGCATATGATTCCTGTTTGGAAAAACAAACTGCCACAGACCAGCTTCAACTTATCTAAGCCAATGTCGCCCATCTTTCTCTCCATTCTCAGAACAGGCGTCCACAGTGGCAACAGCATACCAGACCTCCCTTCAGATATTCTCTACCTCTCCCAGGTATTCTTCCTAATCCCCCTTTCTCCCCTAGTACTACTGACCATACCTTTACTCGACCCCCTGCTTGAAACCAAAAAGGACCACCTGTTGGGTTTTATGTCCTAAAAACTCGTAGTTTGTAAAATGATAACATTTTCTATAATCAATATACTTGTTATTGATTTCATAAATTGTACGAAAGTCTAAATCCAATAAACTAAGACCCATGACTATTGTGTGAGTACTTGAACTTTATGTGGAGACATAAGAATGGATCGAGTTTGAGTAAATAGTCAAAATGATCTATGGTACATGAATGAGGTTGGGTACCTTATTCTAGTAACACCATTGGATGCGGCCTACCTTTTAGTTGTTACAAAGAGTTGTAAAGTGCTACATACGATGTGATCCTAATTCGTACATGTTATGACATGAGGAGTAGGGGCGTCCTATGCGATGAGTTTGCGTAAGATCGGGACCAAGAAATAAGTCACTCTTACTTTATAATGTTGTTTACTGTTTAAGACTGACTATTTCACCTATATAACCTAGGTTAACTCGATCTTAATCCTGAGCTAGCTATGAACTCCTGTTTGTTCAGGATTATCTTTTGATTTACAAACGGTGAGAGTAGTCCAACAACATTGCTCAATAAGCTTACCATTTTGGGGATAAGACTAGATGAATAACTAGGGACATAGCCTTGCAAGATGAAGTTCACGTCTACCCGATTTAGGGATAGGAGAAAGGTTGTTCTCTCAAGTACTGAATCCAGTTCTTGAATAAGGGGCCCCACCCTCTCACTGAGCTGAGAGAGTTTGGTTTGGTGATTGGATCACAAATCAGTTGTTCATTAGAGGATCAGTAGGGACTTGAGGAATAAGAAGTAATCTCGGGGGTAAAACAGATATTAGACCCAGCCGTTATTACGAACAACCTGTGAAGGGTCGACTTACTGATTATGGTTAAATCATGTGGACAATATATATCTACAGTGAGGGGAGTGCAACTATGGGCTTTAGTGGAATGACCCATTAGTTAACGAATGGAGATTAATCTGGTCTAATGAGTTTAGCCAATTAATCTCGGATCGTTAGAACCCATGATCTGTAGGTCCGCGAGGCCCCCTACTAGCTCGTAACGACTAGCTCTAGAATAGCGTGATAAGTTAATTTGAAACGTTCAAATTAGAGTTAAAGGAATTAGTAATTATATGAGATATAATTATGTTTAATTTTAGAATTAAACGGAATAGGAGAATTTATATAAATATGATTTAAATATATAAAGATGGATATGTATTAAAATTAATTTAATATTTGATATTAAATTAATTAAGTTTTATTTAATAATTAATTTATGAAATTAAATAAATTTTCATTTTTAAAATCAAAATTTGATTTTTAGATAAAATTGAAAATTAGAAAACAAAACACACTTAAATAGAAAAATGGGTTTTTCCATTATCCATCTTTGAAGTAGCTCACACATGAAGCAATATATTTGCCTTGTCTTCTCCAAGCATGAGCTGTAACTCATGCAGCTCTTCTCTTTGCATGTTGAACTACAATATAATGAAGAGATTAGAGTGAAAATCGGGCATGCATTCTACAGAATTTTGAGAGAAAATTCGATTTAAAGAATGGTTCTTCAACAAGATTGCTGCAGTGAGCTTTTCTCCTTCATCTCTTGATTCAAGCTTGTTTTAAGTCCCATAACTCAATCTAGAGCATCAAGAGAATAGTGGGGAAGATCTTGAGGTGGTCTACAATAAGATATGGAGAAGATTGCAGCTGGAGAAGGAGCTTTGAAGAAGTTCTACAAGAGGTATGTCTTAAAACCCATTTTTCTGCAGAAATATGTTTTATATTATGCCAAAATTAGTGAATTTGAATGCTTAGATGATCCTTGTTCTTCCATTGCTGTTGATACAATCCTACACCACTCACTTAATCATCTAACTATTCCAATCGCCCCCTGTGCCAAATTTGCAACAAACTCGGTCATACTGCCTTAGCTTGTTACAACATTGATAATCCCAAATATCGGACCATTCACCCTCCCCAAGCTCACTTCGCTCAAACTATCCCAGCCACCAGCCAACCCCTGTCCTATGTAACCTCATCCCCTGTCTCCAAAACTAACCATCCCGATGAAAGCTGGTACATGGACTCCGGCGCTACTCATCATATGACCCCTAACCTCTCCAACATACAGCAGCTTACTCCATACTATGGTGGTGAACAAGTTGTGATAGGCAATGGTAAGTCTCTTCCCATTTCTCACACTGGCTCTTCTAAATTTCTCTCCCCCCCTCTCCAACACACCTGTGCACCTCCACTCTGTCCTGTACACTCCTTCCATCTCTTGAAATCTTATTAGCATTGGTCGTTTATGTTATGACAATCATGCTTGTGTCGAATTTTTCCATGACTCATTTGTTATGAAGGATCTTCGAACCAAGACTCCACTCCTTCGGGGCATACTTGATCGCGGACTCTACAAACTATCTATTAATCCAACCGACTCAAGTTCATCCAATCCTTCCATACATCTCACAGCTCTTGTCTCAACTCTCACCGACGTCTCCCTGTGACATCATCGCTTGAGGCACCCTTCAATTCCAGTTGTTAAGTTTGTCTTATCTAGATGTAGCTTGAAGTACAAAAATAATGCTACTTTTCCTATTTGCAAACACTGTCAAATGGCCAAAAGCCACCGCTTACCTTTTTGCACATTTGTCTCCCATCCCCCCTCCCCTTTTGAACTTGTGTATGCTGATGTATGGAGTCTTTCCCCTATAATTTCAGTAAATTGAGACATACTTTCTTCTCTTTATTGATTCTCCCGATTTACATGGTTATACACACTAAAAACAAAATCTGAAGTCCTCCCTTGTTTCACAAAGTTTCAGGCCATGGTTTCAACCCAATTTTCTACCCCTATAAAAGCAATTCAAATCGATAGAGGAAGTGAATTCCAAGCTCTCTCATTTGTCTTAGATAAAACATGGCATTCTTCATCGTCTATCCTACCCTTACACCCCTCAACAAAATGGTACTGTTGAATGAAAGAACAGACATATTGTCGAAGTAGGACTATTATGCTAGCTCATTCCTCTATTCCACACACATTTTGGCCCTTTGCCTTTCATACAGCTACCTATCTTATAAACCGAACACCTACACCACTTTTTAAACATAAGTCTCCCTATGAAGTTCTCTATGGTAAACTTCCGAACTATTATCTTCTTAAAGTCTTTGAATGTGTCTGTTTTCCTTTTCTTTGCCCCTTTAATGATAATAAACTTCAATTCAGATCCCACGAATGCATCTTCTTGGCCTACACTTCCCTCTACAAAGGCTATCTTTGTCTTCATCCAACCGCCATTCGTATCTATGTCTCTAGACATGTCATATTCAATGAAGTTGATTTTCTCTTTGTAGCCAACTTCCCAACAAAGAATCCTTCAAAATCGTCTTCTTCTTCTGTCATCTCTATTTCTATCACTATCACCCTCCCTCTGCCACCTCCCTTAGACCACCTACTACCACTCCTCATCACAATGACATTCACCATCCAGTATCACCCTTCATATCCTCCGCATTCACTCCCTCCAATCTTTCCTCCTCCCATCATTCTTCACCAATCAGCCAACACCCCACCCTCGATCTTAACTCCCCTACCTCTGCCACACATTCACCTAATTCTCCTATTCCCTCATAACCAACGATGTTCATCCCTTCCTCTGCCTCTTCCAATCACTCTTCTTCACCATCCCCACCATCCCCACCTTCCCAACCAACCATACCCCCCCCCCCCCAACCGATGCCCATCCAATGATCACAAGCTTCAAAATGGGCATCTTCAAACCCAAGGCGTGGTTATCTGTTGTCACTGACCTGGACAAGGCAGAACCAAGTTCCTACAAGGAAGCTCTCCTCCATCCCAAATGGCATTGTGCTATGCTTGATGAGTATAAAGCACTTATTCGAAACAACACATGGTCATTAATGCCTCTACCCCAAGATCGTAAAGTCATTGGTACCAAATGGGTGTTTCGACTCAAACACAACCAGTTAGGTGAAATTGATCATTTTAAGGCCCGATTAGTCATTCAAGGTTTTAGCCAAGATTATGGTATTGACTATTTTGAAACATTCAGCCCAGTTGTCAAGTTACCACAATTCGGATTTCTTATCCATTGTCGTATCAAACAATTGGGCCATTCGGCAACTTGATGTCCATAATACCTTCCTCAATGGCGATCTATCTGAAGAGGTATACATCAAGCAACCACCGGGTTTCATCAACCAGCAATATCCAAATCACGTACTACTCCTTCACAAAGCACTGTATGGCCTTAAACAAAGCCCCCGTGCGTGGTTCTCCAAGCTCAGCACTTGTCTAATGCAGTGAGGCTTCTCAAATGCCAAATCTGATACGTCCATGTTCATCCTTTGCAATAATAACTTCTTAATCATTTTCCTCATTTATGTTGATGATATCATTGTCACCGGCAACAACCCCTCCCTTACTCAACATTTTATTAGTTGTTTACATAATCAGTTTGCGCTCAAAGACCTTGGTGACCTATCCTTCTTTCTTGGTATTCTGGTAGCTCACTTCTCCAATCTATTACACCTATCTCAAACTAAATACATTCACAACCAATTGAATTGTGCAAGCTTCTCCGACTGTAAGCCTATTCATTCACCTATGGCTTTCGGTACCACCTTGTCTCTCATTGATGGCATTCCTCTGGAAAATCCTTCTGAGTACCGGAGTTTAGTAGGAGCCCTCCAATACTGCACTCTAACCAGGCCTAATATCAGCTTCAGTGTAAATAAACTATGCCAATTCATGCACGCCTCAACCTCTTCACATTTTCAAGCGGCAAAATGGCTACTTTGATACCTCAAAGGCACTGCCAACCATGGTATCCTACTGTGAAAATCCTTTGTTTTAGCCTTGATCTACTACACTGATGCTGATTGGGCCAGTTGCCCGGAGGATCGACGAAGCACAAGTGGTTTCTGCGTCTTCTTAGGTTCAAGCCTAATCTCATGGTGCTTCTCCAAGCAAAAGGTTGTATAACAATCTAGTGCTGAATTGGAATATCGAGGACTCTCAAATGTTGCTGACAAGGTGCTCTGGATTCAATCGGTCCTGTCTGAAATTGGTATTGGCCCATCCTCAACTCCCCTACGGTTGTGCGAAACTATGAGCGCCACCTACATGGCTGCTAACTCCGTGCTCCATAATCGCAATAAGCACCTTGAAATTGATCTCCATTTCCTTAGAGAGAAGTGGCTACCCAACAAATTTCGGTCAAATTCATTCCCTCAGAAGACCAACTTGCAGACATTATGACTAAGGCATTACCCAGTCCCCGATTCCTCAGTCTCAAGACCAAGCTCACAGTCGCGACAACTCCCCGTTCACTTGCGGGGGGATGATAAAATAGTTGTTATGTTTGTTATATTTAATTCTCATTTCCCCTGTTTTCTTCCCTCTTTTCATTTTTCCTTTTTCATCCGTTACATATTCCATTTCTCTCTCTTGGTTGTTATTCTCTTCCTATCACAGTATGCCAAATGGCACACCATAAATAGATAAATATTAGTACCAAGGCTCTCATTTTTGTCATCGAGCCAGTTCATTTTCATCATCTTGTCTTCTTCCTTTTTTCTTCTCTTACAATCACCAACCAGCTGTTGGAGCTCTCGCATGAAAGGATGATGGTGGCGTCTTCTGCCTTACGTACACATAGTGCCATTCATCTCTAAAGGTAGGCAAACTCTGGGATTTTTAAGGCCCAACTTATTTGAAATGCGCGGGCCTGGAAGTACTCTCATTGGACCACAATACATGCTAGGCTAAGCCCAATTCTTACCATTTTATTTCCATCATTTTAGACACAAAGTCAATAATGGTAATGGAACGAAAAGGTACGTAATTCCTACTAGAAACCATATAAGCATAGTTGGGCTATTAGCATGCTTTCGTTTTAATGAACAATTGGTATTTGGTCTGTTAGGAAAAAAATTTGAGAATTACATTCATTTAGAATAAACATTTAAAATTGTATCTTGACTTTTTTTTTTTTTTTTTTTTAGATTACTATGGATTTATCTAAAATTAAGAAAGACATTCATTGCAAATTGAGAAGGAAAATTAACAAAAATAAGATGGGTGGAATAAATTGAGCAAATAATTAATTATCATAGGTGCTTGTGATAAAATTTCCTTAATTCGTTGAAGATAGTTTGATTGGTGGTTTGTTCCACCAAATTCATTTTTTTTTTTTCATATGGTATTTTTTTACTTTGTGAATGTTGGGGTTGATGCCCTAGATCACATGGGTTCTGTAGTTTGTAATTGTAATGTACAAACGATTTATTTATTTAATAAAATATAAGATATTTTATTTGACATTTAGTAGCATTAACCCACAAAATCAATAAACTAACATCCAAGATTATCTTCTGTAGCTTAAACATGTATGTAGAGATATACAGGTGGATCATATTTAAGTGATAACTTAAATGGTCTGTAGTAGATAGATAAGGTTGGATACCTTAACCTTATGACACTACGAATATGACCTGCTTTATAGATATTACAATTGTTGTAAAGTGCTACAGATGATATGAGCCTGATCATTCATATGGAGACGTGTGAGCGGGAGTCTTTCATACAAAAAGGGTTTGTATAAGATCGGACCACGAAATAAATAGTCTCATTATATAACACCATTAATAATAGAGACTTACATTTCACCAGGATGACCATAGGTGACATGACCTAAATCCTGAGTGAGTTGTGAACTCCTACCTATGAAGACAGTTCTTTGATTTGTATAGGTAAGACTGACCAGATCACCGACTCAATAAGCCTACCATTTTGAGGATTCGTCTGATTGGGGAGCTGAGAACACAGCTACACAAGATGGAGTTCACTCCTTCCTTCATGTCGGGGTAAGTAGATAAATTGCCCCTTTAAGAGCTAATTCCGGTGCTTGAATAATGTAGTGCCACACCCTCTCTTGACTTGATAGGGGTTGGGTCATAGTTGGACTATGAATTATTGTTCATTAGAGGGATCAGTGGCACTTAAAAAGTTAGATGTAACTACATGGGGCAAAGCAGTAATTTTGGCTCAACTGTACTTATGAGCAATTTGTGAAGAATCGTCGCACTGTTGACTAGTTATGTCTAATGAACATGGAAATATATCTGTAATGTGAAGAGTGCAGCTATCCGTCTTTAGTGGAGTGACGACAATTAATGGATGTTGGATGATTTAATTAAATGAGTTTAATTAATTATCTGAGTACCATTGAAGCTTGATTCTACAGGTTCATAAGGTCTCATTTGTAGCTCAACAAGGATTATTCAGAATTAATTTTGTATTAATTTGAATTGTTAAAATTAATTGACAGAATTAATTATATATGTAACATCTCGTGTATTCGTAGTTTTTTTTAATTCAATATTTACCAAAGGAAAATTTGGATTTTAAGTCACATGAATTTAGGTTGGAGTTATTGTCAAAATTAAATTCAATTTGGAGGGGGAGTAGCTAATTTTGAATTGAAATTAAGAGATGGATTATAAATAGATTTGGAGTTATATGAATTTAATTTGGAGTTATTGTCAAAATTAAATTCAATTTGGAGGGGAAGTAGTTAATTTTGAATTGGAATTAAGAGATGGATGGTTATAGATGAATTTGGAGTTATATGAATTTAATTTGGAGTTATTGTCAAAATTAAATTCAATTTGGAGGGAAGTAGTTAAATTTGAATTGGAATTAAGAGATAGATGGTTATAGATGGATTTGGAGTAATACGAATTTAACTTGGAGTTGGCAAAATTAAATTCAATTTGAAGGGGAAGTAGTTAATTTTGAATTGGAATTAAGAGATGGATGGTTATAGATAGATTTGGAGTTATTGTCAAAATTAAATTCAAAATTATGCAGGCTAATTGTCGGGTCGTTATAGCTGGGAAGAATGTAACATCCTGTGTATTCGTAATTTTGAATTAAATTCACATGAATTTATCTCTTTCTTCCCCCTCTCTCCCTCACGTGTGAGCGCCCCCCCCCCCCCCCCCCCTCCAAAAAAAAAAATAAAAAATCTCTCTCTCTTGTCTTCACAAAGTGCCCCCACTCTCTGAGATTTTTCCCCCCAAATTCAATTTGTGCTTAATTGCTTGAGCTAGTCTTGGAATTTCGACTCGAGGTAAATAATCTTACTACTGGAATTGCCCATGTGCCAGACAACAAAATTTAAGCTGTCATTAAAGATTCTGAGGTTGTTTGCATAGATATGTATGAGGAAAGAGTTGCTCTTATTATATATGAATGATATGTGATTGTTAGCATGAACTTCAGGTTGTGTGATATATGAACTCCTATGGATGTATGAGTATGAGGTGATGTATGTATATGTTATGAGCCTATATTATGATGTATGATATATTTATAAGATTATTTTATATATCGTTAGTTAGATACCCACTAGAGGTTGTGTTTCCTTCGGGATTCACTAGAGTTAGTATTTCCTTCGGGATTCATCAGAGGTTGTGTCTCCTTCGAGATTTACCAGAGGTGGTGTATTCGGTTGCTAAGTAGGTATCGTTAGTTATACCTAACCCGAAACAAACAATATTTATAAAGCTCGAAAAAAAATCTAACTAACTCGTAGTTAAAGTAGAAGTAAGAGGTTGAACCACAGGGAAGGTTTTAATTCTTATCCTTTCTTAACTAACCTTGACTATTAAAGCAATAAAATGGGGGTTGATAAAATTGAACAAAAAGTGTTGAAAATCAAAAGATAAAAAATGAATGTTTGTTGACCAGACGTTCAATGCAATTCCTATCATCGAATTCTAAATGTTTGTTGACAATCAGATCATGCTCGCAACTACTCGCTCAACTCGATCAAGCTAGCTTTATAAAGGCTGACAACTAGAAATAACCTAGTCAAGAGAGCATCCCAATCATTGATTAAGGTTGGATAGGTCAAACCCTAATCAACCTATATGCTCCTACTTCTATTGGGTTCGACAATGGCCATATAGAATAGAAAACATTCGCATTAGGTTCTAGGATTCAATTGCATTGATTAATTGTTAAGATAGCTTACTCAATCAACCAATTTTTCTCGAAATCTAGTCATTAGTGCATCTTAGGATAGCCATCAAACACACAACTACTATTTCCTCTTGTAGATCTTGGCTAGACATTCAATCGAACACATTGAAAGCAACATATTCAACAACGATTGTGACAAAACCAAGCATCTAGGCCATACATGTTCAAGATTTAGATCATTCAACATGCTTCAAGAATTAAAATCAGATTCAAGAAGGCACAATTCAGATTGCAATTGTTAAAGAAAAAATAGAAAACTCAAAAGAATTGAAAGAACTCTTGAAATGGAAACAAGATTCAATCAAACTTCACAAATTCATTGGCAAATTGTATGAATAATTACAAGAGATTTCTTTATATTTCAACAAAAATATAAAATTTAACCTTATTTGGAACAAGAATTACCAAAGAAGTGAAAAAAACTTGGAGAGAGATTCCAGCCTCCATGGATTTTCTTCCTCTTCTTTTGTAAAAATGCAAGAAAAAACCTTTTATAGTCTACAGACTAGCGTCACGATGCTAGGGTAGTGTTGCAACGCTAAATCGATGAAAAGGCCTCGAAGCATTGGGCTTGCGTTGCAACGCTACCCCTCAACGCTTGTCAATGCAAGGCGTGCGCGCGCGGTGATGCGCTTCAAATCCGAAGTGTTGCAACGCTGCCTTGTTTTACAGCGAGATTGAGCATTCTGTCTTCAGGTGTTGCGCAATGCCTCTCCTAGGGTCATGATGCTGCAACTCGATGTGAATACTCGATTCTCGATGGCATTTTGATAATATACTCGATTCTCTTTAATTTTGTTGATTTTCTTGGTTAATTTGGATCCTTTTTGGCCTGATCTTCTCTTAATGACTCCTAAATACCTCCGGGACCATTTTACCTACAAAATAAGTATGTAAAACAAATAATCAACACAATTTTGGGGGAATTAACATAGAAAATATGCATCCTTTAATAACCTAACAAAACACCCCCAAATTAGCTCTTATTGGTCCCGAGCAAGTCTAAACTCGAAATATGCATACATTCAAGCAAAAACATGAATATCAAATGTGCATTCATTCAGAGAACTCATTCAAAAATGTTTAGTATGTTCATGTGGTTTGCCCAAAAATTTGATTCACATCTCTCTTCTTAACAATCAAGCAAACAAATGATACAAATGGGCATTTAAACCTTTAAAATTTTTCTAACAAAGAACTGAAGCCTATTTTTGAAAAGAAACTGCATTTTTCTTGTAAAGCCATAAAAGAAAAGACTACTCAGTTTTAGTTTATTTAAAAGTTAAAACTATTGGAAAGGCTATATCCAACTCTCAATTCGTTTTCTCCCTACACTGGCTCGGTTATCAGTCTAGGATATACCTAACTTGCATTGGATAGAGGAAATTCTAATATAATGGTGCCTTTTAAACTCATACACACAAAACGTAATTTCCATTTCTTTTACTTAAGAGGGATAGCTTTCACACTCACACCGCTGGGAACCTATCGCTCTTTTTTCGCAGGCCCTAATAGAAACACGATGGAGGTAGCTCTTTTCACTTCTACGCATGCACACACACACACGTTAGTTAAGGTTATGTTATTTTGTTATGTCAATTAGCAAGCTTGTCTTTTTTTCTTTTTCTTTTTCTTTTTTTGTGCTAGCAATTTTATACACTAGGCCCTTTTTATTCCTCTATGTCTAGACTTGCCTCTAAAACAAGATGGTTGTTCCTAGACCAAAGATTTTCCTATCGAGGTGACAAAGAAAATCAAGTAGATGTGACATTTCTAAGAGTTTGAGATTCTAAATAAATCTAAAGACTACGTATTCAATTTTTTATGACGTTAAAAGGAAAAGGAAGTTTCTTTTGAAAAATGAGTTTCAAAACTTGTAAGGAAAGATTTTAAGAAGTTTAAAATCGATTTGTATCATTGCTTGAGAGAATATGTCATCAAAGTTCATTGATAAGAATCAAAAGATTGAGAAAAGCTAAGGATCATGGCAAACAAAGTGAATGTTATTCTTGAATGAACGAACATACTTAGATGAAACATGCATTGAAAGCAAAAAATGAGTCATATAAGAGAAACTATACAAAGACAATGATATTGTTTTTTAAGAGAATAAAAAGAATGTCATATGGATGTAATAGAGCCTAATCGAGATTATATATTTCATCATGATCTTAAAATCCACATAACCCGAGCTCAGATGCTCAAAGGTTTCAGACATGTAAAGATATCACAAAACAAAAATTTTTAGCATGGCTCATTTTTACAACCCTAATAAATGTTATGAACATGCAATGCTTCCCTGTTGAATTTTATGTCCTAAAACTCGTAGTTTGTAAATTAATAAACATATTCTGTTTTGTTTTTTGATAAAATTGTTATTGAAATTGTAATCTTAAATCCAATAAACTAAGGTCTTGAAGCTATTTAATGTAGTTTG
Organism: Benincasa hispida; assembly: GCF_027475165.1. NCBI lineage: Eukaryota > Viridiplantae > Streptophyta > Magnoliopsida > Cucurbitales > Cucurbitaceae > Benincasa > Benincasa hispida. Next base: position 12,341,992 of record NC_143486.1, read on the forward strand.
AACTTTATGTAGTGACATAAATGTGGATCAAGTTCAAATATATAGCCAAAATGGTCTATAGTATATGAATGAGGTTGGGCGCCTTGTTCTGGGGACACTATTGATACGGCCCACTTTGTAGTTAGTACAAACGATGTGATCCTGAATCGTTCATATAGAGATATGTGAATGGGGGCATCCTATGCAATGAGTTTGCATAAGACTGAACCATGAAATAGTCACTTTTTACGTTCTAAATGTCGTTTTATGTATAAAACTGACTATTTCGTTAATTGATGACCTAGGTAACTTAATCTTAATCCTGAGCTAACTATGAACTCCTGTTCACTCGGAATTATCCTTAGATCTGCATAGGTGAGGGCAGCTCATTATTGCTGGCACAATAAGCCTCCCATTTCAAGGGTAAGATCAGGTGGATAGCTAGGAACATAGAGTGCAAGACGGAATTCACTCCTACCCGTCATAGGGATAGTAGATAGGTTGCTTATTTTAGTACTGAATCCAGGTCTTGAACAAGGGACCCCACCCTCTCCTTGGCCTGAGACGGTTTCAGTTTATAGGTTGGATCTTAAACTAATTGTTCATTAGAGGATCAGTGGAACTTAAGGAACAAGATGTAGTCTTGGGAGTAAAACGATTTTTATGACCTAGCCGAGATTACGAACAACCTGTGAAGGATTAGCTTACTAATCATGGTTATATCAAATGGACACAAATATATCTATAGTGAGGGGAGTGCAACTACGGGACTATAGTGGAATGACCCGTTAGTTAACGAATGTTGATTAGCTCCGTCTAAAAGAGTTTTAGCCAGCTAATCTTGGATCGTTGGAGCCCATGATCTATAGGTCCTTTAGGTTCCCCTACTAGCTCATATGGAATAAACTTAGAACAGTATGATAGAATAATTCAAATTGTTCGAATTAGGTAAAGAGAGAGAAATCGACAAGTATATGTGATATAGTGGTCGGTTTTTTCAGTTTAGAGATACAACTTTAATATTTAAATGTGATTTAAATATCAAGAATATGAATATATTCATATTCGGAAGCTCGGAAATAATGAAAATGGTCAAAGATGTAAAATGTCAAAGAGTTGCCTTTTGACTTTGAAAAGTCAAACTTTGACTGACCTTATATTCAAATGTGATTTGAATTTCGAGAAAATGAATGTAGATTCATGCTTGGGAAATCAAAATTAGTCAACACGGAAAAAATCATAAAAAGTCAAAATGTTGACTTTTTGGTCAAAGTTTGACTTGACAAAATGACTATTTTGCCCTTTGACTAAAGTATTGGGAAAATCCAAACTTTTGTTGGATAATTCCACTAACAAAATCGTGGGCTAGGTTTTGGCTTATAGTGGAGACATTAAGCCCACTTAGATAGTGGATTCTAGGTGTTGGGTTTTTATGGATTTGTTTCAAGCAATTTTTGCATGACTTTTTTCTATAAATTGGGCTTTCAATTTGGATGAAAAAACTTTTGACATTTTGCCAATTTTAGTTTCTAAAATTGGACTGGAAAAATAAAAACCCAACCCAAAAGAAAAATCTATCTTTTATTTTCCATCTCTTTCTCTCTCTCAGTTGTCTTCATCCATTGGGTCCCACAACTCGGTCCTGAGTCCAGAGAATAGTAGGTCAACTCAGGTCGAGATTCAGTGAGGAAAAGAGTTTCGGGAGCTACAAAGGTTGTATCCTATCCAAGTTAATTTACTGTTTTTCCTTTGTTTTGCATGCTAATTTCCTTTTGATTAAAAGCAATTAGAGTGTAATTAGGTCCTTTTTCCACTGCGTATGTCTCGTGTTCCATCATTCCCACCCCCAACTTAAAAACTAAACATTGTCCTCAGTGTTTAAAACTAAAAATAAGCATAAAGACAAAATGAAAAGGGAACAAAAGAACTCCCTGATTTCGCGCAATCGGTGGTGGTAGAAATTTTTCTTGCTTCTTTGTTTTTGTTTTTCTTTCATTCTTGTTTATTCCTACAAAGAGAAAATAAAAAGAAAAAGAAAGGAAAAGAAAAGCTAAAAGAAAATAAAGAAAGTTAGTCTAAAAAATTCTAAACCTAGAAAGTAAATAAAGGAAAGCAAACAAAAGTGAAAATGAAAAATGAAAGATAAAAGATAGGGCAAGAAAGTGGAAGAAGATACTGGGAAAATATGGGTGATGCCAAATCAATTCGAATCAGGTGAGTCGAGCTCTCATTGAAGATCGTACTGAAAACCTATGATGGCATAGTAAAGACAGTCTATTTCGTACATGAAATCGACAGTTCTTTGCATACGCCTAACTTGGCGAGCGATTTCACGACTCACCCTTAAGGCTTTAGTGGCGGTTCTAAGTGCTTGCTCACCTAAGGTTTCACCACTAGCGGGTTGTTCATGAGGATGACTAGAAAGTTCTACTCTAAATGGTTCTTCTCCTAAATGTTCATCTTCCTCACCTAGCTCTTCTTGTTCTTGTTCGTGGAGTTTCTCAACTCCACGGCCTCAGAAGGCTGAGATGGTAGTCTTAGAAATTGGAGCTTTATGCCCCATACGTTCCTCATTTATGGGTATTTCTACCCCGGACCTTTGACACAACAACGTTATTAAACTAGGGTGTCCAAGGCTACTCATTGTAGAACAATGTCCACATCGTCTTATAGAAGTATGAATTACTCTCCTGATGTTAATGGGCATACCCTAAATAAGATATTAAAGAAGATTGGCTCTCCCAGTGTCGTTAGTTCTACCTAACTCGAAGCAAAATATATTTATTAAGCTCGAACAAAAATCTAACTAACTCGTAGTTAAAGTGGAAGTAAGAGGTCGATCCACAGGGAAGGTTTTAATTCTTGTCCTTTCTTAACTAACCTTAACTATTAAAGCAATAAAATAGGGGCTGATAAAATTGAACAAAAAGTACTAGAAATCAAAAGATAAAAGATGAATGTAAACAAGTAAGGAATGATCTTGCTTCTAGTTCAAGTTAGACATTCAATGCAATTTCTATCATCGAATTTTAAAAATTTGTTGACAATCGGATCATGCTCGCAACTACTCGCTCAACTCGATTAAGCTAGCCTCTACAAAGGTCGAAAACTAGCAATAACCTAGTCGAGAGAGCATCCTAATCATTGATTAAGGTTGGATAGGCCAAACCTTAATCAACCAACATACTTCTACTTCTATTGGGTTCGATAGCGGCCATATAGAATAGAAAACATGCGCATTAGGTTCTAGGATTCAATTGCGTTGATTAATTTTTAAGATAGCTTACTCAATTAACCAAATTTTCTCCAAATCTAGTAATTAGTGCATCCTAGGATAGCCATCAAACACACAACTACTATTGCCTCTTGTAGATCTTGGCTAGACATTCCATCGACCACATTGAATGCAACATCTTCAACAACGATTGTGATAAAACCAAATATCTAGGCTATACATGTTCAAGATTTAGATTATTCATCATGCTTCAAGAATTAAAATCAGATTCAAGAAGACACAATTCAGATTGCAATTGTTAAAGAAAAAGTACAAAACTCAAAAGAATTGCAAGAACCCTTGAAATTGAAATAAGATTCAATCAAACTTCACAAATTCATAGACAAATTGTATGAAGAATTATAAGGGATTTGTTTACATTTCAACAAAAATATAAAATCTAACCTAATTTGGAACAAGAATTACCAAAGAAAAGAACTCGGAGAAAGATCCCAACCTCCATGGATTTTCTTCCTCCCTTTTTGCAAAAATTCAAGAAAAACCTTTTATAGTCTGCAGGATAGCGTCACGATGCTAGGGTAGCATTGCAACGCTAAATCAATGAAAAAGCCTCGAAGCGTTGGGCTTGCATTGCAACGCTACTCCTCAATGCAAGGCCGCGCGCGCGGTGATGCGCGTCAAAGTCCGGAGCGTTGCAACGCTGCCCTATTTTGCAGCGAGAATAAGCGTTCTGTCTTCAAGCGTTGCGCCATGCCTCTCCTAGGGTCGTGACGCTGCAACTCAATGTGAATACTTGATTCTTGATGGAATTTTGGTAATTTACTCGATTATCTTCAATTTTGTTGATTTTCTTGGTTAATTTGGATCCTTTTTGGCCCGATCTTCTCTTAATGACTTCGAAATGCCTCGGGGACCATTTTACTTACAAAATAAGTATTTAAAACAAACAATCAACATAATTATAGGGGAATTAACATAGAAAATATGCATCCTTTAAGAACCTAACATGGTGTCTCCTTTGGAATTCACCAGAAGTTGTGTCTCCTTCGGGATTTACTAGAGGTTGTGTATCCTTCAGGATTCACCAGAGGTTATGTATCCTTTGGGATTCACTAGAGGTTGTGTCTTCTTCGGGATTCACTAGAGGTAGTAGGTACTCCTAACTACAGTAGGATGAGTTTAGATGTTCATTTATATGTGTTCCATAATATTAAGGATGTATGTTCATCCCACCAGAGATCGGCATCTAGAGGACATGGATGTCTTGCCTGACCCGGTAGTGGGGTTACTTACTGAGTATATTATACTCATCCTTTCTTATGTTATGTTTTTCAGTAAGTGCAAAGATGTACTGGCGAGTGACAGAAGAAATTCGTGACCGTGTCATTGGGACCAAAGAAACGTTTTCGCTCATGTTTTCATGCTTTAGTGTTTTAAAATTCCAGTCTTGATGTGAGAATTTAGAGTTTCATTGTTGAAATTTTTATTTATCAGACTTCATGAAATTTATTTTGAAATATTTTCAATTATTTGGATGTTACAAAAGTATTTATGTAAATAAATTTGTTTGATTTAGTTAAAATTTGTGAGAGAGTCGTTTTGAGGTTTATGCATGTATGAAATAACGGCCTTGTATAAGTCACAGAAAGTTCGGGTCGTTACAGCTAGTATCAGAGCCTAAGTTTTAGGTTTTGTAGACTGACTTACGATGTAAGTTTTTGTTTTGTGTCCCTTGTGGCTAACTACGGATCCTTCGTTCTCGCCAGGTATGTTCTTTCATTAAATGTTCTATGGAAAATGTGTTTAAAAGCCTTCATGTCTAAGCTTTATGTACTGAATGATTGTCATTGCTAGTTTAATGACCTGAAAGAAGTTAATATGAGGTAACTATTGGTTTTTGTATTATGGAAGGAAAGAAGGATCACAATAAGGCCATTTCGCGTTAATTAATTCATGGAAGGACTGATAGAAACGAACATATATTTCTGTTCATAGATATTGAAACTTGATAGAACTATGAAGTATTCTAAACTTATGATGGGAAAGAAAGAAAAGGATGTATTTGTCTAAACCATAAAATAATGAAGACGAGCTGGGAATTCGATGAGGAATAATATTATGTTTGGCATTGAGGGAATAAAATTGGTGATGCTACAAGAAATTTTGTCATAAACCATGCGTTCTTAAGTACGAGATTTAAGTTTCTTTATAAGATAAGCAAAAGGTGAGGAAGAGACGCTGGTTTTATTAAAGATTACTAGATATTAGGTTCAAAATATTTCAAGAGAAATTTTGAAAGAATTAATAGGTCATAATCAATTTCATGGTGTCAGAGTTTGTGGATTGAGTAAGGTATGGTGTTTCAGTTCTTCATGTAACGTATCTAAAAGGAAAAAGAATTACTAGTTGGAGCATAAAGCAATAGCATAAGGAGCTCCTTACGAGACTTAGGTAAGATAAATTGGTCAAGGAAGGTGAGGTGGTTGAAATGATAATTAGTTTAAAATGGGAGAAAATAAGTTGTTGGATTGAATTGTTGATCTCAAGGTACTTTGATTTTGTCTATGTCTTTATTGCAATGAAGAGACTTAATTTTAATTAGCTATACTAAGATGGAGGATGTGAATTTAGAGTTTAAAAGCAATGTTAACTTGTGGAAAGTACCCTAATAAAAGTATGAAGTTTGAAATTAAATTGTATGTTGTAAAAGAGTTGGAAGTGGTCACATATTTTGGTATAAAGATTATGTTTCACTTGGAAAGAAAAAGGGAACCTTTAACTTATTGGTCTTAACGAAGATAAATAGGAGGAAAATAAATGTATTTAGTGAAGGTTTTATTATTTTGATAGGATAAAGGAAATTAATATTTTGAGGTCAAAGGTTAAGTTTGGTTTGGCTTCCTAAGTGAAGAGTTTGATGATTGTGAGCATTTGAGATTGACTTCAATTGGTTTTCCTTAAAAAATTTGGAGATGTTATATGAAAGGAGGTATAGATCTTTGTAGGCAACTAAAATTTAAAGTACCATTCACTTGGGTTGATAAAGCAATTTGAAAGCAAGACAACAAGGTGAAGAATAATTATCAAAAGCTTTTCAGGATTTGAACTTTTGAGAACGAAAGTCCTTTAAAGGGGGAAGAATGTAACATCCTGTGTATTCGTAATTTTTTTTTTTTTTTAATTTTACTGAAAGAAAATTTGGATTTTATGTCACATGAATTTAGGTTGGAGTTATTGTCAAAATTAAATTCAATTTGGGGGGGAAGTAGTTAATTTTGAATTGGAAGTAAGAGATTGATGGTTATAGATAGATTTGGAGTTATATGAATTTAATTTGGAGTTATTGTCAAAATTAAATTCAATTTGGAGGGGAAGTAGTTAATTTTGAATTAGAATTAAGAGATTGATGGTTATAGATGGATTTGGAGTTATTGTCAAAATTAAATTTTAGAGAGGAAGTAGTTAATTTTGAATTGGAATTACGTGATGGATGGTTATATATGAATTTGGAGTTATTGTCAAAATTAAATTCAATTTGGAGGGGAAGTAGTTAAATTTGAATTGGAATTAAAAGATGAATGGTTATTAATGAATTTGGAGTTATTGACAAAATTAAATTCAATTTGGAGGGGAAGTACTTAATTTTGAATTGGAATTAAGGGATGGATGGTTATAGATGAATTTGGAGCTATTTTCAAAATTAAATGCAAAATTATGCAGTCTAATTGTCAGGTCGTTATAGATAGGAAGAACGTAACATCCTGTGTATTCATAATTTTGAATTAAATTCACATGAATTTATCTCTTTCCTCCCTTTCTCTCCTCCTCATGAGCGACACACTCCCCCCCCCCCCCCCCAAATTCTCTCTCTCTCTTTTGCCTTCACAAAGCGCCCCTACCCTCTGAGATTTTTTCCTCCTCACCGTTCGTCCCTTCGCCCAACAGTTGCACTGCCTCTCGCCTCTAGGTAGCGCCTCCCCGTAGACAACACTGCCGCTTGCCTCCAGCCAGCCGTCGTGCCGTCTGCTAAATCTGAGTTGACCACTTGTTCGTCGCCACTAATTTGTTGCACAGATTTTCTTTCCTTCATCACTGCTCTTGTCGGATTTTGGCTTCAAGATTGAAGCTGGTGTGGAATTTATTTACTATTTAGCGGGTTGATTTTGTTGGCGTTTTTGGCACAGTTTGGGAACGTTAAGTTGACTGCTGCTAGTGCTTGATTGCTTAAGCTAGTCTTGGAATTTCGACTCGAGGTAAGTAATCTTACTACTGGAACTGCCCATGTGCCAGGCAACAAAATTTAAGCTGTCATTAAAGATTCTGAGGTCATTTGCATAGATATGTATGAGGAAATAGTTGCTCTTGTTATATATGAACGATATGTGATTGTTAGCATGAACTTCAAGATGTGTGATATATGAACTCTTATGGATGTATGAGTATGAGGTGATGTATGTATATGTTGTGAACCTATATTATGATGTATGATATATTTATGAGATTATTGTATGTACCGTTAGTTAGATACCCACTAGAGGTTGTGTTTCCTTCGGGATTCACTAGAATTTGTGTTTCCTTCGAGATTCACCAGAGGTGGTGTCTCCTTCTGGATTCACCAGAGGTGATGTCTCCTTCAAGATTCACCAGAGGTGGTGTCTCCCTCGAGATTCACCAGAGGTTGTGTCTCCCTCGAGATTCACCAGAGGTTGTGTCTCCTTTGTCTCCTTCAGGATTCACTAGAGGTTGTGTTTCCTTCGGGATTCATTAGAGGTTGTGTTTCCTTTAGGATTCACTAGAGGTAGTGGGTACTTCTAACTAAGGTAAGATGAGTTTAGATGTTCATTTATATGTATTTCATGAATATTAAGGGCATATGTTCATCCCACCAGAGGTCGACAACTAGAGGACATGGATGTCTAGCCTGACCCCTGTAGTGGGATTACTTACTGAATATTTTATACTCATCCTTTCTTATGTTATGTTTTTCAAGTAAGTGCAAGGACGTACCAACGAGTGATAGAAAGAATCCGTGACAGTACCATTGGGACCAAAGAAATGCTTATGCTCATGATTTAATGTTTTAGTGTTTTAGAATTTCAGTCTAGATGTGAGATTTTAGAGTTTCATGGTTGAAATTTTTATTTATCAGACTTTATGAAATTTATTTTGAAAGATTTTTAATTATTTAGATGTTACAAAAATATTTATGTAAATAAATTCGTTTGATTTAGTTAAAATTTATGAGAGTCGTTTGAGGTTTATGCATGTATGAAGTAACGACCTTGTATAAGTCCTAGAAAGTTCAGATCGTTATAACATATGATATAATTAATTTGAATTAATTATATATGTGATGTAATTAATATAATGTATTTGATACATTATAATATAAAGTTTATTTTTAGAAGAATTAAGTATTTGAATATGATTCAAATACTAATTATATGGATGAGATTCATATAATTAAATTTTGTATAAATGTGATTTATATTAAATGTCATACAACATTGAGAGAAATAAAAACTATAAGTTATATTGTATTTGATACAATATAAAAACTATAGGTTATGTATTATATTTGATATAACATATAGTTTAATATATTATATGATAAGATGGTTATCATATAATAATAATAATAATAATAATAATAATATATTAAAATAATTTGTTAAATTATTTTCAATAATTTTTTAAATTAATTGAGGAGGGAGTTGTAACTCCCTCCCCCTTTTTTCTCTGTGATGGTAGACGTGTGTGGGTGGTTGTTTGGGTTTTGAGGGATTCATCTTCTTCACAGAATATATACGTTTTGCTCCCTGAGATTCTCTCCCAAGAACACACTCACAGAAAAAGAAAAATCCCCTCTCAATTCTCTACCTCTACCCAAAAGATCACAAAGCCTACACCTCCTATGATTCTCATCACCTATAGAAAATATAGAAGACTCACTTTTGGTGGTGTCCCTTTGGTTTATTGTTTGTGATTTTCAAAGGGTTCCTGATCGTGGTTCTTCGTGACTGAAGAGGAGGAATTATGTGAAGGCTTTGGGTTCTTCAAGGGTAAGTAAGTTCCTAACCCTAATTCCTTCTTCTTAGCATGCTGTAAAATTATGGTATTTGCATAAATTATTGTTCTGTAAAATTGCAATTATGTGTAAAAAATCGAAATTGGGAACGATTCCACTTCCACATTCGAACTTCACCTTTCCTATAGTGAATACATTTTCATATCATTGTTGTCTTCGGTTTAGCTTGAACATGAATTTTTAAGTACTAGTCTATGATGGCTATGTTTTAATTATGTTTTGAACCTTAATTAAGTTTTAGAATGAATATTTTAGAGCTAGAATGTGATCGTAATTTTATTGATCCTAATAAATGGATTTCATTCTAATCTTATTTTTTAAATGGTGTGCTGCTATGTCATCCATCTGAACGAATGAATTCCAACTTTCTGATGAGTAAATTAGTGGAATGATTTATGTTAATTGCCATATGTGTTTTTGATAGAGAGTTTTTTTCACATTACTATCTATTTGATGAGGATGGCAAAGATTTTCTCAATGTGATTCAAATTTTGATAGAAATAAATTCAAATATTAAAATCTATTGAAGATATTTTGGTTGGTAATTTGCTCTACAAATATAACTGAAATTGTTGAGATTTCTCCTGGTAATTTGAATAAACTTTAATATAGATTGGCTTTCCTATATTTTTAAGTTCGATGATATTCAAATTTTTGTATATGGTATGAGAGTTTGACAATTTTATTTAATTACTATATTTAAGCATGATATTCAATATAATGAGTAAAAAATTATCTCATGACAAGTGCAATAAGAAAATAATATTGTTATTATATTGATTCGAGATACTATTAGCGAAAGAATCGAGTTTCTGCGAAAGCATGTGAACGCTTTGCATTTAGAAATCCAATTTTTAAAGAAACAAAAACAATAAATAAAACATGCAATTATAGGATAAACATTAAAAAAACATAAGCATACTAGAAAAGAGGAAGAAGAGGAGAAATCACAACTTACCTTTATTGATTCCTCTAGCTTTCTTCTTCTACCATTAGCAACAATCTCGAACTTCTCTAATGTAGATGGACACCACCAGCAAAGTTACCTTGCTATTCTTTAGGATATCAAAGAACTTGAAAGAGTGGTCTCCAAGAACTTTGAGGAGGAAAAAAACAGAGAATTCTAGAGAGAAGTTACAGAGAAGGTGGAGGTTAGGTTTTGAATAATAACAAAACCCTTGCCCAATATGGAGAAGGGTTAACCGTTTCTCCAAGAATTTACCTTTTATACCCTTAGTGCTAATTTATAACGCCCCGATTTTTTTTATCATTAATATAATTTCACTAATTTTTATTAATTGAGAGCATTTTTGGAATTTTTGGACTTGTAATTGCGGGAATTTAATTATTGACGTTGAAATTATTCAATTTGGAAATTAGTGGCAAGAATTAATTTCAATTTGGAAAGAAAAGAAATTTAATAGAATAAAGATGAATAGGAAAAGAATAAAATAAAATAAATATATATTATTTTATTTTATTTCCTTTTTCTTTCCTTTTTTCTCTTTTTCTTTCTCTTCCCTTCCCTTCTTCTTCCAGCCGCCGACACCCCCCTCCCTAAAAAATTTTCCTTCCCGCCGTCAAGTCCTAAGCAACCTCCAGTCGTTTGTCAGCATTGGATTTGAAGAGTCGACATCGCGTCGCTCTCGATCGACACCTCAGACAGCCACACGTCCATCCAAAGCAGTATGTCGCTCTTCGTCTGCGTTCTGAAGCCACTGGTGCTGTTAGCCCGCGCCATGCCAGATCCAGAGTTCACCAGCCCCGACTTCAGTGCCAGCCACTTCCTCACCCAGTCAAGTTGCTTGTTTGAATCTTTTTCGTTGCCCGAGCCCAGCAGTCGATCTCCACTACTGCTCGCCGCCGATCTCGACCAGTCGGCCAACCGCATCCGTCCAAGCGTCGCCCTGCTCGTTCAGCCACTGCCGTTCACTGTTCGTTTGTCCCTCGGCCGTGTCTCTGTTATTGGCTGAGTGTTTAGTAAGGTTTCACATTTTGGATGGATTTTGTGGATTAAATTGTTGTTCCTTTGACTTGGTTTTAGTTTGTTTGTTACCCACCACAGTTGGGGTTAGATTGAAGTTTTGAGAAAATTCTGAGCCGCTGTCCAGCTTCGTGGAAGGAAAATTTTGGCAACTGTTGGTAAGGTTTAGGTAAGATTGGTTGAGTTTTGAAGGTTCTTGTTTGCACATTAAATTTTGGATTTACTTTTTGGTTGATACCTATTATATTTGGAATTTAGATCCAAGATTGGAGTAGTTTAGAGTGCGCAACGTGCTATTCAGCGGGTTTGGGTTCGTTTCCAACAAGAAATTTGGTAACATTTGTGGTTCTTGAGGTTGATCTTCGGACACCCACTAATTATTGGATTAAGTAATGACTTGACTTTTGTATTTCGAAGGTTTAAGGTCACTGTCCATCAGAACTAGGTGTTATTTTTCTTTGTGGAATTTAGTGGAGATTTTAGTGCCAAAGCTTGGAAGTGACCATTGATCAAGCCACACTTTAGGTAAATTATTTTTGGGGTTGATTGTATTAATTGTTGGGTGGAATCGGGCCTTAGTGTGAATTAAATGTTGAGCTTATGTTGTAGGTTTAATTTGAGTTTCAATATCGAGTAATTGCTTGGAGGAAAATATTTGGACTTGCGATTTGAGGTAAGTAAACTTACAACTGAAACTGCCCATAGGCCAGGCACTAAATATATGCTAGCATGATAGATGAATATTACGACAAAACGATAGCATGATAGATGGATAGTATAGTATGATCGATGTATGTTCTTGTTTGAGGATCTGAAAGATTTATTTGTGCATGTAGATACTTGCATGCTAGCATGAGATGATACTTGATTCCATGAGGTTGTATTTGATATGAGGATATTGAGGCATATATGTATGTTGTAGAGCCATGATGTTGAGGTGTATATATATGTTATAGAACCACGTTGTGATACTTGTGATGTTGAGATTGTGATAGTGTCCTTACTGATTAATTAGATACCCACTAGATGTTGTATTTCCTTTGGGATTCACTAGAGATTGTGTTTCCATCGGGATTCACCAGGGGTTGTGTTTCCTTCAGGATTCACCAGGGGTTGTGTTTCCTTCGGGATTCACCAGGGGTTGTGTTTCCTTCGGGATTCACCAGGGGTTGTGTTTACTTCGAGATTCACCAGGATTTGTATTTCCTTTGAGATTCACCAGGGGTTGTGTTTCCCTTCGAGATTCACCAGAGGTTGTGTTTCCTTCGGGATTCACCAGAGGTTATGGGTCCTACGGGACTTATTAGAGGTAGTGGGCATATTTAACTACGGTAGAATAGAATTCAGTTTTTCATGTATGTATGTGTCCCATGAAGACTAGAGCAGTTTATATGTTCCACCAGAGGTAGGCATCTAGAGGACATAGATGCCTAGCTTGACCCCAATAGTGGGGTTACTTATTGAGTATTTTATACTCATCCTTTCTCATGTTGTTGTTTCAAGTAAAGGTAGAGATGCACCGGCGATTGACAAGCGAATTCGTGATCGAGCCATTGGGACCAGTTTTATGCTTCCACTCATGATATTTAGATTTCTTTTCATGTTTTTTTTTTTAACTTTCAGTTTGGATGTTTGAAACTTACTATTACGATTTTTTTTCAGACCTATTTATTATCATTTATGATTTATGGGTACCCTATCGTCTGTTTTTAATATTTGAATTTAATGAATATCTTTTGAGTTTACCTTATTTATTTAGCATTTAATTCACTATAAAAGGGTATCGATTTAAGTTCCATGCATGTATGTGTTAAGTAACGGCCTAACTTGAGTCCTAGGGGGTCGGGTCGTTACATAATTAATTAAATAATCCTTATTTAATTAATTGACACATTAATTAAATAACCATATATTAAATCCTATTTAATATATATTTTAATTAATTATCGTAAATATCATATATTTATGCTAACCTCTAATCTCTATTATTTCTTAATCAATTAATTAACCATTAATTAATCAATTAAATAATCATATTAAATCATATTTAATATGGAGTTAATTAACTTATAAATATCACATATTTATATGTATACATCTCTTTATGAACCCAATTCATATGAATCTAATATTTGAATCTTATTCAAATATATCTCTCTTAGATAATTGGATTATAGATCATATCTATAATTAACCATTATATATTAATCCCATTAATATAAAATTTCCTCGTTTGATTTGAACAATTCAAACCATTTCTCATTACTATCCTTCAGTGAGCTAGTAAGGGGACCTTATGAACCTACGATTAAAAGCTCCAATGATATATGATTAATTGATTAAACTCCTTTAATCCAATTCTTTAATCCAATTAATCAGATATTCATTAACTACCGATCACTCTACTAAAAATCGATAGTTGTACTATTCGCACTGTAGATATATTTTTGTGTCCATGGATATAACCAATCAATAGAGTGATGACCTTTCACAAATGCTCATAACTATAGTTGAGTCAAAATACCGTTTTACCCCTGCATTGACATCTAACTCCTTAAGTACCACTAATTCCTCTAATGAACAAACAGTTTATAGTCCAACTATAAACTAACACATCTAGGCCAGTGAGAGGTTGAGGTCTCATTGTTCAAGACCCGGAATCAGCTACAAGGGAGCAATTTATCTACTTTCCCAAGTAATAGGAAGGAGTGAATATCAAACAAATCCCAAAAATGGTAGGCGTATTGAGTCGGCTATTATGTCCACTCTTACCCATACAGATCAAAGGACTGCTGTCATAAACAGAAGTTTACAACTCACTCAGGATTAGGGTCAAGTCTCCTAAGGTCATCCTAGTGAAATATTAGTTTCTTCAAGAAACGGTGTTGTAAAGAGAAACTAATTATTTCATGGTCCGATCTATGTATAAACTCCTTTATACAAGATATCTCACTCACATGTCTTTACATGAACAATATGGTTCATATTGTTTGTAATACTTACATCTCATGTAATAACTACAAAGTGGGCTGTATCGACAATGTTACTAGGATAAGACACCCAACCTTCTTCCATTTACTGCAAACATTTTAGATTATTACTTAAACATGAACCACCTATGTGTCAACCACATACTGTTCAAGTGACATCATATAACCTTGGATCTTAATTTATTGGATTGAAATAATGTCATCTAAACGTCAAATAAAATACCTCTGATTTTATTAGATAAATAATTTGTGCTAACAACACTACAAACCATGAGATACACTAGATTTAGGACATCAATCCCAACAATCTCCCACTTATCCAAAGCTAGTGGAATGTATCAATACACAATAAAGACGAGTGGGAAAGAAAAGTATCAATATACAATACAATAAACTAGAGCATACAATATACTTAATAAAATCTCCCACTTGCCCTAGCTTAAGTGACTCATATCTCATAGACTCAAACCCTCCAGGTGGGCCTAAAAAACTTTAGCTGTGAGAATCTTTGTAAATGGATCAACAATATTGTGCTTCGAGGCAATCTTTGTGACAATCGCATCTCCCCATTGCACAATCTCTCCAATAAGATGATACTTGTGCTCTATATGCTTTCTACGTTTGTGGCTACGAGCCTTCTTGGAGTTTTCCAAAGCACCACTGCTATCACAATAAAGTATGATGGGCAAGGACATATTTGGAACAACTTCTACATCGTGAGAAATTTTATGGGCCATATGGATTCTTTAGCAACTTCGCAGGTAGCTATATACTCAGCCTCTATAGTGGAATCCACAATACAACTTGCTTAATGTTGCGCTAAACTATAGCTCCTCAATTCAGAGTGAACACTGATCTTGATGTGGATTTCCTTGAATCCTTATCAATCTGAAAACTAGAGTCAGTGTATCCTATAAGGATCAAATCCTTAGCCACATATATGTGTATATAGTTTCTCGTTCTCTTAAGATACTTGAGAATAGTTTTAACTGCTTTCCAGTGATCAAATCCTAGATTGAATTGATATCTACTGACTACTCCCATTGCACAACAGATGTCGGGTCTAGTATACAACATGGCATACATAAGGGCTACCCACTACAGATGCATAAGACATCTGTCTCATCTTCTCAACCCCTTGAGGTGTCTTAGGACACTATTCCTTAGGCAAGATAATTCCATACCTGAAAGATAACAAATCCTTCTTGGAATTTTGTATCGAATATCTAACAAACACTTTGTCAATATAGGATGCCTGGACAAGGCTGGTGATTTTTTCTTTTGATCCCTTATAATTTGGATTCCTAGAACAAATTGTGCTTCACCCAAATCTTTCATTTAGAATTGAGCAACTAGCCATTCTTTAATGGTAGTCAGGTAACCTACATCATTCCCATTGGGTAGGATATCATCCACATACAACACAAGAAAAGCTACTAAAATGTTGATGATCCTCTTGTAAACACAAAGCTCATCAAAATTTTGATCAAAGCCATAAGATTTTATTACAACATCAAACCTTATATTCCAAGATTGAGATGATTGTTTCAATCCATAAATGAATCGATTAAGCTTGCAAACTTTTTGCTCTTGACCTGGTTCAATGAATCCCTCTGGTTGGATCATGTAGATGGTTTTGTCAAGATTACCATTCAAAAAGATAGTCTTGACATCCATTTGCCATATCTCATAGTCATAATCTGTGGCAATAGATAAAAGAATCTGGATAGAGTTAATCATAAAAACAAGTGATAAAGTTTCTTTATAGCCCACTCCCTCAACCTGGGTATAACCCTTTGCTACTAGTCTAGTCTTAAAGATTTGCACCTTTCCATCTAAATCCAGTTTCCTCTTATAGATCTATTTGCAGCCTATGGGTTCAAATCCATTAGGTTGATCTACAAGTTTCCATATAGAATTGGAGTGCATAGACTCCATTTCTTGGTCCATGGCTTTGATCAATTCATCTTTGTCAACATCAATCGTTGTCTTCTTGTAAGACGATGGATCCTCAACCTTATCATTTAATATGATGGTTTGAGTTTCTGTTAAACCCAAATAGTGAGTAGCTTGGGTTATAATCCTTCTACTACGTCGTGGCCCTCTCAACACTTGAGAATGATGTGTTTGACTAGATGAAGCAACATCAACAACTCTTATTGAAGTGTTTGCCTCTTCAACAACTCTTGTTGAAGTTTCAGTAGTTTCTCTGGAAATTTCATTTAATACGATTTGGCTTCTTGGCTTATGTTCTCCAATGTGGTTTTCTTCTAAGAAAGTAGCATTTTTCAATACAAATCTTTGTTTTCTTTTGGATAGAAGAACAAACCACCTCTTGTTTCTTTAGAATAACCTACAAATAGGCATAATCTTGAACGTGGTTCCAATTTCTTTGGATTTGCCACAAGCACATGTGCTGAACATACCCAAATCTTGAGATGCCGTAAACTACTTTTATGACCTCTTCATAATTCAAAAGGTGTTCTGATAACACTCTTTCATGGAACCTGGTTTAAGAGGTAAGCTGCAGCCTCCACTGCATAACCCCAGAACGAGATAGGTTGAGAAGAATAGCTTATCATAGAGCGAACCATGTCTAACAGGATTCTATTTCTCCTTTCTGATACACCGTTTTGTTAAGGTGTACCAGGTGCTGAGAGTTGAGATGTGATTCCTTGTTCTATCAAATAGTTATGGAATTTAATATCCATGTACTCCATCTCGATCTAATCGAAGTGTTTTAATCTTTTTACCTAACAAATTTTCAACTTCAACCTTATACTCCTTGAAATTTTCAAGTGTGTCGGACTTATGTTTCATTAGGCAAACATGCCCATATCTTGAATAATCGTTCGTAAAAGTGACAAAATATTCAAACCCTTCTCTGGCTTTTACACATATCGAACTACAAAGGTTTGAGTGTATAAGCTCCAAGGGTTCTTTAGCTCTATAACATTTTCTAGTAAAAGATCGTTTTATCATTTTTCCTTCTAGACAAGATTCACACAGGTAAAGAATTTTCTTCTAACTTGTTTAGAAGTCCATTCATAACTAACCTCTAAATCCTATTGAGATTAGTGTAACCTAGTTTTAGATGCCAAAGATGAACATGTTCTTTAGGGGAAAATTTTCTTTTCTTAGTTTTAATGGTTATAGTGTTGAACATTTCAATATTGTGGAGCATTTTTTATAACACAACTGCTACGGAATTGCAAAAGCTGTCCGGTACTGATTGTATGATAAAGCTCACTTGAATGGGCTAATTTATGAAACTTCCATTCATCTCAACGATATTGAAGTGGTTCATCATGTTAAGGACATGTTCCCTAACAGATGATCCTTCAGCCATTCGTGGACTGAAGATGAACTTGAGAGCATCATGCATGGCTTGTGAGGAAGGTTTTCTAAATATGTCACGCAATGATTCCATGATCTAGCGTGCAATGATCATAGTCTCATGTTTTTTAGCCAGGACTTCAGATAAGCCATATAGACATTTTCCTTATCATTGGCCTTGGTTCACCTCCCATAAGCATCACGAACACTTCGCGATGCGTTGAGCCCAGGGGCTGAAGGAGATTCCTCCATGAGAACGAATTTGAGGTTATCCACTACCGATATCATATTTATCGTATTTTTCCAGGTTGTATAGTTTTCTTCAGTTAATTTTTCGGCACTAAACAAGTAAGATTGAGCTAGACTGTTGATACAACACAAATTACTTTTATTAGACTGCAAAAATTCATTTTTTAGTTTAATTTAATCAGTTTAGCAAAAACTAATAATGAACCCAACGTTATTTAATTTGCAATGATACATTTAGTGATTTGGAATAAATACCACCTCAGGGTGTACAGTTATACCTATCACTGACGTAAGACATTCTAAATCAATTATTATTCCAAAATAACTCCTTATTCACATAATATTTAATTACCATTCATTTGGTCAATAAATCATCAACTGCCTTAATGCTTTATCATAAGTGTAACCCTTCATTTTCAACCCTATAACCCCACCCTAACCAGTCTGCCTAAGGGAAGAACATGATTGGAACGATTGATTATACCGATCTTATACATTTCTAGAGTTTGTAATTTCCTTCCCCATGCAAATACCTTCCTAAGGGAGGGTGCACCAAGGGCACCACGAGACTGAACATGAATCTCACCCTATGAACTTTTAGGGAGAGCGTGGGTGGGAAAAGTGAGATATCATATACATTTTTTTCCTCCCACTAAGTGTTCTACCTTTTGGGTTTATTAACTTAGTAAAATCTGGCTAATCAATTTTTAGCTAAGTTCTTATTAATTTGCTCAATATAATGCTTATATTGAATATTTAACAATATTTGATCTCATTCATTAGACTCTTTGACAAAATTAATCACTTATTGCTTGCTTATAAAATATTTGGTCAATTCACCTTTCAGGTCCGTTCCTTGTAGAGGTGTTCCATTTCCATCAGCTTAAATACCTCAGCCTAGACAGAACATTCCTTAGACAAATGTCCCTTATAGGCAATTATTTTATAAATTTAATCTTTCAACCAAGTTCATTTTAATCCTATTAAAACGAATTAAAAGATCAACCTATTTCTAATTTCATTAAAAACGCGTTTAACATAAGTCTAAATGAATTGTTTTTAAACCATTAAAATTAATTTTGACCTATGTTTTCATGCAACCTTTATAAAACAATGAATTTGTCAAAACCTTTTCGTTTGCATTAGGACGACTTTGATTAAATATAACGTTTATATTAATCTAAGTAAAGTTATTCTCAATGCAAAGTTCATTTTTCATCTAATTATAACGTTTATAATCATCATACATAAACATACATATTAATAACATATTATAACATTTATGTGCATGAATATGCTTACTCAAAACATACATTTAAATAATATATCAATTATATTTTAATGCATGAGCATGCTTATATTAATCATACATCCAGAAATATAACATTTATATTTAGATATGATGCATGAGCATTTTTATCCTAAGGTGATATTTTAAAACTATATGGCATACATTATACAACATATGAAACATATAGTTAGATAATACATCACATGCATATAAAAATATATAAAAGCTATGATAAACCAAATATTGGCACCCTAATTTTAACAAAATAAAAAAAATATATATACAAAGGAAAGGTCGTCAACTTACGTTGGAAGAGACTCTTGAGATCAGTTATTTGCCAGGTGCCTTCTTTTGGATTATATCAGCAAGCACCAGAAGCAACAAGGATCAACAAGCACTCTAATTCATTAATTTTTGCAGAAACTAAAGCATGCTCTTGTAGAAACAAGTGAGTTTCAAGTCATACCTTTGTAGAACTTCTTCAAAGCTCGATTCCCAGCTACAAATTTCTCCAAATCTCGTTGTAGACTACCTCAAGATCTTCCCCACTATTCTCTTAGAGCTTTAGATTGAGTTGTGGGACTCAAAATAAGCGTCAATTAAGGGAACTTGGAGAATAACTCCCAGCAACAACCCACTTGAAGAACACCTTCTTCAACAAGAATTTTTAAACAAAAATTCTATCGATTTGCATGCCTCAATTCCATTCCAATCTTCTCAAAGAAGATGGTTGCATGAGATGCAATTCATGCTTGGAGTTATTGAAGACAAAGAAAATAGGTTTTTGTTGAGCTATTTTGAAGATGAATGGAATAAACCGAAAATCCATTTTTGTGTTTTTCTATTTTTTTCAACTTTTTCAAATTGATTTCAAAAATCAATTTGATTTATAAAATTGAAAATAATATTATTTTACAAAATTAATTTCATAAATTAATTTTTCTAATAAAATTAATAAATAATTATTTAAATAATTTAAGTAATTATAATTAATTTAATATCAAATATTAAATTAATTTTACACAAATCCACCTTCATATATTTAAATCATATTTAAATATTAATTCTCCAATTTCGTTTAATTCTTAAAATTAAACGTGTATTATATTTCATATAATTACTAATTCTTTAATTCTAATTTGAACGTTTCAAATTAACTTATCACGCTACTCTAAGCTAATCCATTTATGATCTAGTAGGGGGACCTCGTGGACCTACAGATCATGGGCTCCAACGATCTGAGATTAATTGGCTACACTCATTAAACCGAATCAACCCTCATTTGTTAACTAATGGGTCACTTCACTAAATCCCATAGTTGAACTCCCCTCATTGTAGGTATATTATATCCACTCGATATAACTATGTTTAGTAAGTTAACCCCTCACAGGTTGTTCGTAATAACGACTGGGTCAAATGTCTGTTTTACCCCCGGGATTACCTCTTGTTCCTTAAGTCCCACTTATCCTCTAATGAACAATTGATTTGTGATCCAATCAACAAACCGAATCCCTCTCGGACCAATTAGAGGGTAGGGCCCCATGTTCAAGACCCAGAATCAACACTTAAGGGAACAACCTCTCTACTATCCTTAAAAACGAGTAGGAGTGAATTCCTTCTTGCACCCTATGTCTCCAGCTATCTATCCAGTCTTACTCCTGAAATGAGAGTTTATTGAGCCGGCGCTGTTGAGCCAATGCAAATCTAAGGATAATCTCGAGTAAACATGAGTTCATAGTAAGCTCCGGATTAAGATCAAGTTACCTAGGTCATAGCTTTAAAATAATTAGTCTTAAACAGTAAACAACGTTATAAAGTAAGAGTGACTGATTTCGTGGTCTGATCTTGTACAAAACCCATTTGCACAAGACGCCCTTACTCCTAATGTCATAACATGTACGAATTAGGATCACTTCGTTTGTAGCACTTTACAACTATTTGTAACAACTACAGAGTAGGCCGTATCCAATAATGTTACTAGAATAAGGCATACAACCTTATTCATATACTATATTTCATTTTGACTATTTATTCAAATCTGATCCACTTTTATGTCTTCACATAAAGGTCAAGTACTCATATAATAGTCAAGGGTTTTTTAGGTTTATTGGATTTCTTATAAGCAATACATATATTCAATAATAACTTATTGAATTTTTAGAATAAGTTTTATTGTTTACAAACCACGAGTTTTAAGACATAAAACCCAACACTTCCTTGATGCACAAACCGAGACGAACAAGGGATTTTCGTTGAACTCCAGCATGGCAGATGAAGTGCTCAATGCATTGTGCCTCACTCGATGCATGGATTTCAAGTACCGCATGCGTTGGACAATGAAGTTCATCGAATGTGCATCATCCCTTTGCACACGACCTATGAGCATTGCATCCACCGTGCCTAAGTCCCTTCACTGCACGGATATCGACTCGTTGTATGGGTATACTACTTGCCACATGGGTTTACATTCATCCTTTAAGTTTTGACGCATGATATGCAATGACACGCTTATCTTCAAGCTCCTCTACTTTGCAAGGCCATCACCCCACCACATGGAATGTGTCCTATAGCAAGTCATCATTGCATGTTATCTCGCTGTAAGCTATCATCGCATGACATCTCACCGCGAGTCGCCACCACATGCCATCTCGCCGCGAGTCGAAATCGTATGCCATCTCGCCACAGGCCATCATCCTAGGCGCCGCGAGAAAGAAACAGAATCCTATTTTTTGTTCGAAAATCTTGGCTCGGACAGCTTCGATTCTGACTCCGAACGACCCAAAACTTACATACTTGATTGCAAAAGTAAAATGCCCAAATAATAGGCCCTTACATTGATCAAATCATCATGGTGCTAATAAATGAAATTATCTATCAAACAAACCTTATACATTTTCAACCAAAATGCAGAAAAATAACCCATCTCATGAACTAATTTTTGTTTCAAAAAACAGAAAATCAAAATACAAGAAACCATTAGCTCTGATACCAATTGAAGGAATCGAATTCCTATGGAAACGTGTGAATGCCTTACATTTAGAAATCAGATTTTTAAATAAACAAAAATTGTAAAATAAAACATGCAATTGTAGGATAAACATTCAAAGAAAAAATATAAGCATGCTAGAAAAGAGGAAGAAGAGGAGAAATCACAACTTACCTTTGTTGATTCCTCTAACTTTCTTCTTCCACCGTTAGTAACGATCTCGAACTTCACCAATGTAAATGGATACTACCAACAAAGTTACCATGCTATTCTATAGGATTTCAAAGAACTTTGAAGAGTGGTCTCCAAGAAATTTGAGGAGGAAAATAGTAGAGAATTCTATAGAGAATTTAAAAAAGGGTGGAGGCTAGGTTTTGAGTAATAATAAAATCCTTGCCCAAAATGGGCTATAAGGACATATTTATATGGAGAAGGGTTAACCCATTCTCCAAAAATTTTCCTTATACCCTTAGTGCTGAAGAAAATTAGACATGAGGATTTTCATGAGCAACGAAAGGATTGTTCCAAATTTCATTCGTATATGAACAACAACAATTACAGTCAGAAACGGAAACATACAGGCTATGCATAAAATGAAATTACAGCAGGCTTTACAATACGATCAAGGGAAAGAATTAACATACCTTTGAAGACTCATATTCAACACCCTTGATCACGAACGCTCGAACAGACTCCAAGACTGCAACACACGAACGTTCGAACTCAATGATCTCCAAGTTCACGAACAATCGACAACCACCACACGAACACCCTAAACTCAATGAACGAACTCCAAATAACCTCGACTATGTTGAGTTGAGTACGACACCACCACAATGGCTGACTTGGTTAGAGGAAGAGACCTAAGGAACAATCGTGTAAACAATTGAGCAAGTGGGAGATGGCAAGGTCTATCGTATAGACGATGCCCAATTGTTTAACAAAAGCTATGAAATCGTTTAGCAAAAGCTCCTCGATCGTTTAACTGATTGTTCAGCTGAGTGACTATCGTATAGAAACACTCCACGATCGTTAATCTCTCTTCAATTGTCGTTTAGCAAATCTAATTTACTTGACAGCCACTGTGAGTAATTTTCGAGAATGGAAATCTCAATACAATAACTATTAAATTTAGAAAAACATTTTTCCTTTTATCTCATGGTAACATGACACCACCAATAACCTCCCACTTAATTGGTTATTAGAGAAAAAGAGATAATTATCCATGTTAGGTTTTATGTCCTAAAACTCGTGGTATGTAAACAATGGAATTTATTCTGAAAAATCAATAAAGGTGTTATTGAATAAATCTATTGCTTGAATAGAAATCCAATAAACTTAAAAGTCCCTTAACTATAGGATGAGTACTTGAACTTTATGTGGAGACATAAAGATGGATCAGGTTCAAGTAAATAGTCAAAATGATCTATAGTATATGGATAAGATTGGGTACCTTATTCTAGTAACACTATTAGATGCGGCCTGCTTTGTAGTTGTTACAAGGAGTTGTAAAGTGCTACAAATGAAGTGATCCTAATTCGTTCATGTTGGACATGAGGAGTGGGGGTGTCCTTGTGGAAAAGAGTTTGGATAAGATCCGACCAAGAAATGAGTCACTCTTACTTTATAACGTTGTTTACTATTTAAGACTGATTATTTCAAAGCGATGACCTAGGTAACTTGACCTTAATCCTGATCTAACTATGAACTTCTATTTATCTGGGATTGCCCTTAGATTTGCATAGGTGAGGGTTGGCTCAACAATGCCGACTCAATATGACTTTCATTTTAGGGGTAAGACTAGATAGATAGCGTGGGACATAAGGTGCAAGAGAGAATTCATTCTTACCCGCTTTAGCGATAGTAGAGAGGTTGTTCCCTAAAGTACTGATTCTGGGGCTTGAACAAGGGATCCCGCCCTCTCATTTGGTATGAGAGGGACTCGGTCTTGTGATTGGATCACAAAGAAAAAAATGGTTCATTAGGGAATCAATGGGGACTTAAGGAACAAGAGATAATTTTGGGAGTAAAACAGAGATTTGACCCAGCCGTTATTACGAACAACCTGTGAAGGGTTAACTTAATAATCATGATTATATCGAGTGGACATAATATATCTACAGTGAGAGGAGCTCAACTATGGGCTTTAGTGGAGTGACCCATTAGTTAACGAATGAGGGTTAGATCGGTCTAATGAGTTTAGCCGATTAATCTCAGATCGTTGGAGCCCATGATCTGTAGGTCCACGAGGTCCACCTACTAGCTCAAAAATGGATTAGTTCTAGAGTAGCGTGATAAGTTAATTTGAAACGTTCAAGTTAGAATCAAACAGAATTGGAGAAAATATATTTAAATATATGAAGATGAATTTGTGTAAAAATTAATTTAATATTGGATATTAAATTAACCAATATTAAATTAACTAGAATTATTTAAATTGTTTAAATAATTATTTATTAATTTTATTAGAAAATTAATTTATGAAATTAATTTGTAAAATTATAAATTTTGATTTTAGAAATAAAAAATGATTTTAAAATCAAAATAGATTTTGGAATTGAAAAATTACACAAAATTGAAAAATGGGTTTTTCATATTCATCTTCAACTAGCTTACAAGGAACCCACCTCTTCCTTTAGTTTACTCCAAGCATGAGTTGCATCCCATGCAGCACATCTCTTTGCATGATATTCTGCAATATATTAAAGAGATTGGAGTGAAGAAAAGGGTGATGAACCGATTGAATTTTTGCTGAAAAATTTGGATGAAGAAGGTGTTCTTCAATGGGTTGGTTCAGTGAGCTTCCTCCATATTCCCTTTGATTCCAGCTTATTTTGAGTCCCACAACTCAATCTAGAGCACCAGAAGATAGTAGTGAATTTTTTGTGGTGGTCTACACAAGGATTTGGAGGATTTTGTAGCTGGAAAATGGAGATTTCAATGGCTCGACCAAGGTATGTTCATGAAACCCATTAATTCTTTTTTAGCATGTTTCTTTTATGCCAAAATTAATCAATTAGAATGATTATGGATCCTGTTCCCTTCCGCTGTGTGATGGTGTCAATCCAACAATCCAATAATTAATATTATTATAAATATATATGATAGCCAACTTACCATACTATATTTACCAACTTACCATACTATATTTATAACCTATAGTTTTAATATTTCATCTCATGAAACATATAAACCATAGCTATTTTTTTATTCCATGGTACTTAATGTAAATCTAATTTACATTAATTCTCCACTAGATGTATCTCATACATCACACCGATCATATCATATATAATCGAATTACCTCTTGTCAATTTGAACATTTCAAATCAACACCAAGAACTGATTCTCAACTTGAATCCATTGAGCTACCAAGGGAACCTTATAGACCTGTATCTTGAAGCTCCAACGGTACATGAATAACTGACTAAACTCTTTAGTCACAGGATCCACCATCCGTTAACTGCCAAGTACTCCACTAAAGACTGACAGTTGAACTCTTCTTACTACAGATATATTAATGTGAACATCTTAACCAATCAACAGTGCGATAACCCTTCACAGATTACTCGTAAGTACAACTGGGCCAGTAACCGTTATGCCCCTATAGTTACATCTAACTTCTTAAGTACCACTGATCACTCTAATGAACATAAAGCATAGTTCTACTATGACTGAGTCCTCTCTTCCAAAGAGAAGTTGTGGCCAATATGTTCAAGCTTCGGAATCAGCCCTTAAGGGAGCAATCTATCTACTTACCTCTAGTTCGAGAAAGGAGTGAATTCCATCTTGTGTAACTGATTCCCAACTCTCAAATCAGACAAGTCTCCAAAAAGGTAGGCATGTTAAGTTGGCAATCTGGCCACTCTCACTCATATTAATCAAAGAACCACCCTCAAAGGCAGGAGTTCCCAAAACACTCAGGATTGAGGTCATGTCACCTATGGTCATTTAGGTGAGATGTAAGTCTCCAATATCAACGACATTATATATAGAGACGAATCATCTCGTAGTCCGGTCTTATACAAACTCTTTGTATAGGACACCTCTACTCGCATGTCTCCACATGAATGGTTAGGATCTACTATCTGTAGTAGTTCACAACACTTGCAAACCTTTACAAAACGGGTCGTATCTATAGTGTCACCAGGATCAGGTATCCCACCTTAATCCTTATACTACGGACCTATTTAGGTTATCACTTAAGGCATTATCCACTTGTATATCTCATATACATGCTTAAGTTTACATACGATAACCATGAAGCTTTGTTTATTGGATATGAGTAAATGCCAGATAAAATAACTCTTATTTTATTCATAACAATGTGTATATATTACAAATTACGAGACTGCGGGAGAATTAGGACACCAATCCCAACAAGTGCTAATTAATTAAATAACCCTTATTTAGTTAATTAGCACATTAATTAAATAATCATATATTTGATCCTATTTAATATATATTAATTAATTATCATGAATATCATATATTTATGCTAACCTCCAATCTCCATTATTTCTTAATCAATTACTTAACCATTAATTAATTAAATAACTATATTAAATCATATTTAATATGGAGTTAGTTAACATATAAATATCACATATTTATATGTATACATCTCTCTTACATAATTGGTTATAGGTCATATCTATAATTAACCATTATATATTAATCTCATTAATATAAAATTCTCTCATTTGATTTGAACAATTCAAATCATTCCTCATTACTATCCTTTAGTGAGCTAGCAAGGAGACCTTATGGACCTATAGATTAAAAGCTCCAATGATGTGAGATTAATTTATTAAACTTCTTTAATCAAATTAATCAATATTTATTAACTACCGATCACTCTACTAAAGACCGATAGCTGCTGATGCATGGACACAAACGTATGTATCGAAGTATAATTCCCAAAATAAGGTATCGTCCTTAGGGACCGGCATGAGCAATTTTTTTTCTAAGCTTAGCTATCACAGTTTTTCATCAATTTTCTACAGGCAACCAAAAGATGACTTTTATCAATGATGACAAGGAACAAAAATTCAATCACATACAAATATAATTTAGAGTGAAACTAATCCAGGGTGTTGTTTCAATTAGGAAGTACACTGAGTTATGACAATTGCTTGAATCGATAGACTAAGGCTAAAAGTTCTAAAATCAGAAAATCCTCTCTCGAGCTCAAACCATCCTAATAACTAACCATCGACCCGAATCTATCGCTTGATTAGTTACAGCATTAAGACCCTTCAATCGCACCCTTTTTATTCTAAATTCATTCTCATGCAATTTCGAATAACAATCTAAATTATTGTTATTCAATTAATGGCCAATTAATCAAAAGCATTAAGTACAAACAATTTAGAAATATATGCAAAATCAAATACTCAAAGTAACATCCATAAAATCCACAAACACCCTAGAAATAGAGTTTAGCCACGCATTCTGGATTGGTCTTCAACAAAACGCATGTTCCTGATCAATTCTTTCCGTCACAATCAGCCCAGAATCGCTCTGATTTACCTCTCTATGGACTTGAATTTAGGTAAAATCTATCAAAGTCGGCTCTCTTTTTTCTCCTTCTTTCGACCTGGCGGCGCAATGCTGTTATTTATAATATGCTCGCAATGTTGCAACGTTGCTAACTAGCATTGCAACACCGGTGTCATGCCAGCCGCGCGCAGAATTCATAGCGTTGCAACATTACCCTGTTTCCAATTGGTCTCTAGTCTACAACGTCAGGAAGCAGCATTACTTGTCCAACGATGGCTCCCCTGAATTGTCTTCCAAAATT
Organism: Benincasa hispida; assembly: GCF_027475165.1. NCBI lineage: Eukaryota > Viridiplantae > Streptophyta > Magnoliopsida > Cucurbitales > Cucurbitaceae > Benincasa > Benincasa hispida. The sequence goes on from NC_143486.1 coordinate 12,369,933, forward strand.
AGTCTCATTTCTTGCCCCTTGATCCTTGGTTTCTTTCTAATTCCATAGCCGACTCGTAATTGCTCAAATTGGGAGTTTTGCCTCAGTTTTTTTTTTTTTTTTTTTTATCATTTTCGCACAAATTTCTCCTGATGCTTAGTTTCCTGAAATTACCCAATAAATCACATCAAACTAAACAAAACTAGCAATGAAGGCTCTATATTTGAAGGTAATAAAAGCACTTTTTAGATGCTTTTCAGCTGCACTCTTCGCACTGTAGATATATTTTTGTATCCATGGATATAATCAATCAACAGAGCTATAACCCTTCACAAATGCTCATAACTACAGCTGAGTTAAAATACCGTTTTACCCTTTACATCTAACTTCTTAAGTACCATTGATTCCTTTAATGAACAAACAGTTTATTGTTCAACTATCAACTAACACCTCTCGAGCCATTGAGAGGTTGAAGCCTCATTGTTCAAGACCCAGAACCAGCTATTAAAAGAGCAATTTATCTACTTTCCCAAGCAATAGAAATGAGTGGATTCCATCTTGTGTAGTTGTGTTCCTAGCTCCCTAATCAGACAAATCCCTAAAATGGTAGACTTATTGAGTCGGCTATCATGGCCACTCTCACCCATACAGATCAAAGGACTACCGTCATAAACAGGAGTTCACAACTCACTCAGGATTAAGGTCAAGTCTCCTATGGTCATCCTAATGAAATATTAGTTTCTTCAAGTAAAGGTTTTATAAAGATAAACTAATTATTTCGTGGTTCGGTCTATGAATAAACTCCTTTATACATGAGACCCCCACTCACATGTCTTTACATGAACAATATGGTTCATATTGTTTTTAACACTTACATCTCATGTAACAATTACAAAAGTGGGTCATATTGGCAATTATCAAGATAAGGTACCAAACCTTCATCCATTTACTGCAGATCTTTTAGATTATTACTTCAACATGAACTCTTGTATGTCAACCATATACTGTTTAAGTGACATTATATAGAATTCGATCTTAGTTTATTGGATTGAATTAATGTCGTCTAAATGTCAAAGAAAATATCTCTGATTTTATTAGATAAATAATTTGTGTTAAAAAAATACAAACCACGAGATACACTAGATTTCGGACATCAATTCTAACAATTAGATCTAGCTAAGCATGTCTAATTAGCATGTTAGCATGAGTAGAAATAATATGTCGTGTTATATCTGACAAAGTTTATGCATGATTTATATAAATGGTCATGTTTGGCCTTTAATTTCCATTAAGTACTATTATTACTTTTAAATTAAGTTTGGCCCTATAATATTATTTTTACTATCACCTAACTTGCTTGTAGTATGAATATATGTAAATTCTATCATTTATGTGGAAACTTGTAGGATTGATGGTAGTTTTAGATATTACCTAGCTATAAAATGTGTAATATATAATAAAAAAAAATTCAAGATCTCGGTGGTTATATAAGTGAGGATAATTATCTCCATTGGTATGAAGTCTTTTGGGGTGGAACCAAAAGTAAAGTCATCAGGTATGACCAAAGTAGAGAAATATCATACCACTATAGAGTCATGCTCCTAGTTTAGATATGTTGGTATAATTCTCGGGTGTCGAAAAAAGATGTAGTGCAGCTTTAAAGTAGTCATAGTATGATTTATATTTGAACTTTATCAGATAAGCAGTGTGCTCTAGTGAAGAGCAGTTAACCTAGATAAGAGTTAGACAGATGAATGGCTATTTGAAGGAAGGTTCGGTAGTCCTTTGTTCGAGGCTATGAAGCACAGATACTTCATGTGAGGCAAAGAATCAGTATCAGACATGTATCGGATACCGATACTTCCAGATACTTTCCAGATACGTATCTGACACGCGATTTGACGTATCTATTTCTATGCATACTTTTTGTTTTTTTTAAGAAAAAAGACAAGTAACTCATCTAATCTTTCCCAATCTAAAATTAGGCAACCTATTTAGAAAGTTCACTACTCGAGTCTGAAACTAAAAGAAAAATAAATAAATAACGGACCAAACCCTAGGCTAGAATCATATTCTCCATCTTCACATTTGAATCCCCACAAAGTCCACCAAAATATAAACTATTTGAATATCTTCAACAATAAGTTCTTCGTTTATCTTCATACTTCTCTCTCTAATATTCTTCTTCTTTCTTTTTTGCAATATGAGTCACTTTTCTGTTGCATTTTATTAACTATTGTACTTCAACATCTTAGATGTTGTTTTTTTTTTTTGTATTGTATTTCAGTGTTTGTATTCTATTTTGTTTTATTGTTATTAACTTGTATGCTAAATTTATCTATATCCTAGGTTTTTTTAAAGAAAAAAATGTATCTTCAACGTATCAGTATCCTTGTTTTTTAGAAATATATATATTAAAAATATATATAAAAAAATGACGCATCCTTAAACGTATCTGTATCTTAATTTTTTAGAAATTGGCAAATCGCCGTATCCGATCGTATCCGTATCGTATAGCCGTATCTGTGTCTGTGTTTCATAGGTTCGAGGGGAGGAATGTTAGGCATGCGACCAAAGTCTCACATTGGTTAGACAACGAGAGGATAATGGATACACAGGTGTACATATATATAATTTCAATTGATTGAAAGTATAAAGTCTTTATTTTATCAAGCATATCTAGGATCTTGAAAAGAGAAAATGAAAACTTCATGGATTTAGTATAATTTCTTAAAGGAAATAAACCATTTAAGTTTAAATGAATCTTCAGATATTTTTATGCATATTCTCATATGAGTAAAATATTTGAAATAGCTACTACAAAGCCTTGTTAGAATTTGTATAATACATCACATTCATATAAAGAAGTCCTTTACTCGAGTTGTTTGAGTTGATTATGTGAATATTTATTAATATCCTTTGATACATGTGTTTATGAAAAGCATCTAAAAAGTGCTTTTATTACCTTTAAATTTAGAACTACTATTGCTAGTTTTGTTTAGTTTGATGTGGTTTATTGAGTAATTTCAAGAAATTAAGCATCGGGAGAAATTTGTGCGAAAATGATAAAAAAAAAAATACCCGAGGTAAAACTCTCAACTTGAGCAATTACGGGCTAGCTATGGAATTAGGAAGAAACCAAGGATCGAAAGGAGGCAATTTTGGAAGACAATTCAGGGGAGCCAGCATTGGACGAGCATTGCAACGTTGCTCCCTGACGCTGCAGACCAAAAAGTAATTGGAAATGGGCAACGTTGCAATGCTACGAACTCTACGTGCAGTTGGCATAACGCCAACATTGCAACGTTGCGAGGGCATTATAAGTTCTCTGTTGCACAGCTAGGTCAAAGAGAAAGAAATTTTAGAGAGTTTCATAAAAAAAGATTCAAGCCCGTACAAAGGTAAATCAGAGTGATTCTGGGCTGATTGTGACGGGAAAAATTGATTAAGAACGTGCGTTTTGTTGAAGACCAATCTGGAATTCATGGCGGGAGTCAAGGAGATCATGATTCGGATTTGATCTTATTGAAGAGAGATCATTTTTCTACATTTATATTATTGTTTTGCCATGATGATTGATTATTTGTTGGTTATTGTTGTTAGAATCAACATGGCTAAACTCTATTTCTAGGGTGTTTGTGGATTCTAAGGATGTTACTTTGAGTATTTGAATTTACAATTGATTGATTTTGCATAGATTTCTAAATTGTTTGTGTTTAATGCTTTTGATTAACTAGCCATTAATTGAATGAACATAAGTTAATTAGATGTCTCTAGAGAGAATTTAATTCGCTGGACCCAATTATTTAGATTGTTATTCGAAATTGCATGAAAATGAATTTAGAAAAATAACGTAACACCCCAAATTTTGTTTTTACTATTTATGTAATTCAGTAATTTTTATTAATGGAGGACATTTTTGAAATTTTTGGACATTTTAGTGTAATTGCTTGAATATAAATCATTTAAGTGGAAATTAATATTGAAAATTAATTTCGGAGTTTAGTGTTGGAAATTAAGGGCAAGAATTGTTGAGCTGTCGAATGTCGCTCAACCTTTTCCCTTGTTCAACATCACGTCATCCAAGTGCCGAGTGGATCGTCCGCCCTTGCGAAATCCGACCGCCGATTGGGACTTCCGTTCGTGCTCCGCGACGCCGCTCGTCGACCGACCACCTAAGCCGCTGCCCAGATCTGCTCCCGCCAACTGAAGTCATGCCGTCGACGCCCAGACGCCCAGTTCCATCGCCGTCAGTTTCTTCACCGCGTCCCTCGAGCGCTCACGCTCGACGGTTGTTCGATACCTTCACCGGTCAAATCAATGCCGCAGGTAAGTCCGTCGAGTTGCCTTCAATCAGTTCCACCACCAAGTCCATTAACGTCAGTCGTCGTTATTCATCTTAGACTCGCCAGATCTGACATCCAATCATCATTTCTGCTTGGTTTCGCCAGTCGCCGCCGTCGAGAACTCCACGACTGGTGGGGATCTAGTGGGTAAAGAGATTCATAAATTTTTTTTGGTTTTCTTTGGTTAATTTTGGTTACCCACTTGATTTTGGTTTGGATTTTTAATTTATCCATTATGGTTGAATGCTAGATTTGAAGGTTTGAAGGTTTTGAGATCTGTCCAGCGAGTCGAAGGTTGTTTTGGTGTGTCATAAGTCATTTTTTCCGACAGACTTGAAGTTGTTTCGAAGGATTTTAGTGAGTACGAAGATTTTGAAACCCTTTTTTGGTTGACTGTTATTGCTAGAAATTGGTTATGTGAGCTTTAATCTTGACTTATGCATAGGTTGGAGTCCATTGGTAAAGTAATAAAGCGGATTTGGATTTTAGCCAAATTTTTGGGTAAGTCGTGTTGGTAAGTTTCGAATGATTGGTCTGTTGGATTTGGGCTTAAAAGTTAAAAGTGATTTTTGATTTGTGTTCTATGATCTAATTTAAGGTTGTGGGAAGCTAGACAGGAGTTTGTTTGCTTGGACTAATTTTAGGTTTAATTTAAGGTAAGTAATCTTACTACTGGAACTGCCCACAGGTCAGGCACTAGATATATGCTAGCATGATAGATGAATATTATGGTAGAACGATAGCATGATAGACGGATAGTATAGTATGACCGATATATGTTCTTGTATGAGAATCTGAAAGATTTATTTGTGCACGTAGATACTTGCATGCTAGTATGAGATGATACTTGATTCACTGAGGTTGTATTTGATATGAGGATATTGAAGCATATATGCATGTTGTAGAGTCATGATGCTGAGGTGTATATGTATGTTATAGAACCATGTTGTGATACTTGTGATGTTGAAACCGTGATAGTGTCTTTACTGATTAGTTAGATGCCCACTAGATATTGTGTTTCCTTTGGGATTCACCAGATATTGTGTTTCCTTCAAGATTCACTAGAGATTGTGCTTTCTTTGAGATTCACCAGTGATTGTGTTTCCTTCGGGATTCACCAGGGATTCTGTTTCCTCTGGGATTCACTAGTAGTTGTGTTTCCTTCTGGATTCACCAGGGGTTGTGTTTCCTTTGGAATTCACCAGGAGGGGTTGTGTTTCCTTCAGGATTCACCAGGAGGGGTTGTGCTTCTTTCGGGATTCACTAGGGCTTGTGTTTCCTTCGGGATTCACCAGGGGTTGTGTTTCCTTTAGGATTCACTAGAGGTTATGTTTCCTTCGAGATTCACCAGAGGTTGTGGGTCTTAGGGGACTTACTAGAGGTTGTGGGCATACTTAACTACAGTAGAATAGAAATCAGTTTTTCATGTATGTATGTGTCCCATGAGGACTAGAGTAGTTTATATGTTCCACTAGAGGTAGGCATCTAGAGGACATAGATGCCTAGCCTGACCCTAGTAGTAAGGTTACGTACTGAGTATTTTATACTCATCATTTCTCATGTTGTTGTTTCAGGTAAAGGTAGAGATACACCGGTGATTGACAAGCGGAATTCGTGATCGAGCCACTGAGACCAGTTTTATGCTTCCGCTCATGAGATTTAGATTTCTTTTCATGTTTTTTTAAAACTTTCAGTTGTAATGTTTGAAACTTACTATTAAGAATTGTTTTCAGACTTATTTATTATCATTTATGATTTATGGGTACCCTATTGTTTGTTTTTAATATTTGAATTTAATGAAGGACTTTTGAACTTACCTTATTTATTTAGCATTTAATTCACCATAAAAGAGTGTCGTTTTAAGTTCCATGCATGCATGTATTTAGTAATAACTTAACTTGAGTCCTAGGGGGTCGGGTCGTTACAATTGGTATCAGAGCCCATGTTTTTGGTTCTGTAGACTAACTTACTACGTAAGTCTAGGTAGTCCCTGTGGCCCAATAACGGATTCCTCGTCATTGCCAGGTATGTCCCACTAATGAAAGATTTCAGTGCATATATGAGATCAGTGATGTAATGTTTTAGTAGCATGATTTCTGAGAAAGACCCGGAGGTAGAGAGCTAATTTATGAGTTCATCACAGGACATAGCACCTAAACCTAGAGCAAGAAAGACTGTTAGAGGAGGGGTGCAGGATAAAGGAGCTGAGAATAGCCAGACGGTCTCGACAACTTAAAATCCACCTATGGAAAACCCAAGTCGAAGAGAAATCAATGGAAGCCAAAATTAGTGAAGCCGTTGCATCCTCCCTAATGGAAACCTGCAGGAGCTGATCCGTAACATGATGGTAGGACAGACTGCCCAGAACCAGGCTTAGAAGGAACCGGTGCCATCTAAGCAGTTACAGCATACCCGATTGCAGAATAGAGACATGTAGGGCCTGTCTCTTAAGGCTAAGCATCTGAGGGATTTCAAGAAGTTTAACCCTCGCTCCATTGATGAGTTTTTGGGGGACCCCACTAAAGCAGAGACGTGGTTGTCATCTATTTAGACAATTTTTTGTTTTATGAGGTGCCCGGAAGGGCACGAGCTCCAATGTGTAGTTTTCATGTTGACTGGCAACGCAGAAATCTAGTGGCATTCAACAGAGAAAATGATACTGGTGGGGAACTTGCAACTTGGGAGCAGTTCAAGGAGCGTTTTTATGAGAAGTATTTTTCGGCCAACACCCGGAATTCTTGAACTTGAGCAAAGAGTTATGTCGATGGAGAAGTATGAGCAGGAATTTAATAAGCTGTCCCACTTTGCTCCTGAACTAGTAGCCACCGAGGCAGCGAGGACAGAGAGATTCATCCAGGGTCTGAAGAGCGGATTGCGAGGTATGGTACATGCCTTAGACCTCAAGACGTATGCTACGGTACTGCGAGCCGCCGTGAGGATTGATGCTGACTTCTAAGCTGGAGAAAAGTACAGAAGGTCACTCGAGGTTGGGACCTTTGCAGGTCAGAAAAGGAAGGTTGAGCCTAGAGCTCTTGAGCATCAGTAGAGGAACCAGAACACAGTGAATGCTCCACGTCAGTGGGGACAGTAGGGCTCCCAAGTTGTGACTATGAAGGAGGATAGGCCGATCTGTACTACTTATGGTAGGCGACATTGGGGACGTTGCCTAGCCGACTCTGGGGTCTGTTTTCGATGTGGCCAGAAGGGGCATATGTCAGAGAAATGCCCAAGGAGGAACGCGCCTGAACTCAGGGGCCAGGTGATAACGAGCAGTATGCATGTTATTACAACACAAAGATATAAACAATGTAGGATTGAAATGGTAAAAATATGTACAAATGTGTCCAAAAGCATTAAGTTGAGAACATTGCGATCGCTTGCGCTAATTGCGTTAAAGCAGCTAATTTCCATATTTTTTGTAGGAAAATGCGTTGGCGCAAGGCAGAATTGCAATCTAAGGAATTCAGCGTCCGAGCGCATTAGAAGATTGCGACCGCAAAGCTATGCGATCATATGCGTTCGCAAAGATCTGCTCAAGAAGGTGGACGTAAAGAGACGGTGCATCAAGGTGAAAGCTTAATAAATCACGATGGGACAGAAAGTTGATGACGGTCGAATCCGAATTTAGTTGAAAAGCTGTTAACGACACACTGTAGCAAGTACACTCAACTTTTCAATGACAATTAATCGGCGCATCAGACAAAGATTTAATGACATCTCATCAGTGCAATCATTTGAGAGAAAAGCTCTTCACCTTGATCTCTATAAATACCAAAGGCCACCATCGATAAAGGAGCTCAGCCATATAGAGAGTTCGCCATACAGAAGATAGTTAGCCATTGTTCATAGTTTTCTTACACTTAAAAGGCAGAGGTGAGTGAAGAATTGAGGACGTCAAGAGATCACTCCTGGGAAGCTCGGAAGACTGCTGGGAGGCACTGCAAATGGAGAGAGGACCGACTCTTGCAGAAGCAAGAACATTCTTTTGGGCAGAGTAGAGAAAAACACAATGTAAAAGCCTTAGGAAGCAAGACATTGCTACCAGGCTCACTATCCTTACTTTCCATTGTCATTTTGTATTCTTATTCTAATTATAAAATAGAATTTGCATCTCTACATCTGTTCACTCTCTTTACATTACGCATGAGTAACTAAACTTCTGAATGGGTTGAGAAGCACTTAGCTAACATGACTTGAGATCTTCATTTTATGCAATCATCTTGCATTATGCATCATTCGTCCTTTAGAGATGCTCGGGAAGGTGGTCTAAGGATAGAATCTAGGCTTGGGAAAGTTAGATTAGACTTTAGGCTCGGGAGAGTTAGATTAGAACCGCATAAGCAAGAGATAGAAACTTAGGAATAAGTTTTGTTTGCTATTAATGCATCGCATGCACCCTAGAGATAGGATATGATAGTATGCGGTCACCTTATGTATGTATGTGTAGCATGGAAGATGATTTGCTGTTTTGTGTGTGTAGCATGATCGCATAGCTTGAACGCAAGCTTAGGAAGTGTTAGCTAAATCCCTTCTCAACCCGTTCCCCGCATACTCATTGTTACTTTCGCTGTTATCAACTCTTTCCTCAATTCCGCCACATAGGGTTTATATTTTAAACGAACATACCAACCAACTTATTATTTTGATTGTTACCGCAAAGGAATCTAAATTTACTGTCGCCTACTGTCTCCATAGTCCCTGTGTTCGACCCTGGGCTTACCAGGCAACCTAGCAGGATTTATACTTGCATGTACAACGCATACACCACCATCGTAATATACACCATTATTTCATCATATTCACAATGCATCACCAGCCCGTAAGCTCGTTTCTGGGAGGCTCGAGTCATCATCAGCAGCAGAATAGGGTGTTTTCTACCACCCGGCGTGAGGCCGAGAAGTCAGGCATAGTGGTGACAGGTACGCTTCCCATTTTGGGGCACCATGCTTTAGTTTTGTTTGACTCTGACTCTTCGCACTCGTTTATATCTTCTGTATTTGTAAGGCATGCCATGTTAGAGTCAGAACCTTTGCTCTTTGCACTGTCTATTTCCACTCTATCAGGAGAGACCATGTTAGCTACAAAAAGGATAAAAGCATGTTAGGTAAAGATAGCAAATCATGCATTAAATGTGACCTTGATAATTTTAGATATGCGTGATTTTGATGTGATTAGACATAGATTGATTAGCTGCTAATCATGCCAGCATAGATTGCTCCCGTAAGGAGGTCATCTTTAACCCCCCTACAAGAGTCGATTTTAAGTTTAAAGGGGCTGGGTCCGTGGTCCTACCCAAAGTGATTTCTGCATTAAAGGCCAATAGATTGTTTGACCAAGGAGCCTGGGGCTTTATGGTCAGTGTGGTTGACACTAGAGAGGCTAAAGTCACCTTGACTTCAGAGTCGGTAGTGAGAGATTTTCCAGACATTTTTCCAGAGTATCTTCTCAGACTGTTTTCGCAACGGGAGATAGATTTTGCTATTGAGTTGGAGCCAGCCACAACCTCTATTTCGAAGGCTCCATACAAGATGGCACCAGTAGAGTTGAGGGAATTGAAGGTCCAATTACAGGAGTTGTTGGACAAGGGTTTCATAAGCCCTAAGATGGCACCCATTTTGTTTGTGAAAAAGAAGGATGGATCGTTACGTCTGTGCATTCATTACTGAGAGCTTAACAAGGTGACCGTCAAGAACAAGTATCCCCTCCCCATGATTGATGACTTGTTCGACCAGTTGTAGGGAGCTACGGTGTTCTAAAAAATTGATCTCCGGTCAGGATACCATCAGCTGAGAATAAAGGATAGTGACATACACAAGACAACTTTTCGTTCGAGGTATGGGCATTATGAGTTCATAGTGATGTCGTTCGATCTAACGAATGCCCTAGCATTGTTCATGGATCGGATGAAAAGGGTGTTCAAGGAATTCCTCGACACCTTTGTGATTGTTTTTATTGATGACATCTTGATTTATTCCAAGACAGAGCCCGAACATGAGAAGCATTTGCGGAAAGTTTTGGAGACATTGAAGGCCAATAAGTTATATGCTATGTTTTCTAAATGTGAGCTTTGGTTGAGGCAGGTGTCCTTTCTAGGACATGTAGTATCGAAGAAAGGTGTCTCTGTGGATCCTGTAAAGATCGAGGCAATTACGAGTTGGGCTTGTCCAACCACAGTCAGTGAGGGGCGCAGTTTCCTGGGATTAACAGGTTACTATAGACGATTTGTAAAGGACTTCTCTCGCATAGCCACCCCATTGACTCAGTTGACCCAGAAGGGAGCCCCTTTCGTTTAGAATGAGGCTTGTGAGAATAGTTTCCAAAATCTCAAGCAGAGGTTGGTTTCAGCCCAGTTCTTATAGTACCAGATGGATCAGGTAGTTTTTTCGTTTACAGTGACGCGTCCAAGAAGGGGTTGGGATGTGTACTGATTCAATAGGGCAGAGTAGTTGCTTACGCTTCACGTCAGTTAAAGAAGCATGAACAAAATTATCCCACACGCGACTTGGAATTAGCAGTAGTGGTTTTCACTCTCAAGATCTTGAGGCACTACTTATATGGAGAGAAGATACAGATCTTCACCGACCATAAGAGTTTAAAGTACTTTTTCACTCAAAAGGAGTTGAACATGAGGCAAAGAAGGTGGTTAGAGCTGGTAAAGGATTATGACTGCGAAATTTTGTACCACCCAGGAAAGGAAAATGTAGTGGCAGATGCCCTAAGCAGAAAGGTGGCTCATTCAACAGCCCTCATTACTAGACAGACTCATTTGTGCAAGGAGCTAGAGTGGGCAGAAATTGCAGTGGGAGTGGGAAAGGTCACGACACAGTTAGTGCAGTTGTCAGTGCGACCGAGTCTAAGGCATAGAATTATTGATGCACAACATTGTGACCCTTATCTGGAGGAGAGAGTTCGTAGGGTGGAGTCAGGTCAGGATGGCGAATTCTCTATATCAACGAAAGGTGGTCTCCTATATCAGGGACGTTTGTGCGTGCCAGCAGATAATGATATGAAGAATGAGTTATTGTCAGAGGCTCACAGTTCCTTATTTTCAATTCATCTCGACAGCACCAAGATGTACCAGGACTTGAAATGTTATTACTGGTGGAATGATATGAAAAGAGAGATTGCAGAGTTCGTCAGCAAGTGCTTGGTGTGCCAGCAGGTGAAAGCCCCAAGGCGGAAGTCAGCAAGCTTGTTATAGCCATTGAGGCTGTCATAATGGAAATGGGAGCATATGTCTATGGACTTGATCGTGGGGTTGCCACGGACAGTCAAAGGTTTCACTGTAATTTGGGTTGTGGTAGACAGACTTACAAAATTAGCATATTTCATACTTGGAAAGTCCACCTTTTTAGTAAATAAGTGGGCATAGATATACATGAAGAAGGTGGTGAGATTGCACAGAGTGCTTGTATCCATTGTGTCAAACAGAGACCCTCGTTTCACGTCCAACTTCTGGAAAAGTCTTCAGGCAGTTTTAGGACCCGGTTGGATTTCAGTACAACTTTTCACCCATAGACTGATGGGCAGACAGAGCGATTGAATCAGATATTGGAAGACATGTTGCATGCCTGTGCCATAGAGTTGTGAGGAAGCTGGGATGCTCACTTGCATTTAATGGAGTTTGCTTATAATAATAGCTACCAGTCCACTATTGGGATGTCACCATTTAAGGCCCTGTATGGAAAGAGTTGCAGGTCTCCTGTGTGTTGGGATGAGATAAAAGAGAGGAAATTATTAGGACCTGAATTAGTGCAGACCACAAATGAGGCAATATAGAAGATTAGGGCTCGTATGCGAATAACTCAGAGCAGATAGAAGAGTTATGCCGATGTAAGATGTAAGGACCTAGAATTTGAGACTGGTGTTAAAAGTGTTCTTAGAAGTGGCACCTATGAAAGGTATTTTGAGGTTTGGCAGGAAAGGGAAGTTGAGTCTGAGATCTTCTCCCACCAACTGAAGCCGTCCTGTCGACGCCCAGCTACCCAGTTCCATCGCCGGCAGTTTTTTCGCCGCGTCCTTTCAGCGCTCGCGCCCGACGCCTTCTTCACCGGTCAAATCAACATCGTAGGTAAGTCCATCGAACTGCCTTCAGTCAGTTCCACCACCAAATTCGTTCACATCAGTCGTCACTATTTGGACTTACTGTTTTGCATTGCCCCCAGTACTGTCTTCAATTCATAATGTCTTCCATGTTTCGATGTTGAGAAAGTATGTAACAGATCCGTTCCATGTAGTTGACTTTGAGCCCTTGCAGTTGAATGACAACTTGAGCTACGAGGAGAAACCTGTAGAGATTCTCGCCAGAGAGGTAAAGACATTGCGCCGCAGGGAGATTGCATTTGTGAAAGTCCTGTGGCAGAAACACCAGTTCAAGGAGGCTACCTGAGAGCAAGAGGATGAGATGAAGGCCCACTATCTGGAGCTTTTTCAGGAATGAACTTTCGAGGACGAAAGTTCTTTAAGGAGGGAAGAATGTAACACCCCGAATTTTATTTTTTATTATTAATGCAATTCAATAATTTTTATTAATTGATGACATTTTTGGAATTTTTGGACATTTTAGTTTAATTGCTGGAATGTAAATATTTAAGTGGAGATTAATGTTGGAAATTAATTCCGAAGTTTAGTGATGGAAATCAAGGGCAAGAATTGTTGTTTTAAAAATGGAAAGGAAGAGAATGGGAAAAAAAGGAAAAATAATAATAATAATAATAATATTAATAAAAGGGAATAGGAAGCAAATAAAATAAAATAAATATATTTTATTTATTTCCTTTTCCTTTTTCTGTCCTCTTTCTTTTTCTTCTTTTTCTTTCCCTTTCTCTTCTTCTTCCTTACACCACCGAGACGTCCCTCAGCTATAGCTTCACTGCTCGCCGTTCGTCGTCGTTGGAATCGGCTTCAGTTGAGCTGTCGAGCAGCGCCCAGCCTTTTCCCCCATTCGACGTCATGTCATCCAACCGCCGAGTGGATCGTCTGCCCTTGCGAGATCTAGCCACCAACTGGGACGTCCGTTCGTGCTCTGCAGTGCAGCTGGTCGGCTGACCCTCGAAGACGCTGCCCAGATCTTCTCCCGCCAACTGAAGCCGTCCTGTCGACGCCCAGCTACCCAGTTCCATCGCCGGCAGTTTCTTCGCCGCATCCCTTCAGCGCTCGCGCCTGACGCCTTCTTCACCGGTCAAATCAGCATCGCAGGTAAGTCCATCAAGCTGCCTTCAGTCAGTTCCACCACCAAATTCGTTCACGTCAGTCGTCATTATTCGTATCAGACCCGTCAGATCTGACATCTAGCCATCATTTCTGCTTAGTTTCGCCCGTCGCCGCCGTCGAACACTCCACGACCGGTGGGGAATCTAGTGGGTAAAAAGATTCATGAATTTTTTTTGGTTTTCTTTGGTTAATTTTGGTTACCTACTTGATTTTGGTTTGGATTTTTAATTTACCCATTATGGTGGATGCTAGATTTGGAGGTTTGAAAGTTTTAAGATACTGTCCAGCGGGTCGAAGGTTGTTTTGGTGTGTCATAAGTCATTTTTTTCGACAAACTCGAAGTTGTTTTGAAGGATTTTAGTGAGTACAAAGGTTTTGAAACCCTTTTTTGGTTGACTGTTATTGCTATAAATTGATTATGTGAGCTTTAATTATGACTTATGCATAGGTTGGAGTCCATTGATGAAGTAATAAAGTGGATTTGGATTTTAGCCAAATTTTTGGGTAAGTCGTGTTGGTAAGTTTCGAATGATTTGTCTGTTGGATTTGGGCTTAAAAGTTAAAAGTGATTTTTGATTTGTGTTCTATGACCTAATTTAAGGTTGTGGGAAGCTAGACAGGAGTTTGTTCGCTTGGACTAGTTTTGCACTTAATTTGATATAAGTAATCTTACTATTGGAACTGCCCACAGGCCAGGCACTAGATATATGCTAGTATGATAGATGAATATTATGGCAGAACGATAGCATGATAGACGGATAGTATAGTATGACCGATATATGTTCTTGTATGAGAATCTGAAAGATTTATTTGTGCATGTAAATACTTGAATGCTAGTATGAGATAATAATTGATTCACTGAGGTTGTATTTGATATGAGGATATTGAGGCATACATGCATGTTGTATAGCCATGATGTTGAGGTGTATATGTATGTTATAGGACCATGTTGTGATACTTGTGATGTTGAGACTGTGATAGTGTCTTTACTGATTAGTTAGATGCCCACTAGATATTGTGTTTCCTTCGGGATTCACCAGGGATTGTGTTTCCTTCGGGATTCACCAGGGGTTGTGTTTCCTTGGAGATTCACCAGGGGTTGTGCTTCCTTCGGGATTCACCAGAGGTTGTGTTTCCTTCAAGATTCACCAGAGGTTGTGGGTTCTACGAGACTTACTAAAGGTAATGGGTATACTTAACTACAGTAGGATAGAAATCAGTTTTTCATGTATGTATGTGTCCCATGAGGACTAGAGCAGTTTATATGTTCCACCAGAGATAGACATCTAAAGGACATAGATACCTAGCCTGACCCCAGTAGTGGGGTTACTTACTGAGTATTTTATACTCATCTTTTCTCATGTTGTTGTTTCAGGTAAAGGTAGAGATGCACCGACGATTGACAAGCGGAATTCGTGATTGAGCCACTAGGACCAGTTTTATGCTTCCGCTCATGAGATTTAGATTTCTTTTCATGTTTTTTTAAAACTTTCGGTTTTGATGTTTGAAACTTACTATTAAGAATTCTTTTCAGACTTATTTATTATCAATTATGATTTATGGGTACCATATTGTTTTTTTTTTAATATTTGAATTTAATGAAGGACTTTTGAACTTAACTTATTTATTTAGCATTTATTTCACCATAAAAGGGTGTTGTTTTAAGTTCCATGGAATCATTTATTTAGTAATGGCCTAACTTGAGTCCTAGGGGGTCGGGTCATTACAAATAAGGGGTGGGATTGAAGGGTCTTAATGTTGTAACTAATCAAGCGATAGAAGAGATTCGAGTCGATGGTTGGTTATTAGGATGGTTTAAGCTCGAAAGAGGATTTATTGATTTTAGAACTTCTAGCCTCAGTCTATCGATTCAATCAATTGCATGTCATAACTCATTGTACTTCCTAATTGAAACAACACCCTGGATTAGTTTCACTCTGAATTATATTTGTGTGTGATTGAATTTTTGTTGTAATCATTGATAAAAATCATCTTCTGGTTGCCTGGATAAAATTGACAAAGAACTGTGATAGCTAAGCTTAGAAAAAAAAAATTGCTCACGCCAATCCCTAAGGATAATATCCTATTTTGGGATTTATTACTTCGATACGTATGTTTGCGTCCACACATCAAGTTTTTGGCACCATTGTCGAGGACTAACAAGAAAACTTTTTTTTTTCCAAGCTTAATATTACTAAGGACTGAGTTGATCTTAACTTGGGCGTTATTATTATTATTATTATTTGTTTTTTGTAGTTGTTGTAGAATCTTATGTATGCAAAGAAGTCAACATGCTGAACTTGTTCCTTGTGATCCAGAACTTGAACGGATTTTGAGAAGAGTAAGAAGGAACATAAGAGTTGAGTTTGATGCCATGGGAGACTAAGGGGTAGCTATTAGAAATATCAGAGATTATTTCCAACCGGTTGTCCTTACAACTCAGGCGGGCATTGTTGAGGCCCCAATTAATACCAATAATTTTGAGCTGGTTTAATTCAGATGGCATGGGACCTCGCATTCAGAGGAACTCCACACGAAGATCCGCATAAGCACATCCGCTCTTTCCTGGAAATTAGCGAAACGATAAAAATAAACGGAGTCTCTTCTGATGCTATTCGATTGAGATTGTTTCCTTTTTCTATATGGGACAAGTCAAAAGATTGGCTGGAGTTACTTACTACGAGAAACATAACCACATGGGATGAGTTGGCCCAAGCCTTTATGAATAAATTCTTCCCTCCTGCGAAAACGAGTAAACTGAGAACAGAAATTGGCATATTTAGACAGAGAGAGAACAAACAGTTATTCGAGGCATGAGAGCACTATAAGGAGTTCCTGCGGAAGTGCCCCAGCGTAGATATCCTGGCTGGTTACAAATCCAGTTGTTCTACAATGAGTTAACCAATACAATGAAATCCATCTTGGATTCTACTGCAGGTGGCTCAATTTTTGCAAAAGCTGCTGATGCTACTAAGGAATTATTAGAGGACATGGCTGCCACGAGCTATAATTGGCCCTCAGAATGATCTTCATCTAGAGTTGTTGGGATTTATGAACTTGAAGAGGTAAATGCTTTAAAGGCGCAGATGGCTACTTTGACTAATGCCATTAATCTCTTGTCCACGGGTACTCAACCATCGATTGCATTGATGGTGGCTTGTAATGCACCTACATCATGGGAAGTACCGAACCCTAAGCAAGAAAATTGTGTGCACCAAGCGAACCCATTTCAAGAAGCCCACCAAAATTCTTATCAGATGAACCAACCCACTCATTATACCTAGGTTTGCGCAATCATGAGAATTTTTCATATGGTAACAATAAAAGTGTTTTGCAGGAACCTCAATTTTTTTTTTAAAAGAAACCATCTGTGGAGGCTTTGCTTAGGGATTTCATAAAAGGATCAAGGAGCAGAACCAATTTCTTCGAGAGCACAGTAACAAGTCATGGGAAAGCTATCCAAATCCTTGAGGTTCAGGTTAGCCAGATCGCTGCTACATTGAATACTATGAACAAAGGAGCTTTTCCTAGCTGTACGAAGAGAAACCTAAGGGAAGTGTGCAAAGAAATAACCTTGAGAAGTGGGAGAAATATTGTGCATCCTATGACAGACCAGATAGAGAAACAAGTGGTATTGAGTCCTACAGCTGGTAATGTGAATCAAAGGAAAAAGGGAGATGTTCCTGTATCATCCAAATCAGGGAGTAGTTTTGAACCTTCACCTGCTGTGTTGAATAAAATCTCCTATCCCTAGCGCTTTCAGAAGAAGAAATTGAATGATCAATTTGTTAAATTTTTAGATATTTTTAAGAAGCTTGACATAAATATTCCTTTTGCAGATGCTCTGGAACAAATGCCAAATTATGTGAAGTTCATGAAGGAAATGTTGTCTTCAAAGAAGAAGTTTGAAAAGTATGAGACACTTAGCTTAAATGAGGAGTGCAGTGCTATATTGCAGAAGAAGCTACCGCAAAAATTGAAGGATCCTGGGAGTTTTACGATCCCCTGCAATATAGGGAATCTGACGGTAAACAAAGCTTAATGTGATTTAGGAGCCTCAATTAATCTGATGTCTTTATCTTTGTACAGAAAACTGGACATAGGAGAGGTATAGCCGATGACGTTATCATTGCAGTTAACAGATCGTTCCCTCGCTCATCCTCGTGATGTAGTAGAGGATGTTCTAGTTAAAGTTGGTGATTTCATCTTCCTAGCAGATTTTGTGGTCCTGGATATGGAAGAAGACTCTGAAATTTCCATCATCCTTGGAAGGTCATTCCTAGCCACAGGCAGAGCATTGATTGATGTATATGCGGGCGAGCTTACACTTTGGGTGAATGATGAGAAGATGAAGTTCAACATTTTTCATTCTTCTAAGCCCGAGGAGCTTGTAAGTTCGTGCCAAGAGATCAATGAAGTTGTTTGTGAAAATTCTAGACAGTCCCTTTGTAAAGGAAAGGGCAAGGAAAAAGTAAGTAGTCTTGAACAATCTTCTAAGGAAGGTAAGGTAAATTTTCTAGATTATATTCGAAAGGGAGATATAGAACTCATGGACAAAGGGAAAGAGGATTATGCATTTTATGGTGATTGTTGTTCGACTAATCTTCTGTGTGAATGCCAGTGTGGAAGAAAATTATTCATCTCAGGTGCTTTAGTGCATGGAGTGATGAAGCCACCTTGAAAATTTGGTTGAATTGGAGACCTAGTCTAGCTAAGGACGTTAAACTAAATGCTTTTTGGGAGGCAACCCATGTATTCCGTTTTTTTTTTTTTTATATTTTTTTTCAATTGTTATTTGATTGATTTTTTAGGATAGAGAGCTACCTCATGATTTCTTTTTTCTTTTGATCCCCAGGTTGGAGATGTTGCTCAAGTATTTTCAAGCACTAGATCGCCATCCAAATTCGTGGATCCCCGCTCATACCCAGGCTTGTATCACTCATCTATTGTGTGATTGTTTTATATGTTATGCATTGGGGACAATGCATCTTTTTAAGTTTGGGGTGGGGGGCGTACTTTGTGCATGATGTTTTTTAGTTGATTGATATATGCATGTTATTGTTGATTTTCAAGAAAAAATTGAAATTTTTTGAAATTTTGGTTAGGAAGAATGCTGAGACTGATTGATTTGTTTTCTTTGGTTATTTTCTCTTATAATGATGGTTGATGAGTCACTCATGACGTATGACATGCTTTGAAGTAGAAATTAGATAGCATAGTCCTGTCTTAAGTGTTCTTTGTTCTAAATCCCTCTTTGCATCCTGTTATCTTGAGCACAAACCACTTTAATTTAGAACCTCTAACTAAACAAAGCATAAATTTAAGTCAAGTTGGTTGTTACCTCGAAAGGCCCCACTAGTTAGAGAGTGGCTTGCATGATGGTTTATAATGTTAGACTAAGAGGAAAGAAAAGAATATTAGTATTGCCTTTGAGAAAAAAAAATAGAGTGTGCACTCATGCGTTTGAAAGAAATATTTTCTTTTATTATTTTAAACTTGTAATGTGTATGCATGGATGAGGAAAAAAGAGTTTCCTTTGTTGTGATCAGTCAGGACACCTGAGAATTGATCAGGTATGGATCCCTATAGTGGATGTGTGAAAGTTAGTGCCCCTAGGTAAAATGATGCAAGTTTATGGCCCTTTTATTATTGAAAATAAAAAAATAAAATAAAATAAAAAAGAAATAAGACATCCAGGTGGACATATTACTTCCTTTGTGGTGATGCTTGATGAATGATGCTTCAATTAGATTAAGGGGAAAACTGATGAAGCTTAAATAAATCTTAAGTCAGTTGTTGAGTTTTGAATTAAAGGAGGAGTCACACACACAAGGGATAAAAAGTTTTGGCTTTAGAAACTCTCAATGTTTAGGATGTGTATGAATTTTTCTATGGAAGAGTATTGTATATGTTGAAATGCTGATGAAACCGGAATAAAAGAATGCATGCTTAGAATCTTTTCATTTTAGTATTCATTATTTCTCCTACTTTGTGTTTCTTTCTTTTCTTTGCTCGAGACTAGCAAAGTTCTATTACCTTCAAATTTAGAACGACTATTTCTAGTTTTGTTTAGTTTGATGTGGTTTATTGAGTAATTTCAGAAAACTAAGCATTAGAAGCAATTTATGCGAAAATGATAAAAAAAAAAAAAAAAAAAAAAAAAACCGAGGCAAAACTCCCAATTTGAGCAATTACGAGTTGGTTGTGGAATTAGGAAGAAACCAAGGATCAAGGAACAAAAAATGAGGCAATTTTTTAAGATAATTCGGGGGAGCCAGCGTTGCAACGCTGCAAACCCAAGAGTAATTGGAAACAGAGCAGCGTTGCAACATTACGAACTCTACGCGCGGCTGGCATGACGCTAGCGTTGTAACGCTGCGAGGGCATTATAAATTTTTTTGTTGCGCCACCAGGTCAAAGAGAAAGAAATTTTAGAGAGTTTTACACAAAAAAATTCAAGTCCATACAGAGGTAAATCAGAGTGATTCTGAGCTGATTGTGACAGGAAGAATTGATCGAGAACGTGCATTTTGTTGAAGACCAATTCGAAATTCGTGGCGAGAGTCAAGAAGATCGTGATTGGGATTCAATCCTATTGAAGGGAGATCGTTTTTCTACATTTATATTATTATTTTCTCATGATGGTTGATTATTTGTTGATTATTGTTGTTAGAGTCATGTGTGGCTAAACTCTGTTTCTAGGGTGTTTGTGGATTTTAGGGATGTTACTTTGAGTATTTGAATTTACAATTGATTGATTTTGTATAGATTTCTAAATTGATTATGCCTAATGCTTTTTGCTTAACTGGCCATTAATTGAATGAACTTAAGTTAATTAGATGTCTCGAGAGAGAATTTAATTCCTTGGACCCAATTATTTAGATTTTTATTTGAAATTGTATGAGAATGAATTTAGAATAATAAGGGGTGCGATTGAAGGGTCTTAATGTTGTAACTAATCAAGCGATAGAAGAGATCCAAGTCGATGGTTAATTATTATGATGGTTTGAGCTCAAGAGAGGATTTCCTGATTTTAGAACTTCTAACCTCAGTCTATCGATTCAATCAATTGCATGTCATAACTCATTGTACTTCCTAATTGAAACAACACACTGGATTAGTTTCACTCTTAATTATGTTTTTGTGTGATTGAATTTTTGTTCCTTGTAATCATCGATAAAAATCATCTTTTGGTTGACTGGACAAAATTGATGAAGAATTTTGATAGCTAAGCTTAGAAAAAAAAAATTGCTCATGCCAGTCCCTGCGGACGATACCCTATTTTGAGATTTATTACTCCGATGTATATGCTTGTGTCCACGCATTAGTTTACTCAAATTTATTTGAGTTGATTGTGTGATTATCTATTTGTATATTAATGATATATTGATCTTTGATACAAACATAGATGTAAGTAATGATACTAAGTTATTTATGTCCTCACAATTTGAAATGAAAGATTTATGTGAGGCTAATGTGATGCTTAGTGTTACTGAAAATTCTTTATGTCAATCACACATTGAAAACTGTTAAAGAGATTTTATAGTTTGATGACGCTCCTATAAAAACACCTTATGATACTTGTTTGAGTCTTAATAAAAATAAGGAAGATAGAGTTTGATATGTAAAGATTATAGAAAGTGTTATGTTTTTTATGAACTATACTAGACCTATTATTACATATATTGTGAGAATATTGAGTAGATATATACATAATTCTGATAAAGATCATTTAATTTCTCTTCGTCATTTGTTAAGGTATCTTAATGGTACAGTAGATTACTGTTTGTATTTTAATATGTTTTTGCCATATTAGAAAGGTAGTGTATGCAAGCTGGGTAACTTAGAATGACGAAGTAAGCTTTACTAGTAGATATGTGTTCTTATTGGGTAAAAGAGCTACTGCATGGAAGTGTGAATTTATTTCTCTAGAATTAGCAAGACATCAATATGAGTGGTTTAGAAGCCTATTGGGAGATGTATCATTGTAGGGGGCAATAGTATGAGTCGCTTAAAAGCCTACTCGGAGATGTACCACTATGAGGGGCATCAGTACCAGTCACTTTGCACTGTGATTGATAGACGACCATAGGAATTGCCAAGAATAGTGTGTATAATGGCAAAAAACCTTAGACATGGAATTGTGAAGCAATTGTTGAAAGAAGAAATTATCTTCTTGAAGTTTGTGATATCTAAGAGGAACTCACCAGATCCTCTTGCCGAAGGCCTAACAAGGAGAGTAATTCTAGAATTTTCAACAAATATGAGACTCAAACCCTTATAGTGGTCTATAGACCTTTATCTGGGTGGTTTATTACAATAGACTTGATGGTTCATAGCCCTTCATTTAGGTGGTCCTAGTACGAACTTGATGGACAGAACTAAAACATTTAAAAATTCCAAAGCCCTTCCTTTGGGTGGTCCTGGTATAGACTAGATGGATAATTATAAAATCTTCATAGCTCAGTTTTTAAGTGGTTTTTCTTTGACAGACTTGATGAAGTTGGTCTTGGTATGGTCTAGATGTGAAGTCTTTGTAGCTCAGTTTTTTAGTAGTCTATTGCGATAGACTTGATGAAGCAATGAACGTGATTGTGAAGGTGTGATCGTCTTCTATGAAAAAGTGTAAGGGTTTTTTTTTTAGCTTTCACGTTGACCCGAGGTTCTAAGCGCATGGCTTTAAATAGCATGCTTTTATTGCGGAATCAATGGAAACTTAAGGAATAAAACGTGTTAGTTATTGAAAGTTCAAGAGGTAACTCACCATTTCTAACAAAGTTGTTGCCCCATTTCACTATGCATCAATTCAAATCGTCAAGACATTGATGTTTAAGTTTGATCTCCTAACTTTGCTTAAAAAACAGATTTTATAAATTTTTTTGTTTGCTATACTAGTCATTCATGGGGGATTATTGGGAATGACTAACATTGCAAAAGAAAAGACATGAATTAATTGATGGTGATTAATTCCAATAATTAATTTCAATTAATTCTAAAGTCGTCTTTAAAATTAACTTCAAAACGGTATTTTGTTTTTGGAAATTGATCTTACCTTTCCCAACTCTTAGTTTTGAAAAGAAGGGGATAGATAAATTTTTGGCTTTCCTATTCATAGGTTTTTCCTCTAGATCGACTGTTTTTTAAGCATAATTTTCATTGATTTTAATCCATTTTCCAATAAGTGCACGCATGAAATTAGAAGTTTCGTTAACTAGTTAGATTTAGTGTTCTAAATCTCATGGATCTTGTAGTTTGTAATTTGTAGATACAAATTTTTTATTTAATAAAATAAGAAGTATTTTATTTGACATTTAGATAGCATTAACTAATCCAATAAACTAAGATCCAAGGTTTTTTAATTTAACTTAAACAATATGTGGTAGACATACAAGTGGATCATGTTCAAGTAATAACCTAAAAGGTCGGCAGTATATGCTTAAGGTTGGGTGCCTTATCTTGGTGACACTGTGGATACGACCTACTTTGTAATTGTTACATGAATTGTAAGTGTCACAGACGATATGATCCATGTTATTCGTGTGGAGACATATGAGTAGGGGTATCTTGTATAAAGAGTTTATACAAGACTAGACAACGAAATGATTCGTTTCTCAGTATAACACCGTTGTTTATAGAAACTAATTTTTCACTAGGATGACTATAGGTGATTTGACCTTAATTTTGAATGAGTTGTGAACTTCTGTCTATGAGGGCAATCCTTTGATCTGTATGGTGAGAGTGACCTACTTCACTGACTCAATATGCCTACCATTTTAGAGATTTGTTCGAGTAGGGAGCTAGGAACACAGCTACACAAGATGGAAATCCCTCATTTCGGTAGACAGGAAAAGTAGATAAATTGCTCCCTTAATAGCTGATTGCAGGTCTTGAACAATGAGACTTCACCCTCTCATTGGTCTGAGAGGGGTTAGCTTATAGTTGGACTATAAACTGTTTGTTCATTAGAGAAATCAATGGCATTTAATGAGTTAGATGTAACTATAGGAGTAGCTGTAGTTACGAACAATTTATGAAGGGTCAACTTACTGTTGATTGGTTATATTCAATAGATACAAAAATATATCTATAGTGTAAAGAGTGCTATTATTGATCTTTAGTGGAGTGACAAGTAGTTAATGAATTTTGATTAATCCAATTAAAGAGTTTAGTTGATTAATCTCGTATCATTTGAGCTTCTAATCTGTAGGTCCATAAGGTCTCATTGTTAGCTCACTAAGGATAAAAATAAGAAATAATTGTTTTTGTAAAAATTTGACTTGTTCAAATTATTTATGGGAATTTAAGTAATTAATTATATTAATAAGTTTAATATAATGTATAATGTATATTGATGTATTACAGAAATATAGTTAATTATAAATATGATTTATAATTAAACTATATAATATGTGAGAGAAAAATATTTGAATGAGATTCAAATATTATTTATATAAATAAGATTTGTATAAAACTATAGGTTAAAATTTAATATGAATATGATTCATATTAAAACTATAGGTTATAAGAGAGAGTTATATGGTTTGTTATTTAATAAATATATAACATACATGTTATATTATTTTAATAATATAAATGATAACTCCCCACTTCAGGGGACTTATGATGGCAGATCGTGAAAGGGAGTTACCGTAACTCCCTCTCCCTCCCTTTTCTCTTATCTGTGATTTTTTGGAAAATCACAGATAACTCTTTGCAAGAAAACTCATAAATCTCTCACTCTCTTAACATCCCTGGAAAAATTCCCTCTGGCAAAAACGTTTGGAGCCCACACATCCAAATTTCTTGTTCCCTTAAAAAAGGTTACTGTTTGATGGTGTCTTTCTTGGAGGAATAGTTCCAGTGGTTCTATAGAAAGTTTGCTCGTGATCCTGAAGGAAAATTTCGTGAAGAATTCTTAGAAAAGCTGTTGTTAATTGAGTGGGGAGCTGGGACCGACCGATAGGGAGAGGGGCGAAGCAGCTCGACCAATAGGGAGAGGGGGACCACCCCTAAGGTGTGTAAACAGAGGACCGCACAACGGCCATCTTGCGCTCATGAAAATGCAACATCGATTTCGAGAATCAAGTATCCACGAAACGGGCTTTCTTAGTGGACGTAAATAGAGGACCACACAATGGCAATCTTGCACTCATAGGAAAATGCCGATTCCGAGAATCGAGTATTACATATTCCGAGAGGATGTAAATGCGTTTTAAGCCTCTTTTTTGGCCTTTGCTTTTGTTTCACTTTGAAAAAGTATCTTTATGCTCTAATATGAAAGTAGCCCGGTGGAACACAAACAAAAACTCTGGAAAGGATGCCGAACAGGGCGAGGGACCGTTCGCTTTCTTAGTAGCAAAACTGCTTCTCTTTGCCCCTTACGATGAAGCGAATCGATTGTAATTGGTCTGACCGCTCAAGGCTTATCTCTGCTAAGAAAGAAGGTTCTTCCACGTACTGAAACAGTTGAAGCATTGAAATGCAGTCATGTGTCAACGCCTTTCTCCATTAAAGAAGATCGAAGTCGTGAATTGTCAAGATTCTTGGCAAAACCTTTGTCAAAGGTGAGCTTGCTCTTCTCTAATTTTTCTGTAGAAAGCATGCTTAGGCTTCTTGTATGTTTATCCTGTTATTTAAAGCATGTTTGCATTCTTCTTAATTTCTTCACTATACATAAATTGAATTCAAATTGTGTGGTGTTCACACGATTCTACGAGGAATTCGATTCCTTCATAACCTTGGGGAGCAACCGGCAAAGCGATTAGCACTGTGATCACACCGCAATTGCTTGGGATATCGTAGCCATTCTTCTGTGGGATATGTGGAACTGCAGGAATTTTATCATGTCTAGTAGCCAGTCTCTGGTTAGAAGCGCGTTGCTGGATAGGATCTCTTTGTACGTGGAGGAGTTTGTTAGGATCAACGGGGTTGGGTTTTCCCCGAACAGGAGGGAAATTCCGGTGATTCAAGATCTTTGAACACCGCCTGATGATGGGCTTTAGAAGTTTAACTCAGACACTTCGTGGTGTGATCGTGAGGATGTTGGTGGGATTAGTTGGGTGGTTCGTGACTCCCTTTGAATCTCTCATTCTTGCTGACTGTGATAGGGTGCGGTTTAAATGGCCCATTAAAATCCTCGAAGCCCTTGTTGTGGTTAAAGGTTTGAACATCTTCATTGATAGTTTTGCTCATGGATCCTCTCCCCCGATCACAGTTGAGTCTGATTTTGTTGATCTTATTAATGCCATGTTTAGATCATAAGAATCAAAACTTATCTAAATTTTCAGGTTTTGTTAAGGACATCGAGGCCTTTGCTTCATCTGCCCATGTGCTATCTTTTGTGTGGTTTTCTCTTTCTGCGAATAGAGTGGCCCATTGTTTTGCTTGAGCTGTTTGTTGGATGTTGATTGGAGGGAGAGGTGTTTTTGTTGGGTTTTATACCCTAAAACTCATAAATAATAAATTTTATTAATTGACCGTCATCAATAAAGTGTTATAGATGTTAAATCAATAAATGTTATTGTTTGTATTGTTGTCTATTTTGTCTTAATAACCCTAAATCCAATAAGCTAACATCCAAGGCTTTCTTATGAGTCTTGAACTGTATGTGGAGACATACAGAGATCACTGTTCAAGATACAACCTAAAGGGTCTATAGTATAGGGATAAGGCTAGGTACCTTATCCTGGTAACACAATGGATACGACCCACTTTGTATTTGATACAAACATAATGATCTAACACATTCGTGTAGGTGACATGCGAGTGGGAGTATCTTATGTAATGAATTTGCATAAGATTGGACCGCAAAATAGTAACCACTAGATGTAACATCATTGACTAGTTAGGTTTCTATTTCAATAGAATAACCTAGGTGACTTCGTCTTAATCCTGAGTATATTATGAACTTTCTGTTCACGAGGGATTTTCCTTTGGTTTATATGGGTGAAGATGGCCAATTCGCCGACCTTATATGCCTACCATTTTGGGGATAAGATCGAGCCAGAAGTTGGGAACATAACCATAAAGATAGAATTCACTCATTCCTTCCTTGAGGGTAAGCAAATGAGTGTTCCTTAAGTGGTGTCTCTGGGACTTGAACAAAGGGTCTTACCCTCTCATTGGCCCGAGAGAGGTTTTTATTTATTGGTTGGACAATAAAAGGTTATTCATTAGATGAGCACTAGTACTTAGGGATTTAGAGGTAACCTAAAGATAAAACAGTAATCTAACCCAGTTGGAGTTACAAACACTCGTGAAGGACTAACTTGCTGGTTTTGATCATATCCATAGACATGGAAATATATATGTAGTGAAAAGAGTGCAGTTTTGGGTCTTTAGTGAAGTGTACCCACTGTTATCGAATATTGATTAATTTGGTTAATGAGTTTAGCCCATTAATCTCATATCGTTGGAGCTTCTGATCTACAGGTCCATTAGGTCCCCTCGTTAGCTCACTAGAGGATACTTAAGAGGGATAATTTGAATTGTTCAAATTAATTTGAGGAAACTATATATTAATGTGATTAATATATAAGTTATTATGGATATAATCTATAATCAAATTGAAAAGTGATATTTGAATAAGATTCAAATTAATTAATTCAAGTGAATTAGATTCACAAATAATTAATTAATCGAGAGGTTTTTCATATATACATGGAATGTATATGAAAATTAAATGTATACAATAAGTTGGGTTTAATGTACAAGTAGTTATTTAATTATTGTACATATTAAAATTAAACAAGTGTTATTTAATTGTGCAAATTAAATAAGTATTATTTAATTGTGCAAATTAAATAAGTTTTATTTAATTGGGTCAATTAATTGAATAAGTGTTGTTTAATTAAATTGGCTAATTAATTAAATAAAGGTTATTTAATTAATTATAGAAAAGGAAAATATATCGAGAAAGATGCTTAGCCTTTTTCTATATAAAAACCTCCCCATCGCCCTTTGGGAATGCACAACATTGAATACACAATTTTCATTCAAAGAAACTATACACAACTCTTTAGTGTTATTGTGTAGAATTTTCTCTAAGCCATAAATCCTTTCTACTCTCCAAAACTTTATTCTCATGTCCCTATCCCAATAGTTGGATACCACCTATCCCTTTATTGGAATTCTAGAGAATAACGAGGTAACTCTCATGGTAGTGTTTGAGATCGCTCAAGGAGTTATTTGTGATCAAGACCGTTTCGAGATTGTTTGTTGGAACCTTAGAGAGGATTGTTCGTGGCACTTGGGGAATCTACAAAAGTAAGCATCGTTCTAACCCTTTTCCAATAGAATGCTAATTTATGTATTTATCTATTCCGTCTAGTAGAACGATTTTGCAAAAACTGATTCGTGGGATGCAAGGCGGACTCACACGAGAGAACGTTTCCGTTGCGTGATCTGACCCCTTCAGTTTTTTCCCTATTTCTTCTTCTGGCTCTAACAAGGTGGGTGGGTTTCTCTTGTTATCTCGGATTTGTTTCCCTCTACCCTTATTGGTGAGGTTTGTGACTCTATTTAATTCTTGAATCTCTACTACAAAATTGGGCTTTAATGTCAGTTTAAAATTGACATTATAGTGAAAGAGTAAATTAACATGCAACGGAGAAAATCAAAACCAATAAGCACTCTAATTATACCTAATTTGAGTTTAAAACATGCTTCAAAGTAACTATTACAGAAGAGGGTTTACTGAACACAATACCTTTGATGAAACCTCTTCAAAAACAGCCGAGCTCCATGTAAAGATGCTTCAATCTACAAGTAGACCACCACAAAGATCTTCTCTACTATTCTCTTGCAAGGATTGTGTGGTGGAAACACTAAATTGAGCTAGGTTTGATGAAGACTGAAGAGGGTTTCAAATTCTGCAAAATTCTTGTAAAAATTCTGAATGTTTGGCTAATCATTCAGCCCAACACTCTAATTTATAAAACTTTCATCATGCAATCTCAAAGCTTGTATGAAGGCCAACTTTTTCTTCATGGATTGAGTGGAATTGGATGAATAAGGTGCTTACACCATAGTGGAGATTTCCAACTTTTGGAAATTTCCATTTTGTTGGTTTTTCAAAATTTTGTTTTCAAAAATGATTTCTAATAACAATTTACAAATAAACTAATTTATTTGTTTATTAGTTTTATAAAAATTAATTCAAATTAATTTTAAAAAAACTAATTAATTAAACCTTTTAATTAATTTTGTTAATTTAATATCTAATATTAAATTAATAAAATATAATTTCACTACAATGAATTTAATTTCATATAATTAATAATTTAAATATTAATTGATTCTTCAATTTTGTTTAATTTTGATAAAACTAAACATTTTAATTGTATCGAATACAATTAATAGAAACCCTAATTGAATCTAAACATTTCAAATTCTAAACCCTAATTTCAAATCTCATCAAGATTACTCAATTTACTAATCCAAATTATGAGTTAGTAGAGAGACCTTATGGACCTACAGATCATGAGCTTTAACTATTTGTAATTAATTGGTTAAACTCTTTAAACCGAATTAATCAATATTCGTTAACTACCAAGACATTCCACTATAACTCGATAGTTACACTCTCCTCACTGTAGATATATTTCTGTCCATTTTAACCATAATCGGTATCACAGGTCGTTCCTATTTATAGCTGGGTCAAAGATTAACGTTTTACCCCTGTAAATACATATCGCTCTTTAAGCTCTCACTGATCCTCCATTGAACAATTGATTTATAGTCCAACTCATAAATCATAACCCTTTATTTCATGAGAGGGCGGGCCCCCTTGTTCAAGACAAGGCATCAGCGCTTAAGAGAACAACCTATCTGCTAACCCTAAATCGGGTAGGAGCGAATTCCATATTGCAAACCTATGTCCGATATATCCGGTCTTATCCCCAAAATATGAGGCTTATTGAGCAGTTTTGTTGGACTACTCTCACCTATGCAGATCAAAGGATAATCTTGAATAAACAGGAGTTCATAGTTAGCTCAGGATTAAGATCGAGTTACCCTAGGTCATTGAGTTTGAGATAGTCAGTTTTAACAATAAACGATTATTATAAAGAAAAGTGACTATTTCGAGTCTGGTCTTATGCAAACTCATTGCACAGGATGCCCCCACTCACATATTTTCACACGAATGATTTTTCGATCACATCATTTGTATCAGTATACAAAATGGGTCGCATCCAATAGTGTCACCAGGATGAGGTATCACCCAATCTCATCCATATACTTATAGACCATTTTGGCTATATACTAAAACTTGATCCTCTTTTATGTCGCCACAAAAAGTTAAAGTATTCATATTATAACCATGGATTTGTTTCTTGGATTTTCATAAAAGAAAGCAATATCAATAATAATTGAATAAAATACTATGCAATATCAATAATAATTGAATAAAATACTCAATGACATTTTTATTGATAAATAGAATATGTTAACAACATTTACGAACTACGAGTTTAGGACATTCCCAACGTATAGGGGTACAATGTCAGTTGAAAACCGACATTGAAGATCATGTTATAAAAAGTCTTCAAAATCGGTTGGCTTCAATGTCGATTTTAAACCAACATTATAGATGATCAAGATTTCAGTGTCAGTTATCTTCAATGTCATTTTTAACTGACATTGAATACTATCTTCAATGTCGGTTTTCAACCGACATTCATCTACTTTTTATTAGTAATTGTCCGATATTAAATGTTTGTCATTGTTTTGTTATTGAAATATATATATATATATATAATCTTAATTGTTTTTACATATTAAGATCTCAACAAACAAAATTTTAACAACCTTGCTCATAAGGTACGAATAATAGTTAGCGCTCAAAGAGAATAATAAAATTTATACTTGCACACCAGTGGTTCTAACAAACTTGAATTTATAATATTCCAAATAAGCTAAAAAAATGGGGAAAATGGCTAACAATCTCTTCAATCAAGTTAACACTCATTCCACTAAAAATTCATTGAATTGCTTGTAAGACGATACTTTTCAGGTAAGGTCTGAGCTACTGCTTTTTCGCCATAGCTACCAACTCCATTCCCAAGTTATTGTAACTACTAATTAGGTAATTCTAACTAATTATAAATGATTTTCCCCTTTCTTGTTACTTATTTTGTAGCGAGATTCGCTACATTGAAGACAAATTTCTGCTTTCTCATTTTCTTTCCAAATAGCAAATAATCATTCTTACAAGCATGTATGCATGTATAACCTAAACCCAAGTCACACAATGTCTTTTTTGCTTCAAAATGAGATTTTGGCATTTGCTTCTTGGAGCAATTCTAATAACATATCAAATGACTTATTGCTCCAATGATTAAGTACTTTGATATGCATTAATTTCACCAGAAAAAGTAAAATAGAAATCTTACTACATCTAAGGTATAATTCTTCATTAATGTCATCACACATTGATTGAAACTTATTACTTCTATTTCCCATATTCTCCCTTGTTTCAAATTCAATGGAGTTTTCATCATCATGATGTGCAGTTTTAATATTTCCCCCTTGTCAAATCACTCAACAGTTCGAGCATTTCACTTGCATTATCTAAATTTTGATGAAATGTCTCTACATGTTCATTATGTTTTTTTATCTATTCTAATAGGTTTCAAAAAGGACAAATCTGGGTTTTCCACATGGTATATTCACCTATTGTAGGCGATAGCCCTTCCATGTGAGTATAAATCACATTCTACATCCCCAAGCCGTTTCATTATGACATTTTGACACTTTTTACACACCGTGTAAACCCTCTATTATCAACATGCTTCTTTGCCAAACTAATAAATGATCTTATTCCATCGGTATATTCTTTGCATAGCCTTTCGTAGTTTTATCCAACGATTATCCATAATTTATCCAATGAAAAATACATCATATATATGGAAACTTATCATGAACTTGTTTTAATTAAACAAAAATAGGTTGTATATATATATATATATATATATATTTCAACATTCCATAATAACAAGAATAATCAAATGCTTCCAACACAATGGAAAGATCTACAAACTTTTAATTTAGGAGCTTAACGAATAATCAAATGCTTCCAATTCCACAATCACATAATGACTTTCAACCCAAAGAAATATAAACACAATTGTAGATAACCGGCCAAAATATCAATAACTTCCAACTCACAATCAAACAATGACTTCTAAAATACAGTTTGAACACACAAAGTATCAACCAAAACTCACTTCAAATACATATAATTTAACTAATAACCGTTCTCCAAATTATATTTTAAATACATAATAAACTCAAATATCTTATGAACAAGCATCAAATGATATATAAAAACTTTTCATAAACTTATTTAAAGTAAACAAAAATGTGTATAACTTTCAATGTTTCATCATAATAAGAATAATCAATTACTTTCAACATAATGAAAGGAACTAAAAGCTTTTAAGGGGCTTAATTAAGGACAAAATCAAGCTTACAATGGAGTCACATAAATCAAGTAAACAAAACAACTGTATGTTACTTGTCAAAATGTCAATGACTTCCAACTCACACAATAAATTCATCAATCCACAATCATAAAATGACTTGCAGTCCACACTTTGAACACACAAAATATCCTCCAAAACTCACTTCAAACACATACAAACTACACAACCATTCTCCAAATTACATTCAAGGAGCTTAACCAAGAATAAAATCAAGCTTACAATGGAGTACATAAAAGGACATAATTAAGCTTACAATGGAGTCACAACCATTCTTCAAACACATAAAAACTTTCAATCATTCTCCAAATTACAATTTAAATACAAAATAAACTCAAGTATCATATGAGAAAACAACAAATTGATAAATGTAAATACCAATTAACGGTGATGGATTCTACTACGAATTTGATGGTATCAAGTACAAATCTGGCGGCGACAATGTCAAAGGCAAATTTAAATACAAAATAAACTCGTAGCTGCGACTTCTGGTAGCCTATGAAGACCTGCGAGAGTAAGGCTGAGAAACACGACAAATGAGGATGTAGAAACAGAATAGAGAGAGATAAGGAAGAAAACCCACATGTGACAGTGATGTGCGATGAACGGAAGGTTACTGGAGACGTGTTGACGGTGATGGTGGTGAACGGAAGAGAGAGAAAGAAGAAACAAACCCTGACGGACGGCAGTGAAGTTTTGGGATGGAAGAAGAAGAAAACCAAACCCTGAAGAATGATGTGGCAAACGAAGAAGAAAAGGGAATTGGGGAAAAGATTTATGATTTGCGACTACGGCCCGAATCATCGCATCATGCAACTAAATGTGGTTTCATCGCATACCTTATAGTGCCATAATGTCCCACCAATTAATTGGGCTTGCGAAAAAGGCAGAAAGATTCGCAATTTGAGACTAATTGAGGTTTAGTCACAATTTGGACCAGCAACTTTTCTCACGTCTCATTGCATAGTGCGACGTAAATGGCAATAGTCGCACCTTATTATGCGACTGCTACAAACGAACAGGATTTATAGCCGCAAGTTTGCGACTTTTTATGTATTCTGCAACCTTTGCGATGAAAAATACATTTCATCCCTAGAGATGCGACGATGTATTTTTAGTCGCTAGCTTTTCGTTGCTAAATGACAGATTTCTTGTAGTGAGTCATTAGATTAAATATGTTTGATTTTATGAACTTAGAGATGTTAAATAGATGGACAACCAAATCGAAAAGAACAAATGTAAAAATTGAAAAAAGGAAGAACTAAACCTACGTTTGACTTCAATATTTCACAAAAATCGCAAAATATGTATGTATAATTTAGTTACCATGATATTCAATTGATAAAGATCAACATCTTAAGCAAGCAAACTAAGATGGCTGAGTAATGCTAAAGAGCACCCAAGTTTGTTGAAGTCATAATGAATTAACCAATCTTATCTAACACACCCATATCTCACCCCAAAAATAAACAATCAAATTTTTTGTCATCATAAAAGCACAAAAAATTGAATCTCACTTACAAATAAAGAAACATACACAGTATATGTCCAAGAAAAAATAGAAATACATATAGAGTTCATCAAGATTCTTAAAAGAAATTTGTGAAAAACAATATTCAAAATCTTTAAAAGTAATTAACTAAATGGATTTTAAGGAATTGAAGTCTCAAAAGAATATAGATTCTTCAGTTGCAACTACCTACCAGAACTATACTAGGATGGTCCTTCTCCATTTCACACATAGTTTTGATTATTATTTCTTTTCTAAAACCAATTAATTTCAATTTTAAATTTCAAAAACTTTCCAAACATAAACCAATTCACAATGTCTAATTCCACAAACACAATTCTCATCAGCTCACTACTACTTGCATTGGATACCACCAAGCAAAGGATTATTCAAAACTAATGCCAGAGCATGAAAAACATAGCGATAGAACTTGAAACTGAGACTGAATTACAAGGTAAGCACCGATCTTTTTAGACGATGGGTGGTTTGGTTTACTATCAGCAGCAAGCTAATGGCGATAAATTGGTACCTATGAAGCTGAAATTATTAGTACAGACGTGTAGTTTTTCATTTAACTTCAAGTTTCAAACTAAAATCATGTATAAAAGCTTAAAAACATAGTTACGAAAGCACCAAAGAGATCTTGGTTTATACAACGGCTGTATTACGGATTTAACACAAAAACAGAGAATTGTACTGTTCTCTCCTGCCTAAAATTTTCACAACTTCCCGATGGAATCTTCAGTATCGGATCAGTGAATGAAATTTTCCAGTGACTTTTGAACTAATTTCAAATGAATTGAACTAAACTAACTACCTCTGATCTATCTAATGTCTTTGAATAGAGGGAAATCTCGAGCTAGGGATTCTAATCAGCAGAAATCGCAAAGAAAAATAAAGAAGAGAAAAAAAAAAAAGTAGATGCAGCAGCTCGCATTCATCCTTAGTTCATAAAAACAAAGAGATGGATACCTTATATTCAATCAACTCACGTCGATTGAGGAATGCGCTTCAGAAGAACACGAAAGATGTCAACGATTAAGTGGCTTCCATAGACGAAAGCGTTATGAAGACTGTGATTGATCGGAATGAGAAGGGAGAGGAGAACATCGTCGTTGTCGGTTGCTAGTCTACTGGCCGGATGAAGAAGGCTAGAGGGGCTGGTTGCTGTCGTGAAAGAGAGAGGGAAAGAGACGGAGAGGAGAGGGAGATCTAATCAAATGTGGAGGCTAGGGTCTTCTAAAAAATTCGAATCTTTTAATGTCGATTTCAAACCAACATTATAGGTCGGCTTACAATGTCAGTTTAAAACCGACCTTAAAGATCCGCTTTCTTTTAAGAAACTGATATTGTAAATCTGTTTTTAGTTTTTCCAACCGACATCAAAGTCCAAATTTCTTGTAATAAATGAATTGTCTTTTCTTAAAAAAAAAATTACTAAATGGGCATTTATATTTTATTATTATTATTATTCAAATCGATAGCCTTCAATTTATGGTAAAGATATAAACATGAGAATAATTATCAAAAACAAAATTCATATCGTCTGTCAAATTCTTAATGGTTGAATTCAATAAATTTGAAAACATAAAAATAAATTCATATGAGCAATCAAACAAACTCGACATTTTATATCAATAACATACCAATACTGATCATGTTAAACCAAGAACATCAATTTATATATGTGATGGATATAATAAAACCATGAATATGCTCAAATTGTCTGCCTTTCTACACATGATATGAATCCAACCAAAACAAAAGCAATAGAGCTCCAACAGCCAAAGTCTCCAATGGCAGCCATTTCTTTCCTATGTTGTAAGCTCCACCCTTGTCTGGCCCAATTCTACTTCCCCCTCCAACTGCAATTTTGATGAAGAAAAAGAAAACCCATTATTGACCATATATATATATACATATATATATATATATATATATATATATATATATATAATAAATAAGTTGATAGGCACATTAATTACCTGTTGAGTTAATGGTAGGAGAAGGGCTTATGGGAGCAGGTGCTACAGCAGAGGAGGAGCTATTTCCCTTGCCCAGTTGATAGAAAACTTGAGCCTCAGCTGAATTGGGTGGCAAGTTTAAAAGAGCTGCATCAACCCCATTAAATAAATAAATCAAACAAATCCCATATTAGAATATATTTTTTAAATTGATTAAATATATCAGAGTTAAAAAAGCACTTTTTGGTTTCTTTGGTTTCTTCAACTCTTATAGATAAGCTGATTTAATTTTTTAAATTTGATTTGTAATTCGTATCAATTTAGTTTCTACTCTTTTCATATTTTTCAATTATATTTTTCTATGAGTAACGGTTAAACTCAGGATTTTGAAATATAAATTTATCCTTAGTCAAATTTATCATCAACCAACATCTCAAGCTAATCTAATTCTTCCTCTAAGTAAGAAAGGGAATCATTTAGAAATTTGGTAGAAATTTCAACCTTTCATCTAGTTGATGAGGAAATGTTTGGTTCAAAGAGTAAGAGGTTGAACTCTAATGTTAATTCTCAACTTCTTGTTTGGCTAAAGAAATTTATGGGTCCCATAACTAAAACATCAATTTCATGACAAAAAATATTTTGATGTTGTCTAGGTTGCATTTATCTTTGTTCACGGCAAGTAGTTGTCCAATAAAAAAAATTGTCTCATGATAACTTCTTGAAAAAAAATGATATTTTTTTTTCTTTGGACGTAAAGGAAATGAAAGCATGAGATTAGATGCAGCTAATCATTGCTCTTTCACAACATATTAATCATGATTAAACTTCACTTGTTGTCTCAAACGCTCCATAAAAAATGTCAATACATAAAAAACTAAATCTAAACATTATAAACGATAGGGACTAAATTAGAAAAATATATATATACGTTAAGGACTAAAACATACATCTAAAAAAAAATCAAATGAAGTGATTTTGATTGGTTGAATTTACCTGGACAATTAGAGACATTGGCAGTGGCATGACAAATATCAGGGAGGCCCAAGGCCAGTGTGACATTTATCTGAAGCCCCAAGTCAGGGTCATTTCGGTCTTTAATTATAACGCATAAGCACTTCTTGTTGTTCTTAAGCACTTCCTTCAGTCCACTGCAACAGTCAGGCGTCGGAGCCTTTGCACCACCGCTCACGTACGGCAGACACGTGGCCATCCCAGCCAATTGCTGTGTGCATTCCTCCTTGTCTTTCTCATCATCTCCACCTACAAAGCTCACCGTCGGTGACGTTAGCAGCAGCGTTAACAACAGCCATTTCCAAGTAAAATGAAAGCCCTCCATCACTAATTGGTGAATAAGTTGGAGAAGGCCGAGATGAAGAGAGAGTTTATGGGCTTCCACTTCCTTTTATGTGTGGAATTATTGGTAGAAGGAATTCTTTTTCTTTTTCTTAAATTTGAATTTAAATTATTATTTCTAAAACTTATCAACAAAAATATAATATTTTTACCCACTATCGAGATAAATCGTGTTAGAACAATGTCTCTTTTCGTATATTTCTACCATAAAAATGCTTTAGTGCCACACATCTATCTGCAATCCATTCAAGTATCTGTTGAAAAATTCACATCGAAAAAATTAACCCGGGTTTGGTAACTATTTTGTTTTTTAAAATTAAATCTATATCTCTCTAAATTTTTCTATTATTATCTACTTTTTACTAATAATTTAAAAAATCAAGCTAAATTTTAAGAACTAAACAAAAGTAATTTTCAAAATTTTGTTTTTTGGAATTTAGAATTTGGCTAAAAATTCAAAAGTTGCGAATCATTAGAAAAATATTTTGATGAAATAGGCTTACTAAAAACCAAATAGTTACCAAACATGACCTAAGAAATCTAACACTCTTATAAGATAGATGGGCTACTCCTCTCATTGTCAATTGGTTTTGAGATAAAACCTCATACTATGAAATATGGTATCAAAGCAGATTGGTTCAGAAGGTCTATATTCAAAATCCTGCAATGTTATTTCCTCCCCATTTAATGTTGATTTTCAATTGTTGGGCATTCTTCCTATTTCAAGCGAAATGAGGGGGGTGTTAATAATATATAATTAAATTTATCTTTATCTACTGGCTTAAACTTTTGAGTCAATTGATAGATTTAAGAGTATTCGATCTTGACAAATTTTTCTTTTTTTTAATATTTTTTTCTCTTTTATCCACTATTCAACTAAAATCCATATGATTGCTTTTTGTTCGATTGAAAAGTGTAATTCATCTTAGCTTATATAATTGTAAATATTATCTACTTCTAATTGATGTAAAACTATATTCGCATCTCCAACAATATCATTTTGCCTTTAAGAGATCATAGTTTTATCTACCAAATTTCTAATTTTTTTCATTAGAAACAAACTTTACATTGACTATATTAAAATTAGTCTGAAATCAACATCATTTTGAGATTCTTTTTTCCACAAAAAGTAACCTTATATTTGAAAAAATAAATAAATCCTATGGTGGTGGTTGCACTAAGAAGTTATCATTGCATTGGTAAGTTTTTTTGTGCTTTCATACCACTCCACTAACATGAACACTTCCAAGACTCATTTTCATTGTTGTTTTCCTTTTGATTCTAGAGAGATCTTTGGATATCTTAACTCAACTACTTTATTTGGCAAATTTTGGAGACATCTATGCATATATTTACATGTTATTGTATATCATATAGATTATATCATAATTTCCCTAATAGATATTATTAAAATACTTTTTCCTTCATATTTTTCTTAACTAAAAGAATCTATTTTTATTATTATTATTAAATTTCTATATTATGATTTTATCATAGATCTTACCATCGTGAATTTAAGTTTAAAGCTTTAAATCACATGTATCAAGCTTTTTATCAAGTTTGAAAATCAATAAATTCCTTTGCAAAAAAAAAAAAAAAAATCAATAAATTAAAAATCTTATTTCGTCAATTTCATTAGTTCCGTTTCACATCCATTTCATTTTTTGTTTTTATTTTTTAAAAATTAAATCTATAGACGCTATTTTTACCTCTAAATTTCTATTTTTGTTATCTATTTTTCACCAATAGTTCCACCTCCAAATTTCTTCTTTTGTTATCTACTCTTCATCAATAATTTAAAAAATTAAGTCAATTTTTTAAAAGTAAAAAAATTAGGCATCGTTTGTTAACCATTTAGGCCTCGTTTGGTAACCATTTTGTTTTTTTTAAATTAAGCCAATAGACACTATTTCCACCTCTAAATTTCTTTTTTTGTTATCTACTTTTCATCCATTGTTTAAAAAATTAAGCTAAATTTTGAGAACTAAAAAAAGTAACTTTCAAAAAGTTGTTTTTGTTTTTAAAACTTAGCGAATTCAACTATTGTAATTAAGAAAGATGCAAATCATTGTAAGAAATGTGTATGAAATAGGCTTAATTTTCAAAAACAAAAACAAAAAACAAATAGTTACTAAACGAAGCCTTAGTTTTTTGTTTTTTATTTTTGAAAATTAGGCCTAGACTACTTCCGCTCCTAAATTTCTTCATTTGTTGTCTATTTTTTTACCAATGGTTTGAAAAACCAAGGCAAATTTTGAAAAAAAAAAAAATAGCTTTTAAAATTTTATTTTTGTTTTTGGAATTTGACTAATAATTCAACTATTGTAATTAAGAAAAATGCAAAAATGTGGAGAAAATAAGTTTAATTTTTAAAAACTAAAAATAAAATGGTTACCAAATGGGGTCTTAGCTTTTAAAAATTTATTTTTGTTTTTGGAATTTGACTAATAATTTGACCATTGTGCTTAAGAAAGAGGTAGATCATTATAAAAAAATTGGAGAAAATAGGTTTAATGTTTAAAAATAAAAAATAAAAAATAAAATAATTACCAAATAGGATCTAATTTTTCTTTTTAATATACATAATATTCTACCTATTGATATGAAAATTTGAACTTTTTAATCTATAAACAGATATACTAATACCTAAAATTAGTTGAGTTATGTGTTCTAGTTAAAAGCTAAATGTTACTCATTTATTGTATTTGTATAAGTTATATATATTAAAAGTAAAGATAAATTTAAAAATAGATATGACATCATAATTATGTGAATAACGGGATTCAAAACTTTAATTTGCATGAAAAATTATAAATGTCTTCAACATAACTCAACTGTCAAGATTTTATATTTTATGATTTTTTTTAATCTTTGAAATAACACTTAAAAAAAAATATTATTATTGGGTGTTTTATGACTTTTCACTGCAGTAAAAAAACATACAATAATTTTTTACATCGATAAACCGTCACCGTTAAATTTTCCATGATAATTTATCATTGTTAATATGTGGTTCAAGAATTTAATTTTTTAGTCAAGATATTAGATATTAATTAAATAGCCATCAACAAATATCTATATTGACATTATGTCGTGGTCACAAAAATATTAATAATGTCACGATTTTAATTATTAAAAAAAAAAAAACCTTAATCATTATACCTTTTATATGTCATTTATATTCCTTGGACAATTATATCTTATATTCTCGACCAAAGTTCAAACAGTAACATTGATTTATTGTCGTAGTAGTTTGGTCAATTACAATATTACATTGTCAAATAAATACATCTCATATCAATTTTGTTAAATATTAAAAAAAAGGCTTACAACAATAGAAAATTATTTGTTTAATACTTGTGATTACACATATATTCTAATAATAAATTACTCCAATTTTAAAAAATTAAAATTGGGTTAAAAATCACTTTTAGTACTTAAATTTTCATAAAAGTAACAATTTAATCTCTGAACTTTAGTTTGTAACAATTTAGTTATTGTACTTTCAATTTCGTAACAATTTAATCTTTAAACTTTAATATATAATAATTTAATTCTTATACTTTCAAATTGTAACAATTTAATCCTCATCGTAAAAATTTGTGTGAAAATTTTAATAAGTTTTTCTACATAAATAAACCAATAAACCAATTAGATATTCAATATTAAATACAAAGTCTACATCATAAAATAAGAAAAATTGACATCAAATTTTGATTATATTTTTTACATTAGAGACTAAATTGTTACAAATTTGAAATTATGAGAACTAAATTATTACATATTGAAGATTAAGGACTAAATTGTTATAAAACTGAAAATACAAAAACTAAAATGTTACAAACTAAAATTCAATAACTAAGTTATTACTTTCGGTAAAAGTTCAGAGACTAAGGGGTCATTTGTTTCGCAGGTATCCTAGATTATGGAGTGAACATCTAGATTACCGTGTTTGTTTTGCGATATTGTGAAATGTCTCAACATCTGAAGATTTCTAGGATGTCCGAACAAAGGGTATCTGGAGAGTCTTAGATATCCTCCTGAAACATAGATTTTCTAGATTCTTGAGTTGAGGACATCTTCATTTTACTTTTTTGTCCTTCTTTTTATTTTATTTTATTTTAAATATATATTAATCTTCATTTACATTATATAATTAAAACAAATACTGTCAATCATGTATATCATATATTTTTAATTATATCATAGTTATTATTTATTAGCAATATATTCAAATTTAAGTTTAAATTAATATTTATTTTATAAAAAATCTTAAATTATAATATATTATTTTGTTGAGAAAAGTAATATATAAAAAAAATATAAATTGTATTAATTTTAAAAGAAGTTTAAATTGATAAAAAAAATATGTTATATATGTTCAAATTATATAAAAAAATTAATTATAAAGTAATAAATAGTCGTAACAGCATTCTTAATTTAAGACAGTCCGAGTAGAAATCCTACGAAACAGACACAGTTATCAAAATATTCCTAGATACCTGTAAAAGTATTCCTATAAAACAAATATGATAATCTAAAAATGTAGATATATATAATTCCTAATATATACAATTCTAAATATCTAAGATTTCGATTATCTACCTTCTAAAAAAATAATCGACCCCTTAAAAATGTTTTTAAACAAGTCAGTTGGAATCGAAACTGACGTCAAAATATTAAAACTCTATTTACCTTACATTTATAGGTGAAAAAAGTTGGTATAATATTTATATTTGTTATAAATAATACAGATTCTCACTTTTTTTTATTTTGAACATCAAATATGGTTTTTAGTAGAAATGAGTGTCATTCGAAAAAAGGAAAAGAAAAAAGTGGCGGAATTATTATTATCTAATAAGAAAATGCCTTTTTCTTTTCAATGGACACGTGTCATAAAGGGAGGAACGGAAGGATAGTGGTGGGAATCTTTCACCAAACCCACTAGAGCATTTACAAACAAATGGCTTTGCCGCGACGAAAGGCTCTCCTTGCCCTTTTTTTTCATGAAATTCCAATTTTCAGACGCTGTCTGTAACGTAATAGTGACATATGAAACTTTTTTTTCATTAATTGGATGGTTTAATTTTATTTTTAAGATTTGTTTAATTTTAATACTTTTAATAAATTTCAAATATAACATCTTCAAGTTGAATTTTATCCAAGTTAATTAATTGAATAATAATAATTTTCACATAAGAAATATTGCATTTTTTCCCCCAAAACTATAGTGAAAAAGTTAATCAATACTGATCTTTTTAATAGAAAAATCGACAATAAATTAGCATTATGAGATAGGAGATATGAGCAGCAAATTTTAAGTACGACAATAGTATACAAAATTTGAAATATCGATGTTGACAAAAATGTTGATATATAAATTCTATAGAAATAGCATGGAAAATATAGATTAAATATTGATTCAAGGGCTATTTTTTAAATTTGTTAAAAACAAAAAATTCAAAAATATATCTAAATTAATATGTAAACATTTTGCACGTTTTTAAATATATCTAAAATATTATATTCATGTTATGCTACACTTTTGCTATTTCTTAATATTTCATGAATTTTCTTCAATATAACGGATATATCGATTCATCTTTCATGTTGATGTTAAATCCACTGGCATGTAAAAATGTTGATACAAATATCGACATATTCATGAAAATTTAATACTATATGTGTTGATGGAAAAATTCGGCCAAGTGAACTCACTTGACTTTCACGTGTCGTTAACGGTAAATTTATAATTTGAAGAAGAGGTTACATGCAAAACAATAAAAAATAAAATAAAATAAAAATAACACACCAGTGTGGTGCTTGCCACAGACACT
This sequence comes from Benincasa hispida, assembly GCF_027475165.1. Lineage (NCBI taxonomy): Eukaryota > Viridiplantae > Streptophyta > Magnoliopsida > Cucurbitales > Cucurbitaceae > Benincasa > Benincasa hispida. The sequence goes on from NC_143486.1 coordinate 12,412,617, forward strand.
CTGATCTTAAGTCAGTATTTAACAAAAGAGGTAGAGTAAGTTAGAGATGGAGGAGATTAACTTACCTTTTAGATGAAAATGACTCCTCTTCATCTTATTGTGAGTCCTCAGGCTCGTCTGTGCCATATACTGAGGAACCTTTTATGCTTGTAGGGGATTCGCCTTACTGTGAGTCCTCAGGCTCATATGTGCCATATACTGAGGAACCTTTTATGCTTGTGGGGGATTCGTGATCCTTTGTGACTCAAGTCAACTTGAGATTTTACGATATGATATGACATTCCTCCCATGGTTCATTTGAGGGTTCCTCATCCAGACAAAACCATAAACAACCTTCTTGAGGGGGAGGTAGTCCTTTATCCCGCCATGTTTCGCTTTGGGGTCCGCCTTTCTTTACCTCTATTTCTTCAGAGCTCTTTAGCTTTAAAACTTGCTCCTGGCCAAATTTTGCCAAATGGATGGAGCCATCTCATAAGCACTTACTCTCTTTGGCAAGTCTATAGTGATGGGTAGCCCTTGTCTATCCCTACTTTCTAGTTATTGTATCAAATTAGTCATAGCACAAATTTTGGAGATTATTTTTATTATATTATGGCTCGTAAGAAAGCTTTGGTGGGTAGTGTTTCTTCAGTGAAAAATTGGAAGGAACGTTAGTTTTTTGCTAGCGGTGATTGGTTATCTTCTGATGAAGCGAGTATGTGTTATGCGGTTCCGACGAGGTTTAAGGAATATGATAAGGACCTTTCTCTTTTTCTCTTATTTGAAACCACCTTGTTTTTCTCTCCTCTTACCCTTTCTCTTTACTATTTTTCAGTGCCCCAGGAGTTCACTATTGCAAGGAATTTTGCTAAGGCTATTCAAAACTTGGATAAGGATACGAAGTACGGTTCCAACTTTATCACCCCAAAAAACTTAGTCCTTATCGGTCTTGCCAACCCGGAGTCCCCTAGAGGTTAGCCTTTTGCTTGTTAATTTCAAAGAGAAGGAATTGTCACATTGTTCTTCAAGTTAGCTTCGGGTCGCCTTCAGCCACCAAGGCACACCTATACTGTCATCCCTTATTTTCTCACTCTGTTACTTTTCTTATCTTGCAAAGATGAGTTCCCACAAGGCTTCCTTCTTTGAAAGCGTGAGTAGAGGGAGAAAGAAAAGTAAAGATAGAGCTCTCTTCTCATACACGACCCAATGACGATACCTAGGATCTTACATGAGATGAAGTTATAATGAACTGCCCTCTTCTTAGCTTCCATCCTTCCTCTAAAGGCTTACGTTGATCCTCTCTCTTCAGGGTACTGGTGGAGGTTCTAGTTCTTCTACCTGTAGCTTCCAACTGTGGCAAGGCATTGATCATCAAATCAGAACTAGTGAGGATGGCGCCACCAATCTTTATGCACTTTCTTCGGCTCTCTATAATCTCCAATGTTGGGTTTTATGCCCTAAAACTCGTAGATAGTAAGTGTTATTAATTGACCTTCAACAATAAAGAGTTATAAATGTTAATTCAATAAATCTTATCGTTTGTGTCATATGTCTATTTTGTCTTAATAACCCTAAATCCAATAAAATAACATCCAAGGATGTCTTATAAGCCTTGAACTATATGTGGAGACATATAGGGATCAATATTCAAGATGTAGCCTGAAGGGTTTATAGTATATGGATAAGGTTGGGTACCTTATCCTTGTAACACTATGGATACGACCCACTTTGTATTTGATACAAACACAATGATCTAATGCGTTCGTGTAGTTGACATGCAAATGGAGATATCATATGCAATGAGTTTGCATAAGACTAGACCGCGAAATAGTAACCACTAGATGTAACACCGTTAACTAGTTAGGTTTCTATTTCAATAGGATGACCTAGGCAACTTACTCTTAATCCTGAGTATATTATGAACTCTAGTTCAAGAGGGATTGTCCTTTGATTTGTATAAGTAAGGGTGGCCAATTCACCAACCCAATATGCCAACCATTTTGGGGACAAGACCGAGTGAGGAGCTGAGAACATAATAATACAAAATGGAATTCACTCTTTCCAATCTTATGGTTAAGTAGATGAGTGTTCCCTTAAGTGATGTCTCCGAGACTTGAACAAATGGTCTCACCCTTGAAGGAACTCTAAATATAGAGGATCTTTGAGCGGAAGTGGATCATCCCAAACTTCATTGTGAAAGAACTCAAACATTTACAATCATACAAAACAAATTATGCATTAAACATAAATTATAGCATGCCTTTTGAATTAAATACAAAGGATCAAGAAAACAATACCTTTGAAGAACTTTTCTTCAAGTGTTTCCCTCGATCAAACTCAAACGCAGTGAACAACTCGAACTCGAACTCCCTTGAACACCAACAACGAGTATCAACTCGATCCTTGAACAAATCCGGACATTACCACAAGATTGCCTTGGTATTCTCGGTGTAAGAATCCAGGAGTTGTGGGCTCTAGTTGATTTTGATTTGAGGGAAAGATTGGAGTGAAGGAGGAAATGATCGAGGAATGGACAGAAGTATCGTGTAGAAGATGGAAGCCTATTGCATAAACTTGATACTCGGTCGTTTAGAAAAAGAGTACTATCGTATAGTAAACTCGATCCTTATCGTTTAGTCACTCGATAGTAAATCTAATCAGTCGTGTTGTTGTAGAATGATTAGAAAAACCATTTTTCTTCTTTATCCCACTTAGCCATAAAACCGTATAACCACCCACTAAGGTCGGTTATTGAGAAAAAGAAATATCAATTATCATATAATTAATAAATTATAAATAAATACAATAACTAGCTTATCATATTATATTTATAACCTATAGTTTTAATATTGCATCATATGCAACATATAAACCATAGTTCTTTTTCTATTTTATGACATTTAATATAAATCATATTTATATTAATTCCTCTAATCAAATAATAATGTATCAAATACATTATGTTAATTATATCATATATAATTGAATTAATTTAATCATATCATATATAATCAAATTCCCTCTTGTTAATTTGATCATTTCAACTTGAATCCATTGAGCTACCAAGGGGACCTTATGGACCTGTAGCTTGAAGCTCCAACGGTACATGAATAACTAACTAAACTTTTTAATCACGATATCTACCATCTGTTAACAGTCAGGCACTCCATTAAAGACTGGCAGCTGCACTCTTCGCACTACAGATATATTTCTGTGTCCATTGGATACAATCAATCAACAGAACGATGACCCTTCACAAATCGCTCGTAAGTACAGCTGGGCCAAATTACCATTTTGCCCCTGTAGTTACATCTAATTCTTTAAGTATCACTAATTCCTCCAATGAACAATAGATCATAGTCCTACTATGACTAAACCCCTCTCGGGCCAAGAGAGAGTGTGGAGCCACATTGTTAAGCCCTGGAATCAGCCTTTAAGGGAGAAATTTATCTACTTACCACTACTTCGGGAAAGAGTGAATTATATCTTGTGTAGCTGAGTTCCCAGCTCCCTAATCAAACAAATCTCCAAAATGGTAGGCTTTTCGAGTCGGCGATTTGGCCACTCTCACCCATGCAAATCAAAAGACCACCCTCATAGACAGGAGTTCATAACTCACTCAGGATTAAGGTCGTGTTACCTATGGTCATCCTAGTGAAATGAAAGTCTCAATTATGAACGGCGTTATATAACGAGACTAAACATTTCGTGATTCGGTCTTATACAAACTCCTTTGTATAAAATGTCCCCACTCACATGTTTAATACACGAATGATCAGGATCAGATCATTTGCAGCACTTTACAACATTATTAATATCTACAAAGCAGGCCACATTCATAGTGTCACCAAGACAAGGTATCCCTCCTTATCCATATACTACAGACCATTTAGGTTATCACTTAAAATACGATCCATTTGTATGTCTCCACATACATGTTTAAGTTTACAACGATAACCATGGATCTTAGTTTATTGGCTTGTGGTTATTGCAGCTAAAATATCTCATATTTCATAGACTGAAGTGAATAAAATATCATATATTATAAATCATAAAATATTTATTCATACAAGTGTTTAAAAACTAGTGGGGGTGTACAAGATAATCATATTACAAGTGGGGGTGTACAAGATAATCATATTACAAGTACACAAAACAATAAACTAGGGCACAAACGCCCAATACAAGATCTCCCACTTTCCCTAATCTAGCCGTGGTCTGTCCCATAGACCCATAGTCCGTAGGTGACACTCAAACACTATAGTCGTGAAGGCCTTCGTAAACAGATCAACAACGTTGTACTCCGAAGCTATCTTCGTGACAATCACGTCCTCTCGATGCACAATCTTTCGGATGAGATGGTATTTTCGCTCTATGTGCTTAACGTGCTTATGACTTCGAGGCTCATGGGAATTTGCCACAGCACCACTATTATCACAAATATATAGAGAAATAAATATTGCACTCATACAAAAAAAAAATGTCTAAACATGTCTGGAACAACTTCCAGTTCAGTCAGGAACTTTTGAGTCAAACGGTCTTCTTAGCAACTTCACAAGCGGCTACATACTCTACCTCTATAGTGGAGTTCGCGATGCACCCCTGTTTGGTGCTTCGCCATACTATAGTCCCTCCGTTAAGAGTGTACACTGATCCTGAAGTGAATTTCCTAGAATCCTTATCAGTTTGAAAATCAGAGTCTGTGTATCCTATAAAGATCAAATCCTTAAAACCATACACAAGTATGCAGGCCCTCATTCTCCGAAGAAACTTGAGGATGTTCTTGACGACTATCTAGTGACCCTGTCTTGGATTAGACTGTATCTACTGACTATTCTCCACAGTATAGCAGATGTCAGGTCTAGTACATAACATTGCGTACATCAAACTGCCTACGGCAGATGCATAGGGGACCCATCTCATTTTCTCAACCTCTTGAGGTGTCATTGGACATTGTTCCTTAGACAATGGAACTCCGTGCCGAAAAGGCAATAGGCCCTCTTGGAGTTTTGCATCAAGTACTTGATTAACATCTTGTCAATGTACGATGCCTAAGACAGTGCTAGCATTTTGTTCTTTCGATCCCAAAAAATTTAAATCCCAAGGACAAACTAAGCCTCTCCCAAATCTTTCATTTGGAATTGGGTTGCTAGCCAGTTCTTAACTGAAGTCAGTAAGCATATATCATTCCCAATGAGTAGGATATCGTCTATATACAACACTAGGAAAACTACTGTAGATTGAAGCGTTATTTTATGAGTTGACATTATGGAAGGGAATGTGGTAATGGAAATGCATTGAGCAATAAGTTTTCTCAGCGGAATCCAAGTATAAATCCCACTGAGTTTCTTGGTAAGTCCAGAGTCGAACTCAAGGACTAGGGAAAACAGTATGCGGTGATAATTTTCAAGAAGACTTACGGTAACCAATAAATCAACTAGTTGTTTTGAGTTGTTGTTTGTGGTATAAGAAGTATGCGGCGGATTTGAGAAAAGATCGATTATGAGATAGATACACTGAGAATGTAGAGAAACGGGTTGAGAACGTCTTTAGCTAACGTTTCCCGGGAATGCGTCAAACTATGCGATCATGCTACACTCATGCGACAGCAAATCATTTTCCAATGCAAATGCCATGCTCCTAGTTCTAGGACGCATGTGATGAATGCGATAATGTCCATAGAGCTTATTCCTAAGTCTCTACTTTTTGCCTATGCGATGATGCAAGATGCACACAACAACAAGGTGACCACACACAATCATAACTTGTCTCTAGGATGCATGCAATGCGTTAATAGCAAACCGTGCTTATTCCTAAGCTGTTATCTCTTGATTATGCGTTCTAGTCTAACTCTCCCGAGCCTAGATTCTAACTTGATTTTTCCAAGCCTAGATTCTATCCTTAGACTACCCTCCCGAGTATCCCTAATGGACGAATGATGCATATATAATACAAGATAATCGCATAGAGTGAAGATCCTCAGTTATGCTAGCTAAGTGCTTCTCAACCCATTCGGCAAATTTAGCTACTCATGTGTAATAAACAGAGAGTGAACAGATATAAAAAAGTAAATTCCATTTCTATAGATAAGTTTAAGTGCAAGATGACAATGGAAGATAAGGCTAGAGAGCCTGGTAGCAATCCCTTGCTTCCTAAGGCTTTTACACTGTCAACTTTATTCTGTTCAAAAGATATTCCCGCTTTCGAAGAAGTTGGCCCTCTCTCTGATCTCGACGCTTCCGACACTCTTCCAAGTTCACCGGAACGATCTCTCGACACAATCTCGCTTCTCTTGCTTCTGCCTTAAATAAAAGAAAATCTAAGAACAAGTTTATTCTAAGGAAAAATTCTCTAACTATTCGAACTCCATTATTGAAGGTTGCCCTCGGTATTTATAGAGCTTCGGGGTGAAAGGCGTCTTTTTTCTTATTATTGCACTGATGGGATGGCATTAATTCTCTGTCTGATACGCCGAATATTTGTCACCGAAAAGTTGAGTGTACTTGCTACAATAGTTCGTTAGTAGCTTGTCAACTTAATTCGGACTCGACCGCCATCAGCTTACTGTCCCATCGTGATTTATTATGCTTTTCACCCAGATACGCCCACCAAGTTGTAACGGCTCTATATGGTAATCCTTCTTGAGCAGATGTTTGTGAGCACAAATCACCACAAAGCGCGGTAACGCTGCGCTCGACCGTTGCTTTCGCGCCAACGCATATTCTACATAAAAATACAAAAGTTAACTGTTTTTATGCGATGAACGCATGCGACCGCAATGTTACAAACTTAATGCTTTTTGGACGCAATCTTATATATTTTATCAATGCAAACCTGCATTGTTTAATAACTTAGTACTATAATAACGTGCATTTCTGCCCATTATCATAGATCCATTTACAACCTATAGGTTAACCTCATCAGGTTAATCTATGAGATCCCAAACTGAGTTGAAGTACAAAGACTCCATCTCGAGATCCATGGCTTTTATCCATTCATCTCTGTCAACATCTTCCATTGCCTTCTTAGCCAGGATTCCAGTTAAACTCATATAGTGAATAGGTGGGTTTGCAACCCTCCCACTACGTCGAGGTTCCCTCAACACTTGAGGTGGATTTGACTTACTAGATGAACCCACATCAACAACTCTTGTTGAGATAGCAGGATCTTCAACAACTCTTGTTGAAGATCTAGTAGTTTCTTTGGAAAGCTCATTCAACACAATTTTGCTTCTAGGACTGTGCTCCCTTATATGATTCTCATCAAGAGAAATAGCGTTTGTCCATACAAATACTTTGTTTTCCTTAGATCATAAAAATAACCCCTTTGTGTCCCTTTGGGGTAGCTTACAAATAGGCACAGCCTCGAACATGGTTCCAGTTTTTTAAGATTAGCCTCAAGCACATGTGTTGGGCAACCCTAGATGCGAAAATGACGTAAACTAGCTTTACGACCATTCCACAACTCCAAAGGTGTTCTGGCAACACTCTTGGAAGGAACGCAATTCAAGATGTAAGTTGCAGCCTCTACTGCAAAAACCCTAAAACAAGTCCGGTAAGGAAGCGTAACTCATCATCGACCGAACCATGTCCAACAGGGTTTGATTTCTCCTCTCTGATACATCATTCTGCTGAGGTGTAACAGGTGCTGAAAGTTGGAAATCTATTCCATGTTCTATCATATAGTTCTGGAACTTAGAATCCAAAAACTCTCCACCTTGATCAAATCAAAGCGTTTTAACCATTTTACTTAATGCGTTTTCAAGTTCAGCCTTGAACTTTTTGAAATTTTCAAAAGATTCAGACTTATGTTGCATTAAATAAGTATACCCATACCTTGAATAATCATTAATAAAAGTGATGAAATACTCATAGCCTCCCCTGGCTCGCACATTCATCAGACCACAAAGGTCTGAATGCACTAATTCTAGAGGCTCTTTGGCCCTATAACCTTTTCCAGTAAAAGGTCTTTTAGTCATTTTGCCTTCAAGGCATGACTCGCACATGAGTAAAGAATTTTCTTCTAACTCGTTTAGAAGTCCATTCTTCACCAACCTTTCAATCCTATTGAGATTAATATGCCCCAAACGAAAGTGCCAAAGTTGGGCATTTTCTTTAGAAGAAACTTTAAGTCGTTTGTTTTGAGTTACGATAGTTTTAAACATCTCTATGTCATGGGGGGAATTTTTCGCTAATGGCCTTAGCATATATAAATTGTTTTCCAATTGAGCCGAACATATATCAACACCACTTTCCATAATAAACACTTTATTAACAGAAAAAATCAGTGTGTAATTACATTTAAGCAACGAATTTACAGAAATTAAGTTCCTCTTTAACTTAGGAACTACATATACATCACTAAACCTATTCTATAAAGTCAACCAGAGACCTGCCACTGCCACAGCTAAGATGACATGCCCGGTTCCAAGTCGTATCGTCATCTCACCAGCACTAAGCTGTCGTCAAGAACTAATTCCCTGAAATGAAGAACAAACATGGTTAGTGGCCCTATAGTCAATAATCCAAGCAGAATCATCATTCTCCACTAAACAAGTTTCCAAAATCAGTAAATCGTATTTACCTTATTTGGCATTCTTCTTCTCAGCCAAATAACGTGGGCAGTTCCTCTTCCAGTGCCCATTCTCATTGTAATGGAAACATTTTCCCTTATCAACCTGCACTGATTGCCTACCCCGTAGAGCGACAGATTGTGGGTTAGCAGGCGCCTTCCCCTTACGACCCTTCTTCTTCTTCCACTTGTTGGTACCGAAAGAAAAAGGTAGATACTTAGTTCTTGAGGTCAAACCTTTATGGAACTTTCTGGATGATGAAGCAACATTTGCTTCACCTTCTTCTCCTTGCTTTTCAGCAAAGATTGGAAAGTCTGCAACTCATTCAATAGAGTTGTAAGGTTGTAATCAACCCTATTCAAAACAGCGTTGCTTACAAAGTGAAGGAAACTTTCTGGTAATGACTCCAGAATTATGGTAATCTGGCTGGCCTCATCGATGCTCGACCCGTTCATCTCCGCCACGTTGAAGTGGACCATCATGTTCATAACATGTTCACGAACAGATGTTCCCTCCTTCATTTTGGAGTTAAAGATGAACTTAAGAGCGTCGTGTCTGAGTTACGCAGACGGTTGTCTGAACATTCCCCTCAGGGACTCCATGATCTCGCGTGCAGTGATCATGGGCTCATGCTTCTTGGCCAAAACGTCATTAAGGCTAGCCAAGATGTACGCTCAGGCCTTTTCGTTCGCTCGTGTCTAGCGCTCGTACGCCTTTTAAATATTTCGAGCGGCTTTGGGAGGTGGAATAGAAAAACAATCCTCCATAAGAACGAACCTTAAATCATCGATGATAAGTATCGTGTTTATGGTATTCTTCCAACTAGCATAGTTCTCGCCAGTCAGTTTATCAGCGATTAATAATGCAAGAGTAGCGGTAGCCATTTTAAAAGTTGCTGAAAATAAGAACAAACTTAATGAGTCTACTTGCATTACAATTTTTAACTCCAATTAAGTTTTAGCAAAATAGTTCTATTGTACCCTAAGTGACATCTATTTTGCAATGATGCTCCAGCAAGGCAGGACAAAAGTCACCGTAGGGTGATCAAATGCCCCTTCACTGGAATGAGACAATCTCAACCATTAGACAGAAACAACTCCTTGTAAATGAATCTAACAGTTGCCATTGTTTGGTCCAAAATTTGTTAACATCCTTAACAATTTCGTGTAAATGTAACCCCTCATTTTAGGTCCTAGAGTCCCGCTTTCTAATGCGCCCACCGTAGGAAAAAAGTAGATTAGGATAAGAGACTAAAGTAGCCCTATCCATTTCTAGAGATCAGATAAAGAATTGTGCAAATACAGTCATCCTTTATGAGGACACTCCCAGGGTGCCTCGAGGCGATGCACGAAAACGTTATCCAACTTATGAGAGAGACCAAGGGATATGTTGTCACATATCCCACTCCCATTTACTATGAACATTTTCTCCATTCACCTTTGTATTTATCTACCCAAATGTCATCCTTTAAGGGGACACTCGCAGGGTGCCTCGAGGCTGAGGATAGATCTCATGGTGTGAACTTTTTAGGGAAAAACGTGTAGAGGTAAAATGAAGTATCATATACCTCAATTAGTGATTATTTAATTTGCTAAAAAATAACACTTGCTTTTGATGATTAAACAAGTTTGATTCAAATCTTATTAAACACTTTAACGAACTTTCATCAAATTTGCATGCATGCAACAAATCTATCTAATTCACCTTTCTAGGTAGGTTCCCGGGTAAGGGTACAACATTTCCATTGACTTAAGTACCCAAGTCTAGCAAGAACCAACCTTAGCCAAAATGTCCCTTATAGATAGATTTGGTATATATATTTAATCTTTTATTAGTCAATTTACTCCTATTAAACCGAATTAAAAGATTAAACTTAGGTATCTAATCTCATTAGAACCGTGATCTTAAGTTTATCTCAATCAAAATTTAGAATTCTTTTAAAGCATGATTAAAGCCTAATGTTTGCATGCAACTCTTTCTTATTGATTTTAATTCTAATTTCATTAATTATAACTCTTATAAAGAATGAAACAATTAAAACCAACCACATTGCTAAGCTAGACATTCACAAGGCATTTATAACTTTTATAAATAAACCTAAGTGTCATGTTTCATGCAATGTTCATTCATTACTAATATATAAATTTTATATAACAAGTAATGAACTAAGCATACATGTTGCCATACATCCTTATATTATAACATTTATAATAAAGATGATACATGAATATGCTTTAATGCATGCATATATTATAGCTCTTATATTATATGATGCATGAGCATGCTTTAATGTAATTTAATGCAAACTACTATATTATAACACTTATTATATAAAGATGATGCATGAATAAATGCATAACCTATAGTGGGTTTTAAAACCATATGACATACATTATGGCATATAAAATAAACATACATCATATGTACATTCAATAAAAGTTGATGGATTAGGATAATTAGCCTCAAAACCGGAAAATAAAAGCCAACTATTACAAAAGAATCGAGTCAATTGGTTCAAATAGGTGAACTGGGTCTTGAACCGCCCGCTCGAAGCCTCGTCGCTTAATCGTGTAGCAACTCCTTCTGATCGTCGAGTAACATACATCGAATATAAACGATCATGTAGCGATGATCACATGGCTAAGGATTATGCGATGAGCATGAAAGTCCACACAATCGTGCAGCCAACGCTATACGATGAACATGATTGTCTACACGATCGAGTAGCAAGCGTTGAGTATCGTATACTAAGTGATCGTGTAGCTAGTGACTATGTGACGAGTATGATAGCCTACACAATTGTTTAATGCACGTGCCATGCGTCAAGTATCATATACTCTGCTATCATTACCTCGCGTGTTTACACGATCGAGTAGCCAATGCAATACGATTGAGTAAATTCTTTACTCAATCGCGTAGCATTAGCTATTGCGATAGTTTAGCAAATACTACACGATCCCATAGCCAAATCTAAACGATCGTCTAGCTTAAACCACACGATGCGACCCACAATTTGTCTTCTCCTTCGAAGCGAACAACAACTCATTGCGTCTAAAGCTTCATCACGAATGACTCACAAAACAACAACTTGAATACAGATTTGATTGCAAGTTAATAATGCCCAAAAACACAGGGGCCCTTACAAATTAACTTTTGTAATAGTAAAAAAAGCTTTAATCAAAGACAATTATCTCAAAATTATCCATCAACAACATCCACTAACACACTTAACACTTAAACGCATTGGAATACTTAAAACCCACTAAGACTGTAAATGAAATTCAATATAGCAATAGAATTTGGAAATTGGAACAACCTGGCTCTGATACCAATTAAATAAACTCTGAATATAGAAGACCTTTGAGTGGAAGTGGATTGTCCCAAACTCCATTGTAAAAGAACTCAAACATTTCCAATCATACTAAACAGATTATGCATTAAACATAAATTACAGCATGCCTTTTGAATTAAATACAAAGGATCAAGAAAACAACAGCTTTGAAGAACTTTTCTTCAAGTGTTTCCCTCGATCAAACTTAAACACAGCAAACAACTCGAACTCGAACTCCCTCGAACACCAGCAACGAGTATCAACTCGATCCTCAAATAGATCCGGACACTACTACAAGATTGCCTTGGTATTCTCGATGTGAGAATCCAAGAGTTGTGGGTTCTAGTTGATTTTAATTTGAGGGAAGGATTGGAGTGAAGGAGGAAACGATCGAGTAATGGACAAAAGTATCATGTAGAAGATGGAAGCTTATCGCATAGACTCGATACTCAGTCATTTAGAAAAAAAGAGTATTATCGTACAGTAAACTCGATCCTTATCGTTTAGTCACACGACAGTAAATCTGATCAGTCGTGATTTTGTAGAATGATTAGAAAAACCATTTTTCTTCTTTATCCCACTTAGCCATAAAACTGTATAACCACCTACTAAGGTCGGTTATTGAGAAAAATAAATATCAATTATCATATAATTAATGAATTATAAATATATACAATAACTAATTATCATATTATATTTATAACCTATAGTTTCAATATTGCATCATATGCAACATATAAACCATAGTTCTTTTTCTATTTCATGGAATTTAATATAAATCATATTTATATTAATTCCTCCAATCAAATAATAATGTATCAAATATATTATGTCAATCATATCATATATAATTGAATTAATTTAATCATATCATATATAATCAAATTCCCTCTTGTTAATTTGAACATTTCAAACTAACCCAAAAAATTATTCTCAACTTGAATCTATTGAGCTACCAAGGGGACCTTATGGACCTGTAGCTTGAAGCTCAACCGATACGTGAATAATTGACTAAACTCTTTAATCATGATAGCCACCATCTGTTAACTGTCGGGTACTCCACTAAAGACCGACAACTGCACTCTTTGCACTATAGATATATTTCTGTGTCCATTGGATATAACCAATCAACAGTACGATGACCCTTCACAAATCCCTCGTAAGTATAGTTGGGCTAAATTACTGTTTTGCCCATATAGTTACATCTAACTATGTAAATACCACTGATTCCTCTAATAAACAATCGATCATAGTTCTACTATGACTAAACCCCTCTCGGGCCAACAGATGGTGTGGCGCCACATTTTTCAAGCCCTGGAATCAACCCTTAAGGAAAAATTTATCTACTTACCCATGCTTTGGGGAAATAGTGAATTCCATCTTGTGTAGCTGAGTTCCCAACTCCCTAATCAGACAAATCCCCAAAATGGTAGGCTTGTCGAGTTAGCGATCTGGCCATTCTCACTCATGCAAATCAAAGGATCGCCCTCATAGGCAGGAGTTCATAACTTACTTAGGATTAAGGTCATGTTACCTATGGTCATCCTAGTGAAATGAAAGTCTCAATTATGAATGGTGTTATATAATGAGACTAAGCATTTTGTGGTCTGGTCTTATACAAATTCTGTTGTATAGAATGTCCTCGCTCGCATGTCTAATACACGAATGATCAGGATCAGATCATTTGTAGCACTTTATAACATTTATAACATCTACAAAGCAGACCACATTCGTAGTGTCACCAGGATAAGGTATCCCTCCTTATTCATATACTATAGACCATTTAGGTTATCACTTAAAACACAATCCACTTGTATGTCTCCACATACATTTTTAAGTTTACTATGATAACCATATATCTTAGTTTATTGGTTTGTGGTTATTGCTAAAATATCTCATATTTTATATATTGAAGTGAATAAAATATAATATATTATAAATCACAAAATTTTTGTTCATACAAGTTTTTACAAACTACAGGACCCTATTAGATTTAAGGCATCAACCCCAACAACCCTCTCATTGGCCCGAGAGGGGTTTATGTTTATTGGTTGGACAACAAATAGGTTGTTCATTAGAGGAGCACTGGTACTTAAGGATTCAGAAATAACCCAAACGCAAAACGGTAATTTGACCCAGTTGGAGTTATGAACACTCATGAAGGACTAACTTGTTGTTATTGGTCTATATCCGTGGACACAAAAATATATCTTTAGTGAAAAGAGTACAGTTGTGGGTCTTTAGTGGAGTATACTCACAGGTAACGAATATTGATTAACTTAGTTAATGAGTTTAGCCAATTAATTCCACATCGTTGGAGCTTCTAATCTACAGGTCCCCAAGTCCCCTTGTTAGCTCACTAGAAGATATTTAAGAGGGATGATTTTAATGGTTCAAATTAATTTGAGAAAACCATATATTAATATAATTAATATATAATTGATTATGGGTATGATCTATAATTCAAATTAAATTGAAAAGTAATATTTGAACAAAATTCAATTAATTAATTCAAGTGAATTAGATTCACAAAGAATTAATTAATTGAGAGGTATTGCACATATACATACGATGTTTATGATAATTATATACACATTAAATTAGATTTAGTAGTTATTTAATTAATGTGCAAATTAAATTAAATAGATATTATTTAATTATGTCAATTAATTAATTAAGTGTTATTTAATTAATTAATTGTGGAAAATGGAAATAGAAAAAGGGTTTTGATCCTTCTTTATATAAAGACCTCCTTATGGTTCCTTTGGGAGACATTGACCTTGAGACTGATAATACACAATATAGAAGTATTGTTGTACAAAATTTTTCCTAAGTCACAAAGAGAATCCTCTCTACTCTACAAAACCTTTTTCTCCTCTCACTCTCTCAATAGTTGGATACCACCTATCCCTCTATTGGAATCTTATAGAATAACGAGGTTACTTTCATGGCAGTGTTCGAGATTGTTCAAGAAATCGTTCATGATTGAGATCGTTGGAGGAGTCGCTCGTTGGAACTTAAAAGGATTGTTCTTGAAGCTTGGGAATCTACAAAGGTAAGAATGGTTCTAATATTTTTCCCTAAAGCATGCTATATTATATGTTTATATTCTGTTTAGTATACTGAATTTTGAGATCCAAGGGGTAAACAAACGCTTCCACTGCTGGATTAGATCCCTTCAATTGGTATTAGAGCCAATTTCTTGCATCCACATTCTTGTATTTTTCAAAACAAAATCAGTTTAGAGGTGAGTTTAATATTCTGCATTTGAAATGTTTGAATGTCAGTTTGCAAAATTGGATGTTTTCGATTTGGCACTAGATTAATTTTAGTTTGATTAAATTGTAAGGTCCCGTTGTAGTTTTTGGGAAATTTAATTCTTGCTTTGAGTCTATAAGTCTGTGTCGATCGAAAAAACAACAGTTGTTGAGGAGATCGGGAAGAAAAGAAGGTGTTCAGGCCAAGTTCGGAGTCAAAAATGACAGAACAAGACCATTCTGTCGCTCAGCGTCACGACGCTATTATCGCAGTGTTGCAACGTTGAAAGGCAGACACATCACAGAGCAATCGCAACGTTGCAACGCTGGCCTCAGTGTTGCGATGCTCCGAGGTTTGACGGAATGCAGACAGTGCGCGTGAGGACCTTCGGCTACAGCTGTTTTTTTACCTAATTCCTTTGTATTATTTAATTTATTATTAACTAATTAAATTGATATAATAGTTATATTAATTTAATTAAATAATTTTGCATTAGGGTGCCAAAATTTGTCTAGTTTTTGTTGTTTAAATTAATTTAATTATGCATTGGATGGATGTTTAAATTAATATTTGGATCCCTATTGCATATTGTATGTCATATAGATTCAAAATTACCCACTTTAGGATAAACATGTACATGCATCATAAATTAATATAAAGGGTTATATTTTATAGATGCATGATTAAATTAGCATGCTCATGCATCATGATATAAGGGTTATGTTAGTGATGTATGATTAACCTAAGCATATCCATGCATCATACTATATTTTAAAACTATTATAATAAATAGTGGAATGATGTATGTGAATGCTTGTTTTTCATGAATGATTTATATAAGTGTTAGATTAATCAAATGAAAATTGAATTTGCATTAAGCATGACATTACTTAGATAAATATAATTGTTAATATTTAATCGATGTCATTAGATGCAAATTTATAGGTTTTAATAAAACATTAAAATATAAGAGCTATAGTTTTAATGAAATAGATTAAAATCTATAATCAAGAGTTGTATACAAACATAGGTCCAAATTAATTTTAAATAGTTTAAAATTGATCAACCAAGACTTATGTTATTTCCAATAGGATTATGAATAGGTTAATCATTTTAATTTGTTTTAATAGGATTAAAATGAATTTAAGCAAAAAATTAAATTTATAAAATAATTGTCCATAAGGGACCTTTATCTAAGGAAAGTTTTGTCTAGGTGAGGGTATTTAAGCTGACTAAAACGAAACACCTCTACCTGAGAACCAACCTAGAAGGTGAATTAGGCAAATATTTTATAGGCATGCAATATATAATTGTTTTTATTAAAAGGGTTTAATAAATAAAATCAAGTATTGTTAAATTATTCAATATAAAAGTTATATTGAACAAATTCATTACCCGAGTTTTAATTGAGTATATAAAATCATAAAAATATTAGAATACTTTAGTGAGAGGATGTTGGTATATATGATATATCAAAATTCAGCTCTCACGTCCCTAAGAATTCACACCGTGAGATTCATGCTCGACTTCATGTCGCCCTAGGCGCAACCTCCCTTTGGAAAATGTTTGCATGGGTCAATAAGAAGGTGATGGGGAAAGTGTTCATAGTAAGTGGGGGAGGGACGTGTGTCAATGTATCCCACGGTCTCCTCCATTAGATTGCACCGTGAGATTCCTATGGTATTCTTGCATGTCGTCCTGGAGCGACCATCCCTTCAAAAAGCCTGATTATGAGGGTCGGAATAACGCAAACTCCCGCAGTGAATAGGGTTTTTTAGGTTAATCTTCAACATTTGTCTTTCTCTTCGGTAGCATGTTGAAGCATACCTCTAGAATCCGAAAATATGAGGGTCACACTTACGGAATGAATTAAGTTAGTTAATGAATCCTTGACCGAAACAACGGTAGTTAAAAACTATAGAAATAAGAGTTATTCTAGTGTTAGTGATTAGTTGAGATTGTCTTAATTCAATGGAGGAGTAGCTGATCATCCTTCGGTGGCGGTTACTCTAAACCTCTGAAGTATCATTGCAAAAACAAAAATCAATAGTTTAATTAGGTTTCTATGATTATATATGTTTATGTTAAATTGATTGGATTGTTAAGTAATGGGTTATGAAAATATAACTAATACGTCAATTGATTGTTATATGTTTCAGCATGTCTTTCACAATCATATCTTTGCTTAAAAAATGAGAAGTTAACCGATGAAAACTATGCGACGTGGAAATCTAACCTAAATACGATTCTAGTTGATGATCTACGGTTTGTCTTGACGGAGGAATGTCCTCTAGTCCCCACTCAAAATGCATCCCAAGCATTGAAGGATGCTTATGACTGTTGGACGAAGGCCAATGATAAGGCTCAAGTCTACAACTTGGCAAATCTGTCTGACATTCTTACTAACTTCCATACATTATCCCCGGTGATCGCCGCCGACCAACTCCGATACCACCTCCAGCAGCCGTCTCAGCCAACATTTGGCCACCAACTCTAGCGACCACCTCCAGTTACTCTATCGACAAATTTTTTTTTCTAAGTCATTCCTAACAGGCTCTTAGTTTAATTACAATAATATTTTTAAATACACTTTCTCTTTCTTCTACTTATTTTTTATATTGGAGTTATTTTTTAAATTATTAGTATAATTAGAGTATCTTTTTTTTATTTCTCTCTCTTCCTTTCTTTGTTTAAAATTTAATGTTTCATTCATTTTAGGAGATTTCATTCATTTTCTATTTTTCCTAGTTTTCGATCACCTATCTATTAAAATCTCAAGTATATGTCGAATATATTGGTAATATAGCGGAAAAATTAAATATACATCAAATATATTGTTCAATATATAAGATAATATATTATACAAATAGTAATATTCATGCATTTATCAAATATACATGGTTCATTTTTAGAAAATTCAAATATATATATACATATATCAAATATACCTCATTTTCTTCTTCAAAGCTTATCGCCAGTTTTTTATTTCATTTATAAAGGCAATAATTTTCGGATTTTTTGAGATATTTTCCTTACTTGTATAGGTTATGAAAAGAAAACGGTTTTGAAAATTCCATAACCACATAGAAACTTTCCTTACATGTTAAGACTAAAATACTAGTTTATTTCAATTTGAGGTTAGCATGTTATAATAATAATAATAAAAAAAAAAAAATCTCCAATTCAGCTAAAGTAACAAAGGACTATGAAGTTTTATCTCAAAACTTAGTAAAATCAAAATACCAAATTATTAAAACAATATAAATAAAATTATATTTTAGTCACATCTCTATTCCAATTTTTTTTTTTTTTTAAAAAAACAAATATTTTTCTAACTTTTTTAGTATATTTTAAACTTAACTATACTAAAAAAAAAATTAATATGACAAGTTTGAACTAATCTAAAATCTAACCATCGACTAAATACAAGAAAATATTTTATAAACTCAAGATTTATAAACTTGCACTCCATTCCCAAGCTTTCTAAGTCTGCACTCCAAACACGAGCTTCTTAAACCCAAACTTCCAAAACCTGCATTTTAAATACAGTTTTCTTAAACCCAGGTTAGCTAAACCTCTCAACTTAACCCACAGGCTTAAGATTCCAAATCGCATGTCAAATGCCCCAAAAGAGTTCTATAAATAGGACTCTTAAGAGCCTTCATAAAACACTCTACAAGAATAACCTCTATGATTATTCTAAATTTCTTCCTCTAGAAATTCTCCCAATTTTCTTAGAAAAGTTCAAAGAAAATTCTTTCACTCATTCCCTCTCTATTCTTTCAAGAAGTGGTTCTCACAAACCGGATCCTTGCCAAAGTCATAGGAAGAAAAATCTTATGGGATTAAAAGAATTTAAGAAGGAGACAACCAGTTTCAAGAGGAGTTTTTGTTGCAATTGTGGATCTATAAAGGTATGTCGCTTAATCTTTTTCTTAATTATTTATATTTTTAATTTGTTCAAAGAATCAAAGAACGCAATCACATGCTTCCGTCGGGATTCAATTCCTTTCAGACTCATCTTTGGCCACCAAGGCTAAGGAGGTCATAAATTTCTTCAATTCTAATTTGGTCCCATCCTCGGCCACCAAGGCCAAGGAGAGCACAAATTTCTTCAATTTCAATTTGACCTCATTCTCGATCACCAAGGTCAAGAAGGGCACAAATCTCTTCAATTCCAATTTGGCCTCTTCCTCAACCACCAAGGCCAAGGAGAGCACAATTTTTTCCAATTCCAATTTGGCCTTTTCCTCAGCCACCAAGGCCCAGGAGGGCACAAATTTCTACAATTCCAATTTGGCCTCTTCCTTAGCCACAAAGGTAAAAAAGGGCACAGATCTCTTCAATTCCAATTTAGCCCCATCCCCAGCAACCAAAGCCAAGGAGGGCATAAATTTCTTTAATTCTAATTTGGCTTCTTCCTCGGCCGCCAAGGCCAGGGAGGGCACAGATCTCTTAAATTCCAATTTAACTTCATCCTCGGTCACCAAGACCAAGGAAGGCATAAATTTCTTAAATTCCAATTTGGCCTCATCCTCAGCCAACAAGGCCTAGGAGGGAACAAATTTCTTTCTGTACCTTCAGAAGCCAGGCTTTCCATTGGTGAGCCTTAGATTCCTCCTTGGCCTCTACCCCATATATTGTTTCTTCGTTATTAGTTTTTCGAGTCAGTCCTCAGAGTTATTCAATTTTCTGTTCTACTATCCTTGATTCCACCTTGGCTCACCCTCAGTGTTGCCGCAGCTCAACCTTAACTTACCTTGGTTCGACCTTGGCTCTCTATTGATAAGGCCCAATTCTTTTCTAGAGTCATGATTTTCTCCTCTTCCTTTTCTTTCGGAGTCCAAGACCGAGACGAGTTCTGAATAAACTGATTATTGTCTGATGGACTTGTATCTTTTTCAAGGCTGTCTCTCTTTGTCAGAATTGCTACTTTTTTGTTGGCTCATTCTTCCCTGATTCACCGATGTATTATAAATTCTTTGCAGATTACACACGTGCCCCACAATCAGCACCAACTGTTGATGACAAAATCCAGCCAAGTGAGCTCATCTGACTTTCACGTGTCGTTACTGATAAATTTATAATTTAAAAAAGAGATTAGTCGCAAAACAACATAAAAGATAACATACTGATGTGGTACTTGCCATAGACACTCTAATACTTAAGCCAGTATTTAGCAAAAGAGGTAGAGCAAGCTAGAGATGGAGGTTAACTTAACTTCTATAAGGCTTCCATGCTCTATTTATATTTGACTTTAGGGGTCTTCCTTATCCCTTTTGAATTTGGAATCTATTTCCTTTTCCTATTTGGAAATCAGATGCTCGGGGTTAGATTAGGGCCACTAGGGATGTTCGTAAATAGAAGTCCAATCTGAGTCGATCACTCGCAAAGGATTTACTGGGCTTGGCCTAAGGCCTTGGGCTCGACCCCTGAGGTCGAAACGGGCTTGTTGGCCTACTGAGGCCCAATTGCCTTTTCTCTCTATTTGTGAGGAATTCTCCCGAGCTCACTTCCTACCACCTTTGGGTACATTTTATTTTGTGATTAGGTAACTCTTCTGGTTTTACTCTTAACTTCATCTTTTACTAGTTCATAATTACTCACAACACTATATACTGTAGTACATACTACTCAATTCAACATTTGATATGTCTAATGATACGTCATTTTATTTTACAAACTCTACATCATTCTTAAATTACTTCTTCATGTCAAATAACAGATTAAGTAGTCTTAAAAAAAATTTTATTCAAACATTTGAATTCATGATTGAAGATTGATGTTTTAACTAGTTCCGCTATATTTATATTAATCTCTACTATATTAAAATGGACTATGTAGGGAGAATCTTTACATGTCTCTTTTATCCTTGCATTTTTTTTTTAATAAATTTTCATATTGCCCTTTGTCAAGTGATTGTGACCTTTCGTGTATAGGTGTCCGTTTGAAAGACAATGGAGATGACTTTTCCAATTTTTAGTTTACAGAAAAAAATTATATATTTAAAAAATAAAATCTTAGGTCGAATAAGTGCAATTGATGTTGACGGGACACAACTCTTCGAGATAGGATGTAATAGATGTCAATTGGATGCATGTGTTTAGGGTGGAGGTGGTTACACACATCGTTTGGTTGCATTGATTCTTCCAATGTATATGTAAGATGCACGCATAAAAGAAAAACAAAATAAATACTTGTATTTACATTCTTAAAAAAAATCCTATAAGATTAAGTTTAGAGAAAATACAAAAAAAGGAAAAAGAGATTATTTAATTACTTGAAAGTAATACGGTGCAACAATACATCAGTTTGTGTGACTTCACAGTAGATATATAATAACATTAGAATAAAGCTTATTGCATTATATATATTAGAATATTATAATATTAACATATTAATTTAATAATTTAATTATTAGAACGAATTTTCTCTCTTTATACTAGATATAAGTTTTTTTTAAAGAAAAAATACGATAATATGAGAACATTAAAATAAAAATTGTTACATCATCTAACTTTTAAAAGTCGATGGTAATTAAATAAAATTTTATAATATTTATTTATTATATGCTAAAAAATATAATTTAAAAAAAATTTGAACTACAAGATCTTAACGTGTATTGCAGGTGTGTCTAGGGATAATTTTCATATTAATGTTGACAAATATTATCCGTGACATCCTCCTCTTTTGGGCCCAATTCACAATAAAACAAGGCCCATAGTGGCACTGTACAAAGCCCAAATCATAACAAAACCCCAAATGGAGCATAATTTATTTACTTTTGTATGAATAATTTGTCAATGTTTTTCGTATTAATAATATTATATCAAAAGCTACAGGTCGAGAAACAAAATATTGCCACAATTGTCCGTTGACTCTGAATGGAATGTGAAAATGAAAAATTATCGATCTATTCCTAAATATTGAGGTTGTATTAATTAAAATTCTAAATTTTATTTAAAAAAAAAAACTAATCTAATAAATATATCGATTTAAATCGTAAATTTTGCTAAGTATATCCGTTTATATCTTTTATTATATTTCATTTGGATAAATATCATATGAGACTTATAATTTTACTAATTAAACCCTTAATTTTTCATAAGTGAACCAACTTATACTTTTAATATTTGAAAATTTTCTATACAAGTGTAAGATAAGATTTGATGTAGGGACAATTTTCAAAGGCAATCTTACTAAAGAATGTTTAAGTTTATAAATAATATATATATACACACTAATTTTCATTTTTTATTAGTTTAGATTCTATTAAATTATCAATTAACGCAAAAGCAATGGAAATCAATATTAATTGAGGAGTAAATAATATTACGTTGATACCATAGTAAATCATTGATTGACCAAAAAATTTTAATTAATAAATGAAGGTAAGTTTAATTAGATCATCTAATAAAATCTTTTGCACCATCATTATCTGTTACCATTGTTTTAATTTGATGTATTCACTGTATGAGATTTTTAATATATCATTCTGTTTGTGATCTTTTATTATTAATGATGGGGTCTTTTAG
This sequence comes from Benincasa hispida, assembly GCF_027475165.1. NCBI lineage: Eukaryota > Viridiplantae > Streptophyta > Magnoliopsida > Cucurbitales > Cucurbitaceae > Benincasa > Benincasa hispida. Next base: position 12,435,292 of record NC_143486.1, read on the forward strand.
TTTAGTTCTTTACAATACTTTGTCTTTCCTTCTTGTTGCAGAATTCTCATATGCTTATGCATTAAGGTTTTCATTTTTTTTTTTTTTTTTTTTAAATAATTGATAGAAGGGAAGCAACTTTATGAGTGAGTCATGCACACAACACAACACATGATTCCATTTGGGAAGCCATTGTTGTATTATTGTCATATGCAGAAGACTAGAAAAAGGACAAAAAAAGTGTGGAAATAAAGGTGAAATGTCTAATCAAAGAGAGAGAATGGAAAAGAAGAGAAGAGAATGGACAGGAAAGGAAAGGAAGAGAAGTAGTGTTTAATGCAATAGAGTGTGTCAAGTGAGGAAATGAGATGAGTTGAGTTTCAACTCATCGTTAGGATGGCCAACTTCATATGTCACCGATATTTTATACCATGTCTATCAACAGCGTATTTAGTCCTCATCACTACGAATGTCTCATTGTTCAACTCTGACGACTCCAATGATTATCTTTGATGGCCAATTCTGGCAACCACCACTGACAACCAACTCTGACAACTATTGCTTGCAACCAACTCTGACAACATCCAACTACCATTGTTGATTTTCGTCAGAGTTTATAGTTGGAAGTGGTTGTCGGAGCCTACAAAGGTAGTTGTTAGAGTTGGTTATTAGAGTTTATTGTCATATGTGGTTGTCGGAGCCCAAACTTGATTGTCAAAGTTGGTCACACGAAGGTGGTCATCGGAGTTGGGCCACCGAAATTTTCATTGGAGGTATGGTTGTTGGAGTCCGAAATTGGCGGCGTCGGAATTTTCATCGAAGGTGGTTGTCATAGCCTGGAGCTGGTTCTCAGATTGTGGCAGTGATAGTCACCAACAATGGGCGATGACAGTGGTAGATCCAAGATTTTATGTAAGGGGCACTGGTTCATATAAATATAATTTTAGATGTATCGATATAATATTCAAATCATATAATATCGCAAAAAATGAACATGACTAACTAACATACAGATAGTGACAAATCCAAAATTCCATGTTAGGAGGCACAACTTTATATAAGGTTAAAATTTTAGCCTATTAACGTCTCACTCTGTGTGATATATAGTTCTTAAACTTTAAAAAGTATATACTAGATCAATGATATCTCGATTGTGTGTCTAATATGTAGTACTAGATATTTTTTAAAAAAATTAATAATGTAATTATTGGTAACAAAATGGAAATTTTGAGGTTCAATTAGAAAAAAATATGCATACTTTTTTGTCTAGTACAACGGTTAATTTTTAATCATTTTTTATATTGCAAGAGATTTTTATATATTAAATTGAAAGTTTATGTATCTATTTGACATTTTTAAGAGACTTATTAGAGTTAAAATGGAAAGTTTAGATATTTATTAGTCATAATTTTAAAAACTAAAAATCAACTTGTACTAAATCGAATGTGATTTAAAATAGTGGTAAAGTGAATAACAAAATAAAAAAAAATTATATATGCCTTTATTTTCAAAAAGTTAAAATCAATAACCAAATAGTTATCAAACAAGCTTAAAATTTTAAAAAAAGAATAGAAAGACTGCTTCTTAGTAATTTCAAACTCTGGTCACCAGGACTTAGGGTTAGGGGTATACCTGGGCTGGGTTGAGGTATTTTTTGGACCAAGTTTATTTGATTGGCAATCCAAATAACCCAAATAAAGTTTCCAACCCAACCCAACCCTTAAAATTCGGGTTGGGTTGGGTTGTCGGGTTATAACTTATTTTTTTATTTTTAATAAAAAGAATATGTAAATTTATATACAACATATGACCGATAACTAAAATCACATAGATGTTAAATACCAAATATCTATGATATTTATTGTAAACTTTAAACAAAGACAAATATCATAACAATTTCAAAAGAAAAATATTAGAAATTCAAAAATTAATCAATAAAAGAAATTAAACTTTAAATAAAGAGAAATATATATATATATATATATATATATATATATATATATACACAAAATTCGGGTTGGGTTGGGTCAACCCAATTTTTTTTAGCCAACCCATAATCCAATCCAACCCAATAAAAATAGAAAAATTCAATCCAACCCAACCCAAAAACAAAACTAACCCAACTCAACCCTTACATTTTGGGTTGAGTAGTCCAGGTTGTTCAGATTGTCGGGTTATTTGAACACCCCTACCAGGACTAGTACCACCTATTGACCGCCGAATTAAGAGGAACGTGCAAATATATATTCATAAAAGATACCATCTTAAGGGACACGTGCCCTTGGTCCCTTCATAGATCCACTGTTGGCCGATAGGTGGAGCCATTGAAAATATTGGAAGAAGGGAGAATTGGGGTAAGATGGTAAAATATACCAACTCAATTCCACCAACTTTATTAAACATTGAGTTGGTATATTATACCAACTCAATTCAATTCGTGTTGGTGAGTATACCAACTCAATTCAACTTGTGTTGGTGAGCAAGATACACTTTGAGCATATTTCAAAAGTTATTTTGAGTAGTTGTCAAACACTTCAAATTTTTTCCAAATGACTTATTTTCAAAATTAAACATTTGGAAAGTTAAACCAAACACAGTATGTTATTGTTCATTTTGGACATACGGTTCATTGATTTTGGTTTCACCCAAAAGGCCTCTTATAATTGGAAATTGTTGTTCTCCCCTTAGAAAACCATGATCATGTCTTTACTAGCAAATGTAAGACTTTGATTGCATTCCCAATAAACTATTTGTTTAAATATCGCTATTGATCCTTAACTTTTATGGAAGTTCATTTTAGTCTCTAAACTTTTTTGTAACGATTTAGTTTCTGTACTTTTAAATTTATAGAAAAATAGTCATTTAATTTTAGTAAGTGTCATTTTAGTCTATCTACTTAATAATGTGTAGTGATTTAGTTTCTATATTGAAAATACTATCCTAAGTTAATCAAATTTCTTATGCATATGAAAATTATGAATTGATGGTTCAAAAATGAATTTTTAGTGGAATGTCAATCTAACTGTGAAAATATTTACTATATATACACAGAAAAGAGGCAGATCATAAGTTATAAAGCAACAAAAAGGCAGTCCTTTTAATTTAGGTAGTGCTAAAAAGCAATATCTCTTATCCCACTCTCTATGTTTTTCCTTTTCTTAAAAGTAAGATTGAGATACAAGATTTACACTTTGACTAAAAAACATATATCAAGATTTACCAAAAAAAAAAGAAAAAGAAAAAGAAAAAAGTCGACTATATTTTACAAGATGTTTAAGGAGTTGGAGAGTAGGGAGTTGTAAAGTGTGAAGTGAACTCCATTCATTATATAGTCTAAGAAGTTCATGTTCCAATTACTAAAAAATATCAATTTTATACTTTATTAACTATACTGGACGCACAGGAGTTCACAATTCTCTACCTTCACAACTATTCGAAGTTCACAATTCTAATCCTTGCTCCAAACATTTCCTTATGTATGATACTAGTTTTTAATTTGTCAAAATTATAAAAGTATATTAGTGAGATAGATTAATGCACTTGAACAAGTTAGCATAAAAGAGTGATGATATAAGTTTTTAAATATCACATGTAAAAAGTTAAAAAGAAGTATAGAGTTGCTAGAGTGGTGTGTAAAGAATGATAGGGCATAGTCTAGTAACATGCTTTTTTAAAGTTTGTTTTTTTAATGCAATAGATAGTGAGCATTGGAAACATATTCTTTTCTAAAAGTGAACGTAGAAAAATTATATTTAATTAAGTTTTACTATTTTTTTATCACTATTAAAAATCATTTTTAAATACTACTTCATAATTATTTTAAATTAATCAATAAACATTAATTTAAAAAATCGAAAGTGACCATTTAGTAAAAAAAATTAATGCTAAAAGTACAAATCTTGAAACCTAGAGACCAAAGTGAAACAAAACTACGAGGATAAAATTGTAATATTTTAAAATTTATGTAATAAATTTAAATCAAACTCCAAACCTAAGTAAAAATATGATATTTTGAAATCTATGAACCAAATGAAAATTAGGGCCAAAACTAAGAAACCAAAAACGTCTATTTTGTTAATTTAAAATACAAAACTACAAAAGGACACGAATCCAAATAACCTTATAAAGTCACCTAAAATTTTCTTTTTTTAATTTTAATGTGCTCATTACCATATATGCTTCAAACTTTATATTTAAATATAACTATACAAATACAACAATTAATAAATAAATAAATGAAGCACGTCACAAGCGCAACAGTACTAAAACGACCCCCCATTCACCCCCAATACATGACAGACGGGTAACTTTAAAATGAATATTCTAGACACTAAGCTTCGTCAAGGAACAGTCATTAACTAATTATAACATGCTTTATAACATATTTAATTAACGCATTTTATTTTAAAGAGGAAACTTGTCAGTGCGCTATTGGATTACGCCCAATCACATAATTAAAAATATTTTTTAGAAAAAAGTAAGTGATAAAATGACGTGGCCATCGTTTTTTCCACCTTCTATGTCTTTTTTCCTGACTTTTTCTTTTTCTTTTTTAATAATTACTTTTTTCTAAGGACATGTAATAACGGGATTGCCTAGGTCGCTGCATGGTCGGTCGTACGTGGCGTGTTCTTATTGGTTAATAGTTTCTGACTCGAATCTCGACCATACAAAGCCACCACCGTCCTTTGGAAGTATCCTCGTTCTCTTGTCCAATTTTAGTGTTTCTTTTGTGAGTTCTATGATATTTTTTTTCTTCTACTTAATATATATATTTTTCATTTTCCCATTTTGTTTTGTTATATTGGTGGGGAAAACTTTAGTCCGATGTGATTGGACTTAGATTTAACTCTTTTGTATTGGAATTTATACTTAAAAAGTGATATGAAATAGATTTAAGCAATATCGCATGTATAATTGGTTAGATAAGAGTGTATATAAAGTGTTAGACGATACAATATTAAATCTATCTTTATTTATTAGTTTACGATTTTGGGTCAATTGATGATTTAAGACAGTTTCGGAGCATATTGGTTTAGGAAGTCATGTTCAAACTCCTGCAGTGTTATTTCCTCCTCAATTAATATTTATTTCCACTCGTTGAGAGTTTTTCATATTTGAAACCCATAAGTGAGAGGAAGTCTACTTTTACCCATTGATTTAAGTTGTTGGGTCAATCAACATTTCAGACGGCCTTCAATTTTTTTTTTTTTTTGTATTTTTTGTATTTTTTATCTTGATTTTTCTGTATTTGGTTGTTCAACTTGAAAATTTTGTTATGAATGAATTATCGGGAAAAAAAAATATTGTGTTTCTGGCCATGAATTGAGTTGAAGAGCTTATTCCTATTCACATCATGGGAAAAAATTGCTAGAGAAAAGATTTTTTTTTCTTGTCTACAATATAAGCCTTATGATAAAGGTTGATCTTGTTGAATTTTTGTCCATACCCAATTCAAATTTCTTTCATTTTTTATATATATTTAAAATAGAAATTTTGGACATTCAATTTGTTGATGCTTTAGTAATATCTAGATCAAAATTTTAATTTTACAATCAGTATAAAGTATTAAAAATTCAAGATTTTTTTTTATAAAAATTTATGTGTTACTTGAATTACTCATTGAGTATTTAAAATGTAATAAAATTAAATTTTCATGAGCAAGTATTATTGAATATTCAATTTTTATGTGTTACTTGAATTCTTTCCTTTGAGTATTCAATAATTGTAACCACCAAAGTTGAATAATTCTCTGTTTTGATTAAGAAACCCAAATATTTTTCTTTCTTTTAAGGGAAAAGGAACAATAATACTAACGCCTACCCAACAATTAAGTATAGACATCAATCCTTTTGATGAAGAACTACATTTTAAATACTCCAATTGCATCTTCCCTTCCTAAATAATTTATTTATGGGTAGGTTTTCGAGTGATTTTAATAAAATTAGGGGTGTTCAACAATTCGATGACCCAAAAAATTCTATCAAACCAATTCAATTTGTTCATTTTGGATTGGATTGGGTTCAAATAAACAAAAAATTTATGGGTTAGATTGGTTCATGGGTCATCTAAAATAATTCAAACAAACCCGAATTTATTATATATTCACTTTAAAATGTTTATATTTTTTTTATGATACAATTATATATACATATATTTATTTTAGTTTTATTTACTTTCATTATTTTTTTTATAATTTATCCTCCAACAACTCTTTAAAATGATTTTTTTAGCACTTTGAAAAGAATTTTTTCATTAAATAAATTGAAATTAAGTTTTATTCTTAATTCAATATATGAAAATAATTATATCAAATTTTTACATATTAACATTTAGCTTCTTTTAGAATAAAAATTTCAATAAATTATTCGAGTAACCCGAACCAACCCAACCCAAATGTTTCATGGTTGGGTTGGGTTTGGTTCATTTTTTAATTAAGATTATTTGGGTTAAAGAAATGTATGGTCCGAATAATTTGGTTGAGTCTAAAAAGTCTTTCCACCCAACTCAATCCAACCACTAACACCCCTAGCTAAAATCAATTTTTTATCATTTTTTAAATCACTCCAACAATGGTTTTAATCATTCAAAATCAATTTTAATAGAATGAAAAATGCATTAGTGTAAAATTAAACATTAAACTGAATTTAAGTGATTGAAAGTTTATTTCGAAGTGATTTCAAACATAACAACAGTTATTTTAATTTAACTTTTCAAAATCAATCTCAAACATGTAATTCTCACATCAGTCTTTGAAAAAGAAATATCAGCTTAAACAACAGTGAAAAAATTAGATTAGGCACCACTTATTTAACGGTTTGTTTTAACTTTTCATATGTTCAATTTTAAAAATAAGTTATTTTAGAAAAAAATTTGAAATATTTAGCAACAACTCAAAATAGGTTAGGACACATTTTCAAAATGTATTTTACACTTTTTTTTATCAAAAAAAATTAAAATAAAAATGATTTGTTTTGAAAAACTTTCTTTTTAATCTAGTCAATCCAAATATATCTTAAATACGTTAATTTCTAGTATATATGTGAGGACTATACTCCTTTTTTATTCACACTACAAAATTTTCAAGATATCATATTAATGTCAGAGAGTATAACTCATGTTCTGACATAAAACTCTATCAAAAAGTCAATAAAACATAGACTATTTAAGGTAAATATTAAAATATATATATGTACGAGAGAGAGATAAAAGTAAGGTATAATAATCCCAAATTTCTGTTTCCCACTTATATATAAAGCCCTTATAACCACAGAAAATTTTCCAAAAAACCAACAAAACAAGTCCTATACATAAAACCAAAAACCAAAACACACACCATTTTTTCTTCCTAAATCCCCTCAGAAAGCTCTCAAAGCCGCGTCCATGGCTTCCAACGAAGGCTCCTCCGCCGCAAATTCCCACTCTCAGCCTACTTTTCCTCTTCATCTCTGCTTCTTCTTCCTCATCCTCCTCATGTTCTTATCCTTCTCTTGGTACTCCAATTACGAGTCCGCCGTCGAAGGCGTTTTCGATCAACTCAAGCTCCTCCTCATCGTCTCGCCGCTCCTCCTCCTCCTCGTTGTCCACTGGCTCTCCAATACCGAAAACGGCCGCTTGCCGTCCCTCATCCCTCTACCGGAAAGAGATTCGCTCCACCGCGCTGGAGGGACGCCGTGGGGCGTCGGGTTTTTGTTGGTTCTTCTCCTTTTCATGATCTCTTATCAATCTTACTTTCAAGAACGATGGTTTCCTCTCTTGAGCCGGTGATCCGACCGGCAATCCGTCAGTAGACGATGAGACACAATATCTAGGTTCGTGAGATCTGCCACATCTATTGTCTCGTGTGTCGTCGTCTAACAATATTTAACGACTACACAATAGAAATTTACTACTATCTACCACCACTGTTTGTCCCATCTCCTGAAACAGTTATAAAATTTAGTGGTGGGTGGATGTAAGAATTTTCTATGCACTCTTTCGATTTGTTTTTTTTTTGTTGACGAAGAGTTTGGTTGTGTCGAATCTTGTAATCATAATATTTATTTATGTTAATTTATGTAAATTAGCCCGTTCTTAGTTTTTTTTATTTTAGATAGAATCCAAAGCGTAGATCGAGGCTTTATATAAAGTAATTTGTTTTGGTGATTTGAAGATTTTCATCTCTTTCCATTGTAATATTTTATTTCCCAAAAGTAACAATTCACTTTTCTTTTTCCACACATTAGTAAAGTAGTTACACTCTCTATTAGATCTTTATTGGAAAATTTGTACGGATAGGTCAAATTTGGAGGCCCACTCGAAATTTGACTTACCTTTCAAAAACACTCGAAAATTGATCTTTTGATGATGTCAACTGCATGTGAAATGTCCGTTTAGACCCCAAAGCACTCGATATCACACACACATTCTAGATTCTCGTGCATTCTTCTCGTTTTGGACTCGTTGCTCTCATGCCTTCCTCTCGTTCTTCATCAAACGGAAACCGAATGTTTTAAATTTTAATTTTCAGTCTGACTCCCTCATTCCTCTCGCTTCATCTTCTTTCCTCTTCCTCAGTACAACATTTTTCTCCCTCTTGTCTTCTTCCACTGGTAACTTGCATACGTCTAATTCAAATCTGTACCGTCGAATGGCAACAATACAATCAACTATGTAGTTGCTCCTTTATACACCTCCAAAAGTTAAGGTAACACTGGTACAAATTGTGAGTTAGGTTTACGCTTTCATTTGATATTATAAATCGGCCTTAGGTTTAGAGTTTATGAATAAATTAAAGGAAATACGGAGAGGAAGAAGGGAGGGGGGAAACGAGAGGAAGAAATAAGAGGAAGAAAGGATAGGAAGAAGGGAGAGGAAGAACGAGAGAAAGAACGCATACTCCAGATATGCTCTTGCTGCACTATCAAACAATTCGTTCACCACCTCATCCTTGAAGTTTTTATCGATATTTCTCTTTAAGTGGAATGTACAAAGTCCATGAAATGTTGTTGGGAATACAACATCAACTGAATTGGTAATAGTCTGGTGTCAGTCTGAAATAAATACAAGATTAGGGCATTCCCCAATTGCAGCTTTCAAATACATCATAAACCACTTCCATAATTGGTCGGTCTCATTGTCGATGATAACATATGCCAAAGGGTATATCTGGTTATTACCATCTATTGCAACACCAACCAACATTGTACCTTTGTACTTACCCTTCAAATGAATGCCATCAACAATGATCACCGGATAACAACTCTTAAACCCTTTTAAGCAAGGACTTACTCCCCGAATTTTCAATCTTTAAAGCTTCACCATAAGTGAAATGCACTCCAAAAGTGCATTCTTTAAGCTTAGAATTTAGTTAGTGTTATGTTTAATTTGTGACCTTTGATGTTTTTTATGTTTAATTGTAGGAAATCGAGCAATTAGACCGAAACAAGCAATTTCAAGGATGAAATTACTGGGGTTGATGCCTTAAAGTCTCGTGTCCTGTAGTTTGTAAACAATTTGTACGATCGAAAAAAAAATAATAATGAATTGTGTTTGAAAAAGATAAAATGTGGTCACAAATAAATAAATAAACAAACAAATAAACAATAAATGAATAACTGTGAAGTTGTGCAAGTGTATGATGTGATGCGATGGCAAGTCTTGGTAAATGTATCAGAAAGAGAATGGGTTGGGGGAAAGGACATCGCAAGTTCGTCAATCCTGTTGAGGATGCAACTAAGGTTCCGCTTTCCCTTGGCTTACACCTCTCAGTGATCGGCCGCGTTCCCATATCTCTATGGTGAATTAGGGATGAACGTTGCGAATGCAAGGTTGTTTCCATCTCTGGAAATACTTCTTGCTTTAGTTAACGCATTCTATCAACCTTCTTTCGAGAGGTGGATTAACATCTTCACTTCTACTCTCACAGATGAAGATGTCATTGAACATGTGTTAGCTAAACTTAGCTGATTTCTTCAACAATGATTAGCTTACTTGCTTAATCCTTCCCCCTTACCCTGGAGGATTAGTTACACATAGTGAGAGAAATGAAAGATGAATGTATGGTGGTGAACAGAGAAATGACGATGAATATGATAATGATATTAAAAGACAAAGCGTTTGTTACAGATGGATGAATGAAAAATTAGAAATGAACAACAGTTGATGAATAGAAAGTGAGAACAAATAAGGAAAGCGTGTCAATGTCTTGACACGGATCCCGGACGAAGTTGATTTGCTTGCCGACGTGTAGGAGGAGTGAGGTGGAAAACTTCCTTCTTAGGATAGTTCCTCAGGTGGAAATGATCTTTGCACAGAGCTTCTCTTCGGGATTGTGAATGAATTTCTGGCTCCCGAGACTTCCTTTCGAACTTGTCTCGTCTTTCTCCCAGATTTTCTCTAAATATCTCTTCAGACCAACCTCCTTCGGATTCTCTATCAATGTCTCTTCAGACCATCCTCCTCTCTTTGGAATTGATGTAGCTATTTATAGACCTTGGCACCTCTTTCGTCAGTGGTCCCGCTCTGAAAAGTTACTTTTTCTGCCACCGCTTGGTGGAAACATTTGCTCTGGTCTACATTCAATTTGTCAGATTGTACAACAGAAAAGCTGTACAATTTCAGAAATCCCTACGAATGCGTCGCTCTTTTCATCTACGATCGGTCGCCACATGCAGTGCAATTGCGTTGATCTTTTTATCCATGGTCGGTTGACACATGCGATGCAAATGCTTGCTCTTTTTGTACATGGTCGATCGTCGCATACAGTGCAAATGCGTTGCTCTTTTCAGGCCACTATCAATCGTTGCATGCGTTGCTCTTTTTGTCCTCTAGCGATCATTGCATGCAGTGATACCTGTTTCCTGCAAAACAAAGACTTGGACATCCCTTTTTGCCACCACAATGGGTTTAGCGGGTGTGCTTTCGAAATTTTACAACTTTTGCGTTTCTAAGTCAATTTCTATAAGTTCGACGCAACTTTTTCCCTCTTTTTGCCGCATATTTTAAATAATATGGTATAAATAACTTGTATTTCTATAAGTTATCAATAACGTATATGTAGTTCCTAATATCAAGAGAAATCTAATCTCAGTTTCTTGTTTGGTTGAACAAAAGTATTATCTTTCCTTATATGAAAATAAAGTGTTTATTGTTAAGAATGGAACGGAGATAGACTTTGCTTCAATAGAAAGTAACTTGTATGTACTAATGTCGTTAGTGAAGGAACTCGTACTACAGAGAACCTTTGAGCGGAAGCGGATCGTCCAAATCTCATTTCGATTGAAACAAACATTTACAGTAAAACATATAGATTATGCACTTTAACTAAAATTACAGCATGCTTTTGAATAAGAAACAAGGTTCAAGAGATTATACCTTTGAAGAACTCTTCTTCGCATTAATCCTCTGAACTGACTCGAACACTTTGAATGATCATGAATCCCTCGAACAGTAGAAAAACTCGAACCAAAAAGGAAGGACACTACCATTTGATGACCTTGGTATTCTCAGTGTGAGAACCAAGGAGTGGTAGACTCTGGCTATATTGGTTAGGAGAGAGTTTGAGGTTTGGAAAAGGAAGATGATTGAGGAAGAAACTCTCTATCGCATAGGAAAACTCTAAATCGTTTAGATAACAAAGCCTATCGCATAAACTATGAGTTAATCGTGTAGTCTTTGTGTGTTTGTCGTAGTGATTAGTCAAGGAAAAACAAAATCTTATTTTATTTACCCCAACACCCACAAAAAACCAATTAACTTCCCACTAAGGTGGTTAGAGAGAAAAAGAGAATTAATTATCAAATAATTAATAATTATAAATAAATATGATAACTAACTTATCATATTATATTTATAACATATAGTTTTAATATTGCATCATATACAATATAAACTATTGTTCTTTTTCTCTATTTTATGGCATTTAATATAAATCATATTTATATTAAATTTAACAACTATTCGAATCTCATTCAAATATTTATTCCTCCAATTACAAAATAATATATCAAATACATTATATCAATTATATCATATATAATTGAATCAATTTAATTATATAATTAAATTCCCACCTATTAATTTGAACATTTCAAATTAACCCAAAAACTTATTCTCAACTAAATCCTTTTGAGCTATCAACAGGACCTTATGGACCATAAATTGAAGCTCCAATGGTACATGAATAATTAATTAAAATCTTTAATCACATTATCCACCATCCGTTAACTGTCGAGCACTTCACTAAAGACCGACAGTTACACTCTTCACATTACAGATATATTTCTGTGTCCATCGGATATAACCAATCAACAGTACGATGTCCCTTCACAAATTGCTCATAAGTACAGCTAAGCCAAATTACCGTCTTGCCTCTATAGTTACATCTAACTCCTTAAGTACCACCGATCCCTTTAATGAACAATAGATCATAGTCCCACTATGACTAAACCCCTCTCTGGCCTAAAGAATGTGTGGCGCCACATTATTCAAGACCTGGAATCAGCCCTTAAGGGAGCAATTATTCTACTTACCCTTACTTCAGGGAAGGAGTGAATTACATCTTGTGTAGTTGAGTTCTCAGCTCCCCAAAATGAAGCATGTTGAGTCGGCGATTTGGTCACTCTCACCCATATAAATCAAAGGACCGCTCTCATAGGCAGGAGTTCACAACTCACTCAGGATTAAGGTCATGTTACCTATGGTCATCCTAGTGAAATGAAAGTCTCTATTGTGAACGACATTATATAATGAGACTAAACATTTCATGGTCCGGTCTTATACAAACCCCTTTGTATAGAATATCCCCACTCTCATGTCTAATACATGAATGATCAGGATCAGATCATCTGTAGCACTTTACAACAATTGTAACACTACAAAGTGGGCCATACTCGTAGTGTCACAAGGATAAGGTACCCAACTTTATTCATATACTATAGACCATTTAGGTTATCACTTAAACATGATCCACCTATATGTCTCCATATACATGTTTAAGTTACAACGATAATTCTGGATGTTAGTTTATTAATTTGTGGTTAATGCAACTAAAATATTACATATTTCATAGACAAAGTGAATAAAATATCAAATATTATTAATCACAGAAATGTTTGTTCATACAAAATTTACAAACTACCCAACAATTAGTTACACAGGCTGGCTTAAATAATAAAATGTTCAGAACGACAACAACTACTAAGAGACCAAGAGTTTCTCCTAAAGAAAATGTCTACCTTTGACATTTAAGGTTAGGTCCCATTAATCTCAATAGGATTGAGAGATTGGTTAAAAGTGAACTTCTAAATGATTTAAAAGAAAACTCTTTACCAGTATGTGAGTCATGCCTGGAAGGTAAAAAGACAAAATGACCTTTTACTGGAAAAGGTTATAGAACCAAAAAGACCTTTGAGCTTATATATTCAGATCTCTGTGGTCCGATGAACGTAAAAGCAAGAGGAGGGTATGAATATTTCATCTCTTTCATAGATGATTATTCAAGATATGGGTATTTTTACCTAATGCAACACAAGCTTGAAGCACTTGAAAAGTTCAAGGAGTACAAGACTGAGGTTGAAAACTTGTTAGGTAAAAAGATAAAACCATTACGATCTAATTGTGGTGGAGAGTATATGAACTTAAGATTCCAAAACTGTTTGATAGAACATGGAATTATGTCCCAACTCTCAGCCCCTGGTACACCTAGTAGAATAGTGTATCAAAAAGGAGAAATAGAACCCAGTTGAACTTGGTTCGGTCTATGATGAGCTATGCTCTACTTCCTGACTCGTTCTGGAGATGTGCAGTAGAGACTACTGTTTATATCTTCAACAATGTTTCCTCAAAGAGTGTTTTTAAAACACCTTTTTTAGTTATGAGAGGTCGTAAAGATAGTTTACGCTACTTCAGGATTTGTGGATGTCCAGCTCATATGCTAATGACAAATCCCAAAAAGTTGGAACCTAAAGTTCGAGAGTATGCTTGTTTGTAGGCTACCCCAAGGAAACAAGAGGTGGATATTTATTTAATCAAAATGAGAATAAAGTGTTTGTATCGACAAACGCCATTTTTTTGGAAGAAGACCACATAAAAGACCACAGACCATGAAGGAAAATAGTTTTAAATGAGATTTCTAATGATATTACTAAAGACTTCAACAAGGGTTGTTGAAAAGACTAGTGCATCAACAAAGGTTGTCTATGTCGGTTCATCTAGTCAAGCACATCCATATCAAGGGTTGAATTCGCCTCAACGTGAAGAGTTATGAACCTATATGTTCGTTAAATGGGTCTAACAAAAGCCATAGACATCATGTTTGATGATGAAGTTGAGGATTCATTGTCTTATAAGCAAGCAATGGAAGATGTTGACAAGGATGAATGGACTAAAACCATGAATCAAGAAATGAAGTATATAAACTTCATTTTTGTCTGGGAGCTTGTAGATCAACCTGATGGGATAAAACCTATAGTTGCAAGTGGATCTACAAAAGAAAAAAGGGTGTAGATAGAAAGGTACAAACCTTCAAAACTAGACTAGTGGCAAAAGGTTATACCCAGGTTGAGGGAGTGGACTATGAAGAAACTTTCTCACCTGTTATCATGTTAAAGTCTATTCAAATTCTCTTGTCCATAGCCACATATTATGACTATGAGATATGATAAATGGACATTAAAGTTACCTTTTTTAATGGTAATCTTGAAGAGACCATCTACATGAATCAACTAGAGGGATTCATTGAACAAGTTCAAGAGCAAAAGATTTGCAAGCTTAATCGGTCCATTTATGGATTGAAACAAGCATCTCAATCTTATATGATTTGATACTGCGATCAAATATTATGGCCTTAATCAGAATGTTGATGAGCCTTGTGTGTACAAGAATATCATCAACAGTTTAGTAGATTTCTTTGTGTTTTATGTGGATGATATCCTATTCATTGAGAATGATATAGGTTTTCTGACGAATGTAAAGAAATGGCGAGTCGCCCAGTTCCAAATGAAAGATTTGGGTGAAGCACAGTTAGTTTTATGGATCCAGATCATCAACAATCATAAGAATAAAACACTGACTTTATCTCAGACATCGTATATTGGTAAGATGTTTGTCAGATATTCAATGCACAATTCCAAGAAGGGTTTATTATCTTTCAGGTATGTAATTTATTTTATCTGAGGAACAATGTCCTAAGACTCCTCAAGAGGCTGAGGAAATGAGACAAGTTCCATATGCATCGGCTGTTGGCAGCCTTATGTATGTAATATTATGTACCAAACCTAACATTTGCTATGCAATAGAGATTGTTAGTAGATATCAATCCAATCTAGGATTAGATCATTGGACGACGGTCAAAAATATCCTCAAGTATCTATGGAGAACGATGGACTATATGCTTGTGTATGGAGCTAAGAATTTGATCCTTACAAGATATACCAACTCTGATTTTCAGACTGATAGGGATTATAAGAAATCCACATCAAGGTCAGTGTTTACTCTAAATAGAGGTGTTACAGTCTAGCAAAGCATCAAGCAATGATGCATCTCCACTATGGAAGCTGAATACGTAGTTGCTTGTGAAGCTGCTAAAGAGGTTGTTTGGCTAAAAAAGTTCCTTAATGATTTGGAAGTCATTCCAAATATGTCTTTGCCCACGTTATGGTGATAATAGTGGTGTTGTGGTAAATTCTAAGGAATTTAGGTGTCATAAAAGAGGCAAACACATTAAGTGAAAATATCACTTGATTTGAGAGATTGTGCAACGAGGTGACGTGATTGTTATTAAGATTGCTTCTGAGCACAATGTTGTTGATCTGTTTATGGAGCTCTCACGACCAAAGTGTTTGAGGGTCATCTAGAAAGTCTAGATCTAATATATATACGACATATTTTCTAGGAAAAGGGGGAAATATTACTAGGGTATAGTGTATGCCTCAGTTTATTGTATTTTGTACTTTATTTGTATTGTACATTTCACCCCCTTAGCTTTAAGACAAGGGGGAGATTGTCGGGATTAGTGTCTTAAATCTCTTGTATTCTCGTAGTTTATAAACCTTAGTTGTTTTATGTCACTTAAACATGTATGTGGAGACATGTAGATGGATAAAGCTGAGTACCTTATTCTGGTGATACTACGGATACGACCCACTTTGTAATTGTTACAAGTGTTGTAAAATGCTACAAATGATCTGATCCTGATCATTCATGTGGAGACGTGTGAGTGAAGGTATCTTATACAAAGTGTTGGGAATGTCCTAGAACTCGCAGTTCATAAATTTTGTGTTAAACATTCTATTTATCAATATTCTATTATCGAGTATCTTATTTCAATAAAGTTGTTTTTTCATTCTATTATGAAAATTCAATAAACATATCCATGGCTATAGTATGAATACTTTAACTTTACGTGGTGACATAAACAGGATCAAGTTAATAGTATATAGCCTAAATGGTCTATAAGTATATGGATGAAATTGGATATCTCATCCTGGTAACACTATTGGATACGACCCATTTTGTATAGGTAATACAAATGATGTGATCCACAGATCATTTAGAGACATGTGAGTGGGGGTATCCTATGCAATGAATTTGCATATAGACTGGACTATGAAATAGTCATTTTTTCTTTATAATGACCATTTAGTGTTAAAACTAACTATTTCATATTAAAGTAACCTAGGATAATTCGATCTTAATCCTGAGCTAGCTATGAACACCTATTTATTCAAGATTATCCTTTGACCTGTATGGGCGAGGGTAGTCCAACAGCACTACTCAATAAACCTTTTATTTTGGGGATAAGATTGGATGGATAGTTGGGGACAAGATTGGATGGATAGTTGGAGATATAGCCCTGCAAGATGGAATTCACTCCTACCCATTTTAAGGTTAGCAGATGGGTTGTTCTCTTATATGTTAATTCCAGGTCTTGAACAATCAGGGCCCCGCCTTCTCATGATAGAGAAGGACGTGATTCATAAGTGGTATAATGAATCAAATTGTTCATTAGAGGGTCAGTATGAACTTAAGAAACGAGATGTATTTACAGGGGTAAAATGACAATTTTGACCCAGCTATAATTACGAACGACCTGTGAAGGATCAACTTACTTATAATGGTTTATATGGACAGAAATATATCTACAGTGAGGAGAGTGCAACTATCGAGCTATAGTGGTGTGTCTTAATAGTTAACGAATAGTAATTAATTCGATTAAAGAATTTAACGAATTAATAACATATCGTTGGAGCTCATAATCTGTAGGTTCAATAGGTCCCTCTAATGACTCATAAATTAGAATTGCAAATTAAGTATTGGATAGGATGAATTTTGGAATTGGGATTATGAATTTGAAATGTTCAAATTCAAATATTAGGGTTTTCGATTAGTTGTATTTGATACAATTAAAACCGTTTAATTTAGTTGAAATTAAACGAAATTGGAGAATCAATTAATATTTAAATTATGATTTAAATATGAAATTGAATCATATTGGTGGAATTGGTATTTTATTAATTTAATATTAAGATATTAAATTAATTTTTCTTTTAATTAAAAGGTTTAATTAAAAATAAAATTAGTTTTAATTAAATTAATTGTTTTGAATTAATTTTATAAAATATAATTTTTAAATAAAATGGTTTTATTTAAAAACAATTTTATTTTAAAATTGTTTTTCAAGTTAGTGAATTTTTCCAATTTAGGAAAAATCCGCTAACCAAACCTATGGTGGTTTATCACCTAATTCCACCATCTTCTTCGTCAATTCTCCAAGTAGAAGTTTCCCTTCATGCAGCCTAGCTTTGCTGCATGATTTCAGAGTATAAATTGAACCTCCATGCAGAGAATTTTAGGGGGATTTCTGAGATTTTGATATTGAACTGCTGCAGGTTGAAAATCTTCTCAAACTATAAAAAATCATCCAATATTCAGCTTGATTTGAGTATTTTCACCACACATTCCTTCTTAAGCTTTGTAGAGAAGATCTTAGTGGTGGTCTTGTTGAAATTTCAAGCTCAATCTTGAAGTGATTCTACTGAATTCTTGGATTTAGTCTTCAAAGTAAGTTTTGTTTCAAACCCTCTTTGAACTTCTTTTGAATAGCATGTTTAAAACTCAAATTAAGAGTAGTTAGAGTGCTTATTGATTCTGATTTATTCCGTTACATATTAGATTACTGTTCGATGAAGAACGAGAGGAAAGCACGAGAGCAACGAGTCCGAAACGAGAGGAATGTGCAAGAATATGGGTTGTATGCGTGTTAGTGCGCTTTAAAGAGAGGAAAGCACGAGAGGAAAGAATCCAAAATGAGAGGAATGCGTGAGAATTTGGGACGCGTGCATGATATCAAGCGTTTTGGGGTCTAAACGGACATTTCACATGTGGCTGACGTCATCAAAAGGCTAGCATTTTTTAAAGGTGGGTCGAATTTCGACTGGGCGACCCATCCGTACAAATTTTCTATCTTTGTTGTACTTGTCAATTTATTGGACTAATAATTTAATAGCTTAAATTAGAACGTCTTATCGTTGATTAAACATGCACGATTAGAATATGAATTGCAAAAATGAGCATAACTCAATTAACATAAATCTTGTAATATTAACCACAAGATTAGAAATATGATTTCTCTTCCCCTCACATATTTTTTTTTTTTAAAAAAAAATATCGATTTGTAGCTACATATCCAATTGAGTTTCACAATATTAATAACTTGAGTATAATTCAATGAGTTGATATATCAAATCTTATAAAATGGATCTAAAAAATAATGTAGATTGGCAGGTTAAGTGGTTATTAATTTCAATTTATTAGTGAATTGTTAAATATCTTTTATAATTTCTTTTAGTTCTAACACAAGGAGATGAAAGATTCGAAACCTCGATTAAGAGTATAGGACGACTATAGAGGATTATTAATATTAAGATGATAATAATCCATAGAGAGTAAAAGAGGCAATATTCTTCTTTGGGATAGGACTTTTTTAGTTTTCATTTCTACGTACTTATTTTGTTTTTTTTATATAAGTTCGAAATTATTATTTTTTGGTTAAATTATAAAAAATTCTCTTGAATTTTATATTTTATGTAAAAAAATATTCATGAAGTTTCAAAAGTTTCAAAAACACCTTTAAACTTAAAAAAAAATAATAAAAATAAAAAAATACCCTTGCGGTTAGTTTTGGATGGAAACCGTCAAAGTTTTGTTTCAAAAATACCCCTGAACTTTCAAAACATTTCAAAAATATCCTTAACTTAATAAAACTTCAAAAATACCTCCACTGTTAGTATTAGAACAAAAACCATTAATTTCTCGTGACAAAAATTACTTTAAAAGTTTTTTAAAAATTAAAAATGCTCCTACTGATCCATTTGTTTTAAGTTTTTTTAAGTTCGAAAATAACCTATTTTAAAATACATTATATAGATATCTTCATTTTTTTCATATAGCTACTCTTATATTTTTGTTAATTTTCCAATTCTTAGCTTATACCAATTTTCTCAACACCCAAAATAAAAACCAAAATTTTAAGTTAAAACATAAAATATCACAAAATTTTACAAAATTAAAAAAATCAAAATCTCCTCTTAAAACATACCAAAAAGATAAATAATCAAATAAAAAAGTATCAACCTAAATCATGTTGGTTCTTAAGAATTTAATATTTATTTCGGTTCTTAAATAGATTATCAAGCAAAAGAAATTCATCGGGACGTTTCGGGTGCAATTGGACTTAAATGAAGCAATTAATAAGCAACCGGAGACAAAATGGTGAAATCGAGCAAGCGGAGGCATGGCGTTACGTAAGTGCTATGACACTTGTGCCCTGTGCCATTCATAGATACAGTCTGCTAGATAAGCATTGCAGTCCTGCCATACGGCGCCGCATCGCTCTAAATTTGATATGCGTGCATGAAGAGGCACTCCTTCCAATTTGCTCTCCAAGGTGGTTCGTGAAAGTCCCTTCAACATCGTAGCATTTTGGTATGTTTTGGTTATTGAGAAAATTGGTGTAAGCTAAGGATTGGAAATATAATTATATTGAAAAAAAAAAAAAAAAGAGGATTCCTATATAATTTATTTTAAAATTGGTTCTTTTTCGAACTTAAAAAACTTCAAAAAAATTGATTAGTATGAGCATTTTTTAATATATTTTTAATTTTTAAAGTCATTTTTGTCACAAGAAATTAACGATTTTTGTTCAAATACTAACGGTGGAAATATTTTTGAACTTTTATTAAGTTAATGAAGGAACTCTTATTCGAGAATACTTACGAGCGGAAGTAGATCTTTCCAATTCATTGTGACAAAACTACCACATATACATTCAAACATACTAAAATGCATTCATAATGCTAAAGAGATCGAGAAATCGTACCAGATGAGGACTTCTTCTTCACAACAAATCTAAAATCCAATCGTCTACCTCGAACAATCACCACACGAACAGAAAAAAATGGAGATGACACCACCATTCAGAACCCTCAGTATTATTGGAGTGAGAACCAAAGTGTGGGCTTTGTTCGGATTTGGTAGAGGAAATGAGTTAGAGAGATCGTATACAACGATCAAGTAAGTGGGAGATGAGCTCGTCTATCGTATAGACAAGATGCTTATGAAAGATTTAAATAACATGCAGTGCAAGTATCAAGGATCCAAAAGCATTAAAATTCATTAATTTTGGTAGAAACTAAAGCATGTTTTTCTAAAAAGAGGGTTTTAAGATCATACCTTTGATGAACTCTCCAAGAAACCGAGTGTACAGCAACAAATTTCACTTGATATCACCGTGAACCACCTCAAAGTCTTCCCTACTATCCTTTTGGAGATTTAGGCAGAGCTGTGGGACTCAAGAACAGCTTGAAAAGGTGAGGAACACACACAGCCGGACAAGAAGAACTTTTTCTTCTCACAGTAATTTTTCTCTAAAAAATTTTGCATTCCTTCTTCTCAAATGACTCCAAAATTCTTTATATATTGCAAATTAACATGTAAAGAGGTGAAGTGCATGGCTTGTAGCTCATGCTTGGAGAATCAATAAAGAGAAGATAATGGCCTTTGTGTGAGCATGAAGATGAAGGTAATGGAAAAAATTCATTCTCCATTTTGTGCAACATGCAAAAACGAATTTTCATTTTTCTTTTTCAAACATAAAATAATTTCAAAACCATTTTAATGGAAAAATGATTTTCATAAATTAATTTAAAATATTGATTAATTTAATATCAAATATTAAATTAATTTTTGCATAATAATCATCTTCATATATTTAAATCATATTTAAATATATATTCTCTTATTCCATTTAATTTGAACGTTTTAAATTAATTTCTCAAGCTACCCTAAAACTTATCCATTTACGAGCTAGTAGGGAGACCTCGCGGATATACAAATCATGGGCTCCAGCGATTCGAGATTAATAGGTTAAACTCATTAGTCCGATCTAAACCCCGTTCGTTAACTAATGGGACACTCCACTATAGCCCATAGTTGAACTCTCCTCACTGTGGATATATTATGTTCGTTTAATAAACATAGTCAGTAAGTTGATCATTCACAGGTTATTCGTAATCACAGCTAGGTCAAATAATGTCGTTTTACCCCTGTGACTACATCTTGTTTCTTAGGTTCCTACTGATCCTCTAATGAAGAATTCTGATTCATAATCCCTATGAATCAAATCCTTTCTCTATCATGAGAAGAGGGGACACTGATTATTGAAGACTTGAAGTTAGTACTTAAGAGAACAACCTATCTGCTAACCCTAAATAGGGTAGAAGTGAATTTCATCTTGCAAGGCTATGTCCCCAGCTATTCATCAGGTCTTATCTCCAAAATGGTAAGCTTATTGAGTAGTGTTGTTGGACTACTCTCACTGTTTGCAGATCAAAGGATAATCCCGAAAAAACAGGAGTTCATAGCTAGCTCAGGATTAAGATCGAGTTAACCTAGGTTACATATTAAATGAAATAGTCAATTTTAATAGTAAACCGTCGTTATAAAGAAAAGTGACTATTTTCATGGTCCAATCTATATGCAAACTCATTGCATAGGATGCCTCTACTCTATGTCTCAACATGAACGATTTGTGGATCACATCATTTTTAGTACCTTTCAACTTCTTGTAACAACTACAGAGTGGGTCGCATCCAATAGTGTTACCAGGATGAGATATCCAATTTCATCCATATACTTATTAGACCATTTAGGCTATATACTGTCCACTTGATCCTGTTTAGTCACTACATGAAGTTACAGCATTAAGACTATAGCCAAGGATGCGTTTATTGGATTTTCATAATAAGATGCAAAATCAACAAGTCATTATTATTGATAAAATAGAATGTTTAACACGAACGGCGAGTTCTAGGATATTCTCAACAATCTCCCACTTGGACTAAAACTCCAGTGAGAACAAATATATGCAATATAATGTTGAGATACATAATGGGAAAAATACAATAAACTAGGGCATCTATAATACCATAGACATTCTCCCACTTGCCCTAGATTACACTACTTGGAGTCCTAGTCCAACTAGGTGGCCCTCGAAAACTTTAGCCGAGAGGGCTTTGGTGAATGGATCAGCAAGGTTGTCTTCAGAGGATATCTTTGTGACGAGCACATCTCCCTATGTACATCTCTCGGATGAGATGGTACTTTCTTTCAATGTTTTTTCCACACTTGTGACTCTTGGGTTCCTTTGAGTTAGCAACTGCACCACTGTTGTCACAATACAGTGTGATAGGCATGTGCATATTTGGAATGACTTCCAAATCAACTAAGAATTTGTGTAGCCATACTGCTTCCTTAGCAGCTTCACATGCAACCACATATTCCGCTTCCATGATAGAGTCAGCAATATAACTTTGCTTGATGCTTCTCCAAACTATAGCTCCTCTGTTAAGAGTGAAAACTGATCTTGAGGTAGATTTCCTGGAATCTACGTCAGTCTGAAAATCAGAATCAATGTATCCCGTAAAGATCAAATCCTTAGGTCCATACACAAGCATATAGTCCCTCGTTCTCCTTAGATACTCGAGGATATTTTTTACAGCGGTCCAATGATCGTGTCCAGGATTGGATTGGAATCTACTGATGGTTCCAACTAGAAAACATATGTCGGGGGGTGTACACAACATAGCGTACATCAAACTCCCAACTGCAGAAGCATATGAAATTTTGTTCATCATCTCAACCTCTTGAGGTGCCTTAGGACATTGTTCCTTCGACAAATGAATTCTATGCCTAAAAGGTAATAAACATTTCTTGGAATTTTGTATATTATACCTTAACAATATCTTGTCAATATAAGATGCCTAAGACAGTGCCAATGTTCTATTCTTTTGGTCTCGAAAGATATGCATTCCTAGAACATACTGATGTAACATCCCGAATGTAGGAAGTTTTAAGTTAATTATCTCGAGTTTTTGAAGGAATTAAAATTTAAGAAGAAAAAGGGAAAATTTGTGGTTTTAAAAATTTTCCTCTTTAATTTTGGAGTTTGGATCTAAAATTAAATTAAAAGAATTAGGAAGAGATAATTGGTTTATTGGGAATTCATTAAAGCAAATATTTGAAAAGATTTGGAAATTTGGATTTAGTTTAAGGAAAGTTGGATAGATTATTTTGGAAATTGAATATATTTTTGAAGTTTGAGAAATCAAAATTTTGGGAAGAGATAATATACATATATATATATAAATAAAGGAAGAATATATATATATACTCTCTCGACAAGCGTGCTAAAAAAAGAGGGAAAAAGAAGAATTTTCATTTCTTCTTCGTGAAAGAATTACTCCAACTCACATCGCCACCGCTGGTCGACTAAGCCTCTGCCAGCAACTGTTGTTTGTCCCGTCGTCGATGGAGTTGTCATCTTCCGCCATGCACCGTGCCTCTGCAGAATCCCAACTGCTCGTGTCCTCACAGCCGTGACACCCAGCCGCTCACATCCGTGCCGTTTCGTCTACTTAGTCGCGCTGCGCAAGAAACCTTTGCCGCTTGTCTATCCTCACAAGATCCAGCCGCCGATTGGGTCGTCCGTTCGCACTCACCGACCGACCACCGATGCCGCTGCCCAGATCTACTCCAGCCTCAGCTGCGCGATCCCCGCTCACCATGCAACGCCGTCAGTCTCCATCGTCTCCATCGAAGCACACCGCCACTCCAGCTGTCCTCGCTTGGCTTGTCACACTCGGCCGACGATCTCTTCTTCAGCCCATCACAGCAACCGGAACCCATGGTCAGTCGCCAAAATTTTGGACCTTAGATTCGAGTTTTAGCGGAGGTTAAAGATTGAAAGCATGTTGTACGATGTTACAAAGGTTTGATTGGACACATAAATTGAGCTTTGGAACTGACTTTGAACCAAACCACAACTTTGTTAAGCTTAATTTGGGGACCTTTGGAGGGATTATGGTCTTCCAACAACGTTAAAGGATTCATTGCTTAGATTAATTTTTTAGAATTGCGATTTGAGGTAAGTAGTCTTACTACTGGAACTGCCCACGGGCCAGGCATTAGATGTATGCTAGCATAATAAATGAATGTTATAGCAGAATGACAACATGATAGACTGATAATATAGTATGACCAATGTATGTTCTGGTATGAGATCTGAAAGATTTATTTGTGCACATAGACACTTGAATGCTAGCATGTGATGGTATGTGATTCCATAAGGTTGTATTTGATCTGATGATGTCGAGGTATATGTGTATGTTGTAGAGCCATGATGTTGAGGTATATATGTATGCCATAGATTCATATAGTGATACTTATGATATTGAGACTGTGCAAGTGTCTTTACTGATTAGTTAGATGCCCATTAGATTTTGTGTTTCCTTCGGGATTCACCAGTTTGTGTTTCTTTCGGGATTCACCAGTTTGTGTTTCCTTCGAGATTCACCAATTTGTGTCTCCTTCGGGATTCACCAGAGGTAGTGGGCATACTTAACTACAATAGGATAGAACTCAGTCTCCTTTTTATTTCATGTGTATATGTGTCCCATGAGGACTAGAGCAGTTTATATGTTTCACCAGAGGTAGGTATCTAGAGGACATAGATGCCTAGCCTGATCCCAGTAATGGGGTTACTTACTGAATATTTTATACTCATTCTTTCTCATGTTGTCATTTTAGGTAAGAGTAGGGATATGCTAGCAAATGACAAGCGAAATCCGTGATCGAACCACTGGGACCAGTTTTTATGCTTCCGCTCATAAGACTTAGATCTCCTTCATGTTTTTGCTAAATTTTTAGTTTTGATGTTTGAAACTTATTGTTGAGCATTGTTTTTCATACTTATTTATTAACCTTTATGATTTATGGGTACCCGATTATTGTTTTTAATATTTGCATTTAATAAAGGACTTTTGAACTCCCATTATCTATTTAGCATTTATACATCATAAAAGATTGTCGTTTTAAGTTCCATGCATGTATGTATTTTAGTAACGGCCTAACTTAAGTCCTAGGGGGTCGGGTCATTACAATTGGTATCAGAGTCCATGTTTTGGGTTCTGTAGACTAACTTAAGTCTAGATTGTCCCTGTGGCCTATGAATGGATTCCTCATCATCGCCAGGTACGTCCTATTAGTTATAAGTTTTATGATAGTTGTGCATTAAAATATTTGTTTAGTTTAAATGCACCAGTTATGTTCTAATGCTAGGTTAGTGACTCATTAGAAGTTATTATAAGAGGATTATCAGATACGACACTACAAAAGAAGAAAAATAAAATAGAGTAAATTATGAGGTCACTTGATACTAGTTAATCTCATAGAAATTATGTTAGAAACGAACAAATATATACCTCAGTTCAGCAATGTTAAAGGTTGATGAAACTATGTAGAGTTATGACAATTTAGGAATGAAGATATTTAAACGTTTAAGCCAAAGAATAAAATTGTCGAGACAAGAATTGATGAAGGACTGGTGTTATGTTTTGTGTTGGATAGTGCAATCGGTGGTAGTATAAATACACAAGCCAGTGCTCAAGTATAAGGTTAAAAGTTGTCTTATGAATAAGGAGGAAAAGAAGAAGAGTCTATAGATTTATTAAAGGTTTTGAGATATTAAAAACCCAACATTTCGAGAAGAATTTTAGAAAGGATTCATAAGTCATAATCATTTGGGTAATACTACAACTTAATGAACTAGGTAAAGTATGTGCAATGATATAAAGAATTCTTTTTGAATATCTACCTAGGTAGATGTCATTAAAGGAAGCTAAAATAGTTGGATATGACCTTGGACTTAAAGGGGCAAAGCAAGGTGTTATTTATTTAGGTTGAAGGATTATTTTAGTATACCTAGACTAAACCCAGAGCCTTATTGTGTTAAAGAGATCCAAGTTAGACAGATTTGAAGAAACAAAAGTCTTTTGGAGTTTAAACGAATGCAAATTGGCAAAGAGGAATTCTACGAGATGGAAATTCTTAGTGAGAGAGATAAGATTTATGGAGGAGTTAAGTAAAATATAATTTAGTAAAGATTGAGTTGTGGGACTAAAAACAAGCTTGAATCAAGGGACGAAGGAGAAAAGCTCACTGCTGCAACCTTGTTGAAGAACCTTTCTTCAAACCAGTTTTTCTCTCAAAACTCTTTTGATTGCATGCTCGATTTTCAATCAAATCTTCTCATTATATTGTAGATTAACATGCAAAGAGAAGAGTTGCATGATTTGCAGCTTATGCTTGGAGAAGACAAGGACAAGACAATGCAATATGTGTGAGCTACTTGGTGATGAATAATGGAAAAATCCATTTTTCCATTTTGTGTTTTTGTTTTCCAATTTTTCCAATTTTATCTAAAAATAAAATTTTGATTTAAAAAATCTATTTGATTTTAAAAATGAAAAATTAATTAATTTCATAAATTAATTATTAAATAAAATTTAATTAATTTAATATCAAATATTAAATTAATTTTAACACATATCCATCTTTATATATTTAAATCATATTTAAATATATAAATTCTTCTATACCGTTTAATTCTAAAATTAAACATAATTATATCTCATATAATCATTAATATTAATTCTAATTTGAACATTTCAAATTAACTTATCACGCTATTCTAGAGTTAGTCCGTTACGAGCTAGTAGGGGGACCTCGCGAACCTACAAATCATGGGCTCCAACAATCTGAGATTAATTGGCTAAACTCATTAGACCAAACTAATCTCCATTCGTTAACTAATGGGTCATTCCACTAAAGCCCATAGTTGCACTCCTCTCACTGTAGATATATTATATCCACATGATTTAACCATAATCAGCAAGTTGACTCTTCACAGGTTGTTCGTAATAACGGTTGGGTCAAATATCTGTTTTACCCCTGAGATTACGTCTTATTCCTCAAGTCCCTACTGATCCTCTAATGAATAACTGGTTTGTGATCCAATCACCAAACCAAACTCTCTCAGCCCAATGAGAGGGTCAGGCCCCTTGTTCAAGACCTGGATTCAGTATTTGAGAGAACAACTTTTCTCCTATCTCTAAATCGGATAGGCGTGAACTCCGTCTTGCACCCTATGTCCCCAGCTATCTATCTGGTCTTACCCCTGAAATGAAAGTCTTATTGAGCCGGCACTGTTGAACCAACCCTCAACTATGCAAATCTAAAGGCAATCCCGAATAAACAGGAGTTCATAGTTAGCTCAGGATTAAGATCGAGTTACCTAGGTCATCTAGGTGAAATAGTCAGTCTTATATAGTAAACAGCGTTATAAAATAAGAGTGACTTATTTCTTGGTCCTGATCTTATGCAAACTCATTGCATAGGACGCCCCCAACTTCATTCATGTACCATAAATCATTTTGACTACTTACTCGAACCCGATCCACTCTTATGTCTCCACATAAAGTTCAAGACTCATACAATAGTCATGGGTCTTAGTTTATTGGATTTAGACTTTTGTACAATTTATGCGATCAATAACAAGTATATTGATAATAGAAAATGTTTATTATTTTACAAACTACGAGTTTTTAGGACATAAAAAACAATAGCCAAGATATAGGATTGGGCTTTTTCGTTCGCCCTCACCCACCTATTATAAACATCCCGAACATTTTGGGTAGCCATTGAACTAGGAAATGGAGGACGCTCCTCCGTTAACACAAACCTCAAATCGTCTACTACTAATATTGTATTGATATTTGATTTCCAATTCGAGTAACCCTCTCCGTTAAATTTTTCATAAGCAAGCAGTTGTATAATCGAGTTTGACATTGCCGAAAAATTTTAAAAAAAACTCTATTAAATATGCATCTAAATCCATTTTAGCAAAACTAATAAAGTACCCAATAAATCCTTATTTATTTGCAATGATACTTAAGTGATTTAGACCAAGTGCTACCGTGGGGCAATCAAGAATTCCTTCACAGAAGCAAGATAGTTCTTGACCAAATACATTATCTAGAATAACTCATATTCCAATAGTTCTTTTGGTTATCGTTTTCGGTCAAGATCTTTACTAACACTCAGTAATTCTTGTAAGTGTGATCCGCCATTTTTAGATCTTATAGGACGGTATGAATATACCTCCGAGATAGAAGACAATATCCAAGACAGAACTATAAGACCCTACTCATTTTACTGAAACCTGGGTTGTTCCGAATCCTATGTTACAACCTTCCGTAGGGATCGCCGCGGTTAATAACTAGCTAGTGCCGCATAAAAACGACAGCAGATGCAACATAGAAATCTCACTATTCAAACTAATAGAGGAGACCGTAGGACAATGTTGACACATTTCCTTCACCCACTTACTAAGAACCACTTCCCTCATTCACCTTGTTATTGACCCATGCAAACACTTTCCATTCAGTCGAGGTAAAATCGACAAGAAGTCGAGCATGGATCTCACGGTGTGAACTCTTGAGGACTTGAGAGCAAATAACTACATATCAAATATATTGTTAATCTCCCACTGAAGTGTTCTAAATGTTTGGGTAATTTACTTAGGCATGACGGCTATTTCATACAATCTAAGTCTAAGTGATTTAACCTATAATGTCTAGGTGATAAACCATTTTATTACCTCACATCGCTCACGCAAGCTCATAAAATCAGTCAACAACTCTCAATAGTTCGGTCATAATCCCCAGGTAGGAGGTGTTCCATAAACCATCAACTTAAGTAACCCTAGCCTTAAAAGGGTTTATAAACCGATATGAGTTTGTAACCGTGTTTTATAAGGTAACAATCTATTTTAACGTTTAAAATTAGTTGTTAACCTAAATGAGCATGTAGTTGTTCTTTGTTATGCTATGAAGATGACCCTCAAACATTGTAGCCGTGAATGCCTTCGTAAACGGATCAAAAACGTTTTTCTCCGAGGCGATCTTTGTGACAATCACGTCTCTTTGATGCACTATCTCGTAGATCAGATGATACTTCTGTTCTATGTGTTTGTCGCGCTTATGACTCCTGAGCTCCTTGGAGTTCGCCACAGCACCACTATTGTCACAATAGAAGGTGATGGGCCTAGACATATCTAGAACAACTTCCAGCTCTGTCAAGAACTTTCTGAGGCAGACGGCATTTTTAGCAGGTTCACAAGCCACTATGTACTCGGCCTCCATTGTGGAGTCGACGATGCACCCCTACTTAGTGCTCCGCCACACTACAGCTCCTCCATTAAGAGTAAATACTGACCCTGAAGTGGACTTTTGAGAGTCCTTATCAGTTTGATAGTCAGAATCTGTATATCCAGTAAGGATCAAATCCCTAGACCCATACACGAGCATGTAGTCCCTCGACTCCGAAGATACTTGAGAAAATTCTTAATTGCGGTCCAGTAACCCTAGCCTAGGTTAGACTGATATCTACTGACTATTTCCACAGTATAGTAGATGTCTGGCCTAGTGCAGAGCATCACATACATTAAACTGCCAATGATAGATGCATATGGGACCCGTCTTATGTTCTCCACCTCTTGAGGCGTCTTAGGACACATGTCTTTAGACAAAGTGACACCATGCCTGAATGGTAGTAGGCCCTTTTTGGAGTTTTGCATCGAGTACTTGAGCAAGATTTTGTCAATATACAATGCCTGAGACAGCACTAGCACTTTGATCTTACGATCCCGAAAGATCTACATACCCAAAACAAACTGAGCCTCTCCCAAATCTTTCATTTGGAATTGAGTCGCTAACTAGTTCTTAACTGCAGTCAGTAGACCTACATCATTCCCAAGGAGTAGTATATCGTTTACATACAATACTAAGAAAGCTACTAAATCGTTGACTATTTTCTTGTAAATATAAGGTTCATCAACGTTTTGGTCAATGCCATAGATTTGATCGCAGCATCAAACCGAATATTCCAAAATCGAGACGCTTGCTTCAGCCCATAAATAAACCGATTCAGTTTGCAAACATTTTGCTCTTGACCTAGGGCAATGAATCCTTCAGGTTGCACCATGTAAATGGACTCCTCAAGATAGCCATTCAGAAAAGTCGTCTTGACGTCCATTTGCCAAATCTCATAATTATAATAAGCTGCAATGGATAGAAGGATTCAGATCGACTTTAACATGACAATAGGGTAGAAAGTCTTCTCATTGTCGACTCCCTCCACCTAGGTGTAACCTTTTGCCATAAGTCGAGTCTTAAAGGTTTGCATCTTCTCATCAGCACCCCGTTTGCGCTTGTAGATCCATTTACAACCTATAGGTCTTACCGCATCAGGTTGATCTGCAAGATCCCATTCCGGGTTAAAGTACATCGACTCCATCTCAAAATTCATGCCTTTGACCCATTCATCCCACATCCTCTATTGCCTTTTGATAGGACAACGGATCCTCAACGTCGCCATCTGACACCATAACTACGATTTCTTTCAAACCCAGATAGCGATCTGGCGGGTTTGTAACCTTCCCACTGCGTCAAGGTTCCCTCAACTCTTTAGGTGGAACCGACCTCCAGATGAACGATCATCAACAACTCTTGTTGATGAAGCAGGTTCTTCAACAACTCTTATTGAAGTTTTAGTAATTTCTTTGGAAACCTCACTAAACACGACTTTACTACGTGGACTATGCTCCCTGATATGATCCTCCTCCAGGAAAGTAGCATTCGTGGAAATAAACACCTTATTTTCGGACGGATCATAAAAGTAACCTCCTCGTGTACCTTTGGGGTAGCCTACAAAGAGACACAACCTCGATCGTGATTCCAACTTCCTGGAATTTGCGTCAAGCACATGTGTTGGGCAACCCCATATGCGAAAGTGACGTAAACTAGCTTTACGTCCGTTCCACAACTATAGATGTGTTCTTGAAATACTCATAGAAGAAACACAGTTGAGAATGTATACCGCAATCTCCACTGCGAAACCCTAAAACAAGTCTGATAAGGAAGCATAACTCATCATCGAACGAACCATGTCCAAAAAAGTTCTGTTTCTCCTCTCTGCTGCACTATTCTGTTGAGGTG
This sequence comes from Benincasa hispida, assembly GCF_027475165.1. Classification (NCBI taxonomy): domain Eukaryota; kingdom Viridiplantae; phylum Streptophyta; class Magnoliopsida; order Cucurbitales; family Cucurbitaceae; genus Benincasa; species Benincasa hispida. The sequence goes on from NC_143486.1 coordinate 12,466,704, forward strand.
TACCTGGTGTCGAGAGTTGGGAAACAATTCCATGTTCTAATAAATAGTCCTGGAACTTAGAATCCAAAAACTCTCCACCTCGATCTGATCGAAGTGTTTTTATTCGTCAATCCAAAGCATTCTCAACTTTCGCCTTAAATAATTTGAACTTTTCAAAAGATTCTGACTTTTGTTGCATCAGATAGGCATACTCATATCTAGAGTAATCCTCAGTAAAACTGATAAAGTACTCATAGCCTTCTCGAGCTTGCACATTCATAGAACCACAAAGACCAGAATGCATTAATTCAAGAGGCTCTTTGGCTCGCACATTCAAGAAAACCACAATGAGACGACGTGTCCGGTGCTTACTGGTAATGTCATCTCACCAGCCTCCAGCTGTCGTCAGGATCTAATCCCTTGAAAAGAAGAACATACATGATTAGTGGCGCTCGAATCTATTATCTAAGCAGAATCATCATTCTCCACTAAACAAGTTTCTAACACAAGTAAATCACATTTACTTTTGTCTGCCTTGGTCTTAAGCTTGGCTGTCTTCCTTTCCTTTAGAGCCTCGTGCTTGGGCTGTCCAGACGGTTGTTCGACACAGGGACTCCATGATCTCACGTGCTGAGACCATGGGCTCATGGTTCTTGGCCAATACGTCATTAAGACTAGCCAAGATATAGGCTCAGGGCTTCTCGTTTTCCCGTGTCCAACGCTCATACACCGCCCGAACATTTTGAGTAGCGTCCTGAGGTGGAATAGAAGGACATTCCTTCGCAAGGACAAACTTCAGATCCTCAATGATGAGTATCGTCATGAACATATGTTTCCAACTTGAATAGTTTTGGCCATTCAGTTTTTCGGCGCTAAGTAAACTGATAGTGGCTATAACCATTAAAAAAAAAAATCGTTGCTGAAAAAATGAATAACCTTTTATAATACTTTGCAAATACCACATTTTTTAACCAATTAGTTTTAGCAAAACAAATTCCAAGTACCCTAAGTGATAAGACTTCTATTTTGCAATGATGTCCTAGCAAGGCAGGACAAATGTCACCAATGGGGTGATCAGATGTCTCTTCACCGGGATGAGACATTCTCAACCATTAGGTAGCACCAACTCTTGGAACTGAACCTAATAGCCACCATTTGTTCGATCCAAAACTGTTAACCATTAAAATTCTGCGTAAGAATAACCCCTCGTTTTCGGCCCAAGAGTTCAATCCTAATGCGCCCACCATAGGGAAAAATCTTATTAGGACAATAGACTAAGTAACTTTATCCTCTTACAGGAGATCAGATGAAGAAACGTGTAAAATAACCATCCTATAGGGGGAACACCCAGGGTGCCACGAGACGATGCATAGAAACTTTATTCAATCTAACGAGAGAGACCGTGGGATATGCTGTTGCACTTCCCACTCCCACTTACTATGAACATTCTCTCCATCAACCTTGATATTGATCTACCCAAACACCATCCTTTAAGGGGACACTCCCAGGATGTCACAAGGCCCAGGATAGATCTCATGGTGTGAACTATGAGGGAGAAATGTAAGAGGTGTAAATGAAGCATCAAATGCCCAAGTACCTCCCACTGAATGTTCTACCTAGTGGTTTATTAACCTAGACAATCCGGCTACTGATTATAATCTAAGTCATTTATTAAATTTGCTCAAAAACAACTTTTTTCTTTGAAATAAAAAACAAGTCCAAGTAGTCACATTAAACTCTTTAATGGACTGGCCTTAACTTGCATGCATGCATCAAATCTATCTAAAACATCTTTCCAAGTAGGTTCCCAAGTAGGGGTGTTTCGTTGCCGTCACCTTAAATACCCTAGCCTAGACAAAACCCACCTTAGACAAAAGGTCAAGTATAGATAGATTTACTACATATTAATCTTTTACTATTATTTTAGATCTAATTTCCTTTTTTAACCATTTATAAAATAAACAACTAAAATATACATGCCACATAATGAAGTATTTATAACGCTTATAAATATTACATTAAATAAATAATGCATACATAATATAACTCTTATATTATATGATGCATGAGCATGTACTTACGTAAATTAAATCATGCTTCACTAAATCATAACACTTATAATAAAGAGAATATGCATGACCTAAGGTGGGATTTATCTATATGTGCATACCATATGACATAAAAAAAAACATACATCACATGTATAAAACCATGGATTAATGGACCGGGATGAACCAAAACAAAACCAGAATGAGAAAACAATCTATTTAAATAATTTTGCTGAGTAAATTGGTTCACAAGCGAACCGGGTCTTGAACTACTGGACGAAGCTCCCATTGTTTAGTAAACGCCTCCAGGTAAACAATCGTGTAGCACACACTAGACGATAACGTAAAAGCTAAACAATTGCATGGACAACAATGAGGCTGCGAAGCCTAATCGTCTAAACGATCGCTTAGCACGTGAAAGGTAAACAAATTACCATGCAATTACTCCACGATCGTATAGTCAATAACTAAGCGATGAGGCTTGCTGAGCTATACGATCGTTTACCTCATCGTCTACACGACACAACATACACTTGATTGTCTTCTTCCACAAAGAACAACAACCTTTGCTCTGAACTTCAACACGAACGACTCAAGACTCAAATCAACTTTGAATTTACAAACTCAATAGAAATTAATTGTGCCAAAAAATGTAGGGGCCTTTACAATTTACTTGAGAATTCAAACCGAGGTTACATCCCAGAAAACTCCATTAATCAACACATCCACAAACAAATTAACAATTAAAACAGAGAGTAGACATGTTGCACCCACCTTGAATGTAAATGCAATTCTTTTGTAGCAATGAATTGAAATATTGATGACATGCAGAAATGCACGTCATCCTAAGCCTTTTATTTAGAATTATGAAGGTTGTTAAGCGTAATATACGGTGATTATGTTAGGAATTCATGAGAAAATGAGTTTCTATCCATCAGCATAAAGAAACTCGGTTAACCCACTATTACGAGTTATTTGCATTCAATTGTCTATCTTTGTAGCTAACGCAGGAAGCAAATGCATACGCGGAAGCCGAGCTATCGCAAAGACGACCGCATGTAGATAATTTCTCCATCGCAAAGAAGAACGCATACGTTAGACGCATGAATGTTGCGGCCATCAACCTCATATGTCCATCGCATAGAAGTTGCGGTCGTCAAGCGAATATGCTCATCGCTGAGAAGTTGCAGTCATCGAGCAAATGCGATCATCGCAAGGAGATTGCGGCTACATGATGATTGCATAATAGAGGGATGAATGCAAGGTTGGTGAAATGCAACATGAACGCATATCTCAGGAGTATCAAAAGATGATGTTGACATTTCACCTACCACGCTGTTAGCAGTAGATATTTAGAAAAGGATCATCACGCCGCAAGTGTCAGATTCAGAGCAGGTCCATTACTATTGTCGGCAATCAAGCTCTATAAATTCTGAGCAGAATTTCATTTTATCCAAGGTTTTTTGCCCAAGGCTTGCCTTAGGGCGGATCCTTGTGATCTAGACGAACACATGAGAAGAAAGTTTGAGAGTTCTTCATCTCCTTCATCCATTTCGAGTGACGACCGGAGCCTTCGTCGGAGTTAGAGCTCGAGAGAGTCTGCTCCACTGCCCATCTATGGCACCATCGACAGCCTTGACACACATCTACTGGAAGCAAGACATTGCTTCCAGCTGGTCCTTTCATTTTCTCTTCTTTCCTTATATTGTATTGTATTACATTTTGGCTTAAGAAATTAATACATTTTGTGATCAATGCATTTCTATATTTTCTTCGATTCTATCTCCATCTTCCTTTACTTAGCATCCTTAACTTTCATTGCATCACTTAGTGAGATTACTAGAGTATCACATACTTAATCATGCGGCATAAGAATATGAAGCATGTAGCAAACCATCGGGAGGTGTACGTTGCGTGAGTGTTGTGAGAAAACCTTATTTGCTTGGTGTCAAACTGTAGCAACTCCTATCTATAGGCAGACGCAATGCTTGTCTATGAGTAAAGTCAGCAACAACTAACTGTCCGGGAGGGTAAGTGGTTGATCGCATTAAGCAATGTAAGCAAGTATTCACTAGAGATAGGAATAATCTTACGTCAACCAGGTTTACGCGATTATCTTGTCTTATGAGGGCATCATTCATCATTTAGGCATACTTGGAAGAGTAGTCTAAAAACCAAATCTAAGTCTCGGGAGAGCAGATTGGATCGCATAAGTAAGAATGGGAAACTTAAGAATAAGCTCTGTTTGCTATTACACAGCATATGCACCCTACGGATAGGATATTGCATGCGTCCAGAAGTAGGATATGGTGGTATGCGGTCATCTTGTTTATGTGTGGAAGCACATGAGTAGGAATAGAGACTTAGAAATAAGTGTTGGGATTGGTGTTCTAATTCTCTCGGAGTCTCGTTGTTTCATAAAGATACACATTGTTCAATGAATAAAATAAGTGTTATTTAATTCTGGCATTTACTCATATCCAATAAACAAAGCTCCTTGGTTATCTTATGTGAACTTAAGCATGTATATGTGATATACAAATAGATCATGCCTTAAGTGATAACCTGAATCGGTCTGTAGTATAAGAATTAAGATGGGATATTTGATCCTGGTGACACTACGGATACGGCTCGAGGTTTACAAGTGTTGTAAACTACTACAGATGGTAGATCCTGACCATTCATGTGGAGACGTGGAGCGAGGGTGTCCTATACAAAGAGTTTGTATAAGACCTGGACCACGAGATGACTAGACTTTGTATATAACGCCATTAATACTAGAGATTTACATCTCACCTAAATGACCATAGGTGACACGACCTCAATCTTGAGTGTTTTGGGAACTCCTACCTTTGAGGACGGTCCTTTGATTAGTATGGGTGAGAGTGACCAAATTGCCAACTCAACATGCCTACCTTTTTGGGAACTTGTCTGATCTGGGAGCTGGGAACTCAATCCACAACATGGAATTCACTTCTTTCCCGAAGCAGGGATAAGTAGAGAGATTGCTCCCTTAAGGGCTGATTCCGGGACTTGAACATTGTGGCCACAACTTCTCTCTAGAAGAGAAGACTCAGTCATAGTAGGACTATGACTTATGTTCATTAAAGGGATCAGTGGTACTTAAGGAGACAAATGTAACTACAGGGGCATAACGATTATTGGCCCAGCTGTACTTACTAGCGATCTGTGAAGGGTTGTTGCACTGCTAATTGGTTAAGATGGACACATAATATATCAGTAATGAGGATAGTTCAGCTGTCGGTCTTTAGTGGAGTGTCTGGCAGTTAATGGATGGTGGATCCCGTGACTAAAGAGTTTAGTTAGTTATTCACATACCATTGGAGCTTCGGATCTACAGGTCCATGAGGTCCCCTTGGTAGCTTGGATTTTGTTGATGATCAGTTCTTAATGTTGATTTGAAATGTTTAAATTGACAAGAGGTATTTTGATTATATATGATATAATCGGTATGATGTATGAGATACATCTAGTGGAGGATTGATGTGAATCAGATTTACTTTAAGTACCATGGAATAGAAAAAGAACTATGGTTTATATGTTTCATGAGATGAGATATTAAAACTATAGGTTATAAATATAGTATGATAAGTTAATTACCATTTATGTTTATAATAATATTAATTATTAGATAATTAATACTTTTTCTTTTAAATAACCAAAGTAGTGGGTGATTATTGGATCATGGTAACCGTGAGTTTAAAAGGGAATTGGCTTCCTATTTGAAAAAAAAGGTTTTTACAAAAGATTAAAAAGATTTTTTGAGTTTTATCTCTGCAAAAATAAACTCACATAATTCGTCAAGTAAATACAGGTTTATTAAACGACGGCTGGGGTGAGCTAAACGATCGTGCAGGTGCAAGTTAAAAGATCGTGCAGTGTTTACTAAACGATCGCATATCTTTGCTAGACGATCGCTGGCCCAAGGTAAACGATCGTGTAGAATCTGTACGCGACAGACTGAGCTAAACGATCACATAGCTTTTGCTAGACGATCGCATAGCTTTATCTAAACAATTGGGCATCGACCTATACGATAAGTCTCAGCCATCTCCCACTTGCCCAATCGTGTACGCGATCGTTGTTTCCTCCTTCGTCTGCCTCACACCAAGTCTGAACAGAGCCCACCTTCTAGATTTTCGCACCGAGAATACCAAGGTCGCCTTGTTGGTGGTGTCAAACTCAACTCGACACCGTCAAGATTTTCTGGAGGCCGTTTGTGGTGCTTGGTCGTTCGCTATTGCGGAGGAGTTCGCGACTGAGGAGATCGTTGAGGACGAGCGTGAAGTGTTCGTGCTATGTTCGTGCGGAGTTGCGGTCGTGTAGATTGAGCATTCGAGGGTGCTGTTGTTCGAGCGGCCATGCAGATCGAAGCGTGGAGACACTTCTGCTATTGTGTGTAGAGTTTTCTTTCTATGCATTTGTATTTATTCATGCTATAATTTCTGTATGAATCGCATAACCGTTTGTGCTGAAGTCGACTGTAAATGTTATTTATTTCATGATTGTAATTTGGAATAGTCTTGCTTCCGCTACTCACAGAAATCTCGTGTTCCGATTTCCTTTAATAAGGCCTCTCGACACTGTCGCATATACATCACATGCGTCCTAGAAATAGGCACAAGTGTGTGTGGCATGATCGCATAGCTTTGCGCTGGGTGAGGTTGCCCTTGTGATCAAGCTTGGGGTTGTGATAAAGACATCCTCACATTTTATCTGTTTTTCCATGCACTTTACTACGCATCAACAGTTGTCGTGTCTCTATCTCTCATTCATATTCCCACTACTTTGTCTGTTAATTAGGAGTAGGAGTAGTTTATTAGCTTATACCCCCCATCATTCTTTTATTCATCCGTCGCAAACACATCACCACATACACTTATCTATAAGTCCTTGAGTTCGACCTCGGATCACCCAAGAAACTTGCGTTCACGTTATGCTTGGCGCGAGTGCAAGAAAAATTGTGACAGGAACGCATGGTCATCGCATATAAGAGTAACGCATATTTTCATTCCAAGCATGACAACCGACGCATGAGTCTAAACGCATAACCTAAGACATGCATCGCATATTACGTCCCACATGATTTTAGTCATTAAGTTTTTTACGGCTAATTTTACATCACCAAATATCAGAAACCTGGCTCGGATACCAATTGAAGGAATTCTTATTCAAGAGTAACTACGAGTGGAAGCAGATCTTTCCAATTCATTATGACAGAATTACCACATATACATTGAAACATACTATAATGCGTTCATAATACTAAAGAGATCGAGAAATCATACGAAGACTTTTTCTTCACAACAATCTAAAACTCAATCGTCTACCTCGAACAATCACCACACAAACAGAAGGAAACGTAGATGACACCACCACTCAGAGCCCTCAGTATTCTTGGAGTGAGAATCCAAAGTGTGGGCTTTATTCGATTTGGTAGAGGGAGAGAGGAAAAGAGATCATATACAACGATCAAGCAAGTGGGAGATGAGCTCATCTATCGTATAGACAAGATGCTTGACCGTTTAGGTGAAGTATACGATCGTGTAGGATAAAGGTAAGCGATCATCTAAACGATCGTGTAGGAAAACGGAAGCGATCATCTAAACGATCGTGTAGAAAAAAAACTAAGCGATCGCCTATATGATCGTTTAGTAAATATCGAGAGCTAAACGACTACTTAGGAAAAGCTAAATGATCGCTTAGTAAATAGCGCGCGCAGGTATAATCATTAAGCGATCGCTTAGTAATATCGTATAGGTAAGCGATCGTGTAGGCACTATTGTATAGGCACGGATTTTCTAAGTAATGGCACATTTTTTAACACAATGTCCGCACATCTCATGCTTAACACACCGTGAGCTATTTATGCATCTCAAAGTGATCTTTCAACTCACTCATCCGTTATTAAAACATTAGAGATGCCGTCCCATTTCCCTTTTAACCGTCCAATGAATATGATCACTTCATATTCATAACATATAAATTAATATCATATATTAATATAGTATTTTCCTCTACTAGATATAAATCATATTTATATCCAATTTCCTCCAAATTAATGTATCTCATACATAAAATTAATAATATAATATATAATTAACTAGTTCAATTATATCATATATAATCGAACTCCCTCTTGTCAATTTGAACTTTTCAAACTGACCCAAAAACTAACTCTCAACTTGTATCCAAGCTACCAAGGAGACCTTATAGACCTAAGGCTCGAAGCTCCAACAGTACGTGAATAGCTGATTAAACTCTTTAGTCATGATATCCACCATCTATTAACTATCAGGCATTCTACTAAAGACCGACAGTTGAACTCTTCTTGCCATAGATATATTTCTATGTCCATTGGATATAACCAATCATCAATACGATGACCCTTCATAGATGCTCGTAATTACAACAGGCCAATTTACCATTTTGCCCCTACATCTTCCTCCTTAAGTACCATTGATCCCTCTAATGAACAATACAACATAGTCCTACTATGTGTGAACATCTCTCGGGCCATGAGAAGGTGCATGGCGCCACATCGTTCAAGCCCTGGGATCAGCCCTTAAGAGAGCAATCTATCTACTTACCCCTACTTTGGGGAAGGAGTGAACTCCATCTTGTAAAGCTGAGTTCCCAGCTCCCAAATCAGACGAACCTCAAAGTGGTAGGTTTGAGTCGGCACTCTGGCCACTCGCACTCATACAAATCAAAGGATTGTCCTCAATGGCAGGAGTTCCCAACTCACTCAGGATTGAGATCATGTTACCTATGGTCATCCTAGTGAAGTGAAGTCTCAGTCATGAACAGAGTTATATAAGGAGACATTAACACTTCAAGGTCAGGTCTTATACAAACTCTTTGTATAGGACGCCCCCACTCGCATGTTCACTACACGAATGATCAGGATCAGACTATCTGTTACAAGTCACAACACTTGTAACAATTCCACAAAGTGGGAAGCATCCGTAGTGTTACCAAGATAAGGTTTCCCTCCTATATCCATATACTACAAACTATTTTGGTTGTCACTTAAGACATGATCCACTTGTATGTCACTACATTCATGCTTAAGTTACATAAAGACAACCAGGAATATTAAGTTTATTGGTTTATGATAAAATAAAAAACATCTAAATGTGCAAAGTTAAGAAGTGAGGTAAATATCATATATATTATAGATCACAAGTATTCTTACAAAGTTGTTTACAAACTACAGGACACGAGGCTTTAGGGTATAAACCCCAACAGTTAAGAGTATTTTTTAAACGTTTTGAAAGTTTAGGGGTACTTTTGAAACAAAACTTTAACGATTTCTATTCAAAACTAACGGGAAAGGTATCGTTTGAACTAGGGTTGGCAACGGAGCCCCCCGTCCCCGCCATTTGAAGGTACGAATGGGGGCGAGGATTCCCTGTCAGGGAAACGGGGTCTCCACGGGGCCCCATTCCTCATTTCCCCGCGAGGATTCCCCTACTAATTCCCCGTGGAGAATCCCCTACTAGTTCCCCGCGAGGATTCCCCATTTTTTAATTAAAATGGGCTTAGCTTCTTGGGCTTAAAGTTAGAATTTGGATATTTAATATTGGACTCCAATCCAACACTATACATTATAAACATATATATAAATATATATTTATAAAAATATAAATATATCAAATTGGGGTCGAGGATTAATCAGGGTCGGGGTCGAGGTGAGGATACCGTCCCCGTCCCCAGACGAGGCTCCAACAAATTTTTTCAGTTTGACCCCATCCCCAATCAAACCGAGGATTCCCCGCCCCGATCGGAGCGGGTCCCCAGGAAATTTTACTAACCCTAGTTTGAACTCTTTTTGAAAGTTTAAATGTATTTTTGAAACTTCAAGGACATTTTTTACACAAAGTAGTATAAAGTTTAGGGATATTTTTTACCATTTAACCTTTTTTTCCTCAAGAAAATTGAATTAACCAGTCTTATCTTATATTTAATTTGAGATTTAAATTAATTCATCTTATTGTTTTGAGATCTAAAATAGCCCTTTATAATTTGAGGATTTAGTCCTTTCATAAATTTAATTTAATATTAAAATATTACGTTGTTTCATTTTTACATTAACAATTTTTTTTTACCATTTTTCAAAACCTAAAATTATATATTATTATTATTTTCCATTTATCTTGCTAGCTTAATAACAATAATTGATACTCTTTTACTATGATCCTGTTTTATAACCATACATATATATATATTTTTTAAGTTTTTTAAAATTAAGCCTATAGACACCACTTCTACCTCCAAATTTCTTATTTTGTTATCTACTTTTTACTAATGATTTAAAAAATCAAGTCAAAATTTTAAAACTAAAAAGTATCTTTTTGAAAGTTTTTTTTTTTAATTTGGCTTAGAATTCAACCATTGTACTTAAGAAAAATATAAATCAATGTAAGAAATGAAGAGGAAATAGACTTAATTTTCAAAAACAAAAAATAAAAAAATAATAATAATAAAAAAAGCGAAATGATTATCAAATGGTGTCTATACCCTTGAGTTATGTAATGTTTAGGTTTACAATACTTTATTAAAAAAAAATAATAAATAAATAAATAATAATAAAACAATCATTAGAGCAAGAAAAGGTCATACAAAGCTGAAATACTATATTTGTTAAAGTTTCTATATTTTTAATATAAAATTTTCATGTTAGAAGTACAAATAAAAGAAAAAGGTTTTTTTTCACAGAATTTGCATACAAAATCTAGAAATAGTTTTTTTAAAAAAAAAATCTACCAAATGCATATTCTTCAACGAATTAAAGCCACGTTTATCAAATCGTAATGAATATTGGTGTAATCGAAATGAAATTCTATTGATGGATCGATCATAATGAGCTTTAATCACAAACGTAATTGAATTGTTCTTGATCACATTTACTATTACTGTTACCATTATCGTTACAGTCAAACTGTAGTGATAATAGTATCGGTAACTATGTCAAAATTCACAATTATTTCTCTGGAACAGTAACAATAATGGTAACTATAATGGTAATAGTAATAATACGACATAATTTTCAGACATAAGTGGATTCAACACATTTCGCAAATATAATTTTCAATCATTTTATATTTTTTTATTACAGATCTCCAACTGAGCTCTACCTATCATTATGAATACGAAGCACCCATAGACACTAACAAACGTAAAAATTAAAAAAAAAAAAAAAAAATGAATTCCACTTTCTAAAATGCCTTTCAGTTGTTGCGATATACCTCCTGTAAACGTGATCTAAGTTAATCTCACAGATTTCTACGGAGGACAAAACATGTAATTAGAAAATAAACTTTGAACTTTGAGAATAGGCGAGAAACCAATTTTAACCTTAGGGATCAAGACATGTTACTTTTAAAACTTAAATACGTTCTGTTAGGTAATCATTTTATTTTTGTTTTTTTTTAAAAAAAAAAAAATTAAACCTATTGACATTACTTCTACATCTAAATTTATTCATTTGTTATCTACTTTTTACCAATAATTTAAAAAACTAAACAAAATTTTGAGAACTAAAAGAAATAGCTTTCAAAAAGTTGTTTTTATTTTTGGAATTTAGCTAAAAATTCAACCATTGTAATTAAAAAAAGATACAAATCATTGTAAAAAATGTGGATGAAATAAGCTTAATTTTAAAAAACAAAAACGAAAATCCAATGGTAAGACCTTAAAAACTAAATTTGAATCTCAAAAACAAAATATGTATTAACCAAAATAACCGTCGCCTGAGAGATTCGAACTCTCGCGGGGAAACCCCATGTACTTAGCAGGCACACGCCTTAACCACTCGGCCAAAGCGACTAAATTTGTTAACGATTTAATTTAAATTTTATATAAATAAATAAATAAAATATTTATCGAAAGCTACAACTTACCAAATAAAGCAAAGGGAATGGCGGACGGACCCACAGGGACGACCCTGCCACTACCCACTGCGCTAAAACCCAATTTCAAAATCATACCCGAAATCCCAAAATCTCTTATCTTTACCCAATTTTGAGGGACGAGATTGATTGATACGCCTAAATTCATCGATACCGTCACCTCTGGTGTGGTAAAAAACCATGTACTCCGCCTCCGCCGCCACCGTTACCGCTACCACCGCCGCCGAACGCCACACCTACTGGTGCCACGAGTGTGATATGAGCGTCACTTTGGTATCCCCTTCTTCTTCTTCTTCTTCCTCTTCTTCCTCTCTTCTTTGCCCTCACTGCCTCACTGACTTCCTGGAACACATGGATTTCACCATCCCCACTTCCTCTTCTTCAATTTCCGATCACCCCAACTCATCTTCTTCCCCTCCAGATTCCGATCCATCATCCTTCGTCGTCGTCGACCCTATTCCGATCACTACCGATGACAATTACCTCCTTAACAGCCCTCAATTCCTCCGTCTTTTTCAGCAGCTTGCAGATTCATCCGATTCTGATTTTGTCCCATCTGTACCCTTCAACCCATTTACTCCGATCAAGGCCTCTGTCATGGCGATTCCCACTATCAAAGTCACCTCCGCCTTGCTCGAGGAAGACCCAGTTCTAATTTGTGCTATTTGTAAGGATCAGTTCCTTCTCGAGGTTGAAGCCAAACAGCTCCCCTGTTCTCATCTTTATCATCCAGATTGTATTCTTCCTTGGCTTTCTAATCATGATTCTTGCCCGCTTTGCCGTTTTAAGCTTCCCTCTGATGACCCTTCTGATCATGTGAGATGCAGACGGGCTACTACGGCTTTGTTGAGGGCTAGGGATCTGATACATCAAGAAGATAGTTATGGGTTGAGGACTACTTTGGAACATATGGCTAGAAGGCATATTTCTATATATAGTGAGGGAATTCAAGTGGATTTGTCTCAATCATCTACTCAATTTGGGGTTGCTGAGATGGGGAATGGGGAGCAGACTGATAGTGTTGAGACTGTTTCTAGTGTGGCTACAGATGATGGGATTGTAATTGTCAATAGCAATGGTGATGAAAATGGATTTGTGGGAATGGATGGACCTATAAATGAGGATGCTGGCACTGTAGTTTAGGATATTGGAGTTTCTCCTTCGAGTTTTGTTTCTGCAAATTTGAGGTTTGTGTTCTCCCTTTTGTCTGCTGTTCTTTATGAATTCTCCATGTTCTTGTAGTTTGTGTTGATCAGAAGGATTTCCATACTGAGCTTGGAATGAAAGAGCTTATATTTGATATAAATCAACAACAGATAGAGTGCCAATGACTGAGTTTAGTTCTTAGAGCTTAAGAACTCATTGATTAGGCAGCTTTGACAGTTTTTTCAGGATTTATGATGGTTCTCCATGTTCTTCTAGTTTGTGTTGATGAGAGGGATTTCCATACTGAGCTTGGACTGAAAAAGCTTATATTTTATATAAATTAACAAGTAATAACAGATAGAGTGCCAATGATTGAGTTGAGTTCTTAGAGCTTAAGAACTCGTTGATTGGGCAGCTTTATTTGTCTTTTCTGGATTTATGATGGTTGTGTTTGTGTTAGTTACTTGAAACTTCCATCTAGAGCATATTGATCTTAGGTAAAGATGGAAGCTTGATCTAAACGTTCTGCTGTTATTTCCTACTGATACTCTTTGGATGATTTTTTGATGATGATGCAAAAAGACTACAAATTTGTGACAATTCAACAGAGCCTGTGATAAACATTTCAAGAATTCTAAGAAATCTAGTTTAAACTCCTAAGAAAAGTTCTCCGAGTTACATCATATCCACCACTTTTTAGTTCCTTCCTTAAGCGCTATATCATCATCCTATTGTAACTTTCCTACAGCCTCCATTCTTTTCCCCGTCAAGTATTTTGTTCCAAAATGAGAAGATTTGTGGACTGTTTAGGATGACTTTTCAAGTGCTAGAAAAAGGTTTTTAAGCACTTAGACTAGGTTCTGAGATGGATGAATAATCTGGGATGCACGAGGCAGCCAAACATATTTTTAATCGAGAAACCAAGCAAAAGAAGGAAAAATAAATTAAACATGGGCAGGAATATGCAACTCAGCTGACATAAAAAGACCAGTGTGCTTTAACTTTGTATAATATTTCTGGTTTTGAACTATAAACCATGTCATTACCAATGGTTGGTGCATGTGTATGATTCTCATTGCAAATTTGGTTTCTTATGCTTTTGCTGCCTTCTTTGTGTGTGTCTGATGATCATAAGCTTATGTTTACTATCAATCCATGGTATCTACCTACCTAGGATTTAACATCCTACAGATTTTCTTAACACCCAATTGTTATAGGATCCATGTGGGTTAAACTGGCTCGAACACTCATGGATATCACAAAAATCTATCATAACATGGTTCTGGCCTATCTTTACTCTAGCTAGTCATTGTGGCTCTAGACTAATCTGTCTGGATAACCTTTATGTACAAAACTAGTCTTGCAGAAATGTGTACTGGTTTAACACACCTCCAAATCATGCCTAACAGTTCGGACATTTGTGATTCTTCTTTGGAAAGGAAAACATATGATATCCTTTACCTGACTATAATTGGAAGCTCTTTCTTGCATTGCACAATTTCTTTCATGTTTGTATGCAACTTCTGAGCTCCTGTGAACTGCAGAACTGAGATTTATGCTTCTTTTTTCTCTAAAACAACCACAAATATGACAAGCTTACTTGAACAGGATCTGTTCTGTCATTTGAGTTCTAAAAAACCACCTTAAATATGAAGAAACCATCATCCAAGTTATTTGTAATGAGCTGGATAGTTTTAAGGATGTATACATGTTTAAGCAACTCATATCATGCTAGCAATGTTTAATGATTTTACTTGTATTGGAGGAATTTTAATGTTTACATGTTTCCTTAAAGCTAAAGTTTGTTTGTCAAGCATTCTTTTAGTTATATTTACTTATTTGTACTGTCATTTATTTGTTACTGCAGGTAATATAGTAGAATATATGCTTGTTAGAGGAACCTACCCCAAGTAGATGATTGATTGGAAGTGTAAATTGCTACAGAGATAGACTCTGCTATCTTCTTCTTCTTCTTCCTCCTTATTTTCTTCTCCTTTTTCATCTTTGGTAACCATGTCTCTACATAATAAGAGATGAACTTTATTTACATTGTTATCTTATTCACCTAGCAATGTTTCCCCTCTTCCCCAATTCTCTCTTTCAGTCATGATTTGAGTCATTGAGTATATAGCTACCTCTCTCTCTCTCTCTCTCTCTCTCTCTCTCTCTCTCTCTCTCTCTCTCTCTATATATATATATATATATATATATATATAAAGTTCAGCAGTTTGAATCTTTTGAGAAATAACATAGAATTTTTAATCCAGTCTTTTTTTTCTTTCTTTTTTTTTACTGGCATACTTTTTCTTTTGGGTTGAAATGCTATTTTGGTTCTTATATTTTGAGATTATCTTTATATACTTTCAATAAATTTTAAAGTCTTCATCGTAGTTTGAAGTTAATTTATACTAAACTTTGCAAAATAATAATAATACTATTCCATTAAAGAAAATACATGATGTGATTTTACATTTCAAAAAGTTTCAAAAGTGTTTTGTACTCTTGGAATATTTTTAAATATCTTTTTATATTTAAAAAGGTTCATGTTTTTAATATGGGCAGAAATAAAGTTGATGTAGACAAATTAGATATTGGAAATTTTTTAACTGTAAATTAATTGTAACTTGTAAAGACACTACATAACTTAATCTAATTGACATAGTTGAAAGTTCAGATCTCATTGCTCTCAAATTCGTTGTGGTCAACCTTAGTGTGATGACTTATTTTGGAAATTAAAAGCCTAATGACAAATAGAATAAGTTTGAAAGTACGAGGATTAAAATCAACTTTTTTGTTTCTCTTACTAACAAAATTCTCCTTGAGGCTTGCCTCAATTGGAGAGGGAAATCCTCGATTTGATCGGGGATGGGGTCAAACCGAGGACCTCTTAAGGGTTCCCATCCCTGTCCCGACCTCGATTCTGTTCCCACCCCGATTAGATTTTTAAATATATTTTCCTATATGTATTAGGTATATAACTTTTTACATTTAGTCTAACTTTTAATTTAGTCAAATTTAAACTCAATTAAAATGTCCAAATCTAAACAAAAGAGAATTTTAGGAAAATAATTTTTTTTTAAAAAAAAGGTCCGCCATTTGAAGGTGGGGATGGGGTACATTTCCTATTGGGGACGGGGATAGGGAACCCCTCCCCGCCCCACCTCGACCACGTTGCCAACCCTATCCCTTACATCTGTGAGTGATCAAGTCAACTTACACACATACTTTGACTATATTCTTCGAAAATTATTTGGTTCTATTATATATTGTTGTCAATGTAGCTTATACGATATTTAAATCTATAATCATCATCACTTAAAACTAATTTCTTCTAAGCATTTTAGGATTATTCATTGACTCATATTAACTACCATATCAACTTCCTCCATTGGTCTCTTCTTATAAAAGTTTCTCACATTGGTATATTCAAGCAGAATATTCCATGGAAATATAGTCTCTAAAGAACTTCAACCCGACCACCATTTCAGACATACGGTATAGCTTATTAACATTGATTTTATTACTTGTCAACTCGTTACACTTTGAATCCCACGATTAAATAACTTTTTAGACTAAACAACTTCCTAAGAACGCTCTGAAAAAGGAGTGAGGCAGATCCACATAGACATTGCATTTGGAAAGAAGCAACCAAATCAACAAAGCAACAAACACTGAGTTTGGTTGTTTTTTTTTCTTGGTGTAGAGAAAGTCACTTTCAAGTTTCATCGTCTTCTTCCTCTCTTGTCATTTTCACTCCTTTTTCTGAGAAATTCTCTTTCTTTTTCTTTTCTCTCATTGGGACAAACTGTTCCTTTTAAATTGGAATCTTTCAAAAAAGAGGTAACACAGCCGCTGCAGACAGATGAACTAATAGAGACTTTTCAACCACTAGAACACTTTTCTTATCCACGGAAAGTGACGGCAACTTCTTTCACAATCTTCACTCAAAACCACACCATCCTAAATTTTTGGGTTAGGTTTATTGGTTCCAAATAAGTTCAAAAACCTTCCAATTTTGTATATATTTTATATATTATAGTACTAGATGCTCGTTAGATAATTGTGCTTAGTATTTATTTACCATGTGTCATATCCTATTACCCAAAATATTGTCCATGTGTCTCAAGATTACACACTAGTGTCTATGTAATCCATCTCCTACTTGCCATGGGTGGGTTTTGGTAGACATACATACATTGGTGAGGAATCCAAAAGATTGGAAAATTTTGGAGAATTTTTCCAATTTCCATTTAGTCATTTTAGTCCTTTTATATTTTCGTTATTTATTTATCTTATATATTCTTATTATATTATTTTTATCATATCATATTTCTTCCATACCCATATTCTCGTCGTGCGTTGTTGTGCTTCTTAATTTTACAACACTTTATTAGCACGAGTTTCTTTCATTTCTCATATTAAAATATGTCCTAAAGTGTTGTCATGACAAATCATACGAAATTAGAATTTGTAGCCCTTGACATTAATGGCAATAAATATTTGTCATTGGTACTTGATGTCGAGATCCACCTGGATGCTATGAACCTTGGAGAAACAATTAAAAAAAGAAATACGACATCCAGTCAAGATAAAACAAAAGCTATGATTTTACTTCGTCGTCATCTCCACGAGGGATTGAAAATGGAGTATCTGACAATAAAAGATCCTCGTATCTTATGGAAAAATTTGAAAAAAAGATATGATCATAAAAAAAAAACATTATTCTTCTTAAAACTCGTTATGAGTGAATGCACTTGAGGCTACAAGATTTTAAATCAGTAAGTTACTACAATTTCACATTTTTTAAAATCAGTTCCAAAATTGTTGTTATGCAGAGAGAAAATTACTAATGTTGATATGTTAGAGAAGACATTTTCTATATTTCATATCTCAAATATGCTCCTGCAACAGGAATATCGAGAGAAGGGTTTTAAACAGTATTTTAAACTAATTTAATGTCAACTCGTGACCGAACAAAATAGCGAATTATTGATGAAAAATCATGAATCTCGTCCAATCAGAATGACATCATTCCCTGGAGTGAATGCTGTGAATTTTAATAATAATCATGGTTAGGTCGTGATTGTGGTCGAAGTTGTGACCGCGATAGAGGAAGAAATAATTTTTCTTTTCGTGATGGACATTATAATCATCCAAATTTCAAGAGAACCACAAGAAATGATTATCATAAAGAAAAAGCTCCACATAATAAAAATTCAAAAGGTGATGAACAAAAATATTTCTGATGTGGTATGACTGGGCATTGGTCACGTATTTGGACACTTAGTTGATTTGTATCAAACTTCCCTGAAGGAAAATGAGAAAAATGTGGAAGCAAATTTTGCATACCAGGACAATGATATATTTGACCCATTCCATATGACAAATTTGGATGTGACAGACTTATTTTAATCTCCTGAAGAGAAGATCAACACAGTTGATAGAACATTAAGTGTTTCTTTTGACCTTGAAAATATCTAGACTTAAGATTTTTTTTTTTTTTTTCTATCTTCATGTTTTTTTTCTCTTAGTAAATATTAACTTTTGTATATTCCAAATGTTATTTTTTCTTATTGTAATTATTTTATTTTAATGAAGAAACCTGAATCATTTTCATATGTTGGGTGATTAAAAAATTAGCAAAGAATATCTATATTTGGCAGACAATGTAACTACACACAATACCTATAAGTAAGAAATATTTTTTCCAATTGACAATGTTGGAAGTAAAAGTAAATAGATCAAGTTCTGCAAAATCTGATCAAATAATTTGGAAAAGTAAATATTATTTTGCCTAGAGAAAAAAAATTTACAATTAACAATGCATTATTCTCTAGTCAATCAAAGAGAAATCTACTAAGTTTTAAATATCTACGTTGTAATGGTTATCATATTGAAACTAATAGTAAGAATAATGTGGAATATCTATATTATCTCTATTGTCTCAAATGAAAAACATATATTGAAAAAGTTGTCTGTTTTATTTTCTAGATTATAGTATACTCATATACAAGTAATTGAAACATATACAACAATGAACCTCAAGTTTATGAATCCAGATATATTTGCTATTTGGCATGATAGGTTAGGTCATCCAGCGTCCGTAATGATGAGAAAAATTATTGAGAATTCAAATGGACATCCATTAAAGAGCTAGAAGATTATTCAATTTAATGAATTATTATGTAATGTTTGCTCTCTAGGCAAATTAATAATTAAACCATTACTAGCCAAAATGAGAATTGAATCACTTGCATTTGTAGAATGAATTTATGGTGATATATGTGGACCCATTAACCCACCATGTGAAGCATTTAAGTATTGTATGATACGTATCCAGCAAAAGGTCATACGTATGCTTATTATCAAGTTGAAGTCTTGCATTTCCAAGATTACTTGCTCAAATAATTAAATTAATAGCAAAAAACTTTTATTATACAATTAAGGTTATTCATTTTGATAATGCTGATGAATTTACATCCCAAGCTTTTGATAATTATTGTATGTCAATTGAGATAAGTGTTGAACATAGCTCATGTTCGTACACAAAATGATTTAGCAGAATCATTTATAAAATGTCTGCAGTTAATTGCTAGACTATTGTTTATGAAAGCTAAGCTTCCCACATCTATATAGGGTCATGTTATTTTGCATGTTGTATCACTTGTACGCATTAGGTCAGTAGCTTATCACAAGTACTGACTATTACAATTTGTTTATGGTCATGAGCTAAATATTTTCCACCTGACAATTTTTGGATGTGCAGTATATGTTCCAATTGCTCCACCACAACGTACTAAGATGGGTCTCAAAGGAGATTATGAATATATGTTAGATATGGCTTCCCATCAATTACTAAATATCTTGAACCTCTTAACGGGTGATGTATTTACGACACGATTTGTTGATTGTCATTTTAATGAGATAAATTTTCCAATTAGACAGAGGAATTAAGAAGCTGGAAAAAAAAATACATGGAATGCATCGTTTTTGTCTCATTTAAATCCCCGTACAGATCAATGTGAACTTGAAGTGTAGAAAATAATTCATTTGAAAAATATAACAAATCAATTACCAGATGCATTTATAGATGCAAAAAAAGTAACTAAGTCACATATACCAACTGCAAATATTCAAAAATTGATATCCCAACACAGTTGTCACTGATGAGTCTGGAACATGTCAGAAGTGTGGTATACGGTTCCAAAAATAAAAATCCTTGAAAAAGAAAAATAATTAACAATCAAAAGGACTTGGTTGAGGATGTAAATATCCATGAAGAAATCATTTATATAACTTGTGAGGAAGGTGAAATACCTAAAGATAATAACAAAAAACTTCTTGGTCCTAAAGTACTACATCTTAGTGCAATTAGTGCACTTATGTATCTTACTAATAATACAAGACCAGACATTGCATTTTCAATAAATTTATTAGCTAAATATAGTTCTTCTCTAACAAAAATACATTGGAATTGAATTAAGCATATATTCCATGATCTCCGAGGAAATATTTATATTGGTTTGTTTTAGTCAAATAAATCAATTTTTGATATAGTTGGTTATGCAGATTATGGATATTTATCTAATCCACCCAAAGCTAGATCTCAAACAGGTTATCTATCACATGTGGATGAACTGTTGTATCATAGAGATTAGTGAAACAAACCAGAACAACCACTTCTTCAAATCATGTTGAAATCCTTGCAATCCACGAAGCTAGTTGAGAATGTGTATGTCTAAGATCAATGACTCGGCACATTCGTTGAAAGTCTGGCTTATCTTTCAACAATATTATACGAGAACAACACAGTTTGCATAGCCCAAATCAAAAAAGGATATATTAAAGGATATAGAATAAAGCATATTTCACCAAAGCTTTTCTATACTCATGATCTTGAAGAAAATGGTGACATCACCAAACAACAAATTTGTTCGAATGGTAACCTGCCAGACTTATTTACAAAATCATTACCAACCGCAACCTTTGAAAATTTGATACACAACATTGGAATGCGGTGACTCGGAGATCTCAAGTGATGTTTCTATGAGGGGGAGTAAATATATTATATTCTTTTTAAGAGTATTAGATCATATGAAATATGTATTCTTTTTCCTTCCCTAGGATTTTTTTCCCAATAGATTTTTTTCTAGTAAGGTTTTAACGAGACATATTTCATATATATATATATATATATATATAATGAGCATCTAAGGGGGAGTATTATAAAAATTACAGTAATATATGCTCATTAAATGTTCGTGCTTAGTATCCATTTACCATGTGTCATATCTCCATTACCCCAAATGTTGTCCATGTGTCTCAAGATTGCACATCGTTAGTGTCCATGTAATCCACCTCCTACTTGATAAATTGTTGTAGTGGTATTTGATAGGTTTTGGAAGACATACATACATTAGTGAAGAATCCAAAAGATTGGGAAATTAGTGGAAAGTCTTGGAGAATTTTTCCAATTTCCATCTTAGTCATTTTAGTTATGTATTTATTTTATATATTATTATTATATTATATTTCTCCCATATCCGTATTCTCATTGTGCGTTATTGTGCTCCTCAATTTTATAAGAACATATAAGTTTTTAAAATTTTTTATTTTGTGTCTCCTTGAAATTTTGAAATTTTTAAAAATTAATTCATCTATTGTTTGTAAATTTAAGCTTTCAACCTTTTTGTTTCTCTAGGTACACCAACGAGATGAGAGATTGAAGTTTCGACTTTTAAGAAAGAATGTCATATCAACTTAAATTCACTTTTGGCCCTTTCATTCTTAAGTCAATTAGATTCATAAATTTTTAAAATTAGTTCATCGATTGAATTAGTAGATTTAAAAGTTCAAGAGAATTGGTTGAAATTTATCGGTTAAATTACAATTTTTTTCTCTAAATTTTTCATTTTCAATTTATGTCTAATTTGTATTTAAAAAAATGAATTTCATGTCTCATAAACCCTCAAACATTTAATAATACTTAAATATGTATCAAATATATTTATGAACTTTAAATTTCGTATTTGTGTATTGTTGATATATTGGGAAAATGTAGGATCTTATCAAACCCTACACTTAATTTTAAGTCCTAACAAATTTTCAAAATGTCAAATAATGCATTAGAGATTTATAATATATAAAATTTAAAATTTTAATATGTAATAGACACCTTTTAGAATTAATGTTAAATTATAAATTTAATCCCAAAAATTAGAGATTTATTTCTATTTTATCCATAAACTTTTAAAAGTGTAAAATAGGTTATAAATTTTCAATTTTATATGAAGTAGATCCTTTTACCTTTAATATTGCATATCATAGGATCTAGGATTCAAAAAATTTTAAAAATTAATTGATCTATTTAAACTTTACGGGAAAATACTTTTTTTATATTTTTTTTTTTTTTTTTTTTTGCAAAGGTATTTTGGGAATCGAACTTCTGACCTCGAGGTCGATAGTATAAGCACTTTTAATTACAATATCTTTGCAAAAAAAAATACTTTTTAGTCCTCGAATTTTCTGGAATAAGTATGTTTGATCCCTAAAGTTTTAAATTAGCCATTTTGGCCCTTAAGTTTTCAATAATAGGTTTTAAAGGTCCTCTTTATTAACAAAATTGTTTAAATTAACATATCTATCCAAGTAGATGATTTAAATGAATGTGGCTTGCTGACTAAATTGATGATTTGGATTTAAATTTGTCTCGTGAAGTTCGTCTCATGAAGTAACTTCACGAGAAATGAACTCAACTTCACGTTATTTCTGTCTTTTGTCTTGTGAAGCTCGTCTCACAAAGTTACTTCACAAGAAATGAATTCAGAATTCAACTTCACGTCATTTCTGTCTTTTGTCTCGTGAAGTAAACTCAAGGAAGTCAACTTCATGTCATTTCTGTTTTATGTCTCATGAAGTTCATCTCGTGAAGTAACTTCACGAGACGAACTTCACGAAACAAATTTAAATCTAAATCATCAACTTAGTCAGCAAGTCATATCAGTATTTAAATAATCTAATTGGATAGATCTGTTAATTTAAACAATTTTGTTAACGAAATGGACCTTTTAAACCTATTATTAAAACCTTAAGGACTAAAATGACTAACTTGAAAATTCAAGAACCAAACATACCTACTGGAGACTAAAAAGGTATTTTTTCCTAAACTTTATGTGTGTTGCAACTTTAATCTTTCAATTTTGTGTCTATTAAATATGTGAGTAAAAAAAATTATTTAAAAAAAAAAAAAAAAAAAAAAGCGAAAGCTTAAGGGTTTACTCTTATAATTTTGAATGTTTAGAGACCAACCTTAAAATTAAGAGATTAAAGTTACCTAAAATCAAATAAAAAAAATTGTAAATTTAGGAGTCGGTTCAGTAGAAATTCTAGATTCAATTTTATACTTTCATATTCACTAAGCTAAACAAATATGTGTTTAGTAAACAACTTGGATTCTATTTCTGAAAATTGTTTCGGATTTTGGGTTCCAAGTCGTGCAAATTCTAAAAACAATATTTTTATGTTTTCACTGTGCTAAGATTTTGAATTTTTAATTTTAAAATACAAATTATATTAAATAAAAATAAAAACAATACGATATGTCATGTTATAAACTCAATTCATTTTCTAAAAAATATAATATATATCATGTAGTGTGTTATAAAATATATAATATTATAAAATAATAATTATATAAATTTTTAACTTAAATCATATTCATTAATAAATTAACAATAATTTATTGCCAACTAAAAAACATTAGTAGATAAGTAAAAGTAGTTTTACGATTTATAAAGATATAGTATCGAATACATTTTAAATAATTGATTAAATTAGAATCCAATTTCTAAATTGTTACTAAACACATATTTGAAAATATGAAATATAATTATGTTTAGATTGAATTTCTTATTTTTAAATTTATGTTTACAAGTTCTCTACCAATAGGGGTGGAAACAGTTCGGTTTGGTAGTCAAACCAAACTGAACCGAATTTTTTAAAATGTGAAATCGAACCGATTTATTGGTTCAAACCGAACCGAACCGCATCGGTTTCAAATTTGGTTTTGGCATTTTTAAAAAAGCCATGTTATATTCTTTTTTAATTAAAAACGGTTCGGTTCGGTTCGATTTTACTCTTTTTTTAAATATATAAATATATATATATATTAGTTAAAAATAGTTCGGTTCGGTTTTAAATTCGGTTTTCAAAAGTGAAACCGAACCGAACTAAATTAATTCGGTTTCAAAATTTCTTCAAACCAGATCGAATCGCATTTTTCGATTTCACTGAGTTTTCGGTTCGGTTCAGTTTTTAGAAACGGTTCGATTTTGCGATTTAAATGACCACTCCTATCTACCCAATCGCCCTTAAAAAATCATTAAAAGCATTTATAGATTTTTAAAGATTATATAATTTAATATTACGTTTCGAGAGGAAATGTGTTGAAACTCCAACATGGACGCAGCAAAAGAGGTACACAGCCACAAGTTACAACCAGGTCCAAACTTCCACGGGCCCACGGCTCCACCGCGTTGATGAATTAAAAGGGAAATTATCCTAAATAACCCTCAAATGTTTGCATGCACCCTTCTAAAAAAAATTTGTTGAAATTGTTGGGTATATCTCGACTGAGATCGACCCTCAAGATTTGAATATAAAAATTGACTTTTTCATTTATTGATTATTCTGAATTTTTTCGCTGAAATCTCATCCAACATTAACACCAACCTTTGTACCCATATTTCTAAATATCATGAAATTTTATGCCAAATCCTATATCTCTTCAAATTTACTCTAAATTCAGTTATCTAAATCTTATTTGATTTTAAAATTTTGAAAAAGATAAAGTTTTGTGAAAAATTAAGTAAGATTTAAAATATATATAGAATCTCAGTATTAATTCTTGAAATTTCACCGAGAAAATCCAAATATATAAAATCTCAAGGTTAATTATGTCCGAGATTTTGGTATTAATTCTTGAAATTTCACTGATAAAATCCAAATATATAAAATCTCGATGTTAATTATGTCCGAGATTTCGCTTAGAAAGTCCAAAATATAGATGAAAAATTATTTTTTAATCTAAATCTCGGTA
Source organism: Benincasa hispida (assembly GCF_027475165.1). Lineage (NCBI taxonomy): Eukaryota > Viridiplantae > Streptophyta > Magnoliopsida > Cucurbitales > Cucurbitaceae > Benincasa > Benincasa hispida. Next base: position 12,491,909 of record NC_143486.1, read on the forward strand.
ATCAATCTCGACCAAGATGAACTGAGAAAAACTATTTCAACAAATTTTCTGAAAAGATGTTAGTCTTGAAAGATGAAAACTAAAAACTAAAAAAATTCTATACATCTATCTTTTGGGTGTTCCTCATACTTGAGGCTTCATTCTCTCTCGATCGTTGGAGCTTCTCTCGAGAATTTGTCTTCGAGCCTTCACTCTCATTACGTCTATCTTCGGTTGAAAGTTGTTTTTTTTCCTTTTCATATATTATCTAAACTAATTTTCAAATTTATCTTTAATCTTAGGAAAACTTTGGTTTCATCTATACATCGTATGTTAGAGGACAAAATTCAATTGCTTTTGATGTGAGATGAAATAATGAATGAAATTGAACATGCATGACTTTGAATGTCCTTTTATAGCACTCAAAATTCTACTAGGTCGAAACTTCCACGACTCCACCACCTATATCTTAGTGTTGATGAAGCTTAAGGCAGCAAGTCAAAAGTAAGCCTCAATTTCTTAAATAAACAAAGCCTTCCACGCTTTTCCAATTCATATTTCACCCAATTACGTATTTATATATATATGCTTTCTTCTTCGCATGTAATTCCAATTCATTGCATTGCTTGAATTTGGCCTCCCATTTTTTATAGTTAACTTTCTAATCTATGATGATGATGGAGATTAGCCATTTTCAAGGAATGGTAGCTACTGCTGCCGTGTTCATCCTCGTACAGATTCTTGTTTATCTAATTCTCTCTAAATCTTCCCAAGTCTTCTCTAAGAAGATGAACAGGTCTCTTAGTTTTCGACAGGTCCAATCTCTGAGCCGGATTATTAAACCTCTCTCCGACTTCCCCTCCAGCAGCGACAGCAGTGAAACGACATTCGATGAAGGCAGTTCTTAAAGGAAGCTGCCCATGGATTTCTTCTTCTGTTATCTCTCATTTGTTTTCTTCTTTTTTTTTTTTTTTTTTTTAAATTATTTTGTGAATAATTATGCATATTCATTCTATTGGTAAAGTGGGTTAAATATTTGGGGTTTCCTTACCATGTTTGATAATTTCGATCATCCATGAATGAAACCAAATTGAGTTTTTCTCTTTCTTCTTTACTGCCCTTTAAAAGAGGGCGTGGCATAACTGAAACTGAAAAATGAGTTGGATTATGGATATGTTTGATATGTTTGAAACATCATTCTAAGTGCTCGAAAACCGTTTTTAAATATATGAAAGGAAAAAATATACATCTACAATGACCATTATGGATTGATCTATCTAGTTGTCATTGAGAAGAGTTGAGAGACCTCAAGACACATAGTGCTCATCTACTTATAGTATCAAAATTCAACTACTAAATGCAATAGAGTCTAGCAATTGAACCGACGAAAAACAATATACTACCATCCAAGAAAGAGTAATACTTACATGCACACATCTCCATGTGTCCCCTCAATCATAAAAAGAGGGGGGACCATAGTTTCTTTTTTAAAGAAAAGTTTACTACATGATTGGCCACATGGCAATTTCTCCCTTCGGATAAAAAACTCCATTAATCTGCTCCGCTTGTTTCATGTGATGGTAATGAAGATCAGACCACAACATTCTCTACTGAATTTGAAACTACATTTTGCTTAATAGCACCAAAGTTATGGTGCAAAATGAACAACACTAACCACTCTATATTAGCATTTAAGTTACAAATGGCAATATGGTACCAAAGTTGCACAAGAAACAGCCAGACACATATATTTTACAGTAATTATATGAACAGTGTATGGCGGCTTTTTGATGGAATTTCACTTACCAGGCTTCTTCATATTATCATTACAGTTTTGACTGGTTTCTACAGTTTCCATATATACCAACAGGTTTGTACTCCAGTCAAGCTAGTTGGACAGAAATGAAACCTGAAACAGATGCATCTAGAGTCCTTAACAAAGATGAGTTAACAGTCGATTTGCAGGAGATGTGTGTTTATCTTTAGGATATGTTTGGAAAGGGAGCAAGGTAGTATTGGCAAAGGAATTACCAAGCTTAGACTAGCCACCAATGTGTATCATAGGTCTGTTTGCAGTCTTTGCAATGTCGAACATTCCAGCATGTGAAGCTTTCTTTCTTCTTACCTGAAGCACAGGAGTGCAATTAATAACAATACCCTATGATATGGAAAGTTATAAATGATACTTGAAATCCATCAATTGTTAAGAATATGAAGTTTTGGGCATCTTAAGAAGATAAAGTTGAGTACCGCTGCACCAATTATTTCCCTTAGCTCGTTATCATCAGCACCGCGACGAAGTGGGTCTCTCAAGCTAACCTGAAATTAATGGGCAAAGTAGAATTTTTCTGCTCGCAATATCAATAATCAATAACACACTTAAAATACAGGATGGGGTATTCTATCAGAAATCTATGCTATGTCCACTACATAATAACTTGGTCCTTAGGTGGTATAAAACTAAGAAAATGAAGATCAAGTAGCAAATGGCACATTTTGAGCAAGTAATAAATCTAAAAGTCCATCCTAGTCAACTGTGCACAGCACCATATTGTCGATAACAAGGTAATAAGGAAGGGGGAGGGGTAGGCGGTTATGATTGCAAGCATTCAACTGAAGACCTTTTCGTAAAGCCATGGGGCTATTGAAACAACATATGCATGTAATTCAACTTGGTCACAAAAAACTATGGGTCTTTTGAGGCTGGTTTATTTATGAATAAAAGATGATAGTAAGATTACATGTAGAGACTATTCTCATCCATGTACCTAAAATTCTCCCGGCCCCTCGGTTAAAAAGCAGGACACACCACGAGACCTTGGTCCTTGGAGGCTTCTCTACTGAAAATTTAAGGTGTGTAACCACATGTATAGATTATTTACTCACTAACTCTGATAATATTACATTCCTTCCAGTCTAGATGGATGTGCCCTCTGGAAAAAGTAATAGCTATTGCAAAAGGAAATAATTTTATCTAAATATCACTAAGATCAATATTTAGTTTGGTAATAGAAACATTTCATTGACGCATGAAATTAGGGGAGAACCCCAAACACCTAAAGGTGATTGAGTGTCAATTACTGACTAAAAAGGATAAGTTAATATGAGAGAAAGGATGTTTTGTTTTACTCCATGAGAAAACAGTAGACAAAACGTACTCCATAAAACAAACAAAAGAGAGTCACGGAAAAAGCCTTCTATTCCTTTTGCCCCATAAACTCGAAAAGAAAGCACGAAACCCAACGCCCCATAAACTCCAAAGACAATCATATCAAGAGGATGTTTGGGAAAATCCAGATCTTTGGTAGGGCTAGATCAAGATTTAGAATACATGAGTATACCTGTATGGGCCTTACTTCAAGAAGCCCACAAGAAAACCAGGTACCTCTGAGAATCAAATAAAGACTAATCAAGGCCATCTTTTTAACGCCTAGGTTCACCACATATCCAAGTGATGTTCTACATCCCCTCCATTGTCATGAGCATTATAAGGCCTAGGACCCAGACGTTAGTCAATAGTAAACCAAACAAAGGCAACTTTTGGAAAAAAAATTAATTAATTAATTAATTAAATTAAATTAAATTAAAACCTATGAGACCTTGAAATATCAACGAATTTAAAAAGCTTTCCAAGGAGGATTTCAATTGAGGATTTACACTCAAACAAATTTGTCTCCCATACTCTCATTCTGAGATAAGAGCAACAATAGACTGGAAGAAGATTTACCTCTGAGGGACCAAATAAGCAGACTTTGAAGTTTCCATCTGCTAAAAGTCGCAATCTGTTGCAACCAGCACAAAAATGCTCTGTCATTGACGTGATAAAAGAAACTGTACCCTGGTGCCCTTCTATCCTGAAATTCTTTGCTGTCTCTGTAGGATGATCTCCAAGTCGTGTAAGGCTCGTGAAGTTTTTAGCCTGTTCAGCGATATATAAGGAATTAGCACATAGAAAGAACATTAGCGGAAATCTAAAATCTTTTAGATTGATTGCCTGTGAGGATTCTACCTTACCACTGTTTGCAAAATTTCTGAGTAGGGTACCAGTTTCTTAACATTCCAAACATTTCCATCAAAGGGCATAAACTCAATGAATCGAATATTAATTGGTTTCTCACGTGTCAACTCAACAAAATTGCAAATCTCATCATCATTGAACCCGCGCATTATAACACAGTTCACCTGGAAAGAGTTGTAAAAGAAAATCCTTATAAGAGCATGTGCCAGGTATGAGATATGAATAATCATTCTATGCCTGTATTTTAAGAATCAACCAGAAAATGAATTAGAACAGACTTCCAAAGACAACACAGAGTTGATAGAGATATAGGAAAATGAGAAAATTAACAACAGTCCAAAAAGGATAGTTTTCTTCTACCAAGGGATAATACATACTTTAACAGGATTGTAACCAAGGTCTATTGCAGCATCGATAGATTCCATAACCTTTTCATGCCCCTTGCGCCGGGTCATGAATTCAAACTTTGCTGGAACCAACGTATCCAAACTAATATTAATAGCCGTCAGCCCACATTCTTTCAACTTCGGGAGTCTTCTTGCAAGCACAATCCCATTCGTGGTCATAGCCAATGTCTTCAAACCTTTTAAATTAGACAGCTCTAAACATATATCCTCAATATCTTTCCTAATGGTAGGCTCCCCACCAGTCAAACGAATTTTATTCACACCAGAGCTTACAAAAAGATTAGCCAATCGAATAATTTCATTCCGAGCAAGAAGCTTTGGGGTGGAAGTTAGGTCTACACCTTCCGCAGGCATACAGTACTGACATCGCAAGTTGCACCGTTCTGTCAATGACATCCTTAAGTAAGTATGCAGCCTTCCAAATGAATCAACCAACATATTGGAGTCGGAATTCTCTTTCTGGATTTCATCCGACAACTTAGCACACGTAGTACCATACATTCTTGAAGCCTCAAGCTGATCCCCAAGTATTCTAAAACCATTTATTTTTCTGATCATGACGCAAGATGCATTTTCAGATCCCACCTATATTACATAAGAGATATATAAAAACTCAATATAGCAGATATCAGAATTCTAATATCAAGAAACAAGGGAAGATTATGCGAAAGATAATGCAAATATCTCTATCTCAACTAGATTTCTAAGATTGGATATGGACTGCTCCTGCAATTTTAGACCTAATAATTTCAACAATAATTAAATGTTGGTTATTCCTGAAGTACAATCAACTTCGAAACAATTAAAAATGAGGAAAAAAACAAAGAAGTCCGAAAGCACCGTGGAGAGCAACAAAAGTCCACAGACCACCTAATTGACACCAACGAGTAAAATCTCCTTGTGCTTCAGGACCCGACAACCAAAGACTAAAGCCCGGTCCGAGCAAGATCGTCGAATAAAAACGGCATCAACAAGAAAGCGGAATAACCGAAAAAAGATTCAAGCCATTCAAAACACTCAACACAAAAACAAATCATGATTATCATCAAAATTTCAACATACAAAACTAATATATCAGACGCAAAAAGACGAGGCAGCAAATTAATGGAAGCGGAAAGCACAAACCGATAGGAAATTTAATTTTCCAGACGCCGCAAGCCAATTGGAGACGATGCATGCATTTCTTCTCATATGCGTCGCCAAAGCCATCAACAAGAAGTTCGTTTGAAAAGGAAACAAATATTAATAGCCAAGAGCAGGAGAATGAAATCTATAAGAGTATTCTTCCGATTAAGGAGGTTGAAGACGACGATGATGATTCAATTGATTCCGGAAGCTCTGCGAATAGAGCCGGAGAAGGACGACGGAAACCGACCTGATCGACCGCTCATCTCGATTGATTCCTTCAGCCTTTCGGCGGAGTGAAGGGTCAGATATTTTTGCTTTTTTGGATTATCCGATTTGGAGAACGTGAAGTTCGATGCTTTTGACTTTACTACAAACTTTCCCGTCGGCTTCATAGCTACTTCAATTACCCTCTTTCCTACCTTTATATTTTATCACATCAATATCATCCAGATTTCTGTTAAAGAAAATATTTGGATGCATTCTTAGTTTCCTTTTATCATCAAAGTAGAGGTATGAATATAGGTGCACTATTATATTTAAGCATAATGAAATTTCATTCACGAATCCTTTGTAACAAGTCTAAATTACAAATATAATTAGATTCTTTATAATTATTTTTTAGAGGTCAAATAGTAACAATAACAATAAAAGTGTTGAAATTCATATTTTTTCTAAAACAGTAATAATAATGATAACGGTAACGATAACGATAGCAATATGACATAATCTCTAAACGCAATTAGATTGAGTATGCTCCTCAGTTTGCGTTTTTTATTACATATTTGGAAGTGGACCTCATGTGTCGATACGGAGCAAAGTAAATAGCCAAAGGTAATCAAATGGATCTCACTTTTCATATTAGCATTGATTTATCATGTTTTCACTAGGGTAAACATGGCCTTAAGTATTGCTCAAATTTGAATGATATAATTTAAGCACTAAGATCCCACTTGGTAACCATTTGATTTTTTATTTTTTCTTTTTAAAAATTAAGTTTATAGACATTATTTCCACCTCTAAATTTATTCATCTGTTATCCACTTTCTATCACTAGTTTAAAAAATCAAGTCAAATTTTTTTAAAAAAAAAAAAAAAAAATTAAAAACTTGTTTTAGTTTTTAGAACTTGGCTAAGAATTCAACTATTATAATCAATAAATGTGCAAATCATTATAAACAATGGAAAGGAAATGGACTCAATTTTCAAAACCCATCAACCAAAAACGAAATGAATACCAAATTGGACCTAAATTTTTATATAATTTACATTGTTCTATTAGTTTGGAAAAGTATTATCATTAAGCTCTAAGATTTTTATAAAACTTAGGATTTTATTTGAAAATCATCAATTCATACATTCTAATAGTCTAGAGTGTAAAATTGATATTTGAAAAAGTCTATATACTTATGAAAATTGATGCATAAGATGATTCTTAAAGATAATTGTAATCGAATGTCTAAATTTATTCGTTTGTAAGAATTTAGAAATTTAATTGATACAAGTTAAAAGTTTTAGACAATGTTTTTTTAAGGGAATTTCAAGGATGGTGTAATTTGACTCAACAACTGCAGGGTGGGGGATTAGACCTCCGACCTCGACTGAGCTAAGCTCACTTTAGGAAGGATGGTGTAAATTGATACATTTTCAAAAGTTCAAGTCTTAATAAATATAGCATTTTATGTTTGTTGAATGAGAAATTTTGGACTAATCACAAATTGCCACATCATTTACCAAATTAATGACGAAGTTACAAATAATTAAATTCAAGACTAATTGAAAGTTGATGTGTCTTATATTGAAATTGAAGACATAAACTGGTAAATCCCAATGTTCATCATGAGCGTTTGATTGAATAATATAATTTGATCCAACTTGATATTATTATTTGGGCTAAAGTTCAATTGAGTACGGCTTAATTGGACCAAAATGTCAAATAAGACTTAAATTCAATTAGTTGGACCCAAGGGTCAGCTTCATAAATCAACCAAGTCCAAGTTCACAAAGCCTGCCTACGAACTCTATAAATAGAGGAATGCTATTCATTTATGGAGGTCAGAAATTTTAGACTCCATAGATCTTAGAGAGAATTCTCTATAATCAAAAGACTCTCTTGAGACTGAACCACATCTTAGTTTATTCCAAGACAAAACATCACGCACTCCGCTTTCTCAAATCAAGCATAGAAAGAATCAAATAATCAAATAATCAAATACTAAAGATCAAACTATATCTGCATTAATCTATATTAACACAAGTTCAACTCTAATTTTTCCGAGAACCTCGTGCAAACAATGTTATTAACTCAAATTATTTTGTAAAAACAAAAAAAAAAAATACATTATATAATATATGTTTAAATTTTTCAATAAAAAATATTCATAAACTAATTAATAATCGATTGTATTCAAGCCAAGATATAAAAGGTAACAGTAACAATTAATTTTATAGTTTATAAATATATTATAAAATGCTTTTTTTTTATAATTATTAATCGATATCCAATCTCGAAATATATTACCAATTATGTATATGATATATATATATATATATACTTGTTTTCAAATCTATGTTTTTAGCTACTTGTTTGTTTGTTTTTTTAAAAGAAATAGCTTGCCTACTAAATAGACTCCTAACTCCTTAATTTAAAATGAGTGAAATAATTGTATATAATATAAGACTTTTCTCCCAACATCACATAGTCAAAAGAAACATACATTATATCATTCAAAACAATAATACATACATACATATATATATATAGAGAGAGAGAGAAAATTCCACAAATATTATATATAAGGATATTTTTTTAAAATAATTACTAATAATATTGTTTTTTGTAACTTTATTAAAATATATTGTTTTCTAAACTTCAATTTTTTTCCAATTTGATGCGGTAAAAAAACCATTTCTATACCATTTTTTAATCTAATTTTTCTAAAAAAAAACCATTTCATCATGTGAGATTAACCCTTACAAGAAGAAACATACTCTTCCACCACCCTATTTACTAGGGAACAAGCAAATAGGATGGTGAAAGTGAAGGAACTCTTGTACAAGAGTACCTATGAGTGGAAGCAGATATTTCCAATTCATTGTGATCGAATTTTCACATATACATTCACACATACAGATATGCATTCAACAACTAAATTACCGGCATGCTTAAAAGATAAATGACAAGAGAATGAGTAAACATACCACTTGAAGACTTTCTTCTTGGCAAGACTCTCTCTCTCCGCAAACGAACACCTATTGCTTTTGCTAGAACAACAAGCAATCGTTCAGCACCTCCAGTCGTCTACCATGAACGACTTCGCATGAACACCAAGAAATGGGAACGACACCACCACTCGGAGCCCTCAGTATTTTCGGAGTGAGAATCTAAAGGGTGGCTTTATTCGAATTTGGTAGAGGTGAGGAGAAAAAACTATCGTGTACAAAAGATCAAGCAAGTGGGAGAAGTGAACAACTATCATATAGTTAGGTGCTTGATCGTTTAGGCGAGGTACACGTTCGTATAAGAAAAGCTAGGCGATCGTCTATACAATCATTTAGTTAAGCTCAAGCATTAAGCGATCATCTAGGAAATGGTAAGCGATCGTTTAAAGAAAGGGCACGCGGGTGAATGCGGTCATTTAGTAAGTTGGCTCTATCGTATAGGCTCTGTGAATACTAAGCGATGGAAAACCAATCACGTCGTGAGCAAATTATGCATACCTATTGCAAAATGAAAACTATTTTCATTTTATTATTCAGTTACGAAAACTGAATTGAACTTCTCATTAACACATGATTTCAGAGAAAACGGTAGGCAATTATCTCATAACTGTCCAATTAATAAAATAATAAATATAATCATATTATATTCATAACCTATAGTTTGATATCATATATTAACCATAGTGTTTTCTCCTCTACTTGATATAAATCATATTTATATCCAATTTCCTCCAAATTAATGTATCTCATACATTTAGTTAATCATATCATATATACTCGAACTACATCTTGTCAATTGAAACATTTCAAACTGACCCAAAAACTGATTCTCAACTTATATCCAAGTTATCAATAGGACCTTATGGATCTATGGCTCGAAGCTCAAACTATACGTGACTAACTGACTAAACTCTTTAGCCACAAGATCCACCATCCGTTAACTGCTAGGCATTTAACAAAAGACTGACAGTTGAACTCTTCTTACCACAGATATATTTCTGTGTCCATCGGATATAACCAATCATGAGTACGATAACCCTTCACAGATGCTCGTAAGTACAGTTGGGCCAATTTACCGTTTTGCACCTGAAGTTACACCTTACACATTAAGTACCACTGATCCCTCTAATGAACAATACAACATAGTCTTACTATATGTGAACACCTCTCGGCCATGAAAAGGTGTGTGGCGCCACATCGTTCAAGCCCCGGGATCAGCCCTTAAGGGAGCTATCTATCTATTTACCCCTGCTTTGAGGAAGGAGTGAATTATATCTTGTGTACCTGAGTTCTCAGCTCCCAAATTAGATGAATCCCCAAAGTGGTAGATTTGAGTTGGCGGCTTGGCCACTCCCACCCATGTAAATCAAAGGACCACCCTCAATGGCAGGAGTTCCCGACTCACTCAGTATTGAAGTCATGTTTACCTATGGTCATCTTAGTGAAGTGAAGTCTCTGTCATGAACAATGTTATATAATTAGACGTTAACACTTCGTGGTCAGGTCTTATACAAACTCTTTTGTATAGGACACCCCCGCTCGCACGTCCCTATGTGAATGATCAGGATTAGACCATCTGTAGCAAGTCACAACACTTTGTTCCACAAAGCGAGCCGCATCCATAACGTTCCAGGATAAGGTTCCCTCCCATATCCATATATTACAGACCATTTTGGTTATTTCTTAAGACATGATCCACTTATATGTCACCATATACATGCTTAAGCTACATAAAGACAACCAGGGATTTTAATTTATTGGTTTGTGGTAAAGCAAATAAAACATCCAATGTGCAGAGTCAAAAAGTGAAGATAATATCATATATTATATATCACAAGTGTTCGTACAAAATGTATTTACAAACTACAGGACACGAGACTTTAGGGCATCATCCCCAACAGAAAGAGACTTTGTTGTGATAATGCCTCACATGGGAGAAGAAAACCAGTCCCAATGCATACATAAAATCCTTAGATTCGTTTATAAAAAAGAAAATTTTGTCTATCAACAAGATGTAGTTCAAAAAATTGATGGCCTCCAAACAATCGAACTCAACCAAAATATTTTGCACACTAATAGAAATGAGACTCTCGAAACCATCATGGATAGACATTGCTTCAAGAACCTTAATTTAATTGTAGTTAGGAATGAATTTGAACTTCACCACCCGAGCGCAACCCAAATGGTCTTCAAGCACCCAACCTAGACTTTTAACCTATTTATCTAGATAAACATATATTTATATCTAATCTTGTATATTTTTATAATACCTAAATTAACTCTCTTATATTTTTATGATACCTAAATTGACTTTAAAAGCAAAGCTTATATATGAACTACTTACTTTCTCAATATTAATTGGAGAGAAAATAACATTACAAGAATTTGAAATAAACATGCCTTGCACGAGATTTTTTTTTAGAAAAAAAAAAAAAAAAAACTAGCAATTTTAAAAGTACCTAAAATTTGACCAAATTTTCTAAATAGCTTTAATTGAATACTTTTATTCCTATTAAGTATTGGGACGAGGTAGGGTTGGCAATGGAGTCAGAGCGGGGTGGGGGAGGGTTCCCTGCCCCCGCCCCATAGGGTTATTTACCCTCATCCCTGCCCCCGTCCCCTCCATTTGAAGGCGGGGACTCCCCATTGAGGAAACGGGTCTCCTAGGAACTCATTCCCTGTTTTTACTATTAATTTCCATGGAGATTCCCTTGTTAGTTCCCCATGGGGATTCCTTGTTTAATCTGTTACATCTTTTTCTTTTAAATTTCATATGTTTCATTTATAAAAAAATTTGAGTCATACAAAATAAACAAAATTTAATAGACACAAAACCATGAAATAAAATAAGCAAATTCTTCAAATTTCTAAGCTCACAAATCCATGAGCCAAATAATACAAATTCTATAAACTTGTAAGCTCACAAATCCAAAAGTCAAATTATACAAATTCACAAATCTACAAGTCAAATTCTACAGGTTCACATATTAAATAAAGTTCTATAATAAACGTTTGAAGTAAAATAAATTCAAATGTCTTATACAACAACCAATGTCTTAAGTTTTAAGCTTTAGTTTTGAGTCAAATAAGTATAAAATAAAAGTGGACCAAATAAATATTCGATAAAATAGATATGAGTTGGCTATATATATATATAGTGGGGGTGGGGATTCCCTCCCCATCCTGTCTCTAACTAGGGACTTGAAAAGAGTCTCCAATTTGATCTCTATCCTTGGATAAATCGAGGATTCCCCATCCAATCGAATTGCGATTCCACCTACGAAATTTTTGCGATCTCTAAAATGGGGAGAGAGAAGATGAAGACTGAAGAAGAGAGTAAAGTTTAGGTTTGAAACTTTAAATGTCGTCTAGAAAAAAGAGAGAGTAGGACAATGAAAGTCAAAAGAGAATTTTGACTAAAGCAATGGAAGGTTTTTTAAACTCTTCAATTTTCTTTCTAACTCATCTTTTCTCTACTGCTCAAAATATTCCTACCTATTCTCATGTTTCTTACTCGGTGACAATTTCAACCTTCGCATCTCCTTTTTATTTTTTCTTCACTCAATCCATCAATGGATGACTCTTTTAATAGGAGAAAGTTGAATGAGAGTGAAGGTGGATAAAGGTAAAAACATAAATGAAAGTAATACTTGAGACTTGAGAGTGAAGAAAAAAAAATGTACATATCAAGAAAGGAAAAGATAAACATAGATTAAAAAACACTTTTAATCTAAGAACTTTCGTAAAAATAACAATTAATCCTTGAATTTTGATTTGTAACAATTTTGTCTATGTATATTTAAATTTATAATAATTTAGTAATGAACTTAGCATGTAATAATTTTGTTCCTATACTTTCAAGTTTGTAACAATTTAGTCTCTATCGTGAAATTTTTTTCATCAAATATCATTGTTAAATTTAAGTATGTAACGACCCAATCTTCATACATGATAAACAAATTTAACTTTTAATCAATTAACAATTTTTCAGATGTACAAATATTCATTTAAATTTAATGATATTTTTTTATGACATAGATTAAAACGCTACCAATAGTAAAATGCAATGACTAAATCCATATTCGATATACTTAAGACCAAACTATTACAAATTTAAAAGTAGACCAAATTGCTATTGTTGTCAACGGTAAGACCCTCAGACGACGAACAGGACAACAACAAATGGTCGGTTTACGGCGGTCGAGCAAATAATGGAACTTGCAAAACAGAAGCTCATTATAGGCTGAGTCGCAGAGCTCGCTCTCTTTAAGACATTTCGCGGCTCTGCCTAAGTGTGCAAGCAAGTCAGGAATAATGTCACGTCGTCCTCAGGATAAAACAGCCGAAAAAAGAAAATCCGATCGAAAATGCACCGTTACCGACCGGAATACACACCATTTCTGACTGATTGTTGGAAACGAAAAGCGGAAGAGAAGGTGGTTAGAAGAGAGCCTTCGATGGTAGAATGGAAGGAAGTGTAATGCATTTCTGAACTGCTAGGAAATTCATTTTGGTATAAAATCGGGAACTGAACCTTTGAGGGCGGGAAATTAATTTTTTTTTCCAGTTTTATTTATTAAAAGAGATAAATAAATAAATAATATTTTTTCCGAGCGAACGGTGGCGACGGCACATGTGTGGGATGTCCAGTGAATCCACATTGGTCTATGTCCTCACTTCCTCTAAAATATGGGTACCTGGCCCAAACCCATAATCCAAAATTGGAGTACAAAGGGAGGCTTCCAATTTAAAATTCTCCAAGGTGGGATTCTCCAACCAAAGATTGATTTCCTCTTATATTTGAAAAATAAAATTTCACCCAACAAGTATAAAGTTAAAAGTATATAGATTATATGGTTACAAACTAACATTTTGAAACTAAAATGTTGCTAACTTTGGATTAAAAGTGATTTTTACTCTTTCTTTTTATGGTATAAAATTGGGATGATATACCATGTCAAAATGTAATATTTGTTGGAATCGGCATGATATGGAGATTCTGTTAGTAAAAACAAACGTGCGAAAAGTTTGACAAAATATTAGAGAGACCCGAAAATGAGGGGGTGTTTTGGTCAGAAATGTGCAACTTTCTCGGAGGAACGTGTGTAGCCAGGCCACGAGTTAATACCAAATTTCTTTAGTCAAATCTGAGATCTCCAAAGAATCGCCGATGTTCAATCGCCAACAACTCACCGCCGCGCTTTCCACATGGTGCTTTTCATTTTGCATTCCTACTATACCCCTTATATTTACATCAATTAACGCTTTTGCCCCTCTACTTTAACAGCTCTTTTTTTTTTTCTTTTTTTTTTTACCACCGTAGAAAGTAGAAAGTAGAAAGTAGAAAGTAGAAAGTAGAAACCAGTGCTTATACACTGAAAAATTACAAGGTCAAATCTATCTAATACTAATAGACTCTTTTTTCTCTCTCTCCTTCTCTCCTGTTTTTTTAAAGGGAAATCTCATACTCATAGACTTGGGAACTAAGAAATAGAATTGTCTTATATTGTACAATTTTGTCTAACGTTTGGAAATTATTTGATTTTTAAAAAATTAAATATATTTTTTTGCTATTTTTTATGTTAGTTTTCATCTATCATATATAAAAGAGTTGAATTCTAAGTCAAATTTCAAAATAAATTTTTTTTAATTTTTTTTTAAAGCAAGTAGTTCTCGGAAACATTGGTTGGAAGTAAATAATAAAGCAGGAAATTTAGAAATGAGATTGGTATTTATATGCTTAATTTTCAAAAACTAAATTACAGAAAATCAATTCGTTGTCAAACGAGACCTAAAAGATTGAGAAGAAAAAAATATTTGAAACCCTTTTTATTTCAAGGAGAGTGAATGATTGTAGTAAATTATAAACGTTGAAATAGGTTCAGTTATAAGTTTAACTTTTGAACTTTCCTATTTACGTGAAATTGATCTTCAAATGGTGTGTTTAATACATTTTTTATAGTAAGTTCATGAGTTCTTAATTATACACTGATATGATCTTCACATTTAATATTTTTTAAAAAAGATAATTCATTGATCCATTAGATGCTAAATTGAATTATGGTTCAATCTCTCGTCCTTACAATCGTTGAATTAAACATAAATGTATCAAATAGATACTTTGATTTTTTAAAGACAATTTTAAGTACGTCAGATACCTATTAGATACAAAATTGAAAAGTTCAAATACCTAAGTAGGCATCTCTTAAATTTTAAACACATGTCAAGGCACAAACACGGAAATCATCTTATAATTTAATCCTAAAATTAAAGAAACACAATTCAAATGGTACAAGTTGAAAGTTGAAACATGTAAACGTGTAAGATTGTTTGAATTTGGTTGAACTTATATAAGTTGAAATTTAGTGAGTTTATATATACACATATATTTGAATAAAAAAGTTGACCTAGGCCTAATCTTACTCATTATTATTAAAAGAAAAAAAAAGTTCTCTTTCACATCCCATATAATATATATTTCATTCAACAATTCATAAACTTTGTTAAATCGAATATAATTCAATTGATACATTAGTATGCTAGATATTATGAATTATGTGGTTCGAAACTCCCTATTTTAAATGTATTAAAATAGATTTTGATGCACATCCCATATTTTATGTCAAATATGACTTAATTGATATATATATATATATATATATATATTAGTAATCACGAGATTTATGATTAAAAAAAACCTCACTTTTGATATTATCTCATAAAACAAAAGAACAAAAAATGACCCCCCCCCCGATATTATGCTAATATGAGACGAATAATCAAGGAAGACTTGGACAATGATATATGCTATGACATCAAAGCACAAGCACTTTCCTTTCTTATGTTTATTTAATTACGAAATCTAAAGTTTAGGTGGAATTTTAGATGGATGATTATCTATAATTTTTCCATAGCACAACAAACTAAAACACAAATAATGTCCTTTTAATATATACTATTACAATGATAGGGATGAAAGATTAAAACTTTAAATTTTAATCTGTGCTTTAATCCGTTGGAGTAATTTAACTATTGACTTATATCTCATCTACTAAATTATACTTGCAATGACGACGTAATATTTATATTAAAATATTATTTTGATTCTTATATTTATAGTCTGTTCAATTTTAATTAAACATCTTCAAATGTCTAATTTTAGTAATTTTATTTTCAATAAATCTTAAATTTAATCTTTAGAAATTAATTTTTTTAAAATTGATTAAATAATAATAATCACAATATTTACGAAGAAAATGCAATATGTAAATATGTTTTCAAAATTTATAGTAAAAATTGCTAATAAATAATAAAAATCAACAATAAGAATAGTCATTTACAAATATAGGAAAATGAGCAAACTTATTTTGTCATGTCTATAATTGACAGTAATAATAAACAATGACATTTTACTATATTTATAAACATTACCATTTTGACCATTTAAAACAATCATCAAAACAAAACTAGTAATTGGGACTAAATTTAAGATTTATCGAAAGTATAAAAATTATATTAGACATTTAAAAGTATATACTAAAATTGAAACAATACGAAAATAAGAGGATCAAAATGGTATTTTAAAATAGGGTAAATATTAATTTATACCCCCAAACTCTATGATTGTATCTGTTTAAATCCTAAATTAAGAATTGTATCAATTTAAATATTAAACATTGGGATTTGTATCAATTTAAACCTCAACCTAATAATTATATCAATTTAAATCTTAAACATTGGGATTTGTATCAATTTTAACCTCAACCTAATAATTATATCAATTTAAACCTTAAACTTTCATAAATATATCAATTTAAACCCTAAACATTTACAAATGTATCCAAATAAAACACAACGGAGGGTGTAAGTTAATATAATTATGAAAGTTTAGAGTTTAAATTGATACACTTATAAAAATTCAAGGTTTAAATTATATAACTAATTAATATAATATTCAAAACTTAGAGTTTAAATTAATATAATTATTAGTTTAGATTTAAATTGATACAACACGTCTATAAATTGATATTTGTCCTTTAAGATAATATTTATCGTAGGAAAAACAATTTTTACTGTCTTTCAATGAAATTAACCTGGCTGGCTGGCTTCATTGTCATTGCGAAAGATGTCAATTTGGAAAATGGAATCACAAACGAAGGGTATTTTCGGTACGTTCGCACCTACATTCAGCCATTGCAAGCGAACCTACAAGACAAGTCTCAAAAGCAATCAAAGAAATTTCACTTCCACTTTCTTTCATTTGATTCCCTCTGGGAGTAAAGAAGCGCGAAGGCGGCTCAGTTTTCCGTCTTTGAATCAACATCGATACAAATCGATCTCCCTGCAGCGTCGCGGACTTTCTCTCTCTGCTCTGACTTTCCTGTACGTTCCATTTCCCTTCAATTGATTCTCGTTTCATTCCTTTCGTTGCCTTCCTTCATCTTGCTCGATTACTGTTTCGATTTCCTGTTTTATCGTTTATCATAACTGTGCGTATTGTATTTTGCTTGTTTTTGTTGTTTTTTTTCATGTCTTTGATCTTTGTATTTTGCAACTTGTGTTATATGCATTATCCAGGTAGGGAATTTTGAGAGTCATGGCGTTCTTCAGAAGTTTGACGGCTCTTTCTAAGCTCCGGTCGCGTGTCGTGAGTATATTGTTTCCAAGTTCTTCCTCTGTTAATAGTAATTGTTAGTTTCTTTAGTCGGTTAAGGTTTTAACGATCTTGAGATTTGTGCGATGCTTCAGGGACAGCAGTCTAATCTCAGTAACTCCGTTAGATGGCTTCAAATGCAGAGCTCATCCGATCTTGTAATATTCTCATCTCACGTTAATCTTTTTTTCATCATGCCTGATTGGTTAGGCTACCTCTTTAAAGCGTTGAGACTTCATTTTAAGATGACTCTTACAGTTGATGACTCTTTCAGTTGTGAATTGTATAATCGGACTGTGACGGCTGTAATTTCTATCTAGCCGGAGTTGATCTCTGTAGCCATTAAATCTGCGCGCATCTTTCGCCATCGAGTAGTTAAACTAGCAATTGGAATGATTACTTCAATCCAATGAGTGATTTCGCTTATAAAGTTATCTGTCGTGCAGGACCTACAATCTCATTTGAGGGAATTGATTCCAGAGCAGCAGGTTTGTTTATCCTAACAGTATTCATCTAAGCCTGATCAAACTTTCCAGGAAAATCTTACAGTTCATTTGTATGTATTCTTAACATGTCTAATAATTACAGGATCGCCTGAAGAAATTCAAAGCAGAACATGGAAAGGTTCAACTAGGCAACATCACCGTTGATATGGCAAGTATATTTACATAACTAGTCTCTATCTTGCTGCTCTCCAATATCAGTGGCAAAGTTTGTTATCTCATGATCCATCCAACCAAATTATTCCCGGGAGTTCTTATGGAAACTAACATTTTTGCAAGCATTTTCTTTGAATCTTTTAATTAAATGCTTTATCTCTAACATTGTGAAGGTACTTGGAGGAATGAGAGGAATGACAGGGCTACTATGGGAAACATCTCTACTTGATCCTGACGAGGTATACAATCCTTTTGGTTAATATACCTAGTGTAGTGATTTGGTCTTGAAATGCCTGTTCTTAATGTTTATGTGCTCGATACACATGGTTATCTCTGCTCCATTTGAATCGGATGAATGCTGATATCGATACAGTAATGGATTTGGAGTATATTATATTTCCAGGGTATTCGCTTTAGGGGTTTGTCAATTCCTGAATGTCAAAAGTTGTTACCAGCTGCCAAGCCTGATGGAGAGCCATTACCTGAGGGTCTTCTGTGGCTTCTTCTCACAGGGAAGGTGAGTTGCTCAAAAGCTTGTGTTTGACTTTTAGGAGTTTTATATCAGTCTTATACTGCCAAATACTTTTGGTAAGCAGGCTTTTGCTTTGTACTGCCAAATATTTCATCGTTTATTCATTCATATATCAGGTGCCAAGCAAAGAGCAAGTTGATGCATTATCAAAGGAGTTACAAAGTCGAGCCACTGTTCCAGGTTCAGCTTGCTTCTATATTAAATTGTTCAGAACTTGATGGTGTGCTGGATGCTTCTATGACAAGATAATGAAAATCAGATTGTCTAAATGTGTTGTTTATCAGCATTTGTTAGTAAGCAAGTATATTAAGATTTTGCCAATATTTCACTTTCCTTCTACTCTTCTAGAACCTTTTAAGTCGTATGAGATCCATCACGTTAGTTGGACAAGCATGTATGGTTAATTTAGGACATCTGGTGACTGTCTCTTCCCCTCCAGTGAAGACATTTAGCAAAATGTCTTTGCATTTGTTGCACAAGCATATTTGATTAGTTGAGACTACCACTGGCAGCCTCTTCCCCCTCGAGCAAAGACATTTTCCTAAATAGTGGGTTTTTTTGTCATTCCTGGATGCAGATTATGTATACAAGGCCATTGATGCTCTTCCTATTACAGCTCATCCGATGACTCAGTTTGCAACAGGTGTCATGGGTCTTCAGGTTAGTAATGACGTTCTCTATTTGTCAAGTCCTAGATGAGGTGATTATGATTTTCTTGCTAAACTTTATGTGAAAGGTTTCTGTATGACATAATAGGATCAATCTGGATATTTTCATATTTGATTTTCTTAAATATTTTTCAGTTTGTTTATTTTGATCAAAACCCCGTCATCTTATGCTTTGCTTCAATTTTATCAACTCTGTATTGCTAAGTTTTAGTTTGTCAGAAGCACAATTATTTATATTCTAGTAGTAATGTAATTATCTTGATGTACTGTTTTAGCGGTCTTTTAAGGTGTCTACTTCTACTTCATTTCAGGTTCAAAGTGAATTCCAGAAGGCTTATGAGAAAGGAATTCATAAATCAAAGTATAGTTTTATGCATTCATGATTCAGGCTTCTTATTTACTCAAGTACTGAAACTTATTCATTCTTTTAGGTACTGGGAACCAACATATGAAGATTCACTAAATTTGATTGCTCGAGTGCCATTGGTAGCTTCCTATGTCTACCGCAGGTTGGTAGATCACTTTCTAATTTTTTACTTGTCTATTGTATTTCAACTAATTATACCTCGACATGGAAATCCTCCCTTTCCATCAGTGCCATCATGCTATTAGTATTATCTTAGCATATTTAAAAATGTTCTGGCACCTTATTGCACGTTCTCCTCCTTGTTACCTTGTTGGATTAATTTGGATTTCCTTCTAAACATATTTGAAGGATATTCAAGGATGGCCATATAATTCCAAAAGATGACTCTCTGGATTATGGTGGGAATTTCTCACACATGTTAGGATTTGACAGTCCCCAAATGCAAGAACTCATGAGGCTCTATGTTACCATCCATAGGTACTGTGTATGTCATTCTACTCCATATGATCTAGACTTTAAATTTCTATATATCATATTCTAAACTTGAGCCAGCAAGAGAGAATAATCAAATTAAATATAATGTTTGTTTGTAAAAATGACTTGCAGTGATCACGAAGGTGGGAATGTAAGTGCTCACACGGGCCACCTTGTAAGTAATCTCGCTTCTCAATTGTTCTCTTTTGTATTTTATAGCATCTTATATAGCCTGAACATCTGTTGCATAATGACTTTTCAAGCATAGCTAGTGTAATGTTTTTGCATATCAATATTCATGCCCATGTCATTCTCTGAGTTATTTAATTCTGTCATGCAGGTCGGCAGTGCACTCTCAGATCCTTATCTTTCATTTGCTGCTGCTCTAAATGGTCTGGCTGGACCATTACATGGTTTGGCAAATCAGGTGCGGGGTAGATTGTTTTCTAATAGCTACCTTTTCTTCTCCTCCATTTACTACTGAACTCTTTAATAAAGTATTTAATTATCGTTTGTAACGCTCTCATGATAATGATGGATTTATTTCTTACTACCTCTTCCCCCCTCAAGCCACTCACCTTCAATTTATCTAAAAAGTGGAAAAAAACATAGCAGTAGAGAGGCAAATGGGTATTGAGAAGATTCTTTGGGTTTATTCATTATAACTGATAGTCTGATTGTACGTTATGGAACATTCTCCAGAAATTTATTTGCTTCTGCTGTGTATTTTTTGAGTGATGGTACTTATTTCTTCAGTTTAAGACCTTAGATAACTAGATCTAAGAAAAAAAAAAGACCTTAGATCTAAAATCAAGTAATGTTTGGCGTTAACCTTAACTATTAGCAATTGGCTTAATGACATGAATGCATGAAAAATGTTACTACCTCTTCCCCCCTCAAGCCACTCACCTTCAATTTATCTAAAAAGTGGAAAAAACATAGCACTAGAGAGGCAAATGGTATTGAGAAGATTCTTTGGGTTTATTCATTATAACTGATAGTCTGATTGTACGTAATGGAACATTCTTCAGAAATTTATTTGCTTCTGCTTTGTATTTTTTGAGTGATGGTGCTTATTCTTCAGTTTAAGACCTTATATAGTTAGATCTAAAAAAAAAAAGAAAAGACCTTAGATCTGAAATCAAGTAATGCTTGGCATTAACCTTAACAAGTAGCAATTGGCTTAATGACATGAATGCATGGAAAATTTTTTGCCCTATGCATCTTATCAACAAGTAGAGATTGCCAATTTGCTCATTTCGCACTGCTTGCAGGAAGTCTTGCTTTGGATCAAATCGGTAGTGGATGAGTGTGGAGAGAACATAACTAAGGAGCAGTTGAAAGACTATGTTTGGAAAACACTAAACAGTGGCAAGGTAACAGCTTAAAATTCATTCTTCATTTTCATTCTAGCTAAAAATGTTAGGCATGGAGCTCATACTTTATTTACCTTCAGCTTCACTTATAAAATGATAGTATCATGTGTAATTTGGTAACTGTACTGTTTTATAATAACCACTGTTTATCTCTCCAGGTCTTCATCAATAGGAATGTGCATTTTTGGCCGTTTTTTAGTTGGAAAATTGCTTAATCCCCCCTCTTAGTTTGCCAGTTTGAGAAAATTTTCCTTCAAGCATTTCTGTCATAGTGGCTTGTTTGTCTGGGAGATATTTTCTCCCATTTTCATAAACACCAACGTATTTAGGATCTTATCTACTATAAGAAGCGGAGATGTATTTTACACAATTCCTTTTCAAATTTAAGGTTGCATAATGGTTATATAAACTTTCAACAATTCTATCCTTATTTTCAAATTGTAGGTTGTTCCAGGATTTGGTCATGGAGTTCTGCGTAAAACAGATCCAAGATATTCTTGTCAGAGAGAGTTTGCCTTGAAGCATTTGCCTGACGATCCTCTTTTTCAGCTGGTTGCCCTTTATCTCTGATTGGAAATTTAAATTAACATATATCTGACCTGTATAGATCTCTTCTTATTTACGTAAACTGTAAATCCTTCACATGATAACCTAGCATGGGCGTTTGCAGGTATCCAAGCTCTACGAAGTTGTGCCACCGATCCTAACAGAACTTGGCAAGGCAAGATAAGTCTCTCTGTGCCTTATCTAGCTTAATTGTGCATGCTCCGTATGTGCTCCTTACCTTCCATTTCTACAAGCATATATAACTCATTTTATTGTATGGCCATATCAACATTAAAAAAATAATACTAAATAAATAAATAAATGAAGACCTGCAGTTTCATTGCCAGTTATGAGGTGCAGGGTAGGTTAGTTTTGACTTTTGAGGTTAGGTTAGTAAATCTCGAACTTTCGTTATTAACATGAAGACCTGCACAGTTAGGTATGAAATTATTCTAGCGATACTTTTCTTTTCTTTCTTTTTTTTATTGGTTGACTTTTTTAAAAATCATTTTTACCAACCATATAGATTCAAATTCTCTCCATTTCATATGATCGTAAAATGGATTGAATCTTCTTTCTTTATGAACCAAGACATGCTCCCAAGACTATATATTTCTTGATTTCTGAGTCAACATAGTATATTTTTTGATTGACTATATGAAACTATCCTCTAAATTGTTGATGCTCATGGAGGGCACACAAGGATCTTACATTGTTGTCTCTTCTCGTGGTATTTTCCTCGTTTACAGGTTAAAAACCCATGGCCGAATGTTGATGCTCATAGTGGAGTGCTGTTGAACTACTTTGGTTTAACTGAAGCAAGGTAGATTGCGATTCAACTGTACGCATTTTACTTTCTAAGTTTTAACCAATTGATAACCAAAATTTTCATTATTAACTATGTGCACAGGTACTTTACTGTTCTCTTTGGTGTTTCAAGGAGTCTTGGGATTTGCTCTCAGGTCTGTTTTCTTCAACATTCATGTTCAATTCTTCGTGATATTACTGCCAAATTCTTTGAGATTTACTGTGTTCTATTTTTTGGGTTCAGTTAATATGGGACCGAGCTCTTGGGTTGCCACTAGAGAGGCCGAAGAGTGTGACGTTGAAATGGCTCGAGGAGTACTGCAAGAAAGCTGCTTGATTTTGAAGTGACTGACTAAAAGAAAGTTGATTCCGCTTCACAAATTTGTTCAGGTTGAGAGATTTCTTGACATTTGTAATAATTATTCAAGCATGGTTTACCCACACAGATGCAGGATCATCTGGAGTCACCTTTCGGGATTAGTAAATTTTAGCATCACTTGTTTTTAAACTTGCCGAGTTTTCTGGCTAATTTTTTATTCGTTCGGTCTCATCAAGTAGTCGTTAGAAGTACAATGGGAAGGAAAGGAAATGGTGGGAGCCATTAATAAAAAGGTTTGAATGCCAAGTTATACCCCATTACGAGCTGAGCTTCAGCTGCACTTTTCCTTGTACTACATACTTCAAAGTGTACGTTCATTTTTCAGTATCACATTCTCTCTGCAAGGTTCAAACTTGGGACTAAAACTTAGGCTACTATTTGAGAGTATTTTGAAGGGGTTAAAATCACTTTTTCTATATTTAAAAATCACTTCAATAAAGGTTTTTAATAATTTAAAATTGATGTTGGATTTTACATTTTGAACAAATTGATCGGGAATGGTAGATTCAAATATATGTATAAGACTATTTCTAGACATGAACAAATTGATCGGGAATGGTAGATTCAAATGTGTATATGACTATTTTTAGACATGATAAAATAATTTTGACTATTTCAAACTCATTCATATATGTCTTTTATTTAGTATCAGACTCATTTATATTACTTTTCAATCAAAATTAATACATGTTTTATAAAGTGTAAGTAATAATAAAGTGTTAAGTTATATACATACATTGAATTCACCTAATTTGGAAGTTACTTCATTCTAAATTTTTAAGGATTATTTAGGTGTTAAAAATTGACAGGTAATAAGTTGCCAAGTAAAATGGTCAAATTGCGTATAAACAAGATAGTGCAGGAATGGGATCAAATTCTCAACTTTTCTTTAGTAAGAAATTCTTAACCTACCATATGTTAGACTCAAATTAACATATTAAAATAAAATTCAGATTCATACAAGAATAAGTACGATTTATGTATTATTTTAGTTTCACTCATAAATATATTGGCTTTTGAATTTTAAGTATAGTACGGTGATCAAAGTGCATGTTTCATTACCTTTTATTAAGTTACGTCCCATATTTATTTGAACTAAGAACAAATATTAATTTTATGCTGACAACCTAAAAATTTGTATCCATTTAAGTATGGTAATTCTAATTTTTTTGGTACTAATATAGTATATAACTACTTCCATCATCATTAACACATTCTAAGATGATATGTTATTTTATTATCTAAATTATACCAAATATCCTTTAACTTTATAATTCATTCAGAAACTAGTCTTATTTTTTGAAAAGTTACAAAATTATCTTTAACTTTTTATAAATATTTGAATTAGAAATTTATTAGATTATTGTATGAAAATTGAGACAAAATAGTGTGATGATGACCTGCAACAAAAATTTAATATATATATATCTCACACTGTTCTAAATCACTACTATACTTGTTCGAGATTTCAATTGAATTATGTTTAAACTTTCCGCTAGTATGAGGCAACCTTAAATAAGTTTTTTGTTCTTAAAAGAATTGTACGGTAAGAAAATGACACGTGGATAAGGGATTGATTAAGCATCATCCACTCTCCCTGGAGCATCTCGTGAGAGCTCTCTCCTCTTTGGAAGTTCCAAAGTCTTTGTATTACGACTGAAGGTGAAGAATGGCTTCCATCTTCGCCGCGCCGTCGTTTCGACTCAATCTCACTTCCCGCCCGAGTCTGATTCACAGAGCCGCTCTTCCCTCCTCCATCGATGCCATTCAATTTCACTCGAACGCCTCTCCATTTCCTTCTTTCAGGTATCCGTCGTTTAATCACTCCTCTTCAGAAGATATCGGGATTGTTGTATGTTGTAATGAGACTGCTGAGCATGTTTGCAATGAAGTTCATCTGTTACTTAGTTCTGTAAAGTGGATCGAATTTGATTCTTTTTGTTGAAAATGGAATTTACCTGGTAGTTGCTAATTCATAATTGCTTTTGGCTTCTCACGCCAAGTGCTTCCATTAGCTTTGGGTTTTGGTTTTATAAGTTTTTTTTTTGGTGACGCACCTTTGATTTGATTTCTACTTAAGAGTCTTCTTCGATCCCTTGCATTCAACGTTTATAATCGGATTGTTATGTGTTGAATTGAGCATGCTAGCATTAAAGTGAATCCACTTTGATTTCTGTGTTGAAAGTGGAATTGGATGATAGTTGCTGCCTCGCTGTTTCCTGATTGGTTTCAGCTACTGACGCAAACAGCTTATACTAGTATTATCTAACTTCTCTGAATGTTTTGAAGTTTAAATGTAATGAACCTTTGATTGGATACCTATTTAAGCGGTCCTCTTCAATTCATTGCATTTTTCTTGGGCATATAAAGTTTCTGAGGATATCTGGAGTTTTACATGGTATTGCACTGTTGTGACTTGTGAGCATGTTAGCATTCCAGTTCGTCTATAATTTTGTATGTAAAGGGGATCCATTTTGATTCTTGTGCTGAAAATAGAATTTGAAGGTAGGTACTAAATCCGAACTAGTTTTGTTTTGGCTTGTTAAAGAAATCGACAAATAAAGATGAACAAAAAATGTAAAGCAATAGAGAAATGAGACACTAATTTACGTGGTTCACTAATAGTGTGTTAGCTACGTCTACAAGCAAAGGAAGAATCGTTTATTATTAGAGAGAATAATTTAGATTACAAAATCAGGAGTGAGTTAGAGAGTTTATATAAGGCACTTTTCTAAACTCAAGGACCAGGCAAAAATAACGTAAATATGTCAAGTACAAATACAAATACAACAACGAGCCTCCGTACTTGATTGTTCGAAGTGCAAGATATCAGATTAAAGATATTCCAACATGGCTAGTAACACTGATTAGTATTAAGATTGAGACTTTCTGATCTTATTCGACGTCTACGTGGGATGGATCTTTTGATTTGATACTTATTTGGTCGTTCTAGAGCACGTATAGAACTTTGTCCATTAATTTTTCGTATCCGGATAGGGAAAGTCTTATTAGTTCTTTCTGAAAGCTCCTCTGATAGTGTTATACTTCAGATTTCCGGGAAAAAATAATTCTGGAATGGCCGATAAGGTATCTTGTAAAAAGAAGATTTTTTGGGTTAACCACAGCTGTTGGATGCACCAAAGTATCCTTTTGTTGATGTCACAAAAATGGTTTAAATCCTGAAACAATTAATTCAATCCTATTATCTTCTCAAGTTGTCAGTTGACTCGAAGTGGAATGAATCGAACCCATCAGCATTTCTGTGTTCTTACATGCCAAGGGAATTCTGTCTTTTCAGTAATTTGGAGTTTCCTCTTTAAAATCTTCTGGAGTATTGAGGTGGAAACTAAAGTATTTTCCTATCATTCTTGGTTCCATCTTTATTATCCTTTGTTTTGCTTTTTAGAATCTTTATTATCCTTTATCTGTTTAGCCTTTTTGCTTTTTGCTTTCTTTTCGCATCATTTACTAATTACTACTAGTACTTATATGCTTTTATAAGAGCCAAATCAGTAGCTGAGATTCTCTTTTCACCTGCTAGGCACATTTACCAGAAACTATAATACATTTAAGAGTTTGAGATGACTGATATTTGTACTCACAATATTACTAAAATCAGATGAGTGCTTGTGTGATTTCTTTTATGCAGGTATAGGAACACCAGAGGATTGGAATTAAGGCAAAGATCTTTTTCTATAACAGCCTCAAATTCCTCAGATGGGAATTCCATCAAGGAGGAAAATGGTTCGAGTAAAGCAAGTACCGATGCCCAAGGTCCTCCATTTCTTACCATTTTGGCTGGAATTTTTGTCTTTTCCCTTGTGCTCTGGATATTCAGTTCTGTTGTCACGTCGTTTTTAAGTCTAGTAGTCAAGCTGATCTCAACAAAGTAGTGTGGCATTAATTGGCATAATTTCATGTTACTAAGCTTAAATCTGTGTGGTGTTCCTACTTCTATCAAAACTCACTTTTTAGCCAAGTTTTAGCTTAATTCTAGTGAATAGTTTTTATTTTCATCTCATTTATGCCTAGCTTCAGCCTCAGCTGTGTTAAATTTTGGGCGAGGAACTGAATACAGGCACTTGAGTCGGTAAATTATAAATAAATGGACTTAACTAATTGTGTAGATTAACCCATCTATTGAAATGTCCAAGTCAACCTCTGAATGATTGTCATTTTTAAAATTACTTTGAAACATATTTTTATTTTTTAATCATTTAAAATCGATTTCTTTAATATGAAAAATTGCATTTTAGTAAAATTTAATATAAATTAATTTTGAAGAATTAAAAGACGTATTTGAAATGATAAAATAATTTTTAATAATTTTAACATCACTCCCAAACATGTATTAACATTCCCAATACTTTAGTCCAATATTCTTTATAAGTCATTTTGCTTTCTTGTTAGGATCATTCATGTTTGGAGGATTCATGTTTGGAGGTTCAGAATCACTTCCAAGACTCAAATATGTCTTCTTTTTCTTTTTCAAGAGATTGTTTCATTGATTGAATGAAACAAATGTCTTTAACCATTCAATGTTTGATTTTATATTTTTCAACCTAATTTTGGTATTATCTAAATATGCTATTCCATATTTGATTCTATACTTTTCAACATGATTTACATACTATCAACCCAATTTATACAATCATTTAAGTAGTTCTTCTCCCGTTAATTTGTTGCAAAATATCAAAATTTTATTTTTCACGCCGGTAAACTTAATTTCATAGAAACAAAAAAGAAAAGGGCATATATCAGATTACCATATTTATTTACTTCATATCAATTGAAAAAAAAAAAAAAAAAGCTTCGTAACATTTATCTCCAAACAATTATGAAGGATTTTTACAGACAAGATGGCACCGTTGGAAAAATACATTCCGACCATTGTAAATGCTAGCATTATAACACATTCTTGATCAAACTTAACAAAATTATGATAGGGAAATGAAATGACTTATCCCTTAAATAAACAAAAGAAAAAAAAATGATATCTAATTCGCACAATTCTCTTCTGTTTCTGAATTTTCTCCAATGGAAGCTGTAAAGTTTCGTCGTTCGTCAGCTGATGCGGTTATCACCGGCATCCAAATATCAGCAGTATCACTCAACAGAGATTGCACCTGTGGATCTGCAGCCATTGCTGAAGAAATCATTTCATCCACATTGTCTAGCTTTTCAGATAGCTTATCCAACTCCTTGGCAATTTCCAGCTGAAATAGATCGCATGAAATAGACAATTTGGAAGTACATAATCAATCTCTTCATGAAAATGCTTCGCACAATTGAACAAAGATAAATGCAATTAATGTATATAAATGTAATCATACTGACTTCATCAAGCTGCTTTAAGGACTTTGAGGGTACTTTTGTAACTTCAAGTCCGAGGGCTTCGATCTTTGTACGCAATTCAACTTCTTCCTGGTTGGTAAGTGATTCCACCTGCAAAATAAATGTATCTTTAGGAAAGACAAAGTGCAGATAAGGTCCAAATATTTCCAGGCATGGACAGATGTAAAGAGCAAATTACAATGTATTAAACAATGGGTGAAACAAATAGACATAGTTCAAATGAGAGATTTAAGAAACTTGTCACTGCTTCCCCCCACCAGCTTAGATTGTGGTGGCACAGTTCTCATGTTGATATTGATTCTGTCTACGTTACTTTCATTAAACGATATCATAAGTTCATAACAATTTTGGAAATTAGCTCTTCTCGTTCCATGGTCAAATAATATAAAAATGTAAACCATTTTTTTTATATCTATGAGTATCCAAGTTAGCTTACATACATTTCGACTAATCTAAGGAGACACTCACTTGACCCTACAAAATTTGGGTGCCAAGGAAGAAACTTTTAGGATATTAAATCCTAGGTAAACTACTACGGATTGAACTCGTTAACTTTAAGTTTAGTAAACCCATGACCTTTCTTGACCACTAGGACAACACATGATAGTTTGTTTCCCGGTTTAGTTTTAGACTAGAAGTTCTCTACTTAATGCATTTAGATGGCCTAACAAATGAGAACCTGGAGAAATTTGTAACTGCATCCCAGAGCAATTCCCAAAGGTAACAGTGGGGCAAAAAATTAGATTCTGTGTATGTACTTTTATCAATGGTATTATACCAATTTCAAAAAATTAGCATTCTCATTCCTAGTTAATAATAGCAAATTTTGATAATCATTCTCAATCAGTTCAAAGCCAAGGATGAAAGTGAAGAATTTATAGCCTGACTACTGCTCAAAATTTTCACTTCCATGGTAGTTCAACTTGCCTTCAGCGGAAGAAATAATAGCTTTCGAAATTCCTACTTTGGCATGCTCACCCAGTAGCACTATTGAAACCAAAATTTCAGATATATCAATCCATCTCCCATGGAGTGAAACACAAACTACCTCAAGTATGACCCCATGTCCGTGAGGAATCTCTCCAACACTATTGTGATTATTCAAAGTATGCTTCTGGTTCATGCCCTCTTACACTTGAAGTTTCCTTTTTCCATCAAGAATCATTATCAAACGCCCTTCACAGTATCATGACCCTGCCCTATCCTACATTCAAACTCATCCTCATCAATTCAACCAATGACGTGAAGTTTTGCATCAATGACACTCTCTTTTATAAGTAATTGTTCTCTAGTCATTTGTAAGTTGGTAGGTTTTGGGCTGTCTGGACAATGGTTTATCTTCTGGACAAAGGTTTGTCTTCTCTAATGAATCTTAATACTAAGATAATTTTATAAGTTTTTATTTCCTAACGGAGGTAGCGACCTTGATTTTTACAAATTGCTTCACTAGTTAAGATGTCAAGAGATGAAACTGTGAAGCTAGAAGGTGATATGAAAAACAAGACGGCACTAAAGATCAATGAATGCATTGTATGTAGTATAGGATCCAAGTGATAGCAAAACTCAAACATCGTGTTCGTATCCTTAGGTTCCTAGGAATAGTAACATCACTGAGTCTTTGATGGCAATTCATTATGGAAGAAATCGATTGTCCTCCCACTCCTCCCTCTAGATGCAGTCCATTCGGATCTTGAAGCTTTCTCCTCCTCTTAACCCCATAATGATTTTTTTTAAAAGGTTTTAGCAGGGACCTCGCATCCAAGAACTAGAATTCTCCCCCATGCCCTTTGGAATGTCGTACTCCTTATTAGGCACTGCCACATCTTGAAAAACTTTGACAGAGAGGCTGATCCCAACCCAAAAATTGTTCTAAAAGGACGATTTTTATGCATTGCCCGCTTTAATTAAACTTCTCTATTAGCTTAGATATGTTCCAAGGATTACATGTGCTTTGTTATCTATTTGGCCAACCATCTCCTTCCTTCTTCCTGTAGTAACTGGTAATCACTCTATTACAAAGTTCTATTCTTTGGAGGGATTCTTCGTAGCCATTTTATCGAGAGATTATGTTCCTCTCCCTAAGTTACCTGTTCCAATCCCTTCCTAACTCTAGTGTGTACAGCTTCAATGTTCTAGTTCACAACAGGGCTCAACTTTCCTACACTTGTGTCCCATAAAAATTTCTTATTTTCCTATCTATAATTGATGCTACTAACCTTGGTAGTTTCCAATGGACGTAAAGTATGTACGAGTACTGGATAAAATACAATTAGTTGTGGATAGACACCAAGTTATATTGCTAATTACAACAGAGAGAATATCTTGATTCATGATAAGGCAAGTTGTTGTGTCATTGAGGGGAATGAAGACTGAATCATATAAATAAAGTTACCCAAACTCAGAGATTTGAGTTTGAAATCCCATAAATGAGGTTTGATGCATTAACTGATTTGGAATTAGGTGTATCTATATCACAAGCTCTCGTTTCTACGATAATGCAAGTGTAGAGTGCTTATGAGAATACAATTAAAATTTTAAGGAGTGTTCCACGACCCAACCCATGTCAATATTGTTCAAAATCAAATTTGAGATGGTTTAGAAAGAGAAATCAAGACATGTAAACTGATAGCTGTTAGGTTACTTATCACCGTAGGAGGCTTTACCAATATAAGTATTGTGGTGAGTTTAGTAAACACAAAACTGAGAACATGATATGCGAACATGACAATTGACACAGAACATGAGCAGTAAGTGAACGTTTGGTTGGTAAAGACCTAGTTCACGATTTAGATCACTATGGCCCTCTTAAATGTATACTTCCTAACCCTGAGTCGAAGTTCAGTCTAGGGCAGCGCTTACACCAATAACCATTTGCATAGTAAAAATCCTCTTTCTTGCCACCTTTTATGAGAGAACATTACTTTTCAAGTTCCCCTACTTTTCCTAGTTTTTTCCTAATAGTAATCTAATACTACACTCAATCCCAATGGTCAAACTCATGATTGAAAAACCCAAACTTCTTCTAAGTTTATACACAAAATTTTTACAAGCCTAGGACAATTTAGCTGCACCAAATCAATCTTCAACTACCCAGCGCTCAAGGATCACTGTTCGAATAAAGTTAAAGATATGACAAAAGGTTTAATCAACAATACATAACAGGACAGACTACAGCCCCAAGGATCCCCAACACCTATTTCTCTGTAAATCACAAATTCCCAGAATAAATAATAGAGAATTAAATATCAACATGGGTCATCAAGCAAGCACCACCGAGCTCGATCCTGATAGTTTACCTACTCTCCTAAACATCTAAAAAACAGAATCAACCTAACTTGTCGTTCTAACAGAAAATTTCGACAATACCCAGATGACAAATTAACCAATTCGAAGTCATAAATACTCTAGAATTAGAAAATCGAATAGGATAAACATTGAAAATTGATGAATCGGGAGGAAATTGGTGCGAAATTGTGACCTGGTGAAGAAGACTAGCAAGAAGCTGGAAGAGTTGCTCGTCCGCCTTCCCTTCCTGGGCCATGTTTTTCTGTGATCGGCTTTCGGATTTTGCCGAGTGATGTTTTGGGGATTTGAGTTCTTGTAGAATGATATGGCGCTCGATTTGACTGATCTCTTTGACGTGGGATCGCCGAATATTGTGGCCAATGTGACACGCTCTCTCGTTTGCATGAACTACGGACATACGCACTGACCAATTAAATTGACATTTAGTTTAAATTATCAAAAATACCGATGCCCAATTGGGATAGGATTAGTTTCAATTACAACTCGATCTTAAAATAATAAGGATGATGGTCATAATGGTTGAGGAGTGAATTTTCGCCTAACCAAATAAAGTTTAAAATCAAGATATTATAAAATAGATCAAAGTAATAAGATATAATATAAAATAAGATAAAATAAAATAGGATAAGATTTGAACTTGTCTTCGAAAAATCTCACATCATAATCTTAGTAGATTTAAGACAAATCCTAGACTAAATCCCCCGTAAATGCACCTCCATCAAGGTATTTTGAACTTTTAACTTCTTTTCTATTATCTAATTATCTTTCTGACCTAAGCATCAAAACTATTTTCTTTGTTTTCTAGGTATTCTCTTCCTTAAATTACAAATTTATTATTGTTATCACGTTTTTTTTTACCAAAATTTGAAATCAACAGTAATAATTATTGAATGTTTGAACTTTGTTTCGAAACAACCATTGTACAAATTGTTGTGCAAATTTATTGTTAAATTCATAGACAAAAAAATCGTGTGAACAAACCTAAACACATCTTTATTAATTAATAAATGATAAAATGTGTGTGAATTAGATAAATGTTGATCTTCTTAAAAAAAAAAAAAAAAAGAAGAAGAATAAAGATTGATTGGTTTTGAATATTGTGATGGTTAAATGACAAAAGATAAATAAAACATAAAAATCTAACATAATCTTTTTTTTTCTTTCATGCTAAGATATTGAATTGCAATAAAGAAAAAAGATTTCCAACCTAAGTTCAATGTGCGGAAAAAAAAAGCCAAAGATTTAAAGAAGAAGGACAAAACAAACAACCAAACACATAGAAGAAAAATTCACCCAACACAACTTATGAAAACATGTCCTAGGGAGAGGAGCCAATATGAATCTCCTTGATAGAAGTCTCAAACCATTTAGAACCACAGAGAAAAAATCTAATTGTACGGCCTGACTAACCACATAAGAAGGTTGCAAGGTAGTCCAATGGAAACAAAGATTACATTGTCTCCAAATATGATAAATAACAACACACTAAACTATTCTCCATACCTCACGTTGCAATTGATTGTCTGTACTAAAATAAAAAAAAATCAAATAAAAGGAGGTTATGGACCACAAACTACCTACTAAAGAACACCAACACTATGGATTTCAAACCGCCACATGCTAATACAATCACGTGTCTATAACCGATCCCAAACAACAAGCAAGACAATGAAAAAGTGTATGAGTACATTACCTCCAAACCAAAGAAGACTAAACCAAGACACTGTAGGATGCCTAGACCACAAAGACCATCAAGCACTAATGACCGAAAACACTCTAAACCAATAAAGGAGCCACATGAATGAAGGAAATCACAAACCTTAACATGAAAGGAACAATACACATAATGTTGTAAACTTGTATAAACAAATTGTTATTAACAAAATAAACGTTATTTTATATGTGAATTAAATCATTCCAGTAAACAAAAATCTTACATTATTTTATGTAGCTTAAACTGGAGGGATCAAATCCTCCAGCAGAAGCGTTTTGTTAGAACGTCTTGCATCCCGCAATCCGATATTTACATAAGCATAATCATTGAATTCAAACAGAATATAAACATGTAAATTAGCATGCTTTAGAAAAAATATTAGAACGATTCTTACCTTTGCAGGTTCCCAACTACCACGAACAATCCTCTCCTAGTTCCAATAAACGAATCTCTAACGATCTTGATCACGAACAATTTCTTAAATAATCTCGAACACTACCACAAGAGTTATGCATTAAACCCAATTTAATTAATTAGACCATTCAATTAATTAATATTTATTTAATTAATTAGTTCAACTAAGTAACACTTATTTAATTTTAATTTGCACACTAATTAAATAACTATTTATACATTAAACCCAATTTAATGTATATATTTAATTATCATAAACATCGCATGTATATGTGCAAAACCTCTCTATTAATTAATTCTTTATGAATCTAATTCACTTGGATTAATTAATTTGAATCTTATTCAAATATTACTTTTCAATTTAATTATACATCATATCCATAATTAATTATATATTAATCACATTAATATATAGTTCCCTCAAATTAATTTGAATAATTCAAGTTATCCTTCTTAAGTATCCTCTAATGAGCTAACGAAGGGACCTGTAGATCAGAAGCTCCAACAATATGAGATTAATTGGCTAAACTCATTAACCAAATTAATCAATATTCGTTAATTGTGGGTACACTCCTCTAAAGACCCACAACTGCACTCTTCTCACTATAGATATATTTATGTGTCCACGGATATGGACCCATACCAACAGGTTAGTCCTTCACGAGTGTTCGTAACTCTAACTAAGTCAAATTACCATTTTACCCTTGGGTTTTCTTTGATTCATTAAGTACTAGTGCTATTCTAATGAACAACTTGTTTATAGTCCAACCAATAAACAGAAACCTCTCTTAGGCCAATGAGAGGGTATGGCCCTTTATTCAAGTCCCAGAGATACCACTTAAGGGAACATTCATCTACTTATCCTTAAGGCGAGAAGGGGCGAATTCCATATTGTATTATTAAGTTCCCAGCTCCCCACTCGGTCCTGTCCTTAAAATGGTAGACATATTAGGTCGGCGAATTGGCCATCCTCACCCATGAAAATCAAAGGAAAATCCCTTGTGAACAAGAGATCATAATATACTCAAGATTAAAACTAAGTCGCCTAGGTCATTCTATTGAAATAAAAATCAGACTAGTCAACAATGTTATATCTAGTGGTCAATATTTCGTGGTCCAGTCTCGCGGAAAACACATCGAGCGAAAGTGTCATCTCATCAGGGAGATAGTACACCGAGGAAACGTGATAGTCATGAGAATAACATCTGAAGATAATCTTGCTGATCCATTTACGAAGGTTCTCATGGCTAAATTGTTCGAGGGTCACCTGATCGGACTTGGACTACGAGCTTCATAAATCTAGGGCAAGTGGGAGAATGTCAAGGGTATTTAGATGCACTAGTTTATTATATTTTCTCCCTCTCTTTCTCAACATTGTATATTTGTATATACTTGTAACTCACTGGAGTTTTAGTCCAAATGAGAGTTTGTTGGGAATGTCCTAAAACTCGCAGTTCGTAACTTTTAAACATATTCTATTTTACAATAAAAGTATTATTGAGACTTCATTCAATAAAGGGTTATTGAAATTTCTTTGTGTTATAAAATTCAATAAATAAACCCATAACTATAGTATGAATACTTAAACTTTATGTAGAAACATATAAAAGAGAATCAAGTTTTAGTATATAGCCAAAAATATGGATAAGGTTGGGCACTTTATCCTAGGGACACTATGGATGCGGCCCACATTGTATATTGATATGAACGATGTGATCCCAAAATCGTTCATGTGGAGACATGCGAGTGGAGGCATCCTATGCAAAATATGTTTGCATAAGACTGGACCACAAAGTAATCACTTTTCTTTATGACGACCGTTTACTGTTAAAACTTACTATTTCAAATCGATGACCCAAGGTAACCCGATTTTAATCCTGAGCTAACTATGAACTCCTGTTTATTCGAGATTATCCTTTGATCTGTATGTGTCTACAAGAAAACCATCAACAGTTCAGTAGTTTTCCTAGTGTTGTATGTAGACGATATCTTACTAATTAGGAATGATGTAGGTCTACTGACATTAGTTAAGAACTGGATAGTGACCCAATTCCAAATGAAAGATTTGGGAGAGGATCAATTTGTTCTTGGTATTCAGATCTTTTGAGATCAGAAGAACAAAGTGCTAACACTATCTTAGGCATCGTACATTGACAAGATGTTGCTCAAGTACTCGATGCAGAACTCCAAAAGAGGTCTACTGCCTTTCAGGCATGAAGTTACATTATTTAAGGAAATGTGTCCTAAGACACCTTAAGAGGTTGAGAAGATGAGACGGGTCCTTTATGCATCTATCGTTGGCAGTTTGATGTGTGCAATGTTGTGTATTAGACCAAATATCTGCTATGCTATGAGGATTGTCAGTAGATATCAGTCTAATCTAGGACAAGGTCACTAGACTGCAGTCAAGAACAACCTCAAGTATCTTCAGAGAACGAGAGACTACATGCTCGTGTATGGATCTAAGGATTTGATCCTTACTGGATACACGGACTCTAACTTTCAGACTGATAAGAATTCTTGAAAATCTACTTCAGGCTTAGTGTTCATTCTTAACAGAGGAGCTGTAGTATGGCGAAGCACTAAGCAGGGGTGCATCACTGACTCCACGATGGAGGCTGAGTATGTAGCGACTTGTGAAGCTACTAAGGAGTCCGTTTGGTTCAAGAAGTTCCTGACTAATCTGGAAGTTGTTCCAGATATGTCTAGGCCCATCACCCTTTATTGTGATAATAGTGGTGTTATGGCGAACTCCAGGGAGCCCAGAAGTCATAAGCACGACAAACATATAGAGTAGAAGTATCATCTCATCTGCGAGATAGTGTATCAAGGGGACGTGATAGTCACGAAGATCGCTTTGAAGCATAACATTGCTGACCCGTTTATGAAGGCTCTCACGTCTACAGTTTTTTAGGGTCACCTTAGAGCATGGGTTTACGGGACCGCCCGCGACTGGACTAGAGAAAGTGAGAGATTTTTGTACTGGGCCTTAGTGCCCTAGTTTATTGTTTTGTATGTGTTGTTATCTTGTACACCCACCCACTTTAGGATAAGTGGGAGATTGTTGGGGTTGATGCCCTAAACTCTCGTAGAGTCCTGTAGTTTATAAACATCTATATGAGCAAACGCTTGTGATGTAATAATATGAGATATTTTCGTCACTGTTGTCTATGAAATATGAGATTTTTTATTTACATTTACCACAAACCAATAAACTAAGATCCTTGGTTTTCGTTGTAACTTAAGCATGTATGTAGAGACATACAAGTAAATTATGCCTTAAGTGATAACCTAAATGGTCTGTAGTATATGGATATAGGAGGGAAACCTTATCCTGGTGACGCTATGGATACGACCCGCTTTATAGATAGTTACAAGTGTTGTGACGTGCTACAAATGGGCTTATCATGATCATTCATGTGAAGACATGTGAGCAGGGGTGTTCTATACAAAGGAGTTTGTATAAGACCGAACCACGAAGTGTTTAGTCTCGTTATATAACGTCGTTCATGATAGAGACTTCATTTCACTAGAATGACCATAGGTAACATGACCTTAATCCTAAGTGAGTTAAGAACTTCTGCCTATGAGGGCGATCCTTTGATTTGCATGGGTGGGAGTGGCCAAATTGCCGACTCAAACCTACCACTTTGAGGATTCGTTTGATTGGGGAGCTGGGAACTAAGCTACACAAGATGGAATTCACTCCTTCCCCAAAGCATAGGTAAGTAGATAGATTGCTCCCTTAAGGGCTGATTCTAGGGCTTGAACGATGTGGCGTCATACACCTTCTCATGGCCTAAGAGGTGTCCACTCATAGTAGAAATATGATGCATTTTTCATTAGTGGGATCAGTGGTACTTAAAAAGTTAGATGTAACTACAGAGGCAAAACGGTAAATTGGTTCAAATGTACTTACGAGCATCTATGAAGGGTTATCATACTGTTGACTGGTTATATTCGATGGACACAGAAATATATCTGTAGTAAAAAAAGTTCAGCTATCGGTCTTTAGTGGAGTGCTCGGCAGTTAACGGATGATGGATCTTGTTTCTAAAGAGTTGCTTCAAGCTACAGGTTCATAAGGTCCCCTTGGTAGCTCAATGGATTCAAGTTGAAAATCAGTTTTTGGGTTAGTTTAAAGTGTTCAAATTGACAAAAGGGAGTTTGATTAAACTAGTTCAGTTATATGTGATATAATTGATATGATGTATGAGATACATTAATTGGAGAAAATTGATATAAATATGATTTATATCAAGTAAAGGAGAAAAGGACTATTGTTTAAATGTTAGATATGATGTGGTATTAAAACTATAGGTTATAAATATAATATGATAAGTTAGTTATTATATTACTTAAAATTAAAACAATTATGAGATAATTGTGGGTGGTTTCTTCTTTAACCGTGCATAAAAGTGAGAGGTTGTATTCAATTTTCATAACTGAAGGATAAAATGAAAAATGTTTTCATTCTGCAAGGAATCGCTTCATCAAGTACACTGCTAATTGTTTAGCTCACGAGAGACTACACGACAACCTTCAAGTGTTTATCTAAACAATCGTGTACACGCACCATTCTCTAAACTGTTTGTCTAAACAACCATGTACACGCACCATTCTCTAAACGATCGTGTAGCTTTTTACTAAATGATCGCGTGGCAAGCGAGCTTCATTAAACGATCCTGTAAACGATCAAACCTATTGTCGTAAATGATCGTGTACCTTTACTAAATGATCAAGCACCACAGCCTATATGGTAGACATTATCCTTCTCCCACTTGTTTGGTCATATAGTGCGATCGTTGTTTCCTCCTACCCTCTACCAAATTCATAACAGAGCCCACATCTCCTAGATTCTCACTCCGAGAATACCAAGGTTACTGAGTGGTGGTATCCGAGAGGTTACTTGTTCGTGGAGAAGATTGTTCATGATTACTGGATGATTGGGTAGATGATCTGGGCGAGAGCGAGATTTTTCTATCCAAGTTCTTCACGAGAGCGAGAGACCTGTGAAAGAAGAGTTCTTCAAAGGTAAATCTCCCACTCTTTTTTGTATTTAATTTCTAAAGCATACCATAATTTGTTAATAGATGCATAACTAGTTTGTATGTTTATAAATGCTCGTAATTCTATCACAATGAATTTGGATCGATCGTGCTTTCGCTCATAGGTTCTCTTTAACAAGAGTTCCTTCACATTTATGGACTGAAACAAGCTTCTAGATCTTGGAACATTAGATTTGATAGTGCGATCAAATCATTTGGCTTTGATCAGAATGTTGATGAGCCTTGTATTTACAAGAAAATCATCAACAGCTCAGTAGCTTTCCATGTGCTATATGTGGATGATATCCTACTAATTGGGAATGATGTAGGTTTTCTGACTGACATTAAGAAATGGCTAGCCACCCAATTCCAAATGAAAGATTTAGGAGAGGTGCGATTTATTCTAGGGATCCAAATTATAAGGGATCGTAAGACCAAAAGGTTGGCCTTGTTTCGGGTATTGTACATTGACAAGATGTTGATCAGGTACTTGATGCAGAATTTCAAAAGTGGTTTATTACCTTTCAAGCATGGAATTGTTTTGTCTAAGGAACATTGTCCTAAGACACCTTAAGAGGTTGAGGAAATGAGATGGATTCCCTATGCATCGGCTATTGGAAGCCTCATGTATGCAATGTAATGTACTAGACCTGATATTTACTATGCAGTAGGGATTGTCAGACGATATCAATCCAATCCAGGATTAGATCACTAAACGGTAGTCAAAACGATCCTCAAGTATCTTTGGAGAACGAGTGACTATATGCTCGTGTATGAAGATAAGGATTTGATCCTTACAGAATACACAGACTCTGACTTCTAGATTGATAGAGATTTTTGGAAATCGACATTAGGGTCAGTGTTCACTCTGAATGGAGGGGTTGTAGTACGGTGAAGCATCAAGCAGGGATGCATCACATACTCCACTATGGAAGCTGAATGTGTAGTGCTTGCGAAGCTGCTAAAAAGGTTGTTTAGCTTAGGAAGTGCCTTACCGATTTGGAAGTTATTCCAAATATATCTTTGCCAATCACACTCTATTGTGATAACAGCGGGGCTATGGAAAATTCAAAGGAACCTCGGAGTCACTGAAGAGTCAAACACATAGAACAAAAGTATCATTTGATGAGGGATATTGTGCATCGCGATGATATGATAGCCACGAAGATCACATTGGAGCACAATGTTGCTGATCCGTTTACAAAGGCTCTCACGACTAAAGTGTTCAAGGGTCATCTGGAGAGTCTGTGTCTACAGGACATGCGGCACCTTGTCTAAAGCAAGTAGGAGATGATACTGAGGTATAGAGTATGCCCTAGTTTATTGTATATTGCACTATTTTTGTATTGTACATTAGTCTCCTAAGGCATTATGACAAGTGGGAGATTGTTGGGATTGGCGTTCTAATTCTCCTGGCAGTCTCGTAGTTTGTAAACACTTTGTGAACATATTGTTATTAATAAAATAAGTATTGTTTTATAAGCATTTTGTAACGCTGAAAAATGTTGTATTTCTTATTACTTACAGCATGCGAACAAATATGAATATGGATGATTGAACAACAAGCTCATGTTGCCATAAACTTGATGACGTAAAGATGGAAATGGAGTGTATGCTGT
This sequence comes from Benincasa hispida, assembly GCF_027475165.1. Lineage (NCBI taxonomy): Eukaryota > Viridiplantae > Streptophyta > Magnoliopsida > Cucurbitales > Cucurbitaceae > Benincasa > Benincasa hispida. Next base: position 12,532,577 of record NC_143486.1, read on the forward strand.
GTCATGCATTACTACTTCTAAATATATATGTTGTCAACTATATGTTTGTAGCATGCTATGAAATAATGCATTGTCACAAGTTTCCTTGCGCTGAAACCAAGTATAATTCCAACGTAAGTTTTTCAGAGTAATCTGAGGTCTAACATAGGGATTGTTTTCGTTAATGTGTTACTTTCGTGATATATGCGACCGGTTTTACAATTAATAAAAGATTTGGTTTGTACATGAATTTAAATTGCGATAAAAATAAATTGTGTTGATAAAATAAAAGTGCGATAAAAGTAAAGTCCTAAACTATTATGATACAAGATACAAGATTCATGATACATGATACTGAGTTCGAGACAGACTGTGAAGTTATACAAAGGATCGTGGCATGCGATGGCAAGTCTTTATGTATGAATCAGAAATAGAAAGAATAATTAGTAAAAACATCGCAAGTTTGTTAATTGCGTTAAAGATGTAACTAAGGTTCCGCTTTCCCTGGGCGTATACCTCTCGGTGATCGGCCACGTTCCTATATCTTTATGGTGAAACAAGGATGAACTTGATGAATGCAAGGTTGCTTCCATCTCCGGAAGTACTTCTTGCTTTAGTTAACGCATTCTTCCAACCATCTCTAAATAGGCAGAATGGCGTCTTCACTTATGCTCTCACAGGTGAAGATGTCGTCTAGCATGTTTTAGCTAAACAAAATTATTTCCTTAACACATATTAATTTACTTGCTTAATTCTTATTAATTACCCAAGGAATTAAGAAAACATCATGGAGAAAGTGAATCATGGATGAACGGAAATAGACAGAGAGATGATATTGGAAATGATCATAACAATTACTACTAAGATTAAACGTTTGATACATGGTGTGAATGATAGAGTAAAGAAGACGAGTACAAGTGATGAAAACGAGATAGAAACAAATACAAAGGAGTGTCAACGTCTTGATATAGATCTGGACGGAGGTTTTGCTTGCCGGCGTGTGGAATGGATGAAGAGAAGAGCTTCCCTCTCAGGTTTACTCGTCTGGTAGAAGTGACCTTCGTATAGTGCTTCAACGGTGGGGATTGAAAAGATTCTTTGCTCAGAGATTCACCTCTCGGCCTTGTCTCTTGATTCTTCCCAGATCTACTCTGATTAATCGCTCAACCAATCGCTCTCTCCGATCAATATTCAAGTCTCCCTTATCAAGTATATACAAGTATCAATTCTCTCGTATCCAGTATATCTCTTCAATGGAATTGCATAAGCTATTTATAGGCGAAGCTTTGACTCTTTACATTGTGGTCCCCACTTTATTGTTAAGGTAGTTTCTGAAATGGTGGAGTGAATGTTCCTTCTGTTACGCAATCAATCCCGTCAGTAATGTACAACGGTCAGCTGTACATGAGTCAGAATCCTCCGCAATTGCGTTGCTCTTTACATCTTTAATCGTTTACCCGCATGCGGTGTTGTTTTTTTATTACCGCATGCGGTTGAAGTTGCGTTGATCGCAAAGCTCTTGATCGATTGTCGCATGCGCCGTCATTGCGTTGATTGTCTCTTCATTATTGATTGACGGGTGCAATGCGACATAGATGCGTTGTTCAGTTTATCTTTGAGCCATGAACGCATGCGATGACTTGATTTCCTGCTAAAACAGACTTGAAACATTATTTTCTACCATCACAATGGCGTCAGTGGGTGTATTGACAACAATTTATAATTCTCGCATTTCGTAGCCAATTTTCATACTATCGACGCAAATTTTCTTCCTTTTGGCCGCAATATCTAAATAAAATGGTATAAATAACTTGTATTTCTACAAGTTATCACACCCCCAAATTTAGATATATGCTTGTCCTCAAGCATATCTTCTACTAAGGCAATATTGCTCAATTCTTATTCTAAATTTTGCGTTGATTGGTTGCTCCGAATGCTCCATCTAGGTAACATTACTTAACAACGTAATTTCCTTCTATCCTTGATAATTCATAACAAAGCCTTACTTTATTCTTCTATACAACAAATTTCTACTCAAAAATGCTTTTCTAGTTTTAAAAAGAATGTTTACCTCTTCTTGCAAAAACAACTTGATGTGTCTTGGATGCGATGGTCAAATTTACGTCATTCATTTAGAGACTGTTGATCATGGTTACACTCTTCACTTTGACTTGTTCCCACGGGTGTCATGCGAACATCCAACTACGGTGTGCGCCAATCTCACTTTAACTCTTGAATTTTAACTAAGTATAACTCTTGCTGATGAGAGGAGTTGTCTCTTATATTCTTTTATTTTTCTTCTTCTCATTTTTTTCTCTTTTCATATTGTGTCGTTCTTGGAAACCCACCTTCGTTTTGGCTTGCTCCCACGGTTTTCATACGAACATCCAACTACGAGCAGGTTCCTTTCACGACTTAACTCGTATCAGGTTGGGATTGTTTTGGGATTTTCCTTGCACTGACATTGGAGTTTTGTATGAAAACAATTTTTTTTTATAATAATGAACGCATTTTTTTAATGACTGCATTTACTTGATCGCATCTGCTCAGACCTTCCCTACCCTCAAATTTAGAGAAGCGCAAGGTTCTCATTGCGTTGTTTGGACAAACACTTAGACAAAATTTTGAAAAGAAGGTTTGAGCAGAATTTTGAAGGATAAAAGGTAAAATAGTGCTATAGCCACGAATTAACTAAGTGTTAGTCAGAAAATACAAAGTGTGGGAAATGCTACTAAGTGTATGCATATAGCTCATCATGGCAGCACAATGAATAACGCAAAATAAAAGATCAAGAATATCGCATATAATGACAAAGGATGATAAAGAAGAGGCTAAGGCATAGGGAAAGAATTGCTACTTAATTGTATTAAAAATTAACTAAGTATACAAGGAATTACAATTAACGCAATATAAATTTTTTTATCATGTACAAAGAATCGAAGAATTAGCTTCTACACAAAGAAAAATAATGAAAGAAGTTGTCTTTTGTATTTGATTCAAACGGGTGCACGATTAAAAATTAACACCATGCTTCCATTAACACAAATACATATTTGCAGAGGACGGGTAACAACGCATGTATCATCGCAACACACCCCTTAACTCAACGCATTTCTAGAGGACGAGCGCACGGTACTTCTACCAGCGCAACACTACCTCAACATAGGGCGTTTTCGCTAAGGACGGGCTAACAATACATACGAGCGCAACACATCCATCAATGCAATGCATTTGGGTAGAATGGACGCAAAGTGTATCTTGTTATCACAAAATGCACCCATCATCGCGTTGCATACCAAATTTTATTTTTCCTTTTTTTAACTCATCACTAATGCAAGTCGAAAAGACTTTGCGGTGTTCATTGTTTTATTCAGTCATTCAAAAAATTTTAAGAATAGCGCTACTAATGCATATAAATTAACGAAATTAAACATGACATGAAAATACATAAAGCATTAAAGGCTAATTCTAATAAGCAGTAAATAACGCAATTTAGGAAGTAGTAAATGAAAGCTGTAAAGAAAGCAATTAAATATAGATATAGGGATGCTGATTGAAAGAATTTTTTCATAGTTACCGCAATAGCATCCTCCGCAAGTAGTTAATCATGCTTGTTAAAGTCGTTGGTCTACATACGTCGATCCACATCATCCCCAAGGTTAGGTTTAATTTGTTGACCATTAACTTTAAATGCGTTGCTCCCGTCTTCAGTTGTTAGTTCCACTGCATCATGGGGAAAGATGGTCTTGATGCGGAATGGTTTAGACCAACGGAACTTCAACTTCCCTAGAAACAATCTCAAACGCACGTTAAACAGTAATACTTGTTGACCTTCAACGAATGTTCGGTTGTTTATGCGGTCATCATGCCATTTCTTGGTTTTCTCCTTATAGAGCTTGGCATTTTCGTAGGCGTTCATTCGCCACTCGACCAACTGGTTCAATTGCAACTTCCGGACTTTCCTCGCACTTTCTAGATTAAAGTTCAGCTTCTTGCATGCCTTCATTGCCTTGTGTTCCAACTCGAGAGACAGATGACAAACTTTTCTGAAGACCAGAGCATATGGGGACATGCCGATTGGAGTTTTAAAGGAAGTCCTATATGTCCACAACGTTTCATCGAGCTTGGGTGACCAATCCTTCCTGGAGGTACTAACTACCTTCTCAAAGATAGTTTTGATCTCTCTGTTAGAAATCTATGCCTGCCTATTAGTTTGTGGGTGATAAGCGGTTGCAACTCTATGGCTGACGTTAAATTTTTTCAACAGGTTGGTGATTATGCGGTTGATGAAATGTGAGCCTTCATCGCTGATTAAAGCTCGGAGGGTTCCATATTGGGCAAAGATATTCTTCTTGAGAAACTTCGCCACCGTGGCCGCATCATTCTTAGCACATGCGATGGCCTCAACCCACTTCGATACATAATCAACCTGACCAGGATGTATTGATGACCTTTTGGCGGTGGAAATGGCCCCATAAAGTCGATTCCCCAAACATCAAATAATTCAATCTCCAAGATTGACGTCAAAGGCATTTCATTTCTTCTAGACATGTTGCCCGTTCTCTGGCATCTATCGCACTGTACAACATGGGCATGGGCGTCCTTGAATAGTGTTGGCCAGAAATAGCCACTCTGTAGAACTTTTGTGGTGGTCCGCTACCCCCCAAAATGTCCTCCATAAGGAGACTCGTGAAAAAGGTCCAAAATGTGCTTGACTTCATGCTCAGGAACGCATCGACGTAAAATATGATGAGGTCCAAGTCGATACAAGAAGGGGTCGTCCCAAAAATAAAACCTGACGTCATGTCTCAACTTTTTCTTCTATTGGTATGTGTAGTCTTCTGGTATTTGGCCGCAAATGATGATGTTTACAATGTCCGCATACCAGGGAATATTAACGCATACCGACATCAACAACTCATCAGGGAATCTTTCTTCAATATCTCTTTCTTTCTGCTGAACCTCGCAATTTTCTAACTTGACAGATGATCAGCGACTTGGTTCTCGTTGCCTTTCTGATCCTTACTTTCTAGGTCAAATTCTTGCAGGAGTAACACCCACCGTATCAGTCTCGGTTTCACATCCTTCTTTGTCATAAGATATTTGATCGTAGAATGATCAGCATACACCACAACGTTTATTCCAATTAAGTATTGTCGAAATTTCTTTTTCTGTGGTTGTATAATTCTCCGGCGCATCATTCAACGTTTTGCTAGCATAATAGATAGGATGCAATACCTTGTCCTTGCACTGACTCAAGACTACGCCCACTGCATATCCGCTGGCATCACACATCAACGCAAATGGTTGCGTCCAATCCGACGCAATCAGAATGGGTGCGGTGATGAGTGCATTCTTCAGCGTGTGGAATGTTTCAGTGCACGCACCATCAAAATCATATTCACGGTCAGCCTCAAGGAGTGCACTTAAGGGTCTTACGATCTGAGAAAAGTTGCGGATAAATCTTCGATAAAACCCCGCATGTCCCAGAAAAATCTTAAGCATTTTCACATTTAATGGTGGTGGTAGCTTGGAAATCGCATTGATTTTTGCTTGATCAACTTCCAATCCTGCCTTCGATATTTTGTGACCTAGTACAATTCCTTCTTCAACCATAAAGTGGCATTTCTCCCAGTTCAGAACAAGATTAGTTTCCACACATCTCTTCTAGAATTTCTCAAGATTAGATAAACAGGAGTCATAATTATTGCCGAAACCGGAAAAATCATCCATAAATACCTTGGCGAGCTCCTCCAAGAAATCTGAAAATATCGCCATCATACATCGTTGGAAAGTACCTGGTGCATTATATAGTCCAAACGGCATGCGACGAAATGCGAATGTGCCAAATGGGCACGTGAATGTTGTCTTATCTTGATCTTCCGGCGCAATTGCAATTTGGTTGTACCTTGAGTAGCCGTCAAGAAAATAGAAGAATTCATTCCCAGCAAGTCGGTCTAACATTTGATCAATAAACGGTAGTGGAAAGTGGTCCTTTTTAGTGGCCAGATTTAATTTGCGATAATTCATACGGATTCTCCACCCCATAGTTGTCCTTGTGGGATTTAATTCATTCTTGTCGTTGGTGACAACTGTCATTCCCCCTTTCTTCGGAACGTACTGCACTGGGCTCACCCAGCTGCTGTCTGATATAGGGTAAATGACGCTTGCATCCAGCCACTTCACTATTTCTTCTTCGCAACCTCCCTCATGGTAGGGTTCTAACGACGTTGTCTCTCTATAAATCCCATTTTCCTTCCTTAAGACGAATCTTGTACATGCAATATGAAGGACTGATCCCCCGAATATGCACCAAGGTCCATCCTACGGCTTTTGCGTTATTTTTCAGGATCTGAATAAGTGCATCCTTCTTTACTTTACTCAGCGAGGCAGATATAATAACCGGTAACGTGTTGTTACCTCCTAAGTAAGCATATTTGAGGTGCACAGGCAACGACTTTAACTCTACACTGGTGGTTCTTCTAAGGATAGCTTAGTGCGTTGCGTTGTTCGTTCAGATAACTTGATCGTCTCAAAATCTGTCTCAATTTGAATTGTGGCGCAATTCTCCTCCTACATTGCACCGATTCCATAATCTTCTTCCTCCAACTCTTCTAGGGGCTCGTGCCAAGGTTCTTCCTGCAATTCCTCAACATATTGACAATTCTTCATATCACTCGGGTATTTCGACACATTGAGAACGTTGAACTTCACTTGCTGATCGTCAACCCTAATAGTAAGTTCTTCTTTCTGTACATCGATCAGTGCCCGCCCTGTTGCAAGAAATGGGTGACCCAAGATGATAGGCACCTCTCTGTCAGCTTTATAATCTAATATGATAAAGTCAACAGGGAAGATAAAGTTATCTACTTGCACGAGTACATCCTCTATTTTTCCCTCGGGATTCGTTATTGATCTATCGGGTAACTGTAATGTAATTGTGGTTGGTTTTGCGTTGCCGATATTTAGCTTCTTGAAGATCGATAAGAGCATTAGGTTTGTACTCGCCCTCAAATCACACAACACATTTCCAACCTTCTTTCTTCCTATTGAGCAGGGTAATGTGAAACTCCTGGGATCTTTCATTTTGGTGGGGATGTTGTTTTGAAACAGCGCACTGCACTCATATGTTAATGCAACTGTTTCATTTTCCCCGATCTTCCTTTTGTTAGCAAGTATATCCTTGAGGAATTTCACATAGCTCGACATTTACTCCAAAGCTTCCATTAAGGGAATATTGATGTGTAGTTGTCGGAGAACATCCAAGAATCTCTTAAATTGCTTACTATCATCTTTCTTCTTCAGCTTGGATGGGAAAGGTGGAGGATCCCGCCGTACTTCCTGTGCAGCTGGCTGTTCATTGAGGTCATATGCTTGTTGTGTTTTAGTAACTGGAGGTTGCGTTGATTTTGAATTTAAGTCTTGCTGAGATTCATCCCTTGTAGATGTACTTACTTTTGAACACGTGATTCCGTCATTAATGGTTGATTGGTCATCGTTGGTGGTTAGTCTACTGGTCTTGTTATTGAATATGGTACAGATGGCATAGGGGCTATTGTCTTGCCACTTCTTAATGTCACTACTTGACATTGCTCTTTACCGCGTGGCCCCTATGCTCCCGAACTGCTGGGCAACGTACCAGGCATTTTATTCTTAAGTTTAACCTGCTCCTCCAGCTCTCTAAGGGAGGAAGCTTGCAATTGCCTTATTGCCTCGCTCTTCTCGATATAATGTTTCAACAACGTTTCCAGAGACGAGGTACTGCAAGAGGTGTCAAAAAAAAAAAAAATGGTTGGTCATAGGGTTGTATACTTTGAAAATTTCCTGAGCTGTGATCCTGATTAATGAAGACCGGAGGGTTGCCTCGATTCCCCTGATAACTGTTCTGATGATCACTTTGGCTCCCCTAGTTGTGATTCCCGTTCCAACTGAAAGTTGGGTGATTCCACCAACCAGAGTTGTGTTGCCGAACGGTTCATTGTAGACAGAGTATACGGATTGCTGATTCCACGGGCAGACTTCCGCTGGATGTCCTTCTCCACATAGAACGCAATTCATTGCGGCCACGTGTGTTAACACATTGACTTGCGCTGATTCCACGAGCGAGGTCATTATGGTCATCTGGTCTACCAGGGTGTTCATTGTATAAGTTGATACAACGGTACCTTCTGCTCTCTCCTTCTCCAAACCTTTTTCCTCAAACTCGGTATCTAACCATTCATCTGAATTTCGCGAAATGCGATCTAAGATGCTCTTTGCTTCCATATATGATTTGTCCATTAATCCTCCTACTGCGGAGGCATTAGCAACTGCTTGCGTTGGTTAATCCAAGCCATTGTAAAAAGTCTCCATCAAAATGCAATCGGGAATCCCGATATGCGAACAGCTCTTCACTAATTGTTTGAATCGCACCCAGGCGGAACTCCAATACCAGTAATGCTTTACCCCTAGCTGTCCCGCACCGCAAAAATCCAAAATTTGAGATTTTATCTTTCTTTTTACTGGGGGTTATTCATGGAACTACTATCGAGATTCTTTGGACCATTTTTCCTAGTATCATTCCGATGTTCATTGCTATGGCTTGGTGGTGAAATGGTAGACACGCGAAACTCAAAATCTCGTGCTAAAGAGCGTGGAGGTTCGAGTCCTCTTCAAGGTATAATGTTGAGAATACTCGTTGAATTGGAAGGAATAAGTTCGGCAGCAGATCACAAATCTTGGCGATCTTCTCTATCTAATGAATGAGAGTCCACTTTGAAATCGTCCGCCCTGCACCCAACCCCCGAGTATATGCTTCAACAGGAATTAAACAAGGGTAGATTGATACAATAGAAACCTCTGGTAAAATGCCCACCCATAACCCAGCAGATAAAGTACATTACATAGTCCGTTTTAGGGATTGGCGACTTACCCATTCAGTGACTTTGGTATCCATTAGACAATGGTCGCTTTTCATTCCAATTTTATTTTTTCGTATCCATTCAAAGCTTATAACACTTCTCCTTCCGATCTTCCAGCACCGGGCAGGTGTTAGACTCTATACATCGTGTTACCACTTAGCAGAGTTTTTATGAAGAGAATGAATCTTTTTATCGAAGGATCAGAAAAAATGGGTCCGGACCTCCCCCGGGAATGATTTGGAAGATCCAAAACAAAAAATAGTGGTACCATTGAATTGGAAGGAATAAGTTCGGCAATGGATCACGAAATCTTGGCGATCTCCTCTATCTAATGAATGGGAGTCCGCTTATCACAATAAGTCTTCTGTCCTACTATAGGTGCTGCGACAACCTTTACCAAGTCCGAACGATTCAAAAAACTTGTGCGCATGTATATGTGAGGTTTCTATATCCTATTTATAGCTTCATATTTCTTTGAGAGAGTGGAGATCGGATTTCTCTTCCAACCCCCTTTTTAAAGAACTTGATTTCAATCTCAATAAAGAAATGAAAGCAACAGATATCTTTGTTCACAATAGAAAAACTTTCTTATGATGAATTCGATAATCCTTGGAATTATCTTAATGAACAAAAAAAAAAATCAATTTTTTGTCTATCTTCATCGTTGAACTCCTGTACGTACTAATGGTGTTACAACATGAAATGAGTCTGTAATTACTATGCTTCTTGCCACCTTAACGACAGAAAAAAGGATTGATCAAATTCTATTGAGTCTTACTCATAGTGATCATTTATCAAAGAATGACTCTGGTTATCAAATGATTGAATAACTGGGAGTAGGAAGGGTTGTTGCACAAAATGTACTTCTAAGTAATTACTCCATAGATCGATTGTCATGTCTGAGGATTTTAAGTGGACGATTAAGCAAGCTTCCTTTGTTGATCTCGAGATTTGTCTAACTCTTGTCTTTTTAGAGATCGATTTCTTAAAAAACTTTGAATCGAATTGGAGTGCCTTTCTAATCCTGAGCCGAGGGAATACTACTAAAGATTCGAGCCATAGAATTTCTCAATTCTGACACAAGCTACTTATTAGATCTAATAAGTACATTAGATCTAATAGAATTATTTTGTTGTATCCAGACTAATATCAATCCAACCCATTTCATGAAGAAAATGTGACCAATTAACCAACCAACAAAAATAGTCCTTCAAGATCCATTACGTGTCCAAGGCCTTTTGTTCTTTTTTGAAAGCACTTTTCTTATAATACGATAATAAATAAGTACTCTAAGTTGCAGGGAAGAAGCTAGATCAAGAGTCAGGGAATTCCTGATTGAGCAACCTTTCCATTCCCTTTTCCTTGCCACCATAATGATTCAATTCCCTTAATAGTTAAGGGATCCTTCGGTTTGATTAATATTCCGATAAAAAATTTTATTTCTTAAAAGGATTTAATCCTTTACCTCTCGATGAAAGATTCGAGGAAAAATATTTCTCGTGATTTGTATCCAAAAATCAGATCGAAATTGAAAAAATTGGATCATGAAATTACGAAATATAATTTTCTTGAATTGGATCATGAAATTACGAAACATAATTTTCTTGAATTGGATCATGAAATTATGAAACATAATTTTCTTGAATTGGATCAATACTTCCAATTGAAGGAATAAGGGATCCATGGATAATGGTGGAATTTTTTCTAATCGTAACTAAATCTTCAATTTTTTCTTTGTATAAGGGAGATTGAAGCAAAACAAAATAGCTATTAAACAATGTCTTTGGTTTACTAGAGACGTCGACATCGTTTTTTAGCTCGGCGGAAACAAAATACTTTTCCTAAGGATTATTTTAAATAGAAATAGGGAACAAAATAAATACCTGGAAAGATTGTTATAATCTTCTCTTGTATAGGGATCATCTATAAAGCAGGTCCTTTTGAATGCATTCAGACGGAAAGGCTGACATAGATGTTATGGGTGGCATTTTTTTTTTTGTTTACATCTTATATTTAGGAATTTATCCATCTTCCATAAAGGAGCCGAGTGAAACTTAGAAAAGGATGAAAAAAAATCGAGAGCACTGATTCAAAATTATCTTGATTTATCCCCCCCTCAGGAATTGCCACAACATGGGCGTTCTTCTTAGCAAGAATTATTGCAGTCGGATAATGGCTAGGAGGATTTGAAAGGCATTATGGCACTAAGATTTCCAAGGTTTAGCCAAGGCTTAGCTCAGGACCCCACTACTCGTCGTATTTGCTAACTAGGATCGGAGTGTTCTCCCTACGATACTAAGTCACTTCTACCTCTAAAAGGAAAATTTCATAATCCTTCTGTTTGAAATTCAACACATCCCTCCGTCTCCTTGCGTTGACTGCTAGAGGGAAGAATTTATTCATGAACCTTTCAACCAACTAATCCCATGCATTGATTTCATCTGGCTTCAGTGACTGAGCCCATCTCTTTGCTTCATCTTGCAGTGTACACGGGAAGAGATAAAATCTAAGTTTTTCTAGAGTCACACCAGGTATAGAGAATGGACTGCACATGTCTACAAAGCTCGTCAAATGAGCATGCGGGTCTTCTTCTTGTAAACCTCTAAATTGCCCCGCATTTTGGATCATTTGCAAAATAATCGGCCTCATCTCAAAGCTTGTATTCTTCTCAACATAGGTTTTGAAATTTCAGGCGAAAAGTTATAAAAATTCGGCACCGCATAGTTCCTCATTAGGATGTTGCAGTCGGCAGCAAGAAATACAAGGTCTTGCGCTGGCCAATTTTCCTTTTGATTTCCTTCGGGTGCCTCGTTATGATTAGCCATGTTTTCTTTCCGCTTAATTCGGTCCTGATGTGCTCTTTCACGAAAAATACACCTGATCTCTAGGTCAGCTTAGAATTTTTGGATCACTCCAGTACTCATAAACCGTCAAACTGCTCTTCGCGATAAATAGTCAGTACAAAGAGATCTATCCTGCAAAATATCACAAACGTACTCAACACTAACCATTACCAGTCCCCGACAACGATGCCATAAAACTTGTAACACTGGAAAATATTGTATTTCTTATTACTTACAGCATGCGAACAAATATGAATATGGATGATTGAACAACAAGCTCATGTTGCCATAAACTTGATGACATAAAGATGGAAATGGAGTGTATGCTGTGTTATGCATTACTACTTCTAAATATATACGTTGTCAACTATATGCTTGTAGTATGCTATGGAATAATGCGTTGTCACAAGTTTCCTTGCGCTGAAACCAAGTATAATTCCAACGCAAGTTTCTCAGAGTAATCTGAGGTCTAACATAGGGATTGTTTTCTTTAATGTGTTACTTTCGTGATATATGCAACCGGTTTTACAATTAATAAAAGATTTGGTTTGTACATGAATTTAAATTGCGATAAAAATAAATTGTGTTGATAAAATAAATATGCGATAAAAGTAAAGTCCTAAACTATTATGATACAAGATACAAGATTCATGATACATGATACTGAGTTCGAGACTGACTGTGAAGTTATACAAAGGATCGTGGCATGTGATGGCAAGTCTTTATGTATGAATCAAAAATAGAAAGAATAATTAGTAAGAACATCGCAAGTTTGTTAATTGCGTTAAAGATGTAACTAAGGTTCCGCTTTCCCTGGATGTACAGCTCTCGGTGATCGGCCGCGTTCCCATATCTCTATGGTGAAACAAGGATGAACGTGATGAATGCAAGGTTGCTTCCATCTCTGGAAGTACTTTTTGCTTTAGTTAACACATTCTTCCAACCCTCTCTCGATAGGCGGAATGACATATTCACTTCTGTTCTCACAGGTAAAGACGTCGTCTAGCATGCTTTAGCTAAACAAAATTATTTCCCTAACACATATTAATTTACTTACTTAATTCTTATTAATTACCCTGGGAATTAAGAAAACATCATGGAGAAAGTGAATCATAGATGAACGGAAATAGACAGAGAGATGATGATGGAAATGATCATAACAATTAATACTAAGATCAAGCATCTGATACATGGTGTGAATGATAGAGTAAAGAAGATGAGTACAAGTGATGAAAACGAGATAGAAACAAATACAGAGGAGTGTTAACATCTTGAAACAAATCTGGATGGAGGTTTTGCTTGCCGGCATATGGAATGGATGAAGAGAAGAGCTTCCCTCTCAGGCTTGCTCGTCTGGTAGAAGTGACCTTTGTATAGAGCTTCAACGGCGGGGATTGAAAGGATTCTTTGCTCAAAGACTCACCTCTCGGCCTTGTCTCTTGATTCTTCCTGGATCTACTCTGATTAATCGCTCAACCAGTCTCTCTCTCCAATCAGTATTCAAGTCTCCCTTATCAAGTATATACAAGTATCAATTCTCTCGTATCCAGTATATCTCTTCAATGGAATTGTGGTAGCTATTTATAAGCGAAGCTTTGACTCTTTACATTGTGGTCCCCACTTTATTGTTAAGGTGGTTCCTGAAATGGTGGAGTGAATATTCCTTCTGTTACGTAATCAATCCCGTCAGTAATGCACAACAGTCAACTGTACACGTGTCAGAATCCTCCGCAATTGCGTTGCTCTTTACATCTTTGATCGTTTGCCCGCATGCGGTGTTTTTTTTTATTACCACATGCGGTTGAAGTTGCGTTGATCGCAAAGCTCTTGATCGATTGTCGCATGCGCCGTCATTGCGTTGATCATCTCTTCATTATTGATTGACTGGCGCAATGCGACGTAGATGCGTTGTTCAGTTTATCTTTGAGCCATGAACACATGCGTTGACTTGATTTCCTGCAAAACAGACTTGAAACATTCTTTTCTACCATCGCAATAGCATCAGTGGGTGTATTGACAACAATTTATAATTCTCGCATTTCATAGCCAATTTCCATACTATCGATGCAACTTTTCTTCTTTTTGGCTGCAATATCTAAATAAAACAGTATAAATAAATTGTATTTCTACAAGTTATCACATTTGCTCAATCTAGTAAACTAAGATCCGTGGTTATTTTATGTAACTTAAGCATGTATGTGGAGACATAAAAGTGGATCATGCCTTAAGTAATAACCTAAATGGTCTGTAGTATAAGAATAAAAGAGGGATACCTTATCCTGGTGACATAACGGTTATGACCCGCTTTGTAGATGTTACAATTGTTGTAAAGTACTACAAATGATCTGATCCTGACCATTTATGTGGAGACATGCGAGCGGGGTATCCTATATAAAGAGTTTGTATAAGACCAAACCACAAGATGATTAGTCTCTTTATATAACGTCGTTGATAATTGAGACTTACATTTCACTAAGATGACCATAAGTGACATGACCTTAATCCTAAGTGAGTTGGGAACTCCTGCTCATGAGGGTGTTCCTTTGATTTGTATGGGTGAGAGTGACCAAATTACCAACTCAACAAGGCTATCATTTTGGGGATTTTTCTGATAGGGGAGTTGGGAACTCATCTACACAAGACGGAATTCACTCCTTCCCCGAAGTAGGGGTAAGTAGATAAATTGCTCCCTTAATAGCTGATTCCAGGTCTTGAACATAGTGGCCACACCCTCTCTTTGGAAGAGAGGACTTAGTCATAATAGGACTATGACTTATTGTTCGTTAAAGGAATCAGTGGTACCTAAGAAGTTATATATAACTACAGGAGCAAAATGGTAAATTAGTCAAGCTGTACTTACGAGCGATTTGTGAAGGGTCATCGCACTGTTGACTGGTTATATCCAATGGACACAGAAATATATTTATAGTACGAAGAGTTCAACTGTCGGTCTTTAATGGAGTGGCCAACAGTTAACGGATGATGGATCTCGTGATTAAAGAGTTTAGTCAATTATTCACATACTATTGAAGCTTCAAACTACAGGTTCATAAGATCCCCTTGGTAGCTCAATGGGTTCAAGTTGAGAATAAGATTTTGGGTTAATTTGAAGTGTTCAAATTAACAAGATAAAATTTAATTATATATGATATAATTAAATTAATTCAATTATATGTGATATAATTGATGTGACGTATTAGATACATTAATTGGAGGAATTAATATAAATATGATTTATATTAAATACCATAATATAAAAAAGAACTATGGTTTATATGTTTCATATGATGAAATATTAAAACTATAGGTTATAAATATAATATGATAAGTTGGTTATCATATTTATTTATAATATATTAATTGTATGATAATTTTCCTTTTTCTTTAAAAATCGAATTGAGTGGGAGGTTTTTAAAACGGTTATGGTAACTATGTGATAAAAGAAAAATGGTTTTCCAAAAAAAATCAGATGGATAATTCATTCAGATTGATCTCACAGAAAAGCTAAAGCGTTTTACTAAACAATAGCATATAGAGACTAAACGATCGAGTTCCGAGTTTACTATACGATAGTTACTTGTTACTCGTTGCTACATGATCGAGTAGCAAAGTCATACAATAGGCTTCTTTTTACTAAACGATCGAGTATCTATTCTATACGATAGACTTCATAAATCTCCCACTTACTCAATCGTCTACTCGATCGTCTACCTCCTCCTTTCCTTTATCCAAAGTCACACAGAGCCCACAACTCTTGAATTTTCACCCCAAGAATACCAAGATAACTCTTGTGGTGGTGTTCTAGTTCCGTTCAAGGTTAGAGGATTGAGTTGGTCTCGATAGTGATTGAGGATTCTTTGATTCGTGTTGTTGGCTGTACTGATCGTTGCATTCGAGTACTTTTGTGGATGCGTTAGAGATTGATCGAAGGATACTTGAACAAATAGTTCTTCAAAGGTTTGCATACTCTATCCCTTTTTCATCATTTATAAGAAGTATGTTGTAATTTATAGTATATGCATAATCGTTTTTGTTTAGACTGTAATTGTTTGTGTTCTTTCTCAATGGGATTTGGAATGATCTTCTTCCGCTCACTGGATCTCGATGTTTAGATTTCCTTCACTTGGAATACAAATTGTTTGAAATCGCAATAATAGAACGCTAGCACTATCTCAAACATCTTATATTGACAAAATGTTGTCAAGATATGATATGAAAATTTTCAAAAAGGATATGCTGCCTTTTAGATACGAAATTCATTTGTCTAAGGAACGGTGTCCTAAGACACCTCAAAAAGTTGAGGGAATGAAAAGAATTATTTATGCATCAGCAGTCGGGAGCTTGATGTATGCTATGTTGTGTACATGTCCAGACATATGCTTTGGAGTCAAAATAGTCAACAGGTTTCAGTCCAACCCTAGAAACAGCCATTGGACTACTGTTAAGAACAACCTCAAGTATCTTCAGAGAACGATGGAGTATATGCTCGTGTCTGGTCCTAAGGATTTGATCCTTACGGGATACATTGATTCTTATTTTCAGGTCGATGTAGATTCTACAAAATCTACTATGGGACCAGTATTTACTCTAAATGGAGGAGCTATCGTGTGGAGGAGCATCAAGTAGAGTTGCATTGCTGACTCTACTATGGAAGCTGAATACATAGCTGCATGTGAAGAAACTAAAGAAGTAGTATGGCTCAGAAAATTCCTGACTGATTTAAAAGTGGTTCCAGATATGCATCTACCGATCACCCTGTATTGTGATAACAGTGGAGCAGTTGCCAACTCAAAGGAACCTAGAAGCCATAAACCAGAAAACACATCGAGCAAAAGTACCATCTCATCAGAGAGATAGTAAACCGAGGAGACGTGATAGTCATGAAAATAGCCTCTGAAGATAATCTTGTTAATCCATTTATGAAGGCCCTCATGACTAAAGTGTTTGAGGGTCACCTGGTCGGACTTGGACTATGAGCTTCATAAATCTAGGGCAAGTGGGAGAATGTCAAGGGAATTTAGACGTTCTAGTTTATTGTATTTTCTCTCTCTCTTTCTCAACATTGTATATTTGTAAATATTTGTAACTCATTGGAGTTTTGGTCCAAGTGGAAGTTTGTTGGGAATGTCCTAACTCGCAGTTCATAATTTTTAAATATATTCTATTTTGCAATAAAAGTATTATTGAGACTTCATTCAATAAAGTTGTTATTGAAATTGCCTTCTGTTATAAAATCTAATAAACAAACCCACAACTATAGTATGAATACTTAAACTTTATGTAGACATGAAAGAGGATCAAGTTTTAGTATATACCTAAAAAGGTCCATAAGTATATGGATAAGGTTGGGCACCTCATCTTGGGGACATTATGGATGCAATCCACTTTGTATATTGATACAAACGATGTGATCCCAAAATCGTTCATGTGGAGACATGCGAGTGGAGACATCCTATGCAAAAGACGTTTGCATAAGACCAGACCACGAAGTAGTCACTTTTTTTATAATAACCGTTTACTGTTAAAACTGACTATTTCAAATCAATGAACTAAGGTAACCCGAATTAATCTTGAGCTAACTATGAACTCATGTTTATTTGGGATTATCCTTTGATCTGCATAGGTGAGCGTGGTTCAACATCACCACTCAATAAGCCTCCCATTTTGGGGATCAAACCGTATAGATAACTGGAGACATAGTCCTGCAAGAAGAAATTCACTCCTACCCGTCTTAGGGTTAGCAGATAAGTTGTTCCCTTATGTACTGGTTCCTAGACTTGAACAAAGAAGCCCCACTCTCTCATGACAGAGAGGGATGTGGTTTATTAGTTGGACTATAAACCAATTGTTTAATAGAGGATCAATGGAGACTTAAGGAGCAGGATGTATTTACATGGGTAGAACAGTAATTTTGACCTAGTTGTAAATATGAAAGATCTATGAAGGATCGACTTACTGATTATGGTTAAATCAAATGGATATAAATATATCTACAGTGAGGAGAGTGCAAGTACTGAGTTATAGTTGTATGTCTCGGTAGTTAACGATTGATTAATTCAGCTTAAAGAGTTTAGCCAATTAATCTTCTATTGGAACTCGTGATTTTTAGGTCCATAAGGCCTCTCTACTAGCTCGTAAAAGATTAAATCTTGGATTATATTGAGTGAATTTGAAATGTTCAAATTAAATTTAGGGTTTGGATAATTATATTCATGTAATTAACGTTTAAATTTATTGAAATTAAACGTATTTGGAGAGTTCAATATATTTAAATAATGATTTAAATATTGATGACATGAATAGAGATTCATATTTGAACTAGGTGTTTTATTAATTTAATTTGTTTAATTAATTATTTAAATTAAATTAATTTCAAATTGTAAATTCAATTCCAGAAATTGAATTTGTGTTTAATTTAATTAAATGAAATTTGAAATTTTGATTAAATAGTGGATTTGTCCCAAATTTTTAGTTTTGAGTGGATTTTTCCATAAACTAACACCTAGCCCACTTTGTTAGTGCCTTTTGATGTGCAATTGGCTCATTAATTAAGTGCTTGCATGTTTAAGTTGAATAAATACTTCTGACTTGATCAGAATTAAGGGAATGCAACTGATTTTGAAGAAAAATTCTGCTGAAGAGTTCCACCAAACCACTTTCCAAACCACTTTAAATTCCCTTTCAGTTAAGAGTTCCACCACTCAATCCAAGACTGTGATTAGTAGAGAAGACACTCTAGTGGTCTACTGAAGAGATTGAAGGTCAATTTCATATAGCTTGCAAGGATTAAGTGAAAATCTACAAAGGTAGAAAAACTGAAACCCTATTATTTTGAAACTATGAGTTTGCATGCTTGTTATTTAAATTAATGTAATTAGAGTGCTTAATAATTTTGTTAGATTCCATGTTTTGCATGTTTACTTTATCAATGATAGTGCCTATGTCACAAAGTGCATGCCCTACATCAATTCCCTTAATTGAACAAGAGATGGTAAAACTGCCAGGATCTGCTAATTTTTCTAGAAGATTTCTCTTAAACAACACATTGTATTCCTAGGTTTATGCCATGATTTTAAACTCATTAATCCTTCTTTACTTTGATAGAATATCTTTCAGAAACTTAACATAACTTGGCATCTGTTTCAATGCCTCAACTAGTGGAATATTGATGTGTAACTGTTTGAGAATGTGCAGGAAACACTTGAATCGCTTTTCATCATTTTTCTTATGCAAGCATCGAGGGAACGATGTAGTTGGACACATGTCAAGTGTTCCCTTTGCGTTGGAGGTGCTCATTGGAGAATGGTTTGTAGAGTTAGGTACTTTCCCTTCTCCAGTTTGTTTAGATGTGTTGGTCATCAGAGATGGTTGTTCATGTGTGATTGAAGGCAATCTTCTCTGGGTTTTCTCTTCTCATCAACTAGAGGTCTCTCGCTTTGCAGTGTCACAGCTTGACACTGCTCTTTGTCATTGTTGTTGTGTCTTGGGGCCTCAGTATTACTTGGCAGGGTGACATGTAGCCTGTTCTTCAGCTTGTTAGCAATATGCCCTACTTGCATCTCCAAATTTCTAATTGACGACGCCTGACTTTTCAACATTACGTTGTTCTGAACGATGTATTCTTTCAACAAAACTTCACGCGGAGATGAGGAACTCGACATGTTGGTACCTTTATTGTGAGATGGTTGAAGTTGTTATTGTTGTTGTACATGCTATAATCTAGGTGGGTGACCCTGCCTGTGCTGTTGCGACATACTAGACTGATCTTGGTTTTGTTGTTGACCTCCCCAAGAGAAGTTAAGATGGTTTCTCCATCTTAGGTTGTATGTGTTAGAGAATGAGTTACTTTTCACAAAGCAAACTGTTTGTGGATTTTGTGGACAGACATAAAAGGAATGTGGCTCTTTGCAACCTACATAACTAATCATGGGTTGCCCTTACACATCGATTTGATGAACATTCTACGTTTGAGCTACGTTTTCGTGGTTAAATTATTTAGCATGTTTGCCATGGTGGTCAATTGCCTTGCTAGGTTGGTTGTTATGTCATTGTTTATCATTCCTGGCTTTTGACTTTATCTTTCGATTGCGACTCATCTGCCTATTCCATGTTGTGTTTGGCTATGCGATCTAGAATTAAGACCTCATCATGATGCCTCCTGTGGCAGCTGAATCTGCTGCCATTTGGGAAGGTTTATTCAGGCCAATGTAGAATGTCTCTATTTGAACTGTGAGAGGTAGCCCATGGTTTGGACAATTTTTTACTAACCCTTTAGACCTCTCTCACACATCACTTAAAGTTTCAAAATCTCCTTGTTCAAAGTTCATGATTTTTCTTCGTCTCCTTATATTGACAGTTGGAGGCAAATACTTTTGCATAAATTTTTCTATTAACTTCTCCCAGGTAGTCACCTTGCCGAGTTCAAAAGAGCTCATCTATTGCTTAGTATCATCCCTTAGAGAATAAGGAAACAGAGATAGTCTTATTGCTTCAGGTGTGATTCCAGGAATCATAAAATGAGAATAAGTGTTTTAAGTGTGGTGGGGGTCTTCTCTACGAGTTCCACCAAACTGCCCTACAGTTTGCAACGTTTGTAACATTAAAGATTTCATTTCAAATCTAGTCCCATCGGGAGTTAGATATATGATCCTAGACACAAAGTCATATAAAATTGGTGAAACATATTCACGTATTGGTCATATGCTATTATTCTCCCTTAGAATGGGATTATTGACAACATTTTCCAACTGTTGAGCCAAGTTTTGGTTGTTCTGATTGTCAGCCATTCGTCTTCGCCTTTGCCTCTATCTTTGTTAACTTTAATTCTTTGACAAAAGGTCCTTTCAATCTCCATGTCGTATTTGGGCTCATAAGTGTCTTCTATGCTCATAAAACATTTACAAGCTTAGGCTCAACTCATAATACTCAGATGATTGAAAGTCATGCAAGAAAAATTCAATAAACCAAATCAAGATTAATTACGTTGCCTAAATACCCGATAACGACACCAAGAACTTGTAAAGGAAAATCAGTTTCCACTTAATGTTCGTGCACCAATTTATCTTGGTTGAGTATAAGTTTTCATGTGATGGACTGATGACATGCAGAAATGCATGTCATCTTAGGCCTTTTACTTAGAATTATGAAGGTTGTTAGGCAGAAATTGCGTCGATCATGATAGGAATTCACGAGAATATGAGTTTGCGACGATCAGCATGTCGAATCTCAGCTAACCCATTACTTTGCATTAATTATGCGTTCAATGTTCTATTTTTGTAGCCAATGCAGGAAATGAACGCAAACGCGGAAACCAGACCATCGCATAGACGACCGCATGCGAAGAAACACTCCATCACAAAGCCGAATGCGTCGATCAACACATGAATGTTGCGATAATCAGCCGCATGCGTCCATCGCATGGGAGTTGCGCTCGTTAAGTGATTGCGGTCATCATGTAGAGTTGCAGTGTTAAACGAATGCGGCCATTGAATGATTGCGGCTACGTGATAATGAATTCTAATGGGAT
Source organism: Benincasa hispida (assembly GCF_027475165.1). Lineage (NCBI taxonomy): Eukaryota > Viridiplantae > Streptophyta > Magnoliopsida > Cucurbitales > Cucurbitaceae > Benincasa > Benincasa hispida. The sequence goes on from NC_143486.1 coordinate 12,553,825, forward strand.
CAACGCAAGGTAGGTGGAATGAATGCATCAACGCATCTACCTTGAGAAAATCCAAAGCTGATGCTGACATTTCACCTACCGCGCCGTTGGTGGCAGATGTTCAGAAAGGACTGACGTGCCGAACGCCAGACTCAAAGTAATCCATAATGTTGACGGCGATCCAAACTCTATAAATAAAAGTCGATGAGCAAAATTCTAAATCATCAGGAGATTATCCCTCAACCGGGGATTTTCCCCGTGATCCAGACAAAATGCGTGAGAAGACGCTTGAGAGTTCTTCACCTCCTTCATTCATTCCGAGTGACGACTGAAGCCTTCGACTGGAGCTAGATTTCGAGAGAGTCAATTCCTCTACCCATCCATGACACCACCGATAGCCTTGATGCACATCCGCTCCAACCGGTCATTTCTTTTTCCTTTCTTTTCCTATATTGTATTGTATGACATTTTGAATTAAGAAATTAATACAATGTGTTTTCAATGCATTTCTCTGTTCTTTCGACTTCATCTCCATATTCTTGCTTAGCATCTTTACTTTCATTGCAATACTTAGTCAGATTGCTTACGTATTGCATACTTAGTCATGTGGATTAAGGATATGAAGTATGTAGTAACCTACCGAGAGGTATGCGTTGCGTGAGTGTGTGAGTAACCTTATTTTCTTAGTGTGAAGCTGCGGCAACGCCTGTCTATAGGCTAATGCAATGCTTGTCTATGAGTAAAGTCAGCAACAACCAACTGCCCGGAAGGGTAAGTGGTTGGTCGCATTAAGCACTGTATGCGTTGTTCACTAGGGATAGTAACAACCTTGCGTCAACCAAGTTCATGTGGTTACCTTGTCCTATGAGCGCATCATTCATCATTTAGGCATACTTGAGAGAGTAGTCTAAAACCCAAATCTAAGACTCGAGAGAGCGGATTGGAACACATAGGCAAGAATGGGGATCTTAGAGATAAGCTCTGTTTGTCAACACTACATCGCATGCACCCTAGGAATATGAATGATATTATATGGTCGCATATTTGTGTGGATGTCATTTTGTCATCGCATAAATATGAATAGAGGCTTATGTGTTGGCCCTGTAGACTTAGCACATATATTGCATGTGTTTTAGCATTAGAAGCTGTAGCATTCGCATCGAGAGATGGTGTACTATTGTATGTAATTGCATGATCGCATGGCTTGCGTTGACTAGGGTTGCCCTTGCGATCACTCTTAAGTTTTGCAATGAAAACATCTTTGCATTTTATCTATTTTCCTATTCATTTATTTCATGTCAAGGTTTGTCGCATCTCTACCTTTCATGCATATTCTCATTGCATTGTTTGTTAGATAGGAGTAGGAGTAGGATTAACTTAGCAATATCCCCTCTATTCTTTTATTCAAACCACCGCATACATATAGCTACAAGTCCCTGTGTTCGACCTCGGATTACCCGAGAAACTTGCGTTCGCGTTATATTTGGCGTGAGCGCAAGAAAACTTATGATAGAACGCATGGTCATCGCATACGTTTGTTGGCGCATTTTCATTCCAACGCATGACCATCGATGCATGACTAACAACGCATATCTTAAGAACATGCATCGCATACCGCATCCATGGCATTTTGGTTGTCGAGTAAAATTGACTTCCAATTTTCGTGCATGAAGTTTTTGACGTCGTTGCTAGGGACTTGGCAACGAAATGCTTGTTAAGTTTTGTGTCTCTGCAAGCAAACTTTTTATCTTGGGTGTATTGTAGCTTGTGCGACCAGGTTGCAAACAATATTGAAGTGTAAGCAATGCGCTGAAAGCCAATGTTTACCCCAAGGTAGAAGGGCAATCAGTCGCAAAAAAGCCGAAGGCAGTTCTAAGCATATGACGGCCGCATGCGCCCAACAATTGCCGGAAGTTCCAATGGTCAAGGCAACTTGACCCAAGCAGTTGAGAACCATCTCCTGCATGGAAGACTCCTTGTGGTGACAACACTTTTATTTTTCCAGGGACGTCTTCTACTCTATCTTTACATTACTTTCTCAGTATAGGTTAAGTTTATTTTATTTTTATTGTTATTTTGAATATATGGTTGCTTCCTTAGTTTTGGTACGTTTGCTTCTGTAGGTGCAACAATAAGTCGCCTCGGTAGTTCAATGGAAGAATTCCTTTCACCCTTCAACGCAAGGCTTCAATCACGTGGATTCCAACACATGAGGGCATGTATTGTTCTGCCTAAGGTCTTTTCTTGTTATCTTGTATGCCTTATCCTTTTAAAATTTTCTTTTTCCCGATTGCGTTGTTTTGCGATGTTTCTATGATGGTACGTATAATTCACTGCATTTTCTAACTAATCAACGCAAGACATTCTTTACTTTTATTAGCTTCTTCAAAATTTAAAAGTCTTTAAGTTTTATTTTGCGCAAACCTATGTTCAAACATTTATTATCGCATTCTTGTAATTTTGTTTTTAGCTTTGTGGTGAGAACGCTGCCAACCTCTAAGTTTGTGGGTGGCAGCAGTCTCAGAGAATTGCATTCATTATATTGCGATCATTTGAAGAAAAAAAAAAGTTGAAGTGAGATTTTGGGAATAATAACTCCACTGTCAACGCAATGGGAAAACCCATGTTGATAAGAGTTAAGTTGTGAAAGACATTTGCTCGAAGTTGGATGTTCGCATGACACACGTGGGGGCAAGCCAAAACGAAGGCAAGTCGCCAGGATCAACGCATTAGCGCAACTCCTCTGTCCGGCGCAAGCCAAAACAAACGAGACAAGAGTTGAGTTGAATATGGAATGCAACCGAAGTTGGATGCCTGCATGACACATGTGGGGGTAAGCCAAAACGAAGGGCGTAACCAGGTTCAACGCCGCATCTAAATAAGTCATCACAAAGTTTTAAAGTATTTTTGAATGAACGCATTCTCAAAAGTTAAACACAAAATTGCGGTGAATGAATAAAAAAATTTTGGCAAAGGCCTGCCGGATCTAAACTTAGACAAGATCTTTTTGAAGAATGAGCCAAAGTGGAGGAGAGCATTGCGGTGATGGTCAAAGGCGTGTGTGAATTATATTCTGAGAAGCTGATCATTGCAAAGGAAAGCATGAAGATGAGTTAGAATTTCTTGAGTATAACGCATGCTTGAGGACAAACATGATTTTAAGTTTAGGGGTGTGATAACATACAGAAATGTATGTCATCTTAGACCTTTTACTTAGAATTATAAAGGTTGTTAGGCAGAAATTGCGTCGATCATGATAGGAATTCACGAGAATATGAGTTTGCGCCGATCAGCATGTCAAATCTCAACTAACCCATTACTTTGTGTTAATTATGTGTTCAATGTTCTATTTTTGTAGCTAATGCAGGAAATGAACACGAACACAGAAACCGGACCATCGCATAGACGATTGCATGCAAAGAAACACTCCATCGGAAAGTCGAACGTGTCGATCAACGTATAGATATTTCAGTAATCAATCGTATGCGTTCATCGCATGGGAGTTGCGCTCGTCAAGTGATTGCGGTCATCATGTAGAGTTGCGGTGTTAAGCGAATGCGGCCATTGAATGATTGCGACTATGCGACAATGCATTCTAATGGGATCAACGCAAGGTAGGTGGAATGAACGCATCGACGCATCTACCTCGAGAAAATCCAAAGCTGATGCTGACATTTCACCTACCGTGTCGTTGGTGGCAGAGGTTCAGAAAGGACTGACGCACCGAACGTCAGACTCAGAGCAGTCTAATTAATGCTGACGGCGATCCAAACTTTATAAATAGAAGTCGATGAGCAAAATTCCAAATCATTCGGAGATTATCCCTCAACCGGGGATTTTCCCCGTGATCCAGACAAAATGCGTGAGAAGACGCTTGAGAGTTCTTCACCTCCTTCGTCCATTCCGAGTGATGACTAGAGCCTTTGACCGGAGCTAGATCTCGAGAGAGTCATTCCTCCGCTCATCCATGGCACCACCGATAGCCTTGACGCACATCCGCTGGAAGCAAAGTTTTGCTTCCAACCGGTCATTTCTTTTTCCTTTCTTTTCCTATATTGTATTGTATGACATTTTGAATTAAGAAATTAATACAATGTGTTTTCAATGCATTTCTCTGTTCTTTCGACTCCATCTCCATATTCTTGCTTAGCATCTTTACTTTCATTGCAATACTTGGTGAGATTGCTTAGGTATTGCATACTTAGTCATGTGGATTAAGGATATGAAGCATGTAGCAACCTACCGAGAGGTATGCGTTGTGTGAGTGTGTGAGTAACCTTATTTGCTTAGTGTGAAGCTGCGGCAATGCCTGTCTATAGGCTAATGCAATGTTTGTCTATGAGTAAAGTCAGCAACAACAAACTACCTGGGAGGGTAAGTGGTTGGTCGCATTAAGCAATGTATGCATTGTTCACTAGGGATAGTAACAACCTTGCGTCAACCAAGTTCATGTGGTTACCTTGTCCTATGAGCACATCATTCATCATTTAGGCATACTTGAGAGAGTAGTCTAAAACCCAAATCTAAGACTCGAGAGAGCGGATTGGAATGCATAGGTAAGAATGGGGATCTTAGAGATAAGCTCTGTTTGTCAACACTGCATCACATGCACCCTAGGAATAGGAATGATATTATGTGGTCGCATATTTGTGTGGATGTCATTTTGTCATCGCATAAATAGGAATAGAGGCTTATGTGTAGGCCCTGTAGACTTAGCACATATATTGCATGCGTTCTAGCATGAGAAGTCGTAGCATTCGCACCGAGAGGTGGTGTACTATTGTATATGGGTTGCATGATCGCATGGCTTGCGTTGACTAGGGTTGCCCTTGCAATCACTCTTAAGTTTTGCAATGAAAACATCTTTGCATTTTATCTATTTTCCCATTCATTTATTTCATGTCAAGGTTTGTCGCATCTCTACCTTTCATGCATATTCTCATTGCATTGTCTGTTGATAGGAGTAGGAGTAGGATTAACTTAGCAATATCCCCTCTGTTCTTTTATTCAAACCGCCGCATGCACATCACCGCATATATATAGCTACAAGTCCTTGTGTTCGACCTCGAATTACCCGAGAAACTTGCGTTTGCGTTATACTTGGTGTGAGCGCAAGAAAACTTATGACAGGACGTATGGTCATCGCATACGTCTGTTGGCGCATTTTCATTCCAACACATGACCATCGATGCATGACTAACAACACATATCTTAAGAACATGCATCGTATACCCGTCCACGGGATTTTGGTTGTCGAGTAAAATTGACTTCCAATTTCCATGCATCATGGACCCAAGTATAAATCCAATGCAAATTTCTTAGTAAGTCCAGGGTCGAACGCAAGAGATTTAGTAGTAACTAATGTGAGATGGCCAAATGAACTTCTCGCAATTGTATTCTAATTAAAAGAAGATGAGGTGTAACTACACTAACTCAGACTTATGAGAAATAAAAGACTGGAATGATGAATGCATTGATGGAATAATGCATGCATTGTAATAATGAGCGTTGATTCCTTAACTTCAACTAACAAGCCCTTGTAAAAGTAGTGGATTAGAACAAGGTTGGGATGATTATCAACTAACCCTTATTCATGTATGATGCATTCATGTTTTTTTATTACTTAATTTATTTTCAGCATCTCTCGATGTTGTAGCCACATATGTCTTATCTCTAAGACGCATGCATACTAGTAACATTTCCAAATGGACAACATGGTTAACTTTATCTCTAGAGTTACCCGTTACCCTTATTTAATGATTTCCACAGTCACTTACTTTCTCAAGCAGTTAATTATTTCTACTTAAATTAGGTGATCGGTTAGATTCAAGCAACAAAAACTAAACACTAATTAAGCAAGCTAAACCTCATACACATGCACTTAGGATATTAGCCTTTGTTTCACCCCAACCCATGATGGATTTAGTTACTCATGATTGATGAAAGCATGAAAAAAGATGAAAAGATAGATGAAATCATGATTGAATCAATAGATGAAGTTTTCTTTACAAAATTCTACTTGAATCAAGTTAATAATGGAAAAAGATAAATGTGGGTAATGAGGAAGAGTCGAGCCATAGGGCTCAATATCTTGTTCCATTTGGTTTGTTTTGGTGCTTGTTGTTAGTGATTGAGGTGGAGATGTGCTAGATGTCGTCTCTCTTGAGCTATCTCTAGCGACCCTACTTTGATCAATGGTGGCAATGGTGATCATCAGTCTCCTTCTTTCTTGCAGAAAGCTGAGGGACTAAGTATGTATAAAATCTCTAAGTGTGTAAAAAAATGAAGGTGTTTAACCGCTTTGTTTGTCAGCAACTTCTCCTTATATAGGCACTTGGCTGGCAACTTGTGACATGACAACATTAAATTCCATATCTTGCTTTAGCCTCCTCTGCTTTGGTTCAGATGCCGCTCTTCACATCCGTCATACTTGCAACTTGTGATTTGACAGTTAATGCACGAGCGAAATGTATTTATCCCTCGTTGGAGTGTGTTTGTCGCATGAGCCATGCGTTTGCTTTTTTGCAATACTTGGTGAATTTTCCTTTAATTCCTGCATTTCAAGATGTTAGTGGTGGAATTTAATTCAAAGGAATAATTTTGTATGTATTGATTGTATATATATGTAATTTCACATACTTTTAATAATGATTACATTTCTCATCATTTAACCCTAATTATTCCAATTTAAGAGGACAATAACTTGTATTTCTACAAGTTATCAGTGACAGACCACCTTTCGGTGACTTTTATCCTAACTCACCAAAGCATCATTGTAAAATTAGATGTAAAATGAGATTCATTAAAATTTTGCTAAACTTGATTCGATTTATAAGATGCTAAAATCTAATGTAGATCAATTTGTTTTATTTCGACAATATGTCAAGTTCAGTTCTTTCAACGTTAACCTCTATAAATTTGACCAAAGCTAATTATAAAACATGAAAAAAAATATGTTTGAAACTATTTTCATGGTTGACGACCTAAATTTTGTCTTGATTGAGGAATGTCCTCCAGTCCCAAACCCTAATGCACACAAAAGGTTCGTGATGCATCTGAAAGTTGGACAAAGTCCAATACTAAGGCTCGAGTTTACATTTTGGCGAGCATTCCCGACGTCTTAGCCAAAAAATATGGGAGCATGGTCACTGCACTTCAAATCACGCAATCATTGCAATAATTGTTCAATTGAGAGTTCTTACAATTAAAGCAGGATGAAGTTGATTTTGACAAAACCAGTAATGTCAACTCTCTAAATGAACTCTAGTCCATATTGAATGTCAAGGGATTAATAGGGGAGGCAAATGTTGCCAACTCTAGTGAAGTTTATCAAAGTGGTTCGACTTCTGAGATAAAACTTGGAGTTTATGGTAAGGGGTTGAGGGATTTATTGAACAAGGTCAAGAGCAAAAGGTTTGCAGGCTTAATTGATCCATATATGGATTGAAACAAGTTTCTTGATCTTGGAATATAAGATTTGATACTGCGATCAAATCTTATGGTTTTGATCAGAATGTTGATGAATTTTTTGTTTATAAGAAAATCATCAGCAATTCATAACTTTCCTTGTGTTGGATGATATTTTACTCATTGGAAATGATATAGGATTATTGACAGATGTAAAGAAATGGCTAGCCGCCTAGTTTCAAATGAAAGATTTGGGTGAGGCGTAGTTTGTTCTAGGAATCCAGATAAAAAAAGATCATAAGAACAAAATGCTAGCCTTATCTCAAGCATCGTATATTGACAAGACTTGTCAGATATTCGATACACAATTCCAAGAAGGGTTTATTGCCTTTCAAGCATGGAATTGTCTTGTCTAAGGAATAGTATCCTAAGACTCCTCAAGAGGTTGGCAGCTTTCAAGCATGCATCGACTGTTGGCAGCCTTATGTATGCAATTTATGTATTAGACCTGACATTTGCTAAGCAGTAGGTATTCTCAGTAGATATCAGTACAATCCAAGATTAAATCACTGGACAACAGTCAAAACAATCCTCGAGTATCTACGGATAACGGACTCCCCAATGGAAGCTAATCCTTACAGGATACAAGAACTCTGATTTTTAGACTGATCTGTAGGAATTCTACATTAGGATCAATGTTCACTCTTAACGGAGGAACTATAGTCTGGCGAAGCATCAAACAAGGATGCATCACGGACTCCCCAATGGAAGCTGAAGATGTAGCTGCTTGTGAACTGCTAAGGAAGTTATTTGGCTGAAGAAATTTCTTACTGATTTAGAAGTCGTTCTAACTATCTCATTTCCCATCACACTTTATTGTGATAATAGCAGTGTTGTGGCAAATTCAAAGGAACCTAGGAGTCATAAAAGAGGAAAACACATTGAGGGAAAATATCACTTGATCTGGGAGATTATGCAATGAGGTGACATGGTAGTTATGAAGATAGCTTTAGAGCACAACATTGTTGTTCTGTTTACGAAGGCTCTCATGGCTAAAGCATTTAAGGGTCATCTAGATAGTCTAAGTCTACGGGATATGTGACACATTGTCTAGGGCAAGTGAGAAATGTTACTGGTATAATGTATGTCCTAGTTTACTGTATTGTGTGAAGGAAATCAGACATGAGAATTTTCATGAGCAGCGGAATGATCGTTCCAAATTTCAATCGTATTTGAACAACAACAATTACAGACGGAAACTTACAGGCTATGCACAATATGAAATTACAACATGCTTTACATAAGATCAAAGGGAAAATAACATACCTTTGAAGACTAATCTTCAAACACCTTTGATCACGAACGCTCGTACAATCAGCAAGATTGCACCTCAAGAACGCTTGAACTCTACAACCGCAACACAGCACGATCACAGTGACCACAAACACAATCATCTCTAGATCATGAACATAGCGAACGACCACAAAAAACCTCAAGCTATGTCGAGTTGAGTATGACACCACCACAATGGCTGCCTTGGTATTCTCGGTGTGAGAATCCAGAAGTGTGGGCTCTATGTGGACTTGGTTAGAGAGAGAGACCGGAGGAATAATCGTGTAAACGATTGAGCAAGTGGGAGATGACAAGTCTATCGCATAGACGATGCCTAATCGTTTAGAAGAAGCTCCGCGATCGTTTAGCAAAAGTTGCACGATTGTTTAGCTAAAGGCCAGCTGAGTGAACTATCGTGTAGTGTCACTCCATGATCGTTTAGTCTCTCTTCAGCTATCGTTTAGTAAATCTCATTCACTTGACAACCAACCGTGAGTAACTTGCTGAGAATAGCAACTTTCTCAAAATCTACTAAATTTAGGAAAACATTTTTCCTGTTATCTCACGGTTACCATGAAACCACCAATAACCTCCCACTCAATTGGTTATTAAAGAAAAAGAGACAATTATCTAATAATTAATATTATTATAAATATATATGATAACCAACTTACCATATTATATTTATAACCTATAGTTTTAATATTTTATCTCATGAAACATATAAAACATAGCTCTTTTTCTATTTCATGGTATTTAATGTAAATCTCATTTACATTAATCCTCCACTTGATCTATCTCATACATCACACCGATCATATCATATATAATCGAATTACCTCTTACCAATTTGAACATTTCAAATCAACACCAATAACTGATTCTCAACTTGAATCCATTGAGCCATCAAGGAGACCTTATGGACCTATAGCTCGAAGCTCTAACAGTATGTGAATAACTGACTAAAATCTTTAGTAACGGGATCCACCATCTGTTAACTACCAGACACTCCACTAAAGACCGACAGCTGAACTCTCCTTACTATAGATATATTATGTGTCCATATCAACTAATCAGCAGTGCGATAACCCTTCAAAGATCGCTCGTAAGTACAGCTGGGCCAATAACCGTTATGCCCCTGTAGTTACATCTAACTGCTTAAGTACCACTGATCCCTCTAATGAACATAAGTCATAGTCCTACTACGACCGAGTCCTCTCTTTCAAAGAGAAGTTGTAAGGGAACAATCTATCTACTTACCCCTGCTTCGGGGAAGGAGTGAATTCCATCTTGTGTAACTGAGTTTCCAACTCCCAAATCAGAAAAATCCCCCAAAAGGTAGGCATGTTGAGTTGGCAATCTGGCCACTCTCACCCATACTAATCAAAGAACCGCCCTCAAAGGCAAAAGTTTCCAAAACACTCAGGATTGAGATCATGTCACCTATGGTCGTTTAGGTGAGATGTAAGTCTCCAATATCAACGACGTTATATACAGAGAAGAATCATCTCGTGGTTCAGTCTTATACAAACTCTTTATATAGGACACCCCCGCTCGCATATCTCTACATGAATGGTCAGGATCTACCATCTGTAGTAGTTCACAACACTTGCAAACTTTTACAAAGCGGGTCGTATTCATAGTGTCACAAGGATCATGTATCCCTCTTTAATCCTTATACTACAGACCTATTTAGGATATCACTTAAGACATGATCCACTTGTATATCTCATATACATGCCTAAGTTTTCATATAATAACCATGGAGCTTTGTTTATTAGATATGAGTAAATGCCAGATAAAATAACTCTTATTTTATTCATAACAATGTGTATAAATTACAAACTACGAGACTTGGGGAGTATTAAGACACCAATCCCAACATTGTATACCTCTACTTATATTGTACACTATATTTCACTAGCTTTAGGACAAGTGGGAGATTGTTGGGATTGGTGTCCTAAATATCTTATATTCTTGTGGTTTGTAAACTTGTATAAATTAATTGTTATTAATAAAATAAACGTCATTTTATATGTGCATTAACTCAATCCAATAAACTAAGATTCCTAGGTTATTTTATGTAGATTAAACATGTATGTGGTGATATACAGGTGGATCATGTTTAAGTAATACCTAAGTGGTTTGTAGTATATGAATAAAGTTATGTGTCTTATCCTTGTGACATTACGGATATGACCCGCTTTGTAGTGTTACAATTGTTGTAAAGTGTTGTAAATGATCTAATCTTGATCATTCATGTGGAGATATGTGAGTGGAGGTATCATATACAAAAAGTTTGTATAAGACCAGACTACAAAATCATTAGTCTCTCTTTAGAATGTCATTACTTGAAGAGACTTACATTTCACTAGAATGACCATGGGTGACTTGACCTTAATCTTGAGTGTGTTGTGAACTTTTGCCTATGAGGGCGGTCCTATGATATGCATGGGTGAGAGTGGCTAGATTCATTGACTTAATATACTTGCCATTTTGGAAATTCATCTGAGTGGGGAGTTGGAAACTCAACTACACAAGATGGAATTCACTCATTCTCGTTGTTAGGGTAAGTAGATGAATTGCTCCCTTAAGAACTGATTTCGGGTCTTGAACAATGAAGGTCATTACCCTCTCATTGGCCATAGAAGGGTCTAGTTATAGTGGGACTATGACTAATTATTCATTAGGGATCGGTGGTACTTAAGGAGTTAGATGTAACTATAGAGGTAAAATGGTAATTTTGACCCAACTATACTTATGAGCAATTGTGAAAGGTCAATGCGCTGTTGATTAGTTATATTCAATGTACACGGAAATATATCTACAGTACGAATAGTGCAACTATCAATCTTGAATGAGGTGACTGACAGTTAATGAATAAAGATTAATTTAATTAAAGTGTTTAATTAATTAATCTCGTACCATTGGAGCTTCTAATCTGTAGGTCCATAAGGTCACATGTTAGCTCAATAAGGATTAATGAGAATCAATTACTTTGGATTAATTTAAGTTATTCAAATTAATTAAAGGAAATTAATTGTATGAAATAAAATTAATATAATGTATATAAATACATTATATTATAAAGTTTAATGAGATAAATATTTGAATATTATTCAAGTATTTATTATATGAATGAAATTCATATAAAAACTATATGTTAAAATTAATATGAATATGTCATATTAAAATTATATAGTTTGATGAGAGAGATCATTATTTGAATATGATTCAAATATTAATTATATGAATGAGATTCATATGAAAACTATAAGCTAAAATTAATGTGAATTTGATTCATATTAAAACTATAGGTTACGTAAGAGAGTATAGTTTGAATATGATTCAAACATGTGGCATTTATATTATATATGATATAATATAAAGTTTGTGTTAATTTAAAGTTCTTTAATTTAATTACATTAAAATTAAATTTTAATGTAAATTAAATTAAGGGGAGTTATTCCATCGTATTGGTGGAGGAGTTATCCAACTCCTCCCCCCTCTCACATACAGATAACCAACACAGAGGATTTTTTAATATAGTACGTGAAATTTTTGCTGAAGATAGTCTCAACATTTTGATCTCTCCCTCTATAACATCTCTTAAGATCTCTCTCTTCCTCCCTGCCAAAAATCATAGGTAATCCCATACATTCTGCCTTTAATTCTCTCCTTGAGGATAACAAGGAAGACTTCTTGTGGTGGTGTCCAAGAAGCATGGTATTGTTGCGTTCGTGCTTGAGATGTTCGGACAAAGGAGAAAAGATCGTGACAACCAGAGAGGAATTTGTGAAGAAAGGTTCTTCAAGGATTAATTATCTTTCTCCTTTTCTCTCTAATTTCTGTAGAAAAATATGCTTAGTTTTGTGATGTTTATCTGTTTCCGTTATTCTCTATTTTAAAGAGTTCTAAATTAAATACTAAGATATAAAGACGTTTGTACACTTTCGCGGTGGGAATTCTAATCCCTTCACTAAAATGATCACCATACTAAACTACGGGAGGATATGACCCTTTTTAACAAAGGACCAAATCAAACAAACAATACTCATCTCCAATAGAGAAACGAAGTGAGGGTTGCAAATTGTTTTGATGATTGTCCTCCAACACCAAAGCAAAAAACTAAAGGAATAAACTATCCAAGTACTTCGACCACACAAACTATAAACTTGTTATGTTGCATCATAAAAATGGCTGATCACTTCTTCAAGAAAGGGAAGAACAAAAAGTTAAATCAATATTAATTTAATGAAACACAATACATCATTATTTTGCTAACGGTATCATAGTTGATGAAAAACTAAAGATTAAATATTCCCAACCCTTAAATTTAGCAAGAGAAATTTTAGTTTAATAGAACAAAAAAAAGCTAATATGAGACAAAAATCATATTAATAGGATAAATGTATAGGTTGATGGCAAATTTGGGCAAGAAAATTGTAATTACTTAATGGAGTACAATTTTTAGTGAATGGTCATAACAATTTTTTTTTTTTTGGAGGAAGACCTATTTACCTAATTTGGAGTTATCATTTCAATCCCTTTATCAATAGGATTTCAAAAGTTTGGATCCAACTTGTGTAGGGGAACCACTTGAAATAGGTTGGTCGAACCGGGATTTTTGTGCCAGATGGCCCAATTGTCCCTTTAATTGTCTCTCCTTAGCATGTTTTCTATGGTCTTGCGTCCATTTGTGAAGAGACAACTTTACTCCTCAAACTTTACTTTCTTACCTTGTATTTTTTGTAGGTCCAATATGTTGGCGCTCAAATCTCATATGTGCTTCTTGTTGTTACATGCTTCTTGTCTCGAGCATATCAACTAAATACTTTGATGCATAAGTTAGTATAAGGAAGGTGTAGTTCAACTAAATACATAAAAAGTAAGGTCACAACTTTTTTTTTTTGGAGATTACTTACTCTTTCCCTTTAGAATTGTAGAATTGAGCTATTTATATTTTGACAATTGCTTGTGGTTAAGTGTAGTGCTAGCGATGCCAAAGTTATTTTCGACGCTCAAGGTTGCAAGGTCCAAAATAACGCACAACTCGGTTATTTCTCGATTGGTATATATTTTATCGGCTTGGTTGGGTGACGTTGACTTTTCCTTTTGGGACTCACGTTCTTTTATGCCTCCTCTCGATATTTTTTGGACTTGAACCTATCGACTTTAGGTCTTATCTTGAGCAACCATCAACAATATAATATTACATTTCTTAGAGTAATGATTTAGTCATTCGTCTCGTACAATAAATAAAAATGAAATTATACATCAATAACACTAGGCCATCCATAATGTCATTTATTTACATTTTGTACCTTGACCAAATTTGAAAATGGCATGCGTTGATTCTTCTCGACTAAGATTTACTAATGGAGACGTCTTTTCTTTTATTGTGAAATTGACAGGATATGATCAAATTCAAGATATATTTCATGTCACATAAATCCAGCATATTAAAAAGTACCTTTCAAACAAACCATTAGTAATGATAATTAAAAAAAACAATCAATCACTCAAGAAACAACAACAATAATAAATTGGAAAGTGGGATTTTTTTTTTTGTTTTATAAAGTTTGCTTTACTCTGCCTTTGGCTTTTGCACGATCATAAATATTTCAATAATTTATAACAAAGTGTTCAAGTTAGGCAGAAAAATGGTAATATTCAAAAACTTACGTGTCCGAATAAAATTAAAAAATGACTTAATACCGTAAGTCTTTCTTGCATTGACTTTCCTAATGAGCTATAAGTTTTAAAATTAAAGTTAAAATATTATATTGATTTTTGTCCCGCAGTTTAATTCTAGTCCTTTATATTTTTAATACATTTTAAGTTTCATTCATATTTTCTAATTTATTATTATTATTATTGTTCCTAATTTTTTATTATCTTTCAACATATTTATGAGAAGATATTTATATATTTTTATTTTTTCATATAAAAATTATTGTTATTATTTAACTCATTTCGATAAAATTAAATTTAGAGGGATTGTGAGATTTATTGAAAGCGAATTTTAAAATTGGATATTTAAAAGTATGAAAATTAAAATACAACAAAATTTTAAATGTACAGAGTAAAATGATCTTTTAATCCAATTGTAATAATAAATAACTACAGAAAAAATGGTAGTCATTCATGAGCATAAAAATTTAGTAGTAAATTACATGTCTTGATTGATAGTCCATATCTCATTTTCTTTTTGGTTGATTGTTTATTAATTAGCTCCCCCACCCATTGTTTTTAAGGAGGGGTTCTATTTCATAATTATTTTATATTTTAAGAAATATAGCCAAATTTTTAAAATTATAAAATAGATTTTATAAACTAAAAACTTATTTTTGTTTTTCGAAATTTAATTAAAGGATTCAACTATTTTATTTAAGAAATATAAAAATCAGGATAAGAAATTAAGAGGAGATAGACTTTATTTTCAAAAATCAAAAAATAAAAAAAAAATCAAAATTTGACCCAATTAGGAGTGCAATAAAACCGAAAAATCAATCCAAGCTGATCCATTAGTTTGGTTTTTTAGTATAAAATTACATTTTGATTTAAATTTGTAAAAACCCAAAAAGTATTGGTCCGGATATGTTTTTAATTGAAAAAATAAATCAAAACCAAACCAAACAAAATGTATATATATACCCCTAAAAATACACTTTAAGATCTTTTAGTATTTTAATTATTATGGTGCATGTATATTTGTTGTTTAAAAATAAATACCAACTATTATGGAACATATAAATTTATTATTTAAAATAGCGTCAAGAAAAAAAATAAAATCGACCAATTTCAATTTATAAAAAAAGAAATATACCCAATTTTAATTTGAAAATATAAAAAATAACCAACTCAAAACAAAATAGAAATAAAAAACTGGAAGAAAAAATGCCACAAATTAATAACCAAACCAATTATAAACCTAATTAAATAAAAATTAATCTATAGGTTTGGTTCTTTATTGAATATCGATTTGAATCTTTCTTTATAAAAATCAATCGGTTTGATTTGATTCTTGATTGAATTTAAAACTTAATTAAATCAAGTGAATTTATGATTAAAGTTTCATTTTGTTTTTATTTATATAGAATGCTTATTTTATATTCTTTATTAGACAAACTTAATTGAATAAGCTACAAGTCTAATGTATTTTAAGTAGGCCACACAATTTTAGAAAGTATCAAGGAGTTTAATTGGTTCCTCGCCTATTAATTTATTCTTAAAAAAGGTTTAAGAACTAATTAAAATACAATACTGAAAAAGTCATTTCACAATTTCATCCCTACATTGTTTTTGTTTTGTTTTGTTTTGTTTTGTTTTTTTTTTTTTAATATTAACTTATAACTATCAACTTTTTCAATGTTATGTTAATTTAAACTCTAAATTAATAATGGTATCAATTTGAACCTTAAAATTTAGGTTGTATCATTTTAAATCTCAAACTAATAATCGTATCAATTTAAACCATGAATTTTCATAATTATATCAAGTTAAATTCTCCATTATGTTTTATTTGAATGTACACTTATGAAAGTTTAGGATTTATATTGAGACAATTATTAGTTTGAAGCTTAAATTGATATAATTTCTAAAGTTTAGGATTTCCATAGATAAAATTTTTAATTTTTTTCAAAGTTTAGAAGTGTAAATTGATTTTTTTTTTATTTTTTTTATTTTTTTATGAGCAATGATACATTTTGCCATTGATATCCTCACTTTAATAACAACCACAATATTTATATGAGTAATAGTATGTACATATATATTTTTTAAAACTTTGTAAGAATTTTCAAGATAAATCATATATTACATGTTGCAATATTTAAATTTGGACCCTTTACCTATACTTTTTGTTTAAATAAAACGTTAAATAACAAGCCAACGAAAAAAAAACAGTGTGAGTTTGTTAAAAGTCTTTATGTATTCTCAAAATTCATTCACACGATATATAATAAATTAGGATAAATTGTAAAAACTACCTATAAAATATAGAAAAAATCGTAAAAAATCAAGTTTTCAAATTTATAAAATATTAAAATTATACCTTTAAACTTATAAAATGGTAGAAATTATAAAAATTACATAAGTTACAAGAGTCGAGTCAAAATTCTATAATTTTTGTAAGTTTAAATATTGAACTTCAACGTCAGTATAAATTTGAGAGTCTAATTTTTAAAATTTACTAAGGGTGATAGTCGATTTTGAGGTCAATCAAGAACCAAACTAAACCAATCAATTTTACAAATAAGAAATCAAAACCAATGTCCAATAAATAACAAAACAATTGGATTGGTTTTATTTGGATCAGTTTATTATCGATTTGATTCTCTTTTTTTGGCATTTTATTTCTCTCTTCCAATTTTTATTTTTATTACAAGTTTGTTTTGAATTGGTCGATTTTGTTAATTTAAAATTAAAATTGAGTCTATTTATTTTTTCATAAATGGAAATTTAACATTTTTTCTTGGTATTTTTCAAAATAAAAAACATACAAGCTCCATAATAATTTGTTTTTTTATAGACAATAAATATACATACGCTATAATAATTAAAGTAAAAGATAATTTATTTTTAAAGATATATATACCATTGGATCGATTTGAATTTAATTGATTTTTCTAATAAAAATCGATTCGAATCAATACTTTTTGATTTTCACTAAATACAAACTAAAATATGTAATTATATACTAAAAACCAAATCAAACCATTGGATGGATTTGAATTGGTTTTTTGATTTTTGGTTAGACTCTAACTAATACGATGGTTTTTGAAATTGCGCAATAAATTAGAAGTCTATCGGAAAATTTTGAACAAAAAGGATTTTATTATTAGGAATTATATTTTATTCCCTTATATATGGTAATGGATTGGGTTTTTTAAATGTAGGTCCCATTTACGTGAAAGTCTGTGCATGAGAGTAGTTATCATATGCAGTCAATTCCAAATAAACCAAACTACATCGACAAGTCAACTTCCCCCCTTCTACCATACGATTTATAATTAATTAATTTCCACTCATTTTCATTACTATTAAAATTAATTAGAAGAATTTACATCATAATTATTTTCAATTAATTAAATTAAATTAAATTATGCTAAACCTTCTTTTGGGAGTGTAAGATTTAAATCTCCCATTTCCCAAGAAGAAAAAGAACTAAAAGATAATATCAAATACGAAAGTGAGTAATAAAAAATTATTTGGATAAAAGTATAAATATTAAAATTTAAAGACAAAGTAAAAACTAAACTCAAAATTAAAGAAAATATTTTAAAATTTAAGAATTAAATTAAATTCAAATTGAGTAACATCTTTAAACCTAAAAAGTAATTGAGTAACATCTTTTAAAAGTAAATGAAAACTATGAGACCAAATAATATATTTTTTTTCATGGGCTAATTTTGGGCATCGCAGGAATGAGAAAGTTTGATAAATTACGTGGCGTGTTGTGATTGGGTAAACGACTAGAACTGAAAAATCAGGCCATTTCTTCATTGATTCGTCCACATCCGCAGTCGTCTCCTTCCTCCGGCTTCTTGCCTTGCCGCTGTGTTTCCGCTTCCTCTCAAGCTTCTCTCTCACTCTAACCATTTGTAAAATTTCAATCTCTTTTTCTTTCTGAAACTATTTGTGAACTTTCCTTTAACTTTTGCCACTGTTCTTTACTGTCTATACTTTGTAGCTACCTTCTTTTTGCTTTACTTCTTCCATCACTACACGGCCCACTTCTTTCAGTCTTTATCTCAACTTTTCGTTTGTTTTTTGGCAATCCCAATTACCTCTTTTGGTGATTTGATTCAATTTTTCTGCTACTTAGCTGAACGAGTTCGGGTATGGCTGGATGGGATTTGGACTGTTTTGTGTTGTTGTTACTTACTGATTGTATTTTGGTATTTGGTAGTGAATCTTGGATTGGTGGGTGTACTTTCGAGTTCGATTACTGAAATGAATTTTGGAAGTGGAATTTCTTGTACTTTTGTTTCTTCTCACTTCGTTGCTTGCTAATCAAGTTTCAATCTCTTGATTAATCTACTGGTTGGTGGGGGTGGGGTTATGTTCTTGATAATTGCTTCCTCGTCTACTCAGCAGAAGTGTTGTGTTTTCAATTGGTTCTCTTTTTGTTAATCCACTGTTGCTCCTCTCGCGAACTTTGAAGTGGGAATCTTCTAAATTCATGGTGGATTTGTGATTTTAGGCTTTGGTGTTTAGTACTGATTAAACATGGCTCAACGAAGGGGTTCGGATCAACAACCGGGTAAGAAGATCATGCGAGCCCAAACACTTGGGAATTTAGCTGAGTCGATGATGGACAGTGAGGTGGTTCCTTCTTCACTTGATGAGATCGCGCCAATTCTTCGTGTTGCTAATGAAGTAGAGGCAAGCAACCCTCGGGTTGCTTATCTATGTAAGTTGCAATAACTTTGCCTGAAAACTTGGAATTCGTTTAAAGTACTTACCACCTTCTTTTTTTAACTTCAATTGTGACCTCTTACTCGTAAGGCTGATTGGTTTTGATTCAATTGCTGAGCAATTATATTCTTGAAGAATTACTTCGAGAAGAAAAGTGATGTTAACTTCAGGAAACCATTGCATTTTCTGGGTCAGGTCGATTTTATGCATTTGAAAAGGCTCACAGATTAGATCCCACTTCAAGTGGACGTGGAGTTCGGCAATTTAAAACTGCACTTCTTCAGCGTTTAGAGCGGGTATTTGAGTCCTTCTGTCTGTTCTATATCTCTACGTTCCACTTTTTGCTTGTAGTTTCCCTTTATGTATATCCACACGCATACTTGTTTGCAACATAGTGTGACTACACAAAATCATTTAGGAGGTAATGGACTGCTTGGGTTTGCTTTGATGTTTCCTTAGTTATGTACTGTAATCATATTTTCATACTAAGGAAAAAGAAAAGTAATGCATTGTAATTATATGCATCTTGCGATGAAGATACCAATTTGGACTTAACTTCCTTTCAGTCTATGTTGCTGACTGGTAGTGCTGCTTTTCAGGAAAATGTAACAACATTAGCTGAAAAGCAAAAGAGTGATGCTCGTGAAATGCAAAGCTTTTATCGACATTACTACACAAAATATATACAGGCCTTGAATGAGCCTGGCAAAGCTGATCGGTAGTTTTAAAGAAAATAATGTAGTTCGTTTGGTTGTTTGAATTTGTTGCTCTGCATTATTTGAGCTGATGTTCTCTTCCTGACCAGTGCCCAACTGACAAAAGTTTATAAAACTGCCGCAATCCTTTTTGAAGTTCTGAAGGCTGTGAATCAAACAGAGGCTGTAGATGTAGCTGATGAGGTAAAACTGATAATATTATAATGTAAACTTTGCAAGATATTTTTCTGTTCACCTTTTATTTGATTTGTTGCAGTAATATCTTGAATTAATCTGTCAATGTCAAGTGTCAAGTGTGTTAGAGTGTTGATATAAAGTTAAATTTTTCATAACCCATCAACTTAAGGTTTTGTATTGGTTGGTGATTTAACATGGTATTAGAGCGGAAGATTCTGAATTCGAACTATTGTAAAGTCAAGTCCTCCCCAAGTAATATTGAATTTCATTTGTCGGGCCTTAAACAAATTTTCAAGCCTCAAGTGAGGAGTGTTATATAATATTAAATTTACCATAACCCATCAATTTAAGCTTTTAGGTTGATTTACAACACATAATTATTGTTAATATTTTTTCTGATTTATGTCTACAGATTTTGGAGGCTCACAACAAGGTTGAGGAGAAACAGCAGATGTATCGACCATTTAACATACTTCCTCTTGATCCTGATAGTCAAAATCAGATAATCATGAGAATTCCGGAGGTGTCATCATGTCATCATGTCATCTTTTTCATTTTCTTGTTCTAGTTTGCATCTGCATCTTCATGAGCTTGAATGCTCGATTTATATTAGAACTTATTTGCTTTTACAGATTCAAGCTACCGTCTCTGCCCTTCGTAACACCAGGGGTTTGCCATGGCCAAAGAATCACAAGAAGAAAGTAGATGAAGATATCCTTGATTGGCTTCAGGCCATGTTTGGTTTCCAGGTAATCAATGAAGATTGTTAGGCTTGTGTGGAACAAATAGGAGAAAGAATTTCTTGATCTTTTATGATGATTTGAAAGTGAAAACAACTAGTATTTATTCTAGTTTGTTACAGCAGAAGCCTTAAACGTCTGAAATAATTAACAAACAGCCTTCCAAACAGCCATCAACCAACTAAAACAACCTCCTGACTACTTTCAAGACAACAAACGGTAAACCAGAACTTAATCAAGAATTCTATAAGAACTAGAACTATTCAAAAGATTCCAGTAATGGACCTACATCATAAATATATTATTCTTAAGCAGAGGGATTCATATTTCACTCACTAGTTACTAATTGCAGGAGGGCAACGTGGCAAATCAAAGGGAACATCTGATTTTATTGATTGCAAATGTTCAGATGCGGCAGTTATCAAAGCCTGATCAACGACCCAAGGTTTTATTCTGCTCAACTTTCTTCTGATCATATTCCTTCCTCTTCATAGTCGCTAATTTCTGCCAACCCTTTTACATTTTAGTTGGATGACCGTGTTCTTACAGAAGTCATGAAGAAGCTTTTCAAGAATTACAAAAAATGGTGCAGGTATCTGGACCGCAAAAGCAGCCTTTGGTAAGACTCTGTTTTTGTGCTTCTTGAATTGTTAGAATTCAACGGTCTAGTTAGTTGTAGGAATATCAGCACAATAAAGCTTCTGCCTTTTGTTGGGGAATTTGGTTAGTAATTGCCACAGAGCAAGAATATATACAATTCACAGTCCATAAAACTTTTAAACTAGTGCTATCTTATTCACGCTTTATAACCAGTATGATTTTCATATTTGGCAGGTTGCCAAAAATCCAACAAGAAGTTCAGCAGAGGGAGTTACTGTACATGGGTTTGTATCTTCTTATATGGGGAGAAGCTGCAAATTTGAGATTCATGCCCGAGTGCCTGTGCTATATATATCATCATGTATGTATTAACATCTTTAACATTCTAGTACAATATTTTTTAACCTATATGCCTTTCTTTGCCTTTTCGCTAAGATCAAGCATAGTATTTGACATTATCATATTCTTGAACTTGTGCATCTTCTACCTATTGTTGGAAGGTGATTTTTTAGAATTGTTCCTTATTATATGGACGTACTTCTTTTAGTGTATACTAACTGGTGACTTGTTCTATTGAGTAAATCAGTTGATGCTAACAGGAACCCTCAATATTAGGATAAGTTATAGTAAACCCAATCTCTTCTCAATAGAATAGGATAATTTATCTTCAAACTCAATAGGATAGGATAATTTATCTTCAATAAATGACAGTTTTCAGGCTTTGGTGAGGCCGGATCTTCAATATCTTGTGAGGGTCATAAAAAAAGAATATATTATATTTTTCATTTTTTTTTTAAAAAACCTTATTGTTCTTTTTCATCATGAAGTGAAATTAAAAAAAAATCAATATGTACTTGGAACATTTGGAAGAATGTCCAGAAGTGGTGTAAGATAGCTGGAATCAGAAGTTTAACTTACGCAATTTACAAAAGAAAAATGTTGCTTCCTGTCTGTTAGTTGACTTGACTCTATGGATTCACCTTTTAACGTTAAAACTTTTTAGATGGCATTTGAACTGTATGGCATGTTGGCTGGAAGTGTGAGCCCAACGACTGGAGAGCACATCAAACCAGCTTATGGTGGCGAAGAAGAGGCTTTCTTAAAGAAAGTTGTTACTCCAATATACGACATAATATCTAAGGTATTGCATATAATCTCCTTGATCATTGAAATGGGTTGGTTTCCAGCTCCTTCTGCAGATTGATAGCTGAGTATCTCCTTCATTTATTATTTGCATTTATAGGAAGCAAGAAAAAGCAAAGACGGTAAATCAAAGCATTCACAGTGGAGAAATTATGACGATTTGAATGAATATTTCTGGTAAGCCTTTTGTCATCAGTTCCCCATTTCTATTTCATATTGAGTTTTCAAAATATGAAGGATTTCGGTGGTGCAACTTTGTAGGTCTATTGATTGCTTCCGCCTTGGTTGGCCTATGAGATCTGATGCTAATTTCTTTCAGCATCCTTCAGAACCTGTTAGAAGTGACAAAGATGATGTATGCAATATTTCAAATTCTGATATTTATTTGTCCATGTTCTTCTTGTAGATTCCTTCAACACGTTATCTCCGTTTCTTTGGGAATTTATTGATCAGTTCATTTCAAGATATTACTGTATTTAATTTTTAATAAATTTTCTTCTCTCTGCCTAGCATTCTCGCATTCTCTTTCAATGGTTTAGATGTCTTTCAAAATAGTCATCGTCTAGACGAGAACTTGCATCTCTGATTTGATTGGAGTCGCCTCTTCTTATGGTCTGGGGAAGTGAACTTGGACGACATCAATGTAGTTACAATACAAACAAAATATAATGCCAGATGTCCTCAGATTGAGAAAGGAACATGAACAATGGACAAGACTTGCAATCATTATTCATTAGAGGGACATATTCCTTTTAAGAAAGGAGGCAGCTTAATTCATCTAGCCATAAGATAAATCCTGATCCTAAGCAAATTCTTATTAAATCACTCCATGGTACATTAGTTGAGACAAAATTATTAGAGGGCTTTCTAAACGTTTGATCTCCTCCCCCCACAGTTTCTAATCTTTAGACTTCTTTGCTGGAATAGTGTACTCATGATGCAAAAATGTATCATTTCCAGGGAAAAAAACTAAATGCCAGAAATCGATGGATGGGGAAAGTTAATTTCGTGGAAATACGTTCATTTTGGCACATATTCAGAAGTTTTGACAGGATGTGGAGTTTTTTTATATTGTGTTTTCAGGTAAGTTACTTGACACGATGACTTTTCTTTCTTTCTTTCTTTCTTTTTCCCCCCATAAATTGGTAATATTATTGAAATATGTTCTTCGTAGGCAATGGTAATCATTGCTTGGAATGGTTCAGGGGATTTGGGTGCAGTATTCAAGGCCGATGTCTTTAAGAAAGTACTGAGTATCTTTATAACAGCAGCAATCTTGAAACTTGCACAGGGTACTGAAAACTGGTTCATTTCTGCTAATCCGTCTCGTTTGATTATTCATGTAAAAAAATGTGCTCGACCTGTACTTCACTTATATTTCCTAATTTCTGTTTAGTTTTTTGGTTTCAATTCTCTAAAGCTGTTCTTCTGTTTTTTCTACTACCATTCTACGATTTTTCATTCTAATATGTTGACATAAATTTGAAGAAAATAGTACAACAAAGATAGAACATTGGAGAATTTGTTTATATGCTTTTGGGATACACTTTTTTCTTCTTTATTTTCCTCTTTTGATAAGATACATAACTATAAAAAATGTAAAAGGTGGATGCTCTCAATATGGGAATCTTGAAAACTTATGTTTCAGGAGGGCATTTGAAACTCTTGAGATGCCCCAATATCTCCAAATGCTTGAACATCCTTACATTACCTCAAAACAAATATGGTAATCTAGATGTCCATTTTATGAAAGTCTTGGATTCAAAGAACTAGCCCCTTGGGCCTTATCATCCTAGATTGGACCTGCTTTTTGCGTAGTTAGTTGAGTTATGCCAATATGGCTTCTCTGTTCAGGATGTTGTTCTTTTCAATACCATTTTGTATTCTTTCATTTTTCTGGATGAAAGCTTGGTTCTCAGAAAAAGAAAGTCACATGGATATTCGTTTTAGATCATTAGTGGCCACCTCTGCTACATTAGATCAGAATAACCAGTCAAATCTTATTGAATAACCAACCTCTCTTAAATTCAACCGCACAGCCGGTTAAGCTTAAAACAACTGTTAATGATAAAACTAAAATCTAACAGATCAACTAAAGTAACAACAATTAATTATCCAAACTATCAGTAGTCTCTAAAAACATAGAATTTTTTTCCCTCTCTATTTTATGTTACACTTGATACTTAAGTGAATGACAATAACATCTGTGGTTATGCATTATTTGTGGAAGATATGAGATGAAAGAAATGTTAGAATCTTCTGGGATAAGAACAAGTTGAATAAGGATATTATCGACACTATCATTCATAATGCCTTTTTTTGGTGCAAAGATATACCAGCTATACATGGTCATAGTTTTTCTTTCCTTATTGCAAATTGGAAACACCTTTTGTATACCCTTTAATTGGGTTCCTTTTGTATTCTCTTAGAATGGGTTCCTCATCTACCCTTGAATATCTATGGATATTTCATTTAATCATTGAAATTGTTTCTTATCTAAAAAAGAAAATGAATGACAATAACAACAATTTGAGCAGAATAAAAATCAGATGTTTATTTATTTATTTGTTTCATTTTCAGCTATTATTGATTTTATCCTTAGCTGGAAAGCAAGGAAGAGCATGTCCTTCTATGTCAAGTTAAGATACGTACTTAAATTTGTATCGGCTGTGGCATGGGTTATAGTATTATCTGTAGCATATGCCTTGAGTTGGAAGAATCCCTCTGGCTTCACTCAGACACTTAAAAGTTGGTTTGGGAATAGTTTAAGCTCGCCTTCCTTCTTCATTGTGGCTATTGTTATTTACTTATCTCCAAACATGCTTTCTGGGCTGTTGTTCATTTTTCCAACAATTCGGCGTTTCCTGGAACGTTCAAATAATAAGGCTGTGATGCTCATGATGTGGTGGTCTCAGGTAATGAGATCAATGCTTCAAACTTCATATGGACACTTCATAGAGTTTGATTCTTGTCTTCCTGATTATTAATCAAATGTTTGAATCCAATCCAGCCTCGGCTCTATGTAGGAAGGGGAATGCATGAAAGCTCATTGTCACTCTTGCAGTAAGAAGTTTGATCTTGAGTGTTGAGTAGGCAAGCTTAAATCGTCATGAACTTCTCTTAATCTTAAGTTTCTATCTGATTTTCAGGTACACTTTCTTCTGGGTTCTGTTAATTATGTCAAAGTTAATATTCAGCTACTATCTAGAGGTACTTCTTCGCTTCTAACTTTTCCCCATAATCAAGGATTTGAAAGAGCCCCATGTACTGATATTTATACAAATTCGTTTATCATAATTTATTTGGTCAGCGTAGTTACCTTAACAGGCCTCAACACTAACCATAATGGCTTAACCGGACCTCACCCATAGTAACAATACACTCACATGCAGAAACAGAGGACATAAAGTTTCCTCATAAAGCTGGAACTGAGATGCTGGCGAAGCTTGGTAAAAATTCTGCAATTTGATCTTTTGAAGAGACAAATTGAACAGAAAGACACTTTATAAATCCATCATTTTGCACATATGCACGCATACACACACCAAAAAAATAAAAAATAAAAAATCAGTCTTGATGTTCTTTACATTCACATGAAATATTGGATTACTGGCTTAAGAAAAAACCAGAAATATTATGGATAAGGAGGATCCTGCAAAAAGATGTTTAGATCACAAGGCAGCTGCCATAGCCAGTACAATTCAACTGCTGTGGATGGTGGAGATAAAGTTTCTTCTCTGCCTCAGTGGAAGACATTGAGATGGTTCTGAAAATTACATTTGTTCAATCAAACACGTAACCGGTACAATCTATGGAAGCAGGGTCAATGTTTTGAGAGAATTTTTGTTTCAGTTTGGGGCTGTCGTAGTTTTAATTTGTAGAAAGCGAGCACTTCTCATTGTGAAAAATCAAATGTCATCGAGCTTTATAAAGGAGAAACAAAAGCAAGAGTATTAAGTTGGCATTTATTAGTAAGAAAACCAGTAGGAATTTAACATCCTAGGCAGGTGGCCGCTGTAGGGTTTGAACCTATTTCTTCAAAGTCATTTTCACAGGCCTCAATGCAACAGTCAATTCAGAGTGGTTCTTTATTAGTTATCAACATTTCCGTTGTCAGTGACATTTAGAAATAATTTATACAATTATGACAGTTTTTGTTGTTTATGTCTCTTTAGGTTGCTGTGTGTACACTGTACACCACTGTTTTCTTCTTATGTTCAGTCAATGGGAAATGGATTAATGAATGAAATATAGGGAGAGTGACACCTATTGACAATTTATATGAGTACCTTGATAGTTACTGATTTAGAAATCTAATAATACAATGTTGCATACACTAGTACTAATAAATGTTTGTCAAAATGTACTGATCTGTTCGGGGGTTTGGAAATTTTCTTAATGCATTGCATCCATTTCTACTGTTGCTTTTGCAGATTAAGCCACTTGTGGGTCCAACGAAAACCATTATGCGAGTTCATATTGGAAAGTATAGATGGCATGAATTCTTTCCTAGAGGTTAGAGCATATGGTAACATGAGGGACAACCATTGATTTGTTGCCATGAAATAATTTTTCATTATTTTAAAATTTTTCTATAAAAAAATATTGTTGCAGCTGAGAATAACATTGGTGTCGTGATCTCAATCTGGGCTCCCATTGTTCTTGTACGTGATTGTGCATTCAGAAATTATGTCTGCTAATCCTCTATAAAAAGCACAGTTCTCTTTTTGCTGACTAGTTTACATAAGCTACTTTCTGTAGGTTTACTTCATGGATGTGCAGATTTGGTATGCCATTTTCTCCACAATATTTGGTGGAATTTATGGTGCATTTCGTCGCCTTGGAGAGGTTAGTGGAACTTCATTCCTTTTTTCCTATTCCTAAAACGTCTCACAATAACATGTCACTCCTAGTCACCCGTCTGTTTGGAAAAATTCTGTTCATCAAACATACACTGTTGCATATCTTCAAAACAATTTTCACCTGTTTTTATGCAAATGAATTTTCCATATTGATTTCATTTCATCAACAAAGCGAAAAGAGACTACATAAATTGGGATACTCTAGTAAAACCTCATTACAAAGTGTAAGTCTCCCTCCACTTGACAGCCAATTTTTTTTTTTCATATACTAATTTTCTACGGCGGCAGATTATATTCTAGCAGTGAAGTCATAAATTTCATTGATTAATGATATTTAGCAACCAGGCTTCTATGAACAATTCTCCAATGAGTTTCTAGTGGCTTTTCATATACTTTTAACCTATTTATGTAAGCTTTTGAATCTTGGAACTGTGCTCAATATTGATCTTGTAATTAGATACGGACATTGGGAATGTTGAGGTCTCGGTTTCTATCACTTCCTGGTGCTTTTAATGCCTGCTTGATTCCGGTGGAAAAGAAGGATCATACTAGAAAGAAGGGGTTGATGGCCAATTTTGGTCGTAAATTTGATGAGGTTTAGTACTACTACTTGTACAAGATATGTAATATAAAAACAATATATTATGAAAGGATTATTCGAACTTACTGTGGAAATTATAAAATAGATAACACCGGATAGAGATGATCAGGCTGCGAAGTTTGCTCAAATGTGGAACGAAATAATCATTAGTTTCAGGGAGGAGGATCTAATAAATAACAGGTGAAATAAGTATTTCAATGTTTGTGCATCTTGACACTCCAAATTTCCGTTACAACAATCTCAAGTTTTTAACTTTTCCCATTTTGTTCCAGGGAAATGGACTTATTGCTTGTACCCAACTGGATTGACCCTGAATTATCCCTTATCCAGTGGCCTCCGTTTTTGCTTGCTAGCAAGGTATTATATCTTTGCACTTTATTTTTTATACGAGTTCTGCTTAATCTGTTATACTTTTATCTTGTCCTTGTTATGTAGATACCAATAGCATTGGATATGGCCAAAGATAGCAATGGAAGAGACCGGGAGGGGGAGCTTAAGAAGAGACTAAGTACAGACAAATATATGCTCTGTGCTGTTCGAGAGTGCTATGCTTCCTTTAAAAACATAATTAATTTCTTGGTTCTTGGAGAACATGAGAAATTGTAGGTTTATTCTCATTAATCTTAAGAAAGTACGTAATTTTGTCAGTTTTTTATGTTTCTCTAACTTTCTGTTTGTTTGTTGTTTCCAGAGTAATAAAGGAGATCTTCACCATAATTGATGATCATATTAAAGAAGAAAATCTGATAACTGAACTAGATATGAGAGCTCTCCCTAGTCTCTATGAGCAATTTGTTCGGCTGATTGAATATATGGTAATTCTATTACTACATAACATTTATATTTTTATTTAATTCACTTGTTATTAGTTCTTAATATATCTCATTGTTGTAGTTAGCGAATAAAGAGGAGGATAAGGATCAGGTTGTAATAGTCTTGCTGGATATGCTAGAGGTTGTAACAAGAGACATAATCGACGAGGAGATTTCCAGGTATGTCTTGTGCTAGAATTGCCTTTTGCTATTCCATTGTTGTTTCTATTTATTCTTTTCCCCCCTATCTGTAGCTTGGTTGAGTCAAGTCATGGTGGATCTTTTGGAAAAGATGGGAAACCAAGAGCACTTGACCGGCTTTTCGATAAACTCAACTTTCCAATTCCTGAAACTGAAGCTTGGAAAGAAAAGGTAAATTCCATCAGATATGGACATTGATGCTAAATGTTGAGATGATGAACCAATCACATACAGATTTCATTTTAAAATGTCAGGAGACCTGGCACATGGCTGTTGATATAATCTTTTTTCCAGTTACTTCTAAGTTTTCATTCTTCTTTCTGTTGAAATATCCATAGAACTCTCCCTTGTGTTAACCTATAAACATTTGCAGATTAGAAGACTCCATTTATTGCTTACCGTTAAGGAATCAGCTATGGACGTGCCATCTGATTTAGAAGCCAGGAGGCGTATTTCCTTCTTCTCCAATTCATTGTTCATGGAGATGCCCCCTGCTCCAAAAGTTCAAAATATGCTGTCATTCTCGTAATGTCTTAATTTAGTAACTTTCAATAACGAAGATATTGGCAACGTACGTTAAACTTTTTTCATACTACTATTAATCGTTACTCTGAAGGGTGCCCTTAGTTGTGTTCAACTTCTCTTGTTATTAGCATTTTTCACATTTGATGATAATATGATACACCTGTCATCCTTGCAATATTCTCTTTTTGTTTCTGCTACAGTTGAAGGAAGTTGCTGATGGTAATATATCTGATAAATTTTTATTTAAAGCTTCTGTACTAATGGACTTTCCTTTTTCTTGGCCTAGAATCCTTACACCGTACTACTCTGAAGATGTTCTCTTCTCTATGAATCTTCTGGAGAAGCCAAATGAAGATGGAGTGTCTATTCTTTTCTACTTGCAGAAAATTTTTCCAGGTTTTTTCTTGCCCTTCTCTTTGATTTTTATATATTGTGAAGTTCCATTTTTTAAGGCTTATAATTCCAATAGAGCAATGGACAAACTTTCTTGAAAGAGTCCAGTGTGGAAGTGAAGAAGAGTTGAAAAACAATGAAGAGCTTGAAGAGCAGCTCCGTCTTTGGGCATCATACAGAGGTCAAACATTGACGAAGACGGGTAAAGTAAAGCAACACCCCCCACCCCACCACCCACCCATGTCTGCTCTGTTATTTATCACTGTTGCATCTTGACCATTTTCTCTAACAAATGCAAATAATAGTACGTGGCATGATGTATTACCGCAAAGCTTTGGAACTTCAAGCATTCCTTGATACTGCAGAGCATCAAGGTATTTACAGAAAGTTTGTTTGCTGTTTCTTTTCTAACCACTAATGTACACTAGTCCATTAACTATCCGATGCTGATTGCTTTTCTCCTGTAAGTATGAATTTTCAAGAAAGACCTTTTTGTTTCTGACCCTTTTAATTCCAATCGCAAGCTTATTGCAGGGGAATAATTTTCTTTTTCCAGATCTAGCAATCACAAGAGTAGACAGATCATAAATTCTTCAATTGTGGTTATAATAGGATAAATAGACTCGTATCGGTTGTTCTTAACTAATGAGAGGGAAATGAGAAAAATGATAAGTGTGTATATTTCATTTTAGAAAACTTTAGATAAATACATATCTTAAGTCTAAAAATAGGTTCCACAATGTTAGCAACTAATCCCACTAACTCCACAAGAATAGGAACTTAGACTTGACTACAACTAAAAATAACTTCAACTATTTCCTAGAAACTAGGAATTGACTCTAGACCAACTCAAAAACTAATTTGCAGTTTTGAGTTACTAACATTCTCTTCCTAACTCAAATATTGCAAACACCTAACTTGCTCCTAAGAGCTTGAAATCGACTCACACAAAACCCAGGTTCAGCAAGTGATCATCCATCTTGCCGTACCATGTCCTAGGAGCTTGCTTCAACCCATAGAGAGCCTTCTTCAACAAATAAACCTTCTACTCTTGTCCTGGTATGATGAATCCGTCTGGTTGCTTAACATAGATCTCTTCTTCTAATACTCCATTTTGGAATGTTGACTTCACAACTAGCCGATACACCTTCCATCCATGTTGGGCTGACACAGCCAGTAACAACCTGATTGTGTCCATTCTTGCAACTGGTGCAAATGTCTCAGAAAAATCAATTCTCCAGACTTGCGCATACCCTTTTACCACTAACCTGGCCTTGAGTTTGTTCACAGAGCCATCTGGGTTCAATTTGGATTTAAAAATCCAATTGACTCCAATCACTTTCCTGTCTGCAGGCTTCTCCACCAGCTCCTCCAGAACTGGTACTCCTACTGCCATCTCATTCTTCTGCTGATACTGCAATCCTTTCTGATGAAAATGGCCCAACTTCTTGTGCCATAACTTAGTGTTATTTACTTGACACTTGAAAGCTATTTGCTTCTTCTCGAGTGGATCCAACGAGAAGCTTTTGTACTGCATCTTTATTTTGAACAACTCATTCCCGTTGGAATCAGAAATGGGGCACTTTCCTTCTTCAAACAACACTTTGAATCCCTTCTCTACTAATTGACCAACGCTTAACAAGTTTTGATCAATTTCAGGGACAAACAACACTTAAGTAATCAACTTGGTTCCAACACAATTCTCTATTGACACTGTGCCTTTCCCCTTTACTTCTAGATACTCACCGTTTCCTATCTTCACCCTTGACTTGAATGACTTGTCAAGGTCCTTGAACAACTCTTTGTCACTTGTCATGTTATTGGTACACCCACTATCAACCAACCAACCATCACATTGAGTGACTGATGAGAAACAAGTAGCCACAAAGAGTTGATCTTCTTCTTGCTGTACTACAACATGTACTCCTCCTTGCTGTTGAGTTTTTGCTTCCTTACAGAATTGTTCAATGTGCCCCAATAAATTACATCTTTTACACTTCACATCTGGCCTTCTCCAGCATCTGAAATGTGGATGATTTTGCTTCCCACAGTGCTTGCATGTACTACCAGCATCCTTTGCAGCAGACTCCGAGCTACTGTTGCCACTTCCCTTCTTCCCTTTCCCCTTCTTCTCTCTTCCACCTTCTCCCTACTGCACTCTAGCTTTCAATGCCCCCTCAATGCTTCCTTCTTGTCTCATCAACCTCCTCTACTCTTGTGCTTGCAAAGCACTAACCACTTCTATCACCTTGAGGTTTGAGAGGTAGCCACACCGAGGGGGCTAGAAGAGGGAGGATCTAGGCTATCATATCTTGGTCTTTAGTATTTTCTAAGGAAGCAATGGTTGCTTCATATCTCTCAGGTACTGAAACTAGAATTTTCTGAACCAATCTATTGTCAGATAAATTGGTTTCTAATACTCTTGCCTTGTTAGCAATCCCAATCAACTTATCGTAGTACTCTTTAATGGACTAAAAATCCTTCATTTGCATTCTCTCGAATTCTCGTACCAAGTTCAACACTTTCATGCCTTTAATCCTCTCATCACCTTCATACTCATTTTTTAGGAACTCCAGATCTCCTTTGCCGACTTCAAGGCCATAATTCTGTTGAATATGGCGGGAGACACAATTGCATATAGGCAAGCTCGAGCTTTTGCCTTCTTGGTGACCCTCTCCTTGTGAGTCTTGATCTGATGTATTGTTAGGTTATCAGGAAGTGGAGCAATCTCATAGTCTTGCTCAATTGTTTCCCAATAATCACAACCCTCCATGTAGGCTTGCATTCTGATAGCCCATGCCTGGTAGTTTTCACCATCAAACACATGTGGAGCCAATGAAGAAAGACTGATCCTAATTCCATCTCTAACAACTCTCACAGGTGTATCACTCACTTTATCTAGGAGATATTTCACTGATTCTCACTCACAAATCCCTTAAGAATTGAGGGCTCTGATACCACTGTTGTTCTAACTAATGAGAGGGAAATGAGAAAAATGGGAAGTGTGTATATTTCATTCTAGAAAACTCCATACAAATACATATCTTAAGTCTAAAATAGGTTCTACAATGTTAGCAACTAATCCCACTAACTCTACAAGAATAGGAACTTAGACTTGACTACAACTAAAAATAACTTCAACTATTTCCTAGAAACTAGGAATTGACTAGACCAACTCAAAAACTAATTTGCAGTTTTGAGTTACTAACAGTATCAGATATATATGTACTAGAAGAAATATGTGTGAGGACGTGTGTGTGTGCATGGGGAGAGTTAGTTAGCTATGTAGCAGAGGGAGGGCAGTGTGTTCTTGTGTAAAAACTCAAACCTTTGAAACTGTAGAGTTGCATCTTCTCACCTCATTTTTGGCTATGTTGGATTAGTAGACTCTCAATATTACCAGTTGCTTTATCTGTTATTAATAAATCCACTATAAAATTTTATGTAAATTGGTTCGAGGAATTAATTGAAATTGGGGGTAGAAGATTACAAAATTGTTAATATCTTTAATCTGCAAGAAAGAGGCAAATGTGTACTAAAAGCTTGTCTCATATTGTTCCATTTATAAATAGTATAAATATTAGGAACAAGTTTTATAAGTTTAATGTTTTTACCCAGAATTGTTGAAAGGCTACAAGGACGCTGTGGATAGCCCTTTGTGGGCGCAATGTCAAGCAGCAGTTGACATGAAATTCTCATATGTTGTCTCCTGCCAGCAATATGGTATTCACAAACGTTCTGGTGCTGCTCCTGCTAAAGACATTCTGAGGCTTATGACTAAGTATGTTTCTGATAACAATTTTCCTCGTTGATGCTATTCCTATATTCATGTTATAATTTCTCATTGTGTAGGTACCCATCTCTTCGTGTTGCATATATTGAAGAACTTGAAGAACCAAGTAAAGATAAATCCCGGAAGACTAATCAGAAGTCTTACTACTCAGTTCTAGCAAGGGCTGCTATGCCCACAAAATCAAAAGATTCGAGTGAGCCAGTTCAGAGTTTAGACCAGGTATAAATCCAGACTATCGTTGAATACAGATTGGTCTAACAAGTACATGTACAACTATTGAATAGAATGTGAGACGATTCCTATTGTTGAACATGAGATTTCCCTTTTATATTCTTTCATTAATTCTTCATGAAAGCTTGGCTTCTCATATAAAAAAAAATTACTGGAACAGATCGTTCATTGCAATTAGATATATCCTAGTGGTTCTAGAATCTAAACCGTTTGGTTAGTCTCATTTATGGCCACCTGCTTAGACAAATAGGCTAGAGTATTGTGGATTAGGTGGCAAAAGGCTTCACTTTGGGGAGGTGGTGCTGTAGAAATATCTCAGGACTTCCTGGAATAAGCAGAGAGGAGTATGAGATATGAGAATCCTTAAAATCCAAGGCTTTTCTTTTACTCTAATTTTTTTGTGATTATGGTTATTTCTTATCGATGCCAATTCAGTTTTTATTATTCTCACTATAACTAACACCAATTAAAGGAATTTTTGTGACTTCATGGCTTTGCTTTTGCACTCTGCTTTATACTGAAATTTTAGTTTCTTATAAAAAGAAATCATACAGTGGCAATGTGTCCCCTATTCCTGTAGTTTTTATCGTGTGTTTTTATCAAATTATATCTTTACAAAGATGCTTTCCTCTATAGTTATCTACTTATCATCCACATCCCCCATACACTGCTGATGCGAGTGTTTAATTTCCCTTAATATAGACCATATATCGGGTAAAACTTCCTGGGCCAGCAATATTGGGTGAAGGGAAGCCAGAAAATCAAAACCATGCAATTATTTTCACTCGTGGGGAGTGCTTACAAACTATTGACATGAACCAGGTACCACATATTCCAATACAATGCTTAGGAAACTAGTATGTTTGCTAATAATCAGAATGTGAACTACCTATTAATAGGATAATTACATGGAAGAGGCCTTCAAAATGAGAAACTTGCTCGAAGAGTTTCTTACAATGCATGATGGTGTCAGATATCCTACGATTCTTGGACTTAGAGAGCATATATTCACTGGCAGGTATCTATCAGTTTTGTTTGCTGGAAATTGAATTCAAAATTTACTTCGATCTGAATATGTAACTTCATCACTTCAATTCAGTTTTTCACTGCTTAGTCTGATCAATTTTGCAGTGTTTCATCTCTTGCTTGGTTTATGTCAAATCAAGAGAACAGTTTTGTAACTATCGGGCAGAGATTGTTGGCAAACCCTTTGAAGTAAGATTTCTACACTGTTTTCTCACTTCTTTGTATTACAACATGGTAATAATTGTAAACGTCCACGACCAGATCTATTTTATTTGAAATACTCGTTAGGCTGTACAACTTTGTCCTGGAGTTATAAGGAGATAGATTACAAATGCTCTCTGTGTTTCGATCAGATTATATACTCTGAAGCACTAGCAACTAAGGGTTTTCAGGGCAGCTAGGACTTTTTCTTAGTGAGATTTAGATTTTTGGAGTTCGGATTACTTTTTTGGGATGACAGCCGTTACTGCCCACATTGAAAGGAAAAGCACCCTAAATCTAGATGATTTGCACTATCTAACCAACCACAATGACCATGAAAGACCATCAACCAGTACAAAAAGAAACATTACAAATATAAATAATCAATATACTCATCATACACAACAAAATTTAAGAATAGACCTCACATAATATGCTGCACAACCTTTGATTCGACATTTGGTATTCAACTGGCATTCTTGCCTATGCCAGCAATGGCTACCGTCAGCAGAGATTAGATAACTCTTGACGCAAATCACAAGGGAGAGCTTCATAATGTTGTGCTTGATATTCAACAACACACAAGATATTTCAAGAAAAAGCTTGATAGGGTACCCTCTTTTAAAGATAAAAATGAAAGCTGGCAAAAGATAATTAATATCAATCAAGTAATCAGATTATAACAAAATCAAATTGGTATGGAGAGTGGGAACTTTGGTAGAACTCGATGTGTATTCGTAAATTCTTTGAAAACTAAGCATCAATTTTCTTGAGGACATGAATAAAAAGAGATTCAGAGGAAGAACTGGAGTGTGTTAATTCAACAATTGATTGAATAATAGGTTTGATATGAAGCATGATATCTCTCGCAATTATAGAGACAAAAGATCCTTCAAATTTGGGTGACAAAGGAAAAATTCATTGGAGATAACAAAGGAAGGCTATAAGCTTCAAATGGTCAACTCAATGACTCTAAACTATCAAAAGAAGTGGCTTTGATTCTGGATTTTGCGCCTTTAAATTCTCATGTGTTTATACTGAAGGACGAGTACCAGTTATCTCTAAGGAGGGAATTAGTGTAGGAAATGATGTAATAGGTTTGGTAACTCCCTTATAGTTTACTATTATTATTGTTATTATTGTTATTATTTTGTATTAAATAGTTCTTAGTTAGTTCTTTCATTCCCCTATAAACGGGGGATTTGAGGCATTTGTATTAGAACTTGATATTCTTTGGAGATCGAAAAAACCACTTTCTTTAATAGTTCTCTGAGAAAGTTTAGACTCCATCACCAGCAAAACAAGGAGTAGGATTCGTTGTTGTAACATCTGTGATAATTAGAACATAATATTAAGGTCTGAACTTCATTTTATTAAAATTTTATCTAAATTATATTAATTATTGTCATATATTTTGGGTTTCTTAATGCTCAATCTTACTCATCGCAAATTAATTTGTCTTATACCTTTGGCTTCACATTCAGAGTTCGATTCCATTATGGCCATCCAGATGTTTTTGATAGATTGTTCCACCTTACCAGAGGGGGTGTTAGTAAAGCTTCCAAAGTCATCAACCTGAGTGAGGACATATTTGCAGGCATGTTCATAATCATAAAAGCCCTTTGTTTTGTATTCAAAGTTTCAAACAAGTAATCTGGTTTAATCATATATTCTATTCATGTATGTGATTTTGAATTG
Organism: Benincasa hispida; assembly: GCF_027475165.1. Taxonomy (NCBI): domain Eukaryota; kingdom Viridiplantae; phylum Streptophyta; class Magnoliopsida; order Cucurbitales; family Cucurbitaceae; genus Benincasa; species Benincasa hispida. The sequence continues at coordinate 12,590,684 of NC_143486.1, forward strand.
CAGGTTTCAACTCCACCTTGCGTGAAGGTAATGTTACTCATCATGAATACATACAAGTTGGTAAAGGGCGGGATGTTGGCCTTAACCAGATCTCCATGTTTGAGGCTAAGATAGCCAATGGCAATGGCGAACAGACATTAAGCCGTGACATGTATAGGCTAGGTCACCGATTTGATTTCTTTCGCATGCTGTCTTGTTATTTCACCACCGTTGGTTTCTATTTCAGTACTTTGGTAAGTATGAGAAGTCTGTCTTTAACTCATCTATATTCATTTTGCTTCATTCACGAGATAAACCTAATTTTTCATTGACAGCTGACAGTGCTCACAGTCTATGTCTTTCTATATGGCCGCCTTTACCTTGTTCTCAGTGGCCTTGAAAAAGCTTTGAGTACTCATCCCGCCATTAAAGACAACAAGTCCCTCCAAACAGCTCTTATTTCACAGTCCGCTGTGCAAATTGGACTTCTGATGGCATTGCCTATGATGGTTGAAATTGGACTGGAAAGGGGTTTTCGGGCAGCTTTAAGTGATTTCATACTAATGCAGCTGCAGCTTGCACCTGTGTTTTTCACATTCTCTTTGGGAACCAAGACACATTATTATGGAAGGACATTGCTTCATGGAGGTGCAGAGTACAGAGGTACCGGTCGGGGTTTTGTGGTGTTCCATGCCAAATTTGCTGACAATTACAGGATGTATTCTCGCAGTCATTTTGTCAAAGGAATTGAATTGATGATTCTTCTTCTGGTTTACCACATACTTGGCGTTTCATATAGAGGTGTGGTTGCTCATGTCTTGATCACCATATCAATATGGTTTATGGTAGGAACGTGGCTTTTTGCTCCTTTCCTCTTCAATCCATCAGGCTTTGAGTGGCAAAAGATAGTCGATGACTGGACAGATTGGAAAAAATGGATTGTCAATCGTGGAGGAATCGGAGTATCTCCTGATAAAAGTTGGGAGTCTTGGTGGGAGAAGGAGCATGATCATCTAAAATACTCTGGAAAGCGTGGCATCTTTGCTGAGATATTACTGTCACTACGATTTTTCATCTTTCAGTATGGACTAGTATATCACTTGAAAATAATCGACTCCCAAAGCTTTCTGGTACGAAGATTGTTCCTGCATTCTTAACAATTCCTTGGTTTAAGGATGTTTTTACTAAGCATATAAGCATATTTATTCTACTTAATTATCTCTTAAAATTTCAGGTTTATGGCCTTTCTTGGGTTGTGATCATTTCAATATTGCTCCTGATGAAGGTAAGAAAAATATTCTTCTGGATCCTCCTCCCTTGTTTGGGTCAAACCATAAACTGTGTTTAGGAACCTTATTTGGATTCATCTTGTTTACTGCTCAAGAAATAGTTGGACCTCCAAGTGGGGTGACTTTTATAACTAGGGCCATTTACATTATTCTAGATAATAGAAACGTAAATGTATCCTATATAGGGATCCATAAATACTCCTCTGCCTCTAGTGATAATTCACCTTCTTTGTTTCCTTTTTTCTTTTTCTTGTGATAATTCATATTTGCCTTCAGAAAGCCAGATTGGGACTTATCCGTTGTTGCGCTTAGGCCCTTTTCTCCGAGGGTTGAGCCTGAAGATGGAAACTTTCTCCAAAAAGAAGATCGATGGGAGTGGGACAAAATAGTTTGCTATTTTCCATTTTATAACCAGAAGTTAGAAATATGTAACTTTCGAATGATTATTTTGTTGCTAAATAATTGAAGCAGATATAGAGGCCCAGAAGCTATTCCTACACAATGAGCTTTATAAACTTCAGAAGTTTCATTACTAGTTCTTCATTAGCTCTCTTTATCTGAAATGAATAATATGGAACCACTACTTTCCAGTCATTGATGCGATTACCCTAATACCATTCAAACTTTGTAGGCGGTATCCGTTGGACGACGTAAATTCAGTGCAAGCTTTCAGTTGTTATTTAGGCTGGCCGAGGGTTTTATTTTCATTATCTGTGTGGCTGGTTTCATTACTTTAGTTGCAATCCCTCATATGACAATCAGGGACATCATACTTTGCCTTCTTGCCTTCTTGCCAACAGGATGGGGCCTGCTCTTGGTCAGTATACTTGAACATCTCCATCCTAGATATACTTTGACATTAGTTTTACATTCCTTTCTGCTCACTACTTTATTAATTGTCTTCATCTTCATGGTTCAGATTGCACAAGCTTGTAAGCCCTTAATTCATCATACTGCATTATGGGGATCGGTTCGTGCCTTGGCGCGGAGTTATGAAATTGTCATGGGATTGCTTCTGTTCACACCTGTAGCATTCCTGGCTTGGTTTCCATTCGTTTCCGAGTTCCAAACACGAATGCTGTTCAACCAAGCATTCAGCAGAGGTTTGCAAATTTCTCGTATTCTTGGCGGGCCTAGAAAAAAGGAAAAGAGTTCATCCACAGACAAGGAGTAAATATACTCAGATTCACAAACAATGCAAAGATAAGATTGCCACGATTCTGAACTGTAGATATCTCCAAGCTTTTTATTACTGTAAATGCTGTTATTTCCTCTGCTCTCTATATTTATGGGTTGCTTTCTCTCATTGAGATAATTATTATACTGAAGATGGTGGAAATTTGTTCAAATTGCCATTTACCATCTGATCATATTTGTAGATTCATTGTATACTGTGTGAATACATTATACAGATATTTTATTTGAATTGGTTGTAAATTATAAGGGTGAAGATTATGACAGCAGCCTCTTTTTTTCTTTTCCTTTCATTTTTTTTAAGCAGCCTTCCACTCAACTTCTAACCTCCTAATCGACAAGTTTGCCAAATTAGCTAAGTTGACAATCAAATGAAAAATGAAATACAGTTAAAAAAATAATTACTTTTTTTTTTTTTTCCACTTTCAAGAGAATATAACTTTTAATCTTTATCGGCAATATGTGAAATTTTTATTCTTTTTTTTTTTATAATTTGTGGAGTTGGAGAATTAAACCTATTTTCAAAGTTGATAGTATTATTCCATTTTTGGTTCGGTAGCCATTAAATATGAAAGGTGTTCATCAGGAAAATATTGAAACTTGGTTAGTTACATTTCATATTCTTCGTTTTCTTTTTAAAACAAATCCATCCACATAGAATTCGCAACGTAGCTTTACTTTGGCCTTTTATATATATATATATATTATTTTTAATGTCGTTTGTAATTGTAGGCATAATTCGCCTTGAAAATATACATTAAAAATTAATCATCACATAGATATAAAATTAATAGTTTATTGTCATTATATATTTAAGTGCAATATTTATGTGTATCTCGAGGTATATCTTTTTTTTTAATATATATATATATCTTATTCTAATCATACAGAAAATGTAATAAGTAATATTCATTGAAAAAGAAGGAAAAAAATGACAAATTATAATTGGACAAGTCGAAATGCATATGAGAAATTTTTCATGATAAGCACATGCGTCCGTTAAAATAGCCTAAATATTTAATAGGAAAGGGGTTGGATAATAATCCTTTGATTTTTAATTCTTGATTCTTTTAAAAATTAATCATATAAACACGAGTTTTAGCAATGGATTTATTTTAGTGTTTTTTTATAAACTTTCTATAAATATTTTCAAAACTAAAAAAAAATTAAAAAAATTATTCTTAAAAAATTAAATTTTATTTTTGAAATTTGATTAAGAATTCAAATATTTTCTATAATAAAAATGAAAATCATCCTAAAGAAATTAGGAAAAAAAAATTATTGCGGATATAAAAAAACCAAAAAACGAAATGTTAAGACCTTATTGGATAACTATTTGATTTTTGTATTCTATAAAAATGGCTTAATTCCCTTGTGTACCTATTCTCAATAAACAATAATCTAAGTAATTTTTTCAAAAAATAAAATAAAATAAAATAAGTAATAATAAGCACACATTCAACTAGAGATGTCCAATTTTCTCACGGGATCGTCTCGAAAGGGGCAAAAATTTCCCGATTAGGCAGGGAATGGGGGAGGGAGTGGGAAAAGAAAATTTTCTGTGAGTTAAACGGGGACGGGGGATGAGAAAAGAAAACTAACGGAAAAATTATCCGCAGGAACCCGATCCCCGGGAATTCCCCACCAGGAATCTCTGCTCGATCCCGTGAAAATGGGGAGCGAGGACGGGGATAGGGAATGACATCTTGGCCCTGTCCTACTTCGTGGACATCTCTACCTTCAGCAATTGATTGTTTACATATTTACTATATTTATTTAAAAAATAAAAATTAAAGGAAAATAATTTCCACGATTCTCCAATATAATCTTCTTTCAAGTTAAAGTCTTAATGTTTTTTTTAAAAAAGAATAAAAGTCTTGAGGTTGTTATTAAAAAAAAATGCCTTAAATATAAGTGGACAATTTTGGGTATATTTGGATTAACTCTTCAGATTTTTAATTTTTAAAATAAAATTAAGTCATTTTAGGGGGAAAAAAGTGAAGTATTTGGCAACCTTTAAAATTGCTTTTGAAACCATTTTAAAGTTCATTTTAATTCATTTTTATTAAAAGAGACTAAATAAAAATAATTTCTTAAGAAACACTTTTTTTTTTCTTTAGACCTTTATTTATCCTGCAAACAAACTTTTAAATTTTTTCAATTTTTTTTTAAATAATATTTTTTTTAATAAATAATGACAAAAATAGGATTGGGGGGAAATGTTTTAAAAAATAAGTGTTTTTAAAAAGTATTGATAGATTTAGGGTAGTGAAATCATGTACCCGGTACACAATTTCCATGTGGCAGACCACGTCAGCTGACTGGTTGACCGTTTAATCCATGTGGTAGACTCAATCTCGCTCTTAATCTTGCTCTCGCTCACAATCTCGCTCTCTCTAAACATCTCGCTCTCTTTTACAATCTCGCTCTCTCTTTACATCTCGTTCTCTCAATCTTTGAACTTTGAACCTTGAACCATATAATGTTCTAAGCTCAATTATGCTGATAAAATTCTGATGTTGAATCTAATTTTTATACATTAAACAAAAGATTGAGCTTAATTGAGCTTAGAACATTATATGGTGTTGACCGTTCTTTTATCAATGGTAAAACCTTGAACCATATAATGTTCTAACCTCGTGTAATGCTTATGAGTTTTACCATTGATAAACTCATTATGCAAACCTTAAATTCAAAAGAATTATCAATGGTAAAACTCATAAGCGAACTCGTGTACCAGTACACGAGCTCGCTTGACCGGTCAACCAGTTAGTTAACGTGGTCAGTTGACTGGATTAAATGGACTCGTGTACCCGGTACATGAGTCTGCCACATGGAAATCGTGTACCGGATACACGATTTCACTACCCTAAATCTGTCAATACTTTTCCAAAACACCTATTTTTGAAAATATTTCCCTAGCCCTATTTTTGTCATTATTTATTAAAAAAATTATTTTAAAAAAAATCAATTTCCTTTTCTAGTCTCATTCAAAAAAAAAAAAAAAAATCTTCTCCAAAAATATATATATTATACATTAATTTCAATAAATAAATGTAAACAGGATTCACTCTCACCGTCTTTAAATTAGGCCTAAAACGATTGTATCTCATTAAAAATAAAGAAAAAAAAAATCTTAAAATTACAAAATTTCACCTCTTTCTTTTTCTCTTCTCATTCTGCCTCACATCACATTCTTGATTCCTTCTGATTTTACTCTCACTCGGTTCTTTCATTCACAACTCGATCGAAACAGTTTTTGCACTTAATCGAATCGAAATTGTGATCTACAAAATGAAAGAAGACGCACCTGATCATCTTGATTTCATCAAATTGGAATCCGGATCAAACTCAAACTCTTGTAGCGATCAACTCGATGCGACGAAGAATCATCAGACAGGCGTCTTAGATCGATTCCAAACTTTGATCGCAACAATCACAGAGAAGAATCCGCAACTGAAAACAGAGCAGCATCCTTCGAAATCTGATTTTACAGAACAGGCCAAAGTTCCCGGCCAAAAACGCGTGGCCGGAGACCGGATCTCGGTAGCAATGGCGTCAATGATTTTGGAAACGGAAAAGGAAGAAGGTGGAAGGTTCAGAGAGTGTGATTCGGGTTCCTTTGAGTGTGATTCATGGAGCGACAGTGAGAATTCAAATGGAGAAAATTACGAAGAAATCGATTCTTGGCTGGTTCTTTTTGATTCATGTTCTGAGGAAAGCGAATATTCAAGTGATTCTTCTTGTGAAGAAAGTTGTGACGAGGACTAATGTGTCAATTTCAAAACTTCATTCGCTACTATATAACTCCTAAATTTTGTTACAAAAATCTTTAACAAATATTTTGTTGAGACATTTTTGTGTTAAGTTTGTGCTTCATTTTTATGATTGATTTTGTGGATATTCAAATTTTTGGAATTGGCTTTTGGATTTTTTTATTGTTTTAAGAGAAATTGTGCTATTAGACTTAAACTTTATGCTATATTTTCAAAAAATTGTCTCAAATAACTTTATTTTTTATTCATGGATTTTCATCTTTTTCCTAATTTTAGCTTACCAAAATACTAATTATTCTTGTTTTCTATTATTAAATTTGAAGCTTTAAATTTGGTAGTCATGAGAAAGAAAATTGTTTTTTCCTTTAATTTTTGTTGGTAAAATTCAAATTCATTATCTGCATTTCAGATTTTAATTTTAGATGGGAATATTTACAATAGCATGAAAATTTTCCATCGCCACCATGTATGGAAAATTGTTTGATTTGTCTTATTTTTCTTTCTTCTTTTTTTTTTTAAAAAAAAAAAATTCACAAAATACATCTTAGCATGCATGGAGTTTTGTCTTTCGTTTGTCAATTTTTTTTCTTCAAATTTTCACAATATTAATGGCATATGTGGAAGTTATTCTATTCAACTAATGTGTATTGAATGTTGTTTAATTTTTTTTAAACTTTTGCATATATTATCTCTGAACTGAAAGTTTCCTTATTTCATTTGCTTTTTTTGTTGTATACATGTTCCTCTTAAAATCATATTTACTGTATTTGTTTTTACATAAAATCATTTTTTGTTATGAAAATTGAGGAGTACAATGAGAATACAGATATGAAAAATATAATATAATAATATTTATATAATAATAAATAAATAAATAACTAAAATTATAAAATAAAATAACTAAAACATAAAATAACCAAAATCATGAAATTGGATAATATGGAAGTCGGTGGAAGTGGAATTCTCACCAATGTAGGTGTGCTTAAGATCTACCAAATGTCATATTTATAGGCAAAGTGGCAAGTAGGATGTGATCTTACATGGACACCGAACAATGAGCATCTATTTTCTATTATAATATTCATAATACTCCTTGCCCATATATATATATGAAATACGCCTCTGAAAAACCCAATGGAAAAAATCCTAGTGAAGAAAAAAATAATACATATTTCATATAATACATACTCCTAAAAATACAATATATTTACTCCCTTTCATGAAAACATTATTTAAGATCTCTAAGTCGCCACAATCCAATATTGTGCACCAATGTTTCAAAAGTTGCAGTTGGTAATGCCTTTGTAAACAAGTTTGCCAGGTTATCCTTCAAACAATTTTGTTGTACAGGGATGTCGTCATTTTCTTCAGAAAAGCTTCGGTGAAATATGCTTTATTCTATTTCCTTTAATATATCCTCATTTGATTTGGGCTGTGAGTCATTGACCTTAGCCATACACATTCTCGACTAGCCTCGTGAATTGCAAGAATTTCAATATGATTTGAGGAAGTGGCCATTATAGTCTGTTTCACCGATCGTCATGATATAGCAATTCCTCCCCATGTGAATAGATATAATCTGTTTGAGATCTAGTTTTGTGTGGATCAGATAAATATCCAGAATCTGCATAACTAACTAGATCACAATTTGATTTATTTGAATAAAACAAACACATATCGATTGTTCCTTGGAGTTAACGGAGTATATGGTTAATTCTGTTCCAATGTCTTTTTGTAGGAGAAGAACTATATCTACCTAATAAATTTACTGAAAATGCAATTTCTGGTCTTGTATTATTAGCAAGATACATAAGTGTACCAGTTGTACTAAGATATGGTTCTTCAGGACCAAAAAGTTCTTCATTATCTTCTCGAGGTCGAAATATATCTTTCTTTATATCCATTGAACAGAATTCCATTGGAATATTTAATGGATGTGTTTTGTCCATATAAAATATTTTCAAAATTTTTCCTGTATAAGTTAATTGATGGATAAATATTTCATCTGCTAAATGCTCAATTTGTAAGCCAAGGCAAAATTTTGTTTTTCCGAGATCTTTCATCTCAAATTCTTTCTTAAGATATTCTATTACCTTTGAAAGCTCTTCAGGAGTTCCAATTATATTCAAGTCATCAACATATACAGTTATAATAGCAAACCCTGATTGTGATTTCTTTATGAAAACACACTAACATATTGGATTATTTTGATATCCTTTTTTCAATAAATATCCACTCAGAAGATTGTACCACATTCATCCTGATTGTTTCAATCCATATAGTGATCTCTGTAACTTTATTGAAAACCATTCTCGGGAATTTGATGTTTATGTTTCAGGTACCTTAAATCCTTCTGGGATTCTCATATAAATATCATTATCAAGAGATCCATATAAATTATTGTGACTACATCCATAAGATGCATATCCAGACTTTTATACACAGTAAAGCCAATTAAATATCTTAATGTAATTGCATCCACCACCAGAGAATACGTCTCCTCAAAATCAATACCAGGTCTTTGTGAAAAACCTTATGCAACTAGTTTTTCTTTATATCTTGTGACCTCATTATTTTCTTTTCTTTTCCTCACAAATATACATTTGTATCCCATAGGTTTAACACCTTCTGGTGTTTGGACAGATCCAAAAACCTGACGTTTTGAAAGTGAGTTTAATTCTGCTTTGATTGCTTCTTTCCACTGAAGCCAATATTTTCTATGTCGACATTTTTAATAGATTTTGGATCAGAATCCTCATTTTTAGATATAATATCGAGAGCAACATTATACGAAAAAATATTGTCAATAATTTCATTAGTTCGATTCCATCTTTTTCCTGTCATGACATAGTTCATTGAAATCTCATTATTATATTTAGGTATTTCACCTTCTTCACTAGTCATGTCGAGGATTCTTTATGGGTATTTACCATTAGAAGAAATTTGGGCTTTAATGTCAATTTTAAACCGACATTAAAGGGCTTTAATGTCAGTTGGCAACCGACATTAAAGATAGTGTTATTAAAGCCCTTTAATGTCGATTTTAAACAAGAATTACATCCTTACAAAAATCGGCCAACAAAACTTGTCCATTGGGTCCGAATTACGTCAATCTCTTCTTGTGTATATGCATCTTTTGTATTGAACTACAAAAAGGAAAAAAAAAAAAGATAAATTCAACATAAGTTTACGTTCATTTATTAAATTAAAGCTAGTACTATATAAAAAATAAATAATTTACATACGAGGCTAGCATATTCAACTAAAAGTTTTACATTATCCATATAACTAAAAAGTAAAAAGCCCCCTAAAGCAACACCATAACTTCAAGCATCTAAAAAGCACACCAATGGATACAAGACTTCAATCAAATGAAACCACAAAAAACATCTCCAACCAAAAGATGCTATCGAGGGTCCATCTTAGATTATCTAAACAAGATTCCAAAGATGAATTAGATTCAAATTGTATGTAACTAAAAACAAATACAACACAGAAATACATCACTGAACTTCTGCCATCTATCTGTCACAATTGCATTTTACCTTCCTAAATCGAAACTAAATGTTAATCAATGCATGAGCATAGACAAATTTTAGTGAAGCCCCAAGCTACAAGATGTTTTGTTCGTTTCAATGCAGATGACTTTGGGTGACTTTTTACATCTAAAGGGTTAACCATAACTTAGGATATTAATCAATCATGACAGCTTCTAAACTCAGTAACAATAACACAAAAAGAAGTACCTTTTTTCTACAACTAAGATACAACACAAGCCTCTATCTCCCAACAATGCGAACAAGATCTTTAACCCTTGTAAGATCCATTTGTCCATTGTTGAACACATATTGCGACAAAACCAAGAAACATACAACATTTAAAGCCTTTGTGGGCAGTTCGAAAATAGTTTACTTAAGACTAAATGAAATCTTTATTATCTTCTATATTCAAGTACTACAATAGCTCAACAAGGTTCAGTGTTCCAGAATTTCAGATTCATGTTACACTACTTCCATTTCAGGCAATACATTAAGCAATATCATCGTAAATAGATAAAAGGAAAGAACTTATTAAAGTAACAATGGCATGGCTTGCTCCTTCTTCAATATAACTAGAAGCATTTTTTGAATTTATCCCAATGCCTCACGTTCCACTCTCTCCTTCTTTACCTGCAAAACATACCCAAAGTGGGAAAAAAATTACCTTTAGCTTCATTCATTCAACGTTCTCCAGTTTAATAAAGATAAATATCAACAAAGATCAATACTAAATGAGATTTTTTAATTACTAAATGAAGTCATTTACCCTAAAGTTCAAAGGGAAAATGCTAAAGAAGCTATGTACCAACAGTCTAGCAAGACATCAGATGAAATTTGGCGAAATAAGATAGGTCGACATCAAGTAGAAAGCAATGGTAGGATGTGCCACACACAATCCCCACAACTATTCACTAAGTAGTATTCCAAGAAATCAAAGGAGTTGTAGCACGCATGTGCAGCATCTTGCGACCCTACTTCCTGCTACTACACAGTTTAAATTAACACAAATTTTATTCACCTAAACTGAGACATTAATATTAAACAATTTGACACAATGAGTAGAACAATTGAGCAGGTTAATTTGCACTGGTCATCAAATCATCAACCATGCTCTATCTTATTTTTATCCAGCCTTCCTTCCATACTAGCCAGTAAATAAAAATCAAAGAATCCACAAAAAAAAAAAAAAAAAAAATTTACTGCCATACATTTTACTTTATTTGCATGTGATAAAGAAATTTCACTCGTATAATGTTTTTGAAAATAATATAAGAATTAGGATTAACAGCAAAGATCGGGTAGTAGTGCATGAAAATCACTCGTATAAACTCGTATAATGTTACAATCAGAACAAATCAAGAATTCAAACACAAACAAAGGCCTACACAAGTCATTTATTTGTTTTAAAAGAAAACATCTAGGCTAACCGATGGTAAATAATATCAAAATCAATAACTATTTATAACAGACCATTAGCATTTGTCTGTAGTACATAGCAAATAAATGGTAAATAATAGGCTAACAGATGGTAAATAATATCAAAATCAAGAATTCATCCAGAATTCATACATATATTACCCAAAAGCTGATATCTATCTAGATTATGAAACCTGAAATCATGAAAAAGACAACAGAAGACGGAATGAGAAACCTTGAAGGGGAATTCAATAAAATTAGAACTACACTAGATAAACAATTCAACTGTAATGCAAGTACATATCAAGATACCATCTAGGCTAACAGATGGTAAATAATATCAAAATCAATAACTCCCAAATACAGGTCATAAGATCCAAAACTCTAAGAACAATGACTGACACTACTATATAGAGCAGCTGCCTCATTTCCATGAATACGACTAGGCATTTTTCACCTTTTTTTACCACAATTTTTTTTCACTTTAAATAATAAAGCAAGAGATATGAAATAATGGAAAGACTTACAAGTGCCAGCATATCCTGGAGATAGCTCCTGAATGGTGTTTGCATGGCCTACCAAAAGAATGAAATAATTCAAACTAATAACCATCTAACTACTATTTAGAATTCAACATTCTGTACTTAGTTGGGAAAAAACAACAAAACCCAATACAATCAAGAGTTAGTTCCCTGTGACCATGAAAAATTATAGAAATTTAACCATAAAAAAATACTAGATTTCGAGAATATTGCACACTTAACAATTATATTAAGAGCATGTTGAATATAGAAATAAAACTAAAGATTATTCGGTTATGATAAACATATAACACATTTCTGTTTTTTCGGCGAGGCTCAAATCGATCTAAGGAAGAGATAAACATCTATAGTAGGAAAAAACTTGAAGATCATCAGGAAGGTACTGATGCTTCATGGAAAGGTCCATGGCCCGCTTCAAATGCTGATTGCCTGCATCAACAACCTCTCTGGGGAGTCGATTCAAAGCCTCCTTCATACAGATCGAATCGACTCGAAGACCTAACAGATCGAATCGAAGACCTAAAATAGTAACACAACCCAAAATCAATCTCCACGGAACAAAATTTGAAATCATCTCCATAGAAAAAGAAACGATTAGGGTTTCAATTACCATAATTACGGAGGCGTTGGGTCAATCTGGTTATGAATCCCCAATCTTCTTCTTTGGGTCAATGAAGGACTGCAAAAAGGACGCCATTTCGATCTCTCTCCTTTCTTCCTCCGGAAAAATTTACTCTCTGATTTTTCCGTCAGAACAAGATTGGTTAATGAACATGAACTTTAGGCATGGACAAACTCAATCTATGAATATGAGCTACACAACGGCTAGATCTGACGTATGGCTTGCAGATTGGTAAAAGTGAGAGAGAGAGAAAGAAAGATCAGAACTTCAGGCGGTGGATCTACTTTTTCGTGGGTTAAAGGGAGAGTTCGACATGGGAGAGAAAGAGAGAAAAGGCTCACTGGCAATGCTAGGCGATGGACGGTGAGGCGATCAGAGAAAGGGTCTTGGCCAGGGAATGTGCAGTTGAGGAAGGCAACGTGGGAAGGGCTTGGATGGATCGGAGAAGAAGAAGAAGATTGGGGATTTAATTCGAGGGTCATTTTTTTTTTCTTTTACACAATATATATATATTAATTTTTTTATTTTATTATTGATAATTGGGAAAGGCGGGAAATGAAAATGGGAGAGAGGGAAACAAAAAAAAATTGACCTACAATGTCGATTTTAAACTGACATTATAGGTAGACCTACAATGTCGGTTTTAAACTGACATTATAGGTAAACCTACAATGTCGGTTTAAAACCGACATTAAAGATCCGTGTTTTTTTTTTTTAAGAAACCGACATTGTACATCCATTTTAGTTTTTCCTAACCGACATCAAAGCCCAGATTTCTTGTAGTGTACATCCTCAACCAAGTCTTTTTCACTATTAATTATCTTCGTTTTCGAGGATTTTTATCTTTGGAACCCTCTAGTCTACCACGCTTCTGGCATGTTCCAAACTCATTAGTGACAACTTGTTGTGTTGGGATATCAATTTTTTATAGAACATTTGTAGCTGATATATATGACTTAGTTACTTTCTTTGCATCTATAAATGCATCTGGTAATTGATTTTCTAAATTTTACAAATGAATTATTTTCTTAACTTCAAGTTCACATTGATCTGTACAGGGATCTAAATGAGACAATAACGATGCATTTCATGTAATTTCTTTTTCCAACTTCTTAATTCCTCCCCTAATGTTGGAAATTTTGTCTCATTAAAATGACAATCAGCAAATCGTGTAGTAAATACATTACCTATCAGGGGCTCAAGATATTTAATAATTGATGGAGAATCATATTCAACATATATTCCTAACCTCCTTTGAGGATCCATCTTAGTGTGTTGTGGTGGAGCAATTGGAACATATACTACACATCCAAAAATTCTCAGATAGGAAATATTTAGCTCATGACCATAAGCTAATTGTAATGGCGAGTACTTATGATAAGCTACTGGCCTAATGCATACAAGTGACGCTACACGCAAAATAGCATGTCCCCATACAGATGAAGGAAGCATAGCTCTCATAAGTAATGGTCTTGCAATTAATTGTAAACGTTTTATAAATGATTATGCTAAACCATTTTGTATATGAACATGAGCCACAGGATATTCAACACTTGTTCCAATTGACATACAATAATTATCAAAAGCTTGGGATGTAAATTCACCAGCATTATCAAGACGAATAATTTTAATTGTATAATCAGAAAATTGTGCTCTTAACTTAATTATTTGAGCAAGTAATCTTGCAAATGCAAGATTTTGACTGGATAATAAGCATATGTGTGACCATCTGTTGGATGCATCTATTAATACCATAAAATATCTAAATGGTTCACTTGGTGGGTTAACGGGTCTACATATATCACCATGAATTCGTTCTAAAAATGTGGGTGATTTAGTCCCCACTTTAGATGATGATGGTCTAATTATCAATTTTCCTTGAGAGCAAGCATCACATGATAATTCATTAGATTGAAGAATCTTCTAGTTCTTCAATGGGTGTCCATTTGAATTTTCAATAATTTTCCATATCATTATAGATCCTAGGATGACCCAATCGGTCATGCCAAATTGTAAATATGTCTGGATTCATGAACTTCAGGTTCATTGTTGCATATGTTTCAATTATGCGTATATGAGTATAATACAATCCAGAAGATAAAGCAGGCAACTCTTCTAATATAATTTTTCATTTGAGATAATGGATATGATATATAGATATTCCACATTATTCTTACTATCCATCTCAATATGATAGCCATTGTCACGTATATCTTTAAAACTTAGAAGATTTCTCTTTGATTGACTGGAGAACAATACATTGTCAATTGTAAATTTTGTTCCTCTGGGCAAAATAATATTTGCTTTTCCAAAACCTTCGATCAGTTTGCAGAACCTGATATTGTATTTACTTTTACTTTTAGTATTGTCAATTTGGAAAAGTATTTTTTTATTTGTAAATATTGTACGTATAGTTGCACTGTTTGCCAGACATAAATCTTCTTTGCTCATTTTTGAAACACCCAAAATATGAAAATGATCCATGTTTCTTCATTGAAAGAAAATAATTACAATAAGAAAAATAAAACTTAAAATATCCAAAAGATACTAAAAAAAAACATGAAGATTGATAAAAGAAAACAACATTAAGTCTAGATATTCTCAAAGTCAAAAGAAACACTTGATGTGCCACCAACTGTGCCAATCTTCTCTTCACGAGATTCAAAGAAGTCCGTCACATTCAAATTTTTCATATAGGGTGGGTCAAATATGTCATTATCCTGGTATACAAAATTTGCTTCCACATTTTTCTCTTTTTCTTTCAGGGAGGCTTGATAGAGGTCAACTAAGTGTTTTGACGTACGATAGGTACGTGACCAATGCTCAGTCATTCCGCATTGGAAGCATTTATTTTTAACACTCTTTGAACTTTTTCTGATGGAGCTTTTCCTTTGTGATCATCATTTTGTGTGGTTGTTTTGAAATTTAAATGACTAGAACGACCACCACAAAAATAATAATTATTTCTTCATCTGCCACGGTCACGACCTCGACCAAGATTATTATTAAAATTCACAGCATTCGCTTCATGATTTTTCATCAATAACTCGTTATTTTGCTCGGCCACGAGAAGACATGAAATTAATTCAGAATATTGTTTAAAACCTTTCTCTCGATATTGCTGTTGTAGGAGCACATTCGAGACATGAAATGTAAAAAAATGTCTTCTCTAACATATCAGCATCAGTAATTTTGAACTGATTTTAACTAATGCAGAGTTGTAATCACTTACTGATTTAAAATCTTGTAGCCTCAAGTGCATTCAATCATAACGAGGTTTAGGAAGACTAATTGTTTTTTGATTATCATACCTCTCTTTTAATTTTTTTCATAAGATACGGGGATCTTTTATTATAAGATACTTTATTTTTAATCCCTCATGGATATGATGACAAAGGAAAATTATAGCTTTTGTTTTGTCCTGATTGGATGTCATATTTCCTTCTTTAGTAGTCTCCCCAAGATTCATAGCATCCAGGTGGATTTCGGCATCAAATACCCATGACAAATAATTATTGTCATTAATATCAAGAGCGAAAAATTCTAATTTTGTGAGATTTGTCATGGCAACACTATCATAAAATATTATACTTATGTTAGAAATTTAATGGATATTGAATATGCAAAATAATATTAAATTTATCAATTATAACGAAGAGGAAAAAATCGACATACCTTTAGGAGCTTGTACTGATAACGTGTTATGAAAATTTCAGAGCACAACAGGAATACGGATATGAAAAATATAATATAATAATATTTTTATATAATAATAATAAATAAATAAAATTATAAAATAAAATAACTAAAACATAAAATAACCAAAATCATGAAATTGGATAATATGGAAATTGGTAGAATTGAATTCTCACCAATGTAGGCGTGTTCTTAAAATCCACCAAATGTCACTCTTTATAGACAAAGTGGTAAGTAGAATGTGGACTTACCTTAATACTAAGCATGAATAACTATCTGACATATGAACAACATAAATGGTGACACATGACCTTTGGGATACTAAGCAATAAGCATCTATTTTCTATTATAATATTCATAATATTTTTAACTTAATGCATTTTAGATCGTTTTCACTACATTTATGTGAATTTCTTTAGATGGTCTTAGATGTTTGTTATTCTCTACATTTTCTGCATAATGTTTTGCATTTTCCGGATTTTGTGCATTTTCTACGATTTGGGAATGAATGGTTTTTGGATAGTGCCGATTTTAGCATTCAACTTCCCTTTTTAAACATATGTTTATTGCATGAAGGGTAAATATATACTTTTTCTATGAAAGATCTCTCCTTATAAAAATTGATTCGCTATAAGAAATTAAACTTTCAGCGACACAGAAAAAATGTCATGGTAGATTTTAGTGGTGTGATTATTTTGTCGCTCAGAACTCTATAATTCTGCATCTTCTTAGCTTTTAATGGCATGACAACACGTCACTAAAATTTCGTTTTTAATAATGTAAACGCGTCACTGAAAATAATGTTTACTGGCGTATCGATGCGCAACTAAAGTTTATATTATTCAATGACGGCTATTTGCTTGTCATTAATTAGGAGCTTTAGTGACGTATCTTTCGTCACAAAAAATGTCATTAGAATAACAAATTCTAATCCTTAACTGGCATTTGTGTTGTCATTAAATATCCAACACACAGAAATTGAACATTTGCCAAGTTACTAAATTGTTTCTATTTTTGACATCACATAAATGTTGCTAAAAGTTATTTGTTATTTTTTTAAAAAAAGCCTAAAGTATAATTTAAGCAAACCTAATATCAACACTTCAATACAAAACAATATAAAATCAAAGATATTTAATTAATCTGTCATATCTTTACAAAAAAAAAAATAATAATAATAAGTCTAGATTCTAAATACCATTTGTCAAAGTGAACATCCATCAATTTTCCAAAATAAAAATAGAAGTAAACAACTAACCTATCAAACCTTGAATAACTTGTCAAAACTTATGAATATGCAAAAGCACAGCAAATGTGTATGTCTTTAACAAAAACATTATTTTAGAAGTAGTTTGGAAATCCTATATAGAAAATATAAAAGTTAAACATTATTGTATCTTATATAATGGGACTTTAAAAGAGATTTGTCATATGCTTTTCAAATAAGCTTACAAAATACTAAGCTTCAAAGAGAACAACATACATCTTTTTTAAAATAAAGTGTCAAATGATCAATCCTAAGTAACTTATAAACCATCACATGCTTTATTTGGTATATACCACAATTTTTTTTTTCATATTCACTTTTTTCCACAAACTAACCAAAAGAATTGGAATTTTGGTTAGGATATCTGAAGTAATATATCACAGACTTCAAAAAAATAAAGAAAGAAAATGAACACGAGAACCATTTCAGAAAACTAGTAACAACCACCTACTACTCAATTTCCATTCCCATTAATCATAATTCATCACAAACTAACATAAATAATTACTGTAGGATAGTAATGTCACTACAACACTTAGTCTAATCTAGAACGTCATAATAATGTTATAAAAATTACCTCAAGTTTCGTCCGACTGTTCATGAACCCTTTCTTCATTTGGCCTATCCGATCCACTGTTAACCTTGCTAATGTTTCTTCCATAACCTTCAGTTTTGGCCAAAAAGCACAAGCCCGTGGTCTTTGCTCGAGAGATCATAGAGTCACTGCGTAGGATTTTTGGCCAACCAACCACAAATCTTAGGCATGATGCTCTAAAGAACAACTTTAACGTCTACACCAACAAGGAATTATCCATTAGGGAGCATGTCCTTAATATGATGGTTAACTTCAACGTGGCCGAGATGAATGAGGTTGTCATAGATGAGGCCAACCAAATTAGCTTTATTCTGAAAATTCTTCCAAAGAGTTACCTCCAGTTCCCAGCAACGCGGTTATGAACAAGATTGAATACAATCTTACCACATTTCTAAATAAACTGTAGAGTTATGAGTCTTTGAAGAAAGTCAAAGGACAAATTGGGGAGGCAAACGTCGCCGTTCCGCAAAAAAATTTCATAAGGGTTCAACCTCTGGGACTAAGTCTGTGCCTTCTTTCTCAAACCCTAATAAGTGGAAGAAGTAAAAAGATGGTAAGGGAAAGAACAAAGCTAATCCACTTGCTACTACCCAGAAGGGTAAGAAGGTCAAAGCTGCAAAGGAAACTTGTTTCCATTGCAATCAAGATGGGCACTGGAAACAAAACTACCCAACTTACTTGGCTGAAAAGAAGAAGGAAAAGGAAGGTAAATATGATTTATTTGTTCTAGAAAGGTGTTTAGTGGAGCATGATAATAATGCCTGGATACTTGATTCAGGAGCCATTAATCATATTTATACCTCTTCACAAGAAAATAGTTCTTGGAAACAGCTTGAGGCTGGGGAGATGATTCTTCGAGTAGGAACAGGCGAGGTCGTCTCGACAGTTGCAGTAGGGAGCATTAGGTTATTTTTTGACTCTAAGTTCATATTGTTAGACAATGTTTACTTTGTTCCTAATTTCTAAAGGAACTTAATTTCAATTTCATGTTTGTTGGAGCAGTATTATAATATATCGTTTATTTGTGATAAAGCTTTATCTCAAAAAATGGTGTTGATATATGTTCCACAACAAATGAAAATAACTTATATGTACTAAAGTCGTTAGTATCTAAAATGCTTTATAATGTTGAAATGTTCAACACTGCAACTACACAAAGCAAAAGAAGAAAAGTTTCTCCAAAAGAAAACGCTCATCTTTGGCATCTAAGACTAGGTCATATTAATTTCAATAGGATTGAGAGATTGGTTAAGAATGGACTTTTAAACGAGTTTGAAGAAAGTTCTTTACCAGTATGTGAATCTTGTCTAAAAGAAAAAAAATGACAAAACGATATTTTACTAGGAAAGGTTATAAAGCCAAAGAACCCTTGGAGCTTATACATTTAGATCTTTGTGGTCCAATGAATGTTAAAGCAAAGGGAGGTTTTGAATACTTCATCACTTTTATTGAGGATTATTCTAGATATTTGTATGGTTACCTAATGCAACATAAATCTGATACAATTGAAAAGTTCAAGGAATATAAGGCTGAAGTTGAAAATTTATTAGGTTAAAGGATAAAAATACTTCGATCAAATCGAAATGGAGAGTACATGGTGAAAGAGCCCTATGAAGGGTCCTTGAGCGGAAGTGGGGATCGTCCCAATTTTCTAAATTCAAAGAACTCAAAATTTACAGAAAAGAACATAAAATAATTATGGATTTAATTTAGAAATTGCAGCATACTTGAAAACGAAAAACAGAAAAAGAAAATTGGGTTCTAAACCCTTACCTTTGAAGATCGGTTCTTAATTGATTCTTCGAACTCCAATTGGGCACCACCACAATCCCTACCACGATATTCTCTGGGATGAGAACACAAAATTTTGTGGGCTCTGGCTATTTTAGTGAGGGAATCTAGAAAATTTGAGAGAACATGAGAGGAGACAACACCCAAAACCCCTATGTGTTTTTCTCTGGATGATGAAGGAAGAAGATCAACTCCCAATTGCAGTTTCACTAACGTGATGGAAAGAAATAAGGAAGGGAGTTACAACTCACACCAAAAAAATAATTATAAAAAACAATTAATTAATTTAATTTAATACTTAATATTATAATATATCAAATACATTATAGTAATTATAACTCATATAATTATATTAACTTAATTATATCACATATAATTCATTCCCTCAACTAATTTGAACAATTCAAATTAATTAAAAAAACTTATTCTTATTAATTCCCATTGAGCTACCGAAGGGACCTCATGGACCTATAACTTGAAGCTCCAACAGTACATGAATAATTAATTAAACTCTTTTGATTAAAATATTCACCATCCGTTGACTGACGGACACTCCACTAAAGACCATCAGCTGCACTCTTTGCACTACAGATATATTTTTGTATCCACTGGATACCAATCAGCAGTACGATGACCCTTCACAAAATGCTCGTAAGTACAGCTAGGCCAAAATTATGCTTTTGCCCTTATAGTTACATCTAACTCCTTAAGTACTATTAATCCCTCTAATGAACAATAAATCATAGTCCAACTATGACTAAACCCTTCTCGGGCCAGGAGAGAGTGTGGCGCCACATTGCTCAGGCCTCGAAATCAGCCCTTAAAGGAGAAATTGATTTACTTACCCCAACGTTAGGGAAGGAGTGAATTCCTTCTTGTGTAGTTGTGTTCACAGCTCCCCAATTAGACGCATCTTCAAAATGGTAGGCATGTTGAGTTGGCAATCTGGCTATTCTCACTCATACAAATCAAAGGACTACCTTCATAAGCAAGAGTTCACAACTCACTTAGGATTCAGTTCATGTTACTTATGGTCATCTTGGTGAAATGTAAGTCTCTATTATGAACAACATTATATAATGAGACTAAACATTTCGTGGTCTGGTCTCATACAAACTCCTTTGTATAGAATATCCCTGCTCACATGTCTCCACGTGAATGATCAGGATCAGATTATTTGTAGCATTTTACAACAATTGTAACATCTACAAAGTAGGTCATACTCATAGTGTCACCAAGATAAGGTATCCATCTACTATAGACCATTTAAGTTATCACTTAAACATGATCCACCCATACGTCTCTACATATATATTTAACCTACAAGATAAACTTGGATGTTAGTTTATTGGTTCGTAGTTAATGCAACTAAAAATTGAAATAAAACATCATATATTTTATTAAATAAGATGTTTGTACATTACAATTATAAACTACAGAATCCTACGAGATTTAGGGCATCAACCCCAACACATGGATATAGGATTCTAGAAGTATATGATAGAACATAGAATCACATCTCAATTCTTACTGTCATACACCTCAACAAAACGATGTATCAGAAAGGAGAAACATAACCAGTTAGACATGGTTCGGTCCATGATGAGTTATGCTTCTCTACCAATCTCGTTCTGGAGTTATGCAGTGGAGACTGCAAGATACCTTTTGAACCAAGTTTCATCAAAGAGTGTATCTAAAACACCTTTTTAATTATGAAGAGGTCGTAAAAGTAGTTTACAGCATATTGGAATTTGGAGATGTCTAGCACTTGTGTTTGTGGTAAATCCGAAGAAGTTGGAACAACGTTCAAATTGTGCCTCTTTGTAGGCTACTTCATAGAAATGAAAGGTGACCTCTTTTACGATCCAAAATAGAATAAAGTGTTTGTATCGACAAATGCAACTTTCTTGGAGGAATACCACATTAGAAGTCATAAATCAAGAAGTAAAATCATATTACATGAACTCACAAAAAAACTACTGAAATTTCAACAAAAGTGTTGAAGAAGGAAACACTTTAACAAGAGTTGCAGGAGAATGAAACACTTCAAGAAGAGTTGTTGATGTTCCTTCATCGAGTCAAGCACATCCTACTCAATAGTTGGGGGAGCATTGACGTAGTGGAAGATTAGAATCCAACCCATTTTCTATTTGGGTTTAACTGAAACTTAGAGTATCATACAAGATGATAACATTGAGAATCTGTTGACCTACAAACATGAAATGATTGATTTGGACAAGGATGAATGGATTAAAGTCATGAATCAAGAAATGGAGTCTATGTACTCCAATTCTGCCTGGGAGCTTGTAGATCAACCTAATAGGGTAAAACCTGTAGGTTGTAAATGGATCTATAAGAGGAAAAGAGGTGTAGATGGAAAGGTGCAAACCTTTAAGGCTAGATTAGTAGCAAAAAGTTATACCCAGATTAAGGGGGTGGACTATGAAGAAACCGTCTCGCATGTTACTATGATAAAATTTATCCAAATTCTCTTGTCCATTGCCACATATCATGACTATGAAATATAGCCAATGGATGTCAAAACTTCCTTTTTGGATAGTAATCTTGAGGAGATAATCTACATGTGTCAGCCAGAAGGATTCAATGAACAAGGCCAAAAGCAAAAGGTTTGCAAGCTAAATCAGTCCATCTATAAAGTGAAACAAGCATCTCAATCTTGAAATATAAGGTTTGACGTTGCAGTCAAAACCTATGGCTTCAATCAGAATGTCGATGAACCTTGTATTTACAAGAAGATCATTAATGGTTCAGTAGTATTCTTGGTGTTATATATGGATGATATCCTACTCATTGGGAATAATGTAGGTTTTCTTACCAAAATTAACGAATAGTTGGCTGCTCAATTCCAAATGAAATATTTTGAAACACAATTTTTTCTAGGGATCCAAATCATTAGGGATCGTAAGAACAAATCTCTAGCCTTGTCTCAAGTACTGTATATAGACAAAATGCTTGTTAAATATTCAATGTAGAATTCCAAGAAAGGTGTACCACCTTTTAGGCACAGAATTATATTGTCTAAGGAACAGTGTCCTAAGATACCTCAAAAAGTTAAGAAAATGAGACAGATTCCTTATGCATTTACGGTAGGTAGCTTTATGTATGTCATGTTGTGTACTAGGCCCGACATCTACCATGCAGTGGGAGTGGTCAACATATATCTATGCAGTCCAGGATTTGATCACTAGACAACAGTTAAAGTTATTCTCATGTATCTTAGGAGAACGAGAAACTATATACTTGTGTATGATACTAAGGATTTGATCCTTACAGGATACATTGACTCTGATTTTTAGACTGATAAGGATTCTAGGAAATCCAAATCAGGATCAATGTTCACTATGAATAGAGGAACTATATAGTATGGCGCAACATTAAGCAAGGATGTATTGTGGATTCCACAATGGAGGCAGAATATGTGGCTGCTAAAGAAGTTGTCTAGCTCAAGAATTTTCTAACGAATTTGGAAGTCGTTCCAAACATGAACTTGCCCATCACCCTTTATTGTGATAATAGTATTGCAGTGAAAAACTCCAAGGAGCCTCGAAGTCACAAACGAGGAAAACACATTGAGCACAAATATCATCTCATTAGGGAGATTGTGCAATGGAAAGATGTGATCGTCACACAGATTACCTCAGAGCACAACGTTGCTGATTCATTTACAAAAGCTCTCACGGCTAAGTTTTTTAGGGCCATCTGAAAGCCATGGGTCTATGAGATATGAGTCATATAATCTAAGGCAAGTGGGAGATGTTGTTGGGTATATTGTATACCCTAGTTTATTGTATTGTATTTGATATTGTATATCTCACTCGCTTTAGGACAAGTAGGAGATTTTTAGTGTCCTAAATCTCATATATTTTGTAGTTTGTAAATAAAAATGATATATTTAATAAAACAAGAGGTATTTTATTAACATTTAAACTGTATTAATTCAATCCAATAAACTAATATCCAAGGTTATTTTATGTAACTTAAAACATGTATGAAGTTGACATATAGGTGGATCATGTTTAAGTAATAACCTAAATGGTTTGCAGTAGGTGGATAAGATTGGGTACCTTATCCTATTGACACTACGAATATGACCTGCTCTGTAGTTGTTATATTTATTGTAAAGTGCTACAAATGATTTGATCCTAATTGTTAAGTAGAGACATGTGAGCGAGGGTATTCTATACAAAGAGTACGTGTAAGACCCAACCACAAAATAAATAGTCGCTCTGAAGAGACTTACATTTCACTAGGATGACCATAGATGACTTGACCTTAACCTTGAGTAAGTTGTGACTCTTGTTTATGAGGGTAATCCTTTTATCTGTATGGGTGAGAGTGACTATGTTAGTCGACTTAACAAGCCTACCATTTTGGAGATTTTTCCGATAAGAAGTTGGGAATAGAACTATGCAAGATGCATTTCATTCATTACCGACCTTAAGGAAAGTAGATAGATTACTCCCTTAATAGCTGATTCCAGGTCATGAACAATGAGGCCTTAACCTCTCACTGGTCCGAGAGGTGTCAGTTTATAGTTGGATTATAAGCTTTTTGTTCATTAAAGGAATCAGTGGTACTTCAGAAGTTAGATGTAACTGCAGGAATAAAACGATAATTTGACTTGGTTGTAGTTATGAGTGATTTGTGGAGGGTCAACTAACTATTGATTGGTTATATTCTTAGACACAAAAATATATCTGCAATGCAAAGAGTGCAGTTATCAGTCTTTAGTGGAGTAACCGATAGTTAATGAACATTTATTAATTTAATTAAAGAGATTAATTAATTAATCTTATATCATTGGAGCTTCTAATCTGTAGATCCATAAGGTCCCTTGTTAACTCACTAAAGGATAGTAATGAGGAATAATTTGAATTGTTCAAATCAATTGACAAAATTTTAATATTAATGAGATTAATATATAATGGTTAATTACAGATGTGATCTATAATCCAAATTACGTAAGAGAGAAATATATGAAATTCAAATATTAAATTCATGTGAATTAGATTTACGAAGAATTTAAATAATTATAATGTTAGAAAGGTGAATATATGTAAATATGTGATGTTTATATGTTAATTAATTAACTATATATTAAATAAGATTTAATATATTGTTATTTAATTAATATGCCAATTAATTAAATAAAGGTTATTTAATTAATTAGCATTAAGGGTGGAAAAGAAAATACTTGGAGAAGGGGTTAACCTTTCTCCATATAAATATATCCTTATAGCCCATTTAGGGAAAAGAATTTTTATTGTGCAAAAAAAAAAATAATAAATAACCCTAACCTCCACCAAATTTCTCTCTACTCTCTCAACAAATTCTCTTACCTCTTCCTCTTCCAAGTGTTAGTGACCACACTTCTAACCCTTGCAATCCTAGAGAATAACAAGTTTATTCTTATAGTGGTGTTCTTGATCATTGAATAGTTGTTTCATGAGACAAGTAAGAGGAATTTTATGAGAAGAACGAGATTCAACAAAGGTGAGGTCCTTCTATCCCATTTCTTCTTCTTCTATAGCATGTTGAATATGATGTTTATCCTCTATTCTTCTTGTGTGGACTACTATAATTTTATTTCAATTTAATGGAAAAGCTAAATGCAAAGCAATCTCACGCTTCCACGGGAATTTGATTCCCTTGAAGTATGATGTCGAAGTACGCCTTCAGTTTCACACCTTTTATCCTTGTGAAACCTCATATCCTCAGCAGTATGTTTTGAAAGATACAATCATTGCAGTCTTGTCTTTAATGAAAAACTTCTTAACACTTGTTGTAGAATTTTTTTCCCCTTTGCATTTTTCAATTTGTACCCTGACTCTCCACAATGCAGAAAATGGTCAAGTGATGCATATTCTTTCCAGAATAGAGCACAATCAAACTCACACATGATTTCACTCACATTCCATACCCAAATCACGTAGTCTTTTTTTAGACTCATAATATGAGATTGGTAATCTTACACCATCAGGAAAGTCGTCTACTAATAATTGTAGTAACATATCAAAGGATTTATCATTCTAACGATTTAATACCTTACTGTACATAAGTTTCACTAAAAAATTGAATGAAGTAAATTTTAGGCATCCTAGATATAACTCTTCCTCAACATCGTCATACATTCCATAAAAAATGTATTTGCCTCATTCTGTTCATCTAATTCTCTATTAATGTCTTCATCAAAGATCGGACCATGCAAATCATTAATCATTTCAAGCATTTCAATCCTAATATTTCTAACTCTATCTTGATTTCTAAGATTTCTATCATCCTCTCTATTACGACTAGAATCTGAAAAATGTAGCACCAAGAAACCTTGTACCGTGTATTAAAAATGGAGAAAGATCTACCTTTTCTCCATGAAATATCCATCGACCGTAAGTCAAAGACATTCCATATTTGAATAAATGACGTTCTATGTCATCTAGTTTATTCCACTTGATATTTAAACAATTCGAAAATGGACATTTTATTTTTCCTTCTAACATCCAAATAATTCTTAGCAACTTCAAGAAAATTGGTGACACTGTTTGCATATTGACTAGATCCTCGATCTTTCAAATTTATCCAACTTCAATTCATAATATTGAAATTTTATCTACAAGTTGAGTCAACAATTAGATAATTAAATATTTGGAGGTCAAAGTACATAACAAGTTAATACCTAATTAGAAATCAAATTCAACCAACAGAACTTGAAAATAATATCAAAGAAAAATTTAGCAAAGGTTCTAAATTGTTTATGCATTCTTACCAATATTAATAAAATATAGAGCTAATCACCATTTTCATTCAGAATATCTGATGCAATAATATGGGTAAGAATTAAACCAACATCAAAATATCTAATGCAATAACATTAAGAAATTTTTTGCACCATAAATTAAATATATTATGACCCACAACTCATATACAAAATTTTATAATTACTCCATTCCTTTGTACTAATCTCATGCTTATATAGAAAATAAAATGGCGTTAATCTACAAAGAAAAAAACCTCAACAGCTACAGTGGCACAAAAGAGAATGTTAGCAACTCTTTCATGGTGAGCAAAGTTAGAAAACATAAACTTTGTTAAGAGAAGAAAAATGCTAATTAACAAACATAATTAAAGATGGATTGATAAATAAATAAGAAACATGGTTCAAGCACATCCAAGTAAAATGTTGGGGAGAGAATCAAAATTGAAGGATTCATCGGCATAAACATCAATATGTTAATTTCAGAAGCAACCTCGAAGTTCCCGTTTTTAACATATTAAATTAAGAAAAATGTTGTATACTAAGAAATTAAGCCCACTTGGGGAAGGTTATTTCAGCAAAAATCATGCTAGTCAGCTTTGGTCTGAAGCAAAAAGAAATCTCATAAGCACCAAAATCTTAAGCGAAACAACTTTATCAAATCCAAGATGGCGAAAAAAAAAAAATAAAGAAATTGAACATACCAAGACATCATGCGAGAAAGGTTCAACGACTGAATGTTGAAGAGATTTTGTGCTATTAATGGAGAAGAGAGGTTGTGACCGGAGAGATTGACGGTCGTCGCAGTGAGAATGGTGAAAAAACGCATGTCATAGTAAAATGTTGAGAGAGACATTAGGGAGAGCAAAATGAGACCTTTGATATTAAGTGAAAAACCCTAGTAAAAAATTGTATCTTTAGTGACACATAATAAACTCTTAGTGGCGCGATTTATTGTCACTAAAAGCTATCATTCCATTGACAAGAGCATAATGCCATTGAAAGTTTTAGTGACATAACCCACTACATTGTCACTAATTATTACTCTCTTTGGGACCCTTCCTTTAAATATCACTAAAAAAATCGACTTTAGTGACAATTATGTCACACGCCAGTAAAAATTCGTCACTAAATATCTCTTGTAGTGATTAGGCATATTTGTAAAACTAAAAACTATCTGATACTTTTGTAATATTGGGTCTAAACTTGGCCCATACCTGTAGTTGCCCTTTTTTTTATCTGGCAATGTTTTACTGTTTTTTAGTACAACAACTAAGTGATTCATTTAGGTTCCATTTGATTATCCTTTCGTCTTTTGTTTTTGAAAATTAAGTAACATTATTAAGTTGATTAAGTGTTTTCAAAATCCAACCTAAGTGTTGTGATTTTATCTTGTATTGTAGGCCCAATTAGTTAAAGAATCCGATTCAGATGACTAAGAGAGGTAGGTAAAATGCTTGGTGGAGAAGAGACCACGATGAGGTCTTGAATGAAGGACACATGCATTGATCTCTCTCTTTCTCTTCTATCGTGTTGAATGAAACAAAATACAGAGAATTATTGTGGTGAGTAAAACTATTCTCTCTCTCTACAAAAGAGTTCTGATTTTTCTCTCTACTCTTTCTAACTTTCTTTAGTTCTTGTGAGATTTGTAGCATGCAATTAATGAAGAAATGGAGGAAGAAGAAGATGAACACTCTGATGTATATGGTGTTGGAATTCATGCCCTAAATCTCGTAGGGTCATGTAGTTTGTAATTGTAGTGTACAAACTTTTTATTTATTTAATAAAATATAAGATGTTTTATTTGACATTTAGTAGCATTAAACCCACAAACCAATAAACTAACATCCAAGATTATCATCTGTAGCTTAAACATGTATGTAGAGACATACAGGTGGATCATGTTTAAGTGATAATCTAAATGGTCTGTAGTAGATGGATAAGGCTGGATACCTTATCCTGGTGACATTACAAATACGACCCATTTTATAGGTGTTACAATTTTTGTAAAGTGCTATAAATGGTTTGATCTTGATCATTCATGTGGAGGCATGTGAGCGTGGGTGTTCTATGCAAAGGAGTTTGTATAAGACCGGACCACGAAATGACTAGTCTCATTATATAACGTCGTTCATAATAGAAACTTACATTTCACCAGGATGACCATAGGTGACATTACCTGAATCGTGAATGAGTTGTGAGCTCTTGCCTATGAAGGCGGTTCTTTGATTTGTATGGATAAGAGTGGCTAGACCGCCAATTCAATAAGCTTACCATTTTGGGGATTCGTCTCATTGGGGAGCTGGAAACACAACTACACAAGATGGAACTGATTTCTTCCCCAATATTAGGGTAAGTAGATAAATTGCTCCCTTAAGGGCTAATTCCGTAGCTTGAAAAATGTTGTGCTATACCCTCTCCTGGCCCGTGGTCTTAGTTGGACTATGACTTATTATTCATTAGAAGAATCAGTGAGCAATTTGTGAAACAGTAATTTTGGCCTAGTTGTACTTATGAGCAATTTGTGAAGGGTCATCGCACTGTTGATTATCTAATGGACACTTAAATATATTTGTAGTGCGAATAGTACAGTTGTCAGTCTTTAGTGGAGTGTCCAACAGTTAATGAATGTTGAATAATTTAATTAAAGGAGTTTATTAATAATTCAAGTACCGTTGGGGCTTCAATCTACAGGTCCATGAGGTCCCCTTTGTAGGTCAACAGGAATTTGATGAGAATCAATTTTGGATTAATTTAAATTATTCAAATTAATTGAGGGAATTAATTATATGTGATGTAATTAATTTAACTTAATGATATATGATATAATTAATATATCGTATTGGATACATTATAATATAAAGTTTATTTGAGAAGAAATAAATATTTGAATGTGATTCAAATATTAATTATGTGAATTGATTCATATAATTAATTTTAATATAAATGAGATTTATATTATATATCATGCATTAATGAGAGAATGAAAAGTATAGATTATATTGTATTTGATACAATATTAAACTATAGGTTATTTGATATAACATATAGTTTAATATATACTATATGATAAGGTAGTTATTATATAAATATATATTAAATGGTTTATTAAAATAAATTATTTTAATTTACTTTGAAAATGTTAGGAATTATAACTCATTCTCCCTTTTCCTCTCTATTTCATGTGTGTCTAGAATGAGTGGAGAGAAGTTTTTTTTATTTTTTTCTCTTCTTGAGTTTTACAGAGTTCAAAGAAATGCTCTCTAAGAAAATTCTTTGAATTTGATCTCTTCTCTTTCTCTCAAAATTTTTCCCTTTTCCAATTTTTCCAAGAGCCCACAACTCCTTGGATGCTCATCTCAGAGAGTATAGAGATATTGTGGTGGTGTCCATAGTTTGAGGATTTCGAGTTTGTGACAGTACGTGACAAATTTTGGAGATGAGAAAATTCGTGAAGACTGAGTTTTCATCAAGGGTAAGGTTTTCTAGAAACCCTAATTTTCTTTTTCTCATTTTTTGGCGTGCTGTAAATATTTTCTATTGATTGCATAATTTTGTTTCTGTAATTTTGCGTTATGTGAAAAACTAAAAATTAGGATGATCTACGTTTCCGCTCAAGGTCTTCAAAGGTTCTTTTATTTGGTATCAGAGCGTGGTTTTGGTCCCAAATTTTTATTTTTCAAAATTTAATTGCAGTGATAGTGGGTTTGCATTATGTGTTTTTGTTCATGTGATGAATGTGTATAGAATGTAAATGGTTTATAATTATTGGATGTTTCGGGATTTTCCATTTAGCTTTATCGCTTTTTCTTTTACAAACCACGTAAAGGAAGTTGTTTTGGGCATATAAATCTTGCAATCAAGTTTGTATTTTTTTTGTATTGAGTCACTCCTGATGTTCCCGGTGAAATTCTAGAGAAATCAAAACCTAAATCGAAGCAGAAACAAAAGAAATGAAATCGAAGCATGCAACTCTTTATTATTGATTTTAATTCTAATTTCATTTATTATAATACTTATAAGAAATAAAATAATTAAAACCAACCAATATTGCAAGCTAGACATATATAAGTTATTTATAACAATTATAAATTAACTTAAGGTGGTGTCATACTTCATGTAATGTTCATTCATTACTAATTTATAACTTTTATATAAATAGCTAATGAACTAAGCTATAACATACATTTCATACAAATATTCAATCTTATATTACAAAATTTATAATATAAATGATGCATGGATATGCTATAATACATGCATACATATATCATAACTCTTATATTATATGATGCATGAGCATGCTTTATGTAATTTAAATCATGCATACTAATATATTATAACACTTATAATATAAAATGATGCATGAAATGAAATGCATAATCTGTGGTGGGTTTTAAAACTATATTACATACATTATGGTATATAAAATAAACATACATCACATGTATATTAAACTAAAGTTGATGGACTGAGATAGATAATCTCAAAACCGAAAATAAATGGCTAAACTATTACAAAAGATGAGTCCACCGGTTCGGAATAAGTGAATCGGGTCTTGAACCGCTCGCCTCGAACTGCTCCACCAAGAACCCTTATAGCTTGATCGTGTAGCAAACTCCTGATTGTTGAGTAACAAGGCGTCGAGTATAAACGATCGTATATATGTGATCGCATAGCTTTTGACTATGCGATGAGCATGAAAGTCTACGTAATCGTGCAGCGTGTATCGAGTATCGCATACCATGCGATCGTGTAGCTAATGACTATGCGATGAGCATGATTATCTACACGATCGTGTAGCGAGCGTTAAGTATTGTATACTGTGCGATCGTGTAGCTACTGACTATGCGATGAGCATGATAGTCTACACGATCGTTTAGCATGCAGGGGCCCTACAAATAAACTTTGTAAAAACAGAAAGTCACAAACAGAGATTACTACCCCAAAACATCCATCAACAACCATCCACATACATTTAACATTTAAACGCAATGCAAAAAATAAAACCCACCACTACTGTAAACTATTTCAATACAGAAATGGAATTTGGAATCAGAACTACAACCTGGCTCTGATTCCAATTAAAGGAACTCATTTTAAAGACATCCTTGAGAGGAATCAGATCGTCCAAATTCCATTTTGATTGAAAAACAAATTTACAACAAACATACAAAATATGCATTCTTAAATAAATTACAGCTTGCTTTTTATAAAGAAATAGAGTTCAAGAGATACTACCTTTGAAGAACCCTTCTTTTTGTATATCCCTCGATCTATTACGAACCTCGAACTCAGGAAACCTTAAAGACCCTCTTCAAGAACTTCACGAACAAACACAGAAGACAACCACTAGAAGCCTTTGATATACTCAGGGTGAGAGTCCAGGAGTTATGGGCTCTGACTATTTTGGTTTTGAGAGAGTTTTAGTTTGAAGGAGGAAGAAGATTGAAGAAGAACACAGAATGATTCTGTTCTTTTATCTATCGTATAGTAAATGGTCGTCAATCATGTAGAGTTTGTGCACCGTGTAGAAAAAAAAAAAAGAAAACTTTTTTTTCATTTATTTCAATTTCCACAAAAACTAATTAACCACCCACTAAGGTGGTTGAAGAGAAATTAGGAAAAATATAAAATTAATATAAATAAATATGATAACTAACTTATCATATCTTATTTATATTAAACTATATGCTATATCAAATATAACACATAATCTATAGTTTTAATATTATATCATATACAATATAAACTATAGTTAGTTTTTTCTATTTTTATGGTATTTAATATAAATCATATTTATATTAAATTAAACAACTATGAATCACATTCATAGAAAATATATTTGAATCTTATTCAAATATTTATTTCCTCCAAATAAACTATAATGTATCAAATACATTATAACAATTATATCATATATAATTGAATAAATTTAATTATATCATATATAATTAAATTCCCTTTTATTAATTTGAACAATTCAAAACCTAAAACCTGATTCTTAACTCAATCCTTTTGAGCTACGAAAGGGACTTTATGGACCTTGTTGGAGTTGATGCCCTATATCTCGTAGGCTCCAGTAGTTTGTAAACACATGTATCAACAAAAATTTTGTGATGTAATAATATGAGATATTTTATTCACTACAGTCTTTGAAATATGAGATATTTTAGTTGCATTGACCACAAACCAATAAACTAAAATCTCTTGTTATCGTTATAACTTAAGCATATATGTGATGACATACAATTGGATTGTGCTTTAAGTGATAACCTAAATGGTCTGTAGTATATGAATAAAGAAAGGAAACCTTATCTTAATGACGCTACGAGTGTGGCCCGCTTTATAGATGTTACAAGTGTTAAAAGTGCTACAAATGGTCTGATCCTGACCATTCATGTATTAGACATGTAAGCGGGGATGCTCTATACAAAAGAGTTTGTATAAGCCCGGACCACGAAATATTTAGTCTCATTATATAACGTCGTTCATGACAGAAACTTTCATTTCACTAGGATGACCATAGGTAACATAACCTTAATCCTGAGTGAGTTGGGAACTCCTGCCTATAAGGGCAATCCTTTGATTTGTATGGGTGTAAGTAGCCAGATCGTCGACTCAAACCTAACACTTTGGGGATTTGTCTGATTGAGCAGCTGAGAACTCAGCTACACAAGATGGAATTCATTCCTTTCCCGATTCAGGGGTAAGTAGATAAATTGCTCTCTTAAGAGCTGATTCCAAAACTTGAACAATGTGGCGCCACACCTTCTCTTGGCCTGAGAAGGATTTACTCATAGTAGGACTATGATGTATTGTTCATTAGAGAAATCAGTGGTACTTAAGAAGTTAGATGTAATAATAGGGAGAAATGGTAAATTGACTCGATTGTACTTACGAGCGTCTTGTGAAGGGTCGTCGTACTATTGATTGGTTATATCCAATGGATACAGAAATATATCTATAGTGTGAAAAGTGTAGCGTCGATCTTTAGTGAAATGCCCGACAGTTAACAGATCGTGGATATCATGATTAAAGATTTTAGTCAGTTATTCACGTACCGTGGGAGTTTCAAGCTACAGGTCCATAAGGTCCCCTTGGTAGCTCAATGGATTCATGTTAAGAATCAGTTTTTGGGTTAGTTTGAAATGTTCAAATTAACAAGAGAAAATTTGATTATATATGATATAATTAAATTGCATCAATTATATGAGATATAATTGACTTAATGTAATAGATACATTAATTGGAGGAATTATTATTAAATGCTATAATGGAGAAAAAGAACCATGGTTTATATATTGCATGAAATGTGATATTAAAACTATAGGTTATGAACATATTATTTATTTGTAATTAAATTAATTATGGGATAATTGATTCTGGTTTTTTCTCCTAATAACCAATTTAGTGGGAAGTTGTGATCAATTATAGTAACTGATGAATAAAATGAAAATCGTTTTCATTTTTTCACTATGCAATCATTAAGCGATTGATAATCGAACGCATAAAAGAAATAGTTATATGATAGCTTGAGAGCATAAACGATCGTGCAACGAGTTTGCTATACGATAGACACTTGTTTTTTAAACGATCAAGTACTCATCTATACGATAGACTTTAGTCATCTCCCACTTACTCGATCGTCCATACGATTTGTCAATTCCTCCTACCCTCTACCAAATCCATACGAAGCCCACAACTCTTGGATTTTCACACCGAGAATACTGAGGTAGCCTTCTGGTGGTGTCTACTTACTGTTCGAGGGTCGAGTGTTGTTTGTTTTTGTTCGAGGAGATTGCTGGGGTGTGACGTTCGTGTTGGTAAACGATTGTGTTGTTAGATCAAGGGAATGAGAAGAATAGTTCTTTAAGGGGAAGTTCTTTTGATCCTTAGTATTTTCCTTTTGAGCATGTTATAATTTAGAGTTTATGCATAACTATTACGGTTTGATTGTAAATGTGTATGTTCTATCACAATGGGGTTTGGAATGATCTCACTTCCACTCACCGGTCTCTTTGATAAGAGTTCCTTCAGACATGTAGCTCGAAGCTCCAACGGTACGTGAATAATTAATTAAACTCTTTAATTACATTATCCATCATTCGTTACTGTCGAACACTCCACTAAAGATCGACAGTTGCACTCTTCACACTACAGATATATTTCTGTGTCCATTGGATATAACCAATCAACAGTACAATAACCTTTCACAAATTGCTTGTAAATACAGCTGGGCCAAATTACTGTCTTGCCCCTATAGTTACATCTAACTTCTTAAGTACCACTGATCCCTCTAATAAACAATAGATCATAGTCCCACTATGACTAAACCCCTCTTGGGCCAGGAGAGAGTGTGGCGCCACATTGCTCAAGACCCGGAATCAGCCCTTAAGGGAGCAATTTATCTACTTATCCATACTTTGGGAAATGAGTGAATTTCATCTTGTGTAGTTATATTTTCAGTTCTTCGATCAGACGAATCTCAAAATGGTAGGCTTTTTATGTCGGCGATCTGGCCACTCTCACCCATACAAATCAAGGGACCGCTCTCATAGGCAGGAGTTCACAAACTCACTCAGAATTAAGGTCATGTTACCTATGATCATCCTGGTGAAATGGAAGTCTCTATTATGAACGGCGTTATATAATGAGACTAATCATTTCATGGTCCAATCTTATACAAACTTCTTTGTATAGAATATCTCCGCTCGCATGTCTAATACGTGAATGATCAATATCAAATCATTTGTAGCACTTTATAATATTTGTAACACGTACAAAACAGGTCATACTCGTAGTGTCACCAGGATAAGGTACCAGGATAAGGTACCCAACCTTATCAATATACTACAGACCATTTAGGTTATCACTTAAACATGATCTACCTATGTGTTTCCACATTTATGTTTAAGTTACAACGATAATCTTGGATGTTAATTTATTGGTTTGTGGTTGATACAACTAAAATATCATATATTTCATAGACAAAGTTAATAAAAATATCATATATTATTAATTGCATAAGAGTTTGTTCATATAAGGTTTACAAACTATAGGACCCTACGAAATTTAAGGCATCAACCCCAACACTTCCAACCCCTTAGCACTAATGTGTGACAGCCTCTTATGCCAAATGTCAGCTTCTGCCAATTCATTAGTGGTCACTGCATATGCCCCTATCATCATTTCAATTCCTTTGACCACAAATAGGTCATTGACCTTCTCTCCAACTAGAACCATCTTAGAATCTTTAAGAGCTTCAAGAGTTCCATCCTTTCCTCTGTATTCACACCCTACTGCATCTAGTATTCCTAAGGATATCAAATTTCTCTTGAGAAGTGGCACATGTCTGACATTTCTGAGGAGTTTCACAGTACTATCTTTGAATTTTAATGACGCTAATCCAATTCCTTCAATTTTACAAGCCTGATTGTTACCCATGTAGACCATTTCTCCATCAATTTCCTTGTAGGTGTTGAACCAAGGTCTCATAGGGGTCATATGGTAGGTGCATTCAGAGTCCAAGACTCAATCATGTTTCCTAAGGGGGTTTACATGATTTCCCTTGTCTTTATTGAAGTTAGTACATCAGAGTAAATGTAAGACCCTACTACAACTAAAGCTTCAGGCTATTTGCCTTTAGCTTCGTTCTTTTTTTCCTGATTCTTAGAGGAAATAATCCTTGATTAAGTGGTTTTTCTTCTTGCAATATTTGCATTTAATCTTCTATTCAGGTTTGTTCTCATCAGTGTGTTGCTGTTTTCCTCCCTTAGAGTGATTGGGCTTAGAACTCCCCTTCACAAACAGCACTTCACCACTAGGTTGTTTCTTCTTCATAGTTTGAATCTAG
Source organism: Benincasa hispida (assembly GCF_027475165.1). Lineage (NCBI taxonomy): Eukaryota > Viridiplantae > Streptophyta > Magnoliopsida > Cucurbitales > Cucurbitaceae > Benincasa > Benincasa hispida. Next base: position 12,627,021 of record NC_143486.1, read on the forward strand.
AGCTCTCTTGTTCTTAAGGATGTGATGATTGCATCAATGGTTATAGTATTCGTTCCATATTTCAAACCATTCTTAACTTCTCTGTAGAAGTCTGGTAGGGAGTTTAGAAGCATATAAACCTCATTTTCATCACCTATTTTCTCTCCAAGGTTCTTAAATTCAGCAACAATTTTCTTAAATTCATCATGATTGTCAGAAAGAGATCTTGATGAGTCCATTTTAAATGTAAAGAACCTCCCCTTAGGTACATCTTATTTGGAAGATTCTTGGTTACAAATAGATCTTCTAGCTTAGTCCAAATCTTATAGGTTGTCTCTTGATCAAGAATTTGCCTTAAAACATTGTCACTCACATTTAGAACTAAAGTACCAAAGGTTGTCAGCTCCCAGTCTTCCTATTCTTGAGTTATGACTATATTTGGTAGAGTAGATGGATCAAGAAGGGTCTTGTGAGCCTTTTGTTGGCCAAGGATGGCTCTGATTTTAGTTTTCCGCAAGCCAAAATCACCCTTTCCATTGAATTTCTTCATTTCAAACCTGCCATGACTACACTGATTCTTGATTCTTAATTCTTGATTCTTCAAGAACTGAAATCTTGATAATCATTTATGCTCTAATACCACTTTGTTAGGCTTTTATCTTATATTGTAGGCCCAATTACTTGAAGAATTTGATCCAAATAATTAAGAGAGGTAGGTAAAATACTTGATGGAGAAGAGACCACAATGAGATCTTGAATGGAGGACACATGCAATGGTCTCTCTCTTTCTCTTCTGCCATGTTGAATGAAACAAAATGTAGAAAATTATTGTGTTGAGTAAAACTCTTCTCTCTCTATAAACGAGTTCTGATTTTTCTCTTTACCCTCTATAACTTTCTTTAATTTTTGTGAGATTTGAAAGGTAAGAGCTGAAGATTTGTAGCATGCAATTGATGAAGAAAAGGAAGAAGAAGAAGATGAATACTCTGATGTACTTGGTTCGACCTAAAAGTGTCTACATCCACGGGAAGGAAAGCATTTTTATTGAAGGTTGTTTTACAAGAAGATAAGAGCTCTCTTTTTCAGATTTCTTTCTTTATACATTTAAATTCGAAGTAGATCTATTTTTATAACATGTAGATTTTAGTTACATGTTTGTTAGAGATTGTAAAGAGATAAATTAGTTGTTGAAATCATTTTTGTTTCACTAAGTTGATTCAATTGTTTCGATTTAGAATATCATTTGGAAGTGATGCAATTATAATTTTAATTTCAATTTAATGGAGGGTTTATATGGACTCAATTTAGAATTTTTTTTTTTCAATCCCTATAATTATGGGTTTGAAGTTTTAATCGATAAATTTAGTTTTGTTATGAGTTGTCAACTAAAATGTTTTATAACCTTAATCAAATGGTAAAAAGTTTGATGTATAATTGAACTACAAAATATTTAGAATTGATGGACCAAAATAAACATTTTCAAAAAGGTTTGAAACCAAAATAAAATAATTTCTATAAGTTGATTATATTGACCTGTTTTTTTCCCAAAACAGATTAAATAGACCTTTTTAAAAGGTTTGACAAATAAAATACAGAATTTGTTTTTAAATTCATTAAATATAAAAAATAAAAAATGAAGTTTAAATATAGGGAAAATACCTTTTTAGTCTCAAAATTTTAAAAATAAGTGTGTTTAGTCCCTAATATTTTAAATTAGTCATTTTAGTCTCAACTTTTTTAGAATAGGTTAAAGTCACTCAATTAATAAATATATTAAATTTAAATATAAAATTAATTAAAATATAATTGGCAAGATGACTTGGAAAAAAATGTAATTTTTTTAATATTTCACACTTCTCTCTTCTCTCCTCTCTCATATCCTCTCTTCTCCATTTACATGTCTTTTGTTTGTCATTTTTTAAATTGGAGAACATACGGAATTTGCTCACTTCTCTCTCTTCTTTCTCTCACATGGATTAGGAACAAACAAGTTGAAAGAGATTCTAAATTCCTCCCTAGAGAGAAAATTTCAAAAAGAAAAGAAAAGTCTTCAAATTCTTCATTTCTCTATATGTATCGACTGATCGTCTCTTCCACTCAGATATCTCAACAAATTTCCTTCTCGCCAGAAAAGTTTCCATCACCATTGGCAACTCTATCTTTTTCCAACATCTAAAATCACAAAGACAAATCTGTACAAAGAAAAGAGAAGAGAAGGGGAAAAAACTATTTGGGATTTTTGTACTTTTCTTCAATAAAATTACATTCTTTTAAGTTGATTTGCTTTTTAGAAGCCATGAAAGTTACGACTTAAAACTTTTCTTTAACTTTTGTCATTTGTTTTTTATTTTGATTTGGTATCTGTTTTTTCTTACAACAAAAGACAATTTTTTTATCTTCGAAAAATCTTTGATCCATATATGCTACATTCAATTTCTTTTCTCGTGAGAGAAAGAAGAGAGAGAAGTGAGCAAATTTCATCATCTTCTTCAATTGAAAATTTGACAGACAAAGGGCATGGAGATGATGAAGAGAGAGGAGAGAAGAGAGCAAGAGAAGGAAAGAAGAGAGAGAAGTGGGAAATATTAAAAAAAAAAAATTCAAACCATCTTGCCACGTCATATTTTTCATTAATTTTATAATTAAATCTAATATATTTATTAGTTGAAGAACCTTTTAAGACTATTCTTAAACATTCGGAGACTTTGGTTAATTTGAAATATTAGGGACCAAACTCACCAATTACTAACAAATCTTGGATGAAAAAGTTTGTTTCTCTCGTTAATTTTATTAAAAAAATTCATGATTATAGATTTTAACTTAATTTTGGAAATTACAAGGAATGGCTACAAAAATAATATTAAAGTATTCACTTATACATTTGTATATCTACATCTCACTCACATAATTTTTTGGAAACGTAATAGTGAAATCAGTCCATTTGAAAATTGATACGTATTTACAATCAAACCAATCCAATTGAAAATTGCTATGTTTTTTTATTTAAGAAAATAAATGAATGCATGTTTTGTACTTTCTCACCCCTTTTTAATAATAAGATAACCATAAGATTCCGATTTATTTCAAATATCATCTAAATTTATTCGTAATTACATTTAATGTGTTTTAAATTTAAGAGTTATCTTATATTTTTAATTGTATATAATAATTTTTAATCATAAAATATCGTAAATTATGATTGTTTCATATATCATTTAGATTTATCTTCAAAAGTATTTAATGATTTTTAAATTTAAAAATTATCTTAAAATATCATTTAAATTTACTCGTAAACTATGATTTCTTCAAATATCATTTAGATTTATTTGTAAATTTAGTCAATATTTTTAAATTTTAAAAGTTAACTTCCATATTTTAGTTGCATTTAATCATTTTAATCATAACATAACCATAATGTTATGTTTCATATACCACTCAAATTTACTTATAATTACATTTGATAATTTTTAGATCTAAAAATTATTTTTAATATTTTAGTTGCAAAATTTTTTTCCAACATTTTAAATTTCAGTTTTTTTTAACCTTCATAAAAGTCGTTGAAATATTGGTGTAGAGTTAAGATTTAAATAATACAAAACATTCGTTTTGATTTCATTTAATAGTTACATGTATTCACTCGTGATTTTTTTTTTTTCTTTGACATGCAAGACTAGTTTTAATTGATTTAAGGTTTTTAACTTCCAACTCTCTACATAGTTTTTTTAAGTATTAATTGTCTAAAACTAAATTTAATATTCGAGTAAAAATGTATCATTTTGAAAATAATGACAAAATAGAATTTAAATTTAAATTTAAAACTCCTGGGATACAAGGTAATATTTTTAATAAAATAAAATAACGATGACGTGTTGGATAAAAAATGAGCATTTTTAAAATTTAAATTTAAAAAATGAAGGAATAAGAAAAGGATTGGTGTGACGGTAGTTGGATAATTCCGAAAAATAATTTAATTATAAATGAAAAATGAAACAGATCCGCTAAAGACGAAGCTCAAGAGTTTTTATGATTTATGTGTTATATTATAATCTTCTTCTCATCTCTACTCTCGAACTCCAAATTTCAGAATCATAATTCCAAAATTATGAGATCACAACGCAGATTCATAAATAATTTCTTCTTTGAACAATTTCCCCTTTCAATTACTTGGTATTACTGACAAACCTCTCTTCTTTCGATTTCTAGGGTTTCAACGGTTGTATTGTTCATGCTTGACTTGAATCTCGCATGCCCTAATTTCTTTTTGTTCTTCCTTTCAATTACCGGTTTCTTTCTTGCTTTTTATGTGTTCTTGTTTCTGTGATTTGGGGTTTCCGAATTTTGATTTTGCTTCGGTTAGATGAATGATATGGATCATACTCAGATCTTAATCAATCATAACTTCGTTGTTTGGACTCAGCCTCCGAATTTGCCTCCGGTTCTACCGTTGTTGGAGAATCGAAGTATGTTTCTTCAACCCTCTCAAAGGTCGCTCTCCACACCTCCTACTTCAAATCATGGCCGAGGTTTCAGAAAAGGGAAAAGGCCTGATATGAGGCGAAAAGATTTAACTGCAACAGCGTACAAACCCTCCAATTGGAACGAATTACAGTACCAAAATCGCTTGAAATCGAGGCGTTTCTATCCCAAGAAGAAATCCAACTACCGTTTTCCTCCTTTCGCGCCTCGCAATACCACTTCCTTCTTAATTCGAGCCAAACGATCCGGTGGTATTGCGTCGTTAGTGTCGCCTTATCCGGTCACCCCCGCGGTTTTGCCTACTCCCATTTTTTCGCCTCTGAGAGAAGTTCTTGTTGATATGGCTAAAGAGGAGTGGGGTCTTGATGGGTATGGCTCGATGAAGGGTCTGATTAGGCTTCGGTCGGCAAAAGATTACGAAGACGAAGAAGAAGAAGAAGAAGATGAAGTTGGGGAATCTGGTGATAGCGATGTGGAAGGACATTTGGAGGTGGAGAGACGGCTGGATCATGATTTAAGTAGGTTTGAAATGATCTGCCCAACTTCTGGTAGTGAAGAACAGAGTACCCTTTTGGAGAGTAGAGTGGACGATCGAGATTGTCACATATCCCAGCTTGAGGAGGAGAATTTGACATTGAAGGAAAGGGTATTTTTCATGGAGAGAGAGTTAGAAGACCTAAGAACAAGGATTCAATGCTTGGAAACTGAAGGTTGGCGCCTCCAACTTATGGACAATAACAAAGAGGAAACTGCAGCATCTGAGAACGCCTTTGATAATGGTGGCAACGACCATGCTTACTCTGAGAAAAGCATTAATGGCATTGGGAATGAATGAGATTACAAGTCTCATTTACCAAACTCAACTGAGGTGAATTTGTGCAAAATATTTGCATTAGTCTTATCTTGTCTTAGGATTAATTTTAGAGTTAACTTTCAGTTTGTGTAGTTTGATGACTTCTTTTTTTAATCCTTTTTCCTTGTGGGTCTGACTCAAATCAGAATCTGTTGACCATACATCTTTAGTAGTGTACAGAACTAACCCTTATGTAAGAAGTTTGTTCTATCTGTTCTTTTGTTCATATTTCTTAATCCTTTAGTCTTTATATGCATTCATTTCATTTGTTTTGATATGATAGAACAACTCTAAAAGTAATATAGACTAGAGAGGGGCTGTGTTTGGTTCAGATCTTTGTTCTCTAATGAAACACAGTTCATAAAGTGTTGGATGTCAGGACCTATTGTTTTTCAGAACATTGTGACGATAGCAGCTGCCTGAAAAGGGAAGTTTATGTGGTGAGTATAACACCTGCCAAGCCACAAAAAGAGTGTGCGTTGGTTTGGTAACATTAATGGTTCTTCTTGTTCACAGTTTCAGGCATTGTATCAGCTCTTTTCACTGCCGGAGCTTTGTGCATTTAACCGTTGTTCTTCACAGAGCTGAATCCTGTATCTGAAGGCAAGGTCAAATTTTGACGATGAGAACAGGTTGTTTTCCTTTTTCCTTGATTGGTTTCTGAAAAAAGCTACGTTCATTGTATTATTATTGTTGTTGTTGTTATTACTATTATTATTTGTGATTAGAGTGAAACGCACCAGGATGAGTTTGTAGTTGCATTCAACTACTGCTCTTAATTTGTAGACAAATGAGATAATCGATGTTGGCCTCTCTCATTTAATGTCTTTTTAAAAAATAATATAGGCTGCAATATTATTTTGATCCCAGTTTCAAATATTCCATTCTAGTAAATGTTTTTGTAATAAATCTTAAAAACTTTATGTTACTGGGGATTTTAAAAAGAATAATTTTTTTAAAAAAAATGTCTATTAGCGTTTGCTTTACAAATTTTGGAAAAATATTCCCAAAATATTTTTTTATTTAAAAAAAAAATTGAAACACTAAATTTAAGATTTATGAAAAATTCAAGCTCTAAGTTTTTATTTATTGGAAGTACTTAGACTAAACCTGGATGGAAATTTAAGTAGAGGGGTAAAATTGTATTTTAACTTATAATATATAATACGGAGATTCAAACCCAAAATGACATGGTTTATTGGAAATAAAATACAGATTTTGTAAGCATTATCAATATTAATTTATTACATAATATATGGTGTTGAAAAGACGAGCTTATTGTAACGTGTGTTTTTCCCCCAATGTTTATGATTTTGTTTCTTAATACTATGGATTAATCTCTACCAATAATAAACAATTAATATGAAGATAAAAGAGCTTTTGAGGGTATTAAAAAAGGCTATTAAGGGGGAGAAAAAAGGGCCGGGCCCAAAAGACGGAGGTGGGCCTAAGTTTGGAGGGGCGCAAAAAAGCCCAACCCAATTACATAAGTATGAAGTACATGGCTTTCGCACGTGCAATGGAAAAGGGTACAGAAAGGATGTAGCAGCGTTTGGAAAGGGGAAATTTGCAAACCATTTGGAAGGGAAAAAAAATCGAATCGGTCGTACAGTGGTGAATGCATGTTTCTTTGTCGGTTTAATTGGTGGTCTTTGAGTGGGCCCCACCGACAACAGTATCAAATTTATAATAATTATGCAAATTATAATATGATGGAAAAAGTGTTACGTCTAATTTTCATGATTGCACCCCACATACGATATGATTGGTCACACCTGATTACAGGCCAACGGCCTCCGATCATATTCCATCTATATATCACATTTTAGTTTATAATCACATTTTATTTCACCTCGTTAAACATCTTTAAAACATAAATTTTTTCGATAAATTTTAATAAAAAATTTTATTGAGTTTAAATAATATATATTTGACATAAAATCAAAAATATATATATACACATCGTATTTGTTTGAAAAGTATAAAATTGAAAAGGAAAAGTTAAAATATCAACAAGAACCTTAAAAAGTACAAATAAAGTTGTTTTTAATTATAAAAGGGGTGAATATAATTTATACTTAAGTTACTTTTTCACTCTTTTTCCTCCTCCCACTCTTCGTATTGTTTAGGCTAATTTGTTGAAAACAAAAATCTAAAAGAAATAAAAATAATAATAATAATAATAATAAGTAAACATACTTAATGGGAAGGGTATAATGGGCATTTAACAAAAAATGAAGTGGAGATATATATACCTATAATTCAGTTTCAATTGATAAAATTTCAAATGATTTTTTAATACAAGATTATAAATAAAGGAAAGAGATGAAATAATATAATTAAACAGTGCATTGAGGTAAGATGTACATAGTTAAGTTTTGAGTTTATTTTTATATATTGAAAATACCAATTTCTATTAATTTAAACTTTTAAGTTTCTTAATCTAATCAAATTAGACCTTTGATTAGTGATTATTTTAAATCAATTTTATTTGAAAATAAACTAGAAATCTACTAGATAAGAAGAAAATTATCGTATGTTCTATTTTTAATTAACAAGGGAATAATAAAAATTAGAAATTAATCATATTAATGAAAGTCCCGACTTATATCTAATTCGTTATAGTACTTATGTATTACGATTTTACCAACACTTGTGGACTTTAAACGTGAATGGAGCTCTAGAGAAATATTTCACTCTATTATGGAAAGTACAGAATCATTGTAATTTGTGCTTCGAAATGAGGTATTTTCTACTAACATAGCTTTTGCACAATATTGGAAAGATCGATGTATGAGTTCAATTGCTACCAACATGCCGACCACGAGAGCAATCTCAAGCGTAACACAACTACTTCTCATCTTTGGTAGCCACATATTTCAACTAGATAGAAGCTAAACGATGATGCCACAAACTCATGCGGGATCCTGGCATGAACATGGAGAGATTGGTCGAATAATTGAATGTTGAAGAGATTTGATGTAACTTGGTGTCTGAATTTTTGGAACAAAAAATCTCTCAAATATGTGTGATAGTCTTTGCATTGTTCATAGTGAAGAACATTGTTTTGGTTCTAAAGCAAAATCCTAACAAAATGTTAATATAAAATTGTAATGAGTAGAGTAGTATGGGTTGGGTAGTTGGCACGTGCGAAGATGTAGGGAATGAAAAGAGGAGGAGAGGGGGTGGGACCAGGAAGATCCAGATGATTTGGGAGAGGATGAAGTTTGAATAATAATTTGATTGGACCAATGAAATGCAATGATGAAAATTGACTTTCTGTCATTCGCACGCGTTTCAGTTGTTTTTTTTCACCCACTATTTTCATTTTCCTATCTTTCTTCCCTTACCTAAACATCTTTTTTTTCTCTCTCTCTCTTTTTTTTCTTCGAAAAAATATATTTTTTTTTTTAATCCTTAAATTTTAAAATATTATACATTTAGTCTTTGAATTTTGAATTTGGTTCCAATTTTATCGCTACAATTTTATCCTTAATATTTTAGTTTGACTTCAATTTAATCCATATGTTTCAAAATTTACACTTTTAACCTTGATTTTTCACTAAATACTCATTTTCAGTCTTTAGAGTTTAATTTATGTTAATAAATTAGAAATCATTAATAAATATATATAAGTAATTAAGTTTCACTTATTAATCTCAATGGTAAAATATATAGTAACATTTTAAAACGTATGGACTAAATTAAAACAAAATTCAAAATTTAAAGACTGAATATATAACATTTTAAAATCTATAAATCAAATAAAAACTAGAACCAACCTAAAGATCAAAAATATATTATTACTTTTTTATTTGTTTGTTTATTTGGTATGTTAGAGATGTAAGCAATAATAAATTCTAAAAAATTATAAAATCCTGACATTCACAGTGTAAATAGTTAGTGAAGCATAAATTTGATTTTTTTTTTCGAAGCCCATAAATTTGTTGGACCAAGTACTTCTCCAAACTCCAACTCCTTTAGCCAAAAACTCTCAACTTAAATTTACGTCTAGGACATCCTATGATAAAATCGAAAATTTTAAAATCTAGCTAGAATTCTAAAATATAAATATAAAATTTATTTTAATAGAATTTTAAACATGTGTATAATTAGGAAATATATAAGTATATTAAAGCCGAGACTTAATTCGTTATTTTTCTCTTCTTTATAACAAGGCATTCCTTATATATCTTCACAATGGTAGGTACAATAAGTTGTATTGGGCTTAAAGTTTTCATCGGTTTTTTTTTTTTTTTGGGTTTTATTTGGATTCCCAACATAAACCACATAGATCCTACTTTTCTTAATCAATACGACACTCTGATGGTGTTCCTGATATAAAGAATTTCTCTTGCCGTGTATGTTAGGATAATGTTAATGCTTAAGCATGCTTAATTTGAAACTATCATAGTGGCATGTCATGCATGCTTTAAATATACAAAGTTAAATACAGTGACCTATTATTCACCACTTGAAAAATTTAATGACGCGTTTTATAATTTTTTGTTTTCTTTTTATAATAGTTCGGTAGATTTAAAATTGAAAGCTCATGGATGTATTATAAAGTTTTAATCATTTAGAGTAACAAACCAAATAGGTAAGACCATAAAAATTTAAAGAAGACACATAGTTTAATATTTTCCAATTTTAAATTAAAATAAAATAAAGATGGTAATATACATTTATACCTAAGTCGATAAAATTAAATGAAACCAATTATATAAGTGAAGAAGAAGAAAAGCCATTCAATAATGATTTTGGATATTTATTTAAGCATATGCAATAAATTAATAATACATGGCAATAAATAAACAATTGTAACGAATTATAACTAATACATGCTAAAATTATTCATGACGTCCCAAAATAACAATTCAATTATTTGAGATATATTCATGTTGCTATTGCTAGCTAGCTAGAATCTTAGCCTATTCCATCATTTTTCTAATAAACGTGACTAACTTAAGGAGGTGTACATTGAATTATTATCCAATCTAACATACCTCAATAAATTAAAATATCAGTTATATTTTGTTCTACCTAGAAAGTTTCAATCTTCATTTCCTTGTTTATATTGTTAAATATATATATATATTACTTTTGTAATTGATATAATTATAATTTTAGTCGTTGAACTTTCACTTGTATAAAATAAATTAATAGGCTTCTTGACATATACATGTCTAGACTCATAGCGTTTCAAGTCTTTAAATTTTTACTTGTGTTGACCATAGTATTAAATTTTCATCAATATGTCGATATTTCCATCGATATTTTCACGTTTCTAGGGATTCGATGTCAACATAAAAGATGAATAGATATTTTCATTATATCGTAAAAAAAATTACCAAATATATATATATATATATATAAAAACCAATGCCAATGGTGTAAATATAATATAAATAATAGATATATTAATTTGTTTAAAAAATTATAATCTTTATTTACATATTTAAACTATTTTTTTTATATTTATTTTAAATGGTAAAACTACTGAAAATATTTTCAAGTGTAGTAAAACATCACTCTCTATTGTAGTCTATCATAGATAAATACTGGCATTTTGCTATATTTGTAAATAAGTTGGTTCATTTTCTTTACTTGAAAATAACCCTTTATTTTTTGAGTTTCTTGTTTTTATAATTTTTCTAGAAATATCTATTGAAATCAATATTTTATTGATATTTTTATCGAAATTTCTATAAAATCAATACCTCAATATTTTTATGGACATCGACATCTTAAATATTGGTGTTCTCAATGATTCGATGATTTGGTAAACATAATAATTGGAGACTAAACTTGAAATTCCATCTTAGTTATTTTTGTAATTTAAACTTAATGTTTTTTAAAGAATATTATATTACAGAAGTGAAGAATAAATTAAAAAAACTAATTCGTCGCATTTGAGGGTTCCATTAACTCAAATCGATTGAGTTATTAAAATTAAGAAATATCAATTTGAATTTTGAATTGTTATATCGACTAAGATATTAAACTAACCATTATATCGATTTAAACTTTAATTATTGTAAGGTATCAATATATATACTTTATTATGTTTCATTTGAATTAAAAATCTAATATGAGAATTATAATTTTATGAACTAAAAATTTTAAATTTTAATAAGTGAATTAGTTTAGATGATTCTCCATTAAAATTTCTTTTGAAAATTGTTCGATCAATTTTTACCATTCATTTTGTAAATTTAATTATTAATTACAACTTCAATCGCTACAACCCAAAAGTTAGAGGTATAAATTGTTCTCTTTTTCTTTTAAAAATTTGACATTTTATTTACGTTGGAAAGAAAACATATCATCTTTTAAGTTTTGTATTTTTCATGTTTAAGTATAAAAGATACATTAGTATTATCAACGATAGATTCTTGACAATCATGCAAGATTTAAAATTTCGATGGGGAAAGATATTTATGAAAAGATTATAAAAACAAAAAATTCAAAGAAATCGTTTGAAATTAATAAATAAAAATTTTATGTTTTTTAAATAAATAAAAATATTTATTGTTTTTATTCTATTCACATTGAAGGCATTTTGTTGACTATTTTTAAAGATTCAAAATCTCTTTATGATATAATGGCTCGTTTGGTTTATGAGAATGAGAGGTGATAATAAAAAATGATATTTTATCACTATATTTGGAATATCTTATTCCAAGGTTTTTCATAACCACCTAAATAGATACGTTTCCTCAATTTTCAATGATTTTTTACTCTCTCTTACTTGTTATCTTTTCATTTTATTTGTTTTTCTTCTTCGTTGATATTTATTTAATTTTTATAAATATGTTTAAATCAAATTTATAATTGACGTTTGTAATTAATTTTATTAATAATAATGCTAATATAATAATTTATTATATTATTATGAATTAATAGGAAAACCCATAATTTATATATATATATATATATATATATATATATATATGAATAACCATAATTATATTTGCTTAAATTATTTTTTATTGATAATATATATTAACATCATAAATTATTTATTAAAATTATTAATTAGATTTTAAAAAATATTAACCAATTAAATAATAATAAAATAAATTAATTTTTTCAATTAAACAATTTTGCACACTTGTACTTCTAGTTTTAATCCATAATTATAATTATTTTTTAAAATTAAAAACCATGTTTGATGATTTGAAATCAATTAGTTTATATCAACTTCTTTTGTATATATATAAGGTTTATAATTGACATTAAACAATTAGTTAATTAACTCTTCAATTAACAAACTACGGGAAAAAAAAATGGATCCTAAGAGTGTGTTGGGAAGTAGAAGTATTGAACATCACTCCTTGTTTGGTGCAATGAATAGATGGGTCCCACTAGTAAAAACGCGTTAATATTATATCTTATCAACTTCTTATACCATGGGTCCTAAGAGTTCATAACTCTTTAGACTTTGTAGCTCCTTACTTCTCACTCCTAACATCCTCTAAACGAAATATGGATGACCAACCTCTAAAAGCGTATATATATAGTAAATCATAATTTATTGAAGGAAAAAGTTAAAAATTGGGTATGTATGTATGAAAATTATTTTTTAAAAGAAAAAAAGAAAAAGAAAAAGAAATTGTGGAAATAATAGAATCTGGCCAACCTAGAAATTAGAAGGGAAGGGGACCGTACTAATGATTGCTATTGTCTGCGACTAGTCACCTTCAATTTATTTTTAATTATATAATTATTTATTATAATTATTAATAATTATTATTATTGTTATTATTTTATGGGGGTATTTGAACTTTTTCGCTTTCTTCCAACTCTTCCCTGATTGCATCGATCCATGGGAGGCCCCAACGCAATCTACTTTCTCTTCTTTTTTGGGTCCCACTTTCTCTTCCTTCTCATTCGTCCACCTCATCACCTTTCTGTTTCATTTTCCCAACGAGCAACAACCACACAACCAATTTTTCATTTTTTTTTTTTATTTTATCATTTAATCCTTCCACTTTTATAATTCACTCCTTAATTCATTTTAATTTCATATCTAACCAGCTTTTTTAATTTAAAATTTGTCTAAAAAGTTCTTAAAACTTTTAATGTGTATCTAACAAATATCTGAAATTTTTAAATTTACGTTTATTAATTCTTTGACCTATTTAAGATTTTTAAAAATTAATAATCTTTACGATACAAAATTAAAAATTTAATGTTATATTAGTATTTTAAAGAAAATTCTATTTTGTGTCTAATATATTTTATTATTTCTTTTAAAAAAATTACATACGATTAGAATCTATTGGATGCAAAATTCAAAGTTCAAAGACTTGTTTCTCATTATTAAAATTTAATGATTTAATAAACACAAAATTGAAAATACCTAGACATATTAGACAAAATTATGTAGGCTTGAAATACCATGTTTGAGATTAATTTTCTTGAAAACAAAGTCCACATCTTTTTTTATTAAAAATAGGAATCAAATGCTCAATAATAGCTCTTTGACCAAAAAAAAACCTATTTGAAGAAATAAGGTCATTTCCTTTTGTTATGTCTCTTAAAAATGCACTTTATAGGGTTTCAAGAGACACGACCAAAATTAGAATCTTCCACTATAATTTTTTTTTGTTGTATTTTTAAATTAAAATATATATTTTTCTTAATTTTTATTTTTTTTTTGTTTAAGAAAGTAGAATACATGTATTTTTTATTATTATTTTTTTAAAGATTTGGTTTATATATATATATATATATATATAATTTAGATATAAAGGAATTTTTTTTTCAATAACAAATAATAAAAAAAACATAAAAAGAAATAAAGAAAGTTATTATACCCATATAAATAACTTAAACAAACACGTCGTTCCTCAGCAAAGTGTTCACTTCTTTTTCGCCAAGTTTCATTCAATTTGGTGTGGATCGGATGATGGAAAAATCAGCAAGCCGCTTTACCGAGTTTACGAGGTAAAGGGGGGCAGTGAACTGTAATTATGAAAAACTTGGAAGATCTACTAATATCTATCCAGGGGTCAATGAAACGTTCGGATAAATAAATTTTTTTTAAAAAAGGCACTACCCCTTATCTATATCTATTAAGGGTTGATCTATACGAATTGAGTTTGGCCTATTCAAATTCAAAGGGTGAAGATGCACTATTTAATAATCAAGGTTGTTACCATGTTAAATAAAGGTTGAGATGCTTTCTACTGATATAAGCGCTCCTCGCGACTTTAGAAGCCGAACTCAAAGGCGATGCTTTCATCCCCATGAATTTATTGAGCATATAATCTTTATTGCTAGTTTGAAGTTCACTTATGCACTCAAGAAAATAATTAAAAAGTCCTTTTTACGTTATTTGTGCATAGATTCGAGAAATTATTTATTAAAATGTTTATTGATAAGATTTGGAATCAAATAAGAATAGGTTATATTCACTTTTATTTGTGCTCAAATTAGATAAAAACAAGGTTCAACACTAAAATATCAAGTCCAAGTTGCAAGATGAACCACACGGGCGAGGCACTCGTGGAGCTCATCTTGGCCTAGACCATCGATAAGTTTGAGGCTAGCCAATTTGTTTTAAGGCGTTGTGCAATTTGCACTCCCACGAACAAGTATCAATAAGGGAGAAGAACCATAAATCCATGGGCTCGAATTCAAAGTTGAAGAGGAAAAGTCTTAGGTAATGTAACCACTATATACGTCAGCCAAAAGAAGTAAGTCAATCCAATTCTCCAAAATAAATGGAGGCGATGTGACAGGTACTACACCGATGTCCAGATTATTCTTTTTTTTTTTTCAAGTCACATCTCCTCTAATTAAACAAAATCTCCGTTGAGCACATGCAGATTATATGGGATCTTCTTTGCCAATATTTGTGCATCGGCAGAAAGCATAGAAATTAAATTTGAAATTTTAAAAGTATAAAGATTTAAAATGCAACGAGTCTCATAGTATAGGACATCAAAATGATGTTTAGAACATATTTAAAGGTATTTTTATGATGTGTCACGAGATGACCAAACAATAAAAATTCATCCATAAAGTTTGAGAGATAGAACTCTTTAGAGAGCAATATTCAATTCAATATATAATTCAAACAAGTTTTTTATTATACTAGTATAAAATGGGTATTTGTAGCCTTGCATTAAAAAAAAATAATAAAAAGACAAATAACTAAATTAATCTAGAATACTAATTTAACCCTAATTAATCTTAAGTAAATTAATGATCGAACTAATATAGAATAAATTATACTAATTATCAAACATTCATCCTACATTATTATGCCTCATTAAAATTCTAATAAGTTTGAATTTGCGTTGTACTTGAATGATATAAAATAAATTTCTTTTACAAATTTCATGGACCATACTTTTTGTTATATAAATATCAGTCTATAATATAGATCATGAAATTGATTTTTCTATATATATGTATAGAATGTAAAAGTAAATTTAAATTTGAAGAGAACAATATTATATTTTTTACATACAAATATATTGTAAGAAATATGAACTATCAATTTAAGATAACGAACACCGTAAATTTAAATTAAGAAATGTGATTATATAAATTGAAAAAGATTAAAAAGTAAAAAGACAATTTAAGTAAGAGGTGATTTAAAAGGATTAATATGAAGATGTGTTGATAATGAGTGTATAATCCAAAGTTATGGTAAGAAATGAAATAAAAATTAGAAAGTGGGGAAAGAATTGAAATTTATAGTAGGGGAAAGGTAAATGATATGAATAAAAAGAAGGGACAATTATTATTATTCTAAAGTCAAAAGAGATAACGCATGCTCTGACATCAGATACTCCCCCATGCACTACCAAATGTAAAATGTAAAATGTAAAATGTAATTTCATATTCTCTCTCTTTTCACCCAATAAAATTAAATTAAACAATAAAAAAAAAAACCTTAATTTTGTTCCTAGTCTAATCACTTTGGTGATGTGTGCCAAACCCATCAAAATCACAGGTGGACTTTTTTTTACCTAAAAAACATTTAGAGATATTTCAATTGTAGATATTATTTAATGAATATACATATTAAATATCTAGAATTTGAATGTTGAGTTTTAAATGTGTAGGATAATTAATATTTATGTTTAGATGTGTAAGATAATTAATGTCTGAAAGTTAAATATTTGTGTTTAGTTCAATAATTTGTATATAGAAACTAAAAGTAAATAATTATTTAATTAATTAATGTAAGAGATCAATTAAATTTGACATTAGTTAATTTATTGTTAAGCTAATTAATTATTTAATTATTAAATACAAATAAATAAATACTTTTTAATTAAATTAATTAGAATATTGATAATTAACCATAATAATTTATATTAAATAGTTATGATAATATAAAATATTAATAGTAAAGATATTAGTTGAAATTCATTAAACTTAAATATTATAGAAGAATTCTTATAAATAGAAAAATCTAAAATATATTTACACTTTATGGAAAAAAGTTTCCAAAGTGCTTGTACTTTTGGAACTTTTTGTTATAAATTGTAAAATATTTTTAAATATTTTTTAATGTTTAAAAAGACTTCAATATGATATTTATATTTAGCAATGAATTAAAACTAATGGTAATGAATATTTGATATTAATTAAGCTATATTTTTACGGTTTATCCTCCAGACATATAAATCTCACACTTTTGCAGGTATTAAAAAACTCATGTCATATGGGTTTTAAAATTTCTTAGATAAGAATATTCTTGATTTTAAAAAGTGGAATTATGTGAAACAAACTGGAATATTAAATATCTGTATGAAAGCCTATGAAAAACTTGTGAAACAAGTGGCGCCTTAGCTGCATTTCAGATCTTGTGTATTTACTTAGGTGTTGAATCATATATTGTTATGTGGCAAGTCTTTCATACTTCTTTCTTTTTTTTTTTTTTGGTCTATGATTAGAATGAGATCCACAAACACTAATGCATCAATATTGCTCTTGTTGTGTACGTGAAATATTTTTTGTACCAAAATTTTTGTTAAAGGTTAAAGTCATATTTTGGACTTTGATTTTCTTTTTTTAATAACATTTTGGCTTTTGAGTTGAACTTTTATGGTTGTTGTAGTACCTTGAATATATTATCTAGCACTCTAATGATAAAGCACGTATCTAATTTATATTTTTTTTATGCATTATTTACGTTTTTTAATAACAAAAATTAAAAAATTTAACCCAAACTTAAGTAAGTATTGCAATTTGAATCCTATAAACGTGACAAAAAACTACGATTTCTACACTCTCAAAAAGTTTTTATTTAAAATCGTAATCTCTATGCTTTTAACGATTTATAAAACATATATAGGATACAAAATTGATAAAGTTGAAATGAAACCAACGTTATTAGAGCTAAATTTTCTGGTAAAATTTGTGATTTAACGAAGTTATATAGTTAATTTGAAAAAAAAAAGTATAAATGGTTGATAAACTAGTGCAATTTGAAAATTGGCTATAAATTGAAACATTTAACTATTTCTCATGTTTAATTTGATGGAGAAATTCAAAGTTTGAGATATTTTGAGAGGGAAAAAACGTGAAGAATATATATTTTTAAGAATAGGGGCTAGAGTATAGGAATAAACCCTTTTTTTTTTTTTTTTTTTTTTTTTTTTTTTTTAAATATGGAGGACATCGAAAGTTTGTTTAATGAAATCTAAACATTTCATAAATCGTCAAGCAATCAAATATATTTTTGGTAACCCTACTAATTTCCTCTATTTAATTTCCAATCTTTTTCATTACAAATTTTTAGATTAAGAAAATGAATCAATCACGTATGTATTAAGTTTTTGTTATTATGAATGTATATATTTTTAAAAATAATATTAGGGGTTGTTTGATAACCTCCATGGAGTTGGTTTCGATGGACTTTTTAAGCCCATCCCATGTTTGATGGTCGCTTAAAAGAAAACGGTGGGTTTTAAACCCATGTTTTACTTACCCTTTTCTATTCTCGTTTCATGCTCCATTTTCAGGCATTTTAATTATACTCCCCCTCTCGCTCTCTCTTTTCTTGTCATGCGTTTTCATTACTCACCTCTCTCTTCTTTAGATTGATAAAGCTCGTTTAACTTTGTTCACATTTTAAAAGCAGTGTCTTGATCAATCACTTGTTGAAGTACATTGTCTGGGAGATTCAAAGCAAGAGTTCCAAGTGCAATCAACTCCATATTTTCTCTATCATCTTCTGTTATAGTAGTAGGGAGTTTATAGGAATCTTCAAGGGCTTTATGGGCTTTTTTTTATCTCAATACAACTCTGATTTTGACCTCCCAAAGGCTGAAATCTCATTTTCCATCGAATTTCTCTATGTTATACCTTGCAACAACCATTTTCTTGCCTTCTTTCTTGTTTTACAACACTCCAAGATTATCTTTCTTTAAATTCGTGGAGAATCTTTCTTGTTCTTGCTGTCTCTGAAACCACTTTGTTGGACTTTTTCTAAATCCACTAAGGTCTAAGTTGAAAAGAAAGACCCAAGATTAAGGTCCGTAAATAGAGCAAGTGGCTTAAATAAGGCCACGTTGATGATGAACTTCCTGTATACATTGAAGGTCAGATTTTACCTTTAACACTCAAATCTTTCTTGATAATATTCTTCAAACAAAACAACTTTAATTTTTTATTTTCTTTGTGTTTTACTGTCGAGAGAGAAAAAGAGGAAAGGGTGAAGATGGAGTTGTTGAAAACGTGAAGAAGACGATGATTCTTGATGAGATTTTTGGCATGCAGTGATAGGAGAAAGAAGAAGAACACCAGAGAGTTAACATGGTTCGACAATAAGAGCCTACATCAACGAGAGGAGCTAATATTTCAGATTTCTTGGGGAGATTATAAGATACATATGAGTTTCTTTATAGTCTGGTTATTTTGTACTCATATGAATTTTCTGCTTTTTATCCTTTATTTATAGGATGAGTTACAAGGTAGTTATGTGAGAAAATAACAAAAAGTAAAGGTTGATTTCTCCATATTAGCTATTGTTTTGATAGATCGGGTAGATATAAATGATTTTCTAATCATTTTTTTTTTATAGATCTAACTTTTTTTTTTTAGTATACATGAACGATTTTATAATAGATCTAATTTTTTTTTTTTTAATATTTGGTTTCTCGCTAAAGATTTGTATGTTGTTGTCTTGATTTCCTCATGTTTTATTCGTCCTTGCATGTTTGATTTTCCGATTGTTATTAGCTTTGTACTTTATCTGATTTTGGACTATTCTGATTTAGCTTCCATTCCAATTTGGGTATCTTTTTTGCTTGCATGTTTGTGATTAACTAGGGTTTACTCTTATAAATTGTTCTCGGTCTCTTACAATTTGTTTCCACTGGCTCAAATGGGATCTATTTTTTTTATCCATTTATATTGTATTTACTTCATCTATGTTCTTCCTTCCCCTGTTGATATCTGTTATGTTTTCTAATTGTCTTCCATACTTTTTTCTTCCAGATTTCCTCCTATCACTTCAATAATAAACCACGTGTCCTTCCCTTGCCCTTTTTCTTATTCTTTTTCATCAAAATTGAATGGCAAGTAAATTCTTGGTAGAGGATATTGACCATGTTATTGGAGCTTGGTGGGGTCAATCCACCCCAACAACAGGTCTGTTTTCTATCTTTTTTTTTCCCTGAAAGCCGATGATGATTTGTTCCAAAAATTTGCACTCTCATATTTGAGTATGATTTCTGGTTTAATTTTATTTCATTTCGATATTTAGATTAAAAAAGGAATGCATCTTTGTTTTTCCTTATGTTTTGTGGATTGCTTTGTAATTTCTTCCTCCGTACATATTCAATCTTTTTGTATTTTATATATAATGAATGAATTTTTTTCTTTGTTCCATTGAAATTGTTTTCAATATTCAACTAAATTCGATATTTATACATTTAAGTTTAACTTCAATTTTACAAGTGTTGAAACTATTTATTTTCTTTGCTTGGAGTTGGATCTGTTCCAATGAAATAACTATCGCAAATCCTGAGGCCTTCTAATATTTATTATAATGTTCGTTCATGTGTGAGATAGTATGTTGTGTTTATGTCCATTTTCAGCTCAAAATTAATATTGACATGACTATTACTTACTTTATTTATTTATGAGTTATTCTCTTTATTATGGGTGTATTGTACTTACGATTTGAACTTATTGAGATTAGGTGCAAAGTGTACCTAACTTTTCTCACCAACTATCCTTATTACATCCTCTACTTATACTCAAATCCCTCCTCATATTTTTTGAGAATGTAAAACTGTATTGGTACGTCCCTACTCTAACTTTTTTATTTCAACTTTTTCTTAAACAGTTTTACATTCTCATATGTGTTGTTTGGTTGTTGCAATATATTTTGTTTCCTTTTTCCACATCTAACTTCAACTTATTTCATCCATATATGGTATGCTTCCTTCTTTCCTTATAATCAAAGTAAGATATATCGCTAACATTTTTATGGTTTTGTTAGGCTCTGAGTCGATTCTTCTACCCCTAGTTATGGACTATCTCAACCTTCATTCATTCCAAACATAATCAAAGGTATGATCTATTATAGTTTATTTTTACTTCAATGTATTGATCTACCCTATGGACTAACTATACTTCTTTTTCTTCTATGTAGGGCCGAAACTAATCAAACATACCTTTCGTACTAGTTTGAGGTTTGTAAGTTTAAAAAGTACACTTCAAATTTGTATAGAATAAAAAAAATTGTTTTTATTTATATAAAAAATAGCTATAAATACATAAAGTTAACACTACAAGAAAAATGGACTCTCCAGACGTTTAAAACAACCGTCGGAATATCGGTCGTCGGGAGAGAGACCATCTCCCGACGAAGTAAGAAGGTCGAGAACTCCCGACGAATTATTTAATGCGTCGGGAGTTCTAACGGTCTATGGGAGAGCGTAGGGAGTTCCCATTTAAATTCCAGCCCCTCGTTTTCTTCCCTAAATCTGCTTATTTTCTCCCTTTTAAACCTTAGTACAGTAGCGAAAATCGTCTGTCACTTCCCCAAATCTTCATCCTTCATCCGATCATCGTCCACACGCTTGTTTGTCTGTGCGCTCGTTCATCCGTCCGGGCCAACCCAACTTTCGTTTACCCGCGCGCTTGTTCGTCTAATGGAGGTTTATATCTTTCACTTGATTTATTTAAATGATGAAGATATTTTGTTAAATGATGAGGATATTTTATTATATTTTGTTAAATGATCACTTCTGTTCGTTCGCGCGCTCGATTCACTAGGATTTCAAAGTGGGAGAGAGACAATCCTGAGCCTTTTCTCGTCTCTGAGGTGCCACTACAAGCAGACCTCGCCAATGAAAGCTACTGCCGCTGATTCTATTGGTGTTTTTTGGGGACTCAGTCAAGCATCATTTCTAGCGAATCGAACCATTGGTCGATCTCATCACTGCCATTTTCTCATCGTTGAGTTGCCTGGGAGTTTCAGGAAAATAGTCGTTCTTAAATATCGTAGAATTGAATCGCGGTGGCTATGGAAAGCCGAACCTGTCGATCCCGAAGCCCTTTCGAGTGGTGTCATCCACGAAGATTTTTTTTTTTTTTTTTTTTAAATGACTATCTCCCAACGATTCCAATACAAGCGTCAAGAGTTCCAGTAACTCCCGATGCTTCATATACTACATCGGAAGTTCTAATAACTCCCAACGCAGTATATGTAGCATCGAGAGTTATTAGAACTCTCGCTGGTATATGTTTCCATGTCGGGAGTTTCTCTTCCGACGAGTATCTCCCGACCAAACTTCCGATGACGAGTTTTTCCTCGAGAATGGATCTCCCGACGCATTTTTGACCAATTTTCGATGATTTTTAGCATCGAAAAAGTGGTGTTTTTTGTAGTGTAATCTTCATTAAAATATCTGTAAATACACACACAAAAAAAAAAAAAAAACGAATGAATAGAGACCAATTCTGAAGGAAAGTTACGTGTAATATTTTCTAATATGGCATAAATTCCACAACAAACAAAGTATAAATGTAGACATAAGCACAGTAACGAAAGTTAATACTTTTTTCAACATAAAAAACATAGGAATAAAATGAAAAATGTCTTAAAATTTTTCTTTAACAAGTCTTGAATTTTCTTTTAATAAGAATCAAAAGATGAACATCTTCCTCGCTATACCGAAAGAAAAACATCTATGGTATTGCACACTACTACTTATTCAGACCCACTAGACTTGACCACCTAATATTTCAACCCGAAAACATATATTTTGTGAATTGTTTTTTTGGAATGACTACATGTTCGGTCACTTGATATAATTTTTATCATGTTCAAAACAATGTAACTATACTGCACTATCACATTCTCGGCATCATTATGAAATGGAAGGTAATTATTCTATATGCAATTTCAGTTCTACATATACAATCCATATTATATAAACAACTATTAAATTATCTAGTTATTCAACGTTTATGTGTACAATATGTTAAATAATAATGTTAAGTTAACAAGATTCAATATACATACATACAATATAATTGAGTAGCAATATGACATGTATTTTGGTGGTATGTTTTACATATTGAAGAGAATTAAAATTTTTACATTTTTTTAAAAGAATACGTTATGTTTTATAAATTGAGAAAAAAATTTGAGATTTTTCAGTTTATGTCATAAAGAAGTTGAGAAAATAGGTGTATAGTTGAAAATTATTCAAAGCAAAAAAAAAAATAATAATAAAAAAGAAAAAAAATCAATATCATTTACAAAAATTGCATCAGATACCCCAACTCAACCAAACTCTATACTTAATCACAGACTTTCATACTCAACTTGGCTTAAATCTGCACATCAAATATAGACAATAATTGCCAACTCAATTCTGCACAATAAACAAAGACAATTTAACTTTTCAAATAATTTAATTCTCCAAATAATAATTATCAACTCAACTTTACTTTTATCCTGCACCAAACGTTCAAATTTTCTTTATACAAAATTTAGGGCAAGCGAAATATTAAGATTTTAAATCCAAAATGTAAGATAGAATAAATATGAAAACTAAGTATATTATTTTTTTTCACAAGTGATGTTAAACTCATCTTAAATTAATATCATTTAACACTATTGTCACTATAAGTTTGTTTGCCACATGTGTAATGATTGTCATAGTTATAACAATACTCATATATTATAATCTTAAATTAGTTTGAAATAAAACTAAAAATAAACATGTCATAAATCACAAGTTATCCCAAAATTGTCCCTATCAAGATTCTCTCTTTCTTCATTCTTTAATATATACACTATTCCTTTTATATATAGATTTGACTAAAGATTCATTCAAATTAATTTACACATTCAATTTTATTAAATACTTCTGACAAAGTACATTGAATCTCAGTTAAGGATATACGATGATGATTCGAGGATAATTGATTAGTATATAAATATTATGGACGAAAAGAAATTAGATGATTGAACCTCTAACTTTGTAGGTTGAATTAAAAAAATTATCTTTAAACTTTAAACTTTGGTTTATTTTGGTCTCTAAATTATTGAAAACGTCTATTTTAGTTTTAGACTTTTAAAAATTGTGTTAACTCTTAAAAGAAATGAAGAGGTGACTTGTAAATTAGTCATGCTAAAAAACAGAGAGTTTTAATTTTAAATTAAGTGACAAAGCAATTTTGTATAGAACTCAAAAGTCAATTTGTATTCAATATTTTGATCTTCAAGTATTTTAGCGTGTTGGTTGTTGGCATTATACTTCATTTTATCAAAGAGTTAATAAATTTTAATAGTAATGACTAAAATAAATACTTTTTCAAAGTTCGGTGACTAAAGCGACCATTTTTTAAAGTATATAGACCAAAATCAAACAAGATTTAAAATTTAGAGATCAAAATAGTATTTAAATAGAAAAGAAAAAGGAAAATGTTATTGAAATGCTAAAATTTTATTTGAAGGGAGGGGAAAAAAATCGTCCGACTTTTCATCTACTTTGTTGGTCATATTGATTTTTATTCTTGGTCATCACAAATGGTCAACCTTCTCTCTCCAAAATGTCAAATCTTAATTTGCATGAATGCCACGTAAATACATAAACACGCTTTTGAAATATTGGCATTCATATCTTTTTGGGATAGGAAATATATTTTCATATAATTATTTAGGTTTGCCTACTGTTGATAGCTCAAATTAGGTATATAATTATATTTTAGTTTTTAAATTTGAATGTTGTTCTATTTTGATATCTAAATTAAAAAAAAAAAAAAAAAAACTTCTGTTTTAGTCTCTAAACTTTTAAAAAGTGTTTATTTTAAATCCTACTATTAAAAATCATGTTAACTCTTGAACAAAAATATGAGGGGATTTATATTTTTAGATGATTATGCTCTAGATGTTAAAAAAGATGAATGTGGAGTAAAACGTCAACAACCAACACGTTAAAATACTGAATGACCAAAATTTTGAACAAAAAATGTCTTTTAAATTCTACTGATTTGCCACCTTATTCAAAATTGAAACTCTAGATTTGTTAGCGAAGCTAGCTTATTTGGTAGCCTAGTCATCTAAAAATATAAATCACTTTGCGATTTTGTTAGAGAGTTAACAAATCTGAATATAGCAGGGACCAAAATAAGCAATTTTTAGAAATTTAGGGACTAAACAAGCAATTTTAAAAGTTTAGGGACCAAAATAAAATAATATTCAAAGTTCAGGAACTACAACGAGCACTTTTTAAAGTTTAGGGACCTAAATAGAATATTATTCAAAGTTCAGAGACCAAAATAAGATTTAAACATTATATTTTCAATACTTTACATCCTGATTGGTAACCATGTAGTTTTTTGTTTTTGGTTTTTGTGAAAATTACACATATATTTTTCTTATTTTCTTACCATGATTTGAATTTTTCTTAAGTACAAGAGTTAAATTCTTAACCAATTTTTTTTTTTAAAAAAAATGTTTTTAAAAACTACAATTTTAGTTGACAAAATTAAAATTATGTTGTAGTTTTTTATAATACTTATGAAAATATTTATTACATTCTCTCTTTTAAAATATTTAGAAAAATATTGTAGTTTTCTAACAATTACATTCTCTCTTCTCTTCTCCCCCAATTTCCAATAATCTCCACTCATGACTCACATTTTTCTCTCTTTCTTCCTTCCCTTTTTCTTTTTATCATCTCTCGATCTTTCTTCTTATTTATCATACACCGATTTTAAAAGTATGGAGACTTATTAGACTAACGTTAAAAAAAAAAAAAAAAAAAAAAATCCTTGATAAATACAGAATTATTGTTGGGCTTGGAGAGCCCAAATTAGGCCCAAAATTACGCTTGGTTCTGAAGGAGAATATCTGATAGGTAAAAATGTGGCTAAAAGAGGAGTCATATAGCTGATGTAAATGACACCAGAGGAAGCCTCGTTCTCTTTAATTCAACACTCAAATAATGGAGGCATGCACTCAGCTGAAGGTAAGAACGAAAAATCTCTCTATCTCTCTTTCGATTTCCTCTCGGATTCTTTCTTACCTATCGTTCTTTGATGGCTCTGCAAAACGATTAAGAAATGGATCGTGGATAATCGAAGAAGTAGAAGAAGATGAGAGAAAGATGCAAGCAGATATACATGGTTCGGCAGATTGCCTATATCCATGGGAGAAGAAAAACATTTGACTTATT
The DNA here is from genome assembly GCF_027475165.1 of Benincasa hispida. NCBI lineage: Eukaryota > Viridiplantae > Streptophyta > Magnoliopsida > Cucurbitales > Cucurbitaceae > Benincasa > Benincasa hispida. The sequence goes on from NC_143486.1 coordinate 12,653,004, forward strand.
GGAGGAATTTTACAGATAAGACTCTTGCACACAAACTCTCTAATTTTCTTACATTTTATCGTCTTTTATATAGGGTAGGATGTTACATGGTTAGTGAGAATAATAGTGTAAATAAATGTTATTTTCACAAGAGTTGTTATATACTTGATAAATCTCCACATTGAAATTAACATTTAAGATGTTTAAAAAGATAGTTTTCTTCTCCTAACAATTCTTCTGTCATCCGTTTTCAGGTAGCTCGAAGATGATAATGTCAAGGTATTTCTCGATCTTGAGTTATGGAACTGATTTAGTCAGCATGTTCGAGGCATTATCTGAGGTACGAATTTTCAAGACTTATATACTGTTGTTCTCTATCTATTCTCAAATGAAATAGAATTTAACATCTATATGTTTGGTGCGATTGTGAAATTGTGGTTTTTTGGATAGATGTATAGTACTCCAGTTATCACAGTATATCTTTATTGTCATTTGTTTGATTGTAAAGTCTTGTAAAAGTCCTCTTAGTCATAGAGCTTCTTTAGAAGCCTCTGATAAAATTATGAACTTAGTCTCAATGGTTGAAAGAGCTACCATAGGTTGTAAGGTAGCTTTATAACTTAGGAGGCAACTCCCATATAGGAAACTATAGCATGAGAGAGACCTTCTTTTATCCAAATCCCCTGCATAATCTGAATCCACAAACCTAGATAACTCTAGGTCAGGATTTAGTGGTAGGTTGGTACAAGAATCTTGCATCGTTAGTACTCTTTAAGTACATTAGGATCCATTTGGTTGCTTCCCAATGCTTTCTTCCTGGATTAGCCATATATATACTGACAAGGCTTGCTGCATAAGCCAAATCTGGTCTTGTAGAAATCATTAAGTACATTATGCTACCCACTACTTGGAATAAGGAACTGTAGACATTATCCTTTTGTGCTCAACATCAATTTCATTAGGAGAGTTAGCAGCTGACAACTTGAAATGTTGAGCCAAAGGTGTGTTTACTGGTTTGGCTTCTTCCATATTGAACTTGTTAATCAACTTTCTGTAGTAATTAAGTTCGCTTATCTATAACTTTTACTTGTCTCTATGTCTTTCTATTTTAATGCATAGAATCCTTTTGGATTCCTCTAGGTCCTTCATGTCAAATTTTAACATACTTCAGATTTTCTTTAGATTTTCTTGCTAAAAGCATGTCATCCACATAAATAAATAAGTAGACAGAGTCATAAAAACACTTGGTATTTACATAGACACAACTCTCAAAAGATCTTCTCTGAAAATCAATCTTGGTGATATAATCATCAAACCTTTAATACCAACACATTGGTGATTGTTTTAGGTCATAGATAGACTTTCTCATTAGGCACTAATGGTCTTCTTTTCCTTCAACTGTATATCCCTTAGTTGAACCATGTAGATAGTTTTTGTCGAATTCCCATGAAGAAAAGTTGTCTTGACATCAAGTTTGTACAACTCTAGGTTTAGTTGTGCCACAAATAAGAGTAACATTTTGATTGAGATATACTGGAGAAAATATTTCACTATAATCAATACATCGTCTTTGTGTGAATCCCTTGGTTACTAATCTAGCCTTAAATTGTGGCTTTTGAACCTTAGGGATACCCTCTTTGAATTTGTAAATCCATTTGGAGACAATGGGTTTACATCCTTTTAGAAGTGGTTTCAGAGTCCAAGTTTCATTTAACTTTAATGATTCCATCTCCTCGTTCATAGTTTCAACCCATCTTCTAGCATTAGAGTTGTTCACATCTTCTTCAAAGATGATGGTTCAATTTCATTCACATTAATTGAAATATTTAGGGTAAGGTTAATATAAACAACCTCATATCTAGTTGGTGGCATAATGATCCTTCTTGGTTTATCTTTAGCTAAGAAGTAATCTCTTAGATCTGGTTGTTCAGCTTTAGTTTCTTCAACTACCTCTTTTTCTTCATGATCAGGATGTTCACCACCATTATTCTCTAATCCTGAGATAAAAGGTTAAGGATCAGCATTGATTATCTGCTCTACCTTAATTTTATCAGTCAATTCTTGAGATGATTCAGTTGTAGAGAAGGTATATTTCATAAACTTCTCAGCTTCATGAAAAATAGCATCCCTACTGTTTATACATCTCTTCTCAGTTGAGTACCAAAGTCCGAAACCCTTTACACCCTCTGTGAAACCTACAAACATGCACTTGACAACTCTTACTGTTAACTTCCCCTTATTCTGATGGACAAACCCAATACACCCGAAAACCTTTAGATTGCTTAGTTAGATGGGTGCTTGAACCACTTTTCTTCAAGGGTGAGAAAGTCTAAGGAGACGTATGGGCATCTGTTCAGAGTATAGACAGTTTATGAGGCTGTTTTCCCCCAAAATTTCTCAGGTAAGATAGCATCAGACAGTAGGCTTCTCACTCTTTCAAGAATTGTTTTGTTCATCCTATCTACAACCCTACTCTATTGAGGTGTATACCTCATTGTTTTGTGTCTAACAATCCCATTCTCCCTACAAAATTGGCTAAAGCTTTCTCCACAATACTCAGGACTATTGTCAATCCTTAAACATTTAATTTGTCTGCTAGTTTGTTTTTCAATCATCATTTTCCATTCTTTAATTATCTCAAAAACGAATTCTTTAGTTTTAAGAAAGAGAATCCAATTCTTCATAGAGTAATCATCAATAAAGGTTAGGAAGTACTTGGGTTCAGTGAGTGATGGTAATTAAGAAGGACCCCATAGGTCTGAGTGTACGTAGTCTAAAATGTCTTTGGTTTTGTGTTGAGCTTTGGTGAAGCTCTATCTCGTAGCCTTTCCAACAATATAATGTTCCCAGAAAATCACATCTTCATCAACTCCCTTTTGAAAAATTCCTTGCTTAGCAAGTACTTGTAGACCCTTGACACTTATATGAGATAGTCTTTTATGCCATAGGTCTCCTTGTGAGAGTGATTTATGAGAAACTATCAAGGCATTCATCACTTTCTGTACATTTTGGACAACATAAACTCCATTCACCTTCACCCCTTTTAAGACTAGTTTGGAATCTTTCCAAACTTCACAGTGACATTCTCTGCCTCTGTATTCACACCCAATTGATTCAAGCATTCCTAAAGAGTATATTCCTTTTTAGTTTAGGTACATGTTTGACATTTCTTAGCAATTTTATTGATCCATCTTTAAGTTTGAAGGAGACAAATCCAATGCCAATGACAGAATAGGCATTGTTATTGCCCAAGTAGACTGACCCTCCATTTACTGCCTTATAAGTATTAAACCACTCCATGTTGGGTGTCATATGAAAGGAGCAGCCTAAATCCAACACCCAATCATGGTCTTTTGCTAAATTATCAAGGGCAGCAACTTCATTAGAGGTTGGTAGAGCATCATAGTAAAATAGTGAGTCTTCTTTAACGGATGCTTCAGGGACAGGAGTCCTTGATATATGATTTTTCTTTTTTTGACTCTTATGTTCATTTTTCCACTTGAGAGTTCGACAATCTTTGATTAAATGTCCTTATTTTTTTATAGTATTTGCATTTGATTTTACATTTATCCTTATTTTCTTTTGATGACTGTTGTTTTCCTTTGTTCTTTCCACTATTTCTTTTTTTTTTTTTGCCCTTCACAAAGAGACCTGTTGCATTCTATGATTCTTGCTTGTAGTTTTGTAGTTCAATTTCTCTGATTTTTAGTGCAGAAATGAAGGCATCTATTGATATAGATTTTCTATCATATTTTAATGCATTTTTCACTTCTTTGTATGCCTCTGGAAGATAATTTAATAGAACAAACGCATCATTATTAGCACCAACAGATTCACCATGATTTTTAAATTCAGTGGTAATTTTTCTGAAATCATCAAGATTTTCATTTAAAGTTTTTTAAGGATTCATCTTGAATATGAAAAATTTTTCCCTCAAGAACATCTTGTTGGGAAGATCCACAGTTGCATATAGTTCATTTAGCTTATTTCATATTTTATATGTAGATTCTTGAACCACTACCTGACTAAGAACATTGTCAGTTAGATTTAGGACAATGGTACCATAAGCTGTTAGCTCAGTGATTTCTAATTCATCTTCTGTAAGTTCTTTTGGTAGCTTTGAAGGATCTTGAATTGCTTTATGTGCTCTTCGTTGTCCAAAAATTTCTTTCACCTTCGTTTTCCACAAGTCGAAAGCTCTTTTGCCATCAAACTTTTCTATTTCATACCTTGTGAATGCCATAGAATGTTGTTAGTTCTTCAAAATTTACTTTCTTTGAAGTTTCTTGAAGTTCTTGTCTTCTTTTTGCAAGCTCTGATACCAATACGTTGGGCTTGAAGAGTCCAAATTAGGCCCAAAATTACACTTGTTTCTGAAGGGGAATATCTGGCAGGTAAAAATGTGGCTAAAAAAGGAGCCACGTAGCTAATGTAAAAGATACAAGAGGAAGCTTTGTCCTCTTTTCCTCAACATTCATATAATGGAGGCATGCACTCAGTTGAAGGTAAGAATGAAAAATCTCTCTGTCACTCTTTCGATTTCCTCTTTGATTCTTACTTACCTATCATTCTTTGATGGCTATGCAAGACGATTAAGAAATGGAGCATGGATAATCGAAGGAGTAGAATAAGAAGATGAGAGAAATATACAAGCAGATATACGTGGTTCCGTAGATTACCTATATCCACAGGAGAAGAAAAACACTCGACTTCTTGTTGGAATTTTACAAATAAAACTCTTGCACACACCCTCTAACTTTCTCACATTTTATCATCCTTTATATAGAATAGGATGTTACACGATTAGTGACAATAATAGTGTAAATAAATGTTGTTTTCATAAGAATTGTTATATACTTGACAAACCTAATTCAATGATATCGTAATGAAAATTCATTGTGTATGGGGAGCATAATGATAATCATAAATTCGTTTTTTTCAACATTCACAATAATTCCTATTTGTTTCTTATGTAAAATATAAAAATAGTAATTCTTTTAATGAGAATGACTTTTAGCATAGAAGTCATCTAAATGGACTACTTTTATATTTGGCAACCAAATATCAAATGTTAGGCTAAGTAAATCAGGTAGTGTTAAGTTACCAAATCCTCTACTCGGTAAAATAAACACGAGTCAAATTTGGTCAAAGTGTTATCATAATATTAAATTTATTATCATCTATAAGTTTAAATATTTTAGTCAATCATTGATTTATGATTATGGTATTAGAACAGAAAGTCAATCTCTTCGAATTTTTGTAATATCATTTTTCTTTATCGATTAATTTATATTTTTGAGTTAATTGATAATTTATAACTTGATACTAGAATAGAAGGTCATGTGATCAAATCCTCATGTCAATCAATAATTTATGACAAATCAATTAAATTAACTATTATTATTATTATTATTTTATAATTATCTTACTGCTATCTATATATTTTTAATGGATTTTTTATCCGAATTTGTGTAAACGTGAATTGAGCATATTAAATGAAGGGTTTCACAAATAAATAAAAATAATAGAGAAAATTATTATTTGATCCTTGAGTTTTAAATGGTACAGCTTTACTGCTTTTAGCTTTCGATACATGGGTTTAGTTTTTATTGTTTTTTTATTATTTTTATTTTTTATATTATATTTATTTATTATTAGAATGAGTGCTTAGCTTTCAATAAAAATTTACACCCTACTTATTTGTAAATAACTAATTGGAAGTTAATGTTAAAAAACCAAACAGTGAGTACTAATAAAATTCAAAAGTAAAAATCGATCTATTTGACAATCATTTATTCTTAATGGTCCGTTTTTAAAAAAATTAAGCCTATAAATATCCTTTCTATTTTTAGGTTAAAATTGATTTATATGTTAAAATAAGATGATCATCTCTTTAATAAATTTTAACTTATCTATAAGATTAAAAAAAAAGCTAAAATATAATTTAATCTTTATAGTTTTTGAATGAGAAATTTTGAGTCAATCACAAATTGTCATATCATTTACCAAACTAACGATAAGATTATAAATAATTAAATTTTAGATTAATTAAAAGTTAACACGTGTCTCAAATTGAAGTTGAAGACATGAATTGACAAATCTCATTGATGTCACATGTTTTTATCATGACCATCAAATTGAATCAATTTAATTAGGTCCAATTTTATATTTGCATTTGGACTAAAGTCCACTTGAGCTAAAATAATAGGCTTAATTTGACCCATGAAGTGGGACAATATTCTTGGAGAGAAGTGTGTTTGACATTTTTTTATAAAGTATCTAAAAATTTATACAATATCACTTTTGTGTTTAATAAGTCTATTATTATTATTATCATCATCATTATCTTTTTGTATCTAAAAGATATTTTTTTCATCAATATCTATCTATATATCTTTGTATATCTATATCTATCTATCTATACTATCTAAAAGGGGTTATGAGGGAGAAACATTTGATTTCTCCTTTTGCCCATTTTAGTTGATAATCATTGGGATATCTTATGTAATTTTACATTTAAAACATTAGAAAAAACTAATTTTATCAATAATAAATCATTTCTTTTTCAAAAAATCACATTTTATCTCTAAATTGTATGTTTTTTAACGTTTGTGTTTGAGATTCATTCAACGTTTATATAACACGTGCAACACACGCAGTTAGGGTGTTCAAAAAACCCGATGACCCAAAAAAACTGATCAACCCAATCTAACCCGTACGGTTTAGATTGGGTTATCAACTCATTTAAGTTGGGTTGGGTTCAAATAAATGAAAATTTTATGAGTTAGGTTGGTTCATGGGTTTACCTAATATAACCTAAACCAACCTGAGTTTATTATTAACTTTAATATATATATTTTTTTGTTACTTATAACACAATTATTTATACATATATTGATTTTAATTTTATTTAATTCTATTTTTTTAATAATTTATTCTTCAATCACTCTTAAAAATAGTTTCTTTGCACTTTAAAAAAACGAATCTCACTCTATAAATTGAAATTGAGTAGTTAATCTTAATTCAATATATGAAAATAATTAAATTAAATTTTTACATATTTATGTTTTGCTTTTTTTATAACGTAATTTTAAATAAATGACCTGATTAACCCGAACCAACCCAACCCAAATATTTTATGGTTGGGTTGGGTTGGGTTCATTTTTTAATAAGAGTTATTTGGGTTGAAGAAATTTACAACTCAAACAATTTGGTTGAGTCTAAAAAGTCTTCCAACCCAACTCAACTCAACCCATGAACACCCCTACAAATAGTTCTAACTAGTTCTATCTAAAGGGGATATGAAATCTATCTAGTTTATACTATCTAAAACATGTTATGGGCAGAAACATTCGTTTTCCCCTTTTACCCTTTTTAGATGATGGTTACGAGGTTGTATTGGGTAATTTAATAATTAAATCAATTGAAAATCTCATTTTAAATACTTTACTTTATCATTCACGTGTACTTGGTTTCAACAATCTATCAAATTTGGTTAAACATCCATTTTATTCCCACACAAAATCTATTAATTAAATAATACTTTTGGTATGAGAATTACATGGAGGAAACACATATATGTGTGATATACCTATTGCATCTCCACCTAGACGTAGGGGGATGTGATTGAGTAGAAAAATATGAGTTTGACGAGGTTGACTATAATGTGGAAGAATTAACTCTTATGATGCAAACATGAGCAAGACTGATTTATTTTGGTGCGAGGATAATAATGTCAACATTTGGTTCAATATTATGATTCAAAGGTTTGTCCATCAAATTTAACTTATTTTACTCGAGCACGTTCCCTGTACCTAAGAATAGGTAGAGACACAATAGGTATATCGTACATATAATGTATTTTAAGAAACTTTAATAAATATTTTCAAATTTTTCTATTTCCTTATATATTAGATTGAATAATTTTATGAATTTTTATTATAATTTTATAATTAATATTACTTAATTCATATGTTATATCAATGTATTTAATAAATAAATAAGTCTATAAATTTCATAGTATTACAATTTTATCCTTGATATTTTAATTTCTTTCAATTTGATCCCTGGATTTCAAATTTTTTATTTTTAACATTGATTTTTCATTGAATACTCATTTTTTCATCTTTAATTTTAATTTATGTTAATAAATTTAAATTAATTAAACAAATTATAATTAATTAAGTTTCATTACTTTTCAACACTTTTGAAATTGAATTTAAAAATTCACTTTTTAATTATTTTAAATTAATTGTGATTAAAGATATAAATTGTTTAGTCTAAATGACCAAATTGAAACAAAACGCAAATATGAAGTGTAAAATTGTTATATTACTAATTTGAGCTTTTATGTTTATAAGTTTTACCAATTTAATTTAGTAATTAATAATTATTGAATTGTATATTAGTGTTTATTTTTAATTCTATCGAACCATATTTTTTTCTGTCTTCTTTTTTTCCCCCACGAAATGAATAAAACTTAGAACGGACTATCATTCTCTATCATAAAATCAATTAGAACTTCCACAAAAGAAATTCAGAAGTTAACAAAATAAATCTAAAGCCGAATGACCCAAAATATTTGGGTTGGATTTTATGGTTTATTAAATTGATTTAATAAAAAATAAAGGAGAAATGAAGAAGAGAGATGGTAGAATAAAGAAGAAGAAAGATTAGAAGATGATAGAGAGAGAAAGGGAAAGAGAAAGATACCAAAATATTAGTCATGAGTAGAGATTATTGGAAATTGGGAGAGAAGGAAGAGAGAATGTAATTATTATAAAATTATAATATTTTTCTAAATATTTTTAAAAGTACTATATTTTCATACATATTATAAAAACTACAATATAATTTCAATTTTACCATCTAGCTTGACTATGAAATATTCAATTTTTAAAACCATTGAGGGTATGTTTGGCTAGAGGAATTGTGAAACACGAGTTTCGAGCTTCCCACTCCTTGTTTGGCCCAAGGAGTTGGTAGGTCATACTATTAAAAAACATCAATTTTATATCTTATCAACCCCTTACACTATGGCCTAGGAGCCCACAATTATGTAGCCTTTCACTATTCCACTCCTTATCCCAAACGTCTCGTAAGAGACCATTTAGGGACACTGAATTCGTTATTATAATCAATGATTAATATAGTTTGTAAGTAAGGAGCTGACTATTATAGTCGAGGACTAAAATAATTTGCACCCTACATGCAAACTATATTAGTTTGGGTAGAAAACAGTAAATACGGTAATAAAGATGGATTGAGCGGATGGGTAGGAAATAGTAAATACTCTAATGAAAAGGGATTTCAAATAGTATTATCGTAGTTAATTGTAAGTCATAAATAGTTGTAAACACCAATATTATTTATTTTGAACTTGAAACATGGGTGGGCTATAATAGCCCACTTCACAAACTTCAAGATGGTGGTCCAAACAACCCATAATTGATCTGTTATATATAAATTCAAATTATTAGTTTAATGAAAACCTAAAATTTTAATTTTATGCTTAGTAGATATGTGAATTTAATAAAATACATTGAATAGGTCAATGATATATTAGAAATAAAATCGGTTTTTTTAGTATATAAAAATGAGGGGAGAATTTGAACCACAAATCTCTAGGTCCCTAACACATCAATATATTTTTTGAATTATGATCATTTTAGCATGAGACTAAAAGTTTAAGAAACTATTATTTTTAAAAATTTAGGAACTCAATATATATATATATAATTGAAAATTTAATAATTCATTAGAGACGTTTGGATGTTTGGAAATTCACTTGATATAAAGTTCATGGATTAATTTATAATTTAATCAATTGATAAATATAATATTTTTTTAAAGATTTAAAATCACTTTTTGACCTTAAATTTTTAGTAAAATAACAATTGAATTTCTAAACTTTAATGATTGATAATTTTGAAAATCGCAACAATTTAGTCCGTATTATGAAAAAAAAAATCTTTAAAATCAAGGGTTAGAATTTTATATGCAACGATCTAATCTTTATAGTTTATAAAAAAAAAATGATTTCTAGTCAATTTAACGATCTACATGTGTGAGAAATTTGATTAAACCTTGAGAATAATTTTCATAGTAAGAATTAATTCATTATAAATCGTAAAATATAAGTAAAAAATTATTACTTATTAAAATTGAAAGACTAAATCATTACATATTTAGAAGTATAAAAACAAATTATTATCAATAAAAATTTAAAAACTAAATTGTTACCCCCGACAAAAGTTGAGATGAATTTAAACTGATTTTATTACATGTAAAATTAAAAGAAAAATGGTGGGGATGATATTTGAATGCAATATAATGAGGAGAGTGAAATATGATTTCCACGCTTTTTGCCGTTCCAACGCACAGACTTTTTACCTGACTTTATTTAATATTAATATTTAAAATATATATAGAGAGAATAAGAATAATAAATGATATAATTAATTAATTTGCATGACTTGAATAATTACAAGGCTCCTAAAAGCGTGACAATTGGCCAACACTGTCATCGCGTAGTTGACCTGTTACCGTTCCTTCCTGTCATCTCTCATCCGTCACCTCCTTCCTTTCTTCTTTTTTGTATTTATTATTGTCTTGTTAGGTTAATTATTGCCTCCTCATTAATCTCTCTATTTCCTTTTTACATAATTATAAAAAGAAATTTTCTTATAACCTTTTCCTTTTTCCCATTTTAAACTTTCTTTTAATCCCGTCGTTTTTCAATTTTTGTCAAATTATTTATGAAAAAATTTATTTTGAGTGAGATTTTCAAAATTAGGAAAATAAGAAAAATTATTTACACAACATAATAAATTTTAATATTTTTTATAGATACCAATAGAAATCTATTTGATAGAAGTCTACTATTGATATTATGTGATGGACACTGATAGAAGTCTATCGATATTTTATCAATATTGTTTTTCTATTTTTATAAATAGTTTGACATTTTTCTATATATATATATATATTTTAATTTCTAATTATATGTATTTAATTTTGATTTATTGGTTTATTTTTAGTCTATAAAGTATAAACTTTCGGAAAATATTATTAAAAAACATTCACATAATAATTCATTGTATTTACAACGAATTAATGAGGTAGGTTGTGTTAGCTTTTATTTAAAATCAATATTATCCTCAATGTGACTCAGGTAAATTATCTACTATTTTATCTTTTAGACGTATTGTTTTATTAGACCAATTAAATAAAAGATAATTTATAAATTAAGTAACAAATAATTAAAATATAGTTTCCTGATTATACAACCATAGGAATTGATTTTTTCTTTGTCTCATTAAGTAGTTATTTCTTTTTATCAAGAAATCTAATTAAGTTTTAAACGAAAAGATAGTGAAACACGATTCCTAATAAGAAGGTACGTTATTGTGAAAATCATCTAGTTCAAAAATCTTGATATTTATTGTTTTATACAATATTAAAATTTTATTGTATAATTATGAAGTTAAAACTGACAGGTTGAAATACCAGACAAATAGCTATTAGATGAAATATATTATAATGATTACAAAAAGTAAAATGGGATATACACGACTCTTTTATAATACGTCGATTATTTTTTAAAAATAGTAACATTTCTTTTATAAACTGCGAAACCACATTCACATTATGTCTTTTCTTTTTCTTTTGCATAAAAGTTATTATTATTATTATTTAATTAGTTTCGATTAAAAAATGAATGATTGAATTTAAGATATTTAGACAACTAAAAGCACAACGATTAAAATAGATTTAGAAAGAAATCTAAATTACAACAATATAGTATTTTAACCATCAATTTTTTAACAAAGAGTTAAAGTGTAATTCCAAATATCAGTACACTAAAATACAAGTCCGGTAACTTTTTTTTAATTGATTTAACAATTAAATTCATTGCTAAACAAAACAAAAACACACAAAATTTATGGCACTTGAGATTCTAAAGGCAAAAGTTCAATAAATTCGAGGATTTTTTTATTCAAAAAATTGAAATATTTATTAGAATCTCTCCTTCCAAAAGCCAACTAATTGTATTTCTTTAAAATTACACGTATAAGATTAAATTAAAAACCCATTTTAAAAAAAATCAAAACCAATTTTGAACTTGCTTTCAAAAATACAAATTTAATATAGATAATTACATAAATAGACAAAAGAAGTATGATGAACATAATTTAATAAATGATCGAAAAGACGTTATTTTGATTCAAAGTATGTCGATTAAAATAAAATATTTAGAACTTGCACAAGTTCAATGTACATTATTATATTATACGATTTCAAGCATTCCGATTTTTTGGGATTTTATTTTTCTTTTTAGGGAAATAGATAATTTTTTGGTGTTAGGTTTAGTATCAATCTTGTCAATTAAGTCAAATAAAATACATGAGAAGCTTATGGAATTCAACTGCCAAATTGATTTGGACATCGTTTTCTTAAAATAATAATAATAAATAACAAAATAAAAATATTTTTTTGTTTATAGGTTTTAAATCTAGTTATGATTTGACGTTATATTTTAATTCCAAGAATTTGAGTTTATTCTCCTATTTAAGTTTTTAAGTTTCAAATTGTAGTATTTTTGTCCATAATTTTTTAGTTTAACTTTTATTTAGTTTTAATATTTCAATATTTTACATGTTTACTCTTGAATTGTTGTTGATATCGGTATTAATCTTTGGTGTTAACTTTTAGTCCATCATTTAAAATAATTGTGAGGAAAAATCTTCAATTAATTTACATAGTGATAAAAAGATTGTGAAACTAATTAATTATATTTTTTTTTTCAAAATTTTTTTTAAATTAAATAACTGACATCATTGTACTAAAAACAATTTAATAGACATTAACACTAAGAACCGAAAACGAGTATTTAGCAAAAAGGTGAAAAGTGTCAATCTTAAAACGTAGTGATAAAATGGAAACAAAACTCAAAATTTATTAGATTAAATTGTAACATTCTAAAACGTAAAGATCAATGAAAATTAACCTAAAAATTAAGAAATGTAGCTAAAGTGAACCTGACTCATTGATATTGACATAACCTCCGATCTTAGAATTCAAAGGTTTAATCTCCCATCACGTAGTTATTGTATTAAAAAAAGTTAAGAAACGTGAATATTTTGAAATACCATATTGAAAAAAACTAAACCCAAAACTTAAAAGGTTAAATATATATATTTCTAAACTGACAAATATTAGTTTATATCCACGAACCATGGGAATTATATCAATTTAAACCCTAATAATAATCGTGTCAATTTAAACCCAAATTTTGGTTAGTATCAATTTAAAACTCAAACTAAAAATTGTATCAATTTAAACCTAAATTTTGGGTAGTATCAATTTAAAGCCTAAACTAACAATTGTGTCAATTTAAACCCAAACTTTCGGATGGTATCAATTTAAAGCTCAAACTAATAATTGCATCACTCCAAATCATAAACTTTCATAAGTATATCAATTTAAATCTTCAATTTTCATAAGTGTTTCCAACTAAAACATAATGGAGAATTTAATTTGATACATTTATGAAACTTCAAAGCTTAAATTGATACATTTATAAAATTTCAAAGTTTAAATTGATATAATTATTAATTTAAAATTTAAATTGATACAATCATTAGTTTTGAGTTTAAATGGATGCAAATTCCAAAATTCAAGTATATAAATTGATATTTACCTTTCATTAAAAAAAATAAAAAGATAAAAAGTCGGTATTTGAAGTTTGTGGTCTGGCGGTAGGGACGGCTGAGCGCCGCCGCATGCGGTGGTTCGGTGGCTAAAAAAAAAACCTGAGAATTGATTATTATTATTTTAAAAAATATTTGCTCAAACAAGTTCCAAAAAAAGCTGCAGAAAAAGAGTGAATTGATATTGTATGGGTTTGCTTTATAGGAAGGCACTTGATTTTGTTCAGAAGGGAGATTTCTTGGGTAAACCAGAAAGGCTGCTAAAAATCTTTTGGAGTTAATGTTTGACTTATCACTTCAAAACCCACCATTTATTTCTTCATTTTTCTATTTTTTCCCTTCTTTTTTTATATTAATTATCTTCATAATTATGATCCTGACTTCTTCTTCTTTCATTCATCATTTCTCTTCTGTTTTTTTTTTAAAAATCATTTTATTCATTTTTAAATAATAGCGATACTCATACATGAATTATTGACTAAAAGACACTTTTAAGTTTTGGTACTTTACACTAGTTTTTTTTTATCCATTCTTTTTTCTTCATTTAATAATAAAAATTTATTTAAATTGTGTATGGTAATCCATACCGTTTTGCTGCTAAATTAGATTAGCAACAATATTGTAACTCACTGAGTTAATATCAATAACCATGATGAATGGACGTTTCTATTTGAGCCAATAGTTTAGAGTTTTCATTTTTCATCAAATAATGACAATAAGCTTAAGTTTCATAAAACTTATTTAAAATGTGTATGGTGATCCATATTGTTTTGATGTTAAATTAGATTCGAAACAATGTTATAGGTGGCTCAATTAATAATAATAAAGACAATGAATGGACATTTCTCTTAATCGAGTAAATAGTTTAGGTATCGTTTAGTAACTATTAACTAAATAAATAAGCTTTTAAAAATGTGTTTTTACTTTTTTAAATTGGGCTAAGAATTCTACTATTATATTTAAGAAATATGCGAATCATTATAAAAATTGATTTTTAAATACTAAATACTACCAAACGAGACTTTAGAGTTCATCATTTATTTGTTAACCATTCTATTTTTTGTTTTTAAAAACTTAACTTTATTATCATTATTTCGACCTCTACAAATTTATATATTTGAGAATTTTTCAAAATCTAAATCAATAATTAAAAAGATAATAATTAGTTCTATTTATTTGAAATTCGACTATGAATTGAGATATTTCTCTAGGAAAAATTGAAAAATCATTTAAAAGTAAATTTGAAAACACGATTTTTAAAGTAGTTATAAAATAAAATATGAGTTTTTTTTTTCTTTTTTCATTTGAAATCAAGTAAATGTCTCAGTTTTTATAAAGGAACAAAATTTTAATAGATTATCTTAATGAAGATGGCACAAAAAGAAAGTACTAATTTTCTCATAATTTTAAATTTTATCTATTGAGTGTCAATTTCTCTATGGTTAGAGATTTTTGTAAATATTCATGCTAAAGGTTCTTTTTTTCTTCTTCTTTCTTTTCCCCATTTTTAAGTTAGGCACGAAATTGGAGATAATTTTAGACTAATGATTCTAAAATTCCAAGTTTAAACAATCATTAAATATTTCATGTGTAATGATAAAAAGTTGTTTTCCTTGCATAAAAGTGTTGTTTGAATGATAATTCAAGTTAAAAGAGACTGCTTTTGAATTACCCCATCATTTCTCTTGAGAAAATTATTGAAAGTAATAGTTATATTATGATAATTGTCACTTTTTAACTATTAAGACATATTTTTTAAAAAATAATTTTGAACTTTTTCCTAGACATATCATAATCAAAAAAGTGAAAATTGCAATAAGATATCATTATAATTTTTTTAATATATATATTTTTTATATCTCTTATAACTAAATTATTCTATATATTTGAATATTAATAAGACTAGCTTTCCACTTAGCTTCTACAATGGTTCTAGACATATTGATTATTACTTAGCTTCAAACCCAATATTTTCTTTTCAATTATATGCAATATGATGTTCAATTGTTCATAATGCATAAAAAAAAAAAAAAAAGTTGAACTATCATAGCTTTTTGTTTTTTTCCTTCATGAGAAATAGTCAAATTTGAATGATGTCTTGGCTAGAATGCTAAATTGAAAGTCTCTTACAATAAGAAATTTAATTTAAATAATTTTTTAAAAAGAGCTTGTTTCTATATAGATGGCTATAACTTTTGAAATTTGAAAAGAAAAATTAATTTTATACAGACTTATCATTTAAACTCTTAAATTAATGAATGTATCAATTAAAATTCTAAATTTTTATGAGTAAAACTTATTATATATAAACTATGAATGTATGATTTTTTTTTCTCACTTTTTTAGTATTCCTCTAATTTTCTTTACTTATTTAAAAGTACTTAAAACGAGTGCTAATTCGACTATAAAGTTTCGAAAAATAATAATAAATTTAATTTGAATATTTTTAAGTTTATTTTAATTGGAATAACCGAGTGAAATAATCATAAATAACTTACTAATAATGTAGGACCTAAAGATTGAGTTTATAGTTGAATTTGATACAATAATTAATTTGGAGTTTTAACTTTTAATTGAGAAAATGCTATATTTTTGTCCATACATATATGTAACCTATCATTCTATCTGTCCTATAACTAGGTTGCAATTTTTTTTAACGATAGATAGGATGAGGGATCAAACCTTAGAACTCGAAATCGATAGTATAAATTCATACTGACATTGCGTTATCGCCTCTCCTCGTATTGTTGAACTAAAAAAGAAATATCACTAATATATTTTTCTTGTACAACGATTATATAGATGGGAGATCAAACCTCTAATCTTTAAAAAAAAAAAAAGTCATATCAATTATTATTGAACTAAACTGGTGAAATATTATTAAGTTGTTTTAAAATTGAAATATTCTATTTAAGTGGGGGTTTTACATGTGTAGAATTAAGTTAATTAGGGTAGCTAGACAAGAAAATCATGAAAGATGATATTATAATGTGTGATTAACAATTAATTCAAAGGGAGTGAGTATTGGTTATTAGTTTGGCGATTTGACAAATATCAGTCACAATTAACCACCAATCACTCACCCAAATGATAAACACAAATTTTGGCTTTTTCAAAATTATTATTATTATTTTTTTTTTCCCAACCATTTTTTGTACCATTTGCGTAGGTTAAACGCAGCCTTTTTTTATTTTTTCAAAAATTCAAAATGGGTCAATTTTCTTGTAAAAAGCTAAAAAATATATTATCTTGGAAGAGAAAATCATTTCAAACGATGCTCCAATGCTAATGTTACATGACTGTTTATTATGATTGTGACCAAATTGACTAATCAAGCTTTTTGCTAATAATAATAATACCAATAATAGTAATGACTTTTCTTTTGTTGTTGGATGGAATTTCGGACTCGATTGAGAGAAGAAAATTTGGAATTTTTTCATAGAGAACCTAAATTTCTTTTGAAAAGATAGATATTTGTATCGATTTTTTTTAAAATAAAGCTTTCTTACCTTTTATTAGCGTCATCAAATATTTTGTTTCCTTATTATTATTTTTTCCACTCTTATTATAGTTATGCTTAATTTCTTTTTGCTCTTGCATTCGTTCTTGCTCACTATTGCTCTCGTTTTTGCTCACTTTCTTTCATCATTACCTTTTACACTTAAGTTGTTTGGGAATTGAAGAAATTTGTATATTACCATCGACTGGAATCGTATGTTGCAAGAGGAATAAGAAGCAACTCCAATCGTTATTGTTATTGTAAGAGATCTAGAAAATAAAGACGGGGGAGAGTGAGGAAGGAAGAAAATGAATTATTAAATGAAGTTTTTAAAGGACTATAAAACTTTATTTCGAGAAACCATATCAAATAACATTTGACCCAACTAAATACTCCAAGAAAATACTAGAACTCTACATAATCTTACATTGAACAAATCTACAATCAAAATTCCTAACCCCCCACCCCCTGAAAGTTACTTCTTTTATTTTAAGGGAATTTTTACAGATAAAAAAAATCAAATTATTTACAGAAAATAGCAAAATAATAATAATAATAATAATAATAAACTTCTATCACCGTTTATCACATAGTATTAATGATAGATTTCTATCAGTTTCTATCGGTTTCTATCAGTTATAGACTTCTATCTGTCTCTATCTAAGAATATTAAAATTTGCTATTTTGTGTAAATAGTTTTACTTATTTTTCTATTTTTGAAAATCTTCCTTTATTTTATTTTTAGTTTCTAAATTTTTAATTACTATGCTTTTAATGCATAAATTTTACATTTTTTTTTTTAGAATAGGTGATAGTATTATACAATAAGGGGATCCTACCGAGATCAAGGCATCAAAGCACAAGCAAAGACATGCATAAATTTTACATTAACACGAATTCTAATAGGTGAATTAAGTTAATATGAATTTTATTTGGAAGTTATTCTCTCTATATATTTGTCATAACTAAATCACACAAATGGCAGTATTTCTTCATCAAATATCCCAATTATTTATTTTTTCTAATTAAAAAGTTACCAAACATTATCTTACTTAATTTCTCATTTTAAAGTACAACATTTAACAATTCCGAACTAAGCCTAAAAGAAGTTAGAGAAATAAGATTTTAGAGCAATAAATTATTATAATTATTACTTAGTTAAAAGATTATTGGGATAAGAAATCAAATTATGGAACTCTAATAATAAATGACATGTCTAATAAATTAGGTACGATAATCACAATAATATAATATTATTGGTATTAGAAAAGTGTGGGTGACATATTTGAGTTTGTAATAGCATGTGAATGGATGATGTGCATTTATGAAAAAATTAAGAGGCATTATCATGAGGACGAACCCCGCCTGTAAGCTTCATTACAGACAAACAAACCCCCACCTATTATTACCAAAAGAATAATAATAATTAATTAATTAAAACTACCATCTTTTCCCCCCTTTTATCCACTTTTTCCAAAAGGAATAAACGTGATTAGGGCAATCTTTGCAATTTTAATCTATATCGGTTCGGTTTTAAAGTTCAACTGGTTTAGATATGTGTTCTCGGCTTAAGAGATTAGTTATTTGAATTCTACAACTTCACATATACTTATAAACGAGTTAATTCGATAATTTAGAGAGTGATTTGGACAAGTATGAAATAGAAGTTTGGTCGAATTTGAATATAAAATTGTATTTTATAAGATTTTAAAAAATAATATTGATGTAGAAGTGCTGACAAATTATATATGTATCTGTCATTATCTTAGAAAATTTAAATGTTTTAAACTAAAATCATGATAGACCCTTATCTAGCTTGATACACTTAAGATCATATTCATGAACATTGAGTTTTGTTGTTATAGTCTCAATATGTATGCTTAAAAGCAATAACTAATTAGAGTTTTGAGATTTAATTATTTGTTTATCAAAACGGTGATATTTTTTTTAATAAAACAATTGCGGGGATGAAGGATCGAACTTTCGACCTCTAGGGAGGAAGATCATACTTTTGATATACACTTAAAAGCAATAACTAATTAGAGGTTTGTGATTTAATAATTTGTTTATCATAATGACAATATTTTTTTTAATACAACAATTGCAGGGATGGAGGATCGAGTTTTCAACTTCTAAGAAGAAATACCATATCAATTATCGTTGAGTTAGACTCACTTTATTTAAGTAATATAAAGTGTCTTTCATAGAAAATTTACTCTCATCAAAGGGCATTCGTTAAAATTAGGCATAATTTAATCCATTATATTGGAAGTTTTGATTTTAAAAATAACAAGAGAACAATAATATGATGATAAAAAAAAATACTTTTAAAATTATAAACTTGTTCATTGGATAAAGAAAGTAAAGATAAAGGAAAAAGTCAAACATGCTACAAGGTTATATTACAATTTGGTTAAGGATTTGTTCATACCAAATTCCAAATATTTATTTTAACATTAAAAAAATTATGATTAATATAATTATGACATATTTACTTTGAAATTATTAAAAATAATGGAACCAGTCAAATGGGGTTGCATGAAAAGAGAAAGTAGGTCCAATGGAGTAATTGCAAAGCTCAAATAAATAAATAGATAAGATGTGGATGACGCTTTCATTGTTTGTCTTTCTTCACAATAATTTTATTTTAAAAAATGTTAATGTAAAATGCAATTTTATATTCACCTAAAGAACAATAATTGTAAAAATATTAAGTGGCATATGGGACAAAGACTATCCTAATATTATAATAATCATCTCTTGTTACAGTAAATACTATTTCAAAACATCAAAATAACTACAGTCAACACTATTTCAAAACTCAAATTTGTTACAATACTTACTATTTGCTATAGTTCTTACTATTTGACATTTTTTTTTATTACTTGCTACAATGTTTACTATTTTGTTCTCTAACTAAAATAGTTTATACCTCAAATACATATTATTATAACCCAAACTAAAATAATCTACACCCGAAACACAAACTATAATAACCTAGGACTATAATAACGAACTATTTGTCCCAAACGGCCCCTAAATATTTATAATTTTAACTCACAGGCATCAATTATTCAATTATTTGTCAATATTTCTTTAAAGTTTAATTATATATTTCTTTTCAAATGTATTGTATTACTAAAAATGGAATTGGATCTCGAGCTAGAATTAGATGACTTAAGATTAAGACACAAACAAAACAACACAAAAATAACAAAGGAAGGAACATTGACAAAAATTGACCAAAAACAAAAAATAAAATATAACCAATTCAATGAAAAATGTCCCCAAGAGAAGAACCTTCTTGGGCCCCTTAAATCGAAGCCCTATGCCACCTAAAACAACAAGGAAAAATCTTAAACCAAATAGCCGAACTAACCACAAAGGGAGGACACAATATGGTACCATAGACTCACGTAGTATGTTCGTACCAAATATGATAAATAACATACCAAGCAACTCTCCAGACCACCATATACTTCGACAAAGAGTTTTTAATATAGGTCTTAAGAACTTTTAAGTCACGATCATCTAGTTTTGAAGTTTAAGAGAATTTTCAATTTTAATATTCCACACAATGTCATAAATTGAAACTTTTCATTGTATTTATTAGATCATGCTTAAATACGGTATTAATATAGGTCAGAGTGAGTTACATGTCTGTTAAAATGAGCATATTTTAACAGACATAAGACATACACTTTCGGTCAATAATTTAGATGTTTGAATCCCTCACTTTTAATTGTTGTACTAAAAAGAGTGAGATGTGTCTAGAGGATATTCTCATGAACTTTTCATTGGATTCGAACTTGTAATTTTTTATTCAAGGAATATGTCTTGACTTGTTGAAGTATGTTTATGTTGACATATTTTGACAAATTAGGTGGTGTTTAAGGCAAGAAGTTGGTTATTATACTTATAGGTTATAATAGTTTGTGTTTGGAGTGTAGATTATTTTAGTTTGGGTTATAATTGTATATGCTTGAGGTGTAAACTATTTTAGTTTGAGAAGGAAATAGTAAACAATGTAGAAAAAAAAAAGCGATGAATGTAAAATAGTAAAAACTATAGCAAATAGTAAATATAGTACCAAATATGGGTTTTGAAATAGTGTCGACAATAGCTAATTGGGGACTACGAAATAATATTTACTCTTATAGTCTTAAGATACGTCTTGTCTCAAACGTTTCCTTGTAGATTTAAATTCGAGGTACCAAAAAAGGAACATATTCACTTTAGGGTTTGGGAATTATTTTTAGATGAAAATTAAGAAAAAAGGGAAGGGGAAAAAAAGGTCACGCTGACCTTATCCTAAAGAGGCCACATACCCTATGAACATGCATGCAACCCCAAATCCAAGCTTTTACTATCATAAACTTATTTTTATTTTTATTTTTAAAAAATAATATTAGTATGAGGATTAGTATAATTTGTCGAAAAAAATACAAAGAAAAAAATGTTGTAGTGGGATTTTAATTTTCAAAAGAAGGCTCCCTATAATGGATACCATTGGAAACCTACCAAAAAGCTTTCAAAGAAATGACAAATCAAATCCACGCGAGTAATATGCGCGTGAATTACACGTGACAAACATATAGGATCTCCCCCGTTAACAGGCATGATGAGCACGTAATAATCTGTGGGCTCCATTTTGACTCAGAGTACGCTCACGCGCTTCTGTTTTAATTTTTTTTTCCCCACACGACAACCTTAACCACCAAGCCACTGCCACCAAAATCCTCTTATTTATTTATTTAAATAAAACTAATAAATATATTATATTTTTCAAATTTCAAATTATTTATTTATATATATATATATATATGGTAAATGAAAATGGGGTATCACGTGTGTTTGTCAACCTGAGAGATGTATGTCGGTCAAACTGGTTTCCCACACACCATATGAACGAATAAACAATATTATTTGCTTGTGTTTTTTCTCTTCTTAGTTTAATTAGTTCAAATCTATTATATCTTTTTAGTTCTTTTTTTCTAAATTATTATAATTGAGATTAGTGATATCTTTGGTCTAATCTATATCTAGATTGGAGTACAATTCAATTGGTTTGGTCATACGCTAAAATGTTCCAATTTTAAAAAGGTACATGAATTAACCGATATCATATCTAAATAAAATGAACTATGAAGATATGAAAATATGGTTAAATAACGCTTAAATAAGAATTGATAGTTATTACCTTTGTCAACAATGTGTACTTTCTTTTTCAGTAGCTAAATCATAGAAACTTCAGAGTAAATCGTGACTAATTTGAAGCAAGCTAGTCATGGATTCAATTCATGGTAGCCACATAGTTAAGATTTAATATCCTACGAGTTTTTTTTATGACAAATTGTTGTAGGGTTAGGTGGGTTATCCCATGAGATTAACACGAAAGCTGGCTCACGGATATCACACAAAAAAAGAATGTTTTGAAGCGGCCTATATTGGGTGACCTCCTGAAAATTTTCCTTGAAAGCATGTGTTACATACACTCCCACATTTTAATTTACCAAACTATTCCATTTATCTGTAATCTTAAATTTAGTGACTATATATTACCATATTAATTTTGTATATTATATTTGATTGAAGGATTGATTCGAATAAACCTGACTAACTTTTACATTACTTTTTTTTTTTAAAAAAAGAAATTTTTATAAATAGAAGAATCAAAAAAATATTTTCACTTTATAGTAAAAAATTTTTAAAAGTAATTTGTATTTTTTGAACTTTTGCTATAAAATGTAAATATATTTAAATATTTTTTTTTATGTTTAAAAAGGTCTCTCATTAAGAATGGTAAGTACTCATTTTTTTCCACACCATAACCAAAATCATAAAATTCAATTAGGCTAGGTTCAGTTTGGAAAAAAAAAACTAATTATGGAAATGAAAGTTGAAAAAGAAAAATCAAATTAGAAAATCTTGAGATTTAAATACATACAAAGATTTAAGCCTAAAATTAATACGAATATATTTTTTTTTAAATAATTTTTTTTGGGGTCATCATCTGCCTTATATTTATTTGACTCATCGTATCAGAATTTCTACTCCTTTTTATCCGCAGTCCTCTCCACTCCGAACTCGCCGTTCACTCTATTTCCTTTTTTTCTGTCTCAGCGCCGCCGCACCGATGGAGCTTGGCCTGAGCTTGGGCGACGCCCCCAAGCCCTTCCGCTTCGTCGAGAAGCAACCGCAAGTACCGCCGCCGCAGCGAGGTCATTCCCGGCCAGATTTAGGGTTCTGTGTCGACTTATCGATTGGCCGTCCCGTCGCCGGAGAGAAAGAAGGCGACGAAGACAAACTTAATCAGAGAGAAGATGAATCCGACGGTAATGAAGATCCACCGATTCAACTCGATCTTCTCCCTCATAATCCCGTTCCTCGAAACCTTACTAACCCGTACCAAGGATTCCCATGGCCATCGTCCGAAAACGGTAAGATTCTCAAAAACCCTAACTAAATCACTACAAAAAAAAAAAAAAATCACAAAATCATTTCCCCCTAATTTTTCTAATCGAAATCGGTTACTTCCAGATGAAGGTGAAGACCGAACCGCATCGCCGAACAGCGCAGCGTCGTCGTTTCAGATGGAATTTGGGCTGTACGGAGGTGGAGGAAACATTTCTTGCCGGAGAGATCAAATGGAAAATGGCGTAACGAACGAAGTAGGTGAATCTGAAAGAGCGTCTTCAAGAGCTAGCGATGAAGACGAAAATGGCTGTACAAGGAAGAAACTCAGACTCTCTAAAGAACAATCCGCTTTTCTTGAAGAAAGCTTCAAAGAACACAATACCTTAAACCCTGTAAGTTCAAAATTTCAAACAAAACCCATCGATCGATTCATTAAACGTTATTTCCGATTCCGATTTTGAAATCGATTGCAGAAACAGAAGCTAGCACTGGCTAAGCAACTGAATCTTCGTCCTCGCCAAGTAGAAGTTTGGTTCCAAAACAGGAGAGCTAGGTTCGTTTTGGGTCTGCTTTTGGAATTCAATTCGATTCATCTATGAAATTAGTTTCTAATTTAGTGAAATTAACAGGACGAAATTGAAGCAAACGGAAGTGGATTGTGAGTATTTGAAAAGATGTTGTGAGACATTAACAGAAGAGAACAGACGGCTTCAAAAAGAGCTTCAAGAATTAAGAGCTTTGAAAACAACAAACTCATTCTACATGCAATTACCAGCTACAACACTCACCATGTGTCCATCTTGTGAAAGAGTAACCTCAACTTCCGCCGCTTCCACCGCCGTCTCCGCCGTCGCCGCCGGTGGAAACAAATCGACAGAGGGAGTTACAAAACGATCCGGGTTCGCCATTGCTGGTCGACCGAGTTCTTCATCTTTCCCATTTTCTGCTAAAACGCAGTCCCACCAGTCAACAGCTTCATGATAACGAGATGGGTTTAGGCGAATCATGATGGTGGTCCCTTTTGTACATAAACCCTTTTCCTAAAAGCAAAAGAGGAGAAAAAAAAGGAAAATCAGTAGAATCCGAGAAAAAGAAGAAGAAAAGAAAAAACAGGTTATTATTATCATTATCATCATCATCATCATCACGTTTCTCTTTCTCATCTCCCTCTTCTTGGAGCAGTTTCTTCACCATTTTGGGGATTGTTTGTTCTTATGAGATTTGTTTATCTTAGATTTTTTTTTATAAAAAAAAATTAATTTTTTTCTTCATTCCCCCTGGAATTTCTTTCTGATATATTGTGAAGAAAGAAACCTAAGAAAAGAATTCTTATATACAATCATTAGTGACTTGTGTTCTTGATTTATTTTTTCTGCTGTTTGATTGTTTGCTTCTGTGAATATAATTACTGGAAAAAATGAGAAGTTATGAATGAGTTTGTTTGTTAATGGTGATGGGGTTGAATGATTTGAGAAAACAGAGTATTGATGGGGTGAGTTTCTTGAGGAGGAAGAAGAAGATACAGTCAAAAAACCAAAGGATGGGGGCAGGGGTAATAATGTAAGTTCACGTCTTTCTTGTTCCCCGTGGATGTGCCAATTATTATGACTGTGGTGTCCCCAACCGGCATTTTGTACTTTTTTATGTTGAGTTTTAATTTTTAACCTAGCTAAAAAGTATTTCAAATTTGTTTCGCAATTTACACATACTTATTATTAAATAATCTATTAATCTCACATCATTCTTCTTCTTATTATTATTTTGGATTTTTATGCTCTTTAGCTTGGAAATATATATTTGAGGCAATTTGTGTTTTCCTTTCTTTTAATAAAAATTGGGATAAAAATATTAAACCTTCAACTTCTAGAGTGTATCTCACTTTTAGCATACCTTTTTCTTATTGGATTGTTTGATGTTATTATTATTTAAAATATAATATTGATTTTTGTATTTTAAGATTTGTTTTATTTAGTTTAATTACTTCTAATACATCATAAATTTAGTTAGATAATAATAATAATAATAAGAATTATTTTAAATGGTAAATAGTTGAAAATATTTTCAAGTATAACAAAATATTATTATCTATTAATGATAGATAGTGTGATAAACTATCATATTTTGTTATATTTGTAAATGATCCACCATATTTTTTAAAATACTTCTAATAATAATTTTTATGTAATAAAATATAATATGTGAATATGAATATTCTTCCAAAATTTATATCGAAAATGTCAATAATTGATAAATTTTTTTTAAAAAAATCAACAACAAACTAATAATAATGATTAATTTTGAAATTTACTGAAATTACATGAGCTGAACTTGACATTCGACAATATATACATTGAAATTGAACCACTCGAAAGTACAGAAATTTAAAATGTTTTTTTTTTTTTTTTTTAAGAAAAAAGAATTAAAATTGGATTTTAACTTTATTATTATTGTTATTTAATTGCACGTGATTACTCACGTGATTGATCTGCCGCCTCCCTCCCAATCTTTCTCTTTCCGCGTGCTTTTGACTCGTGAACGAAAAAACCTCAACAATTTTTAATATAATTCTTTTTACATGCGGTTCTTTTTTGTTTCCCCAATTCATTATATATATATATATATAGTTTTTTTTTTCCTGTTTTCCTATAATCAAATTTTAATTATCATTAGTTCATAAATTATAGAAGGAAAAAGATTTTTTTTAGACTCATGTTTGAACCAACTATTTTATTTAACAAAATCTTAATATGATCCAAATACACCCATTCATCTAAAATAATTATTTCTAAAAAAAGGTGAGAGACAAGAATCGACATTAAAAAAGATCATCAATCAAAATAGTTTTTCATTTCATCTTTTCAAATTTAGGGACTAAAATAATAATAAAAAAATCCCAATTTTAAGAGTTAAAAAAAAAACTAATTCTAATTAACAATCAAAAGGTGGGACAAATTCTTCTCATGATGACGTGGTGTGTTAGGAGCTTGCCACGTCAACCAACATGATTTGATTAAATATTAATCAAATATTATAAATAAATAGAAAAGAGAAAGAATAAAGTATGAAATCGACCAGGGTCCCATTTCCAAATCATTATTCATAAAATTAAAAAATTAAATAGGTGTGTGAAAAGAAAAAGGATACAATAAGCTGATCTGTAATTAGAAAGTTAAGTTGCTTAAGTATGGTAGTAAAAGAATAGTGAGAGAAAGGAATTAATTATGATTAATTAATTTTATAATGTGTGTTAAAATCTAAAGAGATTATATGTTGTGGAAAAAAAACTATGGAATAGTGTTATAAATTTGGGGTTTTAATGGTTCAAAGATGGTGTCTTGGAATATAATATAAAGTTAGATGATGCATGGTAAGAGCCATGATTAATTAATTAATACATGTTGGGAGGAGATTTCATAGTAAACTCAAGTGGGGTCCCCAACTTTTAAACCATTTCAAAGATTGTGATCCATGAAATATTGGTGGGTGGGAAAATCTAAAGCTTAATCAATATTTAGAATTATATGACTTTTTCAAACTTAAAATTTTACTTGCAAAATAAAATTGTTTGTTGTTGTGCCTAATTTTTCAATTGATCACAAAATTACAAGTTTAATCGGTATGCTTTGAAGTTTGGGTTTATTTGATTTTGTTGAAAATGGTAGAGCCCTCAAAACGACGAATTGTAAATTGTCAAGGCACGACGGTCAGGCGAAGAGCAAAACTTGCAAAACAAAAACTCGTTATAGGCTGAGTCGGGGAGCTCGTTCTCTTTAAGACGTTTCGCGGCTCTGTCCAAGTGTGCAAACATGTCTAAAAATTACCACGTCGTTCCCAAGATAAAACAGCCAAATGAAAACCGATCGGAAATGCACCGTTACCGATCGAAACGTACACCATTTCTAAACTCACTGCTCCAAAAGTCAAGATGGAGAAGGAGAGGTAATTGAAGTGGGAATTTAGAAAATGAATTTTGCGTCTTACGAACTGCTGAAGGCCTCGCCTTTTATAGGCCTTCAGCATCGAAACGGACCGTTTAAAAATTAATCAACGAACCGTTTTAAAAAAAGTCATTGTTTTAAAAATAATCAATGGACCATTTTAAATATAATCAATGGACCGTTTTAAATATAAATTTGCATCCAGATCTCTATACTTACAAAATAATAATAATAATAATAATAATAATAATAATAATAATAATAATAATAATAATAATAAGTCTCTAGACTTTCAATTTTATGTTTAATATAGGTTCATAATAAATTTAAAGATTTTAATATAACTAATCTATCAGATATAAATTTAAAATTTATAGACTAAATTTGTAACTTACCATTTTCTAAAATTAAAAAATAGGCTGAAATGAGATAGTAGTTGAATTATTTATGGAGCTTGACATCTTCAAGTTTCCACCCTAATTTGATTTTTATGTTCTTCAATGATAGTGTATGGTACAATAATTGATGTGTATGCTTCTTATTGATTTTCAGTATTTGAAAATTGTGTTATCTTTCTCATAATTTCTATACGATAGTTTTCGTATTTTGAACATAGTCAGATTTTTTTTTAAATTTTATTTTAAAAGAAGTTGTTACAATAAGTTCAAATTTGAAAAACTAATAGTTATAAACATGAGATAAATGAATTAAATTTTGTAAGAGTTAGTAGTTGATATGAAAGAAAAGTAATTATTTAATAAGTGTATTATATGGTCCCCTTTGAAGAAAGAACTCACCACCTTCACCTCTTCCAAAGCTAAATGTCACCAAGCATGAATTGGTACAAATTGTCATAATGAACATCTCTTCATCTTTTTCTTTATTGTGTCACTATCCTATTCAAATTCAATTCCATTCTTTAGGTCCACTTTCCTAAATCCTTCAACTATATTACTTCTAATTGGTAAACTCTAGTTGAATTATTATCTAACTTAAAACTCTATGTTTTATACTTTAACCTAAATACTTATTAAAAGCGTTATATAATTTTGTCCCT
Organism: Benincasa hispida; assembly: GCF_027475165.1. Taxonomy (NCBI): domain Eukaryota; kingdom Viridiplantae; phylum Streptophyta; class Magnoliopsida; order Cucurbitales; family Cucurbitaceae; genus Benincasa; species Benincasa hispida. The sequence continues at coordinate 12,681,606 of NC_143486.1, forward strand.
TTTGAAACTTTTATATGTAGATATTTTTAGATCATTTCTCACGGTCATTACTTCAATCTATTAACATGTAAATCTTAATGTCGAGTTCAACAATTACGTTGTTATTAAAGTGAACTTACTAAAAAATTAAGGTCAATAAACTTATGTTAGGGGTTTTGTGTGTCCAAAAAACAACATTGCTTCCATTTACACACGAGTCTTAGACAATTAAATACCATAGGGATTAGCATTGAAAGGAAGTCTTCTCAAGTACTAACACAATAGACGATTCATGTACTAAAACTCTTCTTTCACGAATGTAATATGTGGAGACATGGAAGGGGGGCGTCCTATGCAAAGAGTTTGTATAAGATCAGACTAAGAAATTAGTCACTTTTATTTTATAACGCTATTTTTTGAGACTAACTATTTCAAAGCAATGAACTAAGTAACTTAGCCTTAATCCTGAGCTAACTATGAACTCCTGTTTATTCGAGATTCTCCCTAAATTTTCATGGGTAAGGGTTGGCTCAACAACGCTGGCTCAATAAACCTCCCATTTAAGGGGTAAGATCGGGTACATAACTGGAGACATAGGGTGCAAGATGAAATTCACTCCTACCCGCTTTTGGAGATAGTAGAGAGGTTGTTTCTTTCAGTGCTAAATCCGAGTCTTGAATAAGGGACCCCACCATCTCATTGGCCCGAGAGGGTCTCGGTTTAGTGATTGGATTACCAACCAAGTGTTCATTAGAGAATCAATGAGACTTAAGGAACAAGATGTAATCTCGGGGATAAAACAACTTTTGACCCAATCGTTATTACGAACAACCTGTGAAGGGTTGATTTACTGATTATGGTTATATCAAGTGGACATAAATATATCTACAGTGAAGGGAGTACAATTACTGGGCTTTAGTGGAGTGACCTGTTAGTTAACAAAAGTTGATTAATTAGGTTAAAGAGTTTGGTCGGTTAATCTCGGATTGTTGGAGTCCATGATTTATAGGTCCATTATGTTCCTATAATAACTCATAAACGGGTTAAACCTTAGAATAGCATGATGAGAGAATTTGAAAGGTACAAATTCAAATTGAGGGAATTAGTAATTATATACGATGTAATTACACGTTTAGTTATCGAATTAAACGAAATTGGAGAATTGGATAATATTTAAATATGATTTAAATATTAAAATTATATAAATGGGGATTCATATTTATTTTTAATTAATTATTTAAAATTAGAAATTCTAATTTTATATCCAATTCAATTTTTGTGCTTAATTTAATTTTATGAAATTTAAGTTAAATAAAATGGATAAAAAGGGGAAGCGGGGGTTTTTCAACCCTTTCCACTCACAATTCCACTATTAAATGAGCTAATTGGTGTCAATATATTATGCAATTAGATTGCACGAAAGACTTGGATAAAAACTAATTGATTTCAACTAAGAGAGGGATGCATGCATTCTGAAAACCAATTTTTTCATAAAAATTTCTTCAAATTTTAGGTCATTTTGAATCCCACAATTCAATCTAAGGTTCAAGAGAATAATAGGAAAGATCTAATGGTGGTCTACAAGGTTTTGGTGTGGAAATTCAAGCTAAATTCGTGGACTAAAGAAGGTTTTCAAAGGTATATCTTCAAACCTTTTTATTCTATCATGAACATATTTTCTTAAATGTTAAAATTGATGAATTAGAGTGATTAATAATTCTATTTGCTTTCATTAATTGTATACTAACTCCAACACTATACAATTTTTATGGATCACAAAGTTAGTGAAAATTCTTGTTCTTTTCCAAGAAATTTCATAGAAAGAGAGAGGAAAAAATAAAAAAAATTAAAAACAAATCTCTCTTGTCTATGGTAAAATTTAAGAGGAAGATTAGGACATTCCATTTAAGGTTTAGGCATAACAAAATTGCTTTTTGAAGAAAGCAAAAGCATTTTCATTTCGCTTTTGGGAGTTTGGATAAGGCCAAAGATTTGCACGAAAAAGAAGACCTTGCGCATGCACTATGCCCCCTTGAAAACCCAACCAATTTATTATTAAACTAAACTATATAAAGTAGTGCTAATATACTAATACTATACGATTAATTAATTATAATATTTCCCATCATGCTAATTTCTTTTTAAGTTCAATAAAATATGACGATGAGACTTGAACCTCTGACCTTTTAATTGACGGTATATTAAAATATATGATTTCGTATATCATATTATATAGGTCATCGGAAAATTTTACTTAAATAGTTCTTTTAACTTTTTAAAGTAGTGTGAACTTTAATATAGATGAATAAATTAAAAGCATTTGTTTAAGAATAAAAGTAAATAAAGGGGAAATAACTTTTCCAACCCTTTGGTAACAACATTTAAGTATGTACTTTTAACTTCGGATCTCAAAGTTGATAATACGTGCTACATGTTGGTTGAATTATGTTTATTTTGTCAATATATATTAAGTTTTTAAATATGTAAATAGACATGTACATCAAATAGTATGATAAAATAAAGTAAATTACAAATTTAGGTTATAATTTTTTTTAATATTTTAAAATTGATGATCTACTACAATATGTAAAATTGAAAGTTTAAGATTGTATACTAGACATAAAATAATATGTCAAATTTTGAAAATTTGAACTCATCAAGATCAATTAGACACAAAATTAAAAGTTCAGGGATCTATTAGATAAAAGAAAAATCGAAAGTTCAAATGCATATTAGATACTTTTAAAATTTTAAAGGATTAAATAAATATAACCTTCAAAGTTTAGAGACTAAGCTTGTTAAATTTTTTTTAAGAAAAATAAACAACAAAATAGGGAGGTTATTGTTAAACAAGCTTAGTTCCTTTTAAAAATGGAATATAATTTTTTTTTTCTTTTCAAAAAACTAAAATAACAAAGCAAAATTTATGTCTAGTATAATTTATAGGGTAATTGTTTTAAACGATGAAACTATTGAAAATATTTCTAAGTATAGAAAAAAATTACTGTTTATTAGTGATAGACCTTAATGAACTTCTATCATTGATATTGATATTGATAGATGTCTATTACAGTCTATCGTGATCTATCACTAATAGATGAGGACATTTTACTATATTTGTAAATAAGTTGATTCATTTTTCTTTATTTTTAAAAAATAATCCTAATTTATATTTGAATTTATTTGTATCACACTTTTTTACATCTCCAACAAATACACCAAATTTACACATAGTGATAAGGTGGTGGGTTTTGGAAGGTAATTTTAAAAGTAATTTTGCATAATGATTGAGATTGGAAAATTAGTAATGGAATTTTTTAATTAAAAAAGTGAGTATTTTGACTTTTTAAAAAAACTTTTTCAAATTATGCTTCCTTTCTTTATCCGTTGAATATTTGCAAGGAAGAGGAATAATTTTCCACAACGCCAATGACCTAAGATAAAGAATTCAACTTTTCTTTTATTAAATTAAAAAAAAATAGTCAAGAGATAAACCAATGGTGGTAGTTGGGTTTTTGGTGGGTTAACATTAAACATTAAAAATTACTATATATTATTTTTGTAATTATTATTATTATTATTATGATAATTATGGAAATTTGCGTGGCAAGTTTTTGATCTATTATAAATGAATTCCATTGGCGTTCTCCTTTTGATTTTTTTTCCTTTGGTATTTTGATGTAACATTGTTATTTTTATACTTAAGATTTGGATATATTAGAAAAAAAATAAAGGAAATTGCAATAAGTAACTAAAAGGAAATAGTCAAAATATAACATTCCGAATTTTCCAGGTAATTTGTATTAAATTATCTTAAAATATTTGAGCGTTATTTTGATAAGTTTGGGCTAAAAATTTAATTCTGGAGGTAAGATAATTAATTTAAAAGATATTTGTATAGAATTAGAATTTTAATTCAATTTAAGAAAAAATTGGATTAATTTATTTGGGAGAAAGTGTGTTTTTAAATTGGTTAATATTTGGAAGGATGTAATTTTTCTTAACTAATGGATTGTACGTTCCCTTTAATTTTAATTTGGAGCCAAAATTAAATTAATTGGAGAAGTTAATTGGTTTGAGATCAATTTGATCAGAGATTTGGACATTTTGGATTGTTTTAGATAAAGACTTGAAAATAAAGAAAAATGAAAAGAATTAGGATTTTGGAAATTAAAAGGAATTTGAAGTTTAAGAAGGAAAGAGAAATTTTGGTTCTAAATTTTATCCTCTTTAATTTTGGAGTTTGGATCCAAATTAGAGAAGATAATTAATTTAAATTGAGTTGATAAGAGAAATTTTGATTTAATTTAAATTAATTAGATGATGGATTTCCTAATTAGAGAAAATGTCTTATTCAAAAAAGGAAATCTAATCTATTTACTACTTCAATTTGTGGAATCCCAAATAATTTAGGATTAGAATTATTATTCCTCTATAAATACAACCATCCACTTCATTCCAAACCATTCACTTTATTCCAAATTGAGGTCAATTAGTGAGAAAAATCCATGTTACTTTTATATTTGTTTTAGCCGTTTGCCGTTGTGCGTCCGCCGGTCACCGTCGCTCGTCGGATTTTTATTTTATTTGGAGCATCGATTCAAGTTTTTGAAAGTCGCTAGTCTACTATTCAACAAGTTTCGGAGCGTTGGAGCACATAATTGATTTGAATATTTGAGCGAAGTTTGGAATAAATTTGGAGTAAACACCGTTTCAGACATTAATTCAAGTTTTTGTTGGAGGTTGATTTCTTGGATTAATTTTGGAATTTCAATTCGAGGTAAGTAATCTTACTACTGGAACCATCTTTGTGCCAGATGATAAATTTAAGAATAATTTTGAGGATTCTAAGACTGTTTGTATCGAGATGCATGATGAAAAATAAGCTTATCTTAATTATGTTTTGAAGCATGTTATGAGTGTAAGCATGGATTAAATTTTTTATATGCTTTGCTAGAAGAATAATGGGCATGATGATATGTATTTGCATGATTGTGGACCTTTATTTTATGATACGTGTTATTTATGATAGTGGTAGTTACCTCTACCCATAGTTAAATACCTACTAGAGGTTTATGTTTCCTTCGAAATTCACCAAAGGTGGTGATCTCCTTTGGAATTCACTAAAGGTAGTGATCTCCTTCGAGATTCACCAGAGGTTTGTGTTTCCTTCGGGACTCACCAGAGGTTAGTGATCTCCTTCGAACTTCACCCGAAATTAGTGATCTTCTACGGGATTCCACCAGAAGTTTATGGGTATATTTTACCTATGGTAGGACGGGTTTAATTATCGACTAGATGTCCATCCCATGGAAAATAGAGGTTTATGAATGTTTCCCTAGAGAGTGGCATTTAGAGGACATAGATGCTTAGCCTGACCCCGATAATGGGGTTACTTATTGAGTATTTCATCCCCATTCTTTCTTATGTTATGTTTTTCAGATAAGTGCAAGGGCGTATAGACGAATGACAAGGAATTCGTGACCATGCTATTGGGACCAGAGAGATGTTTCTGCTTATATTTTCATGTTTTAGTATTTTACATTCCAGTCTTGATGTTTGAACTTAGAGTTTCATTGTTGAAACTTTTATTTGTAAAACTTCATGAAATTTATTTTGAACTTATATTTCAGGGGACATCGATAAAAGATTTTTAGTTATTAAATTTTACAAAATTTATTTATTTAATAAAGTTCGTTTGATTTAATTAAAATTCGTGAGAAAGTCGTTTTGAGATTTATGCATGCATGTAGTAACGACCAAGTATAAGTCCTAGAAAGCTAGGTCGTTACAGTTGGTATTAGAGCCCATGTTTTGGATTCTGTAGACTGACTTACTATGTAAGTCCAGATTGTCCTTATGACCCATGAACGAATTCTTCGTCATCACCAGGTATGTCTTATCACTTAAAAGTTTTATGATATTTATGCATTAAAATATTTGTTTAGCTTAAATGCACCAGATATGTTCTAATGCTAGGTCAGTGACTCGATAGAAGTTATTATAAGTTGATTATTCAGGTACGATGCTACAAAAAGAAAAAAGAAAAAAAAAAATTATGAAGTCACTTGGCAGTAGTTTATCTCATAGAAATTTTGTTAGAAACGAAAAAATATATACCTTAGTTCATAGATCTTAAAGGTTGATGAAACTATGTAGAGTTATGAAAGTTTAAGAATAAAGATATGTATATGTTTAAGCCAAGGAATAAAATTGTCTAGACAAGAATTCATTAAGGTGTAGTGTTATGTTTTGTGTTGGGTAGTGCAATTGGTGGTAGTAAGATAAATTCCTTCATAGGCCACGTACTCAAGTATAAGGTTAAAAGTTGTTTTATGGATAAGAGGGAGAAGAAGAAGAGACTATAGATTTGTTAAAGATTCTGAGATATTAAAACCAATCATTTCGAAAGGAATTTTGGAAAGGATTAATAAGTCATAATCACTTTAGTAATACTAGAAAATTGATGGACTAGGTAAAGTATGTGTAATGATATGAAGAATTCTTTTGGAATATCTTAGCTAAGCCGATGAGAGGAAGCCAAAATAGTTGGACATGAGCTTGAACTTAAAGGAGATAAACCAAAGTGTTATTTGTTTGGGTTGAAGGATTATTTTAGAGTACCTAGATCCATAGCCTTATTGTGATAAGGAGATCCAAGTTGGGAAAATTTGAATAAATAAAAGTATTTTGGAGTTTAAAAGCATGAAAATTGGCAAAAGAGATTTCTACAAGATGGAAATTCTTAGTGAGTGAGATAAGACTTATGGAGGAGTCAAGTAAAATATACTTTAGTAAAGAGATTATGTTCCACTTGGAAAGTGGAAAAAAAAAAGTTGTGTCTTGAATTTAGTAGTTTTATCAAAGATAAGTGTGAATGAGAGAAAAGTATCCAAGAAAGTTTACTCTTTTGGAAATAGAAAGAAATTTGATGTGTTCAAAACTCCCAGTTAAGTATGGTTTGGAGGCATGATATGAGGAGTTACAAGGTATTTGCTTTGGTGTAAAAGAAGAATATCTCATTATCATGTGGAACTTTGGGACAATATGTGTTGGAAGGAAAGATAGCTTACATAGGAGATTGGATATGGAACTTTGTTTTAACACAATAATCTGTTATCAAAATAAAGGTTGAGAAGGGTCAAGCTAAAATGGAGTTACTAGTAACAATGAATGTTCAAGAACTATTGACATGGTATGTTGAGGATTCATTAGTTGAGAGGTAAATCATTGAGGGCATTAGTAAGATTTAATGAATTTTGATTGTGTGTGCAAGTTGAAAACATGAACTAGCAAGAGGATCAATTTGATTGAAAAAGGAAAATAATCCAGCTCAAGGTAGACAGAAGTGGTATATGCTTAAAAGTAAGTAAGTTGGATCTTCCAAGATCACCATTGGTATAAGGGATAGACGTGGTTATAAAGTTGAGTTGATAACAAGAAGTTGCTATAGGTGAGTTTAGAGCATTATAAGATAATATATTTTCTCTTGCATGGGCAATGAGTTAACTAGCTTTAGAGAGTACGAGTAATTCAAGCTAGGACTTATGAATCAAGAAGGTTTTATCGTAAAAACTAACTTCAGAGATCAATTACGGTTATTATGAGGTTATGAAAATGTGTTATCAATTGATTGATGCTTTAGCATTCAGGAACTTCAAAACCTCATTTTCGGAGGGAATTTTAGAATCGTTCGCAACAAGGTCTAAGTAATGATATGTGATTGTTTTAAGGCTAAAGAATAACATGAGGATGAGCTCAAGCAAGTTTTATAACCCGTAACAGTATAGAGCCTCATGATGAGTTCCTCGTGAATGTGAGACTCAATTAGACAGAGTTATTCTCAGACATGTAGACCCTAAGAAGGACATCACAGTCAGCACTTCTAGAGTATAAGTAGTTTTTAGTTGTCCAGATTTGCTTTGTTACGTATCTTCAGATGATGCATTATATAATATGACTAGTTTCTCCACTGCATATATAAAGATTTTCCTATGATAGTATGGTAGCCTCAGATATATGTTTTTAGTAGATAAGATTTTTTTTAAGCTCATGACAGTTTTCACAATTTTCAGCGTGAACATATTAAAGTGTTGTTGATTTTTAGCATCTTAACTTTTATAGTTATATATGAAAGGGGTTGTCACACCTCTTTTGGTACTAGTTTCAGTTATGTCAAATGACGACCCACGTTTTACATCCATTTTTGGAAGAGTCTCCTAGAAGGCGTTGGATCCTAGTTAGAATTTATTACAACTTTTCACCCACAGACTAATGGTCCAACAGATCGTTTGTACAAAAAATTAGAGAATGTGTTATGTGCTTGTGGATGGGAGTTTTTGAGGAGCTGGGACTCTCATTTGCATCTCACGAAGTTTGCTCATATTTGAAGGAACTCGTTTTATAGAAAACTTTTTGAGCGGAAACGAATCGTTCTAATCCCATTTCGATTGAAATAAACATTTACAATAAATAAAACAGACTATGCATAAATATAAATTACAACATCTTTTGAATAAGAACCAAGGGTTTAGAGATTATACCTTTGAAGAACTTTTCTTCAAGTAAATCCCTCGAACTACACGAACACTTCGAATAAGTCATGAACACTCCAAACAACAACAAACAACAACGAAATGCTCAAACCAAAAGAGGACACAACCACTTGGTGACCTTGGTATTCTCGGGGTGAGAACCCAGGAGTAGTAGACTCTGACTATTTTGGATAAAAGAGAATTTGTGGTTTGGAGAAGGAAGACGAATGGAGGAGGAAAAACTCTATTGCATAGATCAACTCTCCAATCGTGTAGTAAAAGGAGTCTATCGCATAGGCTTTCATGTGTAGAAGTTTCACAATTTATACAACTCTTAGATTTGGAATAAATAAAATCATATTTTATTTATCCCATTTTACTATAAAACCACTTAACTTCCCACTAAGGTGGTTAGAGAGAAAAAAAGGGGATAATTATCAAATATAATTAATAATATAAATAAATATGATAACTAACTTACCATATTATATTTGTAACCTATAGTTTTAATATTGCATCATATACAATATAAACTATAGTTCTTTTTCTCTATTTTATGACATTTAATATAAATCATATTTATATTAAATTTAATAACTATGAATCTCATTCATAGAAAATATTCCTCCAATTAAACTATAATGAATCAAATACATTATGTCAATTATATCATATATAATTAAATTCCCTCTTATTAATTTGAACAATTCAAATTAACCTCAAAACTGATTCTCAACTAAATCCTTTTTGAGCTACCAAGAAAACCATATGGACTTGTAGCTTGAAGCTCCAACCGTACGTGAATAACTAATTAAACATTTTAATCACATTATTCACCATTCGTTAACTATCGGGCATTTCACTAAAAACCGACAGCTGCACTTTTCGCAGTACAAATATATTTCTGTGTCTATTGGATGTAACCAATCAATAGTATAATGACCCTTCACAAATTGGTCGAAAGTACAGTTAGGCCAAATTACCGTTTTGCTTCTGTAGTTACATCTAATTCCTTAAGTGCCACTGATCGCTCTAATGAACAATAGATCATAGTCCCACTATGACTAAACCCTCTCTAACCAAGAGAGGGTGTGGCGCCACATTGTTCAAGACCCGGAATCAGCCTTTAAAGGAGCAATTTATTACTTACCACTGCATCGAGGAATGAGTGAATTCCATCTTATGTAGCTGAGTTCCCAGCTCTCCAATCAGACGAATCCCCAAAATGGTAGGCTTGTTGAGTTGGCAATCTGGCCCATATCACCCATGAAAATCAAAGGACCGCTCTCATAGGTAAGAGTTCACAACTCACTCAGGATTAAGGTCATTTTATCTATGGTCATCCTAGTGAAATGAAAGTCTCTATTATGAACGACGTTATATAACGAGACTAAACATTTCATGGTCTAGTCTTAACTTCTTTGTATAAAATATCCCCGCTTGCATGTCTAATACATGAATGATCAGGATCAAATCATTTGTAGCACTTTACAACATTTGTAACACCTACAAAGAGGGCCATACTCGTAGTGTCACCAGGTTATGGTACCAAACCTTATCAATATACTACAGACCATTTAAGTTATCACTTAAACATGATCCACCTTTATGTCTCCATATACATGTTTAAGTTACAACCATAACCTTGGATGTTAGTTTATTGGTTTGTAGTTTATGCAACTAAAATATCATATATTTCATAGGCAAAGTGAATAAAATATCAAATATTATTAATTATAGAAATGTTTGTTCATACAAGGTTTACAAACTATAGGACCCTACGAGATTTAGTGCATCAACCCCAACAATATTAATAGTCGCCAAACTAGTATTGGCATGGCGCCATTTGAGGCCCTATATGGGAAGAGTTATAGGTCTCCTATATGTTGAGATGAGGTTGGTGAACGAAAGTTACTAGGACTTGAGTTAGTGTAGACGACGAATGAGGCAACACGGAAGATCCGAGTACGTATGTTGTTCGTGTTCCTTGTGATGCGAACTAGGAGTGCATTGTGTGAGGAAGTGAAAAATAAGGTGCAAGTGAGAGTATGAATGATGCGTTAACTTTCTAAGTGACGATTTTGGATGATGCGTACAAGGATGCGTTACACTCCTCCTAATGTGTTCAAGTTTTCCTGAATCGGATCCAAGTATAAATCTAATTCAGGTTCCTGGTAAGTTTAGGGTCGAACTCAGGGATTTAGATCAGAACTGACGCATGGTTTACGTTGTAGTAATGCAAAAGGATTCTAAGTAAGTGCTGAATGAGTTTTATTTACATTAAGTTTACTGCATGCATACAAGAAGATGCAAAAGGTCAAGTGGAAGATAAAGGTTCATGTAAAAATGGTGCAGTGAATGTTGTATGCGCTGATCTACGTGAGATCCTTGGTTATCTGTATGTGACTCAAGCATGTATGTGGTGACATACAAGTGGATTATGTCTTGAGTGATAACCAAAATGGTCTGTAGTATATGGATAAAGGAGGGAAACCTTATCATGTTAACACTACGGATGCGACCTGCTTTGTGGAATGGTCACAAGTGTCGTGACTTGTCACAGATGGTCTGATTCTGATGTTTCGTGTTGAGGACATGCGAGCAGGGGCGTCCTATACAAAGAGTTTGTATAATACCTGACCACGAAGTGTTAACGTCTCGTTATATAACACCGTTCATGATAGAGACTTTACTTCACTACGATGGCCACAGGTAACATGACCTCAATCCTGAGTGAGTTGGGAACTCCTGCCATTGAGGGCGGTACTTTGATTTGTATGGGTGCGAGCGGCCAGGTTGCTAATTCAAATCTACCATTTTGGAGATTCGTCTGATTTGGGAGCTGGGAACTTAGCTACAAAAGATGGAATTCACGCATTCCTCGAGGCAGAGGTAAGTAGATAGATAGCTCCCTTAAGGGCTGATTTCGGGGCTTGAACGATGTGGCGTCACACACCTTCTCTTGGCCCGAGAGGTATTCATACATAGTTGGACTAGGTTGTATTGTTCATTAGAAGAATTAGTGGTACTTAAGGAGTGAGATGTAACTACAGTGGTAAAACGATAATTTGGCCCAGCTCTACTTACGAGCATCTATGAAGGGTCATCGTGCTCATGATTAGTTATTTCCGTTGGATACAGAAATATATCTGTGGTAAGAAGAGTTCAGCTGTTGATCTTTAATGGAATGTTTGACAGTTAACGGATGGTGGATCTTGTGGCTAAAGAGTTTAATAAATTATTCACGGACTGTTGGAGCTTCGAGCCACAGGTTCAGTAGGTCCTCTGGTAGCTGGGATAAAGTCGAGAACCAGTATTTGGGTTAATTTGAAATGTTCAAATTGACAAGAGGAAGTTCGATTATATGTGATATAATTGGACTGGTTAATTATATATGATATAATTGGCTAAATGTATGAGATACATTATTTTGGAGAAAATTATATATAAATATGATTTATATCAAATAGAGGAGAAAATACTATAGTAAATATGTGATATCAAACTATAGGATAAAAATATATTATGATTATATTTATTATTAATTAATTGATTAATTATATGATAATTAATCCAAAAATTACGTTTGGACGTGGGTTAGTGGGAATGAGTCGCTTATTGTAACCGATGAATTAAAATGAAAATTATTTTCATTTTTTTAACAGTTCAATCACCATCCAAAAGAAATAGAGAGCGCGCGTTGGTGATAAGTGAACGATCGCTTAAAAGAATCGAGAGCCTATACGATAGCTTCTCTATGCCTAAACGATCATCTACCTCGAGCCTAAACAATCGCACACTAGTTCCTACACGATTGCATAGCTTCTCTAAACGATCGTAGTGTGTACTGAGTTTGCTAAATGATCGTATACCATTTCCTAAACGATCGTTCAGTGAAACCTACACGATTGTGTAGCTTCTCCTAAACGATAAGCATTTCGTTATGCGATAGCGTCTTTTTCCCTTCCACTTGCTTATCGTCTACACGATTCGTATTTCCTCCTTCTTCTACCAAATTCACCAAAGACCACGCTTTGGGTTTTCACTATGAGAATATTCGGGGCTCTTTTCTGGTGGTGTCATCCCTGCGGCGTTCGTGTTCGTGCGGTTGTTCATGCTACTATAGTTGACGCTGCTGTTGGGTGTTGGTAGATCGCTTGGAGGGTTCTGCTGCGTTGAGTTCCAAAGATTGAAGACTATTTTCAACTGGTATCACACTCTTTCCCTTCTTATGTTATTGTTAATAGCATGCCGTTAATTAAGATTTGTTTGCATAACTGTACGTATGAATGTATATTGTTGTATTTTGATCACTGTGAGATCGGAGCGATCCGAACACATTCATGGAACTTTTCGGTAAAAGATCCTTCACTTATTACCCTTCTTCTGGTTGGATTTCATCTATTTATAGGCGGTTCTCTTCACCAACTTAATGATGAGGCAGAATTAAATTCCATACCTTGGTCAGCCGCCTGACACTCAGACACTTTTCAAACGTCGCTAGTTAGTTGTCTATGCTTGCAAGTGGTGATCTGACACAAACAACGTAAGTCAATGAACCTTTGCTACGTTGAAATCCCTCCGACGCATGTCCATGCGTTAGCTTCGCCTGCGACACTTAGAATCATCGTTAAAATCCTGTGATAATATGCGTTAGTGACACAACTTTTAGCAATAAACATTCTTTTGTAAAAGTTTTGCAGTGTGTGAGGAATTCCGTGCGTTTTCTCTAAGAATGATGATATTTTATCATTAAAAATTTTAATTCTTCTAACTTTTGAGAGACAATAACTTGTATTTCTACAAGTTATCATATACAAACAACTCAGAGTAGACAGAAAAGTTACGCCGATGTTTGGTGTAAATACCTAGAGTTTGAAACTGGTGACAAGTTGTTTTTTAAAGTAGCACCTATAAAAGACACTCTGAGGTTTGGTAGAAAGGAAAAACCAAGTCCATGATTTATTAGGCTTTTCGAGGTATTGAAGCGTATTGGCCTTGTAGTTTATCGGTTGGCGTTGTCAGCGTCTCTCTCTACGATTCACAATATTTTTCATGTCTCGTTGTTAAAGAAGTATGTGACAGATTCATCCCATGTGGTGGACTTCAAACCATTACAGTTGAATGACAACCTAAGTTATAAGGAGAAGCTTGTTCAAATTCTCTCTAGGGAGGTGAAGACTTTAAGCAACAAGGAGGTAGCACTAGTGAATGTTTTATGGTAGAATCACCAGTTTGAGGATGCAACATGAAAATGAGAGATTGAGGTGAGCGCCCAATACCCAGAGGTTATCCAGGAATGAACTTTCGAGGACGAAAGCTTCTTAAGGAGGGAAGAATAAGTTAGGGTTGATGCCTTAAATCTCGTAGAGTTCTATAGTTTGTAGCTGTAATGTTTTTATTTATGTAATAAAATATGTGATGCTTTATTTCAAAATTAGTTGCATTAACCACAAACCAAAAAAATAACATCCAAGGTTATCTTTGTAGCTTAAACATGTATGTAGAGATATACAGTTGCATCATGTTTGAGTGATAATCTAAATGGTCTGTAGTATATGGATAAGGCTGGATATCTTATCCTTGTGACACTATGAGTATGGCTCACTTTGTAAATGTTACAATTGTTGTAAAGTGTTACAAATGATTTCATCATGATTATTCATGTGGAGACATGTGAACGGGGATAATCTATACAAAGGAGTTTGTATGAGATCAGACCATGAAATATTTAGTCTCATTATTTAACGCCGTTCATATTAGAGACTTTCATTTCACCATGATGACCATAGGTAACATGACTTGAATCCTGAGTGAGTTGTGAACTCCTGACTATGAAGGCAGTCCTTTGATTTGTATGGGTTAGAGTGGCCAGATCCCCGACTCAACAAGGCTACCATTTTGGGGATTCGTCTGATTGAGGAGCTGAGAACACAACTACACAAGAAGAAACTGACTCCTTCTCCAATGTCGGGGCAAGTAGATAAATTGCTCTCTTAAAGGCTGATTCCAAGGCTTGAACAATGTGGTGCCACACCCTTTCCTAGCCCGAGAGGGGTTTGACCATAGTTGGACTATGATTTATTGTTCATTAGATGGATCAGTGGTAATTAAGGAGTTAGATGTAACTACAGAGGAAAAATGGTAATTTGGTCCAGTTGTATTGATGAGCAATTTGTGAAAGGTCATCGTACTATTGATTAGTTATATTCAATGAACACAGAAATATATCTGTAATACGAAGAGTGCAACTGTCGGTCTTTAGTGGAATGCCCGATAGTTAACGAATGATGAATAATTTAATTAAAGAAGTTTAATTAATTATTCATGTACCGTTGGAGCTTCAAGCTATAGGTCCATGAGGTCCTCTTTATATCTCAACAGAAATTAATGAGAATCAATTTTTGGATTAATTTTAATTGTTTAAAATAATTGAGGGAATTAATTATATGTGATATAATTAATAAGGTGTACATAGTCCGGGTTGGGCCGGGTTAGAAGATTTTTGTAGACCAACCCAAAAATTCGGATTGGCTAATAATGAACCCTATTAGTTCTTTTTTGGAGGGTCAACCCAACCCAACCTAACCCAAAATTTTCAGGTTGGGCCGAGTTGGATCATCGGTTATTTTTTTTTTTTTAATTGACTGTTTTTTTTAAATTTTATTTATATATATATATTCGGGTCGGTCAGGTTGACTCGACCCTGAAATGGGGTAACCTGAGACCCAACCCAAATTTAATATTTTTTTTAACATTTTTAACCCAACCCAACTCTTTTGGTTTATGTTGGGTAGTCCGGTTTGGTCGGATTACCGAGTTTTTTGAACACCCCTAATAATTAACTTAATCTAATTTTATATGATATAATTACTATAATGTATTTGATACATTATAATATAAAGTTTATTTGGGAGGAAATGAATATTTGAATATGATTCAAATATTAATTATATGAATTTGATTCATAAAATTAATTTTAATATAAATGAGATTTATATTAAATGCCATTGTCGAGAGAATAGAAACTATAGGTTATATGGTATTTGATACAATATACAATATGTAGGTTATGTGTTATATTTGATATAACATATAGTTTTAATATATATATATATATATATATGATAATGTAGTAGGCACATTATATTTGATAATGTGTTATATATATATATATATATGATAATGTAGTAGGCATATAAATATATATTAAATTGATTTATGACAACAAATAAATTTAATTTAATTTATTTTAAAAATCATTTTTGGAATAGAGTTGTAATTCCCTTCCCCTCTTTACTCTACAAAACGTGGCAGTGGGAAGTAAGGTGTGAGGTTGTTCTTCTTCATCCCTGTAGTGTTTTTCACAAGAGTGAGATACACAGAAAAGTTCTATGAGAAAAGTAGAAGGTGTGAGGTTGTTCTTCTTCTTCCATATAGTAGAAGATCATCATGCAAGGAAGAAAGTTGCAGCTCATGCTTGGAGTTAATAAAGAAGAGGAAATGAAAAATGTGTGAGCATGAAGAAGATGGATAATAGAAAAACTTGTTTTTTCCATTTGTGTAATGTTTTTGTTTTTTTTTTTTTCAATTTTTCAATTTTTCAATTTCATCTCAAAATCAAAACTTGATTTTTTAAAATCCATTTTGACTTTAAAACTAAAAATTTAATTTTATAAAATTAATTTCATAAATTAATTTTTAAATAAAACTTAATTAATTTAATATCAAATATTAAATTAATTTTTACACACATCCATCTTTATATATTTAAATCATATTTAAATATAAATTCTCAAATTAAACAAGTAATTATATCTAATTCCCTTAATTCTAATTTGAACGTTTGAAATTAACTTATCACGTTATTCTAGAGCTAGTCCAATTACGAGTAGGGGGACCTCGCGGGACTACAGATCATGGGCTCCAACGTTCCAAAATTAATTGGCTAAACTCATTAGACCAAATTAACTCCCATTCGTTAACTAATGGGTCAATCCACTAAAGCCCATAGTTGCACTCCCCTCACTGTAGATATATTATGTCCACATGATTTAATCATAATCAGCAAGTCGATCTTTCATAGGTTATTCGTAATAACGGTTGGGTCAAATATCTATTTTACCCCCAAGATTACATCTTATTCCTCAAGTTCCTATTGATTCTCTAATGAACAACTGGTTTGTGATCCAATCACTAAACCAAACTCTCTCAACCCGGTGAGAGGGTAGGGCTCCTTGTTCAAGACTTAGATTCAGTACTAGAGAGAACAACCTTTCTCTTATCCCTAAGCTGGGTAGTCGTGAACTTCTCTTGCACCCTATTTTCCCAGCTATCTATTAGGTCTTACCCCTAAATAGGAGGCTTATTGAGCCGGTACCGTTGAGCCAACCCCCACCTATGCAAATCTAATGATAATTCCAAATAAACAGGAGTTCATAGTTAGCTGAGGATTAATATCGAGTTATCTAGGTCATCTAGGTGAAATAGTCAGTCTTATACAGTAAACATCGTTATAAAGTAGGAGTGACTTATTTCTTGGTCCGATGTTATGCAAACTCATTGCATAGGATGCCCCAATTCCTCATGTCATAACATGTACGAATTAGGATCACATCGTATGTAGCACTTTACAACTATTTGTAACAACTACAGAGTAGACCACATCTAATAGTGTTATCAGAATAAGGTACTCAACCTTATTCATGTACTATAGATCATTTTGACTATTTACTTGAATCGGATCCACTCTTATGTCTCCACATAAAGTTCAAGTACTCATGTAATAGTCATGGATCTTAGTGTATTGGATTTAGACTTTTATACAATTTATAAAATCAATAATAAGTATATTGATTATAGAAAATGTTTATCATTTTACAAACTGCGAGTTTTAGGACATAAAACCCAACACATGCTTCGCTTCATGTCATTATGAACCTCGACTGCTCCATTCGAAAAGTGTTGGCATGAATCAAGATCAAGTGAATATGGGAAGTTATTCACAGCAAAATCAAAAGTAATGTTTTAATTTTCATTCTCACGTCATAAGATTTTCACACCGTGAGATCCGTTAAATGCTTCGTGTCGATTATGAACCTCGATTGCTCCATTCAGAAAGTGTTTGCATGGGGTCATATCAAGGTGAATGAAGGAAAGTTGTTCAATGTAAAATCAAATATACGATATATTGATTTTAATTCTCACGTCGCTAAAATGTTCACACTGTGAGATTCATATGACACTTCGTGTCACCCTGAGAGTGATCTCCATTCGGAAAGTGTTTATATGGGTCAATATCAAGGTGAATTGGGGAAGTAATTCATAGTAAGTAGGTGAAAGATATGTGTTAACCTGTCCTGCGATCTCTTTCGTTTGTTTGGACTATGAGATTCCTATGTTGCGTCTGCTTGTCGTCTTTAAATCGACCTTGCCAGTCATTTAACGAAGGCTATCCCCTCAGAGTCTTGTAACAAAGGATTCGGAACAACTCAAACTCCAGAAATGGATAGGATTTCTTAGGTTGTTTTCAACTTTGACTTTCCAATTCGGTAGCATCGTTGGGGCCGACTTCTGAGGTCTGAAAATGGAAGGTTGCATTTACGGAATTACTAAAGTGTCAGTAAGTTATGACAAAAAAACGGTAGCTAAATGACTATCGAAATATGAGTTATTCTGGGGATAGTAGTCAAAAATGTCTTGTTATAGTATCGTTGCAAAAGTAGTGAGAATTTTGGTTACATTATTACTTTGCTAAAACTTGATTGGATTTAAAAGCAATTCTCTAATAAAATTTATTTATATTTTCAGATGACGAGTTCTTTAGTACAACTATTGGCTTCTGATAAAGTTAACGGAGATAACTATGCTACGTGGAAATCAAATCTAAATACTATACTGGTGATAGATGACCTTAAGCTCATTTTAATAGAGGAGTGTCCTCTCATTCTTGGCTCAAACACATATCGAAATGTTCGGGGTACATACGACAGATGGATCAGGGCTAACGAAGAAGCCCTGCCTATATTCTTGCTAGTATATCTGATGTATTAGCCAAGAAACATGAGATCATGAGTACTGCCAGAGAGATTATCGAATTTTTGCGTGGGATGTTTGGACTACCGTCCTTGTCCCTGAGGCATGATGCTATCAAATACGTTTATGAAAAAAATGGCTCTGTTAGAAAACATGTACTGGACATGATGGTCCATTTCAACGTGGCAGAAGTAAACGGTGCTGTTGTTGATGAGAAGAGTCAAGTTGATTTTGATCTTAAATCTCTTCCGATGAGTTTCTTGCAGTTCTGTACAAACACACTGATGAATAAAATAAAGTATAACTTGACTACACTTATCACTGGTTTACCATACCATGATGAGAGCTAAGGAATGAAATCAGAAGTAAATGTTACTACTTTTGAGAAAAGTAGATAGTCCTCTAAGAAATATAATATAGCTTTTTCTTCAAAGAATAAGAGTATTTCAGTAAAGAAGAACAAAGTGAAAGGGAAAAAGAAACCTATTGGCAGAAAAGGTAAGGTAAATGCTGCAGATAGAGGAAAATGTTTCCATGCATTGAAGAAGAGCACTGGAAGAGAAACTACCCACAATAACTTGTAGAGAAAAGAGCAGAGAAAGCAAGACAAGGAAAATGGAGTATTTCTTAGAACAACCAGTGGGAGATACAGTTGTTGTTAGAAGATAAACTTGCTTACTTTTATTATTGTAATGAAAGTTATTTTATCTTTTGTAAAGAAAAAATTGTATAAATATTTTGTTATAAATGAGATGTTCATTAGCAAAAGTTATATTCATTCTACTGTAAAGCAACTTCTGCTAGAACCAACCAAGTTAAAATCTATTTGTAAATATTTAGATATTTAAAAACAACTAGAAATCAATGAAGGCAAGTAGTTATTTAACTAAGTAATAAGTTTGAAACATTTGAAGATTTCAAGGTGTATAAAACTTGTTAGGTAAAATAGATCTTAAATACTTCAATTGGATCAAAGTAAAGAATATAGAGAGTTCGAGATTTCTAGGGCTATTATGATAGAACATGAAATCCAGTGAAAACTTTCTACACCTAGTTGCTTGAATTGTTTTTGACATTATTCCAATTTTAAGTTATTTTCTGAAACTCCATATAAGATGTGGAGAATTCATAAAAGCTATTTATGATATGTAAAAGATGTTTACATAGTTCAGAAATCTGAAAGAGATTGACACTTATGTTATTGTCAAAACCTTAAGTATTGGAATATTGTTCAAATAGCATGCCTATTTGTAGGCAATCCAAAAGTAGTATACTTTTTATGTAAAATAAAATCAAGTGTTTGTGTTGACAAATGCTAAATTTTTCCTTGAAAAGTATACGAGATCGCCATGTATTATTTAGTTTCCATAAACGTAAGTATATATCAATAAGAGTTATTAAATTAAAATGGATACTGTAAACAAAAATTATTTGGACAGGTAAAATACATCTTACTCAAAGATTTGAGGATACCTCGATGTAGTGAGAGGAGTGTATGACTTTCTAGCCATTATTTGGGTTTAGTGGAAACTCAAGTTATCAAGTCTTAGTGATAGTATCGAGAAACAAGAGTTGTGAGAATAAGATGCATTCCCTATATAGTTTAATAAAAAGTCCATTATATACTAACGTGTTTACAACGATTCTCTCGGCTAAATTGTTCGAGAATCTTTTAGTAAGACTAGGATTATGAGGTATATAACGTAGGGAAAGTGGGATAAAACCCATGGGTATATGTTACCTAAAGCTAAACTATAGGTATGTGATACCCTAATTTATTGTATTTCTCCGTAAACTCAAAAACTCAGTATTATATATTCATATGTATGTTATCACTAGTGTTTTAGTCCAAGTGGGAGTTTGTTGGGTTTTATGTCCTAAAACTTGTGGTTTGTAAACAATAAACTAATTCTTTAAATCATAAAGTTATACGAGATCACCATTCTTTGATTCAATAATATGAATTGCTTATTTCGTTTTAGAAATAAATCCAATAAACTAAAAAGATTCATGACTATTATATGAGTACTTGAACTTTATGTGGAGACATAAAAGTGGATCAGGTTTGAGTAAATAGTCAAAATGATCTATAGTATATGAATAAGATTGGACGCCTTATTCTTGTAACACTATTGGATGCGGCCCACTTTGTAGTTGTTGCAAGGAGTTCTAAAGTGCTACAGACGAAGTGATCCTAATTCGTACATATCATGACATGAGGAGTAGGGGTGTTTTGTGCAATGAGTTTGCACAAGATCGGACCACGAAATAAGTCACTCTTACTTTATAACGCTATTAACTTTTTAAAACTGGCTATTTCAAAACGATGACCTAGGTAACTTGACCTTAATCCTGAGCTAACTATGAACTCCTATTTATTCGGGATTATCCTTAGATTTGCATAGGTGAGAGTTGGCTCAACAACGCCGACTCAATAAGCCTCCCATTTTAGGGGTAAGACCGGGTATATAGCTGAGGACATAGGGTGCAAGATGGAATTCGCTCATACCCGATTTCAGGGATAGTAGAGATGTTGTTCTCATAAGTGCTGACTCCAAGTCTTGAACAAGGGGTCCCGCCCTCTCATTGACTCGAGAGGGACTCGGTTTTATGATCGGATCACAAACCAATTGTTCGTTAGAGGATCAGTGGGTATCAAGGAACAAGAGGTAATCTCAGGGGGGAAGGGGGAAACAACATTTTGACTCAGCCGTTGTTATTCACAACCTGTAAAGCGTTAACTTACTAATTATGGTTATATCGAGTGGACACAATATATCTACAGTGAGGGTAGTGCAACTACAGGCTTTAGTGGAGTGA
Organism: Benincasa hispida; assembly: GCF_027475165.1. Lineage (NCBI taxonomy): Eukaryota > Viridiplantae > Streptophyta > Magnoliopsida > Cucurbitales > Cucurbitaceae > Benincasa > Benincasa hispida. The sequence continues at coordinate 12,702,974 of NC_143486.1, forward strand.
CCCAGTAGTTAACGAATGGATGGTTAATTCGGTATAAAGAGTTTAGCCAATTAATCTCGGATTGTTGGAGCCCATGATCTGTAGGTCTACTAGGTTTCCCTACTAGCTCATAAACGAATTAACCTTAGAGTAGTGTGATAAGTTGATTTGAAACGTTCAAATTGGAATGAAACGAAATTGGAGAATCGATTAATATTTAAATATGATTTAAATATTAAATTCATGAATCAAGATTCAAGGTAATGGAATTGGTGACGAATTAATTTAATTCATTAAATTATTAAATTAATTTATTAATTTTATTAGAAAATTAATTATAAGATTAATAAAATTTCAATTTCTTAATTGAAATATGATTTTTTTGTTTTGGAAATCAAAATAAAAGAAGAAAATTGGAAATGGAAGAAGTGAGACTTTCCCACTTTAGGTGCAAGCACCTTAGTCGCTAAACCACCATTTCTTCAACTCAATTAATCAAGCATGAGCTGTGATTCATGCAAGGATGTTAGCTGCATGAAAGTCATGCAATATAAAGTTGTTAGAAAACCATTGTTGAATGTTGAGATTTGGGTCTGAAGAAGTATTCTTCACACTGTGTAAAACTAGTAACCTCTTCTTCAATTCCGTTCAATTCAAGCTTGTTTTGAGTCTCAAGACTCAATCGAAGGCTCTAAGAGAGTAGTGAGGAAAGCCTTGTGGTAGTTTACACCTAAAGAAGAAGGAGATTGCAGCTGGAGATTGTGAATCAAAGGCATTTCAAAGGTTAGTGTTGAAATTCTATTTTTAGTTTATGAGCATGCTTAATTTGAAGCTAAAAGTAATAAATTAGAATGCCTAATGATCATTTTTTGCTTCCGCTTCTTGCTTCCTGAATCCAATAGTTTTTATCATTTTTCGACGATTTTAAGCATCGGGAAATAGGTGTTTTCTTGTAGTGTTAGATGAGTTTTCATTTGGAAAAAAAAAAAAAAAAAAATTTGCCCTCGTGAATGTTGTTTATTTGAGCAAGAACTTTCTCGAGAAAAATCAAACCTAAAGTATAATAAATTCTTTTAATCTAATAAACTTATATTTTTTACATTCTTATTTCAATCGGATAAGTGGAATCAAATGGCTAATAAACATCTGATTGTTTATTATTCCAAGAGGAATATCTTTCATAAATTAAAATCAAACCTTTAGCTAAGTTTGAACACTAGTGAAAATAATTTTATCATTTGAATTTGGACATTTGATTCATGATTGTTGAATTCTCTTCGATCATTTATCATAATTAAATGTCTATACGCTAATGAAAATTCCGTTTTATCCTGTCCTTTGACAATTATTTTTATTATACTTCTATTGAATGTATATATCGAGTATTTTATATAAATCGACTTATTAAAACTGATAAAATTTCTATAAGAAATGTGACAAACTTAAAATTTCCAGTAACTCAGCTTTCTACATATATATATATGTTGAATCTTGACTAAACGTCACACGTAAAGATTATTTAATTTGTAACTTTCATTCAATTTAATTTTGGTGACAAAAAGTTTAGCCTAACATGGATAATAATGGGGGGTTGGGGTAAGTGTGATTTTGTATGCTTAGATAGTCAAATACGGCAAGAATTGACTAAACATTCTAAGCAAAGATTGAGTAGTATTATTTTGTCAAATATATGATTTACAAAATAATTCAGAAATCTCCATTTTCCAAAAAAGTAATAAATAATAGGACAAATATCAATTTATAAATTTTGGAAGTTTGTATCAATTTAAATCCCAAACTAATATTTATATCAATTTAGACTCTGAACTTTCATAAGTATATCAATTTAAACACTCAACTTTTATAAGTGAATTCAAATAAAACATAATAGAGGATTTAAATCGACACAATTTTACAAGGTTTTAATTGATACACCTATAAAAGTCCAAGGTCTAAATTGATAAAAATATTAGTTTGGGGTTTAAATCGATATAATTTTTAAAGTTCAAGGTTTAAATTGATACAATTATCAATTTAGAATTTAAATTGATAAAAACATCAAAGTTTTAAAAATAGAAATGGATATTTTTCCTAAATAATAACTTTGCTTTAAATAAATATTAACAAGGAATTCTATAAAACAAACTATAAAGGTATAGTTTTTTTTTTTAAATATCGATGGACTTCGATAATAATAATAAATTTATTTTATATGAAAACTTAGTTTTTAGACAAAAAAAAAAAAAAAAATTTAATTAATTTGGTAGTATTTGACAACTATATAAAATAACTTTCTTGAAAAGATCAGTTTAAAAAAATAAGTTTTTTTTTTTGGAGAGAAACGTTCAATCAAAGTTCTACGAAGAGTGTTTAATTGAAATTCCTTTCAAATTTTCATGACATGTGAAAATGACCCAAATACTTTCACATTGTTTCATTGCATTAATATTTATTAATTAATCTTGATATTAATTTATTATAATGGTAGTTTTTATTTTAGTGGTGGGAATTCAAACAACAATATGATGGGAGATATAAACTCTATGTTTAGTTTTCTTTTATTTATTTATTAAAAAATAATAACAATAAGATTTATATTAGATTTAAATGTTAGGCCATTGGGCGTTTCTAGTGGGTAATAATAAAGTCAACCTTCGGATTATTTATTATTATTATTATTATTATTATTATATATTATTAATTCTTGCTTCAATGGTCGATGTTGTAATCAAGTTGATCTTGTAATCTTTGCTTGGTCAAACCTAATATATAAAGAGAGGTCTCATAACAATTAATATTTAAATTTTGTTTTTGTTCTTCAACCTTAAAATTTCAAATTTATTTTAATTTAGTCTCTAAAATATAAGATTGCCTATAATTATTTATCATGAAAGTGTTTAAGAATGGTGTGGAGTTCATCGAATAAAGTAATATATCATCTAATCTAGTAACATGTCAAATACTTAATGAACATGGTATGTCTACTATTGATGTAATAAAAAAATTTATAATTATAATTTTTATTTGATTCTTAAGGTTTCAAAGGTGACATGTCTTGTACTAAAAAAAAATTGACATGTTTGGTTTGTTGGAATTTATGTCCTAAATCTTCTGGTGTGTAATGTAAAACAAAATAGTTTATTTAATAAAATAAAGTGTTATTTTATTTGACCATTAGACATGTGTAACTCAATCCAATAAACTAAAATCTAAGAATACTAAATGTAACTTGAACAGTATGTAGTAGACATACAGGTTGATCATGTTCAAGTAATTACCTAAATGGTTTGTAGTATATGGATAAGGTTGGGTACCTTATCCTGACTACGGATTCGACCCTCTTTGTAAATGTTACAAGAGTTATAAGTGTTACAAACGATTTAATCAAAATTGTTCATGTGGAGACATGCGAGTGAGGGTATCGTGTACAAAGAGTTTGTATAAGACCGGAACGCAAAATGATTAATCTCTCGTTATAACACCGTTGGTTGAAGAGATTAATATTTCATAGGATGATATAAGTAGCTCGACCTCAATCCCGAGTGAGTCATGAACTCCTGTCTATGTGGACAATAATTTGATTTGTACGGGTGAGAGTAGCCCAAGTCACCGACTCAATATGCTTATCATTTTGATGATTTGTCTGAGTAGTGAGTTGGAACATAGCTTCACAAGATAGAATTTACTTCTTCTCGTATTTAGGGTAAGTAGATGAATTGCTCCCTTAAGTGCTAACTTCGAATCTTGAATAATGGGGTCCCTCCCTTTCATTGGCTCAAGTGGAATTTGTTTATGGTAGGACCATAAATAGATTGTTCATTAAAGGATTAGTGGGACTTAAGAAGTAAGAGGTAATTACAAGGGTAAAACGGTAATTTAACCTAGTTGTAATATTACGAGTAGTTCGTGAAGAGTCGACTTACTAATAATTGGTTATATCCATGGACACAAAAATATTCCATAGTGCGAAGAGTGTAGCTAGCGGGTCTTTAATGAATGACTCAGAGTTAATGAATGTTGATTAATTTAATGAAAAAGTTTAATTTAGTTAATTTCGAAAAAATGAATTATTCAAATTTTAAGGAAATTTATGTTAATTGTATCTGATACAATTAATAATTTTTATAGATACGTTATATTATAAAACTAATTTTGAATAAGATTCAAAATTAAACTATATAATATGAGATAATGATGTATTTGAATAAGATTCAAATATTAAATAATATGAATGAGTTTCATATTAAGATTTAGGTTAAATTTAATACGAATAATATTCATATTAAAATTATAAGTTAAATTTAATGTGAATGTGATGCACATTAAAACTATAGGATATGGAGGGAAATACACTTGCATCAGATTCAAATGTAGCATTAATTAAATATGTGATATTAATTAACTCAAATTAATCAATTTGATTAATTAATAATTTTATATTTAAATAAAATAAAATTTTGTTTGATTTAAATTAAATTAAATCTTAACTCCCCAACAGTTACAAGGATATTAACACGAGTGGAAGGGGACTTAACTCCCCTCTCTGCATTTTGTCGGATATAGAAAATTTGTTCTTTTTTGAAATCACATACTCTCTCTCAACTCTCACAATCTCTCATCATACAAAATTCACAAAGAAAAAAGTTTTTATGTAAACTTCTTCCCAATCTTCCAAAAAGGTTCCCACAAACCTTTTCGTTGCCGGAGAATAGCGGGAAGGATCTTGGTGGTGGTGTCCTGCACAAGACCGAAGAAGATTTGTTGAGATCGCGAGCACAACCAGGAATTGGAGAAGATAGAAGATTGTCTTCAAAGGTAAAATCACTTTTCTCTGGAAATATTCTCTATAAAAAGCATGTGTAAATAATTTATGTTCAAATTTCTCCGTGTTTCAGTCAAATTCAAAATAATTTTAAAGATACAAGCGATCAATCGCTTCCGCATAGGAATTTGATTCCTTCATGGTTATCAAAGATTGAATTTATTTTTTAATTGGACCATGAAATTTTAAAATAATTTCTAAATTATCCTTAACTAGAGTTGTCAAATAGTTGATATAATGAAATAATGATGTAGTAGTTAAACTATGTTAAATTGATTTTGATAACATATAACTTTTTCTGTTAAATTATAAAAAAATACTCATAAATTTTATACTTTGTTTCAGAAATACTATAAAATTTTAAATTATTTTAATAATACCATTAAATTTGAAAAAAAAAATAAAAACATTATTACAATTAGTATAGGAGCAAAAATCGTTAGTACCCCAGTTAAAAAATATCGATAAAACTTGAAAAGCTCCATTAGTATCTTAACCTTAAAAAAAAAAAAGAAAAGTTAAAAAAGTAAATTTACATCGATATATGGTTTTTAGAATTTGAGAAAAGAGGATTTAAGGGGTGGGAGAAGAAAAAAATAGATAAGTATTAGATCACAAATGTTGATTAACCTTTGTGTCAATATACATATAAGAAAAAGGATAAGATAAATAAAATAATTCCATTAGTAAATTTATAAGATTTCAAATAGCACTTTGTCACAATTTCGTTTCACATTATATATGTATTCTTTTTTCTTTATTCTTTATGGAGCTTTTAGTTTTAGTTTTTTCTTTTCTTTGTCGAAGACCATAGTAAAAAAAGTTATAATAGGAAAATTTTTACTCCCTCTTTACCCAAAGTTTTCTATAATATCCTTTTTGTCCTTGAAACGTATCCCTCGATTTTTGTATGTACATTTTGTGTTTTTCTTATGTCAAATTTTTACTATTTAAATTTAATTAAAATTATACTCATTTAAAAATTTATGTTGTATTGCATATTCCCTTGCAATGTACTCTTTTTAAATATTTTCTTGTATTTTTTTTTTTTAAATTATAGCATCAATTGCAATTTCATCGGTAAGTATAGCAAAAACCGAAAATTTTAAGATTCACAGCAATATGCCTGCATTGCACGTAAGCCCATTTTCTATTAATCCTAAAATACTCTTATCATCATCTTTTTTTTCAATGTAATTAATTCGAATTTTTAACCTAAATAATGGTTCAAATATAAAGAATCTTCCAATCTAGATTTCATTTTTCAAATATCATATTATCTTACTTTTCTGATTTTTACATTTAGCATTTTATATTCCTCTTTTTATTTTGGTAGGTTTTTTTCTTTTACATGCCATTTATTTATTTAGTTTATAATTTTAGACATCTTTGCTAATCATTTCATACGAATTTTAAATTTGAATTTTGTTTTAAACAAAAAATATATATATTTCAAATGGTTGGTAACTATCAATGAGTTCGCCCTCATATTTCACTAGAACATGGGTTGAGTTGGATTGAGAGTATTTTTCGGACCAACCTGAAAATTCGGGTTGGTTTGATTGGCAACCCAAATGACCCAAATAAAATTTTCAATCCAACCCAACCCAACCCTTAAAATTCAGTTTGGGTTAGGTTGAGTTGTCGGATTATAACTTATTTTTTTTTTATTTTTAATAAAAAATATGTAAATTTATATACAACACATGACTAATAACTAAAATATCATAAAATTAAGATGCTAAATACCAAATATCTATGATATCTATTGTAAACTTTAAACAAAGACAAATATCATAACAATTTTAAAAGAAAAAAATTAAAAATTTAAAAATTAATCAATACAAAGAAATCAAACTTTAAACAAAAAAGAATATATATATAAAATTCGGGTTGGGTTAGGTCAACCCAAATTTTTTTTAGCCAACCCACAATCCATCCCAACCCAATAAAAATAGAAAAATTCAATCCAAGTCAAACAAAACTAATCCAATCCAAATTCGAATTATCGAGTTATTTGAACGCCCCTATATTTCACAAAATTAGATTATGAACCGTCATTATCAACTATAACTGTTATCCAATTCTTATCGTTTTTAAATTTGGCTTTATCACCTTTAATTTCAATGTATTAATTCTACGAGTTCACAATTTGGACTTCCTTTTTCCATTCCGATCCTCAGCATTAATGCATTATCTCTTTTCATGCGGATCTTCAACCTAAATTACTGTTCAAATGTAAAAAATCTTGAAATCTAGATTTTACTTTTCAAATCTCACATTTCTTAATTTGCCTTTTTACATCTATGTTGTTATTTTCAATGTCATTTATTTATTTATTTTATAATTTAGATATATTTTGTTACTAACCACATCATACGATTTCAAATTTGAATTTCGTTTTAAACAATACATATAATTCCCTATAACTATCAACGTGTCTTCATATTTAACCGAATTAGATAATAAACAATTATTTGACTGAGATTAAACTATTCCTAAGATTTTCCATTCTCTTCCAAATCTGTGAGTTTTTCTCTTTTCTCGTTTTATCTATTTTTCATTCTATATATAATTTCATTTGGAATATAATTAACTAATTAATATTAATTCAGCAAAATTAATATTAATATTTATTTTAATAAATCAACAATAATCTATTAAAATATTTATTTAACTTATTTTTACAATAAAAATTTTATTAAATGAATGCAATTACATTTTTACATAAATTATTAATTAATTAGCTAATTATATCTTAAAAATATTTAATTAATAAACTATGATAAGTTAAATTTAGTTAATACAAAAATTTATTTTTCAAATAATAATAATCGAATACTTTGTTTTTTTAATAAAAATAAATTATTTATTGAGATTAATTTAAATTTGATACTTCATTATGAATATATAATCATTATTGATTATTTATAATTAGTTAATTATTTCTTGTGATTAATTTATATTACTTCATTCATTATTAATATATCATATTTGTAAAACTTTTTTTTTTAGTATTTTTTATTAATATATCATATTTTTATTTCATTTTCACTTTTTATACAATTTATTGTTTATTAAAATATATTTTCTTATATTATTTAATTAAAATCAAAATTACTAAGATTGAGCTTAATTAATTATAAAATGATTAAGTATTAGATTATAATTAATATGACGTTCCTTAAATATATTAATTGGTTAATTTTAATTACAATACTCAATTTTTAAATATTTATAATTAAAACTATTGTTGATTCTTAATTAATTAATTTATATCACTATATTGAATGATATTTATTGTTTAGTTAATTAATCTATTAAAACTATCTACGATTTTAATGTTTAATTTCATAAATTAAAAACAAACAAAATTTTTTATATTCATTTCACAACTAAACAAAATCAACTTTGATTTCTAGATATCCTATTTTTAAACATAATTTATTACAAATATCTATAAAATCTTAAACCAAATGACGTTTCTTCTTAATTATTTTGTAGCTTTTAGGACATTGTGATTTTTTTTTTGTTGTTTAATTAAAGTGTATTTATGAGACTTTTAGAATGCGTGTTACTCCCTCTAATTTGTATGATTAGGGGCATTTATAATATTTGAAAATTAGTTATTTATATTATAAAAGTTAATTTGCTATTTTTACAACAGTAAAATGTTTTGCTATTTTTTGATGCTATTTTTAAATATAGAAAAATGAACTAACTTATTTACAGTCATAGATATCTATCAATGTCTATCATTGTCTATTAGTGATATTTTTCTGTATTTAAAATTACTTTTAACAATTTTGCTTTTTAAAACCATTACGCTTTTTCCAAATGAGATGTTAAAATATGCTATTTCTCCTCAGCTAAAAGAAAAAAAAGTCCAAAAAGTTTCAGTTCAATTGAAGCCCACTGAAACGGCTCAGTTTGTTGAAAAGTTCGAGATAGCGGCCCAATTTCTCATCATGGGCTGCGCTCCTTGGATGACAATACGGTGACGTAATGCCTTTTATTTTGGATGAATAAAACGATGTCGTGTAGAAACATCGGCTTCGGGCCTAAAAATGGGCCGAGTTTATTAATTGAACATTTATTTCGGAAATTGGAGCACATGGCCCATTTTTTTTTAATTTTAATTAAAAGAAAACATGGAAAATGACCAAACGTGAATTGCACTTGCACACATTCACAATTACAAATATGTTTAGAACACGTAAATTCCAATCTATGTTGGAGATAAAAATTTATTCTACTGTGATCAATAAAGTATTTGATGCATTGGATGTAAGCTAAAATCAACACTATTAATATATATTTGATCCATAAAAAGATAGCCTTATTAAAAGGTCTATGTGGTCCGGCTCTTCTTTTGTAACTTAGATTAGTAAGAAACTCGCAAGTGTTAGATGGGAAATAGGAGGCTAAAGGAACACGGTGTATTAGGAACCATAACCACATATTTATAGATTAACTCTAGGTTTCCTACGATTCCCTAAAGTCAATGAACATTTGCTCAATCAGCCGCACCTCTAATTTTAAGTTAATAGGCCATAATTAGATATCCATGTATAGCAATACATATAACTATTTTTTTTTAATTAATCTAATATTTTCAAAAATATTATCTTTTTTTAGTACAAAAATCATGAGATGGTGGATCACGTTGGATAAAACCTCCTACTACTACTGCAAGAATAAACAAAAAGAAAAAAAGAAAAAAATTAAAATTAAAAGAAAGAAATAGAACTAGCGACACAAAAATCAATGTTGAAAAACTCCAAAGGGAAGAAAAAACTATGGACTAGATAATTCTATTATATGAAAAATTATTACGATCACAAAAAACTTTCTCTCCAACCCCAATTACAAGAGCACTCTCTCAAGGCTTTTGTACTATTCAAATCCTTTATCCACTCTTAAACTAGAGAATACACCATCAGAATTTAATTAGAGTTGGCACATTCATGTGTTTCTAAATGGGATGATATGAAACTAAAGACATAGGCTCGTTTTATAATATTTGGAATTCATCATTCCTTGAACATTACTAATGTGGAACAACTACACTTCCTATATTTTGTCGAAATCCAACATATCGAACTTTGGGCAAGGAAAGTTATGGACAACATAATTGAAAGATAATGTTTAAATCGCCAGCTCCAATACTATGGTTTACGAAAATGATGGGGGAAATTACAAATAACAGAGAAAAATGGAATAAATATTAAGAAATAGAAACGTATCCAATTAGGTTCGGCATGAATATCTCGCTCTCTTTAAGGAGATTTAAGCCCTCTGCAGTGCGTATTAAATTTATTTATATCAACCACTGGTGTAGCGGATATCCTGTGGCCCATCCCTTTCAAGATACAACAACTCAACCGATATGTTGTGTAGTTTAAACTACTCTGTATTGAAAGGTTGAGCTCAAAGGTCCACAACTAAAACACCCTTCTTTTTGGTCAATAGCTTTTAGAAGAGCTAATGAGAGAAAGATATATTGAGTATTAGTTGATGTATTTTGTTGTGATTTGAGAGAAAGAAACAATAGGTATTTATACTAAATTCTAGATCTAGATAATTAATATATAATTAATTAATTTTATTTTATATTTCTCAAATAACCACAAAAAATATGTATTTTTCTCTAATTAATAAAACTTCTTTTAACTTTTAACTTTCTCATGTATAACTTAAAATTCATTAAAAATATTAAAAATGTGACTACAATCTCCCACTCATTTTTAATATTTGAAATAAGCATTAAAATAGAATTGACAGAAAGAAAGATAATTATGCACCATAAAGGTGTGACTCTGCATTAAACCTTTACTAGTGAAATAATAATCTATTCCAATGTTAGTAATGGTCTCTGACTTCAACTGTAACGTTAAAGGGGAAATAGAAAACTTATTATCCACACATAATTCTTCAGGTGTTGACATGAGCTTTATTGGTTAGCACTTTAAGATCTTATGTTAATCTGAGTAATCCATGAATGTGAGAATAAACTTCATATTCTCATAGAGAGCGGCCCCATTCTCACACTCATATAGGTAAAATTTGTCAATGGTGCTCTATTATTGGGGTTGATGCCCTAAATCTCATGGTTTCGTATTTTGTAAATTATTTGTACAAATGAATTATTTATTTAATAAAATAAAGTGTTATTTTATTTGATATTTAGTTGCATTAATGAAAAATCAATAAACTAAGACCATAGGTTATTTAATGTAGCTTAAACATGTATATGGTGACATAAAAGTGGATTGTGTTTAAGTAATAGTCTGAAAGGTCTATAGTAGATGGATAAGGCTGGGTACCTTATCCTGGTGATACTATGGATACAACTCACTTTGTAATTTTTACAATTGTTGTAAAGTGTTACAAATGATCTGATCCTGATTATTCATGTGGAGATATGTAAACGGGGGTATCCTATATAAAGAGTTTGTATAAAAACGGGTCACGAAATGAATAGTCTATCTTTATAACATCGTTGCTAGAAGAAGCTTACATTTCACCAGGATGACCATAGATGACTTAACCTTAATCTTGAGTAAGTTGTGAACATTTGCTTATGAAGGTGGTCTTTTGATCTGTATAGGTGAGAGTGGCCAGATTCGCCGACTCAATATGTCTATCATTTTGGGATTTTTCCGAGTGGGGAGTTGGGAACACAGCTACACAAGAAGAAATTCACTCATTCCCATGACATAGGCTAAGTAGATAAATTGCTCCCTTAAAGATTGATTCTGGATCTTGACTAATTATAGTTAGATTATGACTAATTATTCATTAGAGCGATCAATGGAACTTAAGTAGTTAAATGTAACTATAGGGGTAAAACGGTAATTTTGACCATCACTGTAATTATGAGCAATTTGTGAAGGGTTAACTTACTGTTGATTAGTTATATCCAATGGACCATAAATATATCTACAATGCGAAGAGTGCAACTATTGGTCTTTAGTGGACTGCTGACAGTTAATGAATGTTGATTAATTTAATTAAATAGTTTAATTAATTATTCTGGGTGTTTATCCTTTACTAATAAGGCTAGCTTGGGTTCCAAACCTTTTGATATGCGATCTTGCTATTCTTTATTTGCATCGTTGTACATGCACTATCGAGTCACATTTCTAACTACCAATGAATGAATCTATGAATATGATAGAGGAGCGAAAGTGGCCGGCAGCGGTGTAGAGCTAGTTGGAGCGATGCTCACACACACCGGCTGACAAAGGGTGGGATCACATTCACTCATTTGTTGCCCGGCTCTATAGTAACAAAGTGGAAAGTAAGCCTACCCCCATAACCACACGGGAGGGAAACGAGATTCAACTGGATGGTCATGTTTCTTCGAGAACGGTTTTCCCCTCAATTTCAAAGTAGGTTCCGCGAGTCCAAAGACACCTAAGGCAAGCTTAAACGAATATTTTCCTCTTCCTCACATCGATGTTCTAGTGGACAACACCGCTGGATATGGGGTGCTGTCCTTTATGGATGTTTGCTTTTTCTTGATGTAACCAGATCAAGATGGCCAAGGAAGATAGAGAGAAAATGACATTTATCACCATATCAGATAGAAGGGTACGTTATGTTACAAGGTGATGTCGTTTGGTCTAAAGAATGTCGGGGCGACCTACCTATGAGCCATGATTGTGCTCTTTCATGATATGATGAAAAGGAAATGAGGGTCTATGTCGATGACATGATCGACATGTCTTAGGCGGAAGAAGACCCCGCCTTTTGAAGAAAAGATAGACACAGGGAAGGAGGATTGCCAAAGGGCGTCTGACAAAGTGAAAAATTATCTATTCAATCCTCCCATCTTGGTATCGCCAACGCCTGCTCCTAATGTATCTGTAAGTAATGAAAGCATCCATGAATTGTGTCTGTCCTTAATCAACATGATGAAATTGGTAGAAAAGAAAAATAAATATATGAGATCAGTAAGAAGTTCACTGATTATGAGACAAGGTATACGGTTCTAGAAAAAAGGGGATGTGCTCAACCATGAGCCTTGCAACGCCTATGGAATTACATGTTGAACTATACGACCATGCTGATTGCAAGGATGGATCCGTTGAAGTATCTCTTTGGAAAGCCAGCCTCCATGGGCCAACAAAGTGGCAGATGTGACTCTCAGGGTTCTGTAAAAGCAACGGGAAGCTCTAAATAAGTAAGAAAAAGAGCAGGCAATATCAGACCACTTACGGATCATCCTATGCCTGACTATGAGCTTGATTTGATTAGTAAAGGGACACATTTCCTAGATGAAGCTACTCTATTAGCTGTTGGCGAAGAAGAAGATGAAACTCCTCATGATTGGCAAATGTTCTTCAACAGTTCTAAAAAAGAAGATAAGTAAGAAGAGACTTAAAGCTTAGAATCCTTACTCAACTACAAGTACATAGAGAGCCTTCCATCTATTCGACGATGCATTGACGCTTTTGATGTTATCTTACAGTTGGCATTAGGATCTCGAGCAAAAGGAATGGATCTAGTGTACTTAGTAAAGGCAACCACAAATAAAAAAGCGGTTAGTCCTTATGCAATGCAACTAAGAACACAGGAAGGAAATCTACATCTATGAATAAAGAGATGGTAGCATCGAAGGGCTTCTTATTGGGTCTAGCTTTTTATAGGGAGAGATCAGAAAATCAGATGATATACACTTGTAATGTCAAAGAAGATTCAAGAAGAGGAGAGACAGTTGATTCTTCGAACATTTTCTGTTAGATTCTAATGGGATGAAGGATGAAAATGGGAATTCGAAAGAGCGTAGAAAGATGGTCGAGCAAGAAGTGGGCAGATATAGGTAGCTGACAGCAGCAATCAACCATCTTGAACAGCAAGAGAAAGCAGAACCAACTACGATCAAGGAAGAGAAAGCGGGAGTAGCAAGCAGAAGTAGGAAGGACAAACCTCATTTTGATTTCATCATTCGTAGAGATGGAGCACAGACAAGTGAAGGAAGGAACCATGGAAAAAAGGGACACCACAATCAAGAAATTCGTTCTTGTTATGCTAAATCATGCAGATAGAAGACCTACTGCAAAGAAGAAGTTGGTGAGAGACTAGGCAACTATTCGACAGTCGAGCTATTCTAGTGGCAAATGAACCACATAGTGAAGGTGGATATCACCTGAATGCGGGGGTATTCAACAGAAATGCCTCTAAGTATACTGCCATTAAGTAGATAAGAGAGTGCTTTACTGTGCGGGAGGGCAGAGCACTCGATGCGAAATTTCACAAGGCCTAGGCTCTCATATGGTCATATCTCATCAAAGAAGATAAGAAGCTGTTTGTCTTCTTTGATGAGAGTAGACATTAGAAGAAATAATTTAGATTCTAGACAAATGAAAAAAGCGAAATCAGTCTCAGAAAGAGTTAGACAGAGCAAGTCATAGACAAACTTCTCAAATGTCACGATTGGTACCAAATCTATAACGATTCAGTCTTAAGGAAGCTTGACGTGCAACCCTATGAGAGCATTCATAATCTATATGAGCATCCGCAGGTAGTTTGGGATATGCAAACCACTTTGGGAGAGATATTTCTATATTATTTTTAGAGACATGGACAATTAGAGAAGTATGAGTTCGAAGAGCTAGAAGAGATCAATATTCACTCACTTATTTATCAAAATATTCCGCCCAACCCAACCAAACTATTAAATAAAATGAAAGCACTATGATTATGACATTTCGTTTTGGTCTTGATGTGCTTTAAAAAACATAGAGATATGATTTGCACTAGAACAATTATGATAAACCCACCAAGAACACAATTCACTACTGGGCATTGACATCTTAATGCGTTGCAATCTAGACGTTGATCGATCTTTATGCTTCCAAGTAGCTATACAATCCTAATCGACTACCAATATAAAGACCGCTTGAGTTCTTGAGACCGAAAAGGGGCACCCCGAGTACTAGGCCAATTTCTGTGCCAGTTGGAGACCAAGTTTGAGATGCATATCGTCAAAAGAGAGCCATCACCTCGCCTTCTCTTCAATAGTCAATTCAAGAGCCAAATTCAACAACTTAAGAAGAGAACTTGATCAATTCACGATGCATGAGGCAAAATGCTGGTTGAAGCCCCCAAATGGGAACCTATCGAACGGGAATTAGTAGTAGTGTTACTTGCTAACAATCTCTTTTGGAGGACAGCAAATGTCAGAAATTAATGTGAATTATGAATCTTCTTTGGGGAAAACGATTTCAAAAGATGCTTTCAAATTGAAAGTTAATTACATCCGATGAATGCTATTCTTCAAAAGAAATGGTGTTATTTTCCTACCTATATTCATAGCATGATGAACACGAGGATTAAAGATTCTCGAAGGATGATATTGAAATCTTAATAGAAAAAGAAAGATGAAAAAAAAAATGCAATTTTGCACTGAAAGTTGCGGATCTCTTTGCCCCCCTCTTCTGACTCAGTCACATGCAACCAGGTTTGAAACCCGACCCACTCTCTCTTTTGTGCCTCCTGACAAAAATAGAATGGTCTTTTCGAGAAGAAGAGCATATCTACCTTGAAGACCTTCTGGAAAATCGCTTATGGAAAGAGCATACCTAACCAAAATGAGCCTGTCTAAGACTTGCCATTCCCGTGGAAAAGAGTTTCCTTGCGTATTGATTCATTACTAACTAAATGGGAAATGCTTGCTTCTATTCTTTCTTTTCAAGCGAAGAACTATGGTTGTCTAGCTATATGGAATCCTTAGAAGTGAAGGGATAGATGGAACAAAAGGGGATAGAAGAACTACTAAAAGTCATCCATAAAATTGAACACCTTTCTGCCTATATGGAAGGGTGGAATGGATCATCAATCATAGGGTGGAAATTTCCTCCAATCGACATACTTTTTTTTCCATAGGGATTGCATACCCATAATAATAACTTCACGGGAGAGAACATGATGGATGAGCGATGATAGACCTACCTTAGTTTTGCATTGGTTTACTCGCTTGCTGAAACCTCCCTCCATAGCCGACTGAATGGTTGGATAGCCACTCAACATTTTACTACACTTCCTCTATGCCACTCCCCTCACTATCTCTCTCGACCCATTCACCAGAGTATTTTGGGCTGGAATGCCTCCATTCCTATTCCATCCTTTATTTATAATCTGTTATGAGTCCTAGTATAAAAGAATATGAATACATAAGACTCTTTGATTTCTTTCCCCCCCTCAAATTGATAGGGGTAGAATTCTTAGAAGAGTCTCAAAGGTCATTTTGTCATTAGTGGAAAAGCATGCGTGATATAGATATTAATCTATGCGAATGTTCTAGCTTTCAAAAGACGAGTAAGGGACGGAGAGGGGGAAGGGAGTTTTGGGAACAAAGCCCCAGATTTCAAAGTTAAGCTCTACCCTTTCGTATCTTTACCCTATCTAAGCTATATCAACAAAGCCAACTAGAAAAATCGCTTGTCAATGGATTATTGGTGTAATACTCACTCTACAATGATTTGTGTTAGAACTTTCACTGATTAGGTGTGAGCTTACAAGGCTAGGGCTCATCCATGTAAGAATTAGAAATTCTTCTTCCGACTCATCCTGGAATGGGCGTTATGGCAAACAACAAGAAGAAAACAAAAGGAGAAATTTGTCCAATAGTAACAAATGGTGCCTCCATAGATTGACATCCGATCCAACCTAGTAGTAAGCAAACTGCCAAAAGAAACCAAAATAGTCCTTAGTGAATAGGGCAAAAACTTGAACTATGCACATATATACTTTTAAAAAAAGGTAAAGCCAACAGACATATAACAACTGGTGCTATTGCAGCTACATCTCTCGCTTTCTCAGGTATACTACGAAGAATGGCATGGATTGGTAGAAAATACCATTCTGACACAATATGAGGTGGGGTGGGCATTAGATTAGTAGGTATATAATTGTCGGGATGCCTCAAAACATTAGAAGCATAAAAAACCCACATGGAAAAAAGGTAGCAAAAGCTACCCAACTCATTAGATCCTTTACATAAAAAAAGGGGTAAAAATAAATTTTATCCATCTCTGATGTACACCGAATGGATTATTTGATCCATATTAATGCAATACGGCCAGATAAAGAAGACAAACACTTGCTAAAAGAAAATGGAGTGAATGATGAAGACTGAAAAAACGATTTAAGGTGGTATTATCCACGAAGAAACCACCCTAAAGCCAAGTCACTATGATATCTTCTACTACGGGTATGGTGCTAGCTAAGCTTGTAACTACAGTTGCTCCCCAAAAACTCATCTGACCCCAAGGTAGTACATATCCTGTAAAAGCTGTCAGAATCATTGATAGGAAGATTATAACTCTCATAGCGTTGTTGAGGTTGATGCCTTAAATCTTATTGGGGTTGATACCTTAAATCTCGTAGGGTTCTATAGTTTGTAAACATTGTATGAACAAGCTCTTTATGTGATTAATAAAATATATGATATTTTATTAATGTTGCCTATAAAATATGTGCTATTTTAGTTGCATTAACCATAAACCAATAAACTAATATCCAAGATTATTGTTGTAACTTAAACATGTATGTGGAGACATACAGATGGATCATGTTTAAGTGATAATCTAAATGGCCTGTAGTATATGGATAAGGCTGAGTACTTTATCCCGGTGACACTACGAGTATGACCCACTTTGTAGGTTTGTACAAATGTTGTAAAGTGCTACAAATGATCTGATCCTGATCATTCATTTATTAGGCATGCGAGCGGGGATATTCTATACAAAGGAGTTTGTATAAAATCGGACCACGAAATGCTTAGTCTTATTATATAACGTCGTTCGTAATGCTTGCCAAGATGTAGGCTCTCGCCTTCTCATTAACCCTTACCCATCTATCATCACCTTCCCAAACATTTTGGTTAGTATTTGAATCGAGAAGAAGAGGATATTCCTCTGTTAAAACAAACCTCAGATTGTCAACCATTAATATTGTATTTATATTCGTTTTCCAATTAGAGTAACATTCTCCATTGAATTTGTCGGAAGCAAGAAGTTGTATAATCGAGTTTGACATTGCTGAAAAATAAACAAATTCTATTAATCTTATGCATCTAAATCCAATTTTAGCAAAAAATAATAAAGTACCCATATTTCTTTATTTATTTGCAACGATACTTTAGTGTGTTTAGAATAGATGCTACTGTGGGGTAGTCAAATACTCCTTCACTGAAGCAAGACAATCTTGACCAAATACTATATCCAGAATAACTCTTATTCCTATAGTTGTTTTGGTTACCGTTTTTGGTCAAGAACTTTACTAACATTTAGTAACTCTTGTACGTAAGACCCGCCATTTTCAGATCTTATGAAATGGTATGAACATGCCCCCGAATTGGAAAAAAATGTTCAAGATGGAATTATCAAACCCTATTCATTTCTGAAGCATGGGTTGTTCCCAATCTTATATTACAACCCTCCGAATCGATCACTACTGTTAATGACTAGCTTGTGCCGCCTAAAAACAATAGCAGGCACAACATAGGAGTCTCATGGTTCAAACTAATAGAGGATACCGTAGGATATGTTGACACATTTCCTTCACCCACTTACTATGAACTACTTCCCCATTCACCTTGTTATCAACCCATGTAAACACTTTCCAAATGGTGCAGTCGCGGTAAAAACGATAAGAAGCCGAGCATAGATCTCACGGCGTGAACTCTTGGGGACGTGAGAGCTGAAAACGATATATCGTATATATTGTTAGTCTCCCACTGAAGTGTTTTAAATGTTTGGGTATTCTTTTACTTAAGTATATTTTGGCTAATTTTAAACAACCTAAGTCTATATGATCTATCCAAGTATAACGATTATATTTATATTTAACCTACGATGTCTAGCTAGTTTTAAAACCTTACACCATTCATGTGTACTTATAGAACCGGTTAACAATGCTCAATTATTCGACCATAATCCTCAGCTAGGAGGTGTTCCATAGACCATCAACTTAAATACCCCCAGCCTTAGAAAGGGTTATATACCGATTGAGTTTGTAACCCAAGTTTTATAAGACAACGACCTATTTTAACTATTAAAACAAGTGGTTAATCCTACGTGAACGTGCAACTTATCTTTGTTATGGATTTTAAATGTCTAACCTGATTTTATAACAACTTACAAAAAAAAAAAAAAAAAAAAAAAAATTAGACATGCATTGCATCTATAACAAACATAGATATCTCATGATTTAATATAATACTTATATTAAAACAACTGAAATCCTAAACATGAATACTATATATTATAACATCTTATAACATATGTTCAATGCATGTAACATGCTTTCTATGGTGGATTTTAAATCTACGTGACATACTATATACACATATAAGATTTATTTAATTATAACTTACATCACATGTATAAATAATTAAACACAATCGATATGGTTTAGTTTTGGAATTTTCAACCAAACAAAGGCCTAAATTATTACATAAATCAGAAAAACTGGCTCCAAAACACTTCTGGACTACTCGAACCGGACCTTCAATGCTTAAAATTGAGTTGAACCGGGCTTAACTAGGTCAAACCGAACTTCCTTGGTCCAAACCGACTGGACCGATTCACTTGGATCGTCGATTTGGGCTCGCGCGTGCATGCTGGGTTGGGATAAACAGTGTCGCAACGTTGCATCCCAGCGTTGCAACGCCACAGGGTCATCTTCAAAATCCTGGGCTGGAACGAAGAGCAACGTCGTGACACTCCAAGCACAGCATCACGACGCTTCGAGGCAGTGGCTGAATTCAGTTTTTTGCTGCTAACCTCCACTGCTTCTTTCTTCAATTTCATCCTAATTTCAACTCTAATGACTCCAAGTGAATTATATACTCTTAAACACACATTAAGGCCCATCAATCAAGAGACAGTTACATTAATTACAACAAAATTGAAGAGAATTTAATGCCAAAACACAGGAAAACAATATCAGTTCACCATTTTCATACAATTTATGAAAAGACACCCACTACACCAAAATTAACTCAAATTGAATGTTTAAAAGATGCTCTGATACAGTGATACCAATTGTAAGTTTATAAAAACACACAGTGGAAGAAACAAAATGATAAAACATTCTAAATCATTAATTTTAACTTTGAATTGAGCATGTCCATGGGTTTCATATAGACCTTTGAAGATCTTCTTCAAACATGAAATTCAGCTGCAATCTTTTTTTCTTTTGGTTGTGAACCACCACTACGACTTCCCTACTATCCTCTAGGAGCCTTAGATTGTGTCAGAATAGATGCTACCGAGAGTCAGTCAAATACTCCTTCACTGAAGCAAGACAATCTTGACCAAATACTATCTCCAAAATCACACTTATTCCTATAGTCATTTAGTTACCATTTTCGGTCAAGAACTTACTAACACTTGGTAATTTGTGAGTGTAACCCTCCATTTTCAGATTTTATAGGACGATATGAATATGCCCCCAAATTGGAAGACAATGTTCAAGATGGAACTATGAAACCCTATGCATTTCTGAAGCTTGGGTTGTTCTGAATCCTATGTTACAACCTTCTGAGGGGATCACTATGGTTAACGACTAGCTAGTGCTGCCTAAAAATGACAGCAGGCGCAACATAGGAATCTCACGGTTCAAACTAATGGAAGAGACTATAGGATATATTGACACATTATTATTGACCCACTTACTATGAACTACTTCCCTTATTCACCTTATTATTGACCCATGCAAACATTTTCAAAATTGAGTAGTCGAGGTAAAATCGACACGAAGCCGAGCATGGATCTCACGGTGTGAACTCTTAGGGACGTGAGAGCTAAAAACGATATATCATATATATTTTTAATCTCCTACTAAGTGTTCTAACATTTTGGGTATACGTTTACTTAAGTATATTTCGGCTAATAAATATCCTAAGTCTATGTTATTTATCCAAGTATAATGTTTATATTTGGATTTAACCTACGATGTCTAGGTGATAAAACCATTTTATTATCTCACACCACTCATTCAAACTCTTAAAATCGGTTAACAATGCTCAATTATTCGACCATAATCCCTAAGTAGGAGGTGTTCCGTAGACCGTCAACTTAAATACCTCCAGCCTTAGACAGGATTATATATCGGTTGAGTTTGTAACCTTATTTCATAAGATAACGACTTATTTTAACTATTAAAACAAGTTGTTAAACTAAATGAGCAAGCAACTTATCTTTGTTATGGATTTTAATGTCTAATCCAATTTTATAACAACTTATAAAACAATAGACATGCTTTCCATCCATAACATTCTTCAAAGGCATTCAAACTTGAATATAACACTTATATTAACCTTTAGAAACCTTAACATGCATACTATATATTATAACTCTTTATAATATATTTTAATGCATGTAACATGCTTTCCATGATGGGATTTTAAATCTACATAGCATACATTATGCACTTGTTTAATTTAAATATAACATACATCATATGCATAAATATTTAAACAACACCGATATGGTTCAACTTTGGCATCCTAAGGAAGCAAATTAACTCATTATTACAAATAATAATTAAAAAAAAACAGCTCCACTTTGAATCTGGATCACTCGACCCGTCCCGAACCGACCCTCAAATGCTGCAAAAGAGGCTGAACTAGACCAGAGAGGGCTGGACCAGACTAGAAAAGAACCAAACCAGTCGAAATGGCTTCACCCGCGCGAACTGGCTCACGAATGCGCGTGTTTTTTTGGGCTGGGATAAACAGTGTCACGACGCTTCAATCCAGCGTTTCAACCCTCGGGCTCTAAGATAAGCAGCGTCGTGACGCTCTAAGAATAGTGTCGCAATGCTGCGAGGGTAGTAGCTTCAATCCAGTTTCGACTGCTAACCTTGCTTGTTTCAATCTTTGATTACAACCTAATTTCAACTCTATTGACTCTAATAAAATTACATACTCTAGAGTACACATATAAGCTCATCAAACAAGAGTCGATTACAAATTTAACAGCATAATCAAAGAGAAATCTAAAACCAAATTTGAATCTCAACCATATCAGTCAACCAAATATGCATCTGTAGAAATTCACCCATCAAACTCAAATTAACGTTAATTTAGTACTTAAATCATGCTTTGATATCAATTGATAGAATGAACATACATGTAAAGGAAGAAATCAAAATCAATAAGTACTCTAATTACACTTAATTTGAGTTTAAAAGTATGCAAGAATACTATTTTCAAGAAGGAGGGTTTCATGAACACAATACTTTTGTAGATCTCAGCAATTCTAGCTCCTCTCCTCAAATTGGATCTCTAAATCACAAGTGGATCGCAACAATGATCTTCTCTACTATTCTCTAACTTAGATTGAGAGGTGGAATATCTGAATTAGCTCAATTAGGTGAACGGAGTGAGGTGGGTTTGAAGAGAGTGCAGATTAGGTGTTAATTCATGGACAATTCTGAAAATTGAAGTTTTTAAAGAACTAATTCATGCTAATCAGATTGATGACACTTCATCAACCACTAACAAAGTGCACTTAGGTGTTAATTCATGGACAATTCCACTCAAGATCAAATTTTTGGGAAAACCGCACTTTAAAATTAAATAATCATTTTTTCCATTATCAGATTTTTTTTATAAAAAATTTAATTTTACATTAAAATAAAATTAAATAATATTGAAATTCAATTCTGAAATTGAATTAAAAAATTCTTTATTTAATTAATTAATTAAACATACTTAATTAATTTAAAAAATAATTTAATATCAAATATTAAATTAATAAAACACCTAATTCAAACATGAATCCTATTCATGTTAATTAATATTTAAATATTGTAAACTCTCCAATTTATATTTAATTTTGATAAATTTAAACGTTTTAATTATATCAAATATAATTAATCAAACCTATTCAAATTTAAAACCCTAATTTTGATTTTGAACATTTCAAATCCGCTCAATTCATTAATCCAAGGAGTAATTTTACGAGCTAATAGAGGGACCTTATGGACCTATAGATCATGAGCTCCAACGATTTGAGATTAATTGGCTAAACTCTTTAGACTGAATTAATCAATATTAGTTAACTATTAAGACATATCATTATAGCTCGGTAGTTACATCTCCTCACTATAGATATATTTCTGTCCACTTTAACCATAATTAGTAAATCGACCCTTCACAGGTTGTTCGTATTTACAGTTAGATCAAAATTACCATTTTACCCCTATAAATACATCTTGCTCCTTTAGCTCCCACTGATCTTCTAATGAACAATTAGTTTATAGTCCAACTAATAAACCATATCCCGCTTAGCCATGAGAAAGCGAGGCTCCATTGTACAAAACCATAAATCAGTACTTAATGGAACAACCTATCTGCTAACGTTAAAATGGGTAGAAATGAATTCCATCTAGTAAGACTATGTCCACAGCTAATATGAACGGTGTTATATAATGAGACTAAAAATTTTGTGGTCTGGTCTTATACAAGCTCCTTTGTATAGAATATCCCCCTTCGCATGTCTAATACATAAATGATCAAGATCAGATCATTTGTAACATTTTACAACAATTGTAATACCTACAAAATGGACCATACTCGTAATGTCACCAGGATACCCAGCCTTATCTATCTATTGCAGACCATTTGGGTGATCACTTAAACATGATCCTATGTCTCCATATACATGTTTAAGTTTCAAAGATAACCTTGAATGTTAGTTTATTGGTTTGTGGTTAATGTAACTAAAATATCACATATTTTATAGACTAAGTGAATAATCACATAAATAGTTTATTCATACAATGTTTACAAACTACAGAACCCTACGAGATTTAGGGCATCAACCTCAATAATCTCCTACTTGACTTAAAGCTAGTGGAGTGTACAATATAATAAAAATACAAACATACAAATAATAAACTAGGGTATAACACGCCCAGTACAATATCTCCCACTTGCCCTAGTCCAGCCGTGGTCTGTCCCATAGATCCATACTCTGTAGATGACTTCAAACGCTCTAGTCGTGAGGGCCTTTGTAATTGGATCAGCAACGTTCTGCTTCAAAGTTATCTTCATGACAATCACATCCCATCGATGCACAATCTCTCGGATGAGATGATACTTCCACTTTATGTGCTTGCCCGCAGTTATGACTCCTAGGCTCTCAGGAATCAGCCATAGCACCATTATTATCACAATAAAATGTGATGGCCTTTGACATGTCTAGAACAACTTCCAGATCAGTCAAGAATTTCCTGAGCTAAACGGCTTCCCTAGCATCTTCACAAGTCGCTATATATTCAGCCTCCATGGTGGATTCAACGATGTACTCTTGCTTGGTGCTTCGCCATACTACTGCTCCTCCGTTAAGACTGAACATTGATCCTAATGTGGATTTTCTAGAATCTCAATCAGTCTGAAAATTAGTCCGTAAGGATCAAATCTTTAGAACCATACACAACATGTAGTCATTTGTTCTCCATAGATACTTAAGGATGTTCTTAACGACTGTTCAGTGATCGAATCTTGGATTAGATTGATATCTACTGACTATCCCCACTGTATAGCAGATGTCAAGTTTAGTACATAACATCGCATACATCAAGCTGCCTACGGTAGATGCATAGGGAACCCGTCTCATCTCCTCAATCTCTTGAGGTGTTTTAGAATATTGTTCCTTAGACAAAGAAACTCCGTGCCTGAAAGGCAATAAGCCCTTCTTGGAGTTTTGCATTGAATACTTGACAAGCATTTTGTCAATATACGACGTTGAGACAGTGCTAGCATTTTATTTTTTCGATCTTGAATGATCTAAATACGTAAAAAAAACTGAGCCTATCCTAAATCTTTCATTTGGAACGGAGTCACTAGCCAGTTTTTAACTGTAGTCAATAAACTACATCATTCCCAATGAGTAGGATATCATCTACATACAACACTAGAAAAACTACTGAATTATTGATGATCTTCTTGTATACAGAAGGCTCATCAACATTCAGATCAAAGCCATAAGATTTGATCGCAGTTTTAAACCTTATATTCCAAGATTGAGATGCTTGTTTCAATCCATAAATGAACCAATTAAGCTTGCAAACCTTTTTCTCTTGACCTTGGGTTATGAATCCCTCTGGATGCACCATATAAATGGTCTCCTCAGGATTGTTATTAAGAAAAGCAGTCTTGACATCCATTTTCCATATCTCATAGTCATAATATGAAGCAATGGATAGGAGGATCCGGATAGACTTCAGCATAGCAATAGGCAAGAAAGTCTCTTCATAGTCGACTCCCTTTACCTGGGTATAACCCTTTGCCATCAGTCTAGCTTTGAAGGTTTGCACCTTCCCATCAGCACCCCCTATCTTTTTGTACATTTACAACCTATAGGTTTAACCCCATTAGGTTGATCTACAAGATCTCATACTTAATTGAAGTACATAGACTCCATTTCGAGATCCATGACTTTGATCCATTCATCTCTGTCAATATCTTCCATTGCCTTCTTGTAAGACAATGGATCCTCAACTTCGCCATCAGCTACCATAGCTAGGATTTCAGTTAAACCCATATAGCGAATAGGTGGGTTCACAGACCTCCCATTACGTCGAGAATCCCTCAACACTTGAGGTGAATTTGATCTACTAGATGAACCTACTTCAACAACTCTTGTTGAGGTACTAGGCTCTTCAACAACTCTTGTTGAAGATTCAGTAGTTTCTTTGAAAATCTCATTCAACACAATTTTACTTCTGAACCTGTGCTCCCTTATATGGTCCTTCTCAAGAAAAGTAGTATGTATCGATACAAATACTTTTTTTTTTTCTTTAGGACCAAAGAAATAACTACCTCTCGTTCCCTTGGGGTAGCCTACAAATAGGCATAACCTTAAACGTGGTTCCAATTTCTTAGGATTAGCCTTAAGCACATGTGTTGGGTAACCCTGGATTCTGAAATGACGTAAGTTAGCTTTACAACCATTCCATAACTCCAAATGTGTTATGGCAACACTCTTGGAGGAAACGCAGTTCAGGATGTATGCTGCAACTTCCACTACATAACCCCAAAATGAGTCAGGTAAGGAAGCATAACTCATCATAAATCAAACCATGTTCAACAGGGTTCGATTTCTCCTCTCTGATACACCATTTTGCCGAGGTGTACCAGGTATTGAAAGTTGGGATACTATTCCATGTTCTATCATATAGTTCTAGAAAGTTAAATCCATAAACTCTCCACCTCGATTAGATCAAAATGTTTTAATCGTTCTATTTAATGCATTTTAACCTTTAGCCTTAAATTCTTTGAACTTTTCAAAATATTCAGACTTATGTGCATTAAATAAATGTACCCATATCTTGAATAATCATCAGTAGAAGTGATGAAATATTCATAACCTCCCCCTATTTTTTACATGCATCGAACCACATAGGTCTGAATGTACTACCTCTAGAGGTTCTTTGGCCCTATGACCTTTTCCAGTAAAAGGCCTTTTAGTCATCTTGCCTTCAAGGCATGACTCACACATAAGTAAAGAATTTTCTTCTAACTCGTTTAGAAGTCTATTCTTCACCAACCTCTCAATCCTATTAAGGTTAATGTTTCCTAGTCTTAGGTGCCAAAGTTGGGCATTTTCCTTAAGAGAAATTCTAAGTCTTTTAAGTTGAGTTACAATAGTTTTAAACATCTCTATGTTATGGAGAGCATTTTTTGCTAGCGGCCTTAGCACATATAAATTGTTTTCTAGTTTTGCAGAACATATATTGACACCATTCTTTTTAATAATCACTTTATTAAAAGAAAAGTTTAAATGATAACATTGTTCTAACAAACACTTTATAGAAATTAAGTTCCTTTTAAAATCAGGAACTACCTATACATCATTCAAAATTAGAAATTTGTTCTGTAAAGTTAACCGGAGACCTCCCACTGCCACAGTTTAGACAACGTGCCCGGTTCCAACTCGCATCGTCATCTCACCAGCATCAAGTAACCGCCAGGAACTAATTCCTTGAAATGAAGAACAAATATGGTTAGTGGCCCCAGAGTCAATAATCCAGGCAGAATCATCATTCTCCATTAAACAAGTTTCCAAGACAAGCAAATCACATTTACCTTGTTTGGCCTTCTTCTTTTCTGCCAAATATCTGGGGCAGTTCCTCTTTCAGTACCAATCCTGGTTGCAGTGGAAACACTTTCCTTTGTCAACCCTGACAGGTTGTCTATCCCTTGGTGCAGCAACTCCTGAGTTAGTAGCAACCTTCCCCTTTCCACCCTTCTTCTTCATCGATCTTTTGGTGCCAGAGGAAGAAGGTACAGACTTAGTTCCAGAGGTCCAACCTTTGTGGAACTTTTTAGAAGATGAAGCTGTTGGGTTTTATGTCCTAAAACTCGTGGTATGAAAACAATGGAGCTTATTCTGAAAATTCAATAAAGGTGTTTGAATAGAAATCCAATAAACCTAAAAGTTCTTTGACTATTGAATGAGTACTTGAATTTTATGTGGGGACATAAAGGTGGATCGGGTTCGAGTAAATAGTCAAAATGATCTATAGTATATGGATAAGGTTGGGTACCTTATTTTGGTAACACTATTGGATACGGCCTACTCTGTAGTTGTTACAAGGAGTTGTAAAATGCTACAAATGAAGTGATTCTAATTCGTTCATGTTGGACATGAGGAGTGGGGGTGTCCTTGTGCAAAAGAGTTTGTACAACATCGGACCACGAAATGAGTCACTCTTACTTTATAACGTTGTTTACTATTTAAGACTAACTATTTCAAAGCGATGACCTAGGTAACTTGACCTTAGTTCTGAGCTAACTATGAACTCCTGTTTATCTGAAATTACCCTTAGATTTGCATAGGTGAGAGTTGGCTCAACAAGCTGGCTCAATATGACTGCCATTTCAGGGGTAAGACTGGATAGATAGCTGAGGACATAGGGTGCAAGAGGGAATTCACTCCTACTCGCTTTACTCGAACCCTTAAGTACTGATTCTGAGCATGAACAAGGGATCCCGCCCTCTCATGCCAATGAGAGGGACTCGGTTTTATGATTGGATCACAAAACAATTGTTCATTAGAGGATCAGTGGGACTTAAGGAACAAAAGGTAATTTTGGGGGTAAAACAGAGATTTAACACATTTGTTATTACGAACAACCTGTGAAGGGTTAACTTACTAATCATGGTTATATCGAGTGGACATAATATAACTACAGTGAGAGGAGTTCAACTATGGGCTTTAGTGGAGTGACCCATTAGTCAATGAATGGGGGTTAGATCGGTCTAATGAGTTTAGCCAATTAATCTCGGATCGTTGGAGCCCATGACCTGTAGGTTCATGAGGTCCCCCTACTAGCTCAAAAATGAATTAGCTTTAGAGTAGTGTGATAAGTTAATTTGAAATGTTCAAAATAGAATCAAAAGGAATTTGAGAAAATATATTTAAATATGATTTAAATATATGAAGATGAATTTGTGTAAAAATTAATTTAATATTGGATATTAAATTAATTAGAATTATTTAAATTATTTAAATAATTATTTATTAATTTTATTAGAAAATTAATTTATGAAATTAATTTTTAAAATTAATAAATTTTAAAATCAAAATAGATTTTGGAAATTGAAAAATTACACAAAATTGAAAATGAGTTTTTCAAAGTTCATCTTCAACTAGCTTACAAGGAACCCACCACCTCTTCTTTTGGTTTACTCCAAGCATGAGCTGCATCCCATGCAACACATCTCTTTGCATGATAGTCTGCAATATATTGAAGAGATTGGATGAAGAAAGGGAGGATGAACCGACTGAATTTTTGCTGAAAAATTCGGATGAAGAAGGTATTCTTCAATGGGTTGGTTCAGTGAGCTTTCTTCATATTCCCTTTGATTCCAGCTTATTTTGAGTCCCATAACTCAACCTAGAGCACCAGAAGATTGTAGGAAAGATCTTCTGGTGGTATACATAAAGATTTGGAGAATTTTGCAGCTTGAAAATGGAGATTTCAATGGTTCGGCCAAGGTATGTTCATGAAACCCATTATACTCTATTTTAGCATGTTTCTTTTCAACCAAAATTAATGAATTAGAATGCTTATGGATCCTGTCCTCTTCCGTTACGTGATGGTGTCGATGCAACAGAAGCAACATTTGCTTTAGCCTTTTTCTCCTTGCTTTTCAACAAGGATTGGAAAGTCTGCAGCTCATTGAGTAGGGTAGTTAGGTTGTAGTCAATCTTGTTCAGAACAACATTGCTACGGAAGTGCAGGAAACTTTCAAGTAAAGATTCCAGTATAATGCAAACCTGGCTGGCCTCATCGATGCTTGACCCATTCATCTCCGCCATGTTGAAGTGGATCATCATGTTGAGAACGTGTTCTCGAACAGATGCTCCCTCTTGCATACAGACATTAAAGATGTACTTAAGAGGGTCGTGCCTGAGCTGTGCAGACGGTTGTCAAAATATTCCCCTCAGGGACTCTATGATCTCACAAGCTGTGAGCATGAGCTCGTGCTTCTTGTCCAAGACTTCGTTAAGGCTTGCCAAGATGTACACTCGAGCCTTCTCATTTTCCTTTATCCAGCGCTCGTATGCTTTCTGAATGTTTCGAGGAGAATTAGGAGGTTGAATGGGAGGACACTCCTCCATCAGGACAAAATGCAGGTCATCGATGATTAAAATAGTGTTGATCATGTTTTTCCAACTAGCGTAGTTCTCCTAGTTCTCCCAGTTAATTTATCGGCGGCAAGTAAATTAAGAGTCGCGGTAGTCATTTTAAAACTTTTCTGAAAAAGAACAAACCTAATTTAGTCTACTTGCATTAAACCACTTTTAAGAAAACCAATCAAGTTTTAGCAAAATAGTCTAGTGTACCTTAAGTGACATCTATTTTGCAATGATGCTTCAGTGAGGCAGGAAAAAAGTCACCTTAAGGTGATCAAGTGTCCCTTCACTCAAATGAGACATTCTCAACCATTAGACAAAAACAACTCCTTGTAATTGTAACTAATAGTCACCATTGTTCAGTCCAAAATTTGTTAACATCCTTAACAATTCTGTGTAACTGTAACTTCTTATTTTAGGTTCTAGAGTCTCGCGCCAATGAGTCAACCGTAGGGAAAAACCAATTGGAACAAGAGACTAAAGCAACCCTATCCATTTTTGGAGATCCAATAAAGCATCATGCAATACAGCCATCCTCTAAGGGAACACCCACGATGCCACGAGGCGATGCATGAAACTTTATTCAACCTAATGAGAGAAACCGAAGGATGTATTGTCACATGTCCCACTCCCTTACTCTAAACACTCTCTTCATTCACCTTGGTATTGACCTACCCAAATGCCACCCGAAGGGGGACACCCATTGTGCCTCGAGGCTGAGAGTAGATCTCACGGTGTGAACTTTTAGGGAGAAATGTGTAGAGGTAAAAATGAAGTATCATATACCCCATTTTCCTCCCACCGAATGTTTTCCCTAGGGTTAATTAACTTAGGAAAATCTGGCTACTGATTGTATCTAAGTGTTTTTAATTTACTAAAAAACAATTCTTGTCTTTGATGATTAGATAACTTTGATTTAAGTCTCATTAAACTCTTTAATAGACTTTCATCAAACTTGCATGCATGAAACAAATCTATCTAATTCACCTTTTCAGGTAGGTTCCCAGGTAGGGGTGCGACGTTTTCATCGACTTAAGTACCCAGCTTAGCCAGAATCAGCCTTAGACAAAAGGTCCCTTATAGATACATTTTTTTACATATTTAATCTTTTATTGGGAATCAATTTAATCCTATTAAACCGATTTAAAAGATTAAACTTAGATTTCTAATCTCATTATAAAAGTGATCTTAGGTCTATCTCAATCATATTTTAAAACTGTTTTAAAAAAGGATTATAGCCTAAGGTTTGCATGCAACTCTTTATTATTGATTTTAATTCTAATTTCATTTAATTATAAAAATTATAAATAAATGAAACAATTAAAACTAACTATTACATGATAGACATACATAAGTTAATTATAACACTTATAAATTAACATAAAGTAATGTCATGTTTCATGCAATGTTCATTCATTACTAATATATAATATTTATATAACTAAGTAATGAATCATGCTATAGCAACATTCCATACAACCATTCAACCTTATATTATAACACTTATAATAAAATGATGCATGGATATGCTATAAATGTATATTATAACACTTATAATATAAAATGATGCATGAAAATAAATGTATAACCTATGGTGGGTTTTAAAACTAGATGA
This sequence comes from Benincasa hispida, assembly GCF_027475165.1. NCBI lineage: Eukaryota > Viridiplantae > Streptophyta > Magnoliopsida > Cucurbitales > Cucurbitaceae > Benincasa > Benincasa hispida. The sequence continues at coordinate 12,734,058 of NC_143486.1, forward strand.
CATACATTATGACATATAGTAAAAACATACATCACATGTATATTTATACTTAAAAGTTGATGGACCAGGATAGAACCTCTCTAAACAAGAAATTAAAAGGTTAACTATTACAAAATTTGAGTCCACCAGTTCAGAACAAGTGAACCGGGTCTTGAATCGCTCCTCAAAGAACACCTTGTAGTTGATCGTGTAGCAAACACACCAAGTGTCGAGCAGCTATGCGTCGGGTCTATGCGATCACGTAGCTAATGACTATGCGATGAGTATGAAAGTCTACACGATCATATAGTAAGCATCCATGCGTTGAGTATCAAATACTATGCAATCACGTAGCTAATAACTATGTGATGAGCATGATAGTCTACGTGATCGCGTAGCACGCAAGCTTACTTTGAGTATCCAAAACCGTATGATCGTTTAGCAAGTAAATGCCTATGCGATCATGTAGCCAACACAACATGATCGTGTAGTAAACTCTACAGGATCGCGTAGCATTAGCTATGCGATCATTTAGCAAATGCTACACCGTGTGTAGCAAACTCTACACGATCGCATAATAAAAGCTATCTGATCGTTTAGCTCTAGCTACATGATGCGGTAACCTCTGTTTCGTCTTCTCCATCGAAACTCCGATCTGCAACCCTTCTTTGAAGCTTCACAAGCGACTCAAAACTAACAAATTTACAAACTCGATTGCAATGTTTAATGCCCAAAAACGTAGGAGCCCTTTACAAACCAACTTTGTAAATTTAAAGAAATCCTTAAAACGAGAATTCTATCCTGAAAACATCCATCAACAATTCATTCATAACCATTCATCAAATAAATAGAATGTAGATCATAAAACCGACCAGTACTGTAAACGATTCAATACAAGAATGAAATTTGGAATCAGAAACCAACAACCTGGCTCTTATACTAATTGAAGGAACTCGTGTGAGGAGAACCTTGAGTAAAAGCGGATTGACCAAACTCCATTAATTATCGAATACTAAGTCTACAGTAAACATACAATAGATATACATTCAAAATAAATTATAACATGCTTTTTCAATAAAAGAGTTCAAGAAATATTACCTTTGAATAACCTTTTCTTCACGAATACTTCGAACAGTCACGAACCCTTTTGAAGACTTTCTTCAAAATAACCTTGAATAGAAATTCAGACACAACCACAATAGAGTCCTTGCTATTCTCAGGGTGAGAACCCAGAAGTGGTGGGCTCTGACTATTTTGGTTTGAGAGAAAGTTTGGTGGAGGAGGTGGATTGAGAATTCTCTAAAAAACACCACATAACACTTTTGTAAAACTCTCTATCGTTCAACAACCTCAACGTAAAAGAAGAAGAAAAAGTTTTTTTCTTTCATTCTCCTTTTTGCCATAAAAAAATATAATCACCCACTAAAGTGGGTGGAGAGAAAAGATGGGGAAGGCAGTTGTAACTCTCTTCCTTATTATTCAAATAATAATAATATAATATAAATAAATATGATAACTAACTTATCATATAGTTATCATATTATATTCATATTAAATTATATGTTATATCAAATATAACATATAACTCATAGTTTTAATATTATATCACATACAATATAAACTATAGTTCATTTTTCTCTATTTTATGGCATTTAATATAAATCTCATTTATATTAAATTTAACAACTATGAATCACATTCATAGAATATATATTTGAATCTCCTTCAAATATTTATTTCCTCCCATTAAGCTATAATATATCAAATACATTATGACAATTATATCATCTATAATTGAAACAATTTAATTTTATCATATATAATTAAATCCCTCCATTAATTTGAACAATTCAAATTAATCCAAAAATCGATTCTCAACTAAATCCTTTTGAGCTACCAAGGGGATCTCATGGACTGTAGCTTGAAGCTCTAATGGCACATGAATAATTAATTAAACTCTTTAATTATATTATTCACCATCTGTTAACTGTTGGACACTCTACTAAAGACCGACAGCTGCACTCTTTGCACTACAAATATATTTTTGTGTCCATTGGATATTACCAATCAACAGTACGATGACCCATCACAAATTTCTTGTAAGTACAGTTAGGCCAAATTACCCTTTTGCCCCTATAGTTACGATCCTCTAATGAACAATAGATCATAGTCTTACTATGACTAAAACCCTCTCGGGCCAGGAGAGGGTGTGGCGCCACATTGTCGTTTAAGACCTGGAATCAGGCCTAAGGGAATAATTTATCTACTTACTTCTGCTTCGAGGAAGGAGTGAATTCCATCTTGTGTAGCTGTGTTCCCAGCTCTCCAATCAGACAAATCCCTAAAATGGTAGGCTTGTTGAGTCGTGATCTGGTCACTCTCACTCATACAAATCAAAGGATCGCCCTCATAGGCAGAAGTTCACAATTCACTCAGGATTCAGGTCATGTTACCTATGGTCATCCTGGTGAATTGTAAGTCTCTATTATGAACGGTGTTATATAATGAGACTAAACATTTCGTGGAATAGTCTTATACAAACTCCTTTGTATAGAATATCTCCGCACACATGTCTAATACATGAATGATCAGGATCAGATCATTTGTAGTACTTTACAAAAATTTTAACACCTGCAAAGCAGACCATACTCGTAGTGCACCAGGATAAGGTACCCAACCTTATTTATCTACTATAGACCATTTAGGTTATCACTTAAACATGAGCCACCCGTATGTCTCCACCCAACCTTATTTATCTACTATAGACCATTTTTCATTTTGAATCTAGTTCTCATGATCTCTTATCACTAAGTGGGTATCCTTATATATGGCTCATGATTATTATAAGGGTTTCAACCTCATCCCCCTCGATGTGTTCCAGACCCTTTCTTTAGTTAAGGCCCTTTGTTAATGGATATGTAAGATTATCATAAGATTTAATATAATTCACATTAATAATCCCATTACTCAAATAAGATCTCACATTACTGTGTTTTCTTCTTATAGGTCTAGATTTATTGATATAAAAACAATTTTTTACTCTACTAATTGTGGCAATGCTATCACAATTTATCACGATTGGAGGTACTAGTTTATCCTACATTGGAATTTCATATAATAAATCTCTTAGTCAACTGGCTTCCTCACTGGCTGAAGCTAAAGGAATAAGTTCTATTTCCATAGTGGAGTTAGCAATATTTTTTTGTTTTTTAGATTTCCAACAAATAGCACTACCTCCCAAGGTAAAAATATAACTGTAGTAGATAGAGATTTACCTGAAAATGTATTTTAGTCAGCACAAAAAAATCCTCCAATAACAGTCAGATATTTTTTTATAGAGTAAGCTATAATCTTTTATTCCCAATAAATATTTCATAACACGATCAGTGGCATGTCAATGCTCTTTACCTGGCTTACTTGTAAATCTACTAAGAACTCCTATTGCATATGCAATGTCAGGTCTAGTACAATCAGTTGCATATCATAGGCTACCGATCACACTAGCAAAATCCTTTTAATTAATTGCATCACTTTCATATTCAATGAGAAATAAGTGAACACTTGAATCAAATGGATAGACACATGTTTAATCAAAATAATTATATTTCCTAAGTATTTTCTTGATATAACATGATTGGTCAAGAAAAAAACCATATGGATTTTTCATTATTTTCATATCCAGAATATAATTAGCTTCACCAATTACTTTCATATCAAAATGACTGCTTAACAATTTTTTTGTTTCATTTATAACAAAATTATTTGAGCTAAAGATCAGTAAATCATCAACATATAGGCTAATAATAACATGATCAGAATCTGTCCATGATTAATGATAGATACACTTGTCACATTCATTTGGTTTAATAATTATTTAGCATGCAAGAATCAAATTTTTCATGTCACTGCTTTGGAGCTTGCTTTAAGCCATATAAGGATTTAGTAAGCTTACACACTTTGTTCTCTTGTCAAGACTCTATAAAACATTCAGGTTGGTCTATATAAATTTCTTCTTCTAAATCACCATTTAGAAAAGTTGTTTTCACATCCATTTAATGAATATTCATATAAAAAATTGCAGCAATTGCAATTAACAATTTAATGGATGTGATTTTTATAACTAGAGAAAAGGTATCAAAGAAGTCTAAATCTTCCTTTTGTTTAAAACCTTTTGCGACAAGCCTTGTTCTGTACTTGTCTATACTATCATTTGGTTTCAACTTTTTTCTTAGGACCCACTTACACTCAATAGTTTTACAACCTAGTGCTAAGTCAACCAATTTTCAAGTTCTATTAGAAATTAATGATTCCATCTCATCATTTACGACCTCTTTTCAAAAAATTGCATATGGAGATGTTAAAGCTTCTTACAAAGAAATTTGTATTTCCTGAACATTATAAACATAAAAATCAAGACCAAAATCTTTCAAAATTCTAGCTCTTTTACTTCTCTTTCATTCAACTGGAGAATTGTTGTAATTATTATCACTAGGAGTCAAGGAACCAAACTTAGAAGTCTATTCACTGCTTTGACCCTATTATTTCTTGACTAGGAAAGTTTTCTTCATGAAATTTTTCTTCGTGAAAAATTGTATTATTTGATTCAAAATCATATTATGTTCAATATAAGGAAATCTATAGGTTACACTATTAATTGCATATCCAAGAAAACATAGGTGGTAACTTTAAAATCCTAATTTCGGTCTTTTATGATCTCTTAGTCTTACAAAAGCTAAACATCCTCAAACTCTTAAATATACCAAATTTGGCTTATACCCTTTCCATAATTGAAAAGGTAGTCTTTGTCTTTTTTGTGGCACTCGATTTAACACATGACAAGCAGTCAAAACCGCTTCACCCAGAAGATTAAAAGGTACATCTGATTCTAGTATCATTGCATTCGTCAAACCAATTAAGGTTCTATTTTTCCTCTTGGCTACTTCATTAGAAGTAGGTAAATATGGAGGAACAGTCTCATGAATTATTCTTAATGATTCAACATATGAATTGAATTCAAATTATTCATATTCTCGACCTCTATCACTTCTAATCTTTTAATTTTTCTACCAAATTGATTTTCAACTTTGAAGAGAAATTTTTTAAAAATCTCAAAAGCATCACTTTTATTTTTGTAATAAATAAATGGAAGTATATTTTGAGAAATCATCAATAAAAGTGATAAAGTATCTATTTCGTCCTCTAACTAAAATTCCTTCAAATCTCAAAAGCATAACTTTTTATGGAGTTTAAAATCAATGTTAACTTATGGAAAGTACCCTAATAAAAGTATGAAGTTTGAAATTGAATTATAGGTTATAAAAGGGCTGAAAGGGGTCACATATTTTGGTATAGAGATTATGTTTCACTTGGAAAGTGAAAAAGAGAACCTTTAATTTAACTTATTGGTCTTAACGAAGATAAGTGGGAGGAAAATAAAAGCATTTAATAAAGGTTTTATTATTTTGATAAGGTAAAGTAAATTGATATTTTGAGGTCAAAGGCTAAGTTGGTTTGGCTTCCTAAGTTAATAGTTTATTGGTTGCGAGCATTTGAGATTGACTTCAATTGGTTTTCCTTCAAAAATTTGGATATATTATATGAAAGGAGGTATAGACCTTTATGGACAACTGAAGTTTAAAGTACTATTCACTTGGATCAATGAAGCAATTCGAAAGCGAGATGATGAGGTGAGGATTAAGTATCAAAAGCTTTTCAAGATTTGAACTTTCGATGATGAAAGTTCTAAAGGTGGAAAGAATGTAACATCCCGAGATTTTAGGAAAATTTAAGTTAATTGTCTCAAATTGTTGAGTTTTAGTTTCCCTAATCTTTGGAATTTGAAATCAAATTGTTACAGTTGAAGAAGTTTTACTGGTTAATGTGGATTCTTTGAGTAGAGTTTTAAATTAATTGAAAGGGATAATTGAATTATTTGGATAAGAAATTTTGAGTTTTTGTGAAATTTGAAAGGAAAAATGGGAAATTGTGGTTTTAAAATTTTACCCTATTTAATTTTAATTAAATTCAATTTGGAGGAAAAATTGTTAATTTTGAATTGGAATTAAAATATGGATGGTTATAGACGGATTTAGAGTTATTGTCAAAATTGAATTCAATTTGGAGGGGAAGTAGTTAATTTTGAATTAGAATTAAGAGACGGATGGTTATAAATGGATATGGAGTTATTGTCTAAATTAAATTCAAAATTATGCAGGCTAATTGTCGGATCGTTATAGATGGGAAGAATGTAACATCTCGTTTATTCGTAATTTTGAATTAAATTCACATGAATTTATCTCTTCCCTCTCTCTCCCTCACGCGCAGCACATCCCCCAAATTTTCTCTCTTTTGTCTTCACGAAGTGCCCCCACCTTTGAGATTTTCTTCCTCCCCGTCGTTCGTCCCTTCGACCAGCAGTCGCGCTGTCGCTCGCCTCTAGCCAGTCGTTATGCCATTCGCTAGAACTGAGCGCGCCACTGATCTTCCACATATATTTTATTTCATTCGTCACTGTTCTTGTTGGATTTTGGCTTTGGGATTGAAGTTGGTGTGGAATTTATTTGTTGTTTGGCGGGTCAATTTTGTTGCCATTTTCGGCATAGTTTGGGAACGTTAAGTTGAGTGCTACTAGTGTTTGATTGTTTGAGCTAGTCTTGGAGTTTCGACTCAAGGTAAGTAATCTTACTATTGGAACTGCCCATATGCCAGGCAAAAATTTAAGTTTTATTGAGGTTCTGAGGTTGTCTGTTTAGATTGATGTTTATGTATGAGTTCATTTGAGATCCTAAGGAACTGATTACGTATGAAAGATGTTTGAATGCTGGCATGATTTAAGTATTTTTGTTATATGAAGTTCTACGTGACTTATGAGTATGATGAGATCTTATGAACACTAGCATGAACTTCAGTATTGTTAATTATATGAGCTTTTGATTGACTCATGAGTATGATGAGATCTTATGAATACTAGCATGAACTTCGGTATTGCTAGTTATATGAGCTTTTGATTGACCTATGAGTATGATGAGATGTATTTACATGTTATGGAACTATGTTATAATGCATGTGATGTTTATAGTGATAACATCCTTACCGATAGTTAGATACTTACTAGAAGTGGTGACTTCCTTTGGGGTTCACCAGAGATTGTGCTTCCTAGGAATGCACTAGAGTGAAGGAACTCTTAACGAAGAGCATCCATGAGCGTGATCGGATCTTTCCGATTACATTGTGACCGAAATACCACACACACATTCTGACAAATAGTTATGCAATTTACACTAATTAACGACATGCTTTGATAAATAAAATACAAGGGATTGAGTTCACATACCAGCTGAAGACTCTCTTCAATTTCTAACTCAACGCAGCGGAAGAACCTCTACGTTCTCTATCGCCCAGCAAAACAGTCTGATACAGTATCATGATCGTCTACACAAATGGCAACAACATGAACAAGCACGAGCAAGCAGAAGCAGGGACGACACCACCACTTAGAACCCTTGGTATTCTCGTAGTTAGAATCCGAAGCATTGTCTTTGGTGAATTTGGTAGAGGTCGGAGGAACGAACTGATCGTGTAGACGATAAGTAAATGGGAGAGAAGGGTATCGTATAGCGGGTGCTTATCGTTTAGAGAAAACTATACGATCGTGTAGGTTTTACTAAGCGATCATCTAGTAATAGGCAAACGATCGTTTAGAAAACACGGCAGACTAGGCGATCGTTTAGAAATGCTAAGCTATCGTTTAGAGAAAAGCATGTGATCGTTTAAACGTAGGTGTGTGATCGTTTAAGCGATGAAGCTCTATCGTATAAGCTTTCAACTAAGCGATCAAGGCGTTTTCACACCGATTGCGATTTTTTTCGAACTCTTGCAAAATAAAACAAATTTTCATTTTATTCTTCGATTACAATAATCGAATACTGACTTTCCCACTAACGCACGGTCGAGGAGAAGATTTCGGCCAATTATCAATTAATTAACCAATTTAATTAATAAATAAATATAATCATATTATATTCTTACCCTATAGTTTGATATCATATATCTACTATAGTAATTTCTCGTCCACTTGATATAAATCATATTTATATCTAATTTCCTCCAAAATAATGTATCTCATACATTTAGTCAATTATATTATATATAATTAACCAGTCTAATTATATCATATATAATTGAACTCCCTCTAGTCAATTTGAACATTTCAAACTGACCCAAAAACTGATTCTCAATTTAATCGAAGCTACCTAGGGGACCTTATGGACCTGTGGCTCGAAGCTACATGTTTTCAAAATCCAATTGAATGAACTCCTAATGAAGAGCATCCATGAGCACATTCGTATCTTTTTCATTTCATTGTGACTTATATACAACAAATATATTCCAACAGATATTTATGCAAATAAACACTAATTAACGACATGCTTCGATAAATAAAATACAAGTGAAAGAGTTCTCATACCAATTGAAGATTCTCTTCAAACGTCGAACTCAAAAACAGCAGAAGAACCTCTATGCGAATTTTATCACTCAGCAAATCAATCGGCTGCGGCAACACAATCGTCTACACGAACGCCAGCAACTCAAACAAGTAAACAGCGGAGACGACACCACCAGTTGGAGCCCTTGGATGCTCGGAGTGAGAATCTAAAGTGTGGCCTTTGGTGAATTTGTAGAGGTAGGAGAAAAGATAGATCGTGTAAACGACAATAAAGTGGGAGAGAAAGAGCTATCGTATAGTGGGGATGCTTATCGTTTAGATGAAGCTACACGATCGTGTAAGTTTTACTAAGCGGTTGTTTAATAAAAGGTAGATGATCGTTTAGAAAACGCGGCACGTTATGCGATCGTTTAGGGAAAGGCATGTGATCGTTTAGATACTGGTGTGCGATCGTTTAGATAATGAGATACTATCGTATAGGCTCTCAAGCTAGGCGATCGTTTACGTTTCCACACCGATTGCGAATTTTCGAACTTTTGCAAAATGAAAACCAATTTTCATTTTATTCATCGGTTACCATAACCGAATGCGGCTGCTAACACTGGCGCGCAATTGATGAGAATAATACGGCCAATTATCTCATAATTACCTAATTTAATAATAAATTAATATAATCATATTATATTCTTACCTTATAGTTTGATATCATATATCTACTATAGTAATTTCTCTTCCACTTGATATAAATCATATTTATATCTAATTTCCTCCCAAATAACGTATCTCATACATTTAGCCAATTATATCATATATAATTGAACTCTCTTTTGTCAATTTGAACATTTCAAACTGACCCAAATACTGATTCTCGACTTTTCCAAGCCACCTAAGAGACTTAATGGACTTGTGGCTCGAAGCTTCAACGGTTATGAATAGCTAACTAAACTCTTTAGCCACAAGATCCACCATCCGTTAACTGCCAGGCATTCTACTAAAGACCAACAGCTGAACTTTTCTTACCACAGATATATTTATGTGTCCATCAGATATAACCAATCATGAGTATGATGATCCTTCATAGATGCTCGTAAGTCCATCTGGGTCAATTTATCATTTTGCCCCTGTAGTTACATCTCACTTCTTAAGTACCACTGATTCTTCTAATAAACAATACAACATAGTCTAGCTATGTGTGAACACTTCTCGAGCCAAGAGAAGGTGTATGGCGCCACATTGTTTAAGCTCTAGAATCATTCCTTAAGGGAGCTATCTATCTACTTACCCCTGCTTCAAAGAAGGAGTGAATTCCATCTTGTGTAGCTGAGTTCCCAGCTCCCAAATCAGACGAATCCCCAAAATGGTAGGTTTGAATCAGCGACCTGACCACTCACACCCATACAAATCAAAGGACCGCTCTCAATGACTGGACTTCCCAACTCACTCAGAATCGAGGTCATGTTACCTATGGTCATATTAGTGAAGTGAAGTCTCTGTCATGAACGGCGTTATATAATGAGACGTTAACACTTCGTGGTCAGGTCTTATACAAACCCTTTGTATAGGACGCCTCCGCTCGCATGTCCATACACGAATGATCAGGATCAGACCATCTGTGATAAGTCACAACACTTATGACCATTCCACAAAGCGGGCCGCATCCATAGTATTATCAGGATAAGGTTTCCCTCCTATATCCATATACTACAGACCATTTTGGTTATCACTTAAGACATGATCCACTTGTATGTCACCACATATATGCTTAAGTTACATATAGATAACTAGGGATTTTATGTCTATTGGTTTGTGATAAAGCAAATAAAACATACAACTGAGCAAAATCAAAATGTGAAGTAAATATCATATATTATACGACACAAGTGTTTGTATAAACTATTTACAAACTACAGAACACGAGACTTTAGGGCATCAACCCCAACAATCTCCCACTTGTCTTAAAGCGAAGTGGGGTATACATACAACTAGTACAAAACTATAAACTAGGGCATAAAAGCCCAATACAAGAAAATCTCCCACTTGCCCTAGTCCAACAGCGGGCAATTCTGTAGACCTATGCTCTGAAAGTGACCCTTAAACACTGTAGTCATGAAGCCTTCGTAAATGGGTTAGCAACATTATGATCTAAAGCGATCTTCATGACGATCACGTCCCCTCGATGCACTATCTCGCGGATCAGATGATATTTATGCTCTATGTGTTTGCCGCGCTTGTGACTTCTCGGCTCCTTGGAGTTCGCCACTACCCCATTATTATCACAATATAGGGTAATCGGCCTAGACATATCTGGAACAACTTCTAGTTATATCAAACACTTCCTAAGCCAGGCGGCTTCCTTAGCAGCTTCGCAAGCCGCTACGTACTCCACCTCCATAGTAGAGTCGGCGATGCACCCTTGCTTAGTGCTTCGCCACACTACAACTCCTCTGTTAAGAGTAAATACTGTTTGCACCCCATTTGCGCTTGTAGATCCATTTACAACCTATAGGTCTTACCCCATCAGGTTGATCTACAAGATCCCATACTGAGTTGAAGTACATCAACTCCATCTCGAGATCCATGGCTTTGACCCATTCATCCTGGTCAACATCCTTCATTGCCTTCTGATAAGACAACGAATCCTCAACGTCGCCATTTGTTACCATAGCAAGGATTTTCGTGAAACCCAGATAGCGAACGAGTGGGTTCGAAACCTTCCCACTACGTCGAAGTTCCCTCAACTCTTGAGCTGGAACCGACCTACTAGATGAACTCTCATCAACAACTCTTGCTGATGTAGCAGGTTCTTCAACAACTTTTGTTGAAGTTTCAGTAGTTTCATTGGAAAGCTCACGCAACACGACTTTACTTCGTGGACTGTGCTCCCTTATATGATCCTCCTCCAGGAAAGTAGCGTTCATTGAAACAAACACCTTATTTTCTATTGGATCATAAAAATAACCCCCTTGTGTACCTTTGGGGTAGTCTACAAAGAGGCATAACCTCGATCGTGGTTCCAACTTCTTGGGATTAGCTAAGCATGTGTGCAGGGCAACCCCAAATGCGGAAGTGACGTAAACTAACTTCACGCCCATTCCACAACTCTAGAGGTGTTCTCACAACACTCTTGGAGGGAACACAATTGAGTATATATACCATAGTCTCTACTGCGAAACCTCAAAATGAGTCTGGTAAGGAAGCGTATCATCGAACGAACCATGTCCAACAAGGTTCTATTTCTCCTCTTCGCTGCACCATTTTGTTGAGGTGTACCCGGCGCTGAGAGTTGGGAAACGATTCCATGTTCTATCAAATAGTCCTGGAATCCCGAGTCCAAAAACTCTCCATCTCGATCCGATTGAAGTGTTTTAATCCGTCTATCCAATGCATTTTCAACTTTAACCTTGAACTCTTTGAACTTTTCAAAGGATTTAGACTTCCATTGCATAATATAAACACACCCATACCTGGAGTAATCATCAGTAAAACTGATAAAATAGTCATAGCCACCTCGGTCTCGCACATTCATAGGACCATAAAGATCAAAATGTACTAACTCAAGAGGCTCCTTGGCTCTATTACCTTTTCCAGTAAAAGGTCGTTTAGTCATCTTACCTTCAAGGCAAGACTCGCACACTGATAAAGAATATTCTTCTAACTCACTTAGAAGTCCATTCTTCATCAATCTCTCAATCCTATTGAGATTGATGTGCCCTAAACGAAGATGCCAAAGATGGGCATTTTCTTTTGGAGAAATACGTCAACATTTTGTTTGAGTTACGACAGTTTTAAATAATTTTGTGTTCTAAAGGGAATTAATGGCCAACGGCCTAGAACATACAAATTAGATTCCAGATTTTCCATACAAATAATAACATCATCTTTATGAATAAACGCTTTATACACATTGAAAGAAATATCTCCTTCCATCGTCTACACGAACCTATACTCCGCAATCGTTTACCCCATCGTCTACACAATCCGATCAACCTTTGATCGTCTCCTTCCTCGAAGAACTGCAACCCTTGCTCTGATCTTCTTCACGAACGACTCAAGACTCAAACTAACTTTTAATTACAGACTCGATAACGATTAATAATGCGCAAAAATGCAGAGGCCTTTACAACCAACCGAAAATGTAAAAGAATTAAATTAAACCGATACTAACATCCCAGAAAACTCCATTAATCCACACATCCACAGCAATTTAACAATTAAAAAGAACAGACATGCACCCATCACAAAATGTATATGTAATTCGTTGCAACAATGAAATTTGAATATCATAACCTAGCTCTGATACTAATTAAAGGAACTCTTAACGAAGAGCATCCATGAGACATTCAGATCTTTTCGATTTCATTGTGACCGATAGACAACAAATACATTCCAACAGATAGTTATGCAAATAAACATTAATTAACGGCATGCTTCGATAAATAAAATACAAAGGAAAGAGTTCTCATATGAGTTGAAGACTCTCTTCAAACGTTGAACTCAAAAACAGCGGAAGAACCTCTACGCGAATTCTATCGCCCAGCAAATCAGTCGACTACGGCAGCACGATCGTCTACACGAACGGCAGCAACTCGAACAAGTACGAACAAGTAAACAGCAAGGACGACACCACCAGTTAAAGCCCTTGGTATTCTCGGAGTGAGAATTCAAAGTGTGGTCTTTGGTGAATTTGGTAGAGGTAAGAGAGAAGACAGATCATGTAGATGATTAATAAGTGGGAGAGAAAGGGCTATCATATAGCAGGGATGTTTATCATTTAGATGAAGCTACACGATCGTGTAGGTTTTACTAAACGGTCGTTTAATAAAAGGTAGACGATCGATTAGAAAACGCGGCACGATATGCGATCGTTTAGGAAAGCTAAATGATTGTTTAGGGAAAGGCGTACAATTGCTTAGAGGCTAGTGTGTGATCGTTTAGACAATGAGATACTATCGTGTAGGCTCTCAAGCTAGGTGATCGTTTATGTTTCCACACCGATTGCGAATTTTTGATATTTTGCAAAATGAAAATCAATTTTCATTTTATTCATCGGTTACCATAACCGAATACAGTTGCTCCCCCTAACTCACGATTAAGGAGAATAATACGGCAAATTATCTCATAATTACCCAATTTAATAATAAATGAATATAATCATATTATATTTTTACCCTATAGTTTGATATCATATATCTACTAAAGTAATTTCTCCTCCACTTGATATAAATCATATTTATATCTAATTTCCTCAAAAATAATGTATCTCATACATTTAGCCAATTATATCATATATAATTAACCAGTTCAATTAGATCATATATAATTGAACTCCCTCTTGTCAATTTGAACATTTCAATCTGACCCAAATACTGATTCTTGACTTTATCCAAGCTACCTAGGGGACCTAATAGACCTGTGGCTTGAAGCTCCAATGGTCTGTGAATAGCTAACTAAACTCTTTAGCCACGAGATCCACCATCCATTAACTGTCAGAAATTCCACTAAAGATCAACAGCTGAACTCTTCTTACCACAGATATATTTCTGTGTCCATCGGATATAACCAATCATGAGTATAATGACCCTTCACATACGCTTAAAAGTACAGTTGGGCCAATTTACCGTTTTGCTCCTATAGTTACATCTCATTTCTTAAGTACCATTGATTCCTCTAATGAACAATACAACATAGTCCAACTATGTGTGAACACTTCTTGGGCCAAGAGAAAGTGTGTGGTGCCACATCGTTCAAGCCCTTGAATAAGCCTTTAAGGGAGCTATCTATCTACTTGCCCTTACCTCGAGGAAAGAGTGAATTCCATATTGTGTAGCTGAGTTCCCAGCTCCCAAATCAGACGAATCCCCAAAATGGTAGGTTTGAATCAGCGACCTGATCACTCGCACCCACATACAAATCAAAGGACCGCCCTCAGGAGTTCCCAACTCATTTAAGATTGAGGTCATGTTACCCATGGTCATCCTAGTTAAGTGAAGTCTCAGTCATGAACAATGTTATATAACGAGACGTTAACACTTCGTTGTCAGGTCTTATACAAACTCTTTGTATAGGACGCCCTCACTCGCATATCCCCTACACGAATGATCAGGATCAGACCATCTGTGACAAGTCACAACACTTGTGACCATTCAACAAAGTGGGCCACATCCATAGCATTATCAGGATAAAGTTTTGCTTCCTATATCCATATACTACAAACCATTTTGGTTATCACTCAAGACATGATCCACTTGTATGTTTCCACATACATGCTTAAGTTACATACAGATAACCAGAGATTTTATGTTTATTGGTTTGTGGTAAAGCAAATAAAACATACAACTGAGCAAGATCAAGATGTGAATTAAATATCATATATTATACAACACAAGTGTTCGTACAAACTATTCACAAACTACAGGACATGAGACTTTAGGGCATCAATCTCAACATAGAGGTGGTGTTTCCTTCGGGATTCACTAGAGGTGGTGTTTCCTTCAGGATTTACTAAAGGTGGTGCTTCCTTCAGGATTCTCTAGAGGTCGTATCTTCTTCGGGATTCACTAGAGGTGGTGCTTCCTTCGAGATTCACTAGAGGTCACTACAAGAATTTTGGGCTTTAATGTCGGTTGGAAAAAACTAAAGTGAATGTACAATGTCGGTTTCTTAAAAAATAAAAAACGGATCTTTATTGTCGATTTTAAACTGACATTAAAGATGAGGCTACAATGTCGGTTTAAAACCGATATTGTAGCTCTTTATTTATTGTTTCCCCGTCAGTTTTCACTTTTTGTTTCCCTCCTTCAATTTTTTGCTACCCACTTAAATTTGAGGGTTTGGTTATATATAAGAAAACGAAAAGAAAGAGAAAACTTCAACTCTAGCTGTACAACTCCCTTCTCCTTCGCGAGTTCTCTAACCTATGACCCTCGTCGCTTTCATCTCCCTCAACTACATAAGCATCGTCGGCCACATCTACGCCGCCACCTTCATCGATCATCTGCAGGTCTTCGTTCGTCAGTTGTCAATTGTAGTAGATTTTAGTGGGTGTTTTCCTCTTTCCCTCATGAGTTCCCTCACCCACGCCTGTGTTCATATGGAACTTCTTTACTCACCTTTGCCGCTCGTACGCCTTCTACCCACACCTTCGAACGCTGTGGATTGTCAATCATCGCCTACCTCGAACAATAGGCTTTTGTTTTTCTCTCCTTCTCTCAACTTTTCACTATTTCTCTCTTTTGAATCTCCCTCACTACCGCACAGATCTGTGGATCTATGGTTGCACCATTCTTTGAGTTGCCACCAATTCTATTGTGGGTGAGAGTTCAGTGAGTTTCTATTTGACTTTCTTGTTTACTCTTGAATACCTACTAAGATGTTGGCCTAATCTTGAACTACCTATAATGTATGAATTATAGATTTGAGGTTTAGAAGAATTTTGAGTTTGGAAGAAAACTGTTGTGTGGTATTACAAGATCGTTTCAAGTGTTTTGACATGTTCTTAAGATTTTATAAACTTTTTGGATTCTTTATTAAGGCTGGAAATTGGGTCATGACCCCTAAATATTGTGTTTGGATACACTTGATTGGAGTTGTGTCCTTTCACTGGAAAAAACGCCAGGTACCATCCAGCACCTCAGAGCTCCAACTACTGCAAGTGTTGATTTCTTTTTCTATAGATTTTTGGCTGAATATACCTTGCCTTGTATGTATTTAATGTAGCTTTGTGTGCATAGGTATTATGAACGCCTATAGTTGGAAACAACAGAAATTGGAAACCATTTCATTCTATTTCCCACAAGAATCAAGGAAAGAAACAATTCCTCCCTTTTGGTATTGACTTTGAAAGTGGAAGTATTACAGAAAATAACCCGCAACTACACCTTCATTGTAAGCAACTGACTTTACCATATATTTCTTTTGCACTGTTGAATGAATTTAAAAAAAAGCCTTGTACAATATGAATGTTTGATTAATATGAATGTTTTAAGAAGATTCAAGGCAGTTCTTTTTGTTTTCCCTCTTGTAATGTTGTTCTTTGCAGAAGCGGAGAGATGTTGAAGCACTTAACTCAATTGAACAGGTACTCTTATAATCAATTAAATCATCCACTCCCTTGGTATCTTTTATATGTTCTTGACTTTATGGTTAGTGAATTTGATCTTTACTGGCATTGTCATGAAGGAAGTGGGCGAGAGCCTGAAAGAACCTAAACCTATTGTTTTTTAAGATAAAAATTTTCAATCTAGAGAAGGAATTAACTCCCTTGAATTTGGTATGTTTGTGTGTGTGTGTGTGTGTGTGTGTGTGTGTGTGTTTGTGTCTTATTTTTCCCCTGTTGTTCTCACTTCTCTTATTTATTTTGATTTATTCGGATATTTTTCCATTTGGACTTCAAGAAGTAAACCCAGCAATGAACAGAAGGATAAACGGTTTGAGGATGGTGGGGAAAAGGTACTCTGTTATACAAATTCTTTTCTCTTCAAAATGGACGGTTTAATGGAAATATCTCCTTCCAAATGATATTTGAAATATATATATTTGGATTTTGGCTATAGTAGGAGTGTAATGCCTTCTTTGGTTTCGTATATCATTTATTTTATTTTATTCTTCAATGCAAAACAATTTCTTTAAACACCTGACATTCTTGATAATGATGAGCATGTGGATAATTGTTTGGGCTATTCAACTCTTCATAATCGCTCGTTCATAATGCTTTATGTTTTCTTTGTTGTGGGCCAAAACTTGTTTGAAACAGGGGAGCCCCAATTGACATTGGATTATTATGCCAAAACTTGTCCCAATGTGTTGCAGGTTGTGAGGAAAGAAATGGAGTGTGCTATGCTTTCTGAACCACGCAATGCAGCTTTTGTTGTCCGATTGCACTTTCATGACTGCTTTGTTCAGGTTCATTTCATCCTTCAATTCACCTTTTGTTTTGGTACCTCTCTTTATTATACTGAAATTGTCTTGCTTCTTTAAATCAAAGCTTGCATTTCAAGTTTGTGGCCTCACTCTTGATTTTATTTTTTAGTGAAACTTAGCTTTCGTGAAGCTGGGCTTATTTGATAACGTTCTTGTTTTGGATTTTCGGAGTCTTAGCTCTTGTTTGTTTGTTGTTTTCTTTTTCTTTTGAAAAAGAGAACAAAAATATGTAAGGTAATTGTTTGTTTGTTATAATACTTTTTGTAAATTTAGTCTCTAAATTTTGAAGTTTGTGTCTATTTGGTCGCTAAACTCTTAAAGTGATTATAAGTTCCTAAAATTTTAATTTGTTCTTAACAAGTCCTAATCCTTCAATTTTGTGTCTTATAGGTCCTTGATAAATTCAAAATATTTTAAAAAACTAATTGATCTATTAGATATAAGTTTGAATATGATATCTTATGAAACTTTGAATTTTCAATTTTGAGTTTAGTATATTTGTGATTTTAAAAGATTCCAATGCTCCAAGATGAAATATATAATTTTGAAAGTTTAGGAATCAAATAGACACAAATCTTCAAGCTTAGGAGTAATGAAGTCTGAAACTAGAATTCTGTGACTTTTTCCCTCTCAAAACTTGGCTTGAATTTTGAAAAATTTTGTGAAAAAGTGGATCATGAAACAAAGAAGCTCATAGGTGGATGTGTTGATTTTTATCTTGTTTTTATCTTATCCAATTGAAAATATAGGCATGATATGCATGTGAACCAAACTCACAATTGTTAGGATTTGAATTAGGGGTGCGACGGGTCGGTTTTTCTGGATGACACTATAACATTACAGGGAGAGAAAAAGGCTTCCATCAACATACACTCCCTCAAAGGCTTTAGAATCATTGATAGGATTAAGAACAACCTTGAAACAAAATGCCCTGGAATTGTTTCTTGTGCAGATATACTCACTATTGTAGCCAGGGATGCAGTGATTCTGGTAATTATTAACCTAAAAATTAAGCTTTCAATTTCATCTCTTGTTTTTTGTTTTCTGAACTTTATGTTTGTTCTCCCAAATCCGTTAATATGATTTTCACATTTCTTAAAGAAACACTTGAATTCTTAGTCAAGTTCTAAGAACAAAAACAAAGAAAGTGGATAAAAGGACAAAGAAACTTATTTGTGAAAATAGTGCTTCTAAGCTTAATCTTCAAAAAAAAAAAAAAAAAAAAAAAAAAAAAAAAAAAAAAAAAAAAAAAAAAAAAAAAAAAAAAAAACTAAGACCTCATTTGGTAACCATCTTGTTTTTTTTATTTTGGTTTTTGAAAATTAAGCTTATATTCTCTCATTTTCTTACCCTAGTTTGCATTTTTCTTCAGTACAAGAGTTGAATTCTTAGCCAAATTCTACAAACAAAAACAAGTTTATAAAAACTACTTTTTTTAGTTTTCAAAATTTGGCTTAATTTTTAAAAATATGGGTAAAAAGTAGATGACAAAACGAGAAACCTAGAGGTGAAATGGGTGTCTGTAGGCTTAATTTTAAAAAATTAAAAATAAAAAACCAAATAGTTACCAACCAAGGCCTAAATGGTTATTAAACGAGGAGGGGATTATGGAAACATATCATTGTTCTTACTTCTTAAAAATTATATTCTAGATCTAAAATCATTGATGAGTATCAAAATGCTAATGATGGAATTGTTTGCTTTGCAGGTGGGTGGCCCTTACTGGGATGTTCCTCTTGGAAGAAAGGATTCCACAACTGCAAGTTATGAACTTGCAAACTCAAATTTTCCCTCTACCAATGAGGGACTTCTCATTGGCACAGAAATCTAGCAATTTGGATGTGGGTAGTTGTTAGTCTAAGCATACTGGAAAATAATAAGTGTTATCTCCTAGACTGTGGTGCTGAAATATTTGTTTGGTTTGGAAGAGTGACGCAAGTAGAGGAGCGAAAAGCAACAATTCAAGTAGCTGAGGTAACCTTCTGTGCCAAAATTTCAAGTAATTAAAATTTCTTTGGTCATGCTGAAGCTGGGGGGTCTGTTAACCTTGTTTTTAATGAAAGTGCACATGAGCTCCTATATTTAAAAAATTATGTTGTACTATATTGCTTCTTTGCTTTTGATCCTTTTCTTTGGTCATGCTGGTATCTACTTTCCTGTGATCCTGTCAAAGTTAATTAAATTATTATCATGTGGTGAAATGAAAATTATGTTGCTTGTAAATTTACAGGAAGCAGGTGGATGGGGATGGTCAACCGTTGTTGCAGCAGCGACAACAACAGCAACAGATGGTTCCATTACAAGATACTTACATGCAGAGCAGAGCTGAAGCTCTTCAAAATGTTGAATCTACCATTCATGAATTGAGCAATATCTTCAACCAGCTGGCAACTCTGGTTTCTGAACAAGGAGAGATTGCTATCAGATTCTACCCTTATGCACCTATTTCAGAATTGCTGATAATATAATTACTTTTCTGTTACAAACAAAGCATGAAAGGTATATGGTTACAGTATGTCCATTACATTCAGGTTGACCTTGAACCTTAAATAGTTTAATGTGCTACACAAGATTGAATGGGTCTAAATATAGCCTTCATTAAAACTGGATAAATAGTTAATCTGTCATAGCTTCTAGATGTATTGGGTTTATTTGCCATATATCTTTTCAGAAACGTATGATTCGATAGTTGTTGTGATTGTGAAACTTGGTTCCATCTTATTGTCTAATTGTCTCCCTTCACTAAATGTGTGGAAGGAATAATGGCTTGCACACAAAAGGGCTATTGTTGATCGAGAGCGCCATGTTGCACCAAAAAAGGAGGTTTGTGTTTCTATTGTTTTGTTCTAAGTAGAAGCTTTCATGAACATTGAGGCATATTATTATTCTTATGCTTTTTATTTGAATAGCTTATGGCTGTAGTTGTTACCTATTAATGAAAAATAAGTTTTTAAATGTGCCATGTGTAATACAACTTGGACCGGAACTTTCTAAAAGATGAGGATGATATTCCAACTGTTGTATCATTATTGAGACGAACTTTTGATAGGACGAAGAGATTGCCAAGCATGAACTAATATTATGAATTTCTTATATATGAACGACTGGAATCTGTATATACAACTTATCTTCTCTGTCATTGAACATTCATTAATTCCTTTTAAGTCCTGTTGTTCAAAGATTTGGTATTGTGTGCCTTTTCAAATATAAGTTATTTATTTGCATTATGTGCATAAGTTCTTGCTGCATTGCTTTTAAGAAAAGATTGGTCATGGGGATGGCTTGCTATACTTTAAATTAAAGTTTCTTGTGGGACCACAGTTTTGTTTAGTCATTTACAGATTCATTTCCTTGTCCTTCTAATCCTTAGTTAATATGGTTGCCTTGGACTTATGTTAAGTTCTTAGACCCAAGATTTCTCTTTTATATTTATGCACTGATATAAAAAGTTGAAATCTCAGATATCCAAGGAAGCAAAGGAAGGGAAGGAAGGTACTTTTCTTTTGCTTATCTACTTAAAAGACACTATTGACTTTATTATTTACTACTAAAATGTTAACATCCCCTAATTTTCTGTTGCTTATCTACTTAAAAGACACTATTGACTTTATTATATTTACTACTAAAATGTTAACATCCCCTTGCTATTTATTTTCGTAGTCAAAGAAATGGAATCAACAAAAGATACTAAAAGCATTGATAAGCTTGAAAAAAGAGCAACACGATGTCAACCAGGCAGACCGACATAGATAAAAAGGAAAAGATGACAAAGGGGACAAAGGGAATACATCCGAGGGAAGGGGTAATACAAGTAGTACAAAACTTGAAAGCAAGGATGCAGAAGAAAGAGGCAAGGAAGCTCAAAATGTTGAGAAACCAGATGAAGAAGTAGCTGGTGGTACACAGTAAACTCATAATGTTTGTAAAATCATAATCTTTGTATTACTTGTAATTTGTGTTTTCAAGGCCTGAATTATTATACGCCTTTTAAATTATAATTCTATAGTAGATTTGCGGATTAAATGTAATAGATTTACAATCCATACATGAATAATATGTCATAGTCATAGCATTCGATGATGATGTGTCATGTTATACTTTTTTACCAAAAAAATGGATTTGGTAAGGGAACTTTAAAAAACGGACAATAATTGGTAAAACGGACAGATTCGAGCTTCAATGTCGATTAAGAATTAAAAAAAAAAAAAAAGGCTTTAATGTCTGTTGTAACCGACATTAAAGACTTTTAATGTCGGTTGCAACCCACAGGCTTTAATCACTAAAGACCTTTAATGTCGGTTGCAACCGATATTAAACACCTTCAATGTCGGTTGCAACCGACATTGAAGGCTGTGTTATTAGTGTTATTGAAGCCCTTATTAAAGACAACCGACATTAAAGGGCTTTAATAACACTATCTTTAATGTCGGTTGCCAACCGACATTAAAGCCCGAATTTCTTCTAATGGGTCGTATCTCCTTCAGGATTCACTAGAGGTTGTGAGTACTCTTAACTATGGTAGGATGAGTTCAAATATTTATTTATGCTCCATGAAAACTAGAGATTTATGTACGTCCACTAGAAGTCATCATCTAGAGGACATAGATGTCTAGCCTGACCCTAGTAGTGAAGTTAGTAACTGAGTATTTTATACTCATCATTTCTTATGTTATGTTTCTCAAGTAAGAGCAAGGACGCACCGACGAGTGACAGAAGGAATTTGTGACCGTGCCATTGGGACCAAAGAAATGCTTTCGCTCATATTTTTATGTTTTAGTGTTTTAAATTCGAGTCTTGATGTGAGAATTTAGGGTTTCATGGTTGCTTTTTTTTATTTATTAAACTTTATGAAATTTATTTTGAAATATTTTCAGTTATTTAGATGTTACAAAAGTATTTAAGTAAATAAATACGATGATTTAGTTAAAAGTTTATGAGAGAGTCGCTTTGAGATTTATGCGTGTATGAAATAACGACCTAGTATAAGTCCTAGAAAGTCGAGGTGTTACATAAAGGTTTAGCTCAAAGCTCCACAACTTTTATCATTCTTTTTGGCCAATTGTTCTTAAAAGAGCCAATGAGAGAAAGATATATTCAGTATTGGTTGGTGTGTTTTGTCGTGATTTGAGAAAAAGCAACACTAGGTATTATACTAAATTTTAGATCTAGATAATTAATATATAATTAATGATTTTTATTTAACATTTCTCAAATAAACACAAAAAGAACGTTTTTTCTCTAATTTATTATTTCTTTTTAACTTTTAACTTTCTTATACATAACTTAAAACCCATTTAAACAAATATTAAAAATGTAACCACATAAAATTTCCTGGATCTGTAAGTTCTAGTTGTCCCCCAAGACCAAATCTTTATCTAACACATTAGCTTATAAAAATTTATTTAAAACCTATTCTCACCATTAGCTTCCTGTCTAATGGTTGATTTCATGGTATTTACATCCCGAATGTGATATATATATATATATATATTTGATGAATTAATTTCTAACTTATCGTATTGAAATATTTTCTTTTTTTTCTTTTTCTTTTTCTTTTCTTTTTCTTTTTTTTTTCTTTTTTTTTTTTTTTTTTTTTGGTAATAGAGAATCTATGTTGAATTTGTTGTAGAGGAAGGATGAGTTTGTAAAAGAAGATAGGAGAAGGAGATATAGGGAACATTTTCTGTTCCAATAACAGATTTCGTTAAATCAATTACCATTTACTAAAAGTTGAGGACTTCTCATTTGATTATAAAAAAACTAAGACTTATCTTACCCTTTCATATTTATAGTTATATATTTTACAGTTGGGATAATCTTTCAAGTTGGGATAGTTTTTCTAACGACACTTTTGAATTGTTTTGAAAATTAGTGGGAAATAGTTAGTTTAAAGTCACACACATATATATAATCAGATAGTTGCAATGCATAGTACTTTTAACCTTTAAAGCTAAGAATAAAGTATATAGTAAAATCTATATGCTGTTGCCGATGGACTTTTATATAAGTGATATAGTCTATCACTATAATAGACTTCGGGAGTCGCAACTATATTTTGCTATGTTTATAAATTCTTTTACATTGTACATATCTGCTAATAGTTTAGACTTGATTGCTATAGCTACAACTATTGAGGGTGTTCAAAAACTCGATGACCAAAAAAAATCCATAAAGCCAACCCAACTACTTTAGACTTGTACTATTTTATTCTCCAAAAGCTCCTAAAAATAATTTTTTTAGCACTTTGGGAAGAAAATTTTTGATAAATAAATTGAAATTGAGTTTTATTATTAATTCAATATATGAAAATAATTAAATCAAAATTTTACATTGTTGAACGATAAATTTTTGGACCAATCACAAACTGACATGTCATTAATTAGATTAATGATGAAATTTCAAATCATCAAATTTGGGACCAACTAGGAGGTGACATGTGTTCCAGATTGAAATTGAAGACAAAATTTGATGACGCCACGTGGTTTTATCATGACCGTTGAATCAGATAAGATTAATTTGACCTAATTTGATATTATTATTTGAGTTAAAAGTCCAATTGAGCCCAAAAACAGGCTTAATTTGACCCAATTGTCAAATAAGGTCCAAATCCAATTAGTTGGGCCCAATGAGCTAGGTCCATGGACTAACCAAGCCTAAGCCCACAAAGCCCACTTGAGAACTCTATAAATAGAGAGTCTTTCCTCATTTGTGGAGGTCAACAATTCTATACTCCAGAGAGCTTATGAGAAATTCTCTACAATCAGACTGAAGTCCTTCGAAGATACAAGCATTCTGAAGACTGAAGTCTTTTGAAGATGTAAGCATTCTAAAGACTGAAGTCCTTTGAAGATACAAGTAATTCTACATTCAGAGAGCCCATAAAGAATTCATCAACAAGCATAAGACTCCGAAGACTCTTGAAGTTGCACTCCTAGAACACAGAAGACCCTTGTGAAGGAAATCGGAAGCGAGATTTCCATGAGCAGTGGAACAAGACTATTCCAAATTACAATCATGAACGAACATATATTTCCAGTCGACTTCAAAACAAACGGTTACGCAATTCATATACAGAAAATGTAGCATGAGAATTTCAAATGTACAAAGGAAAAAATTGTACGAACAAATGCAGCAGCGTCTCTACGCTCCGATGCGCACGGCCGCTCGAACAACAGCAACCTCGAACACCCAATCTGCACGACCGCAACACAGCATGAACACTTCGCACTCGTCCTCAACAATCTCCTCTGCAATAGCGAACGGCCTCCACAGCACCACGAACGGCCTCCAGAAAACCTCGACGGTGTCGAGTTGAGTCTGACACCACCAACAAGGCGACCTGATATTCTCGGTATGAGAATCCAAAGGGTGGGCTCTGTTCAGACTTAGTATGAGGCAGACGAAGGAGGAAACACCGATCGCATACACGACACGGCAAGTGGGAGATGGCGGAGACCTATCATATAGGTCAATGCCCAATCGTTTAGATAAAGCTATGTGATCGTTTAGCTCGGTCTGTCACGTACAGACTCTACATGATCATTTACCTTGGGCTAGCGATCGTCTAGCAAAGCTAGGCGATCGTTTAGTAAATATTGCATGATTGTTTAGCTCGCACTTGCACGATCGTTTAGTAAATCTGAATTTACTTGACGACTTCGTGAGTTTCTTTTTCACGAGAGAAAACTTAAAAACCTTTTCAAATATTTGTCAAACTTCTTTTCAAAATAGGAAACCAATTTCTTTTTAAACTCACAGTTACCATGATCCAATAACCACCCACTACTTTGGTTATTTAAAAGAAAAAGAATTAATTATCCAATAATTAATATTATTATAAATATAAATGATAACCAACTTATCAAACTATATTTATAACTTATAAATTTAATATTTTATCTCATGAAATATATAAACCATAGTTCTTTTTCTATTCCATGGTACTTAATGTAAATCTCATTTACTTCAATCCTCCATTAGATGTATCTTATACATCATACCGATTATATCATATATAATCAAAATACCTCTTGTCAATTTGAACATTTCAAATCAACACCAAGAACTGATCCTCAACTGTATCCAAGCTACCAAGGGGACCTCATGAACCTGTAGCTCCGAAGCTCCAACGGTAGGTGAATAACTGACTAAACTCTTTAGTCACGGGATCCACCATCCGTTAATTTCCGAGCACTCCACTAAAGACCGACAGCTGAACTCTCCTTACTACAGATATATTATGTGTCCATCTTAACCAATGAGCAGTGCGACAACCCTTCACAGATCGCTCGTAAGTACAGCTGGGCCAATAACTGTTATGCCCCTATAGTTACATCTGTCTCCTTAAGTACCACTGATCCCTCTAATGAACATAAGTCATAGTCCTACTATAACTGAGTCTTCTCTTCCAAAGAGAAGTTGTGACCACTATGTTCAAGCCTCGGAATCAGCCCTTAAGGGAGCAGTCTCTCTACTTACCCCTGCTTCGGGAAAAGAGTGAATTTCATCTTGTGGATTGAATTCCCAGCTCCTAGATCAGACAAGTCCCTAAAAAGGTAGGCATGTTGAGTTGGCAATCTGGCCACTCTCACCCACACTAATCAAAGGACTGCCCTCAAAGGCAGGAGTTCCCTAAACACTCAGGATTGAGGTCATGTCACCTATGGTCGTTTAGGTGAGATGCAAGTCTCTAGTATCAACGACATTATATACAGAGTCTAGTCATCTCGTAGTCCAGGTCTATACAAACTCTTTGTATAGGACACCCCCGCTCCACGACTCCACATGAATGGTTAGGATCTACCATTTTTAGTAGTTTACAACATTTGCAAACCCTACAAAGCGGGCCATATCCGTAGTGTCACCAGGATCAGGTATCCCACCTTAATCCTTATACTACATACCTATTTAGGTTATCACTTAAGGCATAATCCACTTGCATATCACATATAAATGCTTAAGTTCACATAAGATAACCAATGAGCTATGTTTATTGGATATGAGTAAATGACAGAATTAAATAACACTTATTTTATTCATTGAATAATGTGTATCTTTATAAAACAACGAGACTTAAGGAGAATTAGGACATCAATCCCAACACCTTGAAGACACAAACACTTTTTCAAGACTTCTACTTCAAAAAAGTTCGGTGTTTTTCTTCTTCAAGTCACGCACATCCACTCAATTGAGAGAGAATCAGAGGATCAAGTATTAGAGATCGAATCATATTGCATCAAATCAACATCAACACCAACTCAAGTTCAACTCCATGAAACAAGTTTCTCCAGAAGCCTCGTGCGAATACTAATCCTCCAAAAAGATCAACAAGCCCAAAGGTCGACCGTCCAAGAAGATCAATAAACCCAAAGGCCGATCGTTCAAGAAGATCATCAAGCCCAAAGGTTGATCATCCAATAAGATTAACAAGCCCAAAGGCCGATCACTCAAGAAGATCAACAAACCCAAAGGTCGATCACTCAAGAAGATCAACAAGCCCAAAGGTCGATCGTTCAAGAAGATCAACCAACTTAAAGATTATAATTTATTTTGAAAGCATCAAAATACTAACCAAATTAAAGATTATAATTTATTTTGAAAGCATCAAAATACTATGTATTAGAGATTGTACTCACTTTCCACAAAATTAATACAAATACAAAGTTCAAGTTCCACGAAATAAATTTCTTTTGAAATCTCGTGCAAAAAAATTGGCATGCCTAGTAGGACGTCTCTACCTCTCATCTCTTTCTCGTCATCCAACTCAACAAATCTACAAATGGAACCAAAGATAGCTCCATCCAAAGCTACCGTCACAAGCAACACTTACATAAGCTCTGTCATCACGGGGGAAATCTAGGACCAGCTAATGGAATCTCCTAAAGGCAGGATCGTCATCAGAGAAAATCCCTTGTTCGACAACTATACTTCTGCTACTGATCTATCAGAGAAAGAATCACATTTTGATGTAGTGTCTGTCATGATGACTGGCGTAACAACTGGGTCGACTATGGCAGAGATGAAAATAAAGATAAATCTCCTTATGAAAGCGCTAGAAGAGCGAGATCATGAAATCGTTGCTTTAAGAGATGAAATACAGGCTCGAGAAAGGAAATACTGTTTTGTAGGAAGGCCAGCCGCAACAATCTACCTCTGTTGCCACCCTATCAATTCAATAGCTGCAGGATATGATTGCAAACTCCATAAGGGCTTAGTACAGAAGACCATCACAATCCTCTTTTATGTACTGTAAGTCATACACCAAGAGAATCGACAACTTGAGAATGCCAGCTGGGTATCAACCTCCAAAGTTCCAACAGTTCGAGGAAAGGGCAATCCAAAACAACATGTTGCACACTTCATTGAAACCTGCGAAAATGCAGGAACTAGAGAAGATAGCTAGTCAAACGGTTCATCCGTACCTTAAAAGGAAATGCTTTCGATTGGTTTACTGATTTAGAGCCAGAAGTGATTGACAGTGGGAACAACGACGAAAAGATTTATAGTCGTGTCCCTTCACGCATGAAGATGAAATTTTTTGTTGACATAAGTACAGAAGATTCCTTGATAGTGAATTCAAAACTCATCATTTGACGAATCCTATAAATGAAGAGGATGATCAAAACCATGATGAAATAAGAGCTTCTGAAGATTAAATGAAAAAGCTCCTCATCACAAGAGCCTAAACTGCATGATGCTCCTGGCCCCCATGAGGTGAACCCCCAAAAAAAAAATATTTTTACGAACTACGTTACGACTTGATCCCTGTCATTATAAAGGGTACGTAGGCAATTTAAAAGATATTTAAGTTCAGTCGCGCATTAAAAAAAACATTCTTTTTTAACTACATTATGACTTGATCTTTATCATTATGAAGGGTACGTAAGTAGCTTGAAAGATTTAAGTTCAGTCCAGTTTTTAAAAAGAAAAAAAACTTGAACTACGTCATGATTTGATCCCTTTCTTTAATGGTACGAAGTCAACTTAAAGAATTTCCATCAAAAAGGGTACCACAACCACCAAAGTATGATACTACAAGATTGATGTTGATCATCCCTGTTAAAGAATGACACTCCAGATTGAAGATGTTCATCCCTATTGGGAGAAACACAACGGATTGAAGATGTTCATCCCTCGTAAAGAGCTAACACGGTAAATTAAAAGCACACACTTGGAATGGCACTTCGCTTCATCTTTGAAGTCAAGTTTGGATCTTTCGTTTCTTCCTCTTCGAAGTTCAAGTTTGGTGCAACTTCCCTACTTCCCCCAAAAGATATTATTCTCTACAGCTTCGCTCCTTCTCTAAAAGTTGTTGCAATTCTACCTCCTCTACAAAGATGTTGGCACTGCTGTTTCTTCATCTCCAAGTTCAAGGATCAGAATGCTGCTTTGATGGTTGCACCATTGCTTCTCCATCTCTGAATTTGATGGTCGCGCTGCTGCTTCCCTGTTAACAAGTTCTAGGGTTGCACTATTTCTTCTACAACTCTAACTTTAGTGGCTGCATTGATGCCTCTCCATCTCCAAATTCGATGGTTGCATTGTTGCTTCTCCGTCTCCAAGTCCAAGGGTTAGATTTCATGCCCCTCCATCTTCAAGTTCAGAGGTCTCGTCGATGTTCCTCCATTTTCAAGTTTAGAAGCTTCGTTGATTTCCCTCCATCTTCAAGTTTAGAGGCTTCTTCAATGCCCATCTACAAATTCAAAGGCTTCGTTGATGCTCCTCCATCTTTAAGTTTAGTGGCTTCATCGATGCTTCTCTATCTTCAAGTTCAAAGGTTTTAGCGATGCTCCATCTTCATGCTCAAGTTTGGAGGCTTTGCAATGCCATCTTCATACTCAAAGTCGCAAAGTCAAGCCTACTGCCAAAGATTCGTCGAACTCAAATGCAGAGCATTCACCGATGTTTCATCAAACTCAAATGCGGAGAATATGTCGATGCTCTGTCAAACTCAAACGCAAAGGTCTCGTCGATGCTTCTCCATTTTTAAGTTCAGAAGCTCCGTCAATGCTTCTCCATCTTCAAGTTCAAGATCGGTGTGCATGGCTCCGCTTCCATCTTCAAGTTCAAGATCAGTGTACATGGCCCGCTTCCATCTTCAAGTTCAAGATCGGTGTGCATGGCTCCGCTTCCATCTTCAAGTTCAAGATCAGTGTGCATGGCTCCACTTCCATCTTCAAGTTTAAGATCAGTGTGCATGGCTCAGCTCCATCTTCAAGTTCAAGTTCAGTGTGTGTGGCTCCCGCTCCATCTTTAAGTTCAAGGTCAATGTGCACGACTCCGCTCCATCTTCAAGTTCATGGTCGGTGTACATGGCTCGGCTCCATCTTCAATGTCTCTGTCTACAAAGTTTGAAGGGGCTTGTTTCATCTCCAAAGTTTGGCATGGCTCCACTTCATCTCCAAATTCTGGCGTGGCTCATTTTATCCCTCAAAGTCTAGCGTGGCTTCGCTTCATCTTCACAAGTCTGGAGTGGCTTCGTTTCATCTTCACAAGTCTAGAGTGGCTTCGTTTCATCTTCACAAGTCTGGAGTGGCTTCGCTTCATCTTCACAAGTCTGAAGTGGCTTCGCTTCATCTTCACAAGTCTGGCAGTCTGGCGTGGCTTTACTCATCTCCACAAGCCTGGCGCGGCTTTGCTTCATCTCCACAAGCCTGGAGCGGCTTCGTTTCATCTCCAAAAGCCTAGAGCGGATTCGCTTCATCTCCACAAGTTAAGTGCGGCTTCGCTTCATCTCCAAAAGTCGAGTGCGGCTTCGCTTCATCTCCAAAAGTCGAGTGCGGCTTCGCTTCATCTCCAAAAGTCGAGTGCGGCTTCACTTCATCCCCAAAAGTCAAGTGCGGCTTCGCTTCATCTCCAAAATTCAAGTGCAGATTTGCTTGAAAGAAAAAAATGAAGTTAAAAAAAACGAAACAGAAAAAATCAAAAGAAAAAAAAAGAAAAAGAAAAAAAAGAAAGGAAAAAAAAGAAGTAAAATTGAAAGGAAAAAAAAGAAAAAAATGGTGGAAAAAAAAGAAAGAAAGAAAAGATTTAAAAAAAAAAAAGAGAGAGAGAGAAAGAAAATGTTAGAAGAAGAGGAGGGGATAAAGATAATGGAGGGGTTTATGGTCCTATTTATAGAGGTTCCTAGGTTTGAAAACAAATTAGGAAATTCAAATCAAATAAAGATTTAATTTAAAATATTATATTTTTTTAGATTTCCTAATTTGATGCTATCCTAATTTCAAATTAAATTAAACAAATTCCTTATTTAATTTAATTTTATTAGATTTTGTCTTCAAATTTATCTTCAAGATTTGGACATATTCTAAATTTTATTCAAAATCAAATTAAATTGGGGATAAATTTTGATTTTTTTTTCTTAAATTAACAATTTGGCTAATCCAAATTTCATACTAAATTCAAATTTATAAGTTTTTATCTCCTAACCAAATTAAATTGGAGATAAAACTCAAAATTTTTCTTTAAATTAAATTTTGGTCATATTCCAAATTTTATTCAAAATCAAATTATTAAGATTACACTGTATATGAAATCTCAAATTAAAATCTAGACATATTCCAAAATTTATCCCAAATCTAAATCATCCAAATTCGCACGTTTTTATCCTCAAGTCAAATTAAATTAAGGATAAAATCTCAAATTAATGTAAATTTCAAATTTGGGCATCTTCCAGATTTTATATCAAACTCATCCAAATGTAGGTTCTTATCCCAATTTCCAAATCAAATTGTAGGGAAAATCTAAAATTTTAAAATTTGACAATATTCTAAATTTTATCCCAAATTCAAGTTGTCCAAACTTGTTTTTATCTACAATCAAAATAAATTGTGGATAAAAAAAAAAATCTCAATTGATCCTTTATTAAAATTCGGGCATGTCCCAAATTTTATCTCAAATCCAAATCAAATTAGAGTAAAATCTCAAATTAAAATTTGGCCATATTCCAAATTTTATCTCAAATTCGAGTTAAACTTATGAACTAATAGTTTGACTGACACATCAATTGACAGATATATTTGGATTTTGATTCAAGCTTTATATTTTTCGAGATCCATCCACCCATATATGTGCATAAATCTCGAAAGGGGCATTTGTTGAACGAAAATTTTGAACTAATCACAAAATGACACGTCATTCATTAGATTAATGATGAAATTCCAAATCATCAAATTTAGGACCAACTAGGAGGTGACATGTATCCCAGATTGAAGTTCAAGACAAATTTTGATGACGTCGCGTGGTTTTATCACGACCGTTGAATCAGATAAGATTAATTTGACCTAATTGATATTATTATTTGGGTTAAAAGTTCAATTGAGCCCAGCTTAATTTGACCCAAATGTCAAATAAGGCCCAAATCCAATTAGTTGGGCCCAATGAGCTAGGTCCTTGGACCAACCAAGCCTAAGTCCACGAAGCTCACCTAATATTATTTAAATTTCAACTCCCATCCAATTTTTGGGAGTTAGTAATTCTATACTCCAAAGAGCTTATAAGGGATTCTCTACAATCATACTAAAGTCTTTCGAAGATAAGATGCAAGCATTTTGAAGACTGAAATCCAAGGATTCAGAAGACTGGGGTCCTTTGAAGATACAAGAAATTCTACATTCAGAGAGCCCATAGAGAATTCATCAACAAGCATAAGACTCCCAAGACTCTGAAGCTGCACTCCTATAAGACCGAAGACCCTTGAAGACACAAACACTCTTCCAAGACTTCTACTTCAAGAACATTCGGTGCTTTTCTTCTTCAAGTCAAGCACATCCACCCAATTGAGAGAGAATCAGAGGATCAAGTATTAGATATCGAATCACATCGCATCAAATCAATATCAACATCAACACGAACTCAAGTTCAACTCCATGAAACAAGTTTCTCCGGAAGCCTCGTGCGAGCACTAATCCTCCAAGAAGATCAACAAGTCCAAAGGTCGATCATCCAAGAAGATCATCAAGCCCAAAGGCCGATCGTCCAAGAAGATCATCAAGCCCAAAGGTCGATCAAGATCATCAAGCCCAAAGGGGCCGATCATCCAAGAAGATCAACAAGCCCAAAGGCCGATCACCCAAGAAGATCAACAAGCTCAAAGACCGATCACCCAAGAAGATCAACAAACCCAAAGGCCGATCGTTCAAGAAGATCAACCAACTTAAAGATTATAATATGAGATTGTACTCACTCTCCACAAAATTAATACAAATACAAAATTCAAGTTCCTCGAAATAAATTTCTATTGAAATCTCATGCGAACACACATATTAACATTTTCCTTCCTTTTAGAATAAGAATTTAAATAAATGACTCGAATAACCCGAACTAACTCAATTCAAAATGTTTCATGATTGGGTTAGGTTAGGTTCATTTTTAAATTAGAATTATTTGAATTGAAGAAATTTACAATTCGAATAATTAGGTTGGATCTAAAAAGTCTTTCTAACCAACCCATAAACACCTTCAACTGCGGCTATAAATAAAGTATAACACATTAAGCTACTTTGCTTATGACTTAAGGAAGTTTGGTTTCCTATCATTGTAATTTTGTTGTCCACTCCCTAGCAAGCTTTGCTTCCCACTTTAAATCCTCATTTTTAGGGGTGTTAATAAATCCGTTCAATCCAAACCAATTCGTACGATTTAGGTTTGGTTGTTAATTAATTTGAGTTGAGTTGATTCAAATAAATAAATAAAATAACCCAAATCATCTGAACTAACCAAAACTTATTATTAATTTTGAAAAGTATGTTATTTTTAGTTATAATACAATTATTTTTATATATATTTATATTTTATTTTATTTCATGATTGTTTTGTTAATTTATTCTCCAACAACTCTTACAAATAATTTTTAACATATTGGAAAGAAAAAATTTATAATATAAATGAAAATTGAGTTATTAATCTTAATTAAATATATGAAAATAATTAATTAAAATTTTTATATATTAACGTTTTAATTATTTTAGAATCAAAATTTAAATAAATGACTCTACTCATTCGAACTAATCCAACCACGAATACCGACCATTTTTATGGACAGATGCTTTTCCCCCGTGGCTCTCTTCTTTAGCTGAGAAATATATATGTAATATTGTATCTGATAGTAATTGCTATTTTAAAAAATAAAAAATAAAAAATAAATAAAATAAATAAAATTGGTACATTCTTTTTTTAATTCAACAAATTTACTAGCTTTTCCAAATAAATGAACATCAGAATTGGTCTTTTGAAAAATGAATCACCAAATCGCTCCCTAATGTAAGACTAGCCACTAAATCAACCAATTCAATTCAAAGGAACTTTTTGTTATTTGTTTTTTAATAGATAAAAGATAGTTTCGATTTAGTGGGTTGAGTCATATATAGAAACCCTATAAAATTTCTAATAATACTATAATACATTTCTTCCCTTCATCAGAAACATTATTATATGATGTATTATTTTATTTTATGAAATACCCAACACTATTGATTGATACTCATTTTATGATCAAAAACCATTAATAAATATGGTAAAAAAAAATACTACAATAGTATCATTTTTGGAAATTGGTGGAGGGAAGATTCCTCATCCCCATTTTTTCCGAGAAAATTAATCTTTATCTCTGTAATTGAAGGCGGGGATGAGAATTCTGAGAATCGGGTCCCTGCGAGGACCCTTCCCCAAAATATTGAAAAACTCCAATTGAATAAACAAATTTATCTTTTTTAAAAAAATTATTACAGTTGGTTGAATGCATAAATAAAATTTACCTTAATTTTAAAAAAATAAAAATAAATAAATGTTAATAGGTTGATCTTACTAGATTAGAGTTTGGATTAAAAAGATAATAAAAGTTAAAAAGAAATAACAAAAACAATATTAATACGGTAAAAAAAAAAAAAAAAAAGGAAAACAGCATTGAAAAAAATGAAAATTTTCCAAAAAATTTTAAAGTTCATATAAATAAAGCATATATAATATATATTTTTTTGTATTTCTATATTTTAAAAATATATTAAAAAACTTAACAGGCGGATTCGAGGACAGGGATAGATGGGAATACTCTCTCCTTCCTCGACCTGAGATCCTACTTTAATCCATAGTTTGACTCTTATCCCCAGTTAAATTGGGAATTCTTTTTTTATCATCCATGTCCGGGGACCCATCCCGCAAATTTTTTTTGCCATCCCTAGAGTTACCTAGAAAAAAAAGTTGGCTATAGCCTCTATTAACAAACTAAAAGAAGACGTTGGTATGTTATGCCTACTATCTTCATTCTAAGAACAAATTCTTTTTAAACTTGATTAACCGTATAAAGATTCTCTTTGAAATATTACTTCTATACCAACTTTTCGATTCCATTTTCCTAAAATTTGTCCTTTTTTTAACAAAAATTTAAGAATTTAAACCCTATCATTTCACATATTCATTCTCTTATATCGATTAAATTTAAATTGATTCATATTTTTTAAATAAAAATTAATTTTCAATAATTTAAATTAAAGAAAATTACTTGCAATATAAGTTATATAAATATTTTAAAAATTATCTTATAATAAATGGATGAATTAGGTTAATATTAGTGATTAAAAAATTGGTAAAAACAGTTCTTTTGAACATCGACCAAAAAGTATCATATTTTTGTAATTAGTTTCAAACCAACATATTTATCAATTTTTAATCATTAATATTCGTTAAATATTGAATATCAATATAAACAAAAACAAAAAAGGTTGAAATAATATATTACCCGAGTCATTATAGTTAAATCATAACAACTTAATATTAATTTACTAGACACAATAATAACAACTTAAAATTAATTTACTAGATACAATAATTTAAGTTTCATTTGGTAACCTTTTATATTTTTTGTTTTTGTTTTTGAAAATTAGATCCACATTTCTTATATTGATTTGCATTTTTATTAAGTACAATGATTGAATTCTTAACCAAATTCAAAATAATAATAATAATTTAAAGCTACTTTTTTTAATTCTCAAAATTTGACTATGTTTTTTAAATCATGGGTGAAAAGTAAATAACAAAATAATAAAATTGAAGATAGAAATAGTGTTTATAAGCTTAATTTTCAAAAATAAAATGATTACCAAAAAGTGTCTTAATTTTGCTTGTTTAAATTAAAATTTACTAAACACTGTTTTTAGATGGAATGACAAAATTACATTTAATTTGTCTAAAACATCACTTACAATAACCATTTAAAAAGATATATCAACGTCAAACTAAGTTTGCATGAAACGGATACTTCTCGTAATATTTCAAATTGTATATTTTGTTTTCTTGTTCAAAATTCATGTGTTTAAATGGTAAGAAATTCAAATACCTTTTATTTAATACGTATTATGTAACACGTGGCTTTCATGTAAACTATCAACCTCAAGTTTGAAACATATTTCTATATATGTATATCCGTAAATGGTTGACTAACTTATGTACACCTCAACTAATCTAATAAGATAACATTTAGGGGCCGTTTGTTTTTTTGGGAATGTAGATAATCGAAATCTTAAATGTCTAGAATTATATATATTATGAATTATAGATGTCCTGCATCTTTAGATTACCATGTTTGTTTTGTATGAATATTTTTTTTACATATATCTGGGAATACTTTGATTCATAGAATTTATACTTGGGAATGTCTTCATTTACATAAAATTCCAAAAATGCCCTTACAACTATTTATTACTTTATAATTAATTTGATATAATTTGAACTTATATAACATATTTGTTTTTATCAATTTGAATTTCTTTTAAAATTAATATACTTTATATTGTTTTTATATGCTATTTTTCTCAACAAATAATATATTATAATTTAAGTTTTTTTATAAAAATAAATAAGAATTATGATATAACTACAAAATATGTTATACATGGTTGACAATATTTATTTTAATTATATAATACACATGAAGAATAATATATGTATATGTGTGTGTAAAATAAAATAAAAAGGAAGAACAAAAAAAAAAAGTATAATGGGGAAGGGGATGCCCTCAACTGGGGAATTGGAAAAATCCATGTTTCAAGAAGGTATCCAAAAATCTCCAAATGTCCTTCATTCGGGAATCCTAGGATGCTCGAGAATCTTCAGATGTCGAGCATCTCACAACTTCATGGGAATCTAGGATACCCGTGAAACAAATAACCCCTTAAGTTGAATCTCATGAAAACAAATCTTGGAAAAAATGAGAATTTAGAATATATATATATATTTTTGCATTCATTGTTTAAATTAGGGGTTTCTTAGATTGATTGGGTTGAAACACTTTTTAGACCCAATTTCTTCAACACAAATAACGTTTGGGTTGGATTGGGCTGAGTTGCTCAAATCATTTATTTAATTTTTTGTTCTAAAATAATAAAATATTAATATGAAAAATGTTTATTTATTTTCCTATTGAATTAAGATTAACAACTCAATTTTTAAATTATAAATTTTTTCTTTTCAAAGTGCTAATAATTATTTCGAAAAGTTATTGCAGAATAAATAAGGAAAAAATCTTGAAATTAAATAAACTTAAAATAAATTTATGTAGGTTAAATTGTATCATAGTATAAAAAAACATACCTTTTAGAATCAATAATAAATTCATATTGATTTCGATTATTTTAAGTGAATCCATGAAACAATTTCATCTATAAAATTTTCATTCATTTGAACCCCCTTGTTGAATTGGATTGATTGGATTTTTCAGACCATCGAATATTTTAACACCATTTATTTAAATGTCTGGTTCGTTTTTCAGTTTTAATCTCTAATCTTTTAAAATATTTACGTTGATCCTTCAGTTTTTTAGTTTGTTTTAACTTTTTTTTATTTGATTCTTTTAAATGTTACTAGTGTGTAAACTTTCGAAAAAAACCAATTATTTTAGTCATTTCCTTTATATGGATGTTTATTTACTATTTAGTACTGACATTTAAACCAAACAATAAAAGAAAAGGCAAAAGAGTAATGAACTAAAAGGGACCTTTAATGGTATTCTAGAGATTTTATTCCCATGTCTTTGATCAGGTTAGAATAACTACCTCGATTGATTTGTTTCTCCAAGATTTACAATTTTTCATCTACTATCGATTAACTTCATTTTCATATCTGATTTTATCGTGCACTAGCTATTTGAATACATGTCAAACATTATTTCAAGAAGTTTGTGACATTAATTGAACAAATTTGTAGAAAAATAATATGGCAAGGATTTTTAAAAAAAAATGTTCAATAACTAATAAAATGGAAAATTTGAAAGCATGGACCAAAATATAACCATAATAAAAATGGGATCTAAGTATTGTAGGACGTTGGTACAATTTATAAAGAGAAGCTCCTAATTCAAATGCTAATTGGATTTGAAATCAAAATCGTATCATGATTGATATCCCAATATCTTTTCATATTAGATTTTGGATTCAAAATTGGGGAAATACTCTAATTTGATTTAAATTATATTATAATATAATTTAATTCAAATTGTGTTAAATTTCTTGATTCAATTTGGATTTGAGAATTTAATTCCAGTATTTGATACTAGATCCAAATTTGAATCGAGTTAAATCGTGGAACTTATTTATTATTATTATTATAAAAAAAAAGTATTTGGTAGACCAGTTCAAAGTGGGATAATATTCCAATATCATTTGAGATTAAGTTCATCTCAAATTAAAATTTGATCCCATCCTAAATTCAAATCATAGGCTTTTATCCTAAAATTAAATTGTGGATAAAGTCTCAAATTTCTCTTAAATTAAAATTTGATTATATTTTAAATTTTATCTCAAATTCAAATTTTACACCTTTATCTCCTAATCAAGTTAAATTAGCGACAAAATCTCCAATTTATCTCAAATTTAAATTAGGTCATAATTCAAATTTTATCCCAAAGTAAAATTAGGTGAAGTTCAAATCTCATTTTATGCTAAATTCAAGGCAAACATATTGGATGGACTGTTTAAATTTTAAATTGAGATCAAGATTTATGTCAAGAAGGAAAATCAAAACTTTGACCTAAATTCATATTTTGATAGGTTGACATAAAAAATAAATGTGTAAAATATACACAAGATTCAAGTCAAGTCTATATACCAAATTCATATTTTGATTAAATTGACATATCAAATAAGAGTCAAGGTGAATAACATATAATTTGTATTTTGATTCCAACTTTATTTTTTTCGACATTCATCCACCAATACATGTGCATAGATCTCAAAAATGAGTCATTGAATGAGAAATTTTAAACTAATCACAAATTGCCACGTTATTTACCAAACTAATGACGAAATTACTAATAATTGAATTTGTGACTAATTAAAAGTTACATGTTGAAATTGAAGTTGAAGACATTGGCAAATCATGCCACGTGTTTGTTGGATTGAATAATTCGGTATAACTTGATCTTATTATTTGGGCTAAAGTTCAATTGAGTCAAAAATAGACTTAATTTAGTCTATGGACCAACTAAGCCCAAGCCCACAAAGCCCACCTGAGAACCCTGAGTTCTCTTCGTTTGTGGGATTAGCAATCCTACACTCAAGAAAACCTAAGAGATAACATCAACATTTAAACTCAGACTTAACCACTCTTAGACGGCAACTTCAAGAACATCAACATTTAAACTCAAACATATGATCAAGTACTAGAAATCGAGCTACGTTACATCAAATCAACACAACCATAAATTTATTCAAAAACTTTGTGCGAACAATTGTGATAGTACCATTTTTCGAATTGGGAGTCACTTAGAGAAAAAATTGACTACAGTCTTTACTAACAAACTAAAAGAAGAAGTTGGTATGTTATGCATACTATCTTCATTTTAAGAACAAATTCTTTTCAAACTTGATTAACTGTATAAAGATTCTCTTTGAAAGATCACTTTTATACCAACTTTTCAATTCAACTTTCCTAAAATTTTGACATATTTTTTGAACAAAATTCTAAGAATTTAAACCCTATTATCACTTCCATGTTTTCATGAATATTCTCTTATATCAACCAGATTTAAATTGATTCATATTTTTAAATAAAAATTATTTTGCAATAATTTAAATTATACAAAATTACTTGCAATATAAGTTATAAATATTTTAAAAATTATCTTATAATAAATGAATCGATTAGGTTAATATTAGTGATTAAAAAAATTGGTAAAAAACGTTCTTTTGAATATCGTATCTTGAACCAACACACGATAATAAAGACCAAAAAGTATCATATTTTCGTAATTACATTAGTTTCGAAGCAACATTTCTTATCCATTTTTCTAATAACTAATATTCATTAAATATTGAATATCAATATAAAAAAATTGAAATTATGTATTACTTTGAGTCATTTAAATCATAACAACTCAGCATTAATTTACTAGACACAATGATTTAGTTTTTCATAATTAAATTAAAATTTATAGAACACTATTTTTTAAATGGGATCACAAGTTCACATAATTTAATTATGTAAAAGCATAATTTACAATAACTATTTAAAAAGGTACATTAATCTCAAACTAAGTTTACATGAAACGGATAACTCCTTGTAATATTTAAAATTGTATATTTTATTTTCTTATTCAAAATTGATGTGTTTAAATGGTAAGAAATTCAAATACCTTTTATTTAATACGCATTATGCAACACATGGCTTTCATGTAGACTATCAACCTCAAGTTTGAAACATATTTCTATATATATATATTCATAAACGGATGACCAATATATACATGTCTTTGATCAAGACAAAAGAGTAAATGAACTAAAAGGGACAATAAATGGTCTTTTAGAGATTTCATTAATACGTCTGTGATCAAGTTAGAATATTTTCCTTGTTTGATTTATACAATTTTCATTTATGATGGACTAAACTTCATTTTCATATCTACCTTGTCGTACACTAACTATTTGAATATATGTCAATATGTGCATGATTTCAAGAAGTTTGTGACATTAATTGAACAAATTTGTAGAAAAATAATATGACAAGGATCAATTTC
Organism: Benincasa hispida; assembly: GCF_027475165.1. Lineage (NCBI taxonomy): Eukaryota > Viridiplantae > Streptophyta > Magnoliopsida > Cucurbitales > Cucurbitaceae > Benincasa > Benincasa hispida. The sequence continues at coordinate 12,774,404 of NC_143486.1, forward strand.
TTAAAAAAAAATATCAATAACTAATAAAATGGAAAATTTGAAAGCATGGACCAAAACTATACCAAATTTAAGAAAAGCTTGGGGCACATTTTCCCATTCCAAGATAAATTAGGAAAAAATATAGAGGGACCTTTTAAATTAATTTTAAAAAATTTTGAAACAAAAAATATATATTTTAAAAGTTTGTGAACTAAATACACATGTTGTTTAGAACTTGATGATTAAAAAGTTAATTTCTTTTTTTATTTATATAAACACACTTATGAAATAATGAGGTTCAACTTTTTTGAAGAAAAAAATAATTATGAAGGAGTGAAGTTGGCTCCAAATCAAAAAAATGGCTTTACTGTTATTCTTTCTACAGGTGTTTTTGGGAGATCCCTTTATAGTAATTTGACATTTTATCTCATCACTTTGTAACCTAATGTAACTAAACAAATTAGTAATTAAAATCGTAATTAAATTATAAGATGAACTCACCTTTAATCTTACCGGTAATATTTTATTGATAAATTTTTTTAGTAAAACCAATAGTAAATAATTTTAATAGTTGGTTGAAAATACACAATATCTTTCAATCTTTCAGTTAAGTCTATATGACTCAAGTTCCAGTGTATAGATACATAAAACATTAATCGTTATCTTAAAGTCGATGATTTGATATTTAATTATCATATTTGTTTAAATTGTATATGTATGCATGTACGTACGTGGAACATATTTTTACAAGTTTTTTGGTTAATTTAAAAGGTTCGTCCCTAAATTGTTAGGTTGTGTCTATTTAGTCCATGAATTTTTTAAAATGTCTAGTAGATCTCTAAACTTTCTATTTTGTATAATTTTGTGACTAGTAGATTTCTAAGTTTTTCAATTTTGTATCTAATAACTCTTTGACTTATTCAAAATATATATATATATATATATATTAAATGTACTTATCTAAGGATTCAATTAAAGATAAAATTTAATTTTATATCTAATAGATCCATTATCAATTAATTCTTTTTAGTAATTCAATATTTCAAGGATCTATTGAATACAAAATTGAAAGTTTGGGGGACCTATTAACCACAAAATTTAAAATTTAAAGACCTAATAGATACAAAATTAATAGTTAAGGCCATCGAGATCTATTAAATGTTTTTAAAAACTTAAGGATCAAATAGATAAATCTTGAAACTTCAAGGACTAAATTTAGTTTAACCAGTTACATTTTACTTTTTCTTTTCAAAAACACTTTTAAATTACTTCAAAGATTGATTTTTCTGACAGACACCATTGAATTGTTTTGAGAATTAGTGGGAAATAGTTTAAAGTCATTAGTATGTGTATACATATAACAAAGTAATTGCAATGTGCAATATTTTTAGGGTCAGGAATAAAATGTATAGTAAAATCTATTTGTGGTAGACTCTGTAGTTGATAGACTTTGATAAATGATATAGTATATCACTATAATAAACTTCGAGAGTTGCAACTAAATTTTGCTATATTTACAAATTCTTTTTTATTGTACTATATCTACTAATACTTTTAGACTTGATTGCTATAGTTACAACTATTAAGAGTATACAAAAAAACTCAATGACCCAAAAAAATCGATCAACCTAACCCAACTCGTACAATTTGATTGGATTATCAACTCATTTGGATTGGACTGAGTTCAAATAAATGAAAATTTTATGGGTTGGATTGGTTCATGGTTCACGTAAAATAACCCAAACGAATAGGAACTTATTATAAACTTTAAAATGTATATATATATTTTTTTATGATACAATTTATATATAAATATATTATTAATTCAATATCTGAAAATAATTCAATCATATTTTTACGTATTAATATTATAATTCTTTTTAAAATAAATGACTCGAGTAATATTTAAAATGGTATATTTTGTTTTCTTATTCAAAATAGATGTGTTTAAATGGTAAGAAATTCAAATATGTGGGCTCTCATGTAAACCATCAACCTCAAGTTTGAAATATATATATATATTACTCGTAAATGGCCGATCAACTTAGACACATCTCGACTAAACTAACCGGATAACATTTAAGTTTAATCATTAAAATATATCTTAGAAAAATGATAATTCAAAAAACAAAAAGAGTATATACATGCATAAATTATTTAAATCAAGGGTTTTTCGAATTGAGTTAGGTTTGGAAGATTCTTTAGACCTAATTTAATTATTCAGGTTATAAGTTTCTTTCAACCAAATAACTCTTATTAAATAATGATCTAAATCCAACCCAATTATGAACATTTGGATTGAGTTGCTCGGGTCATTTTTTTAATTTTTTATTTTAAAATAAGTAAAATATTAATATAGAAAAATATTATTTAATTGAATTAAGATTAACAACCCAATTCCAATTTATGTTATGATTTTTTTATTTCTCAAGTGCTAAAATTATTTTATAAGAGTTATTGCAGAATAAATGATCCAAAAAATCATGAAATAAATAAACTTAAAATAAATTTATGTATATTAAATTGTATCATAGTTATTTTTTAAAAAAAATACATACTTTTTAGAATCAATAATAAGAGTGAGTTAGTTTAGATTATTTTAGGTGGATCCTTCAACCAATTCACCCATAAAATTTTTATTTATTATTATTATTATTATTTTGTATTTGATTCTTTTAAATTTACATTATTCTCTAAACTTAAAAAAAAAAAATCAATTAATTTTGACATTTCCTTCATGGGGATGCTTATTTACTATTTGGTAAGACATTTAAGCCGAACAATGAAAGAAAAGATAAAAGAGTAAATGAATTAAAAGGGACTGAAAATGGTCTTTTAGAGACTCACTAACTAGTCTTTGATAAGTTAGAATATCTCTTCTGTTTGATTTGTTTCTCTAACATTTACAATTTTCATTTAGGATGGTTGAACCTCATTTCCATATCACCGTACACTAACTATTTGAGTACATGTTAATACAAGAATTTTTGCGACATTAATGGAACAATTTTGTAGACAAGGATCAACTTTTTTTTTTTTTAAAAAAAAAAAAAAAAAAAAAAAAAAAGTTTAATAACTAATAAAATGGAAAATTTGAAAGCATGGACCAAAATATTAATGGGATCTAAATATGTGTAGGAAGGAGAATTCATCTCGTTTTGAGTAATTTCACGCCAACTAAGGAAACGTAATATCCTAAAAAAAAGATGACAGTTATTATTTGAATTTTTTGAAATTTTCTATTCCTATTGCTATGTGACCCTCCATTCATTTAATTGGTAAATAAAAATTTAAAGATATTTAATTTTCTTTTAAATACAATAAGAATGGAGGATCAAACTATAATAGACTCGAATGAGTGCAATAAAAAAACCAAATTATTGATTTGTATTTGGTTGAGAACTAACTTTTTAAATTAACTAGTCCAAGTATGGACCAACCTATTGATTTGTTTCTTGATGAACAGTTAAACGTATTAGTTCAATTTTTTATACACAAATTGAATCAATGACATGTATACACATGAATTGTAATAGTACTTTTACTTAGTATTTTAATTATTATGATGCATGTATGTTTATTATTTAGGAAAAAAAACTCGAATTATTATTGTCTAAAAAAGAGAACAAAAATAATCCAATTTTAATATATAAAAAAGAAGTAGTCCATATTGTAATTTGAAAAATAAAAATATCCCATCTAAAAAAACAAAAAATTGGTTTGGAAAAAGAATAAAGGAAAACACCCGATTGAGTCCAAAACTAAAAACAAATCAACATGGAGTCAATCCAATAAAAAATCGAGTCGTGTTAGTTTTGTACTTTTATTAGACATCGGTGTAGTTCTCTATTCTATAAAACCAATTTGTTAGGTTTGATTCTCAGTTGGCTCTCAAACCTGAAAAAATGAACCAACGATCTCTCTTTTACCTCGTGTATATATGCGAGTAGCTTTGACATAAAAAAATATTTAATTGATAATATATTTAAATTCAAATAACAACTCGTCTAAATATGAAACTTAAAAGGATAAAGCTAGGTAAAACTTCAAGGGGAAAAAAAGTAAATTATGAGCATATTTTTTTCCCTCCTAATGCAATAATTATGATTTGAAAAATCTTATTTATTTTGACGGAGTCAAGAATAAAAATAATGGCAATAGTCATTTAAAAAAAAATAGTGAATAATCTTTTAAAACTAAGAACCATACCAAATTTAAGAAAAGCTTGGGGCACATTCTCCAATTCCAAAATAAATTTGGAAAATAATGAGAATGAATAGACAAGGTCTTAAAATTGTTTTCCTAATTTAAAAAGATTATTTTTAAATATAGAAAAATGAACCAAAATATTTATAAATACAACAAAATTTTATTGTCTATTTGTAATAGATTATAATAGACTACTAGTCTACTATCGCACCTATTTGTGTTATGATAGTAGTCTATTACGATCTATCACAGATAGACGGTGATATTTTGTTATTATTTGTAAATATTTTCAACAGTTTTATTATTTAAATTAAAATTTCAATTTAAAATGTCAACTAATTATTCAAAATAGAAAAATACTAACGGACCTTTTTAGATCAATTTTTTTAAAAAAAAATAGACTAAAAATATATATATTTTAAAAGTATGTGGACTAAACACACATGTTGTTCAAAATTCAAAGATTAAAAAAATTAATCTTTTAAACAAATTTATATAGACACTTATGAAATGGTGAGGTTAATTTTTTTTTTAAAAAAAAAAAATTATGTAGGAGTGAAGTTGGCTCCAAATCAAAGAATCACTTTATAGTTATTCTTTCTACAAGTGTTTTTGGGAGATCACTTTATAAAGTAATTTGACATTTTATCTCATCACTTTGTAGCCTAATGTAACTAAACAAATTAACTATTCAAAAAATAATGTAACTAAACAAATTAGTAATTAAAATCGCAATTAAAATCATAAAATGTTTAAATTATAAGATGAACTCACCTTTAATCTTACTAATACTATTTTATTGATAATTTTTTTTAGTAAAATCGGTTTAATAGTAAATAATTTTAATCGTTGCGTGAGAGTAGACAATGTCTTTCAATTAAGTCTATAACTCAAGTGAGAATCAAATGTATAATTTGATAGATAAAACACTAATTGTTATCTTAAAGTCTATGATTTAATATTTAACTATCACATTTATTGAAATTGTGTGTATATACATGTGTGTGTGTGAAACACATTTTTACAACTGCTTTGGTTAATTTAAAAGGTTAGTTTCTAAATTGTTAGGTTGTATCTATTTAGTCCATAAATTTTTAAAAATGTCTAATAGATCTCTAAAATTTATATTTTGTGTATAATAGATTAACGAATTTTCGATTTTATGTCGATCAAGTTTTTTAACTTTCAGTGTTAATAGTAGATCCTTGTTGTAAGTCTTTGACTTATTCAACATTCTTTTTTTATATTTACTTATCTATCGTTGCATTAAACATAAAATTCAATTTCAATATTTCAAGGACCTATTGAATACAAAATCAAAAGTTTTGGAGCCTATTAACCACAAAATTTGAGTTTAAGGACTTGTTAGATACAAAATTAATAGTTAAGATCAAAGGGACTTATTAAATGCTTTTTAAAACTTATGGACCAAATAGACAAATCTTGAAAATTCAAGGACTAAACTTAGTTTAAGTAATTACATTTTACTTTTTTTTTTTCAAAAATACTTTTAAATTACTCTATAGATTGTTTTTAGCCGTGAAATAAGGGTATATTTGAAGTGGTTCTAAAATAGTTAAAATCACATTTGTTATTCTTAAAATAACTCCAAATCTAGCCATTCAAAATAAATTTTGATGATATGAAAATTGCATTAGAAGATGTATAATAAAATAATGTATGATTAAATGCAAATTTAAAGTGATTTTAATCCTTTTAAAATTACTCCCAACACATGCTCCGTTGACATGCGAAAAAACCCTTTAAATCCTAATAATTAGATGATAAACATGATTTTTTTTTTTTTTTTTTTTTTTTTTTTTTTTTTTATGGATAGAAAAAGAAAAAAAATATACATAATACCAATTAGCAAGCATAGCTCAACTAACCTATATCATATCTTACTATAAAAAAATCTAATACATAATTTTTTTTTTAAAATTGCCCTTAAGTACTAACTACTTTTTACGTGGAACCAAAATAAATGATTGAAATATTGAAATTAAATGAAAGATATTTGAAAGGTAAAAAACTATTAATTAGGTATATATCTTAGAAGATTTTTTGAAAAAATAGTTAAAATGTATAAGTATGCCAAATTTTAGGATAGGTTTCAATTATACATTTACATATTTATTCACTTTTTTTTCCTTCTGGGTCTTTAAATTTTGTTCCAAAAAGAACATTAGATTTTTTTTTTTAAAAAAAAAAAAAGATGAAAAGTGTGACACAACAACTAATGGGTAAAAGTTAAAAAAACATATTGTGACATCGTTATTAATTTACTTTAATGAAATGAATAATTTTAAAGTTTATGGATATTTTTCAAATAAATTTTAAAATTAACAGGTAAATGGGAAACTTTATAAGGTATACGAAGACATATATCATACTTAAAAGAAAGCTTTAAATATCAATTTAGTCTTTGGTTAATTTTGGTTCCTTTACTTTTTAACTTTACTCTATTTAGTTTCTTTAATTTCAAAACTTTCATATTGAATCCTTTACTTTCATAAAATGACCATTTTAGCCCAAGCATTTTAAAATATCACTTCACTTTATACAAAAATTGGTTGAAAATTTTTAAATGATTTTCACTTGATATAAAATGACCATTGTATAAAAGACCCCTATGTATGATGGGGACATAGAAGCACGGTATTAAATTTCCATCGAAATGCCAATATTCTGAAAATGCCAATATTCTTATGTTGAGCTACGTTCATATTGGCATGAATCGAAATTTCCATTATATAGTAGATTACAAAATACAAAAAATAATCATCAAAATGCCACTAATCATAAAATCTTTAATTATTAACTCAAATTTATTTTTTAGTTTTTTAAAAATATATCATATTTCCGATCTATGTCGATATTTTAAATCTGCCGTAGACAAGATAAAACGACATAAAAGAAAAAAAGGGGGAGACACGGAAAATCGTGAATTGGGGAACGCCGCTACTTCCCTTATATTTTGATAATTTGAATGGAGGACTAAGAGCGTAATTTAAAGAAACTTACGAGGGCATTCACGTAAAAACATAGATATTCACGAACCAAATTGCGTGCTCGAGAGATCAGAGGCCCAAATTGAATTGAACCCTTAAAAATAAATAAAATAAATAAATAAAAACTTACATATAAAAGCAAACAAAAACCGTATTAAATTCTTTTTAAACTAGTTTGGGATTTTTGTTATTTCGTTTTAGTTTTTTTCCTTCCACGCCGCAGAGGAGAAAGAAGAATACGACGCAGAAACAAAGAAACCCTAATAACAAACTTCTGTATCTAATGGAGCAATTTTCCCTTGTTTGTCTCTCTTTTTCTATGTGATTTTTGAAAAATTATAAGAGGGAAAAGAGAATTCAAAGGATGATAAACAAGACTGCCTAATCGGGAATCTCTATGCTGTTCTTGTTGTAATCTAATGGCGGACAGTGAACAGATCACCGCCACATGGGGGACATGGGAGGAGCTTTTACTGGCTTGTGCAGTCAAGCGCCATGGATTTAAGGACTGGAATTCTGTAGCCATGGAAGTTCAGGCTCGTTCTTCTCTTCCTCATCTCTTAACTACCGCCCGTAACTGCGAACTTAAATTCCAAGACCTTAAACGACGGTTTACTTCTTTTCGAAACGATGCCGTTTTGAGTCAGAACGGCGCAGGAATTGCCGATAAGGTCGATAGCGCCGTACCTTGGGTTGATGAGTTGAGGAAACTCCGCGTTGCCGAACTTCGACGAGAGGTCCAGCGCTATGATGTTTCAATCAAGTAAATCTCTATCGGTTTTGTTATTTTTGTTCTTAAAATTTTCAGATCTGAGTTCATCTTATTGAGATTCTCGGCAGCTCGTTGCAGTTGAAGGTCAAGAAATTGGAGGAGGAGCGAGAACAAGGCGTGAACGACAGAGAAGCCAGCACTGGAAAACCAGATCTAAAAACGGAGTCCAGAGAGAGACGATCAGAAAACGACAAAAATCTCTTCGGAGAACCAGACCACCGGTCCGGACCAAACGGAACAGTTGCAAAACCATCGGCGGTTCCCGGAGAAGATTCCGACCGGGAGGACTTCTCTGTCAACCAATCCAATTCCACCGGTTCCAAAAGCGGCAACCGTAAAAGCACCGCCGAAATCGCCAAATCCGAAACCAAACCGGATTTCGCCGGTTCATATAGACCAGAACAGAACCGGAGAGCCGCCGAACCAGCCGGTCCGCAGTCAGATGACGGCAGTACGGATACTGTGGTTAAGAACCCGACGTGTGACATATCGGAGACAAAAAAGAAGGAAACACAACGAGTCGACGATTCGTCCGAGTTAGCCGACTCGGAGGCTCAGTCAAACGGCGGAGGCACGACGACGAGGGAGAGCAGCGAAGTACAGAGCTCGGCGAGTTTGACGGGGAGGATGAAGAGGAAGAGACTCCTCAGGAAGGAGATCTCCGGCGGTAGCAGCGGCAATGAACCTCGCCGGACGGCCGCAGTTAAGTCGCAGCGGTTCGACGAGGTTCTGCAGAAGATACGAGCGCACAAACATGGCTCCTTGTTCGAATCTCGTCTCCAAAGTCAGGTAAACATTTCTCCATTTTTCTCTTTCTTTAAATAAAATAAAATAAAATAATCATGTTTTTATTTTAGGAATGTATTTAGGCTTAAAATAATCATAACAATCTAGTTCTAATAAAAACCTTTTTTAAAAAAGTAAAAATTAGGAATAGAAACAAAATATACATTAAAATTGATGGGACTAGTCAATATTATGTCTAAATTAAAACATTTATTCATTTGGGATGATAAATATGAGAATTGAAGCTTAAAATTTAAGTTTTAGGCATAGGAATTAAAATTATATATCGGTAATTTCTGTTATTTTGAAGATTTGTAACACAAAAATTGATTTGAAGATATCGATCCAATTCTATTAAAAGCTTTACGACCAATAAATTTGGACCATTTCAAATTGCACATAAATAAAAAAGAAGAAAAAAAGTGGGGGACCATTCGCTTAAAAGCTTCGACCCACGTTGCTTTTCATTTCTACTTTTGTTTTGGAATTTTTTTAAAATAATATAATTTTTATGTTATTATTAAAATACACTTGCAAAGAATAGATAGATAAATAGAGTTGTTTTGTTCAATACTAAGATAATTTTTGGATAAAGCGTCTTCTTATCCAGAAATTTTGTGAGATGATTGTACTGTAGACCAAATCTTGAACCCAAAATGGAATCTGCGCATTTTTTAAACCGATATTTTTCTTTTACAGTTTCCTTGCTTTATCACAGTAAAAATTATGGAAACAATCTTATTGTACACATTTGGCTCTCGCATACATCATTTCTTTTAATCCTTAATCTTGATTCTCGATAGTCATATACTTTTGCCTTCAATTCCAACACTCTCTATATACACCCTGCTTTCGGTTCTTACTCTTTGACTCTCTCTACTCTTGTTAATTACTCCCTTTTAATAAAAGAGCAAGAGTGAATAACAAGAGAAAATAGAGAGTGAGATATCATCTTTTTGCATAAGGTTTTGTTTGGGTAATTTCAAACTCTATTTGGGCCTTTCAAAACGGGTTCTTTTACCCGCAAGGAACAAAAAAATCAAAATAATATTCTATGAGACCGGTTCTATTTTATGATTTTTTTTCCAAATCAATAAATAAAATTAGTTTCCAGAATTTGTATCGACAAATTGAATGTCATCTCAAATACATGCCCTTTTAGATGTGTTATAACGTTCTAGAAAATTCTATAGTTCGGTAAGTGGTTTTGAAATCTAAGTCAGACACCCAATTCTCCCTTCTTCTTTTTCTAATTTTATTATTTCATTTTTTTTTAAAAAGGTAAAACAAAGTAGAATAGTTGGTTCGATAATAATAGGGTAAAAACTTGTTAAAAAATCGAACTAATTTTTTTCTTGACCACTCTATTATTTTGAATGCGAAAGTTTAACTTGTGCTTTATTTTACTCTTTTTTTATTTTTATTTTTTTAATTTGGGGAAAAAATCAAAATCGAAGGGTCATGAAGAGATAATATTTTGTCCCGGCGTATTGGATGTGCTTTTTGGCTAGCGATTAATATTTGAAATAACTTGGGCCATTCCCATGGCTGATAGGCCTTCGTTTACCCCACTCGACTCCCGTTTGGCCCTCCCTAGCTGAGTCATCAACCATTTTCTGTCTGTAGGGTTTTTCGTATAATCTATTTCCTTTTAGGGTCGCGACAGGCCTGGATATGTGGGTGTTGCCCTTAAAATATTACTAAAACTAATAGAGTTCCAGCCCTTTCCTTAAGATCTTCTGTGCTAATTATTCTAGACCAAGTAATTGAAAAGTTGGTAAGGAGGAATGTTGTGGAATTTCAATCAAGTGCTTTTGACGCTTTGACCAACTTGGTTTTCAGCTGATTTTGTGGCTTTTTTATTAATGTTTTTTTTTCATTATTATTATCACAGAACGACCTGTGTAAGTAAGTAACCCACCATGATTTTTCTTGCAGGAAACGGAAGAGTACAAGGCCATGATCCGGCAGCATTTGGACCTAGAAATAGTTCAAACCAAGATCAATTCTGGCTCTTATTCCTCCAGCCATGCATTTTACCGAGATCTCTTGCTTCTTTTCAACAATGTGGTTACCTTCTTCCCTAAGTCCTCCAAGGAATTTGTAGCTGCTTGTCAACTCCGTCTTCTCATCTCCAATGAAATGAAGAAGAGTCTGCAGGTTGCTCGGATTGACCCGTCACCTGAAGTAGTAGATTCGTCCCCGATTCCTTCCCGATCCAAGGGACCTGATCTTGAAGGATCACAGTCCTTGCTTGCCAAGCAGAAGTCATCTGTTCCTATAATAGTTTGTCGGAAACGAAGCAAAATTTCATCTAAGCCTTCATCGACTGGTCTTGGTGAAAAAGGTGAGCGGAGCAATGATGATGAGAAGCCAGCCGTGGATCTAAAATCAAGTATCAAAATTGTTTCAAACCTTGTTGAAGACGAGGATACTACAAAAGATAGCAAGGTTAAAGAGAAACCCATAACTGGAGCCAGAAGCATGAGAAGAAGCAATGATAGTGCCACAAACTCAAGTGGCCCTAGTAGCATCAAGAAACAGAATACGAATTCCAGATGGAAACCCAGTTCGGCCAACGAAACAGAGACACCAACCCCAGATAAGAAAAAATCTGAGACGGTAGCATTGGAGAAGAAGCGTAGTGCAGCTGATTTCTTGAAGAGGATCAAGCAGAACTCACCTGCAGAGACTATAAAGAGAAATGGCAGAGGTGGAAGTAGCAGTGTTGGTCATGTGGCTCCAGAACAGAAGAAAGGCAGTGGCAAAAGTGATAAAGGAAAGGAGAAAATGTCGACGATGAAGCAAAGCAACGACAAGCGCCCAAAGGAGGATGCCAGCCCTTCTAAGCGCAGTGTCGGGAGACCGCCTAAGAAGGCAGCAGAGGCTGATCCCACACCGATAAAAAGAGCCAGAGAAGGGGGTGGTAAAGAACCTCTCAAGCGGCCGAGAAAAAAAGCTAAACGGTGACGATCTGTAGTGTTTTGTGTATACCAATAGGACGCAATCTGCAGTGTATCGATCTGTATTGCATTTAATTATTTTTTTTAACTTCTAATTTGTTACACAAGAAAGTTGGCCACTATTTTCTTTTAACCATATTGTTAAATCCATTTAGGGCCTTTTTTAAGGGGAAAATTCAATCTAATTTTCACGGCTAATTATTTGGAAAGATCAGGACCGCTGATTGAAGAGAACCATTTTGTTCCAAGTACAAGAGTCTGTGTGGTCTATGTTGGAAAGAAAGATGATAGAATCTGATATTAATTTAATTTCTTATTTAATATTTCAACTCACAGATATAAATCTTTTTAATATCTGTCTGTCTATGGCCTACTTATTTTACTTTTGTTAGCTGTTAGTAGGTATGTTTAGCTTTTCTAAACCAGGCAACTTAAAAGTTTATACATGGGTCACATCTTAAATCACTATTCAAATAATGTTACACAAGTATCATCAGCTTTCCTATGTTAATTCTTACCATTGCCAAAAATAAATAAAAATGGAGAATAATAAGATAAGAAGAAGACAACCAACCCCATCCTGAGAACCATTCTCTATGCTAATAGAGCAAAAACCCCATAGTTAACCTAAGCAAGGGAACATTCAACTCAATCCTTGTATATTTTACAGAAGAAGGGCCTTGAGATTTAGGTGTGTCACTCCCCCAACTCAACTCAAAAGTTGCTTACCACATCCAGTCGTCTTTTTATCAAAAGGATGTTGTTGCAGAATGAACCACCTTCATTTGGAAACAATTATCGTTATTCCCGGTCCATAGATTGCCCATGTGAGAACCGGTGACCACCTTCGTCTGTCATAAAAGCAACCAAACCAGACAGTGTATCAAGGGATGTAGAGTTACAATTCATGAATGTGTACGTGATAAGCTGAAGAATATAAACCACCAAGAAGCATGAACAAATTCAGTTGCCCAATACTCAAAATTCCTAAAGTGATCAACACGATGTTGACAAGCATGGGTTAGGGAATGAGTAAATGAAAAGCATAGGATGAGATTGATATGAAATTTACCGCTTCCGACTTCAGAAATATCTCCAAGTTTATTAATGGCATCAATAAGTGATTGTTCATGGTCCTGGACAGAGTAAGTTAGTACATCAATTAAAAGGGAATGGAATAGAATGAAAGACTGCAGCCATATCAAATGTTTCTTACATTGAGAACTTTCTTTGCCCTTTCAATTTCAACGGGATCTGGATGATTTGAACCAAAGACTCTCTCCACCTAACCAAATGAAGGAAAAAAATGTTTATGGATGCTAGAAAGACAACAAATTCATAAAGGTCAAAAGAATAAATCCCAGGTGCCTGTACCTCTCGAATTAGAGTTTCTGTATGGAGTATCCGTATATCATCGGATGTCTTTTTGCCAATGCCATTTTGGGATGGCAAAAAATCTTTTCTGGTTTGAGACTTGGGGACTCCTCTGCCTCTGCCTGCACCAGAGCCATCGCGGCCGACAGAACGGTTCATTCCATGACCTGATCCACCATAACCACCTCTATGTGGGATTCCAGGATCCTCATCAACCCATTGGATGTCCTCGGGAGATATCTGCACAGCATAATTAAGGTAAGGACAAGCGAACCATACCATTGTAATCCGTTTGTAAAACTCGGATCTTTAAATCCGGTAAAACTTCAAATAGGTGTACGGAATGGAGTATCCCATCACTATTAGACACTATTGACATAACCATCATATCAACAGGGGCAGAAAAACACGCTGAAGAAGAACCCTTCAGCATGTTTAAATCATCAATCCAACAGATTTCAGGATATACATACACATGACCATACCATCTTAAATTTGGATATTCACACAAGGCCCATCAGAAAAGGGAAAAGGCATGAACGATGCAGCTTTAAATTTTATACCTACAAACTCGCTGACCTTCATACTCCATTAAGTTCAACACTGTTTACTGTTCCTGTCCTTAGAAATTTGGAAGTTAGGAAATTCCTAAAGTCTGCCTCCAACATATATACTTTTAGTTACCAAAATCCCAGGTAACTTGATGCCCATTGAGTTCAAATGTAACTACTATCTAATTCTATAACATTTAAAGAAATCTTTAATCTTCTAAGGTAACTTTAACCTATCACTTGATTCAATCCAAATTGTTTGTAAGCCCCTATGCATACCGGTTTAGCCATAATTAACTTAATAATCATAGGTAATGATGATCATGATTGTCCTTTAAAATTATTCAGAAAACTTACAATATAGCTGAACAAGCAATTATTGACTTCTTTGAAAAGGTGGTCAAGCGAAATATACTAATCAGCAAAGAACATTATCCACCCACCATATCCTGACAATTCAGTCTAGCTCTCCAAGTAAATTGACATTTCCCTAAAATCGCCCCCCATCACCACCAGTGTTTTAAAAAGCCCTCTCGGGCACGCGCCTAGGCCCAAGGTGCTGGTCTAGCGCCTCACCTTGGAAAAGCGAGGTTCACAAAATAAGGCATGCCTTAGGCGCACGCCTTTTGTGAAGTCCCAAGGATCAAAGCCATGCGCCTTGGGGCTTTTCAATTATTTTTAAAAAATAGTAATAATTAAGGATTTTCCTTCTTTATTAACTAAAAGGATCAAGTTTACCAAATCTAGATGCAAGATTTCTTGTGTTTTGGGTCCCTTTTTTCTATATTTCCACTTCAATTATACTCTCTCTTTTTAATGTAATATTTTTATATATAGTGCGCCTCACAAAAAAAAAAAAAGCCCGCACTTTTTTGTGTGCCTTGCGCCTAGGCTCTAGAGGGCCATTGCGCTGTAAGGCGCCTTGGGCATTTAAAAACACTGATCACCACCACCACAAAATAAAGAAACCACTTTATTTATTTGAGTTTGGATGGAAACCATGATGTTGATCTTCCTAAACGCTACCAGCTAAGAGAAAGAATCACATCTTTTCCAAATTTCAACCTTCTTGAATTTGGCGAAGATCAGAGAAGATTTAGATAAAAAGGAGGGTTGAGCAAGCAGGAATAAATATAGATTTTCAAGATATCCTTAAAAAATCTTGGGTTCAAATATGAAAATCACCAGAATTCGAATAAAGACCCATGCAACAACGAGAAAGGTGAAGTTGATCTAAAAACTTGAGATCAGAAAGAGATCTCCTGAAATGGAAGTAATGAGAAAGAGACAGAGGATCGGCATTCCACAACAGGACAAGATTAACTATAGTACCTTTGCATAAAGAAATCATACAGGCAGTAGGCACATAAAGAGGATATGGAAGGTGTCACTGCCAAGTGCCAATCCAGTGATCCTCTGAAGAAAGATATGAAAACCATCACCCCTCCCCAACAAAGTACCTGACGCAGTTTTTTAATTTCTGCAACTCCTAAAAAAGCATGCCTCTAGCAACCTATTACTTTCATCAGTTCTATTAACATGGAAAACAAAATTATGCAGAATTTATTGGCAAAACAATTTAAAGGCAATGAGTAGAATCGATTTCAAAGATTTGAATTTAATTACCAAACACTGAAAGGAAATTAAGGGAGTACATTCAGATTAATATAACAGCAAAAAGATTACGGACTAGGGTGCTGCTTCGATAAATATCATAAGAAGAACAATCTGAGCTGTAGCCGTTCAAGCCGTAAAACATCATGTGAGGTCAGACGGGATGCCTCATGAGATTAGTTGAGGTGCACGTAAGTTGGATTGGACACTCACAAAAATTTAGAAAAGAGAGGGAAAAAACCAGTACCCCCACCCCACATATATATTTATAATTTTTGGATTCACCATTGAAGGTCTCAATAATTTTCACACATATCCAGATATGGAAATATATAACCAGGTGATGCAAATGATTATACAGTGAGGGTATAACCGTAAAAGTGAGAATGCAAGTATCTTAAGTTCAAATAGCATGTATTAGATAGATATACCTCTGTGAGATTAACCCACTCCCATGTCTCATTAGCAGAACCGATATCATAAACCAAAGCATGTCGTCCCTGAGAAGACACTGATATATTTTCAACAACTTTCCTTACTGAAATATGCATTAGTGTACCAGTGGAAAAAGATAGTTCACCTCAGCAGCATTGTAATCAGTTATAACAGCTTCATAAAAGTTATTATCATCCGGCCATCTAGTTCTTACTTTCCTCCCAATAAGTGGATTCAATGTTGCTCCTTCAGCCGGCTCAATGGCTCCGGAAGAAACTCTATTAGCAACTTGACTCCTACCACTAGGAACTGGGGTTTGGTACTGTTTAGCTGAGGATGCCCCAGGTAATATCTGGGGAAAGGGAAGAATATAAACAAAACAAAATGAAGAATAAATAAATCCAATCAGGACTAATGCATCCGAACTTACAGATTTTTGTTTTTTGCCCTTGGTGGTAGGGATAGCTCCTCTTTTTGCAACAGATGAGGATGGCTGATGAGGAGGAGGAACAGATTGTTGATGGAAGGATGGAGATGGGCCAGTAAAGGACTGTGGAGGCACCAAATGGGTTAGTTTCTGTTTCTTGCGCGATGCAGAGACAGTAGGGCTGGGTATAGGATCATGAATGGCTTGGCTGGTACTGAGCTTGCCAGTTTGATGCCCACCTGCCTGTCTCCATTCCCTACAACATGACCCAAAAAGTATCCATCAATATTAAGAAGAGCCCTCAGCAGTACAACCTCCTAAAACACTGGTTAATATTTCTCTTTATCGAGTTATCAGACCTTATACTTCTAATCATGTCATCTGCATTAACCCGTCCTAAAAGCTCCCTATGCTCCTCATTGGACAATCTTAACTCTTTTCTGAGTTCAGTAATCAAACTTTCTTTCTCCTGAAGAAAATACATTTCATGTAGCAATCATTTAAACCTGATCAAACAAATTTACCACTATTAGACACATGAAATAGAAACAAAAAGTACCCAAGTAATGGCATCAGCTTGAGCTTTAAAGGCTCTAAGAACAGAACTGTAAGCTTCCTTCTCAAGTTGATGAATTTGAGCTTCCATGTCAGTTTCACCATACATCCTGGGATATGGAACAGAACCCATGACTGATCTTCCATTCCCTGAAACACGGCCCCCTCCTCTTGCCATTCTATTCTGGTGAGATGGAGGGAGATCATCATCAGTTCCTGGAATGGATGGCAGAACAAAAAATTAGACAGCTGAATTCAAATGATAGATGCCAGGGACAAATGTAGTCATTGTCTTCCTGAAAAAAAAAATGTTAAAAGACTGACTAAACCATAGATCAGAAAAAATACTTAGCTCCTTCCTAATGTGAACAGGTTAAAAAACGTTTTGATTGAGGCTAAGGAAGTACTGGATACCTTCAAAAAGGCAGAAGGTCAGTCTAAGTCTTGCACTCAAAGGAGAATCGTTAACATGTGTGCAAGTGCGGCAATAGCTTAGACATGAACTGCGTAAATTGAATAAAAAACTGATAAAACTAGTTCCCTTCCTTCACAGATATTTTTAAATGCTAAAAAACCAAATAACCAATTATCCAATCCAAACAACTACAGTCTACAAATATTTTCATACTTGCTGTGTTCTAAACCAGCTCGTCATGACTCATGGTTGAGAAGTCACATATAATGAGAAAATAAAGTGTTTCCTGCCTATTTATTCAATAACAGATTTGAGCTGATATAAAGAGTAGAGATTTGGAGAAAAAGAAAAACAAAACCAAATGCCTTAGGAAAATACAACTAAAGATAACTGAGAACTACATTTCAATTTCAACAGCTTGTCACATTCTGAATAGGTATAGCAACAATTGTGAGGTTAAAGCTCATAAATACAAAAGGGTCCAAATTTTTATATCCAACACATCCCGAAGGTAAGGTAATAGCCTGCAGGCTGCAACCCCTAGTAGTTAAGAATTTTCCGGAAGAAAGATGGAAAATATAAAGAATTCCATAAAAAAACTAGTGTAAAAGGCTGAAAAACTCGCGTGTTCCTCCGAGCAACCTACAAGCTCCCTAAGCCCCAGAATGCAAGATTGGAAGCCCAATTCTCAAAACTAGGCGGCAACCTAAAAATCCGAAATTATAACACTTGAAAACCCTAATAACTGAAAAAGAAGCATCGTGAGAGTTAACTTACCGCTACTATCATAGGGTTCGTAGTCCATAGCCAGTTCGCAACCGAGCGAAAACCCTTGAATACAGTGAGAAAGACAGCAAGAAGAATAATGTAGAAAAGGAAATCGGAGAGAGCGGAGAGTAGAGGGCGCCGAGGAATGCCGAGTTTGGAGCTCAAATCTGCCGGAAAGAAGACGAATCTCCGGCGAAGTGCGGCAGAAGTTGGGGGTTGAGATTGAGATTAAAGTGAAGGGAATTGAAGTGAATCACGAACAAATGGGAATCGACGGCGATGTACAATGAAAACACTCGACTCCTGACCTGAGTTTGGGACTGAGTTTGTGTGTGCAAGAACAATTTTTTGGTCGCCAAAATTATTTTTTTTTTAAAAAAAAAAAAAAAAAAAAAAAAAGCTTTTTGCCCTTTTTTTTCTTTCTTTGTTTCCTAATAAAAAAAAAGGGGGACAGACGGATGCGAACTCGATTTACAGCCGAATTGTTTTCGAGCTTATAATTGCATTCAATTCCGCCCCGCAGGCCTTCCCAGACCAATTCAACCTAATGAGCTTGGGCTTGGACTTGGACCAGAGAATTGGCTAAAACCCCTACTAAATTAGGGAAATTAGAGAAATTGTGATGTAGCTAAACAAAATTAATTGTTACTAGAAAATATTTGTGAAAGTGAAGTTAATATGAATTTAGGAGAAGAATGTGAAAGGTTATCTTCTCATTTTTATATGCGTGTATTTACCATAGAACCATCCTAATATAAATTAATATTTTTCTAAAAGTTATGTCTTGTACTGTCTCGACCCTTTTTCTTACTTACAAGTTTTTTTTTAGTAACATAACACCAAAAAGCAACCTAAATTACATGCTAAGACGCAAACACAATAAATTACTCGGATTAAGGAGTATGGAGAAGAGAAGAAACTTATATCTTGGGGCATATATCCCAACAATCTCCCACTTGCACTAAAATTGATGAGAGATAAGTTGGTGAGACATGTATCTTAGGACATACTCTATACCCAACATGCTATCCCACTTGCCCTAATGCACTAGAGACATGTCTTGTAGTTTAGACATTCTAGGAGGCTCTCTCGCACTTTAACGTAGAGAATCATTTTATATAATTCAAAATTGTTATGTCAATAAATATCATATGGTCACCATTATGATGTTTCTCTCATTCTGTTTTTACTCATACAAATTGGTGTCTTTGAATATTCTCATACTTTGTTCTTATACCACATTATCTCATTAAGTGGATAGACTAATTCATGAAAGTATTTGAAACAATATTAAAATATTTTAGAATATACCATGGCTATGCATTTTATTGCTTCTCAAGCAAAAATATTGCCTTGTAGTTCAATTTACACCACATAGGATAAAACATAGATTTCTCTAAAATCTTGTATGAAACAGTGTATCACATAAAAGGTCTGATCTTACACTTTAAGCATCAACGTCTCATTTTTCATAATTTAGTGTTTAAATTCAATGGTTACCATTGATTTAACCGATATAACTAATGAGTTGTATATTAAATGTTAATTAAGTCTCATGTAAGAATTACATCTCCTCAACACTTGAGGTATCTTTGAAAGTTTTTTCTTGGACATATCAACTTCGTTGTAAAATGATACATTGTCATTCCATCTGAAGCTATAGCATCAAACATTCAACAACAACTTTGTAAATGTAAGATGCATGAGATAAACTCATCGTCATGTCCTCAATATCTCTATATGGACATTTAATATACAAAATCATTTTAGATCAATTATTTGGAATTGGTTAAATAATCAAACTTTCGTACTCATCTTTACTTCATTCATAATGAGTAAATATCAATAGAAAACAGATAAATACCCACTTTTCATTTTATTGTCTATACAAGATTATTGTCATCGTTCAAAGTCATGAGTTATGATATTATATTAAACCTTTATACTTAAAAGATCCTAATTGTGAAATTCATTTCTTAAATGAATATCACAATTTTGAAATCATTTGCAATTCAATCTTTGAAAATTTGCTTGAATCTGTGTAGATGCATTGAAATTCTTTTCATAAAAGAATTAATTCATTTTTACATATCTCATATGCAACAATGAATCAAATAATGCATAAAGACTATATTGTAGTAACTAATGAGAAAATTGACTCATAGTCTATTTTTACCCACCAGTTCTAGAGCTGGTTTTCGCCTTACGCCAAGAGTCTTACTTTCAAGTTCTCTATCTCCAAGTTCTACACTTTCAAGTTTCCTTTGTGTAGATCCATTCACATCTTTTGGTTTTACCCCATCAAGGTGAAGAGATTGAGTTTCGTGCGGTGAAGGGATTGATTAATATGATTAATTGTTCTATAAATAATCATTTTATGTTAAGAGGTGTTGAATTGTATGTCGAAAATTGGGTTGTTCCTCAATGGAGGCCGAGGAGAGGCCTCACCTTCTTCCTTTTTCTCTAGGTATTTAGTATCATTAGGTTAATTTTTATTTTCGGATTATGAGTTTTTATTTTCAGATTATAAACGTGTACTGTAACGTATCCTATCGGTTTGTCTATGAATTGATGAGGTAATTCTTTCATGTAGTTCTTGGATCAAACATTCTTTGTATTTGATGAGTTTCTTTTAACTTTGTGCTTAATTTAGAATTATGTTTTTCTTGAATCTTGTTTAATTTAAACTTGCTTTTATGTGATGGATTGACGCCCCTATCATGATTGCATGTCTCAGCTAGTTAAATTCAAGCTCGCACGTATCTTTGTAATTGTCCATGCTTTGAATTTACCCTTGTAGTACTGATTAGATGAGCATGCTTAGGTGTATAGGCTGACCTTGAATCTTTGAATCACATGTTTAATCTAGATAATAATAAATTGATTATTTGAACATGGCTTTCCTGACACTTAATCAATATAGTTGAATCCTGAATCTTAATGCATGTGTTTCTAGTTCTTTATGGCCACTAAGGATCCAATTGCATCTAGGAGTATGTAGGTTAGTTGGGCACAGTCTTTCCAGCCTTAATTACGAATTAGGACGCTCGGTAGGTTTCGAATTAATCGATTGTCGGCCTTTGTAGAGATCAGTTAACTTAAACTAGTTAGGTAGCTATGCATGCATAATTCGACGTTGTGATAATTTGGCAGTAACGATGATTTAAATTACGTTGAATAGCTATTTGATCCGAGAACCACACGAATCCATTATTGTTTCATATATCCATTGTACTTTACTTTTACTTGCAAATTTCAATTTGAAAACCAAAAATAAAACTCAGTTTTTATTATTTTTTCCATGATCAAATCTAACCCAAAAGAAATTAATTCTTCGCTTCTTTGTAGTTCGACCCTGCACTTACCAATGTTGCTATGTTTTAGTAGTAATAGGAGTAGTTCGGGGAATTAAAAAAATTTCTTTTGTTTCGGTTTGGAGTCAAATTAACGACATTGATTCTCGAGCTGAATACTTAACTTGTATGGAGTTGTTGTTTCGACGGAAGGTTAGTCTATTTGAGAGTGTGAAGTTGGCTAGGTCTCATACACCTTCTTTAGAGCAAGTTTGTTTCAGATATTATTCTCTCTATAATCTATCCAAAAAGAATTTGGTTATGTTTATGTATATGAGTTTGGTTTCTTATTTCATTTGATTTGTGTATCGGCTGGTTCTTGAAAAGTAAACATCGATTGATACCTCAAACAAGAAAGGGAATTTCTTAAACCTTAGTCTACAAGAGGAGCTTATAGATAATTCATCTTGAAGATCAACATCATCAACATACAACTATAGATCAAGAAAAATAAAGTTCTTCTTATTTTTTTTGTTTCGTTTTTTATTTCATAAGTTTATAACATTGTGACTGATTTTCTAGTGAATTGTTTTTTCTCTGGGCGTGGCCCCGTGGTTTTTTTCCTCCTGATTGTGGAGTTTTTCCACATACAAAATTTCTTGTGTTAATCCTCTTCCTTTGCTATCTTACATATTGTTTTGTTCAATTTATTAGTTCGATTGATTGGATTAGTTTATATGACTTTTACAATTGTGAGCTAATTAATCTATCACTTCAACTCTTAAGTTTTTAAAGTTTTTTTTTTAAAAAAAAAATACATCGGATATTTTTAAATATATAAGTTTTTGGTTCTAACAATTGATATCAGAGTAGATTTTCTTAAGTTATTAGTGAGATTTGGGAATGTTATTGAGAGAATTCTTATTGTGTCGTTTCAAATATGTCTTTTCAGAAAGTGTGGTATCTACTAGACCACCTCTAATGAATGGAGAAAATTATCCCTACTGGAAAATTAGGATTAAGCCATACATAAAAGCTATGGATGAGAAAGTATGGAAATCAGTTCTAACTAGCTTGTCACATCCTACTAAGACAGATGAAGAAACTAAAATAATCTATTTAAAACTAGAAATAGAGTGGACTACTAAGGAAGATAAATTATCAAACTATAATATCAAAGCCTTAAATGCTATACTCTGTTGTGTGGATTCATATCAAATCAAGCTCATATCAACTTGGAGAATTGCAAAAGAAGCATGGGACATTCTCCAGAAAACCTACAAAGGGATTGGTGATGTGAAATGTACTAAACTCATTATGCTTACTACTCGTTTTGAAAATTTAGATATGTTAGAAAATGAGTCATTGTCTGTTTTTTTATACCAAACTATGTGATATTACAAATGAATCATTTGCCTTAGGTGAAAAAATGTCCAAATCAGAACTTGTTCGAAAAATAGTTAGATCTTTACCTGAAAGGTTCTCACCTGTCATGAAGAGAGTAAGAATCTTGATAAGATGAAAGTAGATGAGCTAATTGGTTTGCTTAGAACCTTTGAACTTAACATAAAACACAAGAAACATGAAAAGTCAATTACTTTCAAAATCGCACAAGTTTCCTACATCAATGACAATGAAGATAGTGACGAAGATCGGATAACTCTACTGACGAAAAATTTCAGCAAATACATGAAGAGGATCTTTAGGAATAATGGAAATAAAAAATTGTCCAAAGGATCAAACAATGTTGTCCCTAAACCTCTTGAGAAGAAAAAAGGTATACAGTGTAGAGAGTGTAATGGCTTCGGACATATTCAATTCAAATGTGCAAACACACTAAAAAAGAAAAAAAAAAAAAAAAAAAAAAAAAAGGTCATAAACCTCACATGGAATGATGAAGAATCAAATGAGGACAAGGAGAAAAGCTTTGTAAGTAATGTTGCCCTTATTGCATCTTTTAATAACAATCAAGAAAAACATAGTTCTTCTTATTCTTTTTGTTTAGTTTTTTATTTCATAAGTTTGTAACTTTGTGACTAATTTTTTAGTGAATTGATTTTTTCTCTAGGCATGACCCCGTGGTTTTTTTTTCTCCCGGTTGTAAAGTTTTTCCATGTACAAAATTTCTTGTGTTAATCCTCTTCCTTTGTTGTCTTACATATTGTTATGTTCAATTTATTAGTTCGATTAATTGGATTAGTTTATAGGACTTCTATAATTGTGAGTTAATTAATTTATCACTTCAACTCTTGACTTTTTAAAGTTTTTTTTTTTTTAAGTACATGGGATAATTTTAAATATATAAATCTTTGGTTCTAACAAGTCTGAAATAGAGAGAGAGATAGATCAAATAGAAGAGACAGAAGAAATCAGAAGTAAACTTGAAACTTTCTTCTTCAAATTAATTGGTTTTGTTGCATGAGAAGCAAAAGAAGAAGCAACCATACTTCCAGCTACATGTTTTGTTACTCAACATACTATCACAAAGGATCGATGTCAACATTAGTAGAAATAAATTAAAACCATATATTTTTTTATTACCTGAGGCTTCCACGTAAAATGAGTTAGGGATCTAGATGATTCCTACACAAAACATAGATAAGATCAATTTGAATTCCTTTTCTTGCCACGTCATTCTATGTAGGAATGAGATCATGAAAAAAATTCTAACAGCACATCCTAGCCTTTTGAAGAGCCTCGAACATCCAAAAAAGCCTTCCATATTTGCTTGAATTTTTTGTATTGGATGAACTAGCGACTCTACATTTAGCCAGTTTCATCCCGAGATAACAAACACTTTTAATAAAGAATACTCCTTTTTTTTATCCTAGTTTCAAATGATCTCATCTTCAAATTGTTGCCTAGACAACGAAATTTGAAGGATGGCTTCAACATCATCATTGAAGAAACATGATTGGGTTATTTCCTCATTCCACCACCCTGGCCTAGAAATTAAAGAAGCCACATTATGCCCTTGCAAAGAGTGGACACAAAAACATGTTTGAAACTTCCTTGCCTTGGAATCCATAAATCACCAGAGATTTGAATATGTTTTTCATCCCACACTCTCAATCTAAAAGAGTTCACAAACAGTTATCGCTCCCATAAAATACTTTTCCAAGAATAAGAAGGGTTGCTATCCAAATATGCATTTAAAGAATTTTCAGTTTTGAAATACTTACCTCGGAGTACTTTAGTGAATATGTTTGGGCATTTGAGAACTCACCAACTTCATTTTGCTAACATGGCATGTTTGAAAATATGGATATCTTTGAACCCAAAGCCACCTTCATCAGCCATGACACATCCAACTCTAATTATGCTAGTGAATTTTGCTTTTCTCTTTAGAAGATCCCCACCAAAATCTTGCATAAAATTGGCTAATACCATCACATAACCTCCTAGGCAATTAGCAACAACTCATTGTATAGATAGAGATTGCTTGCGGCACCACATTAATTAAGATCACATTTCCTTCCATAGAGAAGAGTTTTTCCTTCCAACCTTGGAACACCTTCCAAACTCGATCCTTGATAGAAGTGAAGACCTAACACTTGCTGTTAGATATTTTCGAATGAAAACCCAAATACTGATCCAATGAAGATATATATCAAATTCCAAAAGCCTATTTGATTTTTTCAGACCATATCCATCTTGCTTAAATAACCTGAATTTAAGTTTTCTTGTAAGTTTCTAATATCCATTTAATGACCAAACCAATCATCTTTCATAACTAGGAAGAAGAGAAGACTAATATTTGTATAAAAGAAAAAAGAAGGTGATAAATAGAAGGATAATAAGGGTTAATATGCAAACATAAGAATCCTCTGTCCTTCGCCTTCTTCAAAATGAGAGTCGAAAGGCCTTTAGAACAAATAAGAAACAAGTAAGAGGATAGTAGATCACCCTGCCGTAAGCCTCTCAAGGGTTTAAAAAACAGATGAATAAAATGGATAAAGTAACATACACGAGACAATGCATGATCAACCGAATCCACCATTGGAAAAAACCCATTTTACCCATCACCTGTCGAAAGAAACTCTATTCCACCTGTTCATAAGCTTTGTTCTAGCTTTAGAGCCACCATCCTAACTTTATCAGTCTGCTTGTTATTTAGTTATTGAACTTTCAGGTTTGTGTCTATTTGATTTATGAAAATTTTCTAAATGCATATTTGGGTAGCAACCCTTCTTATGCTTGAAAAAGTATTTTATGGGGGCGGCAATTGTTTTTTAACACCTTTAGATGGAGAGTGTGGGATGAAGAGCTTATTCAAATCTCTAGTGATCCGTGGATACCAAGGTACAGAAGTTGCAAACCTGTTTTTATGCCTCATTCTTTGCAAGTGCGCAACATGGCCTTTTAATTCATGGGTAAGGGCGGTGGAATGAGGAAATGACCCAATCATGTTTCCTCAATGATGGTGTTGAAGTCATCCTTCAATTTTTGAACTTGAAGATGCGATCATTTGAAACTAGGGTAAACATGGAGTATTAAAATTGTTTATTATCTCAGGATGAAACTAGCTAGATGTAAAGTCGCTAGTTCATCCAATACAAAAAATTCAAGCAAATGTGGAAGACTTTTTTGGATGGTTGAGATCCTTCAAAAGGCTAGAATGTGCTGCTAGAAAATTTTTCATGATCTCATTCCTATATAGAATGTTGGGTTTTATGTCCTAAAACTCGCAATTTGTAAAAAGATAAACATATTCTATAGTCAATAAACTTATTATTGATTTTATAAATTGCATACATAAAAGTCTAAATCCAATAAAATAAGATCCATGGTTATTATATGAATACTTGAACTTTATGTAGAGACATAAAGATGGATCAAGTTCGAGTAAATAGTAAAAACGATCTATAGTACATGATTAAGGTTGGGTACCTTATTCTGGTAACACTATTGGATGCGGCCTACTCTGTAGTTGTTACAAGTTGTTGTAAAGTTACTACAAACGAAGTGATCCAGATTTGTTCATGTATTTGACATGAGAAGTGGGGGTGTCCTATGCAAGTCACTTTTACTTTATAACGTTGTTTACTGTATAAGATTGACTATTTCATTTAGATAACCTAGGTAACTCAATCTTAATCCTAAGCTAACTATGAACTTCTATTTACTCGAGATTATCCTTAGATTTGCATAGATGAGGGTTGACTCAACAGCGCCGGTTCAATAAGCCTCCCATTTCAGAGGTAAAACCGAATAGATAGTTGGGGATATAGGGTGTAAGGTGGAATTCACGCCTACCTAATTTAGGGATAGGAGAAAAGTTGTTCTCTTAAGTACTGAATCCAGGTATTGAACAAGGGGCCCCACCCTCTCACTGGGCTAAAAGAGATTTGGTTTAGTGACTGGATCACAAACTAGTTGTTCATTAGAGGATCAATAGGAACTTAAGGAATAAGACGTAATCTTGGGGGTAAAACAGACATTTGACCCAGTCGTTATTACGAATAACCTGTGAATGGTCGATTTACTAATTATGGTTAAATCATGTGGACAAAAAATATATATATAGTGAGGAGAGTGCAACTATGGGCTTTAGTGGAGTGACCCATTAGTTAACGAATGGGGGTTAATTTGGTGTAATGAGTTTAGCCAATTAATCTCAGATCGTTGGAACCTATGATCTGTAGGTCTACGAGGTCCCCTTACTAGCTCCTAAATGGATTACTTTAGAGTAGCGTGATAAGTTAATTTGAAATATTCAAATTAGAATTAAAGGAATTATTAATTATATGAGATATAATTACACGTTTAATTTTAAAAATTAAACGGAATAGGAGAATTAATATTTAAATATGATTTAAATATATGAAGGTGGGTTTGTGTAAAATTAATTTAATATTCAATATTAAATTAATTAGAATCAATTATATTATTTAAATAATTATTTATTAATTTTATTAGAAAAATTAACTTATGAAATTAATTTTATAAAATTAATAATATTTTTAATTTTTTAAATCAAATTGATTTTTGAAATCATTTGATAAAAATTGAAAAATTGGAAAAACAACACAAAATGGAAATTTGGTTTTTTTCCATTAAGCCTTCAACTAGCTCACACTTATTTTGGCTTCAATAACTCAAAGCATGAGCTGCATCTCATGCAACCATCTTCTTTGCATGATAGCCTGCAATATATTGAGAAGATTGAAGTGGAATTGAGACATGCATCTATTGAGTTTTTGCTGAAAAATTAACGTTGAAGAAGTTGTTCTTCAAGTGGGTTATGGCAGTGAGTTCTTCTCCAAATTCCCTTCATTCAAGCTTTTTTTTAGTCCCACAACTCAATCTAAAGTTCCAAGAGAGTAGTGGGGAAGATCTTAAGGTGGTCTACAACAAGATTTGGAGAAGTTTGCAGCTGAGAATCAAGATTTCAAGAAGTTTTACAAAGGTATGGCTTGAAACCCTCTTGTTATAGTATGAGCATGCTTTAGTTACTGCCAAAATTAATGAATTAGAGTGCTTATTGGTCCTTGTTGCTTCTACTGCTTACTGATATACTCCATCAATTGATATCAGAGCATCATTTAAGCATTCAAATTGGTTTAATTTTGGTGCGGTAGGTGTCTTTCATGAGATATATGAACATAGTGCACTGATATAGTTTTCTGAGATTTGACATTTAATTTCTCTTTGATGTCTTAATTAAATTTGTAATTGGCTCTTGATTCATGAGCTTATATGTGTTCTCAAGAGTCTATAATTTATTTAGAGTCATTAGAGTTGAAATTAAGTTGTAATTGAAGAAACAAGTGAAGAAGGTCGAGCTGCAGATTCCAGTTTTTTCAGCCTCTGCTCAAATATCGTCGTTGACGTGAAAATGCTAGAAGATCGTGTAGCTACGGGCGCTATACAATAGCACTACATGATCGTGTAGCTTTGTCCGACACTAGACGATGGTGACACACGATAGTTGGAAAACACTAGACGATCGTGTAGCTTTGTCTGGCGCTAGACGATGGCGATGAACGATAATTGAAAGGCACTATGCGATAGCACTACACGATCATGTAGCTTTGTGCAGGTGTTGAACGATAGTTGATAGGCGCTATACGATAGCACTACACGATCGTGTAGCTTTGTGCGAGCGCTGAACGATGTTAAGAAACGCTATACGATGACGCTTCACGATCAGGCAGACATTAGGCGACAGACATCAGTGCTACACAATGAGCCTTAGTGAGATTTTGAGCATGGAGCAATAGTAGCCGGTTCAACCAGTTTCCTTGAGGTCCTGTTCGATTCAGCCTCAAAAGATTTTTGGCTGGTTCGGTTCAGACTTTTCTGGTCCAGTTCAAGTTATATGGGTTCATTTTGCAGTGGTTCAGAAGCAGTCTTGAAGCTATTTTGTAATAATTAGGCTTTTGTTTGCTTGTTTGTGCCAAAACTAAAACCATATCAGTTTGTGTTTAATTTTTTATGCATGTGTTGTATGTAATAATTATATAAATCTTGTATATGCATACAATGTGCCATATAGATTTAAAACCCCACCATAGGAAGCATGTTAGATGCATTGAAAGTATGTTATAAAATGTTATAATATATAGTATGCATGTTAGAGTTTCTTTTATTTAATATAATTGTTATATTAAATATTGAATGCCTTTGATGTATGTTGTGGTTGTTTAGCATGTCTAAAATTTTGTAAGTTGTTATCAAATTGGGTTAGACGTTTAAAATCCACAAACAAAGAACTGTTGCATGCTCACGTAGGTTAACCACATGTTTTAATAGTTAAAATAGATCGTTAAACTTATAAAACTCAGGTTACAAACTCAATAGGTATATAATCCTGTCGAAGGCTAGAGGTATTTAAGTTGACGGTCTACGAAACACCTCCTACCTAAGGATTATGGCTGAATTATTAAGTGTTGTTAATCGGTTTTATAAGCATATATGAGCGGTGTGGGGTAATAAAATAGTTTATCATCTAGACATCATAGGTTAAAATCTAATTATAAACGTTATACTTGGATAAACCACTTAGACTTAGGGTTATTTTAATTAGCTGAAAAGAACCTAAGTATATTTTTACTCAAATAATAGAACACTTCAGTGGGAGTTTAATAACTTATACATGATAAAGTTATTAGAACACTTCAATGGAAGATTAATAACATATACGATACATTTTTTTTAGATCTCACGTCCCTAAGAGTTCACAATCGAGATTTAAGTGGTACTTCGTGTCACCCTGGAAGTGACCTCCATTCGGAAAGTATTTTTTTTAGCATAAATCAAGATTCCGGTGAATAAGGGGAAGTCGTTCAAACATAAATCAAATGTTTGATACATAGAATTTTAATTTCCACGTCTCCACATAGTTCACATCGTAAGATTCATATGACGCTTCGTGCCACCCTAGAAGTGACCTCCATTCGGAAGGTGTTTGTATGAGTCAATAACAAGGTGAACGGAGGAAGTTCTTTAAAGTAAGTGGATGAAGGATATGTGTCAACATATCCTGCAGTCTCTTTCGTTAGTTTGAATCGTGAGATTCCTATATTGCGCTTGCTGGTTTGCTTTAGGTGGCCCTTGCTAGTCGTTTAAACGATGGCTATCCTCACAGAAGGTTGTAATATAGGATTCAGAACAACTCAAACTCTAGAAATGGATAAGATTTCTTAGGTCTATTCCCAACCTTGACTCTCCATTTTGGTAGCATAGTTGGGGTCGACCTCTGACATCTGAAAACAGAAGGTTACACTTATAAAATTGCTAAAGTGTTAGTAATTTCTGACCGAACACGGTAACTAAATGACTATAGGAATAAGAGTTATTCTGGAGATAATGTTTGGTCAAAATTGTTTGCTTTAGTGAAGGAGTATCTGACTGCCCCTTGGTAGCACGTATTCTGACTCACTATTGTATCGTCGCAAATAAATAATGGTTATGGATAAATTATTACTAATTTTTGCTAAAACTTGATTTTTGGATTTAGTTACAATTTGCTAATTAGAACTTGTTTAAGTTTTATCAGCATGTCAAATTCTTCTAGAATACTCACTTCCGAATTAGATAACGATAAAATCAAATCAACAAACAAATTACTAGCAGTTGATAACACCAAAAGAGTTTTAACAGAGAATTGTCCCCTGTCTCCCAACTCATCTAAAATTTTGAATAATATAGATGATAATGCAAAATTCGAACAACAAGATAAATATGATTTACTTTATCAAAGTGTGTTCAGTGGAGAACAATAAAACCTGGATAATTGATTCAGGTGCCGCAAATCATGTTTGTACTTTTTTACAGGAAACAAGATCCTAGAGACAGTTGACAGAGGGCGAAACAATCTTTAAAGTAGGGATCGGGGAGGTTGTTTCAGCTAAAACAGTGGAAGATATGAAGTTATTTATAGGAGATAAGTACATTTATTTAAAAAATATGTATTACATTTCTTCAATGAAAAGGAATCTAATTTCTATCTCTTGTTTGCTAGAACAAAATTATAAAGTTTATTTTGAAAACGATGAAGTGTTCATCAATACTAGAAGTAAACAAATTTGTTCTGTAAAATTAGAAAATAACTTGTATATGTTAAAATCGACTGAGGTTAAAACCATATTGAACATAGAGATGTTTAAAACTGCCGAGACTCATAAGAAAAGGAATATTTCTCCAAATGCCTATCTTTGGCACTTGAGACTGAGTCACATAAATCTCAACAGGATTGAGAGATTGGTTAAGAACGGTCATCTAAATAAATTAGAAGACAGTTCATTACCACCTTGTGAATCCTATCTTGAGGGTAAAATGACAAAAAGATCTTTTTCTGGAAAATGTCTTAAAGCCAAAGAATCATTAGAATTGATACATTCAGACCTTTGTGGTCCTCTAAATGTTAGATCTAGAGGAGGGTATGAATATTTCATCAGCTTTGTTGATGACTATTCTAGGTATAGACATATTTACCTAATGCACCAAAAGTCTGAAATTTTTGAAAAGTTTAAAGAGTATAAGGCTGAGGATGAAAACCTATTAGGTAAAAAGATTAAAACACTTCGATCAGATCGAGGTAGTTAGTATATGGACTTAGAATTCTAGAACTATTTGATAGAACATGGAATCCAGTCTCAACACACAGTCCCTGGCACACCTCAGCAAAACGGTGTGGCGGAAAGGAGAAACAGAACCTTGTTGGACATGGTTCGTTCCATGATGAGTTAAGTTCAGTTATCAAATTCTTTTTGGGGACACGCAGTTGGAACTGTAGTGTAACATGGTTCCCTCAAAAAGTATTTCTAAAATGACTTACGAGCTCTAAAGAGGACGTAAAGGAAATTTACGTCACTTCAGAATTTGGGGTTGCCCTGCACATGTGTTGGTGCAAAATCCTAAAAAGTTGGAATGTCGTTTAAAAGTATACCTATTCGTAGGTTATCCAAAATAAATGAAAGGTGGTTTCTTTTACGATCCTCGGGAAGACAAGATATTTGTATCGAAAAATGCAACGTTCTTAGAAGAAGACCATATGAAGAATCATCAACCTCGCAGTAAGCTAGTAATAGAGGAAATTTCCAGATAAACGACAAATACATCAATAAGAGTTGTTGATAAAGTAGGTCCATCAACAAGAGTTGTTGATGAAACTAGTACTTCACATCCTTCTCAAGAGTTGAGAATGCCTCATCGTAGTGGGAGGGTTGTGCAACAGCCTGACCGGTACATGGGTTTGACTGAAACTCAAGTCATCATACCATATGATGGCTTAGAGGATCCATTGTCTTTCAAACAAGCAATGAATGATGTGGACAAATACCAATGGATTAAAGCCATGGACCTTGAAATGAAATCTATGTATTTCAATTCTGTCTGGGATCTTGTAGATCAACCTGAAGAGGTAAAATCCATCGGTTGTAAATGGGTCTACAAGAGAAAACGAGACCAAGTTGGTAAGGTACAGACCTACAAAGCAAAACTTGTGGCAAAAAGGTTTACCCAAAAAGAGGGGATAAACTATGAAAAAACTTTCTCTTCGGTTGCTATGACTCTTGTCCATAGCTACATTTTATGATTATGAAATATGGCAAATGGATGTCAAGACAACCTTCCTGAATGGCTATCTTGAAGAGAGTATCTATATGTCTCAACCAGAAGGGTTTATTGAACAGGGTCAAGAGCCAAAGGTTTGCAAACTTAATTGATTCATTTATAAGTTGAAACAAACATCTAGATCCTGGAATATGAGATTTGAAACTTAATAAAATCTTATGGCTTTGAACAAAATGTTGATGAACCCTGTGTATACAAAAAATCGTTAACAAAATTGTCGCTTTTTTGGTGTTGTATGTTGATGATATCGTACTCATAGGGGATGAAGTAGAAGTTTTAGCTAATGTTAAGAGATGGATGGTTTCGCAATTCCAAATGAAAGATTTGGGAGAAGCACAGTATGTTCTTGTGATCCAAATAGTACGGAATCACAAGAACATAATAGTAGCATTATCTCAAGCATCTTATATAGACAAGATGTTGTCTAGGTATAAAAGGCATAATTCCAAGAAAGGAATCTTACCTTTCAGACATGGAATTCACCTGTCTAAGGAACAAGGTCCTAAGACACCTCAAGAGGTTGAGGACATGAAATGAATTCCATATGCATTAGCAATAGAGAGTTTAATGTGTGCAATGTTGTGTACTCGTTCCGATATATGCGTTGGATTTTATGTCCTAAAACTCGTAGTTTGTAATATCATATTCTTGTTCAATAAAGCAGTTATTGAAAATCTTTAGTAAATTTAAATTATATATTCATGAATCCAATAAACTAAGATTCCGAGGCTATTAAATTTAAGTTTGATGTAGTGACATAAATGTGGATCAAGTTCAAATATATATAGCCAAAATGGTCTATAATATATGAATAAGGTTGGGCACCTTATTCTAGAGACACTATGGATGCGGCCCATTTTGTAGTTAGTACAAACGATGTGATCCTAAACCGTTCATGTGGAGACATGAAAATGGGGACATCCTATGTAAAGAGTTTACATAAGACTGAACCATGAAATAGTCACTTTTACGTTCTAAATGGTGTTTAATGTATAAAACTGACTATCTCGTTAATTGATGACCTAGGTAACTTAATCTTAATCCTGAGCTAGCTATGAACTCCTGTTCACTCGGAATTATCCTTAGATCTGCATAGGTGAGGGCAGCTCATTATCGCTGGCTCAATAAGCCTCCCATTTCAGGGGTAAGATCAGGTGGATAGCTGGGAACATAGGGTGCAAGACAAAATTCACTCCTACCCGTTATAGGAATAGTAGATAGGTTGTTCCCTTTAGTACTGAATCCAGGTCTTGAACAAAGGGCCCTACCTTCTCATTAGCCCAAGAGGGATTCGGTTTATAGGTTGGACCTTAAACCAATTGTTCATTATATGATCAGTGGAACTTAAGGAATAAAATGTAGTCTCGTGGGTTAAACGGTTTTTATGACCCAACTGAGATTACGAACAACTTGTGAAGGATTAACTTACTAATCATAGTTATATCAAATGGACACCAATATATCTATAGTGAGGGGAGTGCAACTACGGGACTATAGTGGAATGACCCATTAGTTAACGAATGTTGATTAGCTCCGTCTAAAGAGTTTAGCCAGCTAATCTCGGATCGTTGGAGCCCACGATCTATAGGTTCATTAGGTTCCCCTACTAGCTCATATGGAATAAACTTATAACAGTATGATAGAATAATTTGAATTGTTCGAATTAGGTAAAGATAGAGAAACCGACAAGTATATGTGATATAGTGGTCGGTTTTTTAGTTTAGAGATACAACTTTAATATTTAAATGTGATTTAAATATCAAGAATATGAATACGTTCATATTCGGAAGCTCGAAAATAATGGAAATGGTCAAAGATGTAAAAAGTCAAAGAGTTGACTTTTGACTTTGAAAAGTCAAACTTTGACCGACCTTATATTCAAATGTGATTTGAATTTGAGAAAATGAATGCGGATTCATGCTCGGGAGGTCAAAATTAGTCAACACGAAAAAATCATAAAAAGTCAAAATGTTGACTTTTTGGTCAAAGTTTGACTTTGACCAAATGACTATTTTGCCCTTTGACTAAAGTTAGTGGGAAAATCCAAACTTTTGTTGGATAATTCCACTAACAAAATAGTGGGCTAGGTGTTGGCTTATAGTGGAGACATTAAGCCCACTTAGATAGTGGATTCTAGGTGTTGGGTTTTGTGAAGTTTTTTCATGCAATTTTGCATGGCCCTTTTCTATAAATATGGGCTTGTGTTTTTGGATTAAAACTTTTGGAAAATTGCAAAAAAGTTTTTAAAATTGGGCTGAAAAAAAAAAACAAACCCAACCCAATTTCACTATACTATTTCCATCTCTTTTTCTCTCTCTCTGGTTCTTCATCCATCGGGTCCCACAACCCGGTTCTGAGTCCAGAGGATAGTAGGTCAGCTCTAGTGGTTGTCCGGTTCGTGTTCGAGTGGAAATAGACGAGTTTCGGGAGCTTCAAAGGTATTATTTCAAAATAACCCTAATTAATTCTTTTAGGGTTGCATGTTTATTTTGGGCAATTAGAGTAAAATTGATTCTTATTTCTACTGCGCATGTCGATTTTTCCATCATGTGGTATCAGAGCATGTTATAATTTTACTCAATTGCATGTGGTGGGTATCAATTTATTAGATAAAATTGAGATTGGAAACTAAAATGGTTTTTAGGTTTTGGCAATTAAATTAAGTTT
The DNA here is from genome assembly GCF_027475165.1 of Benincasa hispida. Taxonomy (NCBI): domain Eukaryota; kingdom Viridiplantae; phylum Streptophyta; class Magnoliopsida; order Cucurbitales; family Cucurbitaceae; genus Benincasa; species Benincasa hispida. The sequence continues at coordinate 12,809,302 of NC_143486.1, forward strand.
TTTTTTGTAGTATTAATTTGTAATTGCTCACATGTTTATGAGCATTAATGTGTGAAAAAGGGTCTGTAAATTTTCTAGAGTCATTAGAGTTGAAATTAGGTGTAATTGCTCGGATTCTGGGAAAGAGGACAACTTCAAAATGAAGAAAAGAAATGTTCACAGACCCGTTTTATCACTAGACCCGAGACAATCTCCCAGATCCGACCCGGTTCTTCGCGACCCGCCCGATTTTCTCGCTTCCGCGTGCCCGCATTTCCCGCCACAATCCGACCCGGTTTGTTGAACCCGCGCGCCAGCTGTCGACCAGCATCAGGCTCGTTCCGCGACCCACCCGGTTTCTCAACCCACTCTGTTCAACCCGGTTTGAAGCTGCCTCCTGCGACCCGTGCACCTGCCCGCTCCGTCGACCCGCCCCGCGCTTCCGTTGACTGCGCCAGGAAATAGTTGACCAGCCGGTCCAGACGGTCTGGACCGGTCCAGTTGAGCCGGTTTGACCGATTCAACCTAATTTTTTGGAGTTTTTGGGCCGGTTCGAGTGTTTGAAGCTGGTTCGAGAGCGGTTTTTTGTACTACACCAAATTATTATTGTAATAATTTAGTTGTTAGCTTAATTTAAGAGCCAAAACCAATCCATTTTAGGGTGTTTAATTAATTATGCATGTTGATGTATGTTTTAATTAAATTTTGAATCTTGTTGTGCATATAGTATGCCATATAGATTTAAAATCCCACCATATTAACATGTACATGCATTTGATATATGTTATAATTGTTATAATGTATATAGTATGCATGTTAAGTTTTTTTAATAATATAAAGTGTTATATTAAAGCTTGATAATCAAGTATGAATGTATGTTATAGATGTATGATTCTAGGGTTATAATGGTTATAATTTTATTTTATAATTGTTATAAAATAACCTAGACTTTAAAATCTATAACAAAGGTAAAAGTTGCATGCTCACCTAGGATTAAATTGGTGCAATTTCAATCGGCTTTTCTAAAGAGTTAGAATAGGTCGATTACTTGTTAAACAAAGAGTTATTTACTTACCCGGGGAGATCTTGTCTAAGGTTGGGGGTTCTTAAGATGACGGTTTACGGAACACCTCCTACCTAGAGATCAAACTGGCGTCTAAGTCAAATAATCCTAGTTTTAATGAGCATGCGTGAGAGATGTGAGGTAATAAAATTTGTTTATCACCTAGACATCATAGGTTAAAATCCAGTATAAGAGTTATACATGGATCTATCACCTAGACTTAGGATATGTTTAATTTAGCCGAAATATATCTCTAAGTATTTTTTATATATACCCTAAACCGTTATAGAACACTTCAGCTAGAGAGAAGTAGCGTACTTTTAGCTCTAGCGTCCCTAAGAGTTCACATCGTGAGGTCCATGCAGGGCTTTGGGCCGTGCTTAGGAGCGGACTCCCTTCGGAGAGTGTTTGCATGGATCAATATCAAGGTGAATAGGGGAAGTAGTTCATAGTAAGTGGGTGAGGGGTATGTAACAACATATCCACGGTCTCTTCCATTAGGTCGCACCGTGAGATTCCTATAATGCGCCTGCATGTCTGCCCTGGAGCGACCTTTCCCTTCGGAGGGTTGTATTATAGGATTCGGAACACTGCGAACTCCAAATCTGGATAGGCTCTCTTAGATCAGTTTTCATATTGACTTTCCACTTTCGGGAGCATGTTGATTCTGGTTTCTGAAATCCAAAAATGGAAGGTTACACTTACAAGAATTACTAAGATGTTAGTATATTCTCGACCAAAGTAGCGATAACTAAAGTGCTATAAGAATAAAGAGTTATTCTGGGGTTAGCATCTAGTCAAGATTGTCTTGGTTCAAAAGAGGAATAATCGACTACCCTTCGGTGGAGGTTACTCTAAACTTTTGAAATATCGTTGCAAAATATAATAATGAAGGGTACATTATTAGTTTTTTTTTGCTAAACTTGATTGGATTTAAAAGATTAATGTTTTTTACTAAAAAGGATATGTTTATCTTTTCAGCATGAATAGCTCGATAATTCAACTCTTAGCTTCCGAGAAACTAAACGGCGATAATTATTCGGCATGGAAATCAAATCTAAACACAATACTGGTAGTTGACGATTTAAGATTTGTCTTAACTGAGGAATGTCCTCAAGCCCCAGCCTCAAATGCTAACCGAACTGTTCGGGAAGCATACGATCGATGGGTCAAAGCCAATGAAAAGGCCGTGTTTACATTCTTGCTAGCATGTCTGATGTTTTGGCAAAGAAACATGAATCCTTAGCTACGACTAAAGAGATAATAGATTCATTAAGAGAAATGTTTGGGCAACCATCATGGTCCCTTAGACACGAGGCAATTAAGCACATTTACACGAAGCGGATGAAGGAGGGGACCTCTGTTAGAGAACATGTCCTGGACATGATGATGTACTTCAATATCGTTGAAGTAAATGGCGGACCCATTGATGAGGCTAACCAGGTTAGCTTTATCTTACAATCTCTTCCGAAGAGTTTTATACCTTTCGAGACAAATGCGTCTTTAAATAAGATAGAATTTAACCTCACTACCCTTCTTAATGAGCTCCAGTGATTCCAAAACCTTACTTTAGGTAAGGGGAAGGAAGTGGAAGCAAATGTTGCTACCACTAAGAAAAAGTTTTTAAGAGGATCGTCCTCTAAAGCCAAAGCTGGACCCTCTAAAGCTCAAATGAAAAAGAAGGGAAAAGGGCAGCTCCCAAGATAAAGAAGGGAAAGAAGGATACAGATAAAGGAAAATGTTTCCACTGTAACCAAAACGGGCATTGGAAGAGAAATTGTCCGAAGTACCTTGCAGAGAAGAAAGCTGAGAAAACGGCACAAGGTAAATATGATTTACTGGTCGTTGAAACATGTTTAGTGGAATATGATACTTCAACCTGGATACTAGATTCAGGAGCCACTAATCATATTTGTTTCTCGTTTCAGGAAACTAGTTCTTGGAAAAAGCTTGAAGAAGGTGAGATAACCCTCAAAGTTGGAACAAGGAGAGGTTGTTCTCAGCTGAAGCAGTGGGAGATCTGAAGTTGTTTTTTGAAGATAGATATCTAGTACTTAAAAATGTTTTGTATGCACCTCTTATGAAGAGGAATTTGATATCTATCGCTTGTATTATAGAACAATTATATACAATATCTTTTAATATAAATGAAGCGTTCATTTTTTGTAAAGGTATTCAAATTTGTTCTGCTACACTTGAAGACAACTTATATAAGTTAAGACCAACTAGAGCAAATTTTGTTTTAAATACTGAAATGTTTAGAACATTAGAAACTCAGAATAAAAAACAAAAGGTTTCTTCCAACGCCTATCTATGGCACCTTAGACTTGGTCACATAAATCTCAATAGGATTGGGAGATTGGTCAAGAGTGGACTTTTAAGTCAGTTAGAAGATAACTCTTTACCTCCATGTGAATCCTGTCTTGAAGGAAAGATGACCAAGAGATCTTTTACTGGAAAAGGTCTCAGAGCCGAAGTACCCTTAGAGCTCGTACATTCGGACCTTTGTGGACCAATGAATGTCAAGGCTCGAGGTGGGTATGAATATTTCATCAGTTTTATTGATGATTATTCAAGGTATGGTCATGTTTACCTGCTTCATCACAAGTCTGATTCTCTTGAAAAGTTCAAAGAATATAAGGCTGAAGTTGAGAATGAATTAGGTAAAACAATAAAGACACTTCGATCAGATCGAGGTGGAGAGTATATGGACATACGATTCCAAGACTATTTGATAGAAAACGGGATCCAGTCACAACTCTCTGCACCTAGTACGCCTCAGCAGAATGGTGTATCAGAAAGAAGAAACCGAACCTTATTAGATATGGTTCGCTCTATGATGAGCTATGCTCAATTGCCTGATTCCTTTTGGGGATATGCACTTGAATCTGCTGTCCATATTTTGAACAACGTTCCCTCTAAAAGTGTTTCAGAAACACCTTATGAGCTATGGAAAGGGCGTAAAAGTAGTTTACGTCACTTTAGAATTTGGGGTTGCCCAGCACATGTGTTGGTACAAAATCCCAAGAAATTGGAACATCGTTCAAAATTATGCCTATTTGTAGGTTATCCAAAGGAAACAAGGGGTGGTCTGTTTTATCATCCTCAAGAGAATAAGGTATTTGTATCAACAAATGCCACATTCTTAGAGGAAGACCACATAAGAAAGTCATCAACCTCGCAGTAAATAGTATTGAATGAAATTTCCAAAGACGCTACAGATAGAGCTAGTTCATCTACTAAAGTAGTAGATAAAACTAGTACATCAGGTCAGTCACATCCTTCTCAAGAGTTGAGAATGCCTCGACGTAGTGGGAGGGTTGTTCATCAGCCTGACCGTTACTTGGGTTTAACAGAAACACAAGTCGTCATACCTGATGACGACATAGAGGATCCATCGACCTATAAACAGGCGATGAAAGATGTGGACCTATGGATCGAAAGATGTGGACCGTGATCAATGGATCAAAGCCATGGACCTCGAAATGGAGTCTATGTACTTCAATTCTGTCTGGAAACTTGTAGATCAACCAAATGATGTAAAACCAATTGGTTATAAGTGGATCTACAAGAGAAAACGAGACCAAGCCGGTAAAGTACAGACTTTTAAGGCTCGACTTGTGGCAAAGGGTTATACCCAGAGAGAGGGAGTGGACTATGAAGAAACTTTCTCTCTCGTTGCCATGCTTAAGTCGATTAGAATACTCTTATCCATTGCCATTTTATGACTATGAAATTTGGCAGATGGATGTCAAGACAGCCTTTCTAAATGGCGATCTTGAAGAGAGTATCTATATGGCTCAACCAGAGGGTTTATTACACAGGGTCAAGAACAAAAGGTTTGTAAGCTTCAAAAATCCATTTATGGGTTGAAACAAGCTTCTAGATCTTGGAATATAAGGTTTGATACTGCGATCAAATCTTATGGCTTTGAACAGAATGTTGACGAGCCTTGTGTTTACAAGAAGATCGTCAATTCTACTATAGCGTTCTTAGTTTTATATGTCGATGATATTCTACTCATTGGGAATGATGTAGGATATCTTACTGACGTCAAGCAATGGCTAGATACACAATTCCAAATGAAAGATTTAGGAAATGCGCAGTATATTCTTGGGATCCAAATTGTTCGGAATCGCAAGAATAGGACACTAGCCATGTCTCAAGCATCTTATATAGACAAAATGTTGTCTAGATATAAAATGCAGAATTCCAAAAAGGGTCTGTTGCCTTTCAGACATGGAATTCATCTGTCAAAAGAACAATGTCCTAAGACACCTCAAGAAGTTGAGGATATGAGAAATATTCCCTATGCCTCCGCAGTTGGAAGCCTGATGTATGCAATGTTATGTACTAGACTTGACATATGCTACTCAGTAGGGATCGTCAGTAGATACCAATCTAATCCTGGATGTGATCATTGGACTGCCGTTAAGAACATCTTAAAGTATCTCAGGAGAACTAGGGACTACATGCTCGTGTATAGTGCTAAGGATCTGATCCTTACTGGATACACTAACTCTGATTTCCAAACTGATAAAGATGCTAGAAAGTCTACATCTGGATCAGTGTTCACTCTTAACGGAGGAGCAGTAGTGTGGAGAAGCGTAAAACAGACCTGTATAGCTGACTCCACAATGGAAGCTGAATACGTAGCTGCTTGCGAAGCAGCAAAAGAAGCAGTATGGCTGAGGAAATTCTTGACAGATTTGGAAGTTGCTCCAAATATGCATCTACCCATCACCTTGTATTGTGACAACAGCAGTGCAGTTGCAAATTCAAAAGAACCTCGAAGCCATAAACGGGGAAAGCACATCGAACGCAAGTACCACCTTATCCGGGAAATCGTACACCGTGGTGACGTTGTAGTGACCCAGATACCTTCTGAGCAAAACATTGCTGATCCTTTTACAAAAACCCTCACGGCTAAAGTTTTTTAGGGTCACCTACAGAGTTTAGGTCTACGGTGTTTCTAAACTAGGACAAGTGGGAGATGATGTTCGGCGTGAATGCCCTAGTTTATTGTATTCATATGTTTATTGTACTCATATGTAATATTAATTTCTCACAGTTAAATTCAACATCGTTTGATCCTACTAGGAGTTTTAGTCCAAGTGGGAGTTTGTTGGATTTTATGTCCTAAAACTCGTAGTTTGTAATATCATATTCTTGTTCAATAAAGCTGTTATTGAAAATCTTTAGTAAATTTAAATTCTATATTCATGAATCCAATAAACTAAGGATCTGAGGCTATTAAGTTTAAGTTTGAACTTTATGTAGTGACATAAATGTGGATCAAGTTCAAATATATATAGCCAAAATGGTCTATAGTATATGAATAAGGTTGGGCGCCTTATTCTGGGGACACTATGGATGCGGCCCATTTTGTAGTTAGTACAAACGATGTGATCCTAAACCGTTCATGTGGAGACATGAAAATGGGGGCATCCTATGTAAAGAGTTTACATAAGACTGAACCATGAAATAGTCACTTTTACGTTCTAAATGTCGTTTAATGTATAAAACTGACTATTTCGTTAATTGATGACCTAGGTAACTTAATCTTAATCCTGAGCTAACTATGAACTCCTGTTCACTCGGAATTATCCTTAGATCTGCATAGGTGCGAGCAGCTCATTATCACTGGCCCAATAAGTCTCCAATTTCATCAGATGGATAGCTGGGAACATAGAGTGCAAGACGGAATTCACTCCTACTCGTTATAGGGATAGTAGATAGGTTATTCCCTTTAGTACTGAATCCAAGTCTTGAACAAGGGGCCCCACCCTCTCATTGGCCCGAGAGGGGTTCGGTTTATAGGTTAGACCTTAAACCAATTGTTCATTAGAGAATCAGTGAAACTTAAGGAATAAGATGTAGTCTCGGGGGTTAAACAATTTTTATGATCTAATTGAGATTACGAACAACCTGTGAAAGATTAACTTACTAATCATGGTTATATCAAATGGACACCAATATATCTATAGTGAGGGGAGTGCAACTACGGGACTATAGTGGAATGACCCGTTAGTTAATGAATGTTGATTAGCTCCGTCTAAAGAGTTTAGCCAGCTAATCTCGGATCGTTGAAGCCCACGATCTATAGGTTCATTAGGTTCCCCTACTAGCTCATATGGAATAAACTTATAACAGTATGATAGAATAATTCGAATTGTTCGAATTAGGTAAAGATAGAGAAACCGACAAGTATATGTGATATAGTGGTCAGTTTTTTAGTTTAGAGATACAACTTTAATATTTAAATGTGATTTAAATATCAAGAATATGAATACGTTCATATTCGGAAGCTCGAAAATAATGGAAATGGTCAAAGATGTAAAAAGTCAAAAAGTTGACTTTTGACTTTGAAAAGTCAAAGTTTGACCGATCTTATATTCAAATGTGATTTAAATTTTGAGAAAATGAATGCAGATTCATGATTGGGAAGTCAAAATTAGTCTATACGAAAAAAATCATAAAAATTCAAAATGTTGACTTTTTGGTCAAAGTTTGACTTTGACCAAATGACTATTTTGCCTTTTGATTAAAGTTAGTGGGAAAATCCAAACTTTTGTTGGATAATTCCACTAACAAAATAGTGGGCTAGGTTTTGGTTTATAGTAGAGACATTAAGCCCACTTAGATAGTGGATCATAAACCGGTTGTTCATTAGAGGATCAATAGGAACTTAAAGAATAAGACGTAATCTCGGGGGGTAAAACAGACATTTGACCCAACCGTTATTACGAACAATCTGTGAAGGGTTGACTTACTAATTATGGTTAAATCATGTGGACATAATATATATAGTGAGGGGAGTGCAACTATGGGCTTTAGTGGAATGACTCATTAGTTAACGAATGAGGGTTAATTTAAATGAGTTTAGCTAATTAATCTCGAATCGTTGGAGCTCGTGATCTATAGGTCTACGAGGTCCCTCTACTAGCTCGTAAATGGATTAACATTAGAGTAGCGTGATAAGTTAATTTGAAACGTTCAAATTACGTTCAAATTAGAATTAAAGAAGTTAGTAATTATATGATATAATTACACGTTTAATTTTAAGAATTAAACGGAATAGGAGAATTAATATTTAAATATGATTTAAATATTTGAAGTTGGATTTGTATAAAATTAATTTAATATTTGATATTAAATTAATTTAAAATTAATTAAATTGTTTAAATAATTAGTTATTAATTTTATTAGAAAAATTAATTTATGAAACTAATTTAAAAAAATTAAAATGGAAAAAGAACACAAAATGGAAATTTGGTTTTTTCCATTAAGCCTTTAACTAGCTCGCACTTATTTTAGCTTCAATAATTCCAAGCATGAGCTGCATCTCATGCAACCATCTTATTTGTATGATAGCCTATAATATATTGAGAAGATTGGAGTGGAATTGAGGCATGCATCTATAGAGTTTTTTCTGAAAAATTCGCGTTGAAGAAGTTGTTCTTCAAGTGGGTTGTGGCAGTGAGTTCTTTTCAAAGTTCCCTTCATTCAAGTTTATTTTGAGTCCCACAACTCAATCTAAAGTTCCAAGAGAATAGTGGGAAGATATTGAGGTGGTCTACAACAAGATTTGGAGAAGCTTGCAGTTGAGAATTAATATTTCAAGAAGTTCTACAAAGGTATGGCTTGAAACCCTCTTGTTATAGTATGAGCATGCTTTAGTTATTGCCAAAATTAATGAATTAGCGTGCTTATTGATCCTTGTTGCTTCTGTTGCTTACTGATATACTCCATCATAGAATAATATGGCAAGTAGAGGAATTCAAATTGATTTTATCTATTTTTTGTATAGGAATCATCTAGAATCCTCAACTCATCTTACGTGGAAATTCGAGGTAATAAAACATATATGGTCTTAATTTATTTCTACCAATATTGATATCAATCCTTTGTGATAGTAGGACTTGGTGGAACATCTAGGACGATTGGTATTGGATTTTTGGTCAGTACATATGTATCTTAGGAATTGGTTATGTTTGTGTTCATTGCATGGTAGAACTGGGAGTTCATAAAAAAGGTGTTGTTTCAAATAACTACAATTGACTCTAGTAGTATAATCGATGTGATTGAAAAACATATTAAAAAGGAATAAAATTTTCGTGCGAAGTATGATGGTAGAGGAGTTATGGTTGTACATCCCCCTTTACTACTACTTTCCCCTGTCGGTTGACACCCTCCACCCCTTTACTACTACTTTCCCCTGTCGGTTGACACCCTCCACTAATGAACAATTGGAAGTTGAATACTTATGTGAGTTTTGATAGATAGGCTGTAAGTTTTAGAATGGGTGCTTTGGGATCACTTGGATTGTGTATGTATTGCTGATTTCAAGTACATCCCTTGCGATAATAAAATCAAGGTGCTCGAAGTGATGACCATATGTGAGAGTCTTGATAGTATCCAATCCCTCTATATGGAGAATATCTTGATTAAGTCTAATTGCTTGGAAGTTGTAAATCTTCCAATGAAGTTTCCTTTAACCCCTTTGAAGTCTCCTTTTTAATTTACGAGGATAATTCTATTGCGCTTGAGTTAGGGAGTATTACCTTTACTTATGCTTGACGATGTCCCAATGTTCTAGTGTATTCTCTTGTGTAAAGAGCATTGGAAGAACGAGTTTCTTCCCTTTTCCATATTCCTTACCTCAAGTGGTTAGGTTGTTTTGTGGTGTTGCCTAAAAAAACGAAACCTGCAATTTAAAAAAATAAAAAAATAAAAAAAGACTTGAGATAATATAAAACATAATTTTAATAAAAAAAATATCAATGTTTGATTAGGATAGTTTGACGAGATATTTTTATATATAAAAAATATTTAAATTTGTCTATTTATAAGAATTTCCATGATTTGACCGTAAATACACGAATGTGAATGAGAAGACAACTTTTCACACTCTTCTCCTAAAATCATATTACACTTTTCCATATATTTCACCTATTCAAATATATTTCATTCGCAATTAATTTTATTTATTTTGAAGGGATTTTAGCCAATTCCCTGACCCAAGCCCAAGCCCAAGCTCAAGCCCATTAGATTGAATTCGTCTGGGAAGGCCCGCGGAATTGAATGCAATTATAAGCTCGAAAACAATTCTGACGGTAAATCGAGTTCACATCCGCCTGGCCCTTTTTTTTGTTAGGAAACAAAGAAAGAAAAAAAAAAGGGAAAAAAAACTTTTTTTTTTAAAAAATAATTTTGGCGACCAAAAATATTGTTCTTGCACACACAAACTCAGTCCCAAACTCATGTCAGGAGTTGAGTGTTCTCATTGTACATCGCCGTCGATTCCCATTTGTTCGTGATTCACTTCAATTCCCTTTACTTTAATCTCAATCTCAACCCCCAACTTCTGCCGCACTTCGCTGGAGATTCGTCTTCTTTCCGGCAGATTTGAGCTCCAAACTCGACGTTTCTCGGCGCCCTCTACTCTCCGCTCTCTCCGATTTCCTTCTTTACATTATTCTTCTTGCTGTCTTTCTCACTGTATTCAAGGATTTTCGCTCGGTTGCGAACTATGGACTACGAGCCCCATGATAGTAGCGGTAAGTTAACTCTCACGATGCTTCTTTTTCAGTTATTAGGGTTTCAAGTGTTTTAATTTCGGATTTTTAGGTTGCCGCCTAGTTTTGAGAATTGGGCTTCCAATCTTGCATTCTGGGGCTTAGGGAGCTTGTAGGTTGCTCGGAGGAACACGCGAGGTTTTCAGCCTTTTACACTAGTTTTTTGGGGGAATCCTTTATATTTTTCATCCTTCTTCCGAAAAATTCTTAACTACTAGGGGTTGCAGCCTAGGGAATCCTTTATCAGTTTTTTATTCAATTTACGCAGTTCATGTCTAAACGATTGCTGCACTTGCACACATGTTAACGATTCTCCTTTGAATGCAAGACTCAGACTGACCTTCTGCCTTTTTGAAGGTATCCAGTACTTCCTTAGCCTCAATCAAAACGTTTTTAACCTGTTTACTTTAGGAAGGAGCTAGTATTATTTCTTGATTCTTGATCTATGGTTTAGTCTTGCAAGTTTTTTTTTTTTTTTTTGTTTCAGGAAGACAATGACTTCACTTGTCCCTGGCATAATTCTTTTATATTGTGCTATTTCTGCAAATATTTCGGGGCTGATTATTATATTTGCAACTGCCATTTTTTTTCCTGGTATCATAGCCCAACTCAAAAGTTTGGGTTTTCAATTGTATCGGCCCACGCTTGAAAACGAAGTTTTGATTTTGACGCAATAAATTGCAATTGTGCAGACGAAACTATATAAAGCAGATTCAAATTGCGTAACCTAGTTGTTGTCACCGGTGAAATTTGGAACCAGCGCTCGCTCTGTTGTCCAAGATGGCCGAAGGAGATGCAACTGCAACAGCTTCCACAAGCTTCAACTGCCAAGAATCATCACTCTGCCATGAGTGTAAATCGAACCCATCTAAGTACAAGTGCCCCGCTTGCTCTATCCATTCTTGTAGCCTCAATTGCGTCAATGCCCACAAGCGCCGCGGTGGCTGTACTGGCAAGAGGAAGCAGACCCAATTCGTCCCGCTTTCTCAGTTCAATGATAGTATCCTTTTCTCTGGTACTTGAAATCCCTCCCTGAATTCATCTCACTGGTTTTGAATGATTCAAATGGTACTGATTTTGGTTAAGAATTTCTGTCGTGTTTTTGCGTCTCTAATAATGGAATATGGTGGTTGTTTTTATGATGTGTAGATTATAATTTCCTGGAGCAAGTGAAGCGGATGGCTGAATCAGCTCAAGGACTTAGAAAGAAATTGTGCCCTTATACTCATGCTTACTTTCGGATTTCACCTTAAAAGTTTGCGCACTGCTGCTTCAAGCAGGAGAACAAAAATCCTGTTTCTCCCCACAGGAATGACGAAAAGGGAGAACAATCAAACTCGATATGACAAGAGGTTATCTTCCTCTTATCTATCCATGTGCTACCTTGAAAGCTGTATCATCATACATTAAATAATGTTGTTGGTTGATTCTTACTAATCTCAAAGATTCACTAGCCGAATTTGAGATTTTTTCCCCCCCCCCAAAAAAGAGCTGTTGGTTTGTTATTTCATTTGAAACTTTGCAGACATTGATCACGATATTCATTTTACTGTGTCGAACATTCAAGTTTTGGAGGGGGAAAAAGAAAGTGATAGTGAAGAGGGACCCCCTTCCCCTAAATTCTTGGATAACTAGAAATGTGGTTTCTTAAATATTTTTATGTCATTTTAGTAATTGTTGTTTGTTTTAGGATTGGAAGTAGTCGTAGGTAGGGTTAGGCTAATGATCACTCATTAGGCACCTAGTTTGTTTTCTGGGAAGCAATTATACTTAAGTTTTTCCTTTTTCTTTTTCTTTTCTTAAACTGTTCTTTGATAAATGAAGTTTCTTTGTTTACAGGGAAAAAACAATCTTCTGGACAATGGAATGGTGGTTTAACTCTACAGATATTGTTTTAGTTGACCATGGGTGAGTTTTCTTCCCCACGCCACTGGAAGGATGATGGTTTGTGTATATATATATATATATATATTGTTTTGGTCCTTTCTTCTATGTTCATGGCAATTGATCTTTTCTTTGGGTCTGACTGGTGACGTGCTTTAAAAATATTCTCCTTTTTCTGCAGGGTTAATGAAAACTCAAAGCTTTCTACCATTCTTGAAAACCATACAACCAAGACCATGGAAAAATCAACTTGAAAAGTTTTGCGAGCAGCTGGATAGCCTCAAATTTTTTGTCCGTACATATCCCAAGGTTATAGCTCCAATTACTTTGGGTTGTTTATGAAGTATATCATATTTCATGTTCTTGTAAGATGTAGTCAATTAGTGGCATAGCTAGTGCATTGCTCCATCCAGTGATGCTTAATTGTTTTTATCCATCATGCACCTGAGGGTATATGGTGCACTTCTATGCGACGGTCAGCTTGTCATTTGCCTATAATTATTTTGTTATTGCTAGGTAGAGATCCATTTAGATTGTTTTGTGATATACAGGAGCTAATTACTGGTAAAAGGTAATGTAAGTCTCATTCTCATATTTGAGCTTTGAATTAGAGTGAATTTGTCAATTCACTTAATATAGTATTTCTTAAAGTTAAAGACGGATTGCATCGTAGCAAATTTGCTTGAAATAATTTAATTTCCAAGGGCTTCTTTTAACTTGCTTTATTTATTTATTATGTTTCATATGTATATAGGGAGCCTAAGAAGCATGGACACCGACATGCGACACGGCGACACGCCAATTTTAAAAAAAGTAGGACACGACACGTCGGGGACACGTTATTTTTTTTATTAAAAAAATTAAATATATGTCGTGAAATAAACATATTGGGAAATATTCCATTTAAAAACACCATTAACAACCATACAAGATACAACCACAACCATAGATAAGATGACTAACGGTCCAATGTGGAGGTGTGGCCGGCGTGGGGTTTTGGCGGTGGAGGTGTGGCTGGCCGTCGATCGAGTGGGCGTGGAGGGGTGGCGTTTTGGGCGTGGGGACTCGGGGAGTTTTGATATTTTGAAGAAAAGAAAAGTGGAAAGGAATAATATATTTTGAGAAATTAAAATAAAAAACACAAAAACCTAAAAGTTTTGTGCTTGGGCTGATGCTTTTGGGTTGCTAACTTTAGTTTTATAAGCTTTCATTGTTTTTTCTTTTTAATTTTGCAGTGCCGTGTCCCAGAAGTGTCCCAACCGTGTTCTACCCGTGTCCCCACCGTGTCAGAAATTTAAACAAATAATAAAATATTCTGGCATGTTGGACACATGTCGGAGGTGTGTCGGGGCGTGTCGGTGTCGGACACGTGTCCGACACTGACACTTGGCCATCTTAGGAGTGTCGGTGCTTTATAGTAGGGAGCTACATCGCCTTTCCGTGAGCTGGACTCGAGGTTGCCAATAAGACAAACTGTTTTCCAATTTGGTTTTTGTGGAATACCCTGTTATATATGTTTTTCTACCGTCTCAAACTCCTAACTTTGAAGTAGTTAAAACTGCCAATCCAATGAGTCGTAATCCAGAAGGTACAAATGCCGGAGAAAATGATCTTGCTAGTCATGAAGGCGTTTCCTTCAGGGTGGAAGAAATAGAAGATGATGACATCATCAGGTTCTTGATCTGATGAAAGTATCAACTTCAAGCCCACGTTGTGAAGTTGACCCCCAAAACCTGCATAATGCAACACATAATTACTCTACAGATTTGATGGGGAAGCAGGAAGTTGGGAATAGCCCCAATTCAAGCTCCCAGGCCAAGGAGATAGGGGTTGTGAAAGAATTCGAGTTTGATTTTGAGCAAGATCTGATAGATGCGTACTCAAATATCATGGCACAAATCAATCCAGATGATTTTCTTGATTGGGAAGGAGACTTTTCCAAGGGAGTGGAAATGGAAGGAAGTGGTGAACTTCTCGGGGATGCGTTCATGTTTGAAGAACTGGAGGGAGAGATTATGGAATAGTGATTAGCATTTCAAGGTATAGATCTTATTAGCAGGAACCAATTTTTGCTTGAAGCAGAGCTTTCTTGTTCCTACTACACTACAGGCAAATCTTGATGCCATTTTATTTCATTGATTTGTCCATCTCTGCCAGCAATATCCTGCATTTTGGCCCATGCTAGATAGATTGTACATTCTAGTATAGTCTGTAGCTCAACTTTGTTGCTGTTAACACTTTTTGCTAGTCTTGATTTGATTTATTATATCAATGAATGAATTGTAGGGGTGTTTAAAAAACTCAATGACCTGTAAAATCTAATCAATCTAACTCAACCTAGGTGGTTTGGGTTGAGTGAGTTATCAACTCTTTTGGGTTAGGTTGGGTTCAAATAAATGAAAATGTTATGAGTTGAGTTGGTTTATGGGTTCACCTAAAATAATCAAACCAACTTGAACCAACCCAAATTTATTATTAACTTTAAATGTATGTTTTTTTATATTATATAAATTGAAATTTAGTTGTTAATCTTAATTCAATATATGAAAATGATTAAATCAAATTTTTAGGTATTAACATTTTATTTTATTTTTTTAGAATAAAATTTTAAATAAATGATCAAAATAATCAATCCAATCATGATTGAGTTCATTTTTTAACGAAGGTTAATTAGGTTGAAAAAATCTACAACTTGAACAATTGGGTTGGATCTAAAAAAATTATTCAACCAAACTCACCTAATGAGTAGGGTTGGCAATGAGGTCGGGTCGGGGCAGGGTGGTGGGGGAAATTCTCCCCATCCTTTTAATACTTTTTCTTTTAAATAACCAAGGTAGTGGGTGGTTATTGGATCATGGTAACCGTGAGTTTAAAAGGAAAGTTGTTTCCTATTTTGAATATATATATATATATTTTTTTTTTTACAAAAGTTTGAAAAGGATTTTTGAGTTTTCTCACTGCGAAAAGAAACTCACGAAGTCGTCAAGTAAATACAGATTTACTAAATGACGGCTGGGCGAGCTAAACGATCGTGCAGGTACGAGCTAAACGATCGTGCAGTGTTTACTAAACGATCGCTGGTCCAAGGTAAATGATCGTGTAAAGTTTGTAGGTGACAGACCAAGCTGAACAATAGAGCTAAACGATCGCATAGTTTTTGCTAGACGATCACATAGTTTTATCTAAACGATTGGGCATTGACCTATATGATAGGTCTCCGCCATCTCCCATTTGCCCAGTCGTGTACACAATCGTTGTTTCCTCCGTTCGTCTGCCTCATACCAAGTCCGAATAGAGCCCACCCTCTGGATTCTCACACTGAGAATACTAAGGTCGCCTTGTTGGTGGTGTCAGACTCAACTCGACACTGTCGAGGTTTATTGGAGGCCGTTCGTGTCGTTGAGGATGAGCGCGGTGTTCGTTCGTGTTGCGGAGGAGATTGTGACCGAGGAGATCGTTGAGGACGAGCGCGAAGTGTTCGTGCGGTGTTCGTTGCAGTGTTGCGGTCGTGCAACGGAGCGTGGAGACGCATATACACATGTTTGTATCGTTTGCCTTTTGTGCTTTTGAGACTTTCATGTTGTAATTTCTAGAATTTTTTGTATAACCGTTTGTTTGAAGTCAACTGCAAATGATTTGTTGATTCATGATTGTAATTTGGAATAGTCTTGTTCTGTTGCTCATGGAAATCTCGAGTGTCGATTTCCTTCAATTGGTATCAGAGCCAGGTTCTCTGATATTTCAAATTACAGATCTGAATCGAACATTTTTTTACAATCGCGGTGGGTTTCTGCATTTGTGGTTGATCGTTTTCTGCATTTGTGGATGAATTTGATGAATGTTTCGGGTTTTAAATTGTCTTTTTGTTAAAGCTTTCAATATTACAAAGTGTTAATTGTAAAGGCATCTATGTTTTTGGGCAAAATTAACTATGCAATCGAGTCTGTAATTCGAAAAGTTCGAGTTCATCGAGTCGTTCGTGATGAAGCTTTGGCGCATGGTGATGCAGTTCTCAACGAAGAAGAAGATCAAGCGTTGGTCGGATCGTGTAGCCTTAGGTAAACGATCGTCAGGATTTGACTAAGTGATTGTTTAAATATTTGTTTCTAGACGATCGTGTAGTATTTTCTAAATGATCGTTTAGCTAATGCTAAGTGATGGGCAAAACTTTTACCATATTGCATAGCGTTGGTTGCGCGATCGCGTAGGCGTTGGAGGTAGGTGATCGTAGTGGGAGCATGCAATGCTCGTCGTTTCGTAGAAGGCGTGCGCTAGACGATCGTGTAGTTAACAAGCTTTATCGCTTAGTTACTACCTATGCGATCGTGCATATGCAATACGGAGACGCTAGCTAAGCGATCGCTTAGGTGATGATGCTTTGCGGCATCGTAGTCACTTAGACGATCGCGGAAGGCGGGCGCTGTGCGGAGCGCGCTAAGTGATCGTGTACTTCAGGCTTCATCGCTTAATAAAGGTACACGATCGTGTAGTAAAAGCTCAACTATCGTTTTGATTTTTCTAGATGATCGTATAGTAATGCTAAACGATCGTTTAACTCTGGAGCGTTGTTAATCGATAGAGCAAAGAGTTTGTTTTATCACGTAGACGATTGCGGGGTGCTTAGTACACGATGGATGGTTGGAGAAGCGATGCTTTGTCGAGCGGTTCAAGACCCGGTTCTCCTGTTTTAACCAGAGACTCCTGGTCTTTGTAATAGTTAGCTTTCCTTTTCGCGTTTTAAGGCAATTTTACCTAGTTCATCAACTTTGATTGCTTATACATGTGATGTATGGTACTTATATGTCAAAGTGTTTGTCATATAGTTAAAAACCCACCTTAGGTTGTGCAATTACTCATGCATCATGTATTATAAATGTTATAATCAAGCATGAAGAAATTACTTGAAAGCATGTGCATGCATCATGAAATATAAGAGTTATATTTTGCATGCATTGAGCATTATCATGCATCATCCCTTTATTATAAATGTTATAGTCTAAGGGTGAATGGAAGCATGTCTTGCTTGTTTCATTACGGTTTTTGTATAAGTGTTATATAAAAGAAGTAGCAATGAATGGACAATGCATTGAACATGACACTTAGGCCGTTTATAATCGTTATGAATGCCTTGCATGTGTTAGTTTCGCATTGTTGTGGTTGTTTCCGTTTATAAGTGTTATAAAGGAAATTAGACCTAAAATCAATAATTCAGAGTTGCATGCGGACTCAGTTGGTTTTAAAATTGGATTGAGATAGACCTAAGTTCAAGTGGTTCTAAAGAGTTTAGTAACATAGATTAATCTTTTAAAATCGGTTTAATAGGATTAAATTGGTTGGAATAAAAGATTAAATTTGTTGTAAACCTATCTATAAGGGACCTTTTGTTTAAGGCGGGTTCTGGCTAGACTGGGGTTCTTAAGTTGATGGAAACGTAACACCCTTACCTGGAAAGGTGAATTAGATAGATTTTCAACAAGCATGCAACAATTTTGTAACACCTCGAATTTTTATTATTTATGTAATTTCAGTAATTTTTATTAATTAAAGACATTTTTGAAATTTTTGGACTTAAGTGTAATTGCGAGAATTTAATTATTGACGTTGAAATTATTTAATTTGGAAATTAATGGATTGACGTTGAAATTATTTAATTTGAAAATTAATGGATTGACGTTGAAATTATTTAATTTGGAAATTAATGGATTGACGTTGAAATTATTTAATTTGAAAATTAATGGATTAATGTCGAAATTATTTAATTTGAAAATTAATGGCAGGAATTAATTTCATTTTGGAAGGAAGAGGGGTTTCAATTTAATGGTTTAATCGGAGGGAAGTTATGGAAATTGGACTTTTAATGTCACACAAATTTAATTTGAAATTAATGTCAAGAATTAATTTCATTTTGGAAGGGGGTTATGTCATACAAATTTAATTTGAAATTAATGTCAAGAATTAATTTCATTGTGGAAGGGGGTGAGTTAAATTTTTTGTGAATTGAAAATTTTACGGGAGAAAGGGATTAAAAGTTGGAAGCATGTTTTGATTGAAGGAAGAATTTGGAGATTGGAATATTAAGGGTGGTTGTTGCTCGAACTTCGTTGGGGAATTGAATCAAAGATTGATTATTGAAGACTGCCGCTTGGATCGATATCTGAATCTAGTATCGAGGTAAGTAATCTTACTACTGGAACTGTTCTAGTGTCGGGCAATGATAATTATGATTTATTGAGGATATATTGATAGTTTGATGTTTATGTATACCTTGCTGACATAAGGGTTTAAAAGACTAGTTGCGCATAGAGATGTTTGAATACTAGTATGATTTGAGTATATTATTGTTATTGGAGATCCTGCTAAATCTGAGGATGATGAGATGCATACGTATGTTATAGAGCTATGATGAAGAAATTCATGTGTGTTATAGAACCATGATGATGAGATGCATACGTATGTTATAGAGCTATGATGAAGAAATTTATATGTATGTTATAAAACCATGAGGATGACAAGAGGTATATGTACGTTGTAGAATCACGATGATGAGATCTATATGAATGTTATAGAACCATGTTGTGATACTTGTGATGTTGAGATTGTGATAGTGTCCTCACTGATTAGTTAGATGCTCACCAGGGGTTGTGTTTCCTTAGGGATTCACCAGGGGTTGTGTCTCCTTCGGGATTCACCAGAGGTAGTGGGCATACTTAACTACAGTAGGATAGAACTCAATCTCCTTTTTGTTTTATGCATATATGTGTCCTATAAGGACTAGAGCAGTTTATATGTTTCATTAGAGGTAGGTATCTAGAGGACATAGATGCCTAGCCTGACCCCAGTGGTGGGGTTACTTACTGAGTATTTTATAATCATTCTTTCTCATGTTATTGTATCAGGTAAGGGTAGAGATGCACCGACGATAGACAAACAGAATTCGTGATCGAGCCACTGGGACTAGTTTTTATTCCGCTCATGAGATTTAGAGTTCTTTTCATGTTTCTGTTAACTTTTAGTTTTGATGTTTAAAACTTTTAAGAATCATTTTTCAGACTTATTTATTATCCTTTATGATTTATGGGTACCCTACTATTGTTTTAGTATTTGAATTTAATGAAAGTATTTTGAACTTACCTTATTTAATTAGCATTTATTTCGCCATAATTGAGTGTCGTTTTGAGTTCCATGCATGCATGTATTTAGTAACAGCCTAACCTAAGTCCTAGGGGGTCGGGTCGTTACAGTTGATATCAGAGCGAAACCTCTCCCAGTAAGATGTGGTTCGGGGACGAACCAAGCGGAAGCTAGTGGGCATGTAACGACCCGAGTTTAGGAGGGGTACATGAATGAACCGATATCACATATGAATGAGAGGGATCCTGAGGACATGAATGTATGGTTAAGAAAGACATAAAAGAATTGAAAGTTACTACCTATACTAACTAGGTGCACCTTCCTTTTCGGTGGCTCAATCATAAGAACTCTAAAGTTAAGCGTGCTTAGCTGGGAGCAATCCTCTTGGGAAAACCTAAAAGTCACTTAGTTGAAATCCTTAGCCGTGTTTTTGTTTTGGTATTAATGACTGATTGAGATCTTCTCAATTCAAATGAGGGATAACTGACCTCCCTTCGACGGCTTTTGTCCTAAACCTTTGAAGCGTCATTGCGAAACTAGATGTCACACGGGGTTCATGTTAGTTTTTATAAAACCTTATTGGATGTTGTTTTGTTTTAAAACGGGTATTTGCTTAAAACCTAACGTAGGTCAATATGTTTTTCTTTTTAGCAACTCGTTAGTATTTCTGTTTAAAGCTTTTAAAAATGACCGATTCATTATAGTGGAAAGAATCGTGTGAAACGAATTTCGTGGTAAACGACCTCCATCCCACTACTCTCCAAAAAGGGAGACAAGATAGTAAATATAATTTATTGGTCTTGGAGACATGTCTGGTAGAGAATGATGATTCTACTTGGATCCTCGATTCAGGTGCTACCAATCATGTCAGTTCCTCTTACCAAAGATTTAATTCCTGGCAAACGTTGCCACAGGGAGAGATGACTCTTCGAGTTGGTAATGATGAGGTTGTTTCAACTGTTGCTGTAGGCAGGCTGAAGTTATTTATTGACAAGAAACGTTATCTGTTACTGGATAATGTTTTTATAGTTCTTCATATTAAGAGGAACTTAATCTCGGTTT
Source organism: Benincasa hispida (assembly GCF_027475165.1). Lineage (NCBI taxonomy): Eukaryota > Viridiplantae > Streptophyta > Magnoliopsida > Cucurbitales > Cucurbitaceae > Benincasa > Benincasa hispida. The sequence goes on from NC_143486.1 coordinate 12,829,999, forward strand.
CTTGTCTCATTGAACAAGACTATACCATCTCCTTTTCTGAGAATAAAGTGTTTAGTTTCAAGAATGGAATGGAGATTGGTTATGGTTCAATGGAAAATAACTTATATGTACTAAGGCCGTTAGTCATAAAAACCTTGTTTAACACTGAAATGTTCAATACGACAACAACAGCTAAAAGACCAAAGGTTTCTCTAAAGGAAAATGCCCATCTTTGGCATCTAAGGTTAGGTCACATCAACCTTAATAGGATTGAGAAGTTGGTGAAAAGTGGACTTCTAAAGAGTTTAGAAGAAAACTCTTTGCCGGTATGTGAATCATGCCTTGAAGGCAAGATGACCAAACGACCTTTTACTGGAAAAGGTTACAGAGCCAAGGAAGTTTTGGAGCTTGTACATTCAGACCTCTGTGGTCCGATGAATGTTAGAGCTCGAGGTGGGTATGAATATTTCATCTCTTTCATAGATGATTATTCAAGGTTTGGGTATCTCTTCCTAATGCAACATAAGTCTGAAGCCCTTGACAAGTTCAAGGAGTATAAGGCTGAAGTTGAAAACTTGTTAGGTAAGAAGATAAAAACACTACGATCTGGTCGTGGTGGAGAGTATATAGACCTCCAATTCCAGAACTATATGATAGAACATAGGATTGCATCCCAACTCTTGGCTCTTGGAACACCTCAGCAAAATGGTGTATCAGAAAGGAGAAACAGGACCTTGTTGGACATGGTTCGGTCTATGATGAGTTATGTTCATCTTCCCGATTCGTTTTGGAGTTAGCAGTGCAGACTGCATGTTATATCCTGAACACCGTTCTCTCGAAAAGTGTTTCTGAAACACCTTTTGAGTTATGGAGAGGCCGTAAAGGTAGTTTACGCCACTTCAGGATTTGGGGCTGTCTGGCACTTGTGCTAGCGACTAACCCAAAGAAGTTGGAACCACGTTCGAAGGTTTGCCTTTTTGTGGGCTACCCCAAGGAAACGAGAGGAGGATACTTCTATGATCCAAGTGAGAACAAAGTGTTTGTTTCCACTAATGCTATCTTCTTGGAAGAATATCACATGAGGGATCATAAGCCACGAAGTAAGCTCGTTTTACATGAGATCTCAAGTGAGACTGAGACTGCTGAGGGTTCAACAAGAGTTGTTGAACAGGTCGACAGATCAACAAAAGTTGTTGAGGTCGGAACGTCTAGTCAACCAGCTCGAGAGTTGAGACTGCCTCGACGTAGTGGGAGGATTATGAACCCACTGGATCGCTACATGGGTTTGACTGAAGCCCATAACGTCGTTACGAATGATGGGGTCAAGGATCCGTTGTCTTTTAAGAAAGCAATGGAGGATATTGACAAAGATGAATGAGTTAAGACATTGAACCAGGAAATGAAGTCTATGTACTTCAATAATGTTTGGAAGCTTGTTGACCCACCTGATGGGGTCAAACCTATTGGGTGTAAGTGGATCTATAAGCGAAAGAGAGGTATAGATGGAAAGGTACAAACCTTTAAGACTAGGTTCGTGGCAAAGGGTTATACCCAGTTTGAGGGAGTTGACTATGATGAAACATTCTCACCTGTTGTCATGCTTAAGTCTATCCGGATTCTCCTGTCCATAGCCACATTTTATGATTATGAAATATGGAAAATGGACATCAAGACTGCCTTTCTTAATGGTAATCTTGAGGAGACCATTTATATGACTCAACCAGAGGGGTTCGTAGTTCCAGATCAAGAGCAAAGAGTTTGCAAGCTTAATAGGTTCATTTATGGGCTAAAAACAACATCTCGATCTTGGAACATCATATTTGACACTGCTGTCAAGTCGTTTGGCTTTGACCAGAACATTGATGAACCTTGTGTTTACAAAAAGATCATCAACAGCTCAGTAGCTTTCCTGATACTGTATGTGGATGATATCCTACTCATTGGGAATGATGTAGGATATCTGACTGACATTAAGAGTTGGCTAGCTGCCTAGTTCCAAATGAAAGATTTGGGTGAGACACAGTATGTTCTCGGGATCTAGATAATTCAGGATCGCAAGAAGAAACGGTTAGCCCTGTCTCAGGCATCGTACATTGATAAAATGTTGATCAGGTATAGGATGTAGGATTCCAAAAGGGGTTTGTTACCTTTCAGGCATGGAATCGTTCTGTCTAAGGATCAATGTCCTAAGACACCTCAACAAGTTGAGGAGATGAGACGAATTCCCTATGCTTCTGCTGTAGGAAGCTTAATGTATGCAATGTTGTGTACTCGATCCGACCTTTGCTATGCAGTAGGGATTGTCAGTCGATATTAGTCCAATCCAGGATTTGATCACTGGACGGCGGTCAAGACGATCCTCAAGTATCTTTGGAGAACGAGGCTACATGCTTGTATATGGAGATAAGGATCTGATTCTTACAGGATACACAGACTCTGAATTTCAGACCGATCGAGATTCTCGCAAATCAACATCGGGATCAATGTTTACTCTGAATGGAAGGGCTGTAGTTTGGCGAAGCATCAAGCAAGGATGCATCCCCGACTTCATTATGGAAGCCGAATACGTAGCAGCTTGTCAAGCAGCTAAAGAGGCTGTTTGGCTGAGGAAGTTCCTTACAGATTTGGAAGTTGTTCCAAATATGGATTTTCCTATCGTTCTTTATTTTTATAACAGTGGGACTGTGAAAAATTTGGAGGAGCCTCGGAGTCATCGTCGAGGTAGGCACATAGAACGAAAATATCACCTGTTCAGTGAGATTGTGCGTCGCGGTGATGTGATAGTCGAGCAGATCGCATCGGAGCACAACGTTGCTGATCCCTTTACAAAGGCCCTCACAGCTAAAGTGTTAGAGGGTCACCTGGAGAGTCTGGGTCTGCGGGACATGCGGCATCTTGTCTAGAACAAGTGGGAGATGATACTGGGGTATGCCCTAGTTTATTGTATATTGTACATTTTTATATTGTATTGTACATTAGTCTCCCGAGTCATTAAGACAAATGGGAGATTGTAGGGATTGGTGTCCTAATTCTCCCGGAGTCTCCTTGTTTTGTAAAGATACACATTGTTCAATGAATAAAATAAGTGTTATTTAATTCTGACATTTACTCATATCCAATAAACAAAGCTCCTTGGTTATCTTATGTGAACTTATGCATGTATATGTGATATACAAGTGGATCATACCTTAAGTGATAACCTAAATCGGTCTGTAATATAAGGATTAAGGTGGGATACCTGATCCTGGTGACACTACGGATACGACCTATTTTGTAGAGGTTTGCAAGTGTTGTAAACTACTACAGATGGTAGATCTTGACCATTCATGTGGAGACGTGGAGCGGGGGTGTCCTATACAAAGAGTTTGTATAAGACCTGGACCACGAGATGACTAGATTCTGTATATAACGCCATTGATACTAGAGACTTGCATCTCACCTAAACGACCATAGGTGACACGACCTCAATCCTGAGTGTTTTGTGAACTCCTGCCTTTGAGGGCGATCCTTTGATTAGTATGGGCGACCGTGGCCAGATTGCCAACTCAACATGCCTACCTTTTTGGGGACTTGTCTGATCTGGGAGTTGGAAACTCAATCCACAAGATAAAATTCACTCCTTTCCCGAAGCATGGATAAGTAGAGAGATTGCTCTTTTAAGGGCTGATTCTGGGGCTTGAACATAGTGGCCACAACTTCTCTTTGGAAGAGAAGACTCAGTCATAGTAGGACTATGACTTATGTTCATTAGAGGGATCAGTGGTACTTAAGGAGACAAATGTAACTACAGGGCATAATGGTTATTGACCCAGCTGTACTTACGAGCGATTTGTGAAGGGTTGTCGTACTGCTGATTGGTTAAGATGGACACATAATATATCTGTAGTGAGGAGAGTTCAGCTGTCGGTCTTTAGTGGAGTGCCTGGCAGTTAACGGATGGTGGATCCCGTGACTAAAGAGTTTAGTCAGTTATTCACGTACCGTTGGAGCTTCGGATCTACAGGTCCATGAGGTCTCCTTGGTAGCTTGGATTCTGTTGAGGATCAGTTCTTGGTGTTGATTTGAAATGTTCAAATTGACAAGAGGTATTTTGATTATATATGATATAATCGGTATGATATATGAGATACATCTAGTGGAGGATTGATGTAAATGAGATTTACATTAAGTACCATGGAATAGAAAAAGAACTATGGTTCATATGTTTCATCAGATGAAATATTAAAACTATAGGTTATAAATATAGTATTATATTTATAATAATATTAATTATTAGATAATTAATACTTTTTCTTTTAAATAACCAAAGTAGTGGATGGTTATTGGATCATGGTAGCCGTGAGTTTAAAAAAAAGTGGTTTCCTATTTTGAAAAGAAGTTTTTTTTTTTTTTTTACAAAAGTTTGAATTTTTTTTTTTTTGAGTTTTCTTTCAGCGAAAAGAAACTCACGAAGTCGTCAAGTAAATATAGATTTACTAAACGATGGCTGGGCGAGCTAAACGATCGTGCAGGTGCGAGCTAAACAATTGTGCAATGTTTACTAAATGATTGCATAGCTTTGCTAGACAATCGCTAGCCCAAGGTAAACGATCGTGTAGAGTCTGTAGGCGACAGACCAAGCTAAACGATAAAGCTAAACGATCGCATAGTTTTATCTAAACGATTGGGTATCGACCTATACGATAGGTCTCTGCCATCTCCCACTTGCTCAGTCGTGTACGCGATCGTTGTTTCCTCCATTCGTCTGCCTCATACCAAGTCCGAACAGAACCCACCCTCTGGATTCTCACACCTAGAATACCAAGGTCTCCTTGTTGGTGGTGTCAGACTCAACTCGACACTGTCGAGGTTTTTTGGTGGCCGTTCGTGGTGCTGTGGAGGCCATTCGTGTCGCTGAGGACGAGCGCGGTGTTCATTCGTGTTACGGAGGAGATCGTAACCGAGGAGATCATTGAGGACGAGCGCGAAGTGTTCGTTGAAGTGTTGCAGTCGTGTAGATCGAGTGTTCATGGTCGCTGTTGTTCGACCGATCACGCAACAGAGTGTAGAGACGCATATACACATGTTTGTACCGTTTGCCTTTTGTGCTTTTGAGACTTTCATGCTATAATTTATGGAATTTTTTGTATAACCGTTTGTTTGAAGTCGACTGTAAATGATTTATTGATTCATGATTGTAATTTGGAATAATCTTGTTCCACTGCACATGAAAATCTCGAGTGTCGATTTCCTTCAATAACATGTCCGTATACAGATGTAGAAAGCTTAGCTTTTATAAGCAATGTGCTAGCAATTAACTGTAGACGTATTATGAATGATTTTGCTAAACCATTTTATTTATGAACGTGAGCTACATGATATTCAACACTTATTCCATTTGGCACACAATAATTATCAAAAGCTTGGGATGTAAATTCACCAGTATTATCAAGACGAATAGTCTTAATTGTATAATCAGAAAATTTTGCTTTTAACTTAATTATTGCAAATGCAAGATTTTGACTTGAGAATAAGTACACGTGTGACCATATGCTAGATGCGTCTATTAATACCATAAAATATCTAAATAGTCCATTTGGTGGGTTAATAGGTTCACATATATCACCATGAATTCTTTCTAAAAATGTAGATGATTCAATCCACACTTTAGTTGATACTGGTCTAATTATTAATTTTCCTTGAGAGCAAACATCACATGATAATTCATTAGATTGAAGAATCTTCAGGCTCTTGAATTTTCAATAATTCTTCCTATCATTATAGACCCTGGATGACCTTATTTATCATGTCAAATTGTAAATATGTCTAGATTCATGAACTTCAGGTTCATTGTTGCATAGTTTCAATTACTCGTATATGAGTATAATATAATCCAAAAGATAAAGCAAACAACTCTTCCAGTATACGTTTTTCATATGAGACAGTAGCTATGATATAAAGATACTCCATATTATTCTTTCTATCAGTCTCAATATGATAACCATTGCAACCTATATCTTTAAAACTAAGTAGATTTATCTTTAATTGACTAGAGAACGATGCATTGTTAATTGTAAATTTTGTTCCTCTAGACAAAATAATATCTGCTTTTCCAAAACCTTCAATCAAGTTTGCAGAACCTAATATCATATTGATTTTTACTTCCAACATTTTCAGTTTGGAAAATATTTTCTACTTGTAAGTATTGTATGTGTAGTTGCACTGTCTGATAGACATAGATTTTCTTTACTCATTTTTTAGTCACCCAACATATGAAAATGATCCAGGTTTCTTCATTAAAAGAAAATAATTACAATAAGAAGAACAACATTTGAAATATATAAAAGTTAACATCTATTAAGAGAAGAAAAAACATGGAGATGAATAAAAAAAACAACATTAAATCTAGATATTTTCAAAGTCAAGGGAAATATTTGATGTTATGTCAATTCTATGATTTTCTCTTTAGGAGATTCAAAGAAGTCTGTCACATCCAAATTTGTCATATGGGTTGAGTTAAATATGTCATTATCCTGTTATGCAAAATTTGCTTCCACATTTTTCTCTTTTTCCTTCAGGGAAGCTTGATAGAGGTCAACTAAGTGTTTTGACGTACAACAAGTACATGATCAATGCCTAGTCATTCTGCATCGAAAGCATTTATTTTCAACACTTTTTGAATTCTTATTTTGTGGAGTTTTTCCTTTGTGATCATCATTTTGTGTGGTTCTTTTGAAATTTGAATGATTAGAACGGCCACCACGAAAATGATAATTATGTCTTCCTCTGTCACGGTCACGACCTCGACTGCAACCATGACCTCGACCATGATTATTAACATTTACAACATTCACTTCAGGGAATGGTGTTGTTCTAGTTTTCGAGATCCATAATTTTTCATTAATAACTCGTTATTTCGTTCGACCATGAGAAGACATGAAATTAGTTCGGAATACTATTTAAAATCTTTCTCTTGATATTGCTACTGCATGAGTATATCCGAAATGTAGAAACTCCAACATATTGATTTAAAATTTTGGAGTCTCAAATGCATCCATTTACAATGAGCTTTAGGAAGAAAATTTGTTTTCTAATGATCACATTTTTATGGCATCCAAATGTATTTTGGCATCAAACATTAATAACAAATAATATTACTATTAATATTAAATCTTACAAATTCTAATTTGGTAATATTTTTCATAATAAAACTATTCCAAAATATTATATTTATAATAGAAATTTAATATATATCAAATATGTAAAACAACATTACATTTATTAATTATAACGAAGAGGAAAAACCAACATACCTTTAGGACCTACCTTTTGTGAGGAAAACCTCATGCTAATAACGTGTTGTGAACTTGAGGAGCACAACGAGAACACAGATACCAATAAAATATAATATTAAAAAATATATAATATAATAATAAAATAAATAAATATTAAAATAAATTAAACATAATATATAATATATGATATGAATAAATAACAAAAGTAAATAAAATAACAATGATGGATTTCTCTCCATTATCTTTTTGGATTTTGCCGAATATGTATCTTTCAAAACCCACCAAATGCCACGGATTACATGGACACTAATAGTGTGTGATGTTGAGACACATGGATAACATTTTGAGAAATGAGGACATGACACATGGTTAATAGACACTAATCATGAGCATCTGATGAGCATTTATTATCATAATATTTATAATAAAATCATCCGATTCTTCTTTTTCATAACAAAGACAAACACACACTGCCACTGCCATGTTTAAAAACTAGGTTATTTTATTTTTGTTTAATCCTATAAAAAAAATCTCATCTAAATACTGTATAATCCCATATGAAAAAAAAAAAAAATACTCAAAGCACCAAGTCTTCAAACATATGTTATATTTGTTAAATAAAAAATAGTAAACAATGAAGGTATTGATATATGTACACTAACTCTAATTTTCTTAACTTTTTTAGTTCAAGATTTTAATAGAAGAAATGTTATTAAATTTGATAAAAAGAAAGAAGTAGGAAGTTGATTTTAACTAATCAAAATTTAAGAGTGAGAACAATTAATTTCAAAACTCAAACTTTAAGCATTGAACTATGTAAATACTTTGTACCATATATATACCTTGTAATAAAATATACCAATTCCTGTTAGTTTTTCAATCCTTACAAATGGTGAAGAGTGAATCATTCATAGAATAGTTGTTGACGAAGAACATAATTTCAAATCTCTCACATTAAACAATACATCTTATCTAGTAATCCTTCCATTCCAATTATGAATCTATTCGACCTAGAGTCACCACAAAAAATACTTTGTTTGCGATCGTGACCTATAGTCGATTGTTGAATTGATGAGGATCAAGATTTTGCATCATCGATTTAAGTTTGAATCTTCAGATAATACATGATTTTAGGGGATGAAAAATATGTAAACACAGATTATGAAAGTTGTTGGGCCATTTGTTTTATGGCCTAAATGGGTTTTGAACTTCAACTTCTTTTAACAATTGATATCTACAATATTAGTCATAAAACTTAGTTAAATCAATTCACACAAATTCACCTAAATACTGTTTTAGTGATATTAAGCATCTCTTCCAATTTTCAGATACTAATTGAATTGTCTTGTCAATTTTCATTTACATGATTACGATGATAATTTCTGTATGTAATTTTTTAAAAACAATTTTAAAGTTCCACGACTAAAAGAATATATATATATATTTTAAAGTCTTGACACATCATTTAGACCTTTTCTAAGTGTTGGAGTTAATCCCAATGACTTAATGAGCAAAATAATAAAGAATAAAATACATTTTATCTCTAAAATTTAAGATTGATGTCAAATTAATCCACGTAGGTTTCAAAATTAAACAATCATATCTCCAATATTTAAAAAAGATTTGAGTCCCCCTTAGCAATTTTGTCAAACGGTCATTAACTCTACGTTGACGGCATAATAATAATAATCTCCCCCACCCTCCCTTACTCTCTCCCTTCCTCCTCCCTAGCTCAAGTGTCAATGCCGGTTTTCTTCACCGGCGCCGGTGCACTTGAATCCTTCTCCCCAACAACGACTCGAAAAAAAAAAAAACAAAAAAATTACACCACTCATAGACTTTACACGAACTTTGGAGTTGAAAACAATCTATTATCAATATTTTATTTTTCAAATAAGAGATTACTAATGTCTCAACTAATTAAATTTTGATTAGATATTTGTACGTTGGAGTGGGCTACAATTTCAAATTTTGACAGGGATGCACATTTGGAAGAAGAAATTGTTTTACTTCTTAGGCGACATGTTGAGAGAACTTTAGTTCCTTGATGATAGATACTGATATGAAAGAGCTACAGAACTGAAAATGTATTTATCAAATGAAGATAGGAACAGGAAAAATGAAACTTTATATAGAAGATTAAAGGCTAAGAAGATGCAATAACTCTCCAATTATTTGAGGTATTTGAAATCCCCCGCTTAAGCATTCTCCAGTTTTTTCTCCTATAAATCATATTCCTATTTTGATTATCAACTTTGTGAGAAATAAAGTTAAACAAATTGAGGTATAAAATTCTATGAGATACATGTTCTCATACAACTCATTGATATAATAAATTAAAGCAAGACTAGCAAAAAGTGTAAACAGGAACAAGATTGAGCTAACAGACTATACCATAATGTTCCAATCTATCTAGCATGGGTTAAAATGCAGGTTCTTGCTTGCAGAGATGGGCAAATCAATGAAGTAAAATGGTATCAAGATTTGCTTGTAGCGTAGTAGGAACCGGAAGCTCTGCTTCAAGCAAAAATTGGTTCCTGCAGATGGATCATTACCTTGAAAAACTCTTCCTGGAAATGCTAATCACTATTCCATGATCTCTCCTTCCTCCAGTTCTTCAACCGTGAACGCGTCCCCAAGAAGTTCACCACTTCCTTCCATTTCCACTCCCTTGGAAAAGTCTCCTTCCCAATCAAGAAAATCATCTGGATTGATTTGTGCCATGATATTCGAGTATGCATCTATCAGATCTTGCTCAAAATCAAACTCGAATTCTTTCACAACCCCTAGCTCCTTGGCCTGGGAGCTTGAATTGGGGCTATTCCCAAATTCCTGCTTCCCCATCAAATCTATAGAGTAAGTATGTGTTGCATTATGCAGGTTTTGGGGGTCGACTTCACAACGTGGGCTTAAAGTTGATACTTGCATCAGATCAAGAACCTGAGGATTCCAAGAGTTGTCATCATCTTCTATTTCTTCCACCCTGAAGGAAACGCCTTCATGACTAGCAAGATTATTTTTTCCGGCATTTGTACCTTCTGGATTACGACTCATTGGATTGGCAGTTTTAACTACTTCAAAGTTAGGAGTTTGAGAGGGTAGAAAAACATATATAACAGGGTATTCCACAAAAACCAAATTGGAAAACAGCTGTCTTATGGGCAACCTCGAGTCCAGCTCACGAAAAGGCGACGTAGCTCCCTATATACATATGAAACATGATAAATAAATAAAGCAAGTTAAAGAAGCCCTTGGAAATTAAATTATTTCAATTTTCAAGCAAATTTGCTATGATGCAATCTGTCTTTAACTTTAAGAAATACCTTATTAAGTGAATTGACAAAATCACTCAAATTCAAAGCTCAAATATGCACACTACTCCTAGAATGACTTGCATTACCTTTTCTTTCATATCAATACTAGTAATTAGCTCCTTTATATAACACAACAATCTACATGGATCTCTACCTAGTAATAACAAAATAATTATAGGCAAATGACAAGCTGACTGTCGCATAGAAGTGCACCATATATCCTCAGGTGCATGACCGATAAAAACAATTAAGCATCATTGGATGGAGCAATGCACTAGCTATGATATACTTGAGAAACAACCCAAAGTAATTGGAGCTATAACCTTGGGGTATGTACGGACAAAAAATTTGAGGCTATCCAGCTGCTCGCAAAACTTTTCAAGTTGATTTTTCCATGGACTTGGTTGTAGATGGTTTTCAAGAATGGTAGAAAGCTTTGAGTTCTCGTTAACCCTGCAAATAAAAGGAAAACATTTTTAAAGCATGTCACCAGTCAGACCCAAAGAAACGATCAATTGCCTTGAACATAGAAGAAAGGACCAAAATAATATATATATATATATATATATATATATATATATATATAGACACGCACACATACACACAAACCATCATCCTACCAGTGGCGTGGGGAAGAAAACTTACCCATGGTCAACTAAAACAATATCTGCAGAGTTGAACCGCCATTCCATTGTCCAGAAGATTGTTTTTTCCCTGTAAACAAAGAAACTTCATTTATCAAAGAACAGTTTAAGAAAAACAAAAAGGAAAAACTTAAGTATAATTGCTTCCCAGAAAACAAACTAGGTGCCTAATGAGTGATCATTAGCCTAACCCTACATCCCACCACTTCCAATCCTAAAACAAACAACAATTACTAAAATGACATAGAAATATTTAAGAAACCACGTTACCAGTTATCCAAGAATTTAGGGGAAGGGGGTCCGCTCTTCTCTATCACTTTCTTTTTCCCCCTCCAAAACTAGAATGTTCAACTCAGTAAAATGAACATCTTGATCAATAGTCTGGAAAGTTTCAAATGAAATAACAAACCAACATCTCTTTTTTGGACAAAAACATCTCAAATTCTGCTAGTTAATCTTTGAGATTATTAAGAATCAACCAACCACATTATTTAATGTATGATGATACAGCTTTCAAGGTAGCACATGGATAGATAAGTAAGGGGAAGATAACCTCTTGTCATATCGAGTTTGATTGTTCTCCCTTTTCGTCATTCCTGTGGGGAGAAACATGATTTTTGTTCTCCTGCTTGAAGCAGCAGTGCGCAAACTTTTAAGGTGAAATGGTAACCGAAAGTAAGCATGAGTATAAGGGCACAATTTTTTTCTGTGTCTTTGAGCTGATTCAGCCATCCTCTTCACTTCCTCCAGCAAATTATAATCTACACATCATAAAACAACCACCATATTCCATTATTAGAGATGCAAAAACACAACACAGAAATTCTTAACCAAAGTCAGTATTAATTGAATCATTCAAAACCAGTGAGATGAATTCGGGGAGGGATTTCAAGTACCAGAGAGAAGGATACTATCATTGAACTGAGAAAGCGGGACGAATTGGGTCTGCTTCCTCTTGCCAGTACAGCCACTACGGCGCTTGTGGGCATTGACGCAATTGAGGCTACAAGAACGGATAGAGCAAGCGGGGCACTTGTACTTAGATGGGTTCGATTTACACTCTTGGCAGAGTGATGATTCTTGGCGGTTGGAGCTTGTGGAAGCTGTTGCAGTTGCATCTCCTTCGGCCATCTTGGACAACAGAGCGAGCGCCGGTTCAGAATTTCACCGGCGACGAAAACTAGGTTACGTAATTTGAATCTGCTTTATATAGTTTCATCTGCACAATTGCAATTTATTGCTTCAAAATCAAAACTTCGTTTTCAAGCGTGGGCCGATACAATTGAAAACCCAAACTTTTGAGTTGGGTTACGATACAGGAAAAAATGGCAATTGCAAATATAATAATCAGCCCAAAATATTTGAGGAAATAGTACAATATAAAAGAATTATGCCTGGGACAAGTGAACTCATTGTCTTCCTGAAACAAAAAAAAAACTTACAAGACTAAACCATAGATCAAGAATCAAGAAATAATACTAGCTCCTTCCTAATGTAAACAGGTTAAAAGCGTTTTGATTGAGGCTAAGGAAGTACTGGATACCTTCAAAAAGGCAGGTCAGTCTTAAGTCTTGCATTCAAAGGAGAATCGTTAACATGTGTGCAAGTGCGGCAATAGCTTAGACATGAACTGCGTAAATTGAATAAAAACTGATAAACTAGTTCTCTTCCTTCACGGATATTTTTAAATGCTCAAAAACCAAATAGCCAATTATCCAAACAACTACAGTCTACAACCATTTTCATACTTGCTGTGCTCTAAACCAGCTCGTCAAGACTCATGGTTGAGAAGTCACATATAATGAGAAAATAAAGTATTTCCTGCCTATTTATTCAAGAACAGATTTGAGGTGATATAAAGAGTAGAGATTTGGAGAAAAAGAAAAAAAAAAACCAAATACCTTAAGAAAATACAACTAAAGATAACTCAGAACTACATTTCAATTTCAACAGCTTGCCACATTCTGGATAGGTATAGCAATAATTGTGTGGTTAAGTTCATAAATACAAAAAGGTCCAAATTTTTATATCTGACACATCCTGAAGGTAAGAAGGAAAAATTTCACAAAATGATCCAAGACAAAAAACTTTTCTATCAATGACCTCTTCCTTTGCCCATGAGAAATTCCAAAATTACCCCCAATTTTTAAAAAGCCTTCCGACCACACCACATTTCTCTTCCTTCAACGATTTCTTTATCCATTCATTCAATGTGCATTCAATACAACACCAACATTCCACCAAAAAAATTATTCTCAACTAATATTCTTCCAATAGCATTGAAGAGAATGAAACGTCACTCTCAGTATTCACTTTCTGTCGAACTCCCTACGAAATTCTCTCATTGTTCTTTTGTAGCTTTCTTTCATAGTTCAGCCCAACATCTTTATTGATCGTTTTCATGTCAGATTCAGTCCACATTTCTTCTTCCTTCAACGATTTCTTCAGCTCTTCATTCAATGTACGATTTCTTGTCTTAGATCACTTTCATAATAAGTGTCGTTTAGCATTGAATTACAATACGATCGTTTATAAATATTTACACATTACTATGCAATCGTGTATAAATTACAATGCAATTGTTTATACATTACTATGCGATCGTTTATTGTGCGATCATGTATAAATTACTACATGATCGTTCATAAATTACAATACGATCGTATAGTAAATTATAAACGATTGTGTAGTAATTTATACACGATCATTCATTACAATATAAACGATCGTTCATAAATTACTAGACGGCCGTGTATAAATTACTACACGATCGTATAGTAAATTATAAACGATCGTGTAGTAATTTATATACGATCGCATAGTAAACGATCGTATAGTAATGTATAAACGATTGCATAGTAATTTATACATGACCGCATAGTAATGCATAAACGATCGCATAGTAATTTATACATGATCGCATAGTAATGTATAAATGATCGTTCACTTATCAATGATTTGTTTACCCCATTATAGATCAATGATACTACTTCGCATCTTTGTTCGATTTGGTGGGGATTGGAATGAGTCCGAAAGAAATTATGTTGGTGGTCATATGAAAGGTCTGAAAGTCAGAAATGATATAACAGTTAGTGAATTAGTGAGTATGATGTACCAATGTCTGAATATCGATCCGGATATATTCGATATAAACATCAAATGTTGCTACAATCTATTGGTCCCGGCTCCCACAATTGACATAGTCGACGATGAAGATCTTAGCTTCTTTTTAGAAGACAGTGATGCATCCTTGATACTGTTATTTGTATCAGTTACACTTTGCGAAAGTCATGAAGTACACACGGACAATATGTACTAGCATTGCAATCCAACCGATCAACCCATTTCAACTAGTTAAAATTGTGGGTTTGCAACCATTCCGACACGATATATTCATACCATGTCTTCACTTGATGATCCTATTTGAGCCATATAACTTGGGGGATGACCAAAGTAAAGTTTGGTTTGGTCAAAACAGTGAACCCAGATGTACTTCACAATTCGATACTAAACATGGATATGGACAATCTTCAAGACTACAAACTTCTCCAACACCTAACATCCATGTTCCAACCCTATTTATTCCCGTTCCACCAGTTATGATGCCTTCAGTTCTAATGCATTCCACCGCTCCAACTGAACCATTTTTTGATATACCTAGACCATTAGAGGGCCCATTGTATGACGACCTCATCACAATACCTCATGATTGTTTGAATGATGAGGATATAAAGGTCGGTCAAATTTTCTTTTCGAAATATGATTTGTTAGTTAAATTATCGATGCTTGCAATAAGAAAGAACTTTGACTACCATGTAAAAAAGTCAACAAAGAGCTTACTAACTATCCGGTGTTCGGTGGAGGAATGTAAGTGGAGGGTCCGTGCAAAAAAATATGAAAGAAAGCGATTCCTTCAAAGTGACAAAATATCCCAGTGAACATACATCTTTTCTTAAAATGAGAACTGGTAATCATCGACAAATAAAAAGTTGGGTTATTGGACACTTAATCAAGTCCAAATACAAACAAGTTGGTCGAACCTACTGCCCAAGGAATATAATTGAGGACATCTGACAAGATTATGGAGTAAACATAAGTTATGGGAGGGATTATTGTGCTAGAGAGTACGGATTGGTGTATGCACGAGGGTCGCCAGAAGGATCATATGCTATTGTTAGAGAATATGGAAAAATACTTAAGCTTGCAAATCCAGGTACGATATTTGAGGTTGAAGTAGAGGACGGACACGACTTTAAGTACGTCTTCATGGCACTTGAT
This sequence comes from Benincasa hispida, assembly GCF_027475165.1. Taxonomy (NCBI): domain Eukaryota; kingdom Viridiplantae; phylum Streptophyta; class Magnoliopsida; order Cucurbitales; family Cucurbitaceae; genus Benincasa; species Benincasa hispida. The sequence continues at coordinate 12,845,488 of NC_143486.1, forward strand.
CCGTGTATCAGGGGTTTTCTAAACTACATCTGCCCAGTAATCATTGTTGATGAGACCCATTTGCACGAAAAATACAAAGGTATGTTGTTAATAGCAATGTATATCGATGGCAATAACAACATATATCCTACCGCTTTCAGTATTGTAGATGGTGAGAACGATGCATCATGGACTCGATTCATGACTCATTGAAGGCTTCGATAGGAGAAGTTCCCAATTTAGTGATTATATCGGATCGTCACATCTCAATTGCAAAGGCTGTTGCAAGTATATTCTCTGATGCATTTCATGCCCTACGTATATACCATATTTGGAACAATTTAGTTAACAAATTCAAGAATAAGGATATAATCCCACACTTCTACCTAGTGATGAAAGCTTATAGTGTCTGACTTTCAGATGTATTGGGCTAAGCTCCATAAATATCTTGGTGTGACAGCCTATCTTGAGAAGGTTGGATTACAACAATGGGCAAATGTTTATCAAGTCAATTATAGGTATGACAAGATGACGAAAAGTATAGTAGAATGCCTCAATGGAGTGTTGATAGATGCACGAGAACTACCAATCACAAAGCTATTAGAGCATATTTGTGAGTGGCTACAAGGTTCGTTCTATATCCGACATACACATGCAATGACATGCACAAACATTGTAATTGATTACACAATGAGTATTCTTAAGGAATCATAATTGATGTCTAGAATATATTGTGTTTCTCCGGTGGATATGCATATAATTAATGTGGACGATGGATATTTAGGGGGGGTTGGTTGATCCTCGTTCACGAACATGTACGTGTATGGAGTTTAATTGCCTCGAGATCCCATGCTCCCATGCAATATCTGCAGCGACCCTGAGAAACATTAATATTCAAACATCATGTGCAAAATGGTTTACAGTTGAGTGTGTGCTTGCTGTTTACGCTAAATCGATCTTCCCAGTCAGACACAAACAAGAATGAGTTCGAAGACCATATGTTGAAGATTTTGAACCAATTCTACCACTACAAAAGGTAGCAAGTGTAGGTTGACGTCAAACCGTTAGGATACCTTCAATTGGAGAGGAGCCACGACAAATACATAGGTGTACACGATGTGGTCAGAGAGGACATAACGAGAAAACATGCAGACAAACATTGATAACACCTGGAACTGGCCCATCTAGACTAAAGAATATGTAATTTTCTTGGGCGATCGCTTAGCTATTTATTTGCTTAGTTAAATGTACAACACCAATTACACTGTACAAATTTAGCACTATCTAAACGGTCTCCTAGTTATTTATTCGCTTAATATTTATTTGCTTAGTTAAATGTACAACACCAATTATATTCTACAAATTTAGTACAAATTTATCTAAACGATCGCATAACAAAATCTAAACGATGGCAAAAAAATCTAAACGATGGCATAACAAAATCTAAACGATCATATAATAAAAACTAAATTATTGCATAACAAAAACTAAACGATCGCATAACAGATATCTAAACGACCGCGTAACAGTGATCGCATAACAAAATCTAATCGATCACATAACAAAACCTAAACGATCTTATAACAAAAACTAAACGATCGCATAACAGATATCTAAAAGATTGTGTAACAAAAACTAAGCAATTGCATAATAAAAACTAAACGATCGCATAAACAGATATCTAAACAATCGCATAACAGTTAGCTAAACGATCGTATAACAGATGTCTACACGATCGCGTAACAGTTAGCTAAACGATCGCTTAGTATTCTCTATACAATCGCTTAGTAATCTCAATCTTATCGCTTAGTAATATCTAAATGCTTGCTTAATATTCTATAAACGCTCGTTTAGTATTCTCTATCTGATCGGTTAGTATTCTCTCAATGATCAGGAAATGAACGAAATGGAAGGAGACCCTATCATTGTAAAGTATTTGTAGAGACGCGCGTTCACCAAACGGTCTGAAGGCTTTTTAAAAATGGGGGATAATTTTGGAATTTCACATGGGCAAAAGGTCAATGGTAGAAAAGCTTTTAGGAAGAGGTCATTGGTAGAAAAGTTTTTGGATTTTGGTTCATTTTGTGAAATTTTCCCATAGCCTACAAGCTGCAATCCCTAGTAGTTAAGAATTTTTCGGAAGAAGGATGAAAAGTATAAAGAATTACTCAATTCTCAAAACTAGGCAGCAATCTAAAAATCCGAAATTAAAACACTTAAAACCCCTAATAATTGAAAAAGAAAGCATCGTGAGAGTTAACTTACCGCTATTATCATAGGGCTCGTAGTCCATAGCCAGTTCGCAACCAAGTGAAAACCCTTGAATAATGCGAGAAAGACAATAAGAAGAATAATGTAGAAAAAGAAATCGGAGAGAGTAGAGAGTAGAGGGCGAGGAATATCGAGTTGGGAGCTCAAATCTGTCGCAAAGAAGAGGAATCTTTGGCGAACTGCGGCAAAAGTGGGGGGTTGAGATTGAGATTAAAGTGAACACGAACAAATGGGAATCAACGACGATGTCCAATGAGAACATTCAACGCTTGACCTGAGTTTGGGACTGAGTTCGGGTCCGCCCGATGGATGACTAAATACCCTAGTTTTTGAAAAAAAAATGTCGAATAATCCTTTGCTGACCTTAAGTTAAAGTGATATTACCAAAATATATTCGCGCACACGTGGAAAAGCAATATTGCTTTTGCTCTCACTCACACGTGAAAAAGACCCATTTTTATTTCCATTCTCGTCGGTCTCGCTCTTTCTTTTCTCACCGATCTCACTCTTCCTTTTCTCACATAGTCTGGTCAGGCACCCGATATCAACAATCACTCTCTTCGGGGTTGCTCGTGTGAACTCACTGTGCCGGAGAAAAAGAAGACGGAGTGGAGAAGAAGTCGAAGAAGAAGATGCAATGAAAGAAGTCTCTGAAGAAGTTGGGAGAAAGGAAGAGGAAAAAGGACATGGAAAAAAAGAAGAAAACAAGAAAGCAAGAGCAATATTGTAATTTCATGTGATCGTGATATTATCAATGGGTCATTTGGCATTTTGGACCTTTAAAATGGGTCTTTTGGGCAATTTTCTCCAGAACATTTTTTTTGGTCGCCAAAATTATTAAAAAAAAAGTCTTTTTTTCTTTTTTCTTTCTTTATTGTCTAATAAAAAAAGGGATGGATGTGAAATCGATTTACAGTCGAATTATTTTTGGGCTTATAATTGCATTCAATTCCGCTTCACATGCCTTCCCAAACCAATTCATGTTGGATTTTCGGCAAAATATTAGAAGTGCAGTTTGTCCCACATCAATTAAATTGAAGAATGGGGATGGGCTCCAAGCCTATAAAAGGAGTCTATGCCTCTAGTTTCAAGTCGTCCTAGTTAGAAATACCTTAAGTTTAGTGTACTAACTCTAATTAAATTACTTTTGTATTCTCTAGTTGGAAAGTGGGAAAAAGGTGTGAGTAATAAAAAACTTTGAGAAAGTGCTCTTGTAATTAGAATTGGGATCGATGAGAGAATTGTTTTTGTGGAATTGTAACAATTTTTCATACAGTGAATTTCTTTTTCTAATTATTCTTGCGTAGAAGTGGGAGATATTTCCCAACAATTCAATCTATTGGGCGTAGGCTAGAAATGAGTTGAAACTTTTACTAAATTAGGAAAATTAGAGAAATTGCTTTGTATAACCATAAACAAAATTACTTATGAATGAAATATATTTGAATAGGTGAAATATATTTGAATAGGTGAAGTATTTAGGAAAATGACTAATATGATTTTAGAGAAGAGTGCGAACAGTTGTCTTCTCATTTATGTTAATTTATTTATCATAAAATCATCCTAACTATAAATAATATTTTTCTTAATGTCTTGTACTGTATTGACCCCTTTTTTTAATTACAAGTTTAGATTTTTTTTTAGGAACACAACAACACCAAAAAGCATCTTAAATTACATCCCAAGACACAAACACAACAAATTACTCAAGTTAAAGAGTATGGGGAAGAGAAGAAACTTGTTGTTTCATTGCTCTATGTGCAAAAGAGAATCCCAAAACACTGTGACATCCTCGTGCATCAGTAAAATTTATGCCCCCAACTCGAGCGTAATGGACTTAGTATCATCAATGAGAAAGGAGATTTCAAAGAGGTCGAAGGAAACGTCATTGAGAAGATTTACAACTTCCAAACCATCAAACACAATCAAAATATTATCCACATAAAAGGATCGAATCTGTTAAGTCCCTCACGTATGGCCATTGCTTTAAGCACCTTGATCTCGTTATCGCTAGGGATGTACTTTAAGTCAGCAATACATGCACGACCTAAGTGATTTTGAAGCACCTATCCCAAGCTCCAAACCTATTTTTCAGGACTTCATGTCACATCACTATTCAACTTCCAATTGTTCATCGATGGAGGATGCTAGTTGATAGAGGAAGGTGGCAGTAAAAGGGGATGGACACTCACAACTCCTCTACTGTTAGACTTCGCATGAAAATTTGACTCCTCTTGAATGTGCTTTTCAATCGCATCATGTAATCTACCATAATCAACTAAAATTATCTAGAAACTTATTTTTAGACTTCAAGATCTGCCACACAATGAGCACAATCATAACTAATTCCTAAGATAAACATCAATCAAAGATCCAACACCAATGGTCATGGATGTTCCACTGAATCATATCATCACAGAGGATGTCGATGTCGAATTAGTAGAAAGAAATTAATACCATATATATTTTATTACCTGCGATTTCCACATAATATAAGTTGAAAATTCCAGATAATTTCTACCCAAAACACACATAAAATTAGTTTTAATTCCTTTACTTGCCAGGTTATTATTTTTTTTTTTTTTTTGTAGAAATAAGATCGTGAGAAAATTTCTAGCAAAATTTCTTAGCCTTTTGAAGGGCCTCAACCTTCCAAACAGCCTTCCACATTTTCTTGGGAAAAAAATTATTGGATGAACTAAAAATTTTATATTTGACCAACTTCATTCTTAGATAATAAACACTTTTAACAGAATACCCCCTTTTTATCTTGATTTCAAATGATTTCCTCTTCGAGCTATCAACTAGACAACAAAATTTGAGGATGGCTCTAACATCTTCATTGAGAAAACATAATTAGATCATTTCCTCATTTCACCGCCCTGACCCATAAATTAAAAGGGCCACATCACGTCGCTATAAAGAGTGGGACACAAAAACATGTTTGCAACTTCCCTACCTTGAAATCCACGAATCACCAAAGATTTGAATAAGCTTTCCATCCCTCACTCTCCATCTAAAGGCATTCGCGAACAATTTTTGCCCTTAACTTCTCTAAGCATAAGAAAGGTTGCTACCCAAACTTGCATTTTTCAGTGTTGAAATACTTACCTCGTAGTACCTTAGTGAGCATGTTGTTTGGATGTTTGAGAATCCGCCAACTTTGCTTTGTTTTAATTGAAAATATGGACATCTTTGAACCCAACACTGACTTTATATTTACCAGATACATTTGACTCCAGTTACGCCTAAGAATTTTGCTTTTCTTTTTAGAAGACTAAAATCTCGCATAACTTCATAAGCAGTTGGAATAACTTGTATAAATAAGGATTGATTACGCCACTGTCTTAAGTAAGACCTCATTTCCTCCAATAGGGAAGAGTTTTTTCCTTTTAGCCTTGAAGCACCTTCCAAACCTGGTCATTGATAGGACTGAAGACAGGACACTTGCTTCTAGAGATTTGTGAAGGCCCAAATACTAACCCAATGAAGATAAATACTGAATTCCAAAAGCCTCTTTGATTTTATGACAACCTCTATCTTGCCGTTCTTACCAGTCAAGAACATAGACTTGCTGGAATTTATAACCTGACTTGAAGCTTTCTCGTAAGCCAACCATCTCTCATAGCTTAGAAGAAGAAGAGACTGACATTTGCAAAAAAGAGGTGAGAAATAGAGGGACAATAAGGGTTAATATACGAACCTGACAATCATCTGTCCTTTTGATTCTTCAAAATGGGAGTCGAAAGATCTTCAAAGCAAAATAGAAACAAGTAAGAACATGATGGACTACCTTGCTGCAAGCCTCTCGAGGGTGTAAAATACCAATGAATAGAATAGAGAAAGTAACAGACTCGACATAATGCATGACTAATTGAGGGATTTTTGTACGGACGACTCTTTTTTGGGGGGCCAAATGAAAAATGGATACCTTTTTTAAAGTGAATGAAAAGTGGCCTTTTGCTTGTGTTAGTACCTTGTGAATTCACATATTTGACCTTAAAAACTATCTATGTGCTTTAATTCATATGTTTTCTTGATACTCGATCCTTGATACTTGTTACTTGATGCTTGATGTTCTGTGCTCTATGCTTTATGTTATATGCTCTACACTATATACTAACTACATGCTACTCGATCCTCGATCCTTGATATTAGATGCTTGATACATTACGCTCTATGCTTTATGCTATAGACTAGCTACATGCTACTCGATCTCAATATGTCATGCTCTAGAAGTTAACTTGATGTTCAATACTCTAATGCTATATACTCTATATTTAATGCTTGATGCGAAGAAGAAGAATGCATTTAGAGTTAAAGTGGTAATTTCACATAGTGATGATATAAGTAGAAGACCAAAATTCATTAGTTTTAAAAAAGATACTCATTCTTCATTTGACCCCCCAAAAAGGGGCCATCCGTACAAAAAATCATCAATTGAATCCACCATTTACAAAAACTTAATTTACCCTGTTAAAGGAAATTCCATTCCACTTGACCATAAGATTTGCTCATGTCTAGCTTAAGAGCCATCATCCCAACTTTGCTAGCTAGTTATTTAGGATGAACTTTAATGTTTTTGTCTATTTGATCTATGGACTTTTAAAAATGTCTAATAGATCTTTGAACTTTCAATTTTGTGTCTAATAGGTATTAACTGTGAAAGTTTAAAGAACCTATTAAGCACAAAGTTTGAAGTTCAAAGATTTTTTTTACACATAAGTGGAACAAAGTTTTGATTTTGAAGCAATAAATTGCAATTCTGCAACCGAAACTATATAGACCATATTTAAATTATGAAAGCTAGTCGTCGTCGCCGATGAAATTCGTAATAGGCACTAGCTCTGTTGTCCAAGATGGTCGAAGGAGAAGTAACCACAACAACTTCCACAAGCTCCAACCTCAAAGGATCATCCCTTTGCCAATAGTGTCACTACTAGAAATATCACTTACGATAACATTAAAAAAAATGTTATCATATATTTTTCATAGGGTTTTCAGAATGTGATCATAGCCCATGTCAAGGAATTAACTTTTCGTAGCGTTATTTCGCCGCTATAAAATATGCTACAAAAAGTCCATTTTTGATAGCATAAAATTAAAGCAATGAAAACTTTTCATAGCGTGAAAAGAAAAGCTATAGAAAGTCTTGTATAACATTTTTCATAGATGCACAAAAATGCTATAAATGACTTTCTATAGCATTTTTGTAGCATTGTTTAAAAGCTATAAAAGCATTTTCATAGCATTTTAAAGATGCTGTCACAGACGATGTTATTGAAAGTTCTTGACTTTCCATAACTTTTTTTTACGGCTATAAATAACGCTATAGAAAGTTAATATTCAATAGCTTTAATTTGATGTTATGGAAACGTTTCATAATGTTAGGAAAATGCTATCAAAATTTTTTATATTAATAAAAAAACGCTATAAAAAAACTTTCTATAGCATTATTAGGCATGTTATTGAAAGTCCCTAACTTTTTATTAATTTTTTAAAAAAGTTATAAATACTCCCTTTTCTATTGCATAATTTTAATGTTATTGAACTTTCTATAACATTTTTTGTAGTTATAAAAAAATGTCATAATTGATCTTTAATAGCACTTTTTAATGCCATTATTTTTTTTAAAATTTTACAATTTGTTTCAAATATAATTATGAAATCAAATTATATATATATATATATATATATTTATTTATTTATTTATAGATGTGGCTTAAATATTCAAATTTCTAGCATAAAAAAAAAACAAAGCACTATATTCATCCAAAAGGTTCGATAAAGTCAACAAAAGTATGTTCTAACAAAGTTTTTACCTATTAGAACAAGTTGCACATTTTTAATCCAAATAAAATGAGTACGTATATAATCCC